>NC_133400.1:1227500-2450000 GCF_047511655.1 Castor canadensis
CTGTTCTCTCCCAGCACCCAGGCCATCAGCTGGGAACCATCCCTCTTAGGCTCAGTGTTATGCCCAAAGGCCTAATGGTTTTTTGGCCCTGAACATGCTAGCTGCTCTGTCTTATGTGCTGCCTGCAGCCTTGCCTTGGGGTGGGTGGTGGCTGTGTACTCACTGTTGATGACCGCTGTGGCAAGGATGGATGCCATACCAGCCTGCTGGGGCAGCAGCTGGATGTCGGTGTGCACTGGGGCTGGGCTTTCGGGCTCTGCTGGCTCCTTCACTGGATGGCTGGAGGTGCTGTGGGACTCGGTCGTGAGAAGCACACGTAGGCGTCCACCCGCAGGCACCGGCTTGGTGACCCTGCACCAGAGGGCATCATCTGGGGGGTACAGGCACCTGTGATGCTGGGGTCAGAATAGCTGAGCCTCCAACTGCAGTCCCTTTCCTTTGTCCCCATCTGGGCCCAGGGGTCCCACAGTACTGCCTGGGGTGAAAGTGGAACCAGGCCTATAGCACAAAGTGGCTGTACTGGGGTTCACAGGTGTGGCTGGCCAATTTACGTGGTGTGCTGTCCTGTTTCTGGGTAAAGCTGGGGGTTCCTTACCTGCCTGTCCCCTGGGCCTCCTTGCCCTGTGCCTTTCCCAGTGGGAGGACCCTGTGGGTAGGGAGCTTGGTTGCTTCATTTCAGGAAAGGTAGGGATAGGCAGACAGCAACTGGAGGGGGACCCTGAGTAGCCACTTGGCCTCAGAAAAGTGGCTAGGGGTGACCTGAGGTGGGGGCTGCAGGAGGGTTCTGCTACCTTTTTGTTGGAACCCAGCCAGGTGTGGCTATTACCATAGTGGCCTGCAGGGGGCAGCCTTGGACAACAAGACCAGACTGGGCCAGCAAGTCTACCTCCTGGCCAGCAGTCTCTGGGGCCTTGTGTCCCTGTAAGCACAGACAGGGCAGGGGCACCAGTGGCCTCAAGCCCGAGCTGGACCACACCCACAGGCACAATAGCCACTGTGTACTCTACTGGGGACTCTGCTGGCAGATGGATCCCATAGCAGCCCCCAGGGCTTCAGGGATCATGCTTACATCTTGTGTCTGGTGGGGATTTCCCCAAGTGCAGGTCCTGCCCAGAGCAGACCCTCCTTGTTAGCATTGGCACCGCAAGGATTCTTGCCCTTCCTGAGTGGCCATACTTGGCCAGGGCCCTCTGCACAGGCCTGCAGGCGAGGCAGGCCAGGCAGTGATAACCAGTACCCATCCTGGGGTGGCATGCAAACCCACAGCTGACCGCTCACGGCCAACACCCAGCCCACCGTGTAGTGAACGCTTCATTTCCCAGCACAGCAAGACCTTCTGGCTGCTCTCTCTGGATTATTAGACCACCCTTTGGTGGGCAGGTGGGGCTGAGTCCTCTGCCTTACAGATGGGGAAGTTGAGGCACACAGGGGTGAAGTACCAGCCCAGATCTCATGGAATTGAGGGCTTGGCTGAGGAACCTGCCCCTAGGTCCCAAAGGCCTTTGTCCCTGTCCTGAAATGGGAGTACCCTACAGGTAACTCTGCCTCTCCTGTGGGTGTGCTCAGAAGCCAACGCCAAGGATATCCTTTGTGGAAGGTTCTAGCAACCCATCCCCTCTGGATGTGTAGAGCTGTGGGGGCGCCACTCTTACCCCCAACTCCTGGAAGGTGGAGGAGGTGCAAGTAGTCACATTCGCTTCCTCCCCTTCCCAGCTGTTCTTCAGACAGAGACACAGGCCCCAGAAGGAGAGGGCCTTTCCAAGGTCCCACAGCCAGAGAGGGACACAGCTGGGTTTGAGCAGTATTGTAAGCACAATCCTGGTCCACCACCCCTGCCACCCAGCCTGGATTTTAGGTCGCTGCTGCTGCCCCACAGTGGTCCCCAGGAAGCCCTGAGAGCAATCACTACCAGAGCCCAGGAAGAGAGGCAGGAACCACTGTGGCCCCAGTGGGCAGGGTGTAGCTCAGCAGGCCCCAGCTCTTCCTGAACGGATCTAATGCGCCTCTGACTGCAGCTTCCGGGATGGGACTGTTGCCTCCACTGATGGGTATTGATGGGGGTGCTGGTGCGGCCTGAGCAGCCTGCCTCCACACCCGGACGGGCTGGTTTTCCTTTAAGGGCCAACATAGGCAGAGCCAAGTGACCCCCACCTTCCGGAAGGCCACAGGGAGGGAGGTACCACATGATACCAACCCTTCCTGTAGATCTCAGAGTTGGCTTCAGCCTCGGTCAGGGCCAGGGGCAGTGTCCTCAGCCAGCAGGTCTCATCCACAAGCAGCAGGGTCATGGCCGGGTCCTAGGGAGAGCAGGGACAGGGTGGGGTCAGCCAGCACAGGGAAAGCTCTCTACAGTCCCAGTGGAATGACAGGCTCCACTGTGCCTGTGGTGACCAGGCTAGGCGGCAGGTGCTTTGTGCTGTGGATGATCAGTGGCCTGACAGCTGACATCAGGCACAATGGAGTAGTTTGGGCACTGGGTCCTTGTGGAAACCAAGGCTCAGAGAGGTCAAGTAACATGCTCAGTGTTACATGGCCAGTGGCCAGCAGAGCCTGAGCTGCAGCCAGATCTGTGTTCCCTTTAGCCTGTCACCCCTTGTTAATGGGGCTACTGGCTGGGGCAGCACATACCACATCCCAGGCCCCTGGATGCTTCCAGATGACCTCCACGGGCAGCTAATCCCTAGAGATGGGCTTCTTGTCTCTCTCCTAGTGGGGCTCCCCTCCCTGGGTGAGGCACAGGAAGACAGGGTCATCTTTATCTCTGTTCACTCTCCTGGCTGCACTCTCTTCCCAAGCACCTGACCCCCTCTAGACTGTACGCACACAGCCCTACTGTCTCCTGGAAAGCAGACTGTCCCGTCTTCCCACCTCACAGGCAAGGAAACAGAGACATGGAGAGGGGAGGGGAGGGGAGAGAGCTTGAGTCTAGGGCTGTGCCATGTTCTTCCTCAGCAGTGTGCGTGGCCTGAGCCTGGAAGGCAAGAGGACTTGGCTCTCAGGACCGGAGGCTGCTCATTTCCTGCAGCTCCAGTGTCCTGGCCTCCAGCCCAATAGCAGAGGAAACACATGTGCCCTGTCCCGACGCAGCCTGGTGCTGGAGAAGGGCCGGCTGGGGCCCCGATTGTACAGGAATAAGACAGAAGGATGGGCTCAGAGTGTGGTAGGTAGGCAGATGGGCAGAAGCCTAGCCCTGCTTTGTCCTGGAAGGCGGGTGGCTGCTGCTTCCTGGGGTTTTAGTCCCCTCCAGCAAGCTGAGTCTTATCTCCTGTGTGGTGGCTCCCAGACCCAGTCAGCTGGGTGCTGTTTGGAAAGGTGCAGTACTTATCTGCACTTGAGCGGGTTTTTTTTTTTTTTAATAAGCCTACTTACTCTGTTTTATTCAAATAAAGCCTTTTACTAAAACTTTGTGTATTAGGCCCTCTAACTGCAAGCCCAGGGTCACCTGCTGATACCCAGAGAGGCCACTATTCCTGTAGGAAGGACAATGCCACAGCATAGAGGGAGATGGGGTGGTGAGTGGGGGGCACCTAGCTTTCCCGGATGTGGCTGCCACTGTGTGTAGTGGGTTCCACAGCCAGGTATCCAGGTCCATTCCAGGCTCTGCCTCCCCACTGAGACCCACTGGGACCCCTCTACCTTGAGATCTCATCCACATGGCACATACAGAGAGCCAGCAAGATAAGGCTTGCGGGCTGGGAACTCCTGGTGGCAAGGTCGAGGCAGCCCAACCAGGTGGCTTCTGCGTCACCTGCCTGCTGCCACGTGGCTCAATAATGGAGCAGGAGAGCAGAGATAAGCCGGTGGGGGGGGGTGGTAGGAGAGAACTCCAAGCCCTGGAGGGGAGCCCCACAATTCCAGCCTTGGTTTCCCACCAGTGATCTTCCCTCTGCACAGAGCTGCTGTGAGGATGGTGGGGAGCCTGGATCCCTGCTCACTGTGGACATATCTTTGTCCCACCACCAGCCCTGGATGGGTCACCTCTGTCTCTCTGTGATTGCTTCCTCTCATGACACTGGGAAATAGGGGCATGTGGGAATCCCTCTGAGCAGGGCCTTCCTGGCTGAGAAGCAGGCTGTTGGCCACCAAACTTTTGCTTCCACTTTGGCCAGCAGAATGAAGTGGACACCTCTGGGCCGATGTAGGGTACGCATTCCACCAAAGAGCCTGCCTTTGGCCAGCAGGTGTCCCCAGTTTTAATGAACAGTCTGCAGAGTCCCAAGGCTGTGAGACAGGGGCAAAGGTGTCTGCGAGGTCACAGTGGGGCAGGCACTGGGGGCAATGTGGCAGGTAGTGCTTGGCTCCCAGGTTGGGGACTAGAGGCTCCTATGGCACAGCTGTGCCCTGCCTGGGTGGGTGGCTCGGTGAGGCAGCTGGGCCTGGCCCTCCTTGCCTTGGCCTCCTGAGTCCCTAATGAATATTAATGAGTGGAGGAGGGTGAGAAAATTAATCTGCCTGATCCCCGATGGGCGCTGCGGTAACGATATGAAATCTAATTATTCCTCCCAATATTTCTAAACCCTCAAACTCAGACTGACAGCCTCGCGGCCACGCTAACGCTTATCGCTCTGGGGCGCAGCATGTTCCCGGCATGATAAAAACACGCACAGCTCTGCTGACGCTGCACAACCCGGCCTTTCTGCGGAGCTCTGAGCGCAGGGAGCGCCACACCGCGTTCCTGACGGTGTCTGTGTGTAGGGAGTCTGCGTGGGGGGGAGCGGGAACAGGATGAGGAGGGAACCGGTGGGCTGCTACCCACCAACTCCCTAGGCAGCCAGGTCAGCAGGTCCCAAACAAAAGTTGGACCAGCCTGGCCTTCCTCCCATGGACCCCTCGCCCTTCTGAGTGGGACCTGTCAACCCACTTGTATGAGGAAGCCAGTGTCCCCTGCCTTCCTGCCAGTGTCCCCTGCCTTCCTGCTAGTTTGCCCATGGTCCCGCAGGGAGGAAGCATGGCCTGGCCTGTCCACCCAGGCAGCAGACCCCCACATCTGCCTGGAGCCACCCTCTCACCCACGCTGGCAGCAACAGCAGCCAGGGTCAGAGGATGTGGATGAGCATCTGCTTCCCTGGGGAGAGCTGGTACCATGTGGGGCACCCCAATTCTTTTATTTTCTTTTCTCATCTTCTTTTCCCCTGCTTCTAAGCAGCTAGGGACCAAAGCCCCCTTCTCTAGCATTGAAGACACTGGCTGAGGCTCCTCCTGATCCTGCCCTGTGAGGTATGGGGGCGGGGGGGAGGCCTGGGAGGGGTCTATTTTTCATTTCCCATCTTGGCCCTTTTGCCCAGACAATGGAAGACATGAAGCTGTGGTCACCTTCCTCCCTGGGCTTGGTGCCCAGCCAGGGCCCCACTTGTCCTGGATAGGTGTGTCCAGGGTTGGCGAAGGGCCCTGGAGTCTACCCCGCTCGCTGTCCTTTGGAGTCATCGTCCCTCCTTCCTGGTTCCCTGGCCAGCTCCACCCAGCCTGGGATGAGGGTGGCCACTTTAAATTCTCCCATGGATCTAAGAATCCTCCTGTTCCCCCAACAAAGAGGTCAGTGTCTCAACTCTGTAGGGTGATAACCATGAGAAATCCTATCTGCACCGCATCCGCTGTGACAGCTGTATCTGAGGCTGTTCCCAAACCTCACTGGGCATCAATGAAGCCACCTGGGTAGGGGAGATAGGGCCCACTTTGGTGGGGAGCTGGCCACCCCCCCCAAGTCACCCTGGGCTGAGGTCCTGTGGTCACCAGGTGGCTTCCATCAGACCCCTCAACCCTCTCCCATCCTTCAGTCCATCCAGAGAGGCCACTGGCCCCTCCCCTTCCCATGATTATGGCCTCAGTCTCCTTACTTTCCCAGATGCTATAAGAAGCCCACTCTACAGGGAAGGTGCTGAGTCCCAGAGGTGACCGTGTGCACAGAACCACGAGGCTTGGCCACACCCCTGCACCTTTTCCTTCATTCATTCCCTGATCGAGCACGGCTTCCGAGGACCAGCTGTGTGCTGGGGACACTGCAGACATGGAGGAGCAAGGGGCAGGAAATAGGGAGGAGCAAGGGACAGGGAACAGAAGGGACAAGGGACAGCAGGGAGCAGGGAACAGCAAGCACAGGCCTGGATGGTGACTGGGAGGATAGCTGGGTGCTGTCTTGGGTCCTGGAGGGAAGGTGCAGGTTCCACAGTGCGTGTGCCCTGTGCACGCTTGCTGGTCAACCCTCTATGCCAGGTGGATCTCAGCCACCCCCTCCAGGCCCCCAGCCCTTTATCTTGGGGTGGTCTCTGGCTCCAGGGGGGGGTCAGTTGTAGGAGGGCCTGATGGCTGTGATTGCCCCAGCTCGAATGTGGGGCGGTGAGGGGGGAGGTCTCAGGACAACCTACTTCCCAAGGTCTTGGGGTGGTGGGAGGGGTCCCAGAGCCTGGGTACTTTCCAAGTTCCTCTGCCACAGGCAGGGAAACTGAGGCACAAAAGACAGGGTGCCCAGGATTCCTCAAGGGCAATGGCAGGCCTAGACTATTTTTTTCCCTGCCTGGTATTCCAGTCAAGGACCTGACCATCCTCTCAGGGGCTGCCCACCCCATGGAGGGCCAGGGTACCCACCTGGGCTGAGCCCCATCTCTGCTGCCTGCCAGCTTTGTGGAGTGGGCTGGATGGTGGTCTCCAGATATGTCCACCCATCGTGACCTTATTTAGGGAAAGGGTCTTTGCAGACGGAAAAAGATCTCAAGATGAGATGATTCAGGATCAGGGTGGGCTCTAAACCCTGTGACCTACGTCTCTCAGAGAGAAGAGGCAGGGAGGAGATAGAAAGGCCACATGAAAACTGCGCAGAGACAGTGATGTGTCCCCTGCCAAGGGTTGCCAAGGACCACCTGGGACCGCAGACACTGGGAGAGGCCGTGGGCAGATTCTACTCTGGAGGCACTATAAGACTGGCACTGCACTTTATGACCTCTGCTTTCTGGTTTCCAGTGTGGAAGGGAAGAAACCCATGTCAGCTGTGGTGCTCAGGAGATCTCAGTGGGGAGGATCTGCCTACTGCCAGGATGTGTTCAGGCACCACCCATATTCCAGTTGGGGACAATGAGGATAGGTGACCAAGAGCCTGGGTAAAGCACTCGCTGCATGGCTGGTGCCAAGGCCAGCATCCCAGACACCAAGCTCGGCACCATTGGGTAGGGGCTGGCAGGCCACGAAGGGCCAGGTGGTAATGGCAGGACACCAGGCCGTCCCTTCTGCGCACAGGACAGTTTGGCCAGCACCAGGGTGGGCCAGATCTGCCAGCAGGCAAGAGGGGGGATGCAGGGAGGCGAAGTAGGGCACAGCCAGAGCAGTGTGGGTAAAGACACAGTGCACAAGAGCTGGGCTGCGCATCTCCAAGTCACCGGAATGTGGGCTGAGTCATCACCAGAAGTCTTGGGGAGGAGATCTTCCCTGGGTATCCCGTCCCTTCTGAATTTATTACCTATGACAAAGACATAAGTGAAACTGACAGGGAGGGTCTGACTCAACTCCCTCTAGTGCTGGCAGAGATACTGCTGGCCAGGCTTGCCCTGTTGTGATTTGGGCTCTGCCATGGCAGTGACCCCTGTGCCAGCCTTTGGGGCTCTCTACATGGCCAGGAGTGATGGATTCTCAACCTGTGGTGCCTTCAGAACTCCTATACCCTCCCCAGGTGAGGGAGCCTTGGGCCATTGTGGGCTGACCCACTCCACATCTATCTCCAGAAGTTATGTGGAGGTTGGGCTCAGGTGGTCCTATTTCAACCTCTAGAGCAGGGGCTTTTTCCTGCTGGGTCCACCACCCTGCTTGGAAGCCAGGGGCCTCCCCTGGCCTCACTGATGCTGTGGTGGCTTGTGACTAAAGTGAGTGAGCTATAAGGGACACTGGATTGGCCAAGGGCAGAGCCAGCAAGGCCAGGCTGGGTGAAGGAGTTAGCTCCCTTGCTCATCCACCACCCATCATGTATCCATCCATTCACCATTCATCTATCCAGCCATCCAGGTTCTCTATGCATCCATCTGTCCACTCACCTATCCACCATCCATCCACCCCCATCTCCCATTCATCCATTTATCCACCCATCCATTCACCCATTCACCATCCACCTGCTCATCTCACCACTCATCTGTCCATCCCCCATCTGTCCAACCAATTTCCATCTATCCATCCAGGCACTCATTCACCATCCACCTGTTAGTTAGTTAGATATAAGCAGCAAGCCAAGGAAATGCAAGGGAGTGTTCAGTCTGTACCTAGCAACTTACTGATTTTGAGGACTAAATCAGTTACACAAAAGTTAGCTGTATCTCCTGTCTAGTTATAAAAAGAACATAAAGGCTGCCAAAGCACAACACCAGCTCAAGCTCAAAGCAGCTGGGGTGACCAAAAGTTTCCTTTGGGTCATTAACATGTCATTTTAATCTTGTGATTGCAGAGTCCCCTCACGTCCCCTCCCCCCAAGGGGCTTCTCTTAGGTGGTGATGGGTAATCACGTGCACAAAGGAATTGCTGTTACACAGCAAGGGAGATGTCAGTCACTGAGGAGCACATGCCCTACGAGGTGGAGAAGAGGGAGGGATTCAAACAAGTCCCCCTTACACCAATATGGAGGCAGGACATCCAGAGATTGGGGGTTGGTCTTCTCGTTGAGATGACCTGTATTTCTGGAGGATGTATTGCTATAGTTTTCACTATTTTTGCATCTTGCTTGAACTCTTTTCTTGCAGAGATGCAAGAATTAAGGACTCAAGCAGGGTGCTGGTGGCTCACGCCTGTAATCCTAGCCACTCAGGAGGCAGAGATCAGAAGGATCACAGTTCAAAGCCAGCCCAGGCAAATAATTTGTGAGACCCTATCTAGAAAAAACCCAACACAAAAAAGGGCTGGTGGAATGGCTCAAGTGGTAAGAGCACCTGCTCAGCAAGCATGAGGCCCTGAGTTCAAACCCCAGTACTGCCCCCTCCAAAAAAATTGAGGACTCCAACAAAAATTCTGGTAACACATCCACTCATTCAGTCCACTACTCTGTCTGTCCATCTACCCATCTACTGTTCACCCATTTATCCAATCTTCATTTCATCCTTCCATCTACTCTCCCACTCTCCATTCACCCACCCATTTACTCATTTATCTATTCATCCACACGTGCATCCATCCAGCCATCTGTTTTCCTGTCCTTTCATCCATCCATCCATCCATCCATCCATCCACATACTTATCCATCTGTCCACCCATGGCCCTATTAATCCATTCCTATCCATTTACCCACTTATGTGTCCATCCCCCTACCTATCCATCCCCCCACCCACCTGTCCACCCATCCACCCATCCATCCATCCACCCACCCATCCATCCCTCCATCCATCCATCCCTCCATCCATCCATCCATCCACCCATCCATCCACCCACCCATCCATCCATCCATCCATCCGCCCACCTGTCCACCCATCCTCCACCCATCCATCCATCCGTCCACCCATCCATCCATCCACTCATCCATCCACCCATCCACCCATCCACCCATCATGTGTTTCTTCTGTGCCTGGCCAAGTCTGGAGCTGGCTGGACCCCTAAGGAACCTAGTCTCCAACTCCTGGTTTTGCAGTGGTGGAAACCACTGCTGGATCAGGGAAGGGTTGGCAACTCAGTTCCAGATCAAGACTATCAACTCTCCGCTCAGGGCCTTGCGACTTGGTTTCCTTCTTGGGCGCTTGGCCCGATAGCTGGTGTGTGAGGGACCGTGGGAGAAGTCCTCCTCCCCAACTTGCCCCCACTGTGAGCAGCCCCAGCCCAAGGAGACCACGAGGAAGGGTTACCAAGTCCACATCAGCTCCCTCCTCCTTCTCTGAGGGGAGAAGAGGAATTGCCTGGCTGATAGGACCATGGGGCAGGAGGCAATGTCTTCCTCAGGCAGCAAGGGGGAGAGAATGGGGACCCATCAGCCGAGCTTGATAAGGGGCCGCTGGATGTTAGCAAAAATATTTAGACAATAAACGAAGTATCGGAAAAGCACACGTATCTTTCAGAAATCAATCATCTGAGCGGTGTCTGGACGCCTGGCGCCAAGGCAGAGATAGTGGCTCGCTGGGGAGATAAGGGTTAATCAAGGATTGAATTCTGCAGAGATGGGGGGAGGAGGGCGGGAGGCTGCTGGAGCCCAAAGGCTCTTCTGACCCCCACACTCCCCTGGCCTCATCTTGTGCCTGGGGAGGGTTTCTACCCTGTGCCACCTCCCCAGGTTGACCTGAGTCCCAGTCTGCAGGAAGGCAAACCCTGGAGGGAGGGGTGGCTCACGGAGGTGCCAGCCCCTCAGCCCTGTGTGAAGGCACACATGGGCTCCAGCTCTCCCTGGCTCTGATGCTAGTGACTCGCAAGTAACTCACCTTCTCAGAGCCTCAGTTCTGTCATCTGTAAAGTGGGGACAGTGGTACCCACCTCCTGGGGATGGGGGAGATGAGGGGAGTGTCTGCAACATACGCGCCATGGGGGAGCAGAAGAGAGAGGCACAGGACAGGATGAGATCTCCATTGGCTCTGGGCCATGCCTGCCTTTGCCTCCGTCACTCATATGGATTTTCATGACACTTTAAGATGGAAGCTACAGAGCTTCTGCCTGCGATTCTTCCTTCAACCCCACACCTCTCCCAGAAGTCTCCAGTGATGCAGATCTCACTCCCTGCAGAGCCACTTGAACTCGAGGCTTCTGACCCACATGGAGTGGGATCCATCACGCAGGCTTCTGCTGTCCTAACATCCCTGCCTGGGGCCCCCTCTTCAGCTGGCCACAGCATCCACTGGGCATGCCCGAGGTCAACAGCCACTAGTGGCTCATCTCATTGAACCCACCCAGCCACCTGACAGGTGGGGGTGCCCGCTTCTGCCCGCTCACAGAAAGCTGGCAGCTCTGCCTCCCTCTCCCTCGGAGAGGTGGGAGGTTCTGCAGACTCCAGCCTAAAGGAAACTTCGGGGCTCCTTGTGTCCTGTCCAAGGTCCCCACAGCTGAGGAAAATGGAGGCTCAGAGTGGGCAGGGACCTGCCTAGGACTCATAGTAAGTAAGCAGCCTAAAGACCTGCACCCTGGGCAACAAGCAACATAGACATGAAAGTGGACACCCTGTGTCCAGAGTCAGCCCTTGCTGTCTCACTGAGTGGCCTGGGACAAAATAAAAGGCTGTGTGGATGACCCAGGGGCCTCCATGGGGCTACACATTTGAACCTGGGAGGTCTTTTCAACATCAGAGACTTTGGCCCACATGTAGTGAGGTGGAGGGGGACTGCCAGTGCAGGGCCACAGGAGCTGCAGCTGCTGTTGCTTCCCCACAGATGCTGCTTCAGGCTGAGGTCCTGGAACTCATTTCTGAAGCTAAGGAACAGGGGCTCCAACTGCCGGGTCAGAGCTGGGTAAAGCTGCCAGGGCAGAATTCTGGCCTCTGGGCACTGGAGAAGTCCAGCCCACACAGCCCTGTCCTCACCTGCAGGGAGTGCCAGGAAGGCTGCCTTAGACAAGAGACCTGGCACCATATGGCACTGGCCAGCCAGTGCACACCAGGGGCCAAGCCATGCTTGAATGCCAGTCACCTCAGGAGACCATGAGAGTCCAGGCCCTGGGAACACTTGCACATTGAGACACTTGGTCCTGGCTTAAGAGCAGACCGGGGTGCCACTCGGCCCCCTCAGGCCAACACCATGGGGCTTGGAGGTATCTCCCAGAGGCTTGTGTACAAGCCCTGTGAATTTCTGTCATCACATCCTATCCACACTGCAGCTCAGCTCACACTTGCAGGCCCTTTTCAACTTAAAATGGAACCCTTGTAACCCTCTGCCATAGACAGAGGAGCCCAGAAGTAAATCCAGGACAGACACACTGTGAGATGGTGTCCAGCAGGAAGGGGGCTGCCATGGGGAGGCTCTGCCCAGGTGAGGGTGCTGCGATGAAGAGGGCTGACCAGTATGTGCTGCCACGCTGACCACTGCACCACACCACCCGTCCTTGCATCACAAGGTTCTCCTGGGCAGAAGGGGGATGGCGTTCTTTCCCTCACTGAAGCCCCCAAGTGCCTTGCAGCACCTGCCCCACTTGGGCCTCCTTGTCACTGCGACACAAGGACATCATGGCAGCTCCGAACCCTGATTCTTGAGCCTCTTCCCCCTTTCTGCCCAGCTCCCACTGGAGGTTAAGGTTAACCCCCACTTCCAGGGGAGCTTCCCACCCTCTGGGACCCAACACTGCAATTCCTGTCTCCTGACAGACTCCTCCCAAAGGGGCCAGAGCCCCTGGGTTGGGGTATCAGCCAGCCTAGTTCAGGGGCTGCACACTGCCCTAGGCTGGTCCTTACCGCTTCTGCCTTCCTGGGGGATGAGGCTCTGGTCTGGATGCTCCCGGGAAACGGGCCCCAGGACAGGCCCTCGGCCAGGCTGAGTCGGGCCCGAACACACGTCTGCCCATCCTGGAGCTCCAGCTCAAGGTCCTCTGTGGAGAGACAGGACTAGGGTGAGGTTTGGCCGTGGCAACCCCAGTCACCTCCCACTGGGTAGAACCTCAGCAGGCCTGCCGAGGGGCTGAGAGGGAAGATGGTGTGTGGGCTTCTATTATAGTAATGGGGAGGGGGCATGGGAGGACTTTTTAGGGCCCCATGTCCTGCAGAGACCACAGCGAGGGATCTGTAGCTCAGGGTGGGCAGGTGGCTGGGGGCCCCTGGTTAGCTACACTGCAGGCTTGAACAGGGTCTGCAGAACCTGGCCCCACTGTGTGACATCTGTGGAACCTTGTGCAGTGGCTGAGTGGTGGCCCCACATGGTCTGTCCACCTACATCCATGCACGTGCAGAGAAAGGTTTCAGCAGATGTGACTGAATGATCTTTTTTTTTTTTTTAATGAAGGATCTCGAGGTGAGGTCAGCCTGAATTAGCAGGGGGCCCTGAATCCAGTGTCTGTAAGAAAAGGGGACAGAGAAGGCAGAGAAGACCCAGTGGACACTGGAGCCATGCGGCCACATATGAGGAGCTGGAGGCAGGGCTGAGCTGCAAGCATCAACTTGACCTGCAGACAACTGTGTAGGGCTTCTGGCCACAGACCACGATGGGCTGTTTGCTGTTTCGAGCCCTCAGGTTGTGCTAATTAGTGGTGTTAGCCACACACCTGGCTGCCTCCTGCCCTCCCTGAGCCTCAGCCTCATTGGACAACAGGGATGATGATGGCCACTCCCTCAGGGGGTGGTGCCTCCTAGGCTGCACACCTTCCGCTCAGGAGGGCAGTGCCACCTCATGCCTTGCCTGCCGCTAGGGCTGCTGGCCCACGGAGGCCTCACATGGCCTGGCCTGGTCCCCTGGCTGGAGTGCTGCGGCGGCCCCACTTCCTGGAGCCCCATCGGGCAGGCTGTGGCCTTAATGGGCGCGATTATCAGATAACTGCCCGCCTAATGGCAGAGATAAGGTGTAAATACGCCAGGAGGCCCCGCAGAGACTTTTAACTGGGCCTTTGTCTTCCCCAGGGCAGATAAGATGGCAGTGGACCAGCACTGGAGGCTGACAAGGCCCTGCACCCCTTGATTGGCCCAAGAGGAGAAGAGCTGGGGCTGAGGGGTAAGAAAGTAGCCTCTTCAGTGACCCCGGCCTGTCCTCTATTAGTGTACCTAAGACATGGGGACCCAGGGCCCTCCCAAAGGCCACCTTCCTCCCCTTCCTGGCAGAGGATGTCCACAGGGTGGACATCATTAGGGACAAGGATGGGAATGAACAGCGCTGTGTGGTCCTAAGGGGAAAAAGACACCTATTCTGATAAAGCTTCTCCCTTGTCCAGAAGAGGAAACTGAGTCCCCAGAGAACCGCAGCTGCCAGGATATAAACCTGGATACTGGTTCCAGAGCCACTGCCACCTGTCACCAGGACAGTTGCTGACCTGTCTGGGTGTTCTGGGTGTGTCTGTGTCTCTGGTCCCCATGCAGCTGGCCCTCAGGGTGGGTGTGGAGTGAGAGGATACCTCCCCAGGGCACTGGCTGCCCACTCACCCAGCCATGCAGCTGGGTCCTCCCCAGAGTGCTGGGCACTGGAGGCTCTAAACTGCACAGGCACCTCTGTTCTGCTAGGGTCCTGTGCACCCCACCCCCCGTTGCACCCCAAGAAATACAGAGAGCTAAGTGGCCATCTCCCTGTGCTTTGCATTCAGGGTCTACTCACGGGGCAGGCCTAGTTGGGCACAAGGCCCTCAGGACCCATGAGGAGACAATACTTTCATCAAGGCTGGTGCCCACCTTTCCCTGATGAGGAGGAACCCTCGATGGCTGAGTCCCCACAGATGGCACAGTGGGCCTAGGTCACCCTGAGGGGGCATGGGCAGTTCCTGTCATACCACTCCTGCTGCCCCCAGGGGTGCTGATGTCTTTCTCAGGAAGCACTAGGCTCCAGCTGCCCCCAGCCCTTGTGGGGAAAGAGGCAGAGCCAGCCCCCACCCACTTGTCCACCCACAGGCAAACGGCCCCCACCCTAATCAGAGCTCACGGCCATGGGCCCAGCTCCCAGATAAGAGCATGGCTGGCATTTTCCATGGCGGCCGCCCATCCCCTGTGTATCATTCACTGCCAGAGAGCAGGCTGGCTCCTGATAAAGGTGACAGTACCCCCGGGGGAGGGCAGTACCCACCACTCAGGGTTTGGTGCTGATGGAGCCCTGTGAGAGGTGGGGCCGATACAATGGTCACCATGACAACCCACCTCCCTGGTCCAGGATCTCGCTGACCCTTTCTGAGGATGCCTCCTGAGGGTGGACATAGGGCCACAGCAAGGCTTGGAGTGGGAAGGGGAGCACAGCTGATTTCAACCCCAGCTCACCCCAGTGCCTAGTATAGGGCACGACCTATGCAACTGTCCACAGCAGCCGTGGCGACATCCATCTGCTCAGATAGCCTCCTTCTGGCTCCCCGTTCCTGCCCCAACCCCTCGTGTGGCTGAAACAGGGTCAGTCAGGTATTAAGGCTGAGTTAGCACCCAGCAGAGGCCTCCCCCCAGAGGAAGTAAAACTGTACCAGCCAAGCGGGGTTGTGCGAGGCTGCTAACTCCCTGCACAGGTGCCTGGCCAGGGCCCTGCTCCAGGCTGAGAGTGAGTGAGGGCCGGAGGGGAGGACAGCGAACCCCATGCTGGGTAGGTAGTGGTGTGGCACAGACAGGAAGACAGCTTGAGAAGCAGGGGACCCAGACAGCAGTGATGAGGAGGTGGCCAGTCCCAGGAGGCTGGGGAGTTGCCAAGCCATGCTGGCAACGTGGGCAGGCCAGGCTATCATGACCTGGTCTTTGGCCTTGTGGCTTAGTGACCACTGTCATGAATCCTCACAGTGCAGCTGGGACAGGGATAGGGGCACAGCCCCTGTTCTGGGAGCTTTAGGGAGCAAGGCAGTCGCCAGAAGCCCCCACAGGCAAGGGAAGTGCCCATGGTGGAAGGCCAGGCCCCAGCCAGCTGCTCCCTCAGCTGGGGAATGGCTGACTCTTCCAGCTCTGGCCTCGGTGTCCCCATGCTACCTGGATGGACCCCTGACAGGTACCAGGCCCAGCACTGGGACAAGGACTAGGTTCTGGGACAGAACCTAGCTGTGGGGTGGCAGTGGATCTGGCCAGAGCAGGGGCCTGAGAGTCAGAGTGGGTCTAAAAGGACAAGTCAAGCCTCGGCCTCTGCCCTAGTGGCTGTGTACATGCTGTGAGCCTCAATTTACACATCTGTGGAAGGAGGTGGTGTCCTGTACCCTGGGGCTCCTGGGCTCCCAGCACTGGCATTGTTTTCTTCTCTATGTGGGTTTGCCAACATGCCTGTGAAGCAGGCCCAGAGAACTCAAGCAAGTTACTTAAGGCCACACAGCAGGGTACAGGCACTCTGCTAAGACCGAGCTCTTTCTGATGGAGAATCCAGCCAGGCTGCCTGGTGGCGAGCTCACAGGACTCAGCCATTGCAACCTCCCCAGGCCTCAGTTTCCCCACCCGAGCAGTGGCCCCAGGGACTGTCTCACAGCTTTGCCTTGGGGAGGCTGTGGTGTGCTGGGGGATTGAATGAGCTGGGGCTCCCTTACCTGCCAATCAGCACCTCCGTAAAAAGGCCAGGGCCTGTGTGCTGATGGCAGGGCCTCTTGAGCACCAAGTCCACCCCGAAGCCCCGACCCTGCGCAGTGGGCTCTGCAGCCAGCATGTGGGTGTCCACCCAGGTCACCACCAGCACCCACTTATCTAATCGGCCCATCACTCCCGCCCGGCCCTGCCCTTCGGCTCCCACAGGCCAGCTGGGGAGCGGCCCTATCTCAGGGATCGGGCTGTTTGCCTTTGATAAAAGTCACAGAAAAGGAAAGAAAAAAAGCTGGGGGGAGGGGAGGACAGCCCCAGGCTGAAGGAGTTCTAGAAGATTCGGGGTGGGCACAGAGTGGGCAGGCTGGCAGGCACACTGTGGACCCTGAGAACATCTGCTTCCACCACCTCCAACAGAAAAATGAAAACCAAGGCCCAGAGAGAGGAAGCAAATCCCCCAAGGTCACATAGCAGGCTGGGGAGAGGGGAGAGATCAGTGGAACAGGTGTTCCTTGGACCAAGCCACACATGAATGCCAGACTTGCATATAAAATGATTGATTCTAGCCCTGGTTCTGTAGCTGTGGCCATGGCACTTGGACGGGTCTGCCTATCTCAAGCCGCAGGACCCCCAGGTGTGAACTATGGACCCAAGGACAGTGTTAGAGGGACGGGGCTGCTAGCAGCATCGGGGGAAGCCGTTGGGGCCACTTGTGCTCTGATCAAAAGCGATCTTAGAGAGGCCGAGGTTACTGAGGTCATATGGCTAGCAAATAGCATAAGAACGTCTGGCCCAGGTCCCTCTGACCACGAATCCATGACCCCACGCAGGCCAGGAGGGCTCACTCACAGCAAATCCACACATCGGGCAGCTGGGTGCTATGGGCCTTCACAAGCCCTCCCACTATTCACAGATGAGTCTTGGAGCTGAGGAGCTGACCATGATCCTAAAGCCCAGCAGGAACCCAGCCCTCTCTCAGTCCCAGACCCACGTCTGTCGGCACAGCCAAGATGGAAGGACTAACCTGAAATGCATTGGTTGGGGGAGACAGGTGCGCCCCCAGGTAAGACATGGAGCGAGAGGAACCATGGACACACTGGACATGCACTTGAGCTCCGGCTTGGAGGCAGAGCTATGGAGAGAGGACTGGGGATCAAAGGGTCTGGATCCCCACAGGAGGACCAGAGCCTGGGAGTGGTGGCCCACACGGCCTGGGGCCACACCACTATGAAAGTGGCCCTGTGCTTGGACAGGGCCTGCCTGGCCCCTGCCTATGCTGGGCCAGCCACACAGCTAAGCCACCTCCAGGCGCTTTTATTTCATGTTATCAAGAGCTGGTGCTGAAGGCATGATGTGAACAGCTCACCTGCTCAGTGGAAAAATGGACTCCACTTTGTCCCCAACCTGCACTCGGTCCCCAGGGTCTGCTGCTCACTGCCCAGTGCGGCCCTGTGGGTCTCTGGGGTCCGGTTGCAGGAGGGCCTGCACAGCCAGCCCAGCCAGTGCAGAGCCCCAAGCCTTCCCTGAACAAGGGTTTCTAGCCCAGAACCTTCCTTCCTGTGGGTCACACGGGGCCTTCTCTTACGGTGGCTGGGACTGGAGGGAGCCCATGGGTCTAGCCTCGCCTGCTGCTCTTACACAATTCTCTGCCCACCATGTGTGGCCAGCCCTGGCTCCTTTCAACCCCTGCTGAACTCTGCTCACTGCTGCACAATCTGGGGCCTAATGCAGTGGGTGACGGTCCTGTAAGCTGACAGCGGTGGGGCAGAGGTGGGAATGGGAAGCACTGAAACCAACAGGTACCAGGCGTGGTGCCTGTCACAGGCTGGGGGAGCCTTGGGGTCCTGCTTCTGGCCTCTGTCTAACCCTCACACCTGTGGTGGGGACAATGCCTCCTTCCATTTCACTGTCCCCAGTGAGTCACACCTCAGGGGACCAGGGAGCTGCCAGGCCCTGGGGACGGTCCAGACAGCACCTGTCCTGGGGCAGGAGGTCACTGCACCTGGGAGAAGATGCAGCTGGTCCCTGGCTGCAGAAAGGCACCCAGGTCTAGACTCCTCCCCAGCTGGGGGGATGTAAAGAGGTAGAGCTGCCCTGTGGGCTCCAGCCTCCTCCTCAGGCCCAGTACCACCCTGGTGGCCAGCCTCAAGCTGACCATCCACAAAGGCGTAGGGTGGGGTGGGGGAGTACAGGGGGCTGACCTCGGGTGCCACAGTTCTGCCCAGTGGCTGGTGCCTGTGGTCCCCTCCCTGATTGCTGGGACACTGTGAGTGAGTATTGATTTTCTGACGTGAAGCAACAGCCGTCTTTATCGGCTGAACCCTGGCCCCGGCTCATGGCAGAGCTGGGTCCTCCTGGGAAGAGTGAGCTGGGCAGGGTGGGGTTGGCTCCCCAACTCAGACCGCCAGGCTGGTGGTAGAGGACAGGGGCAGGGAGAGGAGGCATAGACTATGAGGGGCTCTGAGCCCCTGAGAGTGGGGTGTGGTCTCAGACAATATCTCTGTCCCCCAGGGCACAGCTGAAGCAGCTGGACAAGCAAGAGGAAGCCTGGGGTGGCCAGTGGGGCCTGAATCCTTACGCAGGCTCCCTAGGGGCATGAGTGCCAGCCTTAGGCAAGGGCCCATTTTCTGTTCCCTCAGCATCTCCCTGTGGTCCCAAGAAACCTGAAAGCTATAGCCTCAAATGCTAGGACTCTGAGTCCTAACTGCTAGGATTCTGGCCTCCACCTTCCCACCTGTGAAGTACCTGAGGCCTGGGACCTGGGGTGGGGGTCCCTGGCTATCCCAGCCCTGCCTTGGCCTGTCTGGCGGGCTGGGAGCTGGGTGTGAGACCTTTCCCACACTATCCCTCCTACTGGCCTGGGTGCCCGGGGCCTACAGAGGGCCCTTCCTTCCCCTGGTCAGCCCATCTTGCTCTCTGTGGCTGCCAGGGCAGCTATGTCTCTGTCCACTTGCCTTCTGTGGCCATGTCTGCTCTCAGTGGGCAGAAGGGTGGGCATGAGGGCCAGTGAGAACCTGGGCAGTGGCCAGTGGTCCCAAGGGGAAAAGGGGGGCCCTCCACCACTGTTCCTGGCTGGGGTGACACCCATGCTGCCCGGCCGGGGTGCAGCAGTGAGCACTGAGGTAGGCAATGGCAATAGCAGCAGCTGGCACCTAGGCACCACAGCTGTGAGGGGCTGCGAAGCCTCCTGGAGAGGCAGCTCCCAAGCAACACCTACCCTCTGCACATGACCCCATTGGTCCACCCACAAAGGAGGCCTTTGCAAGCAGGAGGCTGAGGCCTCAGGAGGGCTACTGGGCTCCTCAAACTCTAAGTGGGCCTCTACCTGGGGTAAACCCAGCACCCTGTGAGGCGGGATGCAGGGTTGTTTCAGGGACTCAGCAAATGCCTCAGAAGAGCCCCCTTTGGGTTCATGGAGCAGTGGACACCTGTTTTCATGGCCTCAATCAACTCAATCACAGAGGAAACTGAGGGGCACAGAGAATCTGGCCACATGATAGGACAAGTGATTGAGTTCAAGTCTGTCCTTCCTCAGTAATCTGGGATGGAATCAGGGAAGGGTGATGGAGTGTGGGCAAAAGGGCAGGAGGCCCTTTCCTGTCCCAGACCCAACTCTGTCCTGCTCAGCCTCTGCTCAGGAGCCCCGGAGCTTCCCCACTGGCCTCTGCAAGAGTACTGTGCCCGAGAGCCCACAGCCCATTCCACCAGTGCCTGTCTCAGGAGTGCAGATTTCTGCCCACTTGCCTCCTTGCATCTGCCTAAGCAGTTGCACCTGTTCTTGAGACTCAGTAGGACCTGAGGTACAGGGGTGGGGGATGAGGATTTTGGCTGAACCTATCAAAGGCAGGGGTGGGCAGGGCAGCAGCTCCCACCGGTGCAGAGAGGCCTCATAGTCCCTGTAGAATTTGCTTGTTTTCAGAACCATTTGTCTGCTTTTCATAGACATTTTATAAAACAGAAAAAAGGTCTGCTGCCTTTGCCACGATGGTGCTCCTCTGGCACGTGGAGGTGACTTTCCTGAATGGCGAGTCCCCACTCAGGTAGCCCAGGCCTGAAGCCACAGGGCCATGTGAAGCTGCACAGGGTCAGCAGGTTCCACTGCAACCCGCAGCACAAGTCAGTAGGGACATTGAGACTCGGGGGATCGAGGGATGAGCCTGAGACCCTGTGGTGACTCCAGGGACCAGGAAGGCCCAGCTGGGGGCTGGCTGGGGTGGGTAGCCCCCCTCCCCTCGAGACACAATAAGGCCCACGATAGCATCTCGCCTCATCTCAGGCCCCGCTCGGCCCTTTCGTGCAGGATATGACCAGCCCTCAAGCCGACGGCAGCCCCTTTGTCCCATCTCTGGGGACCGATCTTATCGGCAATGTCCACGGCCGCCGTAATGGGAAAAACGCAGCAAGGAAATCAAAAGTTATGCACAGAGACGGAGGAGTAATAAATAAATAAATAAGGATCGTGTGGCTGTGTGGTAGGGCAGGGACTTCTCAGAGGGAATAGCAGGGGCCGGGGAGAGGCATCAGGTCCTGCACCTTGTTCCCCATCCTGGGTCAGAGTGAGTCTGAGGCTGGGCAGATCACAGCAGCTCTCGTGTCTCAGTTCACTCATTGACAGAGGGGCCTACTCCCTGGGGTTGAGCTGACCTCATTCAAATGCCACTGTCCTGAGGGCAGTGCTGCCCACAACTGAGCAGTGGTGCCTCAGTTTCCTTCCCAGGGCAGGGGGTGGTGAAGGAGATAGATCAGGAGAGGGAACAGCCTGACAGATCCCCTGGCCTCTCCCTAGCCAAGGCTGTGCCACTGCAGGGAGAGACCATTGTGCCCACTGGCCAGGAGAGAAGGCCCAGGTGTCCTGGGCCCCAACATAGCCCTGGGCAGCCAGGATCTGCACTGACCCTAGACTTGGGGAGAACCATGTGGTACATGCACTCCTGCTGTCCTACCCCCATTAGCCTGAACTGTCCTGTCCCCATCCCACAGACAAGGGACCAGATCCTAGGATGGGACACAGCAAATCCAGGACTCCAGTGAGAGATGGGACAGCCAGAAGCCAGCTTGGGTCTTGAGCCAGGGGGATGGACCTAGCGGCAGTAATCTGCCAGTGGCAGTGACAACACTAGAAATACTGGTCAACACTGTGGCTGGACAACAACCAGGGGCACTGCTGTGACAGGCCGTGGGGCAGCAACAATGACTGTGTCAGTAACATGGTTGCAGCACCAGGGACAGCAGCTGTCTCAGCAGCTGCCTGCCCATATGCCACTGCCCAGCCAGAGCCAGCCTGGTGCCTCAGATCCTCCTGATACATCTGCCACCATTGGTAGTGACCACAGGCTTGGAGGGGTGAGGTGGCACATTCTGGCCACATAGCCAGGCCCAAGAGGGGACAGCAGGGAAATTTCTGGAAGACAGCAGTTGAGGCACTCCAGGCCAGGGACCTCCCTGCTGATGTCTGGGCCAGCCGTGGGGGCCACTGGCTAGGCAGGAAGCCGGGTGGGAGGGCGGCAGAGGAAGCGGGCTTGATTAGCACCCTGGCCGAGATAGGCTGCCCTGGCCGCAGATAGCAGCTCCCGGAAGGGGGAGAGGTCTGAGGGCCACGCGTGGCAGGCGCCCAGGGTGGGGGCCCCCGCTCGGCTCCTGCACACTCCCCGCTGGGTGTCCCACTGTCCACTCACCCTCTGCCTGTGTGGTGCCCACTGAAAGCCCCTCAGCTGGACTTGGATGGTGGGTGCTCCCAGGAGGCGGGCCTATGGGCTCACACCACCTTGCTTGCCTACCTCAGTTTCCACATCTATAAATGGGGCACCATAGCACCAGCGCACATGTGTCCCAGTCACAGTCTTCTCTGGGCCTCCCTGTGCCTGTGCTGGACCCCTCGGTCGTCATGGAAGCCAATGAGACCCTGCCCCTCACCAGGGTGTCCACAGGTTCATGTTCAGCCCATGGAGCCCTCAGAAATCTCACACGGCCACTGACCAACCACCCCATGTTTCTGGACTCTTGGTGATGGCCCCTCCACTCTGGCTGCTGCTGTAGAGGCAGTGTCCGGTCTGTTCTGCTCATGTTTCTTTAGTAGCTGTAATGGGGCTGCACATAGTTAGGAGGGATTGAGTGAGTGATGGGAGAGAGCTGTTATGGAGGGCAGTTTGATGGATGGCTGGGGAGTCTTGCTTGTGAGCTGTCCCTCTCCCGTAGTTTCTAGAACCCAAGGCCTGTGTGCATCATTCAGAGTGGAGTCAAAGTCAGAACCAGTCGAGGAGGTGGTATCCTTGTGACCAGGGCTGATGTACGTGTGGATGGCCACCACCTCCAGGACCAGGGGTGGCAGGCAGATGAGGTGTTTGTCTGTCAGCTAAAACCTGGACTCCGTTTCCAAGGCAACCACCTGTCTGCCACCACAGGCCCTACATGAGGGAATCCTTGTGCTCTGAGCCCTTACCCCACCCCTGCCCTCAGATCAGCCAGGCACACACGGCTCAGGCCTTGACCTCTGCTGTCCCTCACCTGGTGTGTGGTTCCTGGAGGCCACTGCTTGCCCTCTCTCACTCAGGTCTTCTCTGTAATATTGGCTCAGCAAACTCTGCTGTGACACTGTCCCAAATCCATCACCTCTGTCTCAGCCGCATAAGCCCTTCAGTCTCTGGGTCCCTCACCAGAGCACGGGGTCCAGACTGGACAGACTCAGACAGAACACGCTGACTGACCTCCCACTCTGGGGCTGGAGACCCGCCACACACCCTGGGGCAGACAGTCCTATCAGTACTCGATGAGCACCAGGCCCCTCGTCCACCAGCTCAATGCTAAGGGGGAAAAGCAGGCCGGGTATCAGGCCTCTGGGGTTTCAGAGGGACACGACTGAAGGGAGACTTGGAGTGGGTGGAGACCTGAGGACCTACTGGGGTCCTCTGAGGACCCTCTGGGATGCACAGAAGTGGCTCCTGAGCCAGCTGAGAGGCTGGACTCTGTAGCTGACCCCTGGGCTGGTCTCTTAAACTGACCCCAGGCTGACCCCTGCCATCTGCCAGTGCCCCCTCCCCCGCCTGCTAATCTAAGACAAATAGGCCTATCGCCTGTCACACCAGGCCCCGTGATAACGCAAAATAGCTGAAATGATTTTTCCCACCCACACATGCTGGCCGGCAGGGAGGGGAGTATGGCCAGCCATCGGCCCATCTCCCCAGCTGTCCATCAGGATGGGCCATCCTGCCTCAGCCGCCCACTGCCCGATAACAAGCCTTGAGGTTTGCATAGAAAACCGGGAACTGTGAGATTAGTCAGATGGGCACAGCCCAGATAACCAGCCTGACACCCTCGCGCATGCTCGGCAGAGGGTTCTCAGCCTCCAGTAGGCCTCTGGGACCCTGGGTGGGGGACAGAGCTTGGGCCCCCAGCAAGAAACGGTGCACAGAAGACATCTCTTCTGCCCTAACAGTTGCTGCTTCTATCCTGTGCCTCTGAGATGCTCTTACTCTGATTTGGTCTCTGCAGGCAGCTGGCTAAATAGAGCACTACCCTCCGAGACCCTTCAGCACATTCATCTGACAGGCAAGAATTTGGGCCATGGTGCAGTTCGGTACTGAGCACTTGCCTAGCATGTGCAAGGCGCTGGGTTCCATCCACAGCATCACAAAAAGCAAATGAAAATGAAAATTATCAAGCTCGAAAAAGAACGAGGCCCTTCCTCACAGCCATGGCACTAAGCCCAAACCGTGACCTGTCCGTGCCCTGTCCTGTCTCCCCACGTTCACCCTGGGCCTGAGGCTCTGCCATGCCATGTCACTCAAACCTCAAGGCCTCTGAACATGCCAGCTCCCTGCCCGAACCCCCACTCTCTCCAAGCTGACTTTTAAGCCTCCGCTGAGAAGTGGACTTGGGGTTCTCCCACAATGCTACCTGGTAGTGGACCCACTACCATGCTCTACCTGGTCTCCAGAGAATTCTGGAACCGAGAACTGTGCTGTATCTGGGGATGGCTTGGGGTGGGGGTGGGGGGCTCCCTAAGCCATTGCCAGGGTGGCAAGCAGCATGGCACGATGCTCTCTGGACCTTCCTCACCCTTCATCCTCCCGAGACCTCTCTGAACAGAGGTTAGCAGGAATGAGCTCCAGGCGTGAGATACTCATGGGTGGAACCTGACTATGAGCACACCCCTGGTCACCCCATCCTTCCTGACCTGGGAACTGTCTGCTCTACACCATTTCAAACCCTAGAGCTGGGGGAACCTGCACACTGCAGCTGAGTGCATCCCAGTGGACAGTGTCTGCAGAGGCCTCATTTACCTTCCCTGCCGAGTACCTGCACCCACTTGCCAGACAGATAGACAGGGAAAGCAGGAAGGAGACTGGCTACAGGCTGAGCCCACCTCTGAGCAGGTGTGTACCCCACTGTGGGAGGATTGAGGGGAGATCAGCTCTCTGGGACTCCGAGTCCCAGCTCTCCCCAGTACTATGTACTTGCAGAGGGAGGCTGGCAGTCTGTCATCTCCCTCTGAGGCTGGTCCTGGATGGCTCCTGCTGATGGGAGCCACTGGCCAGCCCCCCAATTTGTTTCAGCCCCTGTCTCCTTCATCTGTTTGCTCAAGACCCAGCCAGGAGGCCAAAGGATCAGGACAGATGGGGTCAGGGGTGACAGGCTCAGGACACTGTATCCTGATGGAGGCTGGTATGGCTGCCTGGCCACCTCCTTTTCTGACTTGAAGTGGGGGTGAGGGGAAGCAGGGCACGTGGGGCACCAGGCACTATGGCATATCCCTAAATCCTGAGACCCTGTCACCAAGCCAAGGCTGTGGCAGTGCCCTCTCAGACAAGCAAGCAAGCAAGCAAGCAAACAAGCAAACAAGCAAACAAGTGCCTGTGTGTAGGATTGTAGACTGTAGTTTCTGGCCATTTGCATATCAGAATTTTAAACAGCCAGCCCTCTAGCAAACAAGGTCATTTCAAAGATAACAACTCTGAGTTTCTTCCTTCTGCATCCCTCTTCCTTGGGATTAGAATCTGGGCTGGGGATTCAGGAAAAGATGGGGGAGGGTGCTGGAGTCCAGTGTGCACTTTTCCAGAGCTCTGGGTACTGCAGAGGGGCTGTGGCCCTGCCAGGCCAGGGGTGGTGGCCCTACTCTGCCCTCCATGTGGTGGCAAAGGATCAGTGGTGGATCCCTGATCACAGTCTCCCTGCTCCCCTCATCTGCTGGAGCCAGGTCAGAGTCCACAGAGCCCTGGGACCAAAGCCCCCTCTCACTCTACTCCCCTCTCTTCCCTAACACTGTTGCCAGCTGACTGCTTAGGTCCCAGGGCCTCTGGTCCCACACTCCTCTGGGCTTTGCATGGCACTGTGTTCTACCTGGCCCCTCCTCCCTGGCGTCCATGGCCTTTCTGACAGTAGGACCCACTGTGCCCTAGAAGGAGTCACTCCTTTTGTAGAACCTGAGTTTCTCACACTTTATAACACATGGATGGATATGTTCTGGTGCTGAGAGCAGGCTGAGACCTTGGGTAGTGATGAGTGAATGTCCATATGTGCTCCCGGGCTAGGACCAGTTCCCTCCCTGGGTTTTCCAGATCTCCTGGCCCACAGGAGGATGCTGAGGCCATACTGTCACTGACAGCTGGGACCTGGACTATGTGCAGCCAGCTGGTTCTGCTTGTGAGGCTAAGGTGGCTGCTGCCATCAAGGCAGCAAAGCGTTCCCCCACCAATGGCAGGTTGCTTGGGCCTGAAGCATGAACACAGGGCACTCTCAGCACTACAGGGGAGTCCCAAACCTGCCCCCCCTCACCAGGCTGCCCTGGGCAAACAGAACCATAGAGGTCAGCAATTCTGCCCAAGGTCACACAGCAGAGCTGAGCTCCAGGGCCTCTGAGAACAGCTCAACTGCTTCCCTTTGAAGGAACACACTAGAGAATGGAGCTGACAGCAGTTGATAGCACAGGGCTCTTCACAATAAAAATAAAGCAAGAACCACCTTGCTTTGGGGCACTGGGGCCACCAGGTAACAGGCAGTGGCAGGAGGGGCCTGGAGACAAAAACAGAGCCAGGAGATGGTGGGAAATCACAGCACCTCCCCCCCCAGCAGCACTCTGGCATTTACAAACCCATCGCATATCCAAGACCTCCCTTGTGTTGCAGTGTGTGTCAAGGGCTCCTAGGTGTCCCAGACAGGAGAGGGGCTTCCTAGGGGGTCTTCCTGGCCACATGCTCTGGGCCTGAACCACCCACCCGGAGATGGTGCCGCCTCCCTGTACCTACTGTGGAGCATGGACTGTCACTGAGGTCAGTCTCTATACTAGCTGGCATGACCCATTTCCTGGCCCCTCCATAGAAATAGGCCTGATAAGTGGAAGTGGTTCCAGGACACTCATGAGTCTGGGTCCAGCCAGCAGACAGGCAGAACAGCTCCTGAGAGCTGAGGCCTGGACTCTAGGCTCTGTGATGTGATCAGTCGCATCCTCACATAAGACAGATAGGAAACGGAGGCTCAGGACTCCGTGCCTTCCCCAAAGCCAGATGCAGCAGGGTCCCCTGTGGTCTAATCCAGCAGAGGACAGGTAGATGCAGCCTCCCAGGCAGGGTGGGGCTGCACTTGCATTTACCCCACATTCAGCGATGGGTGGAGTGAAAGGAGCTGCCGGCCAGAGATCTGGGGACAAATGGGGGAGTTGGAGGACAGAGGGCTCACAGACAAGCAGCAGGTTGGGACAGGGCCAAGGACAGAGCACTCGGGACCAGCACAGTGAAGATGGCTGGTCTCTTGCCATGCCCCTGCCACCAGGTCAGGCACTGCCCTCTGGCCCTGACCCCACAGAGACCTGATGCCCCGTCACCAGCTTGGGTGGCCCCCAGGAGATAAGCGGTCACTGGGCCTCCCCAGCTTCCCCACCAAGAGATAAGTGCAGTCTGTGCGGGGCCTGATAGGTGGTGGCTACTGCGGCGGTTGGCCAGCAGCCACTTATCAGTCCATCGCTTCCCACTGCACAGAAATTCCTATCTGCGGGAGCCGATAGGGTGCCTCCTGACCCCCAAGGATGCAAATAGCGCAGGAAGCTCCGAGGGCACACCCCAACCCCAAACCACGGCCGCAGCCACTGGGGGCCCTGCCTTCACCAAGGTCAGGCTCAAAGCCCCATGGGCCGTCTCTGTCTGAAACGTCAGGGTGGTGATACGAACACAGATGGACCATGGGATAATGATGATGCTGATGTTTAAGAACTGGCTGCCTGGGCTCTGGAGCCAGAGGTGGCTCCCAGTCAGGGACCTTCTTATGTCCTTCCCTTGCCCTTTGGCTACTCCTCCACACAGTGAGGGGGGGTCAGCATCATGCTGGTCTCATGAGGCTGGCGTGAGGACCATCAGTGCCCCCTGCTGCCCACTGGCTCATCAGGGTCTTTCTGGCACACAGTAGTCCCTGTTACCCCCCAGCAGACAGTGTCCACCGTGAGGTGGGGGGCAGGGCTTACGAGGTCCCAGTACTGAGCTGACCCTTCTCATCACACCCTCCTGCTGGGGAGCCTGAGTCAGTTCAGGGCTGGTTGGAAGCTGGCAGTCTAAATGCAGGGCCCCTGGCCCACAGTATTGTCCTGCAGTCATGCCTGCCTAGGCTGCAAAGCCTGAGGACCCCAGCCCTGACTGAGACAAGGACCCACATGCAGGAGATGGTCCTCACCGCGTGTTTCTACCAGGTCACCTGGGGCCCTACCTTGCTTATCACTGGGTGGGGGTGGGGGATGCCTGCAGTATCTGCTATGCTTGGGGCAGCAAAGCAGAGCCCTTCCCCTAGAACCACTGGCCACAAGCACTGCCTTACCAGGACACCCTACTTCCAGGTGGCCCCACAACCCATCTGGGTGGGAGATGTAGTGAGTGGACTTGGTTTTCAATGGTGTTGGGTTGTCATCCTGGCTGTGGCCACCCAGGCCAGTCTTCCCTCTCTGGCCTCAGGCTGCCCTCTCACTTGTGGGAGCAGGCTGAGACACAGCGACTCCAGGCACACCTGCCACTGTCCTCCTCAGCACCTCTCCTGATGTCTTGGGTTCCTGCCAAAAATGTCCACATGGTGGGTCAGGAGACCATCTCTACCCCTTTCCATCTTGGTTCCCAGGGCCCCCAGAGGAGGAACAGTTGTTTCATGCCTCCATGGAGCCTTCCCAGACCCTCCAGCAGGAGACCAAGCACCTCCTCCACAGACAGGAGCCACGCTGGGATAGAACCTGTGTCACAGTATGAAGCTGACTGCCTCGTACACAGCAGGAGCTCAGTAAATACCTGTGTGAACACATGTGCCAGGCACAACGGCCCTGGATAAGAGCCTGAAACCACCCCAAAACACCAGCTCGCACTCCTGGGCTGCGTGTGCCATCTAACAAGTAGGAATGGAGGAACCACCTGTAGACAGCCTGGCCTCTGTTCACAGGTGAATGGAATCGGACACAGTCCAGGGCGGGGTGGCCACAGGGAGTCTTAGAGCAGGGTGACGTGACCAGTGCACAAGCTTCCCTCAGATGCTCCCAGGCCCAGGCCTGACCAGCACAGTGGTGTTGACTCCCACCTTGGATGGGACCGTGGGCACCCAATAGTGAGTCCTCTCCTGCCTGCAAAGGCCTGAGCCCTACTCAGGGCGCTGCCCAGCTTGGAATCCAAATCCCGACCCCCACTGCTGGAAAACCCTTGGGCCAGGTGGCACCAGATAAGCCCTCTCGATCCTTCTCCAGGGACATGGTTCTTGCCATCACCATGTACTCCACGTTCCCAGCCAGATTGGACCCTGGCTCTCAAGAATCCTCTGTCTGGGATCCAGCCCAAGCCCAGGCCCTCTACACTGGTGATAGTCTCCAGCCACATGGATAGCCTCCAGCTGCAGAGGTCTGGGCCCTGAGGGTCTCCAGGGACCCCAGCACTCTGGGTGGCCCAGAAAGCTAGAACTTGGCTGTCCTGGGTACATGGTGCTGTGGCACCCAAGCTGCCTGCCTCGTTACCTGGCCCACTCCAGGGGCTGGCTGCAGCTGCCTCCTCTTCCTCCTCTTCCTTGGGCTTCTTCTCCAGATCTGGCCCCGCCATCTCCTTGGAGCCTCCTGGGGATGTGGGGGGCGCTGGTTGAGGGAGTGGATTCATCTCTGCAGAGAGGAAAACACTGTCACATCCTTGCTGAGTGACCCTCCCTGTGGCTGGGAGGGAAACTGAGGACAGGGTGAGAGAGCAGGGCCCAAAGTCTCTACCCTCCTGGCTTGCTCTGACCAGAGGGGCGCGGGGGAAGACCCGATTTTCCTCCTGGCCTTGTGAACCCCTCAGCCCCCTGGTTAATCACAGTGGCACTGACAGTGACTCCAGCTGCTCTCAACAGCCAGAGCAGGGCACCCACCAGGTGCCCTGGTCGGCGGCACACGCCGTCTGTGGCTCACTGCTTTCTGTGGCAGCTGGGCCCCTCCACCAGGCCCCGCACCCAATTCCAGCCCAAAGGGCATATTTGCCTTCCCAGTGGGACTGATAACCACTGTGGCCCCCGATCGATGCGCTCCCATAAAGCCCCCTGGTGACGTCACATGCCCAGAAGATTATTAATACCCGAGATAAGGGCCGTGATTAACATCAAATAAATCAATCGTGCCGTATAAAAGTCCTATTATTTTTGGCTATAAATCAAAGTGGCTGGCATCTGAGCTCCAGCCACTGCGAGGGAGCTGTGCCGGACCCGCCTGAGCCAGATACGCTCCCGCGCCGCCTTATCGCGCCCATCTCTCTGTTATCACCGTGGCTGGTGCCAGGTGCAGCCTGGCTGTTTTTTCCAGCTCCTTCCCGGGCCCCACCCGCCCCCTGTGCAGCCCCAGCTCCCAAATCAGATAAAGGGCCAGGCTCCCGGGAAGCCACCAGCTCAAAGTCCACCAGCAACCAGTCACTTGCCCTTTGGCAGCCCGGCCACCCCTCCATTAGCGCAGCACCTAATAGTAATAATGATGAAGAAGGTGATAAGGTCGAGTCCTGGGCTCCTCGTGGCCACCAGTTCACGGGTGCGGAAACCGAGGCTCAGAGAGGGCTGGGAGCACAGCCTGCCTAGGGTTAGGAACTCCCACTGCACCCTGGGCTACGCGTGCCAGGGACGGCAAAGAACAATAATGAGCAGCTAGGCCTGCTGGGGCTGGCTCAGGACCCTGCTGCCTGCCGTCTGGGGAGAGGGGGTGACAAGAGTCATGGCCCTGGATCCATTCCTGCTGGATCTAGTCCCCAAGGGCTGCTTCTGGGGAAAGGACAGGGCCAGTAGGCCGAGAGCATGGGTCTGGGGGATGAGGCAGGTGTACTCCTGGCCTGTGGCTGTCCCAGTAGGAACCCTGACACTCAGACTGTGATGTGCTGGGGTTGGGGGGCCCACAGTGTAAAGCACCGCTCAGGGACCAGGGCCTGTCTGAGATCTTTGCCTCCCTGTCTAGTCCCCTGCAAATCTCTCTGCTGTCCACCCTCTGTCTTCTCCAATGTCCACCTCTCTGTCCTCTCGTTGTCTGTCCTCTCCCCTAGTTTGCCCTCTGTTCTCTCCACTACCTGCCCTTTGTCCTTTCTGCCCTCCATCCTCTCTGCTGTCTGCCCTCTGTCCTCTCTGTGGTCTACCCTCCACCCTTTCCTCTGTCTACCCTGTCCTCTCAGTTATCCACCTTCTGTCCTTTCCACTGTCTGTCCTCCATCCTCTCCCCTGTCCACCCTCCACCCTCTTCACTGTCCACTCCATCTTCCATTCTCTCCACCCTCCACCCTCTCTGCTATCCACTCTCTGTCCTCTCCCCTGTCCATGCTCCATCCTTTATGCTGTTCATCCTCTGACCTCTCCTCTTTCTCCCCTGCCCTCCATCCTCTCTGCTGTCTGCCCTCCATCTTCTCTGCCCTCTGTCCTCTCCACTGTCCACCCTCTGTCCCCCACAGGGCCTTGTGCTTGCTGGTGCATCCATCCCTGTGTTGCAGCACAGGTGGCTCCAAAGCCCTGAGATTTCTGCTTAAGGTCACTGCCCTTGTCTCCTTCACTCTGGGTCATGTCACCCACTTACCACCCTCCCAAATGGAGTGCCTGTCAGACGCTGTGTGGGGTAATTCACTCTGTGCAGAGGGTGTGGGTACATGGTGAGTGTACCATCCCTGGCCAGGGCTACATGTGGAGGTGGTGGCAGGGCACGGATGCACAGCCAGGCAGAGCCCACAACCATCACTCCTGGACTCTGTCGTCCTCTGAAACCTAGGCGAGGTACTGGCCTCCCTTGTACCTCACCTCAGAGAGGACCCTCGTCCTGGAGTCTCTGGGGTGTCTGGGGCCTCATCGGTTTCCCTACGACCTGGCCTGAGCAGACATCAGGGACCCAGGTTTGCTTCCAGGAGTTGGGGAAGGTCTTCTACCAAGGCCTATTCTTGGCAGTACCCTGGGGTAGGTGAAGAGCAGGCAGGAGGACTGGGGAGGTGAAGCCGAATCAGACCTGGGTCTGATTCCTGCTTGGGTGAATGTGGGCTGTGTGAGACCAAGGGAAGTCAGGTAACCTCTCTGGCCTCATTCCTTCTTTAGTAGAATGGATGTGGTGTGGTAACAGGAGGCACTGCCATGTACAGAGTACCCTGTGTGCTGAGGCTGCTGGGAGCTCAATGAGCCACAGCTCTGGAACTTCCCCAACCTGAGGGAAACACAAGCTGGGAGGGGACATGTCTTTCCTGAGGTCACTCAGTAGTTCCTGAAGTCCAGAGCCTGATCACGGTTAGATCTCCCCATCCGGGCCTCAGCCCCCACCTCACCACAGAGCTGGACCTTCAAGACCACTTGCTGAAGGTGTGTCCTCCCTTGGCCACCAGGTTCCCTCCAGGTCCTTAGGGGACAGGTACAGCTGCAGGACACCAGGCTATTCTGCCCTGCCCAGTGTGCTTGGCTACAGACATCCATTGCATGGGCGTGGCCACCGAGGTGGGCTCTGCACTCACCTGCTCTGGAAGGACTTAGGGGTTCAGGATCCCCTACAGCCTTGGGCTCTGGCGCTGTGGCCACTTGCTCCATGGGGGGGCTGGTGTCCGTGACCTGGGCTTCCTCTCCAGCCTCCATGTCTCCGAGGGAACCTGCAGACGAGAGCCAAGGGGACTTGTGAGGAGCTTCAGGTAAGGCTATCCTGGCCTTCTGTCCCTGGCACAGGCTCAGCCCTGGAGCCCAGCTACAGTGGGCTAGAGGCTGGGCTCCGTGTGGGTCCCCCAGACCTGTTGTGAACCCTGTCCTGGACCCCTGCAACAGTTCCTAAGACTTGGGGTCATGGCCCCTTACCCTCCTTACCCTCCCACCCCCACTGGCTTATGTACTCTGCTCTCACCAGGACAAGTTTCCCAGCTCCTACCTGGGTCTCCCTCCCACTGGCATAGCACCAGTAGAAGCCACAGGGACAACACGGGCTGGGACCTGGGGCTTATATAGATGCTGTAGGCCCTCCCAGCCTACCAGCCCTACACTGTCTGCCTGGCTCTTCCGGCAGGAAGCCTCAGGGCCCTATCCCCTGCTCTGTACCCACACTAAGTTCATGACCCATCTCACTCAGTGACTGACAGGTGCAATGACCACACAGACGTCTGTAGCAAAGGGGCCTGGGAATCTCTCTACCCCCCTCCCTTAAGACTGGGTGGTGGGGGAGGCAGGAGCCCTCACAAGGTTGACAGCAGACTAGCACAAATCCACATGGCCCCATGGTGACCTCCAGAGTGCTCTGAGCACAGGTCAGGGATGACTTGGGCTATATGGTCAGCCAGAGGAGTCATCTTCAGGAACAGAGAATTGGGCCCCAGCCTGTGTGGCTACCCCTCCCCTCCCCCGTCTCAGCCTGATCTGGTCCTAGACCACAGGTCATCCTCTGCTGCTGCCTGACCAGCCTGAAGCTCCAGGGAACAGCTGTCCTGTTGGCTGGGCCAATGCTTCCTGACTGGGAGGGGTCATAGGTCGAGCATAGCCCTCCCCCATTACTGGAGAAAATGAATCAAATGAGATGAGAAAACTGGGGATGGAGGTGAAGTCTGAGGCCATGTGTCGGAGGTGGCTGGGGAGAAGTGGGGCTGTCCAGGTGGGATAGGGGCAGAGAGTACCAGGGTACTGACCTGGCCACCTCCAGAAGGTTGACATCCCCTGGTGGGAAGTGAGTAGCATCAGGTGAAGGACTGGTGAGCTCTGGGGATCTGATGAGATCCAGTGCCTTCCCCCAGAACTCAGTCCGCCAATTTTGAGGGCTCCTCATCCACCCCTAGTGGGCTCTCCTGGCCCCTTACTCTTGTCTTTGCCAGGCTTTTCCAGGGAAGGAAGAAGGAGGCTCACATGGCGGTCACCAGGAACAAATACACGATGGGCCAGTACCTAAGCACTACTGGCTGCTGTGAGATGCACTGGCCCTAGGTCTTGTCAATGAGACAGAGACACTTCTGAGGAGGGGGAGAATGAGCAAGGCCAGGACCTGGTTTCCTCGACCAGGTCGACCTCCAAAATCTAGCAGTTTCCATGGAGTAGGGTGGAAAGCTGATTTTATGTTTGTATAAAATCAGACAGGTGGACTATGGCAGGTATAACTATGGCTGTTCCTGGGGTCGGTGCTGGCCTCTGAGGGCCAGATGTGTTCTACAGTGCAGGGGGCACACATCACCTGGGACTTCCAGTGGGGAGAAGTCAAAAAACAGTTGGCCTTGGCCCAGGGCAAGGGCAAGCAGTGACAGAGGAGAGAGGGTGTTGCCACTTGTAGACTTTGGAGAAGACAAAGTTGTGGGTCTGAGGCTCTCTGGTGACAGGGAAGCTCTGCAGAAGGAGTCTCACTTGCAAAGAAAGGCCCAGGGCTGGGATAAGGTGGTGGAGGAAGGGAGGGTGGGCAGGGTGTGGTGGGCATCCAGGCTGAGAGGAAGGCAGGGTCCATACCATCCTGACTTCAGTGCATCCTCGGTCTAGGGGTACTGGGGAGCCATGATGGGTCCCAAGCAGAGGGTGGGGAGGTCATTTTCTGCAGCCCTGTGGGTCCTAGCTGGTGAGCCCATTCTCCCCAGGACACATCAGAGCTGCTGTTACGGGAGGGTGGTTGGGCTCAGACCACACAGGAAACAGTCCCGGGCTAAGACTCCTCTCAGCTTCTCATCATGCAGCCACTCATCAGGCCCTGTGTGACCCCTGACCCTGTGTGACCTCCCTGGCTCCCACTGGGGGAAGCAGGCAGGTCTGTGGTGGAGGCTGCTGGCCCCTGCCTTGGGCACAGCTGCAGCCCCTGCTGTACAGAGTGGGACCTGAGGGACACAGGTAGACACCCTCTCCCCAGTTCTGCCCCCAGGAAGGCAGCTCCGACTCGGTGCCCACCCAGGTGGGCCTCAGAAGCCAGAGAGCCCTGAGCACTTCGTTCTCCATTCACGGGGTTTATGGGAGAACAAAGGCATGCAGGATGCACAAAGCTGCCGGATGAGTGTGGAGAAAGGCTGCCAGGCTGTGCTGGGATTTATTCTAATGCTACTAATTCAGTTCCAGCACAGTTAACAGCTCTGACAGTGCGGGAGACAGTGGCCAGCCAGCAAATGGCTACAGCCCACAAATGGGAGGTGGGAGGAGATTCTGCTCTGGGGCCACCTTGGCTTCTTGAGCATCCCTACTGGAGTGGGGCCTGGCACCAGCACCTCTGGGATGCACTCAGGGCCCATAAGGGCAGTCCAGGTGGGTGCCAGAGAACCTGGCCCCGTAGGCTGAGGGCTTCTGAGAACCCAGCCTCTCAGATGCCCTGTGCTAAGAAGACTTCTGTCCTTTCAGGGAGCTTTGCTCTGCCCAGAGACCCCAACAGCTGGGCCACGTTACCCTGCAGTCAGGCAGGTTGACAGATGCATATTGTGACCTTGGGCAAACCCCTCTGCTTCTCTGTGCTCCATCTCCTCAGCTATAGATGGAAACTACATGGCTGTTGGCTCACAGGACGGTGTGTGCTGCCTGCAGTGCCAGAGAGCAGCCCAGGTACCCATGGTGAGTACACTGCAGACATCTGTTGTCACTATCAAGGGTCATTCCCACCAGGCCTGGGAAACGGGGAAGAGGCAGTGCTATAATTAAACCCAGCTGTGTGCAAGCCGTGGGTTCAGCATCTCACAAACGTCCTCCTTAATGCCCCCTGCCCACATAGCCCAGCAAGTTCATCTTCCAGTCTCTGTCTCATGTGGGGAAACTGAGGCACAGAGGGTCTGCACTGGCTCCTATCTCAGTAATGTGAGGGGTGGTGGGGAACGTGTGTGGGGAGCTGATGGGGCACAGCAAGGGACAGTGAGGGTGTGTGACTCCTGGGCAGGGGGTGCAGGGAGAGCCAGGCCCCTAAGGTCAGCATATCTGAATCCCCCCGGTCTAAGAATAGCCTGGCACAAACCCAGAAGAAGGCCACTTTATGGCCCAGTTAAGTTAGGTCCTGCAAGGCGGACTGACTGGCTGTGGTCCTCAGGGAAGAAGGTGGGTACGGAACTTGGGATTCAAACTGCCTAGACACAAGCTGTCCCCAACACTGCCTTGGTCACACCCCCAAAGCCGCCTGTCTGGGACCCAGAGAGGCTAGTGCTCAAGGCTGTGCACCAGCACCAGGAGCATCCAATGGGCCACCAGAGCAGTCCCCAGCAGCCGGGGCAGCGCTGGGCGTAGCCCCCACGGTGCCTGGAGCCCCTCGGTTATCACAAGGAGCAGACGCCCAAGCGCCCATCCGTCTCCCGCTCATTAAGCCGGACGCCGGGATGGAAATGAAAACATAATAGCTATTTGATTGGGGGTGAGATATTTTGCATATTGGCTTGGCGCTGATAGCGGAATTTCATCAACTCCCTTTTCATGCTTTAAACTGAATTACGGAGACAGGCTCTGTGTGGCAGGCAGACCCCTCTCCCCTCCATCCCCACCACGGTGAGCACAGCTCCCTCCTGCCTTTGATGGTGGTCTGCTGGGGGGCAGACTGTTCAGATGCTGGCACTGGCAGCAGAGGAGAGACGAGGTCCCTCAGACTGTGGCCCCAGGGCCAGTTTGGACAAGGGTCCAAGGATCCAACTGCTGTCCCCACTGGGGTTGTGTCTATGTGGCCAGGGGTGAGCTACCCTGCACTGTTGGCATGGGGCCACTGGAACCAGGGCAGCATCCAGTTTTCCCCATCCAGTTTGGGCCCCTCTGTGCCTGAGTCTTACGTGTGCCTGCCTGGTGCTGGGTCACTCCTTCAGGCCCATCCAGAGCAGGTCGGGGGTGGGGGAGTAGGGCAAAGCCAATTTGAACACCCACCTGGCCTCCCTGGGACAGCAGAGCCAGGAGAGGGGCCCCAGGTGGACCTGGGAGTGGGGGCTGCCTGGGCCCTGGCTTGGCTTCATTCTTCATCACTGTTTCACTCACCCACCAATTCACTTTATCCCTCCCTCGCTCATTCATTTGCTCATCAAACCTTTCCTGAGCCCTTGGTATGCAGGGTCTGGAAGCAGCGCTGGGCACTCAGCAGTGACCAGCACCCACCCCCTGGGGAAAAGAAGTGTGAATTGCCAGGGCGAGGCGTGAAGGGATGGGGTGGCCAGCCAGTGGAGCTGGGAAACACACTTGGGCAGAGGGGCAGAGGGGATGGTGCTTGTGCCTGCTCCTACCAGAGCCTGGGTTCTTCATGCAGAACGGGGCTGTCTCTCATCGGGGAGCTGAGGCAGGGGTGGGAGAGCAGCCTTGGGCTATGGTGACATTTACTGTTGCTTTGGGCTCAGGGAAAGCTCAAGGTCGGGGTTGTGAGGGTGGGGTCGGGGTCTGGGCTTAAAAGAGCAGTGCAGGTGGAAGAGAAAGACTGCAGACCCAGCTGGCAGAAGGCCTGGTCTTCTCGGCCCACTGGGGCTGGGCAGTAGGTGGGCAGCCAGTGTACATTACTGTCAGGAGGGGGATCCTGGCCTCCAGGCAGCACAGGGTGGCCAGATAAGGCCCCGATAACAAGAGAAAATAGCAACAGATTCAGACTTTCCCATCACTGGGCAGTGGGCAGCTCAGGCCACGGTGGGGACAGAGAGGCAACAGGGATGGCCTTGCCCTCCCTGAAGGGCCTCATGGTGGGAATTCAGGGTGACTGGGACCCAGCCTGGATCCAGGGGTGGTGGTCAGCCATCCTGGGACCTGTGTTTCCCAAGCAGACCCAGGAATTGGATCTAAGCCCTGATCTCTCGGCTGGTAGACACCGTGACCTCTGGCATAGTGGCTCTGGTCAGTGGGCCTGGATGTGCCCCAAGAGTCTGGCCAATAAGGAGGCTAGCCAATGCCAGTGGATATTGCAAAACTGTGCCACCTGTCCCCTCATACCAACCACTCATACCACCCACCGTTCTCGAAGGTGGCCTAGTTGCTGTCTGGGACTGTGAGAGATGACAGGACCACACTTGGGAGTGCTGGAGAAACCTTCTGGTCTGGTCAACCTGGTTTGGCCATGTGTTCATGGGTCCTCTAAGGCCATGTGACTCATCATGACGTGAGACCAGTCTCTTGGTGAACTCTTCCTCCTTCACCATCACCTTGACCATGGCCCAAAGTCACCTGCCAGCATGGGTCCCCTTGGCACAGGTCCCACACTTTCCACTTGAGGCATCTGTCACTGTTGCCAAACCCACAGTCTTCAGGTGGCCAGCCACCAAGTCCCTAATACCACTGCCTTCACCTGTTTAACACTCTCCTCTCTTGGAGAGACCCCACTGTCTGGGGCCTGCCCTCCAGGGCCTGGAGTACACAACTGCACACTGCAAGCCTTATAACCTTCCAACTTAGCAGGTGCTCAATGAGCATGGTAGGCTCACTGAGAAAAACCACCTGGGGTGCTGCAGGGGATGCCACAGGGGAGGCACTGCAAAGAGATCATGGCAGTGCCTTTTAGAATGAGGATACTGTTGGAGACGTACACCATGACAGTGGAGCCCAGAGGGGGCTTGGGCTGGGGTGGGAGGGAGGCGCCAGCAGCTTCCGTCAGCCCTGGGTAAACCCCTGCTGACAGTCAGGGCAATCACAGAAGAGGCTGTTAGGACAGAGCTGAGGCATGTTCCATCAAGCTCATACCCTGCCCCAGCAAGAGGAAGCATATCTGACCTCCTTGGTCCCTACGGGTTGTGGCAAGCTGGGGTGTGGACTAAGCCCACCAACTTCGGGCCTACAGGCCCAGACACCCTCCCCTCACTGCACAGGTTGCCTGGGAGGCCAAGGGGACATAGGCCATGCAGTTTGGCCCTTTTCTCCTCACCAAGGGTCTCAGACATTCTCACACACATCCTGCGATGGGGGCTTGGTACTTACCTCTTCTGGTGAAACTCTGATACCCTTCCACCTTGCGCCTGATCCTCCCTGCCTAAGATGGTCGGGGCCCCATCTGGGTTATGGGTGGCTGGCTGTTGAGTGTCTGCCCCTGCACCCCGGCTGTGAGCTCCAGGAGCTTCAGAGCTCAGCACACTCCGCAGTTGCACGCAGCCCGGGAGGAGCCAGTGAACTGACTCCCCAAGTTGGTTGAGCTAGTGCCACATATGCTCTGGGCTACCCCTTGGGGTAATTCAAGCAGGAACTTCAAATGCTCAGAGCAGAACTAGCAGGGCCCCAACTCTTGAGAACAAGGACCCACCTTCTAATGAACAAGAGCTGCTGTGAGGGACCATGGCTTTCAAAACGCCAAAAATACTCTGTTGAGATGTAATTCTCAGGCAATATAATACAGGCTTTTCAAGGCATGAATGTTTGCTGAAAATAGACATAGCAGTGACATGCAGCCCAGATAAAATCCAGGGCCTCATGTGGCCCAATCTGATTCAAGAAATACATTCTAGCAACCTGAGTCAGAACCCATTCCTCTCCAAAAATTGTGAAGGAGTCAATGAAAATCTTTTGACTCTGGCACACCTGCCTTTCCTTGCTGATTCCCTAGCTGGGCCAGGACTCTCCCTCACTGAGGACCTACCCTGCACACTGGTGGCTACACTCCTCACTTTCACTTCCTGCGTGGGATTGTTCTGGCCTCTCTCCTCACACCATCTTTCAACCCCTACCAAAGGTAGCCCAGAACTGCTGGGCTTCCCTGCCGCAGGTTGGCCACACTGTGTTTCTGACTGGCCCTGTGTGCAGGCTGCGTGGCCCTCAGAAGCTGCCGGTGAGCCGAGCACACACCCCAAGCAGCTCCATGGGGAGGGAATGACCATGGGCAGTGTGGGGAGCTCTCCTGACCTGGCTCCTGCTGGACTTCAGGTGGCTACTACAGTTGTTGGTATTCTAACCCCAATGCCACTCTGAACTCTACCCGACTTGGTGTTGCCCCTCTTTACAGACAGGTAAACCGAGGCAGAGCAGTAAAGAGACTTGCACAGGTCCCCTCCATTGGCAGAGCAGCAGTCTCTCTGCCCTGTCCCTAGACAGAGGTTCCTGGTTTGCAGCAACAGAAGTGGGGAGGTCCTGGTCAGGGTTACCTGTGTGGGATTTGGACAGGTCTACGTGGGCCCAGGCCTGAGGCCTTGTCTCTAACCTTTCTGGGACTCAGTTTCCCACCCTAGTCCTTTGCCTTCATTCCCATCTCTTGTTTTTTTTCCTGTTCACTCCTGTGTGATTGCAGCCCATCCTCCTGTGTCTGTTCCTGGGGCTAGGGCACCCCTCCATCACATGGGGTATCTCTTATACCCTTCTGGGATATACCATGAACTCCTCCCTCTGGAGCTGTGGCCCTGATCCCCAGACACACGTGCACTGTCCTCCAGAATTCAGGTCTGCCAAGACCCTCACTGCACAATCCTGCAGGGATCTGAAACCACTCTGACAGATGGGGAAACTGAGGCAGATGGCAGCCATACCAACCCCTGTCTGGACCCACTGTGGCCTCAGACCAGTGGCTCATACAGCTATTCATAGCAATGCACAACGAGACCCTGCTGGGCTGCAGGGCACAGAGGCCCTGTCAAAGGCCTCGGTTCAAGCCTCTGACAAATGGGTGTCAACTTCATGGTGCTTTGCAGAGCTGCCATGAAGAGTGCACACAAGGCTCTGAGGGAGTCAGGAGGCCCAGGCAGGGTCACTCCCACAGTGGGAACAGACACAAATGGGAGAGGACACTCTCAGATCCAGAGAGGACACGGGAGGGGTGGTGGAGGGAGTGACACAGACCTCAACACCATGAGGGGTGGCTCAGCCTGCAGGGGATGAGTGGGTGGGCCAGGGTTTCTTGGAGCAGGTGCCATTTAAGCTGTGACTAAGAAGAACAGCCCAGGGAAGGTAGCAGAGGGCCCCTGGCAAGGCCCCACGTGGGCAAGAGCTGGCTGGGTAGAGATGCAGAAGGCCAGTGCTGAGTGTCCATGGCCTGAGACCTGGGAGGGTGCTGGGGGCATCCTGGGCACTGTAGGCACTGTAGACAGCTCTGCCAGGCAATGCAGGTCTGCTGGAGTCCCACCAGCCTCCAGGCAGCTCCAATTCTGGGCCAACCTCCTTGGGCTCCCTCAGGATTCTATCCCTACCCTCAGCTTGCCCCTCTCTCAGGCCAGGGCCAGCAAGCTGGACCCCACCCACCCTGTCCCCAGAGGCAGGGGCCCAGGTGGGGCAAGGCCCAGAAAAAGGGAGGCAGAGGAGGAGGGAAGAGGGACAGGGCCCGAGAAAGCCCGGCACCGCTGATAGGGAGAGATTGGTTTCAGCCGGAGCCACGGGCCTGCCAAGTCCACATCCTATCGGCAGCCTGCGCTTACTCAACATTCATCACCGCTGAACTCGGAAACTTTATCAACGCTAAAGGTTGGCGCCATCTCTGGGCCTGGCCACTCCCGGCCCTCCGATGGGCCTGATAGCTGCTGATAGATTACAGGAGATTGTTTCACTCTGGAGAACCGATTACTAACGCTGCTGGGGGAGGGGCAGGGTGCAGATCTCTGACTGTGGGGTGGGCCAGGGGACCCACATAGGGAGGGTGGACAGCCATGTGCCCTGGGGGCTGTCAAGAGTGCTGGGGGGCCCCAGACCAAGGCCTGGGGCAAGTCCACATGCCAGGCAGGGGTGGCCAAGGCCACAGCACAGGGCAGGAGCTCAGGCAGCCCAAGAGTCAGAGAGGAGGAAGCGGCTGAGATGGAGCCAGAGGCTCCGGAGTGATCCTCTCTCCAGATGGGCGATAAACGCTGAGTGATGGGGTGCAGGAGGCCACTAATGGAGCCGTCGGCACAGCCGTGTTACATCAGATGGATGGAGGCAGATGGCTGCTTGGAAAGGTGCTGGTTCCAGTGTGACAGGCCCTCCACCAGGCAAGCGGGCAGTGCAGACCCCTCTTTGCAGCCCACCCTGTACCCACCATAGACATGGCAGCCAGGCACAGCACAGTGCTCCAGGCACATCCTCTGCCTTGGCTTATGGGCACCATACCCCCACCACCCCACTTTTATAGATGGGCGGGACCCCAGGGGCCCCATGCTGGTCAACAGTATCTCCACCAGACCATCTTGTCCCCTTCTGCTCCCCAGTAAGGATGCTCTCCCCACACCCTTGGCTTGGCACCTACCTACATCACCACCCGGCCTTCCACACCACCAGGGCTCCAGTGGCGGGTCCTCTGTGGGTCTGTGTCAGAGCACGAATTACTCCTTCAGGCATCATGTGATGTACCTGTGTCCACTGTCTTTCCCAACAAGCTGTGCTCCATGAGGTCCCTAGGGTCCCGGTCCAGGCTGCACACAGTAGGTGCTCAGTGCAAGTTTGGAGAGTGATGGTACGATGTGGAGGCCTGTCACCGCCTTATCCCCAGGCAGGTAGGGACTCAAAGCAAATGGGTGGCTCCTAGGAGCATGTCCCAGCCCTCCCTCAGGAAGGGGACCCTCACTCTCCATCACTCTCTCCATGACAACGCCTGTTTCGGAGGTTCTGACTTTTCTTTCTTGTTCTTTTCCCTTCTGTTTGCTTTGCCTCCTGAGATAGGGGCAGGAATGATCTAGAAATAAATGGGGAGTATTTATGGGGTTCCTACTATATGCAGTGTTGTCCTAGGGGAGCCAGAGCTGCTCTAGTGGGACAGAGGCCCCTCTGTGAGAGCAGGAAGCCAAGGGAAGACCCCTCCAGGTGAGGCTGTACTGAGAGAGCCTTATGTGGTACAAGCACATGCTTGTACACAATCCTCACACCCATTTTATGAAGGTGGGCGACCGAGGCCCAGAGAGATGAGGGGCATGGGCAGAGGTCACATCTAATTCTGGTCTACCGGCCCCCTCCTCGTTTCCTCCCCTTAGATCTCAGCCCAAACTCTCTCCCACCTCACCCTCTGCTATTTTCCACTTACGCGCTTTTGAAAAACACCCACGCCTGTGGCTGGTTTTCGGGTCAGGAGCCCTGTGAGTGCTGTGGGAGCTGACGGGCCTCCGGCCAGAACTCTGGGCCGGATTCTGCAAACAAGACACATTGAGGAGTGGGGGTGTAGAAAGTGAAGCAAACTCCCCCAGTCTCCATGAGCTTGGCCTCCTGACATATACTGGTTTGGAAACCAGAGACTCAGGCCTCTAGAGAATGCCTGCTGTCTCAGCCTTCACAGTGCAGATGAGGAAACTAAGGCTCAGGGTGGGGAAGGGGCTCAGAAACCCTTTCTGGAGGCTGAGGAACTAGATCCCTTTCCCACTTTACAGATGGAGAAACTAAAGTTTGGGAAATGGGGTGCCCTGGCCTGGGCTGCAGAAAGAGGCCCGGCAAAGCAAGGTTCTAAGTGAAAGCCACTGTGGAGATGGCAGAGATGGGAGAGAGCATGAGCAGGGCCTGGAGGAAATCCAGAGCTCAGGGTGGGCAGGGAAGTTGGCCAGCCTTGGGCTGTGCTGCCCTGGTTTCGAACTGGGGTTCCCATATGGTAGTCAGGTTGGCTACACTGATTTCACAATGTCCATGTCCTGGCCCCTGATTCAGGTTAAAGAGGGCAGTTCTAGGCTCTGGGGACCAGCCGAGGCCATGCAAAGGCCAGCCTGTCCATCCATCTGTGCAAGGGTGGCCCTGGCAGTGAGGTCCTGAAAGGCCAGCCATTCAAGAGCTTGGGCAGATATCCACACCGAGTTTTAGGGGAAGGCCCCACCCCATCACTGCTCAGCCAATCCCTGGACCTCACTCCCATTCATTTGCATGCCACATTTCCATTGGCTGCCAACAGCAGGTAGGGCAGTGGGGGCCTGGTCCCAGGGGGCAGGACTGTGCTCTAGAGGAGGGGCTAGGGTGGGATTTGAGGTGCTGGCCTGTGAGGTTCCAGACTGGAGAAAGTTGTTTGGACAGTGGGTTCTTGGGGTTCTGGGTGACCTGCCAGGGTCTCACTTAAGAGAGCCACATGGGGCAGGTTGGTTGCAGTGCAGTCCCCACTAAATCCATCAGGAATGGCTCAGAGAGAAAGATACTGCCTGGAGGTCATAGACCAGATGCAGGGGCACAGTGGGAACCTTGCCCTAAGTCCCAGACCCCCACTCCACTCTTAAGGAGGGCTATTTTGGGGCTTCCTTTGTAAAACAATGATGACGGTGATAGTGATTTTAAGGGATCCTCAACTGCTCAACTTTCCCTTCAGAGCTAGTGGCTCCATCTCCTTGCAGCTCCATGAATTGCGGGCAGTGGGCTCGTGAGGGTGTGTGTGTGTGAGTGTGTGCATGGCTTTTGTTCCTGGCATTTTGGTGGGGTGAGATAAGGGAAGCAGAACGCTCGGAGCGAGCAGGCAGATAGATACCAGCGATAGCAGCTCCTCACCGCACAGCTCCTATCACCCTCTCTATCTCAGTTCCCTTTTCTTTCTGTCTTTGTGTTGGGGGCCAGGGAGGGTGGCGCACACCCACCCATCTCCCACAGCCACGGAGCTTGGGGTGGGGGCTTCCCTCTCTTAGGCTCTAGCCAGAAAGTGCCAGGGTCAGCTCGGTTCTTTTCGACTGCATCCAACACATCCAGGACAGGCTGAGGGGCAGCTGGAAAGACTATCTTGAGGCACAGGGACACCTGCCTGGCAGCGTTCCCACGCTCCATTCCATCGGCTCCTTGTGAGGACCTATGGGGACACTGTCTCCCATTTTATGGGTGAAGCACTGAGGCCCAGAGAAGTAAGGTTGCTTGCCCAAGGTCACACAGCAAGGGCAGGTGGAGCTGGAAGTGAAACCAGCACCTCTCTGGCGTCAAGGCCAGCTGCTGGGAGAATGGGTGCTAAGCTCTATCCTGGAGAGGCCCTGGTGGGTCCAAAAGATGATGAGAGCCTCAGGGGACACAGCTAACTTGTTTTAGACTACTGATGCAAACCCAAATCCAGGAAACAGAAGCTAACTTTCCTACCAAAGGAAACTATTTTGTGGGGGCAGGGAAAGGACCCCCAAGAAATAAAAGCAGACAGAGCAGCTTCAGCCCCACCTTCCACTGCTCCTGGGACAGGGCTCTGTGGCCCTGAGCAAGTTATTTCCCCTCTGCAGGCCCAAGCCTTCTCTCTGAAACAGAGGGGCAGGCCCTTGGGAAAGGTGGGTAGACCAGACCTTCAGCCAGATGGAGACCCAGATCTGGACCAATCTTCTGAGCCAGAAACCCTCCTGTTCTGTGCTGTGTGACATGGGTGATTTGCTCAACCTCTCTGAGCCCCGAGTCATCAGGGGAGAAAAAAGGTCATGGGTGCTCCTCCCAGGGCTGCTGGGAGGACTCTGACACAAGGCAAGGGGTCAATAAAGGCAGCTGTGGGCCGGGTGTCGGTGCTCACACCTGTAATCCCAGAGATCAGGAGGATCATGGTCCTAGGCCTAGGGGCCACCCTTGAAGCCAGCCTAGGCACACAGTTTGCAAGACTCTATCATAGAAAAGAACATCACAGAAAAGGGCTGTTGGAGTAGCTCAGGGTGTGGGCCCTGGGTTCAAATCCCAGTACAGTTAAAAAAAATAAATAAATAAAGGCAGCTGTTGCCTAACAATGGCCATTATTAGATTATAACTGGGGAGTCTCAGAGCTACCCAGAAAAGCCACTGGTGCCCACCCAGGCCTCCTGCCTCAGGGACCCCAGAGTCTTATAAACACCAAATCTAGAAATGGGAACTGGCCAGCTGTCCCTCCTCCCTGAGGGCCAGACCAAGGGGCCTTGGTCTCCCTTCCCGCGCGGCAGGCGCCTTGCCCCACACAGCTGCCTCACCTGTCCCTCACCAGGAGGATTAGCTGCGCCAGGGGCCTAATCGCTGTTAATCGCACCATCAGTTCGGATCTAGAATCAGCTGAAGGATGCAGTTTTATCCAGACAGATGTGCAGTGGCACCTGTCACACGTAGCAGCCTGGCCTTGGGAGGCAGGGGACAGACCAGGGAGCCCACAGGCCTTGTAAATCCGGGCAAGCCCCTCCTGGCCCACAACTGGCTGATGGGGTTCTGCTTGGTGCCTTGACATTCACTGAGCACCTTCTGTATAACCAGGCACTGTCCAGGAGTGGAGGGACAGCAGGGACCAAGCAGGCAAAATTCCTGTCCCAGGGCACTACACACTCTTGACAAGCCTGTGAAGGGGGCACTGTGTTTGAACCCATTGGACAAATGAGGAAACTGAGGCACAAAGACCTGCTCAAGGGTGGAGCCCACTGCCAGCTATAGGGAAGCCCTAGAGGCTGGTCCAGTCTTGAGGGTGGACCCTGCCGCCAGGACCATCTGTGCCATGTCCAACATTGGTGCTGGACTGAGTGACTGCTCTTCTGAGCAGAGGCCTGTGCCCCAGGCCTGCCATGGCTCACTCGGGTCTGGACATAGTGTCTGTGAAGAGGCTTCCTGGCAGTTCCTGGCCAGGCGTAGGGGCCAGGAGAGGCCAGAGAGGCGGCCAAGGCCTCCCCTCCTGGGGCCCTATCCCCCCACCCTCCTCCCTACCTTCTTTTTCAAAAACATAATTTATCTGTGTATTATCAAGAAATCCAGACACTTTAATCAGTGAGCTATGAAGTCAGAATTTCCATTCTTATCTGCGGGAGGAGTGGAAGTGGAGGAGATAGACTAGCGGATCGCTGGTGGGGAATGTTAATGGGAGGGGAGGCTGGGCCGTTGGCCACCGAGACGTGGGTATCTCCTCCATTATCAAGGCCATATCTCCCCAACCATCTCGGCGCGGTAATGGGGCCAGTTCAACTTTCCGAGTTATCACAGGAGTTGAAACCTGTGCCCGCCAGAGGCCCGGGCTGGGAGACAGCGCGGGGTGGACCAGGCTGCAGTTGCATGGGAGAGGGATGGCGGACTGGGCCGGGTTGGGCCGAGGGCCTGAGTGCCGTCACACCATGGAAACTGTGGGGCGAGCACGAGGAACTGTTTGCATTTGGTGGAGCCAGGCACAGGCCTATGGCTCAGGAGGGGAAACCAAGGCAGGAGGCCGGGTGGGCCCAGGTCTTCCTCAGGTGCAGCGGGCCCATGCAGTAGTGAGGAGGGGGATGTGAAACACCAGCTGTTCCAGGCTGGCCCCACTGTGCCGGGTTTGCCTGCCACGCTAGTCTCCACCACAGCCTCTGTCCAGGGCAGGATAGGGGCTCACCCAGGGTTACACAGCCTGAAAGGAGAGTGTTGAGGTCAACAAGGCCTGGAAACCCATGAAGGCCTTGGTTTCCTGGGTTTGAACAGGCCAGGCAGGGAGTGGGAAATCTGCCCCCTGAGCACCTACAGCATGGCCACCTGTTTCCTTCCCCAAACACCTGCAGGAGGCTCCCCAGGGCGGGGCACCCCCAGAGGTCAGTGCTGACCTTTAAGCTCTAAGCCTTGGTGTCCCATGCAGGGCTTCCTCAAAAGTTGCCAGCAGGCAGAGGTCAGGTCTGCCTGGTCCTGGGCACAGGGAGGGCACAAGGCTGGCTGGGACCTGCCAGTAGGTGCTTGCTGTGCTATCCGGAGTCCCACTGAGCATGGATGGGAGCTCAGGTGGGCCCACAAGACTTTGTGCTCATGACGACTCTGAGTCTTGGTTCCCCCTCCAGTCACGCAGGTTTGAGTGTCTGAGGCCAGAGTGGGGTCCAAGGAGTGGCCCCCTCTGAGGGGTGGCTATAGGCTCAACCTCACTGGGGACTGAGAATCCATCAGAACCTGCATAGACATATTGAGGACTGAAAGGCCCTGACCCTGACCCAGTAGTGGAGTCACTGAGGAAAGGAGCCAAGACCCCCAGCTCTGTGACTCACTACTCTCTGGTTCTGAGTTCAAGATGGGGCTTGGTGGAACAGGAAACTGAGGCAGCAGGCTGGCAGAAAGGCCAGGGAGATGGGAAACCTGCAGGGTGTGAAGGCAGACACTGCAAGGAACTGGCAAGAAGCAGGCCCAGGGGAGAGGAGAGGTTGCAGAGACACCAAAGGCCGTCAGCAGCTGGGGAGAGAAAGGCGGCCTGTGCCCCTCTGCCCTCTTCCCTGTGACTTCGCTAAGAGCAGGGCACACTTCTGCCAGGTCTCCATCCTTACTTCCTGCAGTGGCACTGCCATTCCACATACAGCAGGGAAATTGAGGCTTAGGAGCTCATGCCTTTCCTGAGGGCCAGACAGCCTCAGAGCTGTCCCCATTCGCAGACACAGAAACAGGCTCAGAGCAGCCAGGTGACCTCCCTGGAAACACACAGCCCAGCTCCAGGATCCTAGCCTGTTCTGAGTACAGCCACCCACAGGGAACTCCCAGAAGCCCTGTGACTCCTTTGCAGCCAGCAACACACCCACCAGTTCTGGGAACAATGGCCCCTAGCCTGAGTGGACAGGGCTTATGCAGACCACCCCCTGCCAGCTCCCTGTTTCCACAGTGAGAACATCACCAGGGTGCTGTGTGACTCTAAGGCTAAGTCCTTGTTCATAAAGTGATCTGAGAATCCCAGTCTAGTGGTGTCCATCTACAGAGTCCCAGGAGGGATGTGTGGGAAGGACTGAGCAGACCGGAGCACTCAGCATGCTGGTGGCACTGTCTTGGTTACCTGTCCCCATGCCAACCCTGGGGCATGGGCTGAGGGAACCAGTGGCACCAGGGCCAGCTGAGACTTCCCTGTTCACTGAGACTGCATAGCAGTGCCAGCTGCCCGCTTCACAGGCGAGGCTCGGAGGCCGCAGTCAGCAGGTCCAGGGCCTGGATGGAGAGGGAAGGGTGGCTCGTCTGCCTCACCTGCTCCCAAGGTCAGCATCACATTCCTGCCCTATGGGCAGCTGCATTCTACCAGACACAGTCACCAGGAGGGAGAAGCCTGGGCCCCAGGGACATGCAGGACAGTGTGGCCGAGTGGACACTGCCCAGAGAAACCCCCACTCAGGCTGTGGACCCAGCCTCGGGCAGGACCTCCATGTTCCTGTCTGAGAAGGGGACAGATTGATGAGGCTCTCACTGGGGCAGGGCAGGAAGAGGTCGGGGCCTGGGGCTGGAGGGAGCCACTCCTCCCCCAGATGTTTGTACCTAAGGGGCAGGAAGACAGGTGTGTGAGACATCTGGCACCAGTGCTTCTGGCAAACCTGGTGTGCAAGTGGCCACCAGGGCCAGGAGCCAGTGTGGAGCCTCTGTGAGCACCCACAGTTCATGCACCTACATGGAGGCCCCAAAAGCAGAGCTCTTGTTAGGGTCACAGAGAGGCCAAGCCTGTCTGCAGGGGAACTCCTATGTCTGTCTGTCTTCAGGGGAAAGCTGGCCTGCAGCTCAGAGCTCTCACCTGTGCAGCCCAAGCCAGGGAGGGACACAGTCTCTACAGGGGACAGTGGGGCATCCTTGGCCTCAGCACACCCCTCACCAGGCCTCCAGCTCCTTGCTGTCCTTGGTCTGCCTGGTGGCCCCGTGGACAGCCGGGACACTGAGGCCCACAGGAGGTGGGAGCAACATGTCACCCAATGTCCCCTTCCTGAGTAAGCTTCAAACAGTTGCTATTTGTTAAGAACCTACTATATACCTGCCTGGCTCAAACAGTCAACAGAACTAACTACCCATGGAGGGCCCTGCTACTCCCGTTGCTCAGGTGGCAAAACCGAGGCTAGAATAGGACGACTGGCCTAAGTCCTGACTAGTCCCTAAGCCAGGTTATGTCCTGGGGACAAATGTGAACCACTGAGCTGAGCTGGCACACAGGAGAGACTGGGCCTCTTGGAGGCAGACCAACTGTCAATATCCCTGCTTATGGCACCTCCTGAAGTTCCCTGGAGCAGTGTCAACTCTGGGTTCCTGGGCCTTCTCATCCTGTGAAAAGTGGGAGATTGGATCAGGGCCCCTGGGTCCCACTGAGACAGAAAAAGCTACCACTGCCATCCTCAGGCCCAGAAAGTGAAAGCAGCTCCTACCAGGCCTGCCCTGTGTGCCAGCCAGCGACACCGACTCCCTGACCCCTTCCTATGCCTGCTGTCCTGCCCTTCCCAAGCCCTCTTCCTCAGCAGGCTACCAGTTTCTCCTCTGGAGCAGGCACAGAACCCTGGCAGACCATGGGGTTTACTCACTTGTCAGCCTGGTCCCCTGACCCTTCAGCTCAGGCCGTCTTGGCCCTGACCCTTCTAGAACTAGGGCAGGGGAGGGTGGAGGAGTGGTGAAGGAAAGTCTCTGGCAGCTACCAGGGCATTAACCTCCTTTTCCCTCCCCTGACCAGGAATCCCCAGCTCAGAGGAGGCAAGTAACACACCAAGGTGGCACAGCCCACGTGCCTGTCTGGAAAATCACAGCAGCACTGAGCCAGTAAGAAGGTAACACTAAGGCCCCCATGACCAGGGGCTGAGGGTCACTTGATCAGGGCCTCACTTCCAGGGCAGGATCCCCATATGTTACATGCTGGGCTCTCTTGGAAAAGAGCTTGGGAAAAGGTATTTCTCTATCTCAGATGAACCAGAAGTCACAGACCTGACCTAACAGACTGACCATGATGACAAGGGGAGAAGGGCTTTGAGGTGGAGAGGGAGGACGAGCTGGAGGGTAGGGTGGCCAGGTACTTTGGGGAACATCAGCTTCCCTTGGATTCTCAGGACAGGGGCTGCCATTTCCACCATTATGCAGACAGGCACCCAGGCCTCGCCCACAGTCCTGTGGCTACTGCATACTGAGAATCTGGGGTGCGACAGTCATCCCTGGTCTCAGGAGCGGGCAGCAGGGATGGTGGCACAGATCAATGAAGCTGCCGAGCAGCTGTGCAAAGGCACTGAGGCTGGAGAAGCCTGAGAAGATCTGCTTACATCTTGGCTGTAATGCAAGCCCTGTCTGGGCTGTCTCTCCCTTGAGCTTCAGGGCCACTCACCCATTTGCAACTTGTAGGCAGCTGAGCTCTTACCCACAGGTGGCCTGTCCCTTAATGGCACAGCTGAAGGTGCTGAGGCCCAGAGAGGGGTGGGACTTGTCAAGGTCACACAGCCAGGCGCCATGGAGCCCAACTCCTGCAGGTGCTACAGCCCCCAGTTCTACAATGCTTTCACTAAGGCCAGTCCTACCCGAGGGGGAACAGACTGAGGGGGTCTGGAGAGTAATGTGTGGTGCGGCCTCCATCTTCCTGTCTGTGAAATGGGGACAGGAGCCACTGGGCACCTCCAGGAAGACCCTGGAGATAGTGGCAGGTGGACAGCCAGGGCCCAGCCAGGGCCTGAGGGTGGCTAAGCAGGTCTGTGCAGGCCAGGTCTAGGTCCACTGGGTTGGTGATACCAATCGGGAGGCAACAGCTGCCTCCAGGAGGCCTGTGGATGGCAGACAGGCTGAGGGAGTATTATTCACGAGCCGTCAAGCCCCAGGACCGTCTGGTTGGCATAGAAACAGGAGATAAGGGGCACAATTAATGGCATCGCATTCCTCCTCCTTTCTTCCCCAACTGACCCACTTAAATCCAGAGCCCAGTGCCATCCTGGGCTCTTGGTGACCTCCGGGGAGGGGCCCTGGGCTGGAGGGACTGGGTCTGGGACTCAGGCTGGCATAGGCTGGGTGAGGCCTCCCTAGGGGCTGCCCCTGAGCCACAATGGCTCAGGGAGGAGGCCATAGAGACAACCAGGGCAGAGCAGGGAAAAGACCCCAGGCCTCTATTCCTCCCACAGCCCCACTGTCCGGATGTGGAGACTGAGGCCTGGGGTGCCAGGGGCAGGCAAAGGCTAGAAGGTCCCAGTGGTTGAGAGCATGGACCAAGTTGCTGCAGAAGCCATTCTTGGCTTCTCTGTTTTCCCAGAGGTGCGGTGCTGACAAGAACAGGCCCTGCTGTAGGTTCATTCGCAGCCTGGCACAGGGCAAAAGCCCCCAGCACCTGCTGGGACAGATGCTAATACTACTGCCACACGGCCAGGTGAACTTATTGCTCTCCCTGGCTCGGAAATGCAGGGCAGCCACCAGGGCCAGAAGCCAGGGCAAAGCCCCAGCAAGCATGAGAGATGACGGATGTGGGCCTCAGGGAACCCAGGGTAGGGCTGCAGAGTCCCTCCCACCTCTGACTCCTTCTAGGACGAGGGATAACCATGACCTTGAGTACCAGGCACACCATAGATGCTGGTGCCCTTGGGATGCTGACGGGTTCTGGGAACGATGAAGCCAACGCAGAGGGCAGGATTAACATCCCTGCTAACCCCGGGATGGCAGACTGTTGGAAAGGGGGGATCTGAGGCTGTGGAAGGCAAAGTAACCTGCTAGAGGCAGTTGTGAGTCACGGGCAGCAGGCCACCAGAGTCCCCCTCCCCTGTTCCCCATGCTGTGCTGTCACACTGGGCAGTGGGTGCTGTGAGAGAGTCCCTGGGAACTTGGCGCCACTTGGAAGGGGAGTATGGATCGCTCTGTGCTTACAGTCATAACATCACCAGGACCACCCCAGCCCTGTTTTGGCCTGACCCAGGCTCTCCGGGAACAGGGACTGGCCCTCCACAGACAGCACAGCTGGCCCTGCAGTAGGTGGTGGGCGCTGGGCTGCTGGGCTGCTGGGCTGCTGGGCTGCTGGGGAGCAGGCAGGTGGCTTTGAAGCTCAGAGTGAATTAGTCATCCTGTGGCTACCAGTAATTTATTTAATCAAACTCTGAGAATGTGTGAAAACCCTGCTCTGAGACTGGGTGTGAGTGGCAAGTCCCCAGCAACTTCCAGGTTCCTTCCGGAAGCTCCTTGTCTGGCTGGCCTACATCCATTTGGCACCTGGGATCCATAGGCCCTCCCCTCCTATTGCAAAAGGGGGCCCCTTTTACCCTCTCTATCCTGACCCAGGGGCTTCCAACAGCCCTGGGGGCTTGTTCTTATTCTTATTTTTCAGGGAGGGAAACTGAGGTCCTACTCTAGGTAACCCCACACTGCTACCTCATTCTCCCTTTTCCTGCATCTCCACTTCTCAGCCCTTCACTGCCCAAACAGTCAGGGATCATCAGCCCATTTTTCCCAGCTGGAAATTTGGCCAGCCAATTGTCCCTGGAAGTGGTTCCCATGGCTGGCCTCTGCTTGGCAGTCTGCAGGTCCCCTTCCGAGAAGTGTCCCTAACACCCTTTGTCCTCTCACACAGTTCTTGGTCCCTCCCTCACTTACTCACCCCCTTGTATTTACTGTGGGGGCAGCAGCTGGGACCCGGTGCTTGCACACAACAAGTGCTCAATAAACACTTGCCTGGGCACGGCAGATCTGGACAGACCTTCCTTTGATGTAGGGTGCCTGCTGAAAGAGACACCAGAACATGGGGCTCCCCCCCAAAACAGCCAGGTCCATGGAAACCACCTTATTTTTAGTTCAAGAAAACTCTAAGCAGGTTACACCTAAGACTTGCTGGGAACCAAGAGCAACCCAGCATGAATCAGGGGAAACCACCTCTCCAGCAGGTGACAAATCTAGCAAATGCTAAACACCATCTAATAGGAATTAGGAACACTCCCCTCCCCTCTGGCCAGCACAAAGTCAGTTTTCTTTCATTTTGACGGACTGTACCACTGGCCACAGGGGGAGGATCAACTTCTTGGCAATTATGTGTGTTTGGGTAAGCTCTCCAGATGGACCGCACTGATGCTACTTGCTGCCTGCTCCCTGCCCTGGCCAGACGGCCCCTCAGCCCCTAGGCCCCTTGCTGCTGTTGTCTTGAACTCATGGGGTCTGGTGGCGTTAGATAAGGCCTCTTATCACTCTTGGCGATCGCCATCGGCAGTGGCCCCCGCTTATCAGATCTCACATCGACTGGGCTGGAGGAAAGCTGGGGGGCCAGGACATGAGGGTCCTGAGCTGCGTCCTGGCCTGTACCTCACCCCCTCGCCAGGGGCCTAGCCTATCATCACACCCATGTGGCCAGCCAAGGCCGAGCTCCTGCCTTGCCCTGCCCCCTCCCACGTTTGAAGTTAATAAATGGAAGCGCCTATCACAGCCACCATCAGTTGCACGCCTTATCAGCACGGCACATCTATCTCCAAGCAGAACAAAAGGCGTACAGAGCCTAGGGCAGCTGTATCCTGGCTTTGGTGGGGGTACGGGGTCGGTGGCCCCAGTCATTCATTTGGCTCCTTCCCCTCCACACCCTGCACTGGGCCCCAGGTGAGGCCAGGGCAGTGGGGCACAACTATGAGGACCGCACACAGAACCGTGGGCAGAGGGCGGGCCAGCAGGCGCCGCAGCTTGGTGACAATCAATGTTCGCATCTTAACGCGCTTAGATCTGCCGGGAGGCACCCAGGGCTCAAACTGAGGGGAGGGTGCCACCCCTCTCCTGCGTCTGGCCCCCTACCCTGCCCAGGTCCTGGGGCACGATAAGGGGAGTCAGAGGGGCTTGCCTGAGCAGTCCCAGTCCACAGTGTGCAAGCTGGGCCGGGCTCTGCTGGGCTCCTGCAGGTTTATCTGGGCTGGCGATCAGTTCCCAACCTGCGATCTCCCTGCCCCAGCTATCTACATTTCTCATCAAGCTGAAATTCACACAACACACACACACACACACACACACACACACACAGAACAGAGCACAGGCGCATAGGGGAGGAGAGGAAAAAGAAACCAGAGAACCAGCGCAGATCCGGACCTGTGGGTGGTTTTAATACTTGAGTTGACATGATAGAAGGCGACTTTCGGAAAACAGGTCCCACTCGCATTGGCGAGTCGAGTTACGGGAACTCGGATTCCTGCCTGAGTTTCCCATCTCCAGAGACTTCAGGAGTAAGGAGACTCCCACAGGCTAATGCACATGGGGTCCAGGAGGCACTGGTCATGTGGGCAGAAGAGGCAGTGCCAGGCACCTGGAGCTGGGACACTGGATGGCCCCCTCTTCACCTCTGGGCTGGCTAGGGGAGGCACTCCCCAGCAGGCTGCGCCTGGGCCCTGGCCACAGAGGCGCGAAGTTATTACTGGCCTGGGGAGGGGCGCTTCCTGTGCGCTCCCTTGGTCCTAGCTGAGGCTCAGTGGCCCAGAGAGTGCTCAGAGCTCTGACTGTAGGGCACTGGCAATGTGGACAGCCATTAGGCCTGGTGAACTGTCCATGGGCCAGACTGGCTAGAAACTTGGCCTCACAAAGGGGCAACGAAAGCCCGGGAAGACCCCAGCTCACTCACTGACTCAAAGCAGCCCCCTCCCATGAGGGGGTGGGAGGGCAGGTGCCCACCAGGAAACAAGGGGACTATTCGCTGCCCAAGCAGTCTTGGCAGGGACACTTGGAGGGTCAGACTTCCAGGAGGGTGTTCCAAGTCGCACAGGGCTCGGGTGGAAAACCCCAGCTCCAGGGCGGTTGGGGGTTCTGGGCTGCTGGAGCCTAGGCATGGGCTGCGGCAGCTGAACCCCCACCCCCCACACACACCTAGCCATGCGGCTCTGGCCAGCGTCGGTGGTGGGCTCCGGCTGGTCCCCGCCACTTCGCCATGCCTGTCCATGCAGCCCCAAGTGCCCCCTCTCGCTCCCAGGTCTCTCTCTCTCTCCCTCTAGATACAAAGCCTGGGAGAGTCAAGCGCGAGAGATAAGATCACAATTTCAGCCCGTCCCGACAGAGCGATCTTATCAGGATGGGACTTGCAGAATGGAATATTTTAAACTTTATCTGAGCCGAGATCGGGGCCGTCCTATCGCCGCACCATCTCGGAGATGCGGGGGAGGGGCGGGCCGCGAAGTGGCCGCGCGCTGCCCGGACCGCGCCCCCAACCACCCTCCTCCCGGCCATCCGGGCGGCCACCCTCTCTTGGGCCGGACCCCTGGTGCCCAAGTCGAGACGCGGGGGCCCGGCCCGCCAGCGGAGATTAGATTACGGCGCGCTTGGCACACAGCGCGGGGGGCGCGGCGCGGGGTGAAGGTCGCCGGCGCTGGCGGGCAGAACTGGGATGGGCGGCCGCGCGGGGGTGGCGCTCGGCGGCGGGGCGCGGACGGGGGTCGGGCGGGCTGCAGGGACCGTGGGCAAAGTTTGACTCACGCTTGATCTGCCGGGGGTTGCTCTGTTTCCTCCTGGACATGTCTCCGGCGCCGCGCGCCCTCGCGGCGGCCGCCTCTAGCCCCTGGAGGGCGGCGGCGGGCGGCGGGGGCGCGGCGGGGCCGCGGGGCCGCTCATGCCCCCGGCCCGCGGGCTCCACGGCTGCCCAGGCCTGCGCCCCCAGCCCGCCGCGCCCGGCCAGGAGCCGCCGGCGCCGCCGCTGAGGCCAGGGCCCTGCGTTCAGCGCGCGGACTGTCCGGCGGGCGGGCGGCGGACTGGTGCCGGCTCCTCCGCTCCCGCGCAGACACCGCCGCCACCGCCGCCGCTCGGCTTTTCTCAATGCAACCTGACCGCAGCAAGCGGCGAGCCGGCGTCCAACGTGAGGGCGCTACAGGCTGGAGGGCCGGCGCGGGGCGGGGCCTGCGCCGCGCCTCTTGCTCCGCCTCTGCGCACCGCCCCTGCGCCGGCCCGCCCTCGCTTGGCCCTTCCTTCCCCCCACTGGCCCCGCCCCTCCTGGCCCGTCCGGCTCCGCCTCCGCTTGGCCCCTCCTTCCCCCCCGCTGGCCCCGCTCCTCTTGCCCGTCCTTCTCTGCTCTGGCCCCGCCCCCGCTTGGCCGCTCCTTCCCCCCTGTGGCCCCGCCCCCTCCCGGCCCGTCCTTCTCCGCTCTGGCCCCGCCCCCTCCCGGCCCGTCCTTCTCCGCTCTGGCCCCGCCCCCTCCTGGCTCGTCCTTCCACGCTCTGGCTCCGCCCCCGCCCGGCTTGTCTTATGAGCACTGGTCCCACTCCTGCCTGGCCAGTCCTTCGCTCGGTCACCGCCCCTCACGCCGCGGCCACGCCCCCGCCTGGACGGTCCTTCCAGCCATCCTGCCCCACGGGGCTGGGCCTCTGGCCGCGCCAGCCCCGCCCCGAAACCCAACCCCCGGTCCTACATAGACCTCTAGTTTACGCTTCTCATTCTAGGTCCCTCACACTATGTCCTCAGGCCTGGCTAGGACCTGGCGACCTGTTCCGTCCTGTTGCCCCGCGACATTCTCTCCAGTCCAGCCTCGGAGCTCTCTGGCCCCGCCCCTCCTCCTGCTCCGTAACTCCGCCCCCACGGCTTTGGTCCGGCCCTGGACACCTGGGCTGGGCTATCCCCTTCACCTGGGCAGCGGAGGCAGCCATCGCAGGGTCAGGGTCGGCAAACCGGGATGCCCACATTTGTCTTAGGCCAGACTGGCTTGCGGAGCGGGTTCTGGTCGGGGAGGGGCTTCCACCTGAGACTACGCGGTCTGCCGCCTCTGGTGACCATAACCCCTAACGTACTGTCTCCCTCTTAAGGCTCTCTCTCCCTTGAGGTCAGGCCTGGCTGGAAGTCAGAGGGGAGGCCACAGGAGGTCCCCTGGGAGCTGCCCCACACCAGCTGCCAAGGCTCCCCTGGACCCCTGCTGAAGGTTCCTCACAGTGCTAGAATAGTCCAAGCGAGCAGGTTCAGGGAGGCCAGCCACACTGTGCGCTCCAGACCCAGAGCACAGTGTGCTCTTTGGGATATGTCTCTGGGGTCTCAGAGGTGTCTTCACTTTTCAGGGAGGACACTGAGACCCAGGGACATGCTCAAGGTCACACAGATTAAAGATCTTGTCCTCCAGGCCCAGCTGAATTGTATTCTTTCTTTTCACATCTGTGGGCTGGGATTTTATTCCTGCCCTCTGCCCTCATGATCACAAGAAACAGGGAGTTAGTGGGGCCCTGGGGCTAAGAGGAAGGCCTGAAGAAGACACCTGGCCCCACCCCACCCTGATGGCACATGGTATAACTGTCACCATCAGTGCCACATGCGAGGCTTGCCAGGTGTCCGGGTGCTCTGTGAGTGAGACTCTGTCTCATTTCCACTTCTGTTACCAGGGACAGAAGGGGAGGGTTACCCCTCATCCCTGCTGCCACCCTTAGGTAAGACCATGGTGCACGAGACTGGCCAATGAGACCAGAGGCTGGGGTCCACCCGCTGTTGGGCAGACAGGAACGTCATGACCAGGAACCAAGATTTGCTCAGGGATGCACAGCTTCCCCGTTCTCCCGGCAGGTACTGCCCTCCTATAGCTGGGAAAGGTGATTCACTCAGCCCAGGGCCCCCAAAAATATTTGCCAACTGGGTGAGGCACACTGCTTGTCTGGTTTTCCCTGGGCCCTGCCTCCTCACAAAGGAAGGCTGCTTTACAGGATGAGGATCTGGGAGTTGGGAAGTCCCAGAGGAAGTGGCCAAAGGCTGGTACCTGTGCTCGGTGTGAGGTTGGACACACAGCAGGTGGCACCCAGGTTGGAGCTGCTGGAATAGAAATAGGTGGTGAGGTAGATTCCGAGGGTCAGCAGGAGAAAGAACCATAGAACCATGTCTTTCTAGGATGAAAGAAGAAAAGAGTATTCCTTGGGTCCCTTTTTTGCTCCTGAGTAGGTAGGGCACATCTGACCTGGCCTGATTTGCTTCCACCATACATGGATGGAAAGACTGAGGCCCCAGAAGGAGGAACACATACCCTTCATCCAGACACGGGGTAGCAGTGGGGTAGCAGGTGGTCAGATACAGAGCCTGCTGACCAGAACTGGCAACATTGTTTGCAGGACCCAGTGAAAAAAGGAAAATATGGGGCCCTCCTTTTAAAAATTAAGAATTCCAGGCCTCCCAGCAGGCCACACTGACCTCAGTGGTCGTGTGCATGTCAGAAAACCCCACCTCTTCCTGGCCCAGACTATTTATGAGCCTTCCTCTGGGCTTTGCCAATCTCTTTGTCCAGAGGGAGGGTTATAGTAGCCTCAGGAGGAGCCCAGTCAGGTGGGAGAGGGGGAGCAGGCCAAAACTTTACCACCCACAGGCTCCCACTGTGAGCCCCAATTTCCATCTGCTCCTGCGTGTCCTCGAGGAATGGTAAATTTACATCCAAAGAAAACAGGATTGCATTCAGTCAAGCATTTAGGTGGAACTATAGGGGCTCTGCGCTGAGCTGGGCTGCCTGGAATGGAATGGTCTCATGGGTTACTGCTCACTTGAGGCAGGGATGTCCAAGGCCAAAGAGCAGGCCTCCAGAGTCCACCCCGGGAAGTGCTGGCCCAGAAAAGGCCCCATGTGAGCAGTCTTCTGGGTGTCCACACTAGGAATGATGTCAGTCACTGCATTTTCTGAGCCTCCTTTTGGGCAGGTCTGTTTATGTCACTGGGCCCTGTGTGACTCTATGGGTAATGTCTTTCAGGGTCTCCCAGGCAGGAAGTAGCTCAGCTGGACCTGGAACATGTGAGAAGTGCCATCCAGCAGAGGCAGAGACCTCTCCTTGAGAATGTCTCAGCCTGAGGAAGACGTTTGGGGTCAGAGCAGGGGGCTGGATGGGGTGCTGGTGAGCACACACCCTCCCCATGCCTCCTGTGCTGGGACCAGGCCTGGTTCTGTCTGCCTTAGGAAGGCCTCCTCTGAGGCGGTCACACCTTCCCCTGGGGGCTAGGACATGGAGGGTGACCTAAGGGGCCTTCCCCACCTCTCTGAGCCTACATTAGCACGAGGACCGTCCAGGGGCTGTGTCCTGGCAGCAGTATTGGTATTTGACCCTGTCTGAGCATCCCCAGGCTGTCTTATTTCATGTATTTAAGGCTCCAACTGGCTCCTGCAGTTTGGAAGTGGGGAGCTGGGAATGTGACCCCAGGAGGCCTGTCCCCAGGCCACTGTACTTGACCTTGGCTTTGAGGTCAGGAGAACTGATGTTGTAGGGGCATGATCCCATAAATTCTTGGTTTCCTAATCTGTAACAGAGGATGGTGGGATACAATCTTTCAGGACCCCTTTGGTTTCCAAGCCCCTGGCTCTGGGCTTGTGTCCTGCCCTGCCTCTGCCCTCTGCTCTGTGACAGCTTTTCTGGACAGTGTGCTCTGGTTTGGCCCACCCTGGCCAGGCGGTGCTGTGGGCAGGGGGGAAGCTGAGTTGGTACCTCCCACATACCAGGCCTTGCATTGACTGTTGAGCTATAATCAAGGGACTCACAGAATGTTTTAGAAACTTAAACTGGACCCAGAAAAATGAAGGGGCTGTTCAGGAAAGAGTGATGGGAGAGTTTGCAGGGCTGGGGATGGGACCGAGAATACCTGGGACCATAGTGGATTATGGGTGAGAGATCAGAGCTGTTGAATGCCAGGTTGTCCTGACTCCTCTGTCCACTGCAACCTCACGCTCAGTCCCAGTGCCTGTGACTTCACCCCCTGGTATCTTTGAGATGTCCCTAGACACACTGTTGTCACCCAACCCTGCTCCAGACCTCTGTCACCATCAACCTGACCACTATCCACTGCCCCAGCTGGTCCCCACAGTCACTCCTGTCCCTATGCAGGCTGCCAGAGGGATCTTCCCCAAAGCTATGACAATCACTGCACAAGTGCCCTGCCTCAACCTTTGAAAGTCCTTTCACGTAGGTTCAAAAGTTCTGTGGCCAAAGTCCCTTTGTACAGCTTGGTGCATCCTTTCCTTCCCAGGCCTGGCCCAGCCTGCCCACCTTTCTTAAAGGAACCTGCTGTCTGCAGTCAGACAGGTTCAAGCCTCTCCGTTCCACCTTGCAGGAAGGGCCCAGGTGCCTCTTCACATTAAGCTTTTGGCTTCTCCTGCTAGCAGAGACAGGAGTGGGTACTTCAGCGCCAGTCCCTGCTTTGAGCGCTGATATATGTCAGTGCCTTGTCCACTCAGAACAGCTCTCTGAGAACTGCCACTTGCCAGGTGGATAAACTGTGGCTCAGAGATGTGAAGTCACTTGCCTGAAGCCACATGGCAAGGAAGTAAGTCGTACAGCAGCATTTGCACGCCCTGGGATATGTACACCCTGTGTCCTAGAAGGGATGCTTTGGGGGATGGGGCAGACCTGTCACTTGGTCTCTGCCTAGACCAGGCCACTCTGCCTCCCCCCCACCCCCAAAGTCCCGCCAACCGGATACCCCAGGCCCGGGAGCCACCAGGCAGCCATGCCAGAGACCTATCCTGACACTTGTCAGCGCTGGCTTCGAGAAGGTTTTAATTAACTTCCTGTTTCAATGGCAGGATAATGAGTTTTAAGCACCACGTGACTCCCTAAGGAGGTCAAAAGCAGCAAGGCTGTCAAAATAATTTAGGAATTGGGAGGCCATGCACAGGAGGGGTGGCTTTAGCAGAAAAATGATGCCTGCCTACTTTGGGCAGACGGGTGTTCCAGTGTCTCTGGCTGCCTCTGGCTCTGGAGACAGTTCTCAGGCAGGTATCCCTGTCCTCTGCTGGGGACTGTCTGATCTGCTGGCTGCCTTCAGAAGTCTGAGTCTGCAGAGAGACCTGGCCCGGGCGCAGCTGCATATGCCCCTCCCCTGGCCTCCGTGGTCCTTTCCTGAAGGCCAGGGATGCCTCCTGCTCAGATACCAGCCTTGGTATCGGCCAAGATCGACATTTCACGGAGCTCCTGGCGTGAGTCTTGTTCACATAGCTGGGCAAAGTGGTCCCAACAGAGACAGGACACCATCTGAATGTCTCCTGATCTCTGAGAGTTCAGATCGCGAGGCCCACCTCACAGACAGGTTAGTTCCTTCCTCCCTTTCTTTCCCTCCCTCCTTTTCTCCTCTTTCCTCCCCTTCACCCTTCTCTCCCTGCATCCCATTCTACTTCCTTTCCTTCCTCCCCATATTCCTTCCTCACTTCCTTTTATCTATAAGTAAGTGTGGCATTCCAGTCGACACACTGACATTCAGAAGTGAAGCACACACAGCCTTGTCACTGTGGAGCGGGGCCTAGCAGAAGACAACAAACAGAAATAGTGGGTGGCATGCAGAGAGCGGGAGGCGAGGTGCAGAGAGCGGGAGGTGAGGCTGTGTTGAGCTGGAGAGCAATGGCAGAGTAAAGCTCTGTAGCTGGAGCCCAGGACAGGGTCGACCATACTCTGGTGCATGCTGGCCTTTCTCCAAAGGCCCACTTGTTAGATGTTTGGGTCCCAGTAGGCACTTTTGGCAGGTGGTGGCACCTTCATATGGTGAAGCGTATTAAGGGGTCTTATCACTCGTGTGGCCTGGCAGGGGACTGTGTTTCTCTGCTTCTGTTGGACACATGAGCATGTCGTGCCTACAGGTGGTCTGGCTGTGATGGCCCACGTTCTCCCCCGACCCCAACCTGGGCCAATGCAGGCGCTGTCTCGAACCTCCACAGCTGTGACCAAGTAAACCGTTTCTCTTTATACACTAGTGTCTTAGTTACTTCAGTGTAGTAATGCAAAGTCGAGCGAGGCATAGGAGAGGCCAAAGACATGGTAACCCATGACTAAAGGCCTGGAGCTGGCAAGAGAGAGAGCCTTGTGGAAACCTGTGGCAGGCTGAGCAGGTCGCACGCACCTCCCAGCCCTCGGTCCTCCTAGGCCACATGACTTCCTTTGGCCAATGAGAAGTCAGCAAGGATGATGTGAGCAGATAGTTAAGTCCCTGGGAACCGGGGCTGGCCTGAGCCCATGTGTTACCACGAAGCCTGCTTCCACTTTCAGCCACCCCCAAAATCACCAGCTATCTTAAATCCTTGTTCTCAGCGTGTCTGCTGGGTTGGTTGTTACACAGTGGTCCAGTCCACAGTGGAGACAAAGTCCAGTGTGTGGATGTGGATGGGCCTGGGCTTCAGGCAGAGGCTGGCAGAGGCAGCCCACGGTGTCCAGCGCTATCAGCCGTGCTCTCAGCCTGGGAGCCTACCTGTGTGAGGTGCTGAGGAGCTCAGCCCACGGCCAGCTCACAGCCAGGTGTGAAGGTAGCATTGCCATGTCTCCTGTGGCTGCTTACGATAAGGTGTGGGGAGAGATGGGTGCTGGGGAAGGACTGCTCTGTTTTCAAGCAGAACTGAGGAAGCATGCAAGAGCCTGGATATGCCCGGTGGAAAGTACATCTCTCCAGCCAGGAAAAGGCCCTCCATGCAAGACAGAGATGACTTCCGAGTGAGAGTGCGCCCCACGTTGTGCCTGCTGTAAGGCTCTTTGCTAAGTCTTGAGCAAGTCCAGGTCCAAAAGCTCCGGGCAGCTACAGCTTCCATCTGTGTCACCCAGTTTGGCAGAGTGGATGGAAGTCTGTCCAGCAGTCTCAGTGTCCCAGGGAAGGAAGGGACAATCTATCTGGAACAGGACCTTAGGGTGAAGCTAGACATGCATGGGGCAGGACTGAATGGAACTATGAGGACACGGTGGCCTGGCTGGATCTTGGAATCCCTTCCCCCACCCCTAAGTGGGATCATTGATGGCCTTTGTCTTAAGTCTGTGTCTTGTGCCACGAGAGGAGATGTATCCAAAGAATGACTTGAGGGGCCTCATTCACTCCTGGCCTAACAGGGACAGTGGACCCCCAGTGGAAACTGGGTGAAGTCCTTGGAGGGTGGGGGAGGGGAGAGTGTGTTCCCCATTTTGGGGGAATAGCAATACTTTGTGGCTGCACTGCAGCTATGATGGTTTAAAACCTCCCATGGAGAGCTGAGGCCAAGCTCTTCTTGAACCTGGACTCTGTTACTTGGTGGCCAGCAGGATGTGGTGGGGGCCGGGCTGCACCAGCCCCCAGCCCAGCTTTTCCACTTCCTGTCTCTGAGACTCAGCCACCATGTCACGAGGAGGCCACGGTGGGGCGGGCCTAGCGATAGCCATGTCAGCTAGCTGCATGTGCCAGCCTCCAGATGATCCCACCCTCTGCCAGGGGTCCCTGCTAGGCTGCTCAAATGTGGACTTACAGGTACAGGATATGACGGCCACCGAGGGTGGTATTATGTAGCCAGTGGTGACCCAGACAGATGTCAGAGATGATGAGACCCCATCACTCTAGGACTGCAGGAAGTACTGTGTGGCTGTCACTCTGAGGTCTCGTAGCAGGAGCCCAGAGTATGGTGGACTGCATAGCCTGTCTCTCACAGGTGCACGCCCAGAGGCTCACAAGCACCATCTCCTTCCATCTCACAATGTCCCATGAGCTCTTACAGAACCCACCTCACAGACGGGGAAACCAAGGCTGGGCTGTGAAATCTAGACTGGTCTCGTGAATCCCGGCACTCTACCTGGAGCTGAGTCCTCAGAGGAAGCTTCCAGTGCCAGGGCTGGAAGAGTGTGTGATAAGCATTGTGCCCACTTCAGGGCAGAGAAAGTGCAGCCTCCAGAGGGGACAGCAACTAGCCCGAGGTCTCCTGCTCCCAGCCCAAGTCCTATCACGCTGGGTGCCTCAGCATGCTGGTAGAAGGCTCTCTCTCAGGGGCCCCAGAAAAGACTCTGTGGGCCCCTTGAGCAGTGTAGACTGTTGGCTGTTCCCCTTCCATCCAAACCCTGGGCCCCAGGAACTGGGCTTCTGTGTCCTCTTTCTGCCTGGGGGCCCTGGGCAGGGCAGGAAGCCAGTGGCCTTGAGCTCCTGCCCCCAAGGACACAACAGCAGCCAGTGAGACAGACACTGCACTGTGGGAAAGAGGCCTTGGCCTTGGGTTCACAGGCTGAGGCAGCAGGGAAGAGGCAGCTTGGGCCTCGTGGTGGCTGCCCCAGCTATGACCCCCCAAGGAGGTTGGGGACTGCGGCTCGAGGGTGGAGCCAGCTGGTCTTCCTCACCTGTGCTTCTGGAATCAGGAAGGGCTTTGGCTGTGAGCAGCATGTAGACAGTGTAGGGTCAAGAGTGGGCTCCCGGTGGCTTCCAGAGTCTGCCAGCCCCATTGTCTTACCAGAACTCCTTAAGAAACTGTGGCACGGCCTCCAGTGTCACAAGGACACAGTCCCTTCCCCTCCGGCAGCAGTCTGTTCCTCTTAGCCATCTCTCTGGATCCTTCCACCCATTCTTCCTGTGGGGTACACATTTCCTAGGCTGTGGCGTGGGTTCTGAAAGGCAGTTGTGGCCGCATAAATCTGGGAAAGTCACCTGCCACGTGGATCCTCCACAAGCCGCTTGCACCAACTCTCTAAAGGTATGCCTTGTCCCACAGAAGCCTAGGACAGGCCAGAAGGTGAGTCGCCTGCCATCCACACCTGCTGTCATTTGGCCCACGGTCTTGTGTGTAGACTAAAACCCATGGGCGCCTGCCACAGTTCACCAAGCCTCATCTTATCTCAGCTCCACCTCCCCTCATGCCCTCCACTTGGTCCAGTGCACTGCCTTCTCCCCTTTCTCACCTCCCCGGAAGATTTGGGGTCTCTCCGGGGAACTGCTGTAGTCATTTGAGTGACTTTTCTGTAAATATGTCTTCTCTGTCCACCCTGCCATCCCTGCTGGGTGCTGGTGTCAGAGGGGCTTTGGAGTGCCAGGGTGGAAGACGTGGTTCTGCCTGAGGACAAGGTCCCCTGGGTGGGAGGTTTGTGTGGGCAGTGACCCTGTGGTGTGTCACTGGAGCGGGAACTCTGCAGTCCATGTGCCCCAGTGTCTAGCTTAATATTTATCTGCTCCCAGCTCAACACATGTCCTTCAGGGGAGCCCAGGGCTCCTCCAGGCCAGGCCCAAGATGCATCTGGAATTGCTCAGATCATGCTGTTGTGTGTGCCCACCAGTGGGTACCTGGGTATGACCACACATTGACACTTGTGTGTGGGCTCCTGTGGGTGAGGCTGTGTGGAGACATGTTTGCCTGCCTGTGTGTCTGCCATGTCTGCAGGCTCCCAGGTCTGTACACCTGGAGGTGCCCGAGGGTGGCGACTTTGCCCTGTCCAGATGGGAGATCAGTTCCCCCACTGGGCGATTGCTGCCACCTAGTGGTCAGGCTAGGGACACCACCATGGGTCTCCCGGCCACGGGAGGTGGCTGCAGGGGATGTGAGTGGAGCTGGGCAGGGGTCACTTATGCCGGGCCCTGAGTCCAGCCTAGATGGTGTAGGGCAGAGACCTTCAAAGTCAGCTCCTGAGGGTGTGTGAAGAGCAGAGTTCCTACCTGCCCGGGGCATCTGGCTAGAGCTTCCACCCCTGTCTCAGGGGATGTGGACACTGCTGGCCGGGGTCCCACTTGAGCCATGCTGAGATGAGCAGGGCAGGTTAGGACTTCCATCCTGAAGTCCGCCAGAACCTTCTTGAGACCCAGCTCAGACAGGCCACTCTTCTGGCCACCCCAGCCCCAGACACTCCCGGGGTGGGGGGGGGGTTCGGTCCAAGGCCCTTTTCAGTCCCTTCCTAGTTGTGCTCCTTGGCCCCATCTAAAGCCCCACTATGGAGCCTTCAACACCCCCACTACAGACCTCAGGCCTACTCCATGCCTGTTTGGGAGACCCTGGGTGGGGGTCACATCTGACTCATGTGGGAAGACTGGAAAGATGGCTATGAGCCTCTCATGGGCAGGCCGAGGTGAGGTGGCCCACCCTGTGGAGTCTGCCACATGCAGGGCCCAGACATGTGAGAAGTGGCAGGGCAGGAAAGGACAGGCTGGGAGTGGAGGGACCATGTGCACTCCTGGCACAGGGAACTTCAATGGGCAAGGGCCTGGGGGGGGGCACGTTAGGAGACTTGGAGACCTGTGGGCCTATGCGTGAATGTGTCATCCAGGGTAGAGGGCCACCTTGCTCGTGGACATTGTGTGAGACCTCTAGAAACAGGGAGGAGGCTGAGGCCATGAGGCTCCCCCAACATATATTGTGGGGCTGTACAGGCCTTCCTCTGCTCAGGCTCCTTAGCCACCCTCACTGGACACTGGGGCTTTCAACGGGTTCTCAGGACCTCATGAGCCCTGGGCAGTCAGGGCCTGGCTGGAGGACGGTCTTCAGATCCCACTTCTCACACCACCTCACTTGCTGCTGGGGCCTTGCTGATTTCTTCCAACAGCTCCTATCCTTCCACTCTGCTGGCTAAAGACACTGTCCAGCCCCTCCTCTTTTGAGTCCCCACACTCCTGACGTGGTGCATGGCCTATGGTGGTCCCGAGAAGTGACAGTCGAAGCAAACGCTTCCTGGGCTCCAGTGAGGAGCAGAAGTGAGGACAGATAACCACACAGGCAGGAGGGTTTCTGCGAAAATAGTGGGATATATTTGAAAAGACGAGTGCGCTGTGATGCTTACAGTACGACCTCCGAGTGCCCCTCCGTGTTCACCGCACGAAGGAGGCTTGTCGAAGGACCACAGCACCTTCTACAGAGGCAGTTTGGGCCTGATTTGGTCTCGTTTGAAATGTCAAAATAGAACCCTTTGACACACATTGCACCCAAGGTAAAAACTGAAAAACAAGCCAGGAATCGAGGCTCCTGCCTTTCCCGAGACGCGACGCGGTCTCCGGATGTGCCGAACCGGTGGGGTCACATCAGTGCACGTGGCGCGTCGCAGCTGGGACCTGGGGCTGGAGCCCAGTTGGAGAGGCTGGCAGGACTCTCTGGGCTACAGCCTGCCTCACCTCCTGACCCAGTCTCCCACCCATCCAACCCCTCGGGAAAAATGAGATCCAGAAGCCTGTATTCACATTACGGCATGAATTAGCACCAGCGCCTTCAGAGCAGGCTTGGGGATTCCTAGAGCCAGGAGTCCCTCGTGGGAGGAAGGCTCCAGAAAGGAGGCCATGGGGCTGAGGGGCATGGGTGGGAGCTAGCTGAGAAGCGATCTCCACGTTCCATAAGGGAACCCGGGTGCCCGGGTGAAGGTGCTCTGGAAACTTTGGCAGTGTGGACGGTGGCCAGTGTGACCTTGTTGTCAGAGGGAGAAGGCTCATTGTGCTCTTGGGGACCAGGTGGCTCAGAAATGGCCCAAGTGAAGAACCTCATGATTTTAAGGTCACTTTGGAATTCCAGCAACAGCAGCAAGTCTAAGAGTGGAGCTGCCACCGTCCAACTGACTGCCTTAACGTACTTCCCTGCTAGGTGATGGGGAGACCCTGTGCAAATCTTCAAAGGTCGAGTTCTACAGCGTATGGCACCTGGCCAACAGGGCGCTTGGGGGTGGGGACAGGCATGAGCTGCCTTCTTCAAAAACTTGGCAGCAGGAAAACAGCTGTGTGGTCTCACAGGGGCTGTGGCTGGCCTGTTCCTCAACCCCAGCCTTCCCGCCCTGCTCAGAGCAGCACACCCTCGACTCTCACATCAGTCAGAGCGTTTGCGGGTAAGTCGGGTGCACGGAAGCAGGTGAGTGGCCCCAAGCGAGTTGTCTTGGGTACCAGAAAGGAACCCCATGTCTGGGCTTTATTCCCACGTGCTCCTGTGGTCACTCAGAAGTATCCTTCTTCAGAGGGATCTTGAAGCTAGTCAGTCTTTGCCCGAAGAGCTGGCTGAGGAGGTCACTCTGGGACTCAGCGGTCCGGTAGCCTCGGGGCTCAGCAGGCTCAGCACCGTGGACAGCTCTGCCCCTCTTTGGGGGCCTGGGCAGGGGCCTTGCTTGGGGGAAGGCCTTGCCCAGTGCCTCCTTCCTGGGGGTGTGGCCAGAATCCTTCCTCTGATCTGCTGTCTGTAGCCTCATCTTACCGCTCTGGCTGCTGGGTCTCGGCTTGACAGGGAGCACACGGCTAGGAGTTGCCTGCTTTCGGGGAGCCCTAGGGGGCTTGTCAGGGGCCAAGGGGGTTCTTTCCAAGCTCCCCATGCTCTCATACCTGGTTGGCCCCAGGGCCTGGGCCTTCCTCCTCTTCTCACTGTTCTCTCTCTTCTCTCTGGGGTCTGGACACCCTCGGGGCCTCTGGTCACCAGCTTCTCTGGGCCCCTTGGTACAGCCCTTGGCCTGGGCTCGAGACAGGGGCTGGTCTGGTGTGGGGCTCTGGCTGGGACAGCTAGTTTTGGCTGGGGTGGTAGCTGTCTCGCTTTGGAGCTGCCCACTGGCTGGCTGGGGCTGGCTGCCACCCCCTGTCTTGGTGCTAAGCTGTGGTCCCCCATTACCCTGGGAGCTGGGTCTTTGTTTGGCTTTGAGGGTGGTGGGCTTCATCCTGTCCTCAGAGCTATGGGGCAGTTCTCCAGATGCTGGGCTTTCTATCCCCACGGGCTTCCTCAGCTGTGCTGGGATCCTGGGTGCTTTACTGGGGGTGGACACTGATGTCTTGTCCTTTGATAAGCTCTGGGAGAACCCTGGCTTGGCAGCACCACCCTTGTGATGGGGGCGCCTCCCTTTCCCTACCCCAGGTACTGTGTGGCTTGTGGTCACCAGTTTCTCTTTTTGGAGCAAGGAGGGATCTCCTAGGGAATGGTCAGGGGCGTATTTGCCTGGGGCGCCTGAGCTTCTGAGTTTCCCTGAGAACAGGTGTGGAGTCCTCTTCCCCCCCAGGGGAGCTGGCTGCTTGCACTGCCTAGGACTGTCTGGCAAAGCCCCATCCTCGGGCCTCTCCAGGGCTCCATCCAGCTTGAGACCATCTCTGTCTTCAGCCAAGGCAGCCAGAGAAGGAGACAGAGATGGAGGCGGAAGCTCCTGACTGCCTGAAGGTGGATCGTCTTCCCTGACTGCGTGGTCCACCAAGTCGATGGGCCTCTCTTGGATTTGGGGCCAGCTCTCAGTGATGCAGGGAGCATCCTTGGAGCACAGCTGGGGCAGGGCCTGGAGAGAGCCCTCGCTCAGGGTAGGGCTGCCTGGGGACTCTGGCCTGTCCATGCTGCTGGATCCTGGGGGGCTGCTGGGCGCAGCCACCTTACGCCGCTTGCTGGGCTGCATGCCCTCGAGGACTGGGGCCTTCTGCCCAGGATTCCCCGGCCTCCTTACGCCCCGAAGCGCAAAGGGCTGTTGACCACTCCTCAGGTGCTTGTCCATGTGGCGGTCGAACTGCTCCTTTTTGGCAAAGGTGTAGTTGCAGGAGCTGCAGATGAAGGACCTCCTGATGACATGCATGACGTTGGCACAGAGCTCACAGGTGTACAGCGGTGTGTGTGGCAGCTCCCGCTCCTCTTTCACCCCGTGCTCCCCACCCAGGTGTGTCTGAAGCTCACAGAGCTCAGGGTAGACCCTTGGGCACCGGGGGCACAGGTAGACGCGCTGCGGGCTGTGCACCACCAGGTGGCGCTGCAGCTTGAAGGGCTTGGGGAACTGTTTCCCACAGTGGTGGCAGTCCCGGGAGGGGTCCTTGCAGTCTTCGTGCACGGGGATGGCTTGGAGCAAGGGCTCGCTGTGGGACCAAGGGTCTGGGGATGGGCTGGGGGATGTCTTGGCAGAGCCTGAGCGGGTGGCAGAGCTGCCGGTCAGAGCAGGAGGTGTCAAAGGACCATCTTGGCTCAAGGAGGCGATGCACACCTTGGGTCTTAGCCTTTCCCTTGAGGTTTCCTTCTCGGCTTCCTCTCCTGGCTCAGACACCTCCCTGGGGCTCTGGCTTGCCCTGCCAACCGAGTGCCTGCCCCTGTGGGGTGCGGCTGCTTCTTCCATGACGTTGTTCAGAGAGTGTGTGATATCGCTGTCCCCCTCCAACCCCCCAGGCAGGTCCTCCAAAGACCGCCGCGCCTGCCCCTTGCGGGCAAAGCGGGCGGCATGCTCCCGCAGGTGCTGGTTGTACATCCAGACGTCGGTCACCTCCTTCAGGCACATACCGCAGGCCCACGGCCCCGCCTTGCCCTGCACGTGCTTCTCCTGCAGGTGTTCCTGCAGCAGCTCCCGTGAGCCAAACCTGCGTTCCACGCACATGTAACAGATCGGGGGTGGCGAGGGGCTGTGTGCCAGCTTGTGCAGGTCCAGCTCGCCCAGGCCGTGGAAGCGCTGGAAGCACACCCTGCACTTGTAGGAGGTCCTCCTGCCCTTTGTGGGCCAGTCTCTGCCTTGGGCCTGTCCTACCTCAGCTGCCTGCTCTGTCCTTTTGCTTGGTTGTCCCTGTGAGGTCCCTGTGGCCTTGAAGTCAAAAAGGCTTGGTCTGTGGAGGCCCACGAGGTCTTCACAGGGTCCCAGAAAGCAGAGGTCTTGCATCTCCAACTGGGTGCTGAGCACCTCAAAGTCTTTGGTATGAAGAGGTGGCAGGCCGGCATTCCTGGGAAGCCCGTGGTGGTCGTTGTGTTCTCTCTCCAGATTGGGGGGCTCCGGGCTCACGTCCCCAAGGGAAGAGGACGTCTCGTCTGTGGGAGCCCGCAGCTCCAGTCCTCTCCAGGCTTCAGGGACCATGTGCAGCTGGGGGATGGCCTCTGACCACTCATCCTCATCCTCGGGGCAGTTGGAGGGCACCTCACCCACACAGCTGGCCTCTGCACTGGGTTCCAGAGCCCACAGGCTGAGGCTGGGGGCCCAAAGGTCAAAGCCAGGCTCCCTGGTGCTCAGGAGGCCATCCATGAGGAAGGACTCGGGAAGACCAGTGGCCTCATCATCCCATGGGTCCTCGCAGGACAGGCAGAGGGAGCCCGAGTCACTGAGATCTGTGGGCAGCCGGGAGGAGGACAGTAAGGTGCTGCCTCCCACCTCACTGCTTGGCTGGCTTGGTGGCGGTCGCTTTGGCCTTTTGCAGCGTTTCCCGTAGACTCTGGGGTTCTTCTTCTGAGTGAGGCGGCCTCCCAGGGGGAAGAGCTGGGAAAAGGATACCTCATCATCAAACACACTCAGAGGGTCCCCGAGACCCAGGCTGGGGGCTTCAGTGATGGTGCCCTCAGGCTTCTGGACCCCACCCCCAGCTTCTGGGGTGGCCAGGAGGCCCTGGGGGCAGTTGCCAGTGATGCTGCCTGCTTCAGAACTGGACTTCACGGGAAGGCCCAGTGTCCTCTCCCCAGAGCCCTCATCTGACCCACCCTCGGTCCTGCTGCTGTCCTCTGCCTTCTGCCTCCCAGCAGCCTGAGATGGCTCTCTGCAAACGCCCAATGCTTTTGGTTCCCCAAAGCACCTAGCCAAGCCTTCCTTCCACCCATCCAGCTGCTCTCCTGGCAATGCCCCCTCTAGCCTCCCTCCTTGGATCCTCCACTCTTGGGGTGACTTCTCTGAACACAGAGCCCCCAGGCCAGCTTCTGCCATGTCATCCAGCATCCTGGGCCTCAGCATGGCCAAGTGAGGTGGCTTCCCCACGTCCACCCCACACTCTCCCTTGGGTGCGAGGCGATGGCTCAGAGGGACCAGATGATGGCCAGTTGCAGGAGATGGACCCAGGAGGTGCTTATCTGAAGTGACATCGGCAGAAGCTTGGGGACCACGTGCCTCCCGGAGCCTCCTTGCCCTCGGCTTTCTCTCTCTCTTATTCGGTTTTCCCTCTGAGTTGCTGTGGGAGTCTGCTTGCTCTCCACCTTGCTTTAGGCCTTCTCTTTTCTCTGTCTGTTTGGGATGGTGCCTGTGGGCCTCCAGTCGGCCTGGTTTCCTGGGTTTTGAGGCCAGAGCCCTCACATGCTCTCCCTGCTGAACCTGGCTTGGGGGGTGTCGTTGTGGGTTGAGGGGAGCACCTGGTGTCCCAGGTCCCCTGGATCCCTTTCTGGCAGCCTTCAATGTCTCAGAACCCAGGGCATCCTCAGGTGCTACCAAGCCCTGGATGGGAGATGGCCCAGGAGGGTGGCCAGGGCCCATTGGCAGGTGACTTGACCTCTCCTTCCTAGGAGTCTTTCGACTTCTCTTCCCAGTGGCCCTGCATGTTTGGGCCATGGGTTCCAGAGACTGGACAGCAGGCAGGGCCTCTGGGCTCTGCTGGGCGGTGGGCTCCTTGTGCCGATGCTTCCTGGCTTTGTGCCGGCTCAGGCCAGCAGAGGAGCAGAAAGAGGCAGAGCAGACTTCACAGGTCACTGGTGGCCCTGCTGGGGTTTGACCTTTCCTCTGGCCCTTCTCCATGGGCTTAGGCTTTTTTTTAAAGCCACGTGGTCTCTGTTTGGGGTCTTGGGGACCGAGGGGCTTTTTCTGGGGAGTCTGGTGGGGAACACTGATGTGGCTTTGGGGGGAGTCGGACTTGAAGTCACTGGCTGAGCCACTTGGAGAGGTATCTTGGGACAGGTGGCACGCTGTGGGTGAGCAGGAGGTGGTTAGGGCTTGTGTGCTAGCTCTGGGCACCTTTGTTACAACGGCCTGCCTAGCCCCAGGTGTTCCCGGGTCCCCCTGTCCCTCGCTGCCAGCACTTGCCTCACCTTCCAGGCAGGTGTCTGGCCCTGCAGTCTGCAGAGTGGCAGGGTCCATGAGCATAGCCAAGGCACTGTGGCCTTCCCTGTGGCTAAGGCAGGGCGTGTTGTTCAGGGTGTCTGAGGAGGGGTCCTTGGACATCCCATCAGGGCTGGTGGGGAGTGGGACTCCCCTGCAGTGGGTGTCTGGTATCCCAAGTCCTCTGATTGCCTCTGTGTCTTCTTCAGTGGGAACACTGGGCAAGTCAGCAGCCTGGACAGTAACTCTTGGGGAGGTGTCCTCCCCTTGTGGGGGAGCAGTGGCAGGAGGCCCTCTCAGCTCCTCTCTTCTGGAATCCTCTGGAGTTCTTATTGTGTTGTCTTTGGGGCTGTCTCCCCCTTGCCTTGAGGGGGCTAAGACATCGACAAGGCCAGGCTTCCCTGAGGGAGGGTCTTCAGGGCTGCTGGCCACCAGGAGAGGGTGGTGAGGCAGGGTCGCCTCCAGGCCACAGAGGCTTGTCATTAAAGATGGGGGAGCATCTGTAGGGGCTTGGATATAGCTGGCCTCTCCAAGAGGTGCCCAGGCAGGACCAGCAGGCCAATGCTGGGGGCTGGAAGGGTCCCCGCAGGAGGAAGGTACAGGGAGCAGCTCCTTTGGATCCCCTTGGGCTGCTATGACACTGTGAGATGTGGAGAGTGAGTCTTCCTGGGGCAAGGGCTTGAGGCTGCAGAGAGTGGGGGTCCCCGGGGAAGTGGGTGAGGGGGCACAGGTGACCATGTCCCCGGTAGAGGCTGCTGGGGTCTCCTCATTGAGCAGCAGCTGCGGAACAAGTCCTGAGCTGGCTGTCATTTCTGGGATTCTGTCTCTAGGCTGCTCTTGGCTGCAGGCCACTGCCAGGGAATCTCCCTCAGGGGAGGTGGGGGAGGGCTGAACTTGCTCCTGATGGCTCAGGGCTGCCCTGCTTCCCTCACACGTGTCTCTGCCTCCGGCTGGCCTGGCCAGTGGGGTTTCCAGCTGGGTAATGACTTTGGTGCGGGTATCCAGCTCCCCTGGGCTCCTCTGGTTACCTGACCGAAGTCTGCTGGCTTCACCTTCACCCTTGGTCTTCTCAGCTTGGCTGGGTGAACCCAGATGTCCATCTGCCTTGGGCCCCAGCTTATGTCCAGCCATTGCAGGGATAGGTGTTTCCTGTACACGTTCTGGGGAGCCACCTTTCATTCTGACCCCTCCAAGATCTGAGGGATCCCTGGGCTGCAGGCTCTGTGCATCGGCAGATGGTGGTCCCTGCAAGTCCCAGGTGTCTTCTTTGCTCCCTGCTTTGGTCCCCAGGACCTGGAGTGAACATAAAGAGTTTGAGACTGGGTCTTGGGGCCTCCTGCCAGGGCTGGCATGGGGAAGCCAGGCAGGATTTGGTGTAGGATGAAACCGAGCCTCACCACCCTGGATGGCAGGCAGTTTGGAGGCCCCTGCTGGTGCCAATTCCTCACCCTCAAAGCCAGGCTCTTCTGCCATGGTGTGGGGCACAGCTCCCTTGGGCTCTCCTGTTCTGCCCTCAGAGTGTCCCTTAGAGGCACTGCTATGACTGGCGCCTGGAGGCAAGGTGGCACCCAGAGGTGCATCCCCGTGACCCTGAAACACCAACTCAGGAGACACATGCACGATGGGGTCTCCGAATGCTTCCAGTGCAGCTGGGGCTTGGCAGGGCCCCTTGGCCTTAAGGGGTTCTGGGGAGTGCCCTCTCCTCTGTTCACAGAGGGACGGCAGTGGGATGCTTTTGTGTGTCCTGGCAGTCTCGTTATTCTCAGGAAAAAAAGGTTCACAGCTTGGGCTGCCCTTGACCAAACTCTCAGCATCCAGGAGGGGCTCCCCTTGCTTGTTGGGGTCAGGCAGACAACCACCTAGGGGAACCCTGGTGTCTCTTTCCATCTGGGAGGCACTGGAGTGTTGCACTGCTTGAAAACCGAGGAGGTCCCCTGAAGGGCTGTAAAGCGCCCCAGAGACTGGGTCTTCCTGGGCACTGGGGTGGGAGGCTGCTTCCACTGGGGAGCATGTGACTTGACAGGGCCAGTGTCCCTGGGGGCTTCTAAGAGCCTGTTCTCCCTTTGGACTTGATCCACCAAGACCTGTAAGGTCGGCTGCTGAGAGGGCGACTCTGTGGGGTGAGGGAGCCTGGAGGGTGGGCAGCGGGATGGGCTCTGGGCCAGGGCCTATCCCGCCCACTCTGCTTGCACATATGGCTTCGTCACACTCTCCCGGGGTCCCCTGTGTGTCCTCTTTCCTTTGCAGCTGGTTTTCCAATTCAGTGACCAACCTTTTGATCTCTAGTTCGTCCTCACACAGGTCGCTGCTCATAAAGGCTATGTTACATTGGCTTCCTCTCCCAGGCCCAGGGGGAGGGCTGGGGAGCACCGTCCCATCACAGAGACACTTCTCACCAAATGCTTTTCTCTCTGAGAGGTCAGGAAACTGTCTGGAAATCATTGCTGGGGATGCTTCTTCCAGCAGCAAAAATGAGGGGCACAGGGGATCTATGAGAGGCTTCTTTGGGACAGGGTCAGCACATGCCAGCTGTACGTTTGTGTTCCTGTTTGTAGATAGACTGTCGTAGAGCGGTGGGTCAAATCCATCCTCAGGCAGCCCAGAAAAGAAAGACGTGGACTCCAAGGTCAGTGGTGACTGGGCTCTGCCTGTGTCCGTTTCAACTGCATACGGTGGAACCTTTGTCGGTTTTGGCTCAAGGGATTCCACATTGCCCTGGGCAAGGCTGGCTGGTGGTGGGTTTCCAGCAAAAGGCTTGGAGTACAGGTGTCCAGTGAGACAGTCAGCCAGGTCCTTGGATCTGAGGAACAGTTCTCTGGGGGTGCTGTTGTTAGGCCAGGACTCTTTTTTGGTAGCTGTACTCCCCGTGGAGTCTCTGTTAAAGTGAGCAGGGTCACAACCAGGATCAGAGTTCTTAAAAAAAAGGATGCTGGGTTCAGGATTGCTAGAATCCATGGTGTCAGTGACGGGTACCAGGCATTCTTCTGGTTGGGAAGCAGGAGTGTCCTCTCTGTCCTGAGCCTGGTGGGGTTTTGTGCACCTGGAGGTGCCCAGCACACCATCTGTACTTAGTGTTGGTGCATTCCCACTGGTCAGCACTTCAGCGCAGCTCTCTGATGGCCTGGGTCTGCCAGTGTCACCTCTGCTGTTAGACTTTGGGGGTCTGGGGGTTTCTCTCACATGGGTAGCTGGAGGACCAGACATGTCTCTGAGTTTCATGGTGTTGAGGACTAAGTCTGCAGTCATTTCAGGTTTCATGGCCTCCTGGATGAAGCCCAGGGGTGGGTGGTTTTCGTCTGGGGTTATGGCATTGTGGGTGGGGACCTGATGGGGACTCCTGGGGGCTCCGGTGGGGTGATCTGCACACTTAAGGCCTCTTTCCACAGGGGTCTTTCCAGCATCCAGGCTTTGTGATGGGCCACATGGCTCCCTTGGGGTGGGGGAGCCCCTGTCCTCCCCAGCTTCTTGCCCCACAACCTTCTTGGGGCCCTGGGTCAAGTCCTTTTCCTTCCTCTTCTCTCCTCGGTGCCACCGCCGACGGCCATGGCGAGAGTGGCCTCTGAAGCCAGAGCCCTGCTGCCGAGGACCTTCATCCTCCTCAGACTCAGAGGCGCAGTTGTGTGCCCCGAGTCTGCGGTCCTGGGTGCTGGGCGGGGGCCTCCCAGGCGTCAGGGGGCTGCGTGTGCCCTGGTTGTGCTGTGCCTTCCGCCTGTAGCGCCTGTTTTTCTGCTGTACGATCTTGTGGATAAGTTCTTTGCTCCACGAGCCACCCCGAGCTTTCCTCTTCCTGGGGCCCTTCCCGGGGGGCAGTCGCAGGTGCTTGGAGCTCCTGGTCTCTGTGGGGAGGGAGGTGGCTCTCAGGTTCAGATCTGCAGGGCCCTTGGGGGCCTGGCTTCTGAGGTCCCCGTGGCGGGGCGGGGGCTGCTCAGTGCTCTGGGCCCTCCTCCTTGGCCTTAGGCTGATGGCTCTGGAGGACCCCTTGGCACTGTTGGCTATGTCCAACTCTTTCTGGAACAACTTCAACTGCTTTCCTCTCCTCTGCCTCCTGACCAGGCTGGTGGCACCTGCCTTCCTGGGGGCCAGGCCCAGGGAGCGGGTTTTGGGCCTGTTTCGGGCTGGGCAGTCTCTGTCCCCAGGGCAGGGAGCTTGGGGCTCTGATGTGGCAGCTCTAGCTGGGAGCAGGGGCTGGGCGCTGTTCTCTGGAGTCGTCCCTACCCGGGTGTTGGGGGGTTGCCCTGCACTGGGCCCTCTGGGGCCAGAAGGTTCCTCGTCAGCAAAGACATCAATGAAACTGCTGTCGATCTCAGGATTGTCTGACTGGTACTCCATACCGTTGAGAGCTTCGGTGATGAGGCTGTCCAGCTTGGCGTCATCCTCCATGTCCATGTCCGAAGCAGGGAGTGGGAAGGAAGAAGTAGCCAGGCCAGGTAGGAAGCTTGTCCTCAGAGGGTCATCTTTGCCATCTGTCTGGATGTCTCCAGCGAGCAGGAAAGGGACGGTCTGGCTGTGGTTGAGCAAGCCCGTGTCAGTGTCAGCAGGTGCTTTGGGGGTGGAGGAGGGTGTGGAGAGCCCAGGGGCCTGCTGGGGGCCATCCTTGGTCCTGGCCAGGAGCAGGCTGCAGAATTGTCGGTGCTCCAGGAAGGCAGCCAGGCTACTGTAGTTCCGGTCACACTGTCTGCAGGTCAGCAGCACGTCCAGCTGGTCCAGGCTGGCGCTGCTCAGGGAGAAGTATGGGGGTGGCCCTCGGGGGAGACCCTGCAGCCCACCTCTGCCCATCTCAGGGCCATCGTGGGGGAACGGGGTCTCTTCCAGGCACTCGAAGGTACCCTCGGCCCCCAGCCCATCTGCGGGGAAAGGGAAGGCCTTGGCTGGCTCTGGTTGGTAGTGGCTGTGGAGGGCATGGGGGGGCTCTGGGGATGGAAAGGGGCTACTGGTCTCCTGGGAGTGGGTGGGAGGGTGGAAGAAGGCCGAGGCCCCAAGGGAGCTGGGGAGCTGGCTGTCCTCTGAACTGGGGTTGGCTGGGCTGCTGGACGGTGGTGACAGGGATGAGCAAGTGCTGCTGCCTGTTGTGTTGGTGGCAGGTGAGGGCAGCGGGGACTCACTGGGAGAGGCTCCCACCACTCTGGGAGGGGGCAGGCTGGGGGCCCCGAGGGGTGACACCTGGGACTGGGTGCCCCCAAAGAACAGGGGCTGACTCTCCGAGTCCTTTAGCCCACCATAGTTGAACAGCCCTGGTGAGCTGCTGGGCTGGCCTGGGCCGCCTCTCATGGCCACCAGTGGCTCCCCAGGCCCAGCTATCATGCTGTTAGAACCCATGACCCCCTGGCTGCCCCCCTGCCACTCGGGGGCCCCCCCAGGGAATGGCAGCCGCCTCGGCACCCCTGTTCTGTGGGGGTTAGGTCCAGGACTTGGAAACATTGGAGGCCAAGGCAGAGGAGAACTCTGGGGGAGGCAGAGCTGCTGGCCTGGGCTGGGCTGGTCTTCAAAGAACGTGGTCCTGGTAGTGGCCGGGGGGCCTAGGGTAGGGGTGGGGTAAGGGGCTGCCGTGGGGTCCCACAGCTGGGGCAGTCTGGCAGGTGGGGGCCCAGGGTTCTGCAGCTCAGTGTCCAAAGGCCCCGGGCTGGTGCCCATCCCATTGGCTCCGTAGTTCTGCCCTGCAAAGCATCTCTGGGGCAGAGGGTTTGGGGGCCTCCCAGGGCTCCTCAGTCCATCATGAGCAGCAGGGGGTCCTTCAGGAAGGACTTTGGTCAGGCTCTTGGGCAAACTGTCCGGGAAGGGGCTCGGGGCCGAATGAGCAGCACCAGTTGGGGAGAGGGTGTCTTCAGGCTTGCTGGGGGCCTCGAGGCCACCTGGCTGGCTGGGGTAGCAGGGCAGAGGTCGGGGGGTCGCCCTGGAAGGCAATGGATAGGCAGGGCCCATGTTCCTGGTGGACTCTGGCCACGTTCCCAGGGGCTGGTGAAAGGCAAACAGCAGCGCCCCAGTGGCACGCTCGTGCCTGACTGTATGTGCAGTGAAGGACTTGTTGCTGACCACTTGTGGGGCCTGGGCTGAGAAGGGGTACTGGAAGGAGACCCCCTGAGGGCTGCCAGGCCTGCTGCCTTCAGGAAAGGGCTTGGGCTCAGCAGAGGGGACTCCAAAATTAGCACCTGGAAAGTTGTCTTCAACAGTTGGAGGCCAGGGTTCAACCCCAGTGGCCTGGAGCTCAGGGTGGGAGTCAGGCCTGTGGGGGCTGGTGCCGCTGTTCTGGGGGACCCTCAAGGGCAGAGGTCCAGGGGTGGCACTTGGTGAGGTATAGTTGGTGGAGGTAAAGCTGGAGGGGGCCTCCTCAAAGCACCTTTGGGAGCTGAGTTCTTCGGGGGCAGGCAGGGCCTCAGCCCTGGGAAGACTGAGCCTGTGGTGGGATCTACTCCCTCGGCCCTGGGTGTCCTCCACCTCTGGAGCCTGGGGACCCTCACGCTGTGAGTCCTCGTGGGGCTCGTCCATGGTGGGTTTGGCCCTCAAGCTGACCATACTCAGACTGTAGAGCTGCGGGGGGCTGTTTTTAGCTCTGCCAGCCAGCCATGTGTGAGCCTGGGTGTGGCTCTTCCCTGGTGGGGCACGGGGACTGCCCTCTTTCCCAGAGGGGTCGCCCAAGGCCTGGGCCCTTAAGAGCAGGGCCTCGGACTCCACTACCTTGACCGGCCTTAACTGGGCTTCAGAGGACTCCTGGGACTGGACCCCACTGCCTGTCTCCCTCAAGCCCTGGGAGGTCCTGTTGGGCGGGGAGTGGTCTTGGAGAGGGTGCTGGGAGGGGTGCCCCAGGCCACTGGCAACTTGGCAGGGTGGCAGGTCTCTGGTCATGGTTGGGGGTGGTGCTCCTCGGGGCTGCTCCCCTGGCATGGCCCCGCCGTCCTGGGAGCTAGGAGGATGCAGGGATCCGACTGGGGCCATGGGGAATGGACCAGACAGCCATCCTCACTTCTTTGGGGACCCTGGGGAAGCCTCCTCTCATGGTCCTGAGTGCAGCCTGAAAGGAAAGGGCAGAAGTGAGCTGGGGTTCATGGAGGCTGGGATGTCCATCCCCACTCTAGACAGAGAGCCATGCTGGGCTCTGTGATTGCTCATAGAGGCCACGGCCAGGCCAGAAGCAGCAGTTGTTTCTGTTGTCATCACAGAAGCCTCTGTTGTCAGTGAGAGGCTTCTGCCTCTCTGCCGCAGGAAGCAGGGACTGAAGAGTGGTGGGGAGAGAGATGGGTGGGGGGATGAGGGAGAGGACACAATGAAGGAGAGGGAAGGAGGCCATCTGGGATCTGAGAGTCCCAGAAGACCATTGCCCCTGCACAGCAGTTTTTTGTTTTAGTGGTTTTTTTTTTTTTTTGGTACTAGCATTTGAACTCAGGGCCTACACCTTGAAACATTCCACCAGACCTTTTTTGTGATGGGTATTTTTGAGATAGGGTCTCACGAACTATTTGCCCAGGTTGGCTTTGAACCATGATCCTCCTGATCTCTGCAGGCACAAACCAGGGTGTGGGCCCCTGGGCCTTGGGGAGGAGAGGCTGCTCTGGACAGGGCTGATCTGCAGCCTCTGCAGGGCACAGGCTTGGACAGCCAAGGTGGCTTCTGCTTGCCCGCTGCATAAAGAACTATGGTTTTAAGCTTCAAGTTGGCCCCTGACAGCCTGGATCCAGGGACAGGCGCTGGGGAGACAGCTGGCAGCCCCAACTACTGTCTGTGCTGGGAGATGGAGGCAGTGGGGTGGGGTGGAGGGGGCCTTGGTCTCAAAGGCATCATGGCCAGGGGTGGCTGCCAGCCTCTGAGAGGCCACTCGTCTACATACCTGGGGAGCCGGGGCCCCTTGCTGGGTCACCACACAGCTGCCTGAGGAACGGGGCTTTCTTGGCTGTAAAGAAAGTAGATAGTGTGTTAGAACCGTCGTGGGGCTTGGCTGTAGCCTGAGGTCCCTGAGGAGCAGGTAGGAGGGAGCGGTTCCAGGCAGCTCAGTCAGCCTGGAGGCCCTGAAGGCCAGGGACACACTTTGACCCAGGTGCGTGGACCATTTCATGCTTGTTTTCTGTTACGTTCTTACTTCTGCACAGATCATGCATTCACGCATAGAGAAGGCACGGGGGAAGTGGGGAGAGGCCCTGCCCCTCTCTCCTTGGGCAGCTTCTTGTTTCCTTCCAGGTTTGTTATTTTCTGTGGGTGCTGGAGGTGGAACCCAGGGTCTTGCATGTGCTGGCCAGGTGCTCACCACTGAGCTACACCCAGCCCCCTTTGGACTTTCTTGATTCAAGTGCCAGCAACATGAAGGGACACTCATTTCCCTCTTTTGTGAATAGGTCTGCACCTTAGTTCTCACCCCACACCTGCTCTGGCCATTGCTCTAGGGGACTCCCTGGAAAGGCTCTTGTCTGTCTGCACATCCATTCCCCCCTCCCCACCCTGCCACAGCTGGAGAGCCCTCCAGCTGCCTCTGGGTCCCGATCCCTTGTAGACACTGGATGGCTTCCTACCTTGACCTCTATACACAGTGTGGGTGGGTGCACGCAGCTATGGGGCAGCTAGTAGGAGGTTTAGAGTGCTGATAATTTGGAGGTAGACTGTCTGTCAAATTAACTCCTGTGTGGTTAAATGTGGCCAGGTGATCTCTGACCCTCTCCCGTCTCGAGGTGGGGTCTGGCTCCCTCCACTGGACTGTGCCAGTTGGAGGCAGTTGGGCCAGGTTACTTGTTGCTAATAGGCAGACCAGGGTGGTAAGGAGGGTGCCAGGCTCTTCACACCAGTCCACGGAGGGTCACGCAATATACTCCCTGATCGGGGGACACAAGGCACCAGGACAAGGGGACCCTGGAGTGGCCCCTAGAGAGGCCACATGATGAGGAGCTAAGGTCTTCTGCCCTTGGCTACACAAGGAACCACTTGGACAGTGGCCCCAGCCTCGGTTGAGCCTTCGGATGCTCTGCCTGCAACCTCATGGGAGATGCTGCCCAGGGTCACCAGGCTGAGCCACGCCTGCCTTCCTGACCCCCAGAAACTGTGAGGCAACCAAACCCTGTCTCAGGTCCCAGGCTACTACTATGGAGTGACAGTGGATGACTGCTCCATGGTGTGATGGCAAGAGGGGTGCGTGCCTCCCTGCAACACAGAGAGTCCAAAGGCATTCTGGGTACCAGCACCACAGAGAAGCAAGTGGGCCCTTCCCCAAAGATGGGTAGCTGAGGCCTGGAGAGATGGAGAACCGTGGAAGCCACCTGGGACTCCATTCATCCATCAAATCGTTCATCCAGCCACCTGTCCATTCACTCACTCACTCACTCATGCATTCACTCGCAAGCCTTTACGTCTGTGCCGGGCACAAGGCAGGCAGCCATGAGTGGCCGATTCATGGCTCCATCTTACCAGAAAAGACAGTGAGTCAACAAATAGCTACAGATGGGGAAACTGAGGCTCAGAGAGGTGGCTGCACAGCTGGCACTGAGCCAAGCAGGGAGGTGAGGCAGCCAGCCTGTAACCTTGCCTCTCCTGTGCCTTGCGGAGACCGGTTCAGTACAATGTTCCTCTGGCCTTCCCATCCTGCTGGTCTCTGCCTCCAACTACCCAGCCCGTGGCAGAACCTTGCCATCCCACTCTGTGCTCGGTCTCTGGCTCACATTCTGCACCCCAGGGTGCTCAAGTACTGGCCACTGGCTCCCCATCCAGGGGCAAGAGGACCTCGGGCAGTGTGGGGTCAGCGAGTACCCTAGTCTCGGGTTCTGGCCCTGCCCAGGCTCTGGGTAAAGCCCCTTAGTGCTGCTGCACTGGTGTGGGTTTCAGCCAGCCGGGGCCCTTTGAAGTGGGGAGATCCAATCCCCGGATCCCGGGTGCACAGGGAGCCCCCAGAGGGGTGGGAGCGGTTCCCTTTCTTTCAAAAACAGTGACTGGCCCTTTTCAGACCGGCTGCCCCAGCGCCCTGGGTAACTCAAGACTGTGGTTGGCTGGCTGGCTCCTCTGGGGTGTGGGGCCACTGCCTGCCCAGCCCCCAGCCTCTGCTTTCGTCTTCTTCCAACCTGCCCTGCCCTCCAGATCTGGGCCTCCTCCCTGTCCTGGTTCCTTGCTAACCAGTTCTTCCTGGCTCTTCCTATGGATGCCCCCCACCCCTAGACTTACCTGGACACCCCCTCCCTTCTTCTGCCACCTTGGGAAACTGTGCAGGTGGGCTTTGGGGCAGCTGGATGGGAGCTCAATTCCTGTCTCTAGTGCTTCATGCCTGGGTACCTGGACCCCTAGCCCTGGAGCCCCCTTGTCTATACAGGGACAGTCACTGGCCTTACCTCAAGGGTGTTAAGCAGCCAACCCAACCGCAGTCATTTCACGCAGACCTGTACCCAGTAGGAGTCTGCTCTGACAGAGGCCATTCTCAGGGGAGGACACAAGGCTCAGAGTTCTCCCCGCACTGGGGCCCTGGCACTGCCCACATGGTGGCCTAAGGTGGGCCCAGCACATGGGTCTCGGGTGCAGGTCAGGTGGGTGGGGAGTGGCCAGGATGAGGTTCACACGCAGCTGTGCTGCGCCTGTCCATTCTCTGAGCCCGCGTTGTGCCCCAAGATACGGCAGATGGATGAGATGGACAGTGTGGACACTTCTGGCGCCTCCCAGCCAAGGTTGCATCCACACGTGCTATGCTCATTCACTCTATCTCAGGTGACTCCATGAGGCTGGACTGCTTTCACACTTCCAGGTGAGGAAACTGAGGCAGGGAGGGGTGAGGTCACTTGCCCAGGCCGTGCATTGGAAAAAGTGGGGCCAGGAGGTGGGTCAGCTGCCCTGTGCCAGATTCTTGACACCTCCCTGGCTGGACAAGTGACCCCAGGTGGCAGACGTGTAAGAGCTAAGACAGAAATGCAAGGTTGTCACTGAAGACAGGGCAAAGAAAGTGAGTAGGGCTCTGAGGGAGAAGGGTGGCCCCAGGGTGGCCAAGGCCTCTGGCCATGTGGCCTTTAGCTGTGGCCTGGCCTTGGGTGGGTGTCTTGGGCACGGTGTTGGGAGTATCAAGACTAGAGGGTCAGGGAGAGTGGACATCAAAAGGGCTCTGTGGACGCCCAACACCAGGCCCTGCTCCCTGGCCTCTCCATTGTCCCTCCTCGGCCCCATCCTGGACACCAAACAGGAGGTAAGAAATCTGTACCATCAGGCAGGACTGGGCTGGGAAAACCAGGATCAGAGAAGGGTGTGGCCTACACAAGGTCACACAGCTGCATGTGGACCTCGTCCTGGCCACCCCCCACCACTGAACAGAGTCCCCACCCTGCTCTGCCGGAATCCCCCTGGGGGCACCAGACACAGCCTGGACTCAGTTCTCTCCACTCTGACTGTGGGTCCCTGCCCTGGCCTCCAGCTACCCACTCTGCCAGAGCCCACCTGGGCACTGAGCCCTGCCCTTCGTCCCCTTGGCCTACACTGGACTGGCCTCCGTGGCTTAGCACTGCCCCAGCCAGCTGGCCACTCTCTAATGGGCATGGCGGGTGAGGCAGGTGTCCCATGTGTCTGATCTGCCAGCTGGGTCCTCCTGTGACCACACCCACCGGCCTCTGTGGAGCACTCTAGTCCTCAGGTGTCCACCTCTGCCCAACCCACCCATCCCGGCTGGTTCACACATCAGGCCTGGGGAGCCGGGCAGAGGCTCTGCTCTGCAGCCCCTGCTGGAGGGACTATGGTGGTCAGGGGCGCGCCGGTTCCCCCACAAACTTCCCCTTTCCTCTTCCTTCAAACGCGGCCGCTTTCCTCAAAAATTCTGTCATCCGATCGCTCAGATAAACCTCTGCGGGTAAAATTATATCCCAGGCAGGCCCAGAGGGTCCGTTTAACACATGGCGCAACTATCAGCTGCATTCATCTTAATTACTTTGGGGACAGTAGAGGCCGGCGTTGGACTGCGGGAAACTGGCGTCCTGCCTTATCAGGGTGCATATTTGAGATCCTTTAACAAGAGGGAGATAAGGTGTGGGGACAATGATGTCAAGATGACAGCAAGGCGGGATTTCTGCTTGAAGACAGGGCCTCGCGGCCACCAGATGGCTGAGACCAGACCCGGGCAATGCTCAGTTGCTGGATACCTCTCCCAGTCCCTTTGTGCCACAAAGGTGTGACAATGCTCATGAGGAAGACACTTCACTCTCCCAGATATCACTCATCAGTTTCTAGGAGAGCAGCAGGACTCGCTCAGTTGCCCGAAGCCCAGGCTCCTAAACCCATCCAACGGTCCCACTGAGATCAGCCTTGCCATCACTTCCAGGAAGCCCTCCCTGACCACGCAGCTAGTGCTGCCTTGGCCCAAGGAAACGCTCCACTTCTCCATGGGCCACTATCACTTCCAGCTCTGCCTCTAGGGGTGCCCAGAGGGTGCAGGGGCAGTCCCCTTGGTTTCACAGTGTCCAGAAGCATCGTATAGAAAGACCGCATGCACTCGAGGACACTGCTTGCCCTCACTGTTGACGCACACCAAGCTTAGTCTGGCCACCTCCTCCTGCTGCCCCCTCCGGAGTGCCTTCCATTGTGCTTGGCTTGCAGAGATGGGACATGGCATTGGGATCAGTGCCCCAAGAAGCTCCCAGTGTGCCGAGGTGAACAAAGGAAGTGCTGGGTCGTTCCAAAGCCCAGAGGGGGGCTGGTCTTGGGGTCAGGTGTGGAGGGCAATGTGGGTTGTCGGAACAGCTTTGAAAACCAGAGCCTCGGAATTACAAAGGGATTTTTGGGGGTAACTTGGTCAGCATGCTCACTTCACAGATGTCAGCACTGGCTCAGAGAGGGTGCTGGCTTGCCCATGGCCACACGGCAGCAGTGACCCTGGCTTGGAACTCCGTGCCAAGGTGGTGATGTTCGAAGCAGTCACCTCTTAGCAAAGTGGGGGGATATGGGGTTCGGCTCCTGGGCTGTGTGAGAAGGGAAGAGACGTCCCCTCTCACACCAAAGAGCAGTCTGGGACAGACTGACAGTGCCCAGGCCCTCCAGCAGGTAATGCCGCCACAACACACAGGGGGAGGGGCCGTGTGTGTGAGGCAGAGACTCCGAGACCAGAGGAGGCCTGGGATGAGCACTGGCCTGGCCTCGGTGGACCCTACACCCTACCCCAGGATGGTCGTACATATGAGACCTCCCTGGCTCTGCCTGGAGTGGACGTCTCAGGGGCCTTGTCCTCTGTGAGGACACCTAGCCCTGGCCACAGCCCCGTAGCCTCAGTAACCTGGCCCAAGCCTTGGTGTCATGGCAAGAGGCGGTGGAAGGAGGAAGGTGTTCAAATCGTGCGTTTCATGGGACCCAGTGATCTTCCCCGGCCACAGCTGCTCAGGAAGAGTCCCAGGTGCATCCTCCATGGTTAGGTCAGCCCTGGGGACAGCAGCTCCCTCAGCAGGCCTTTTCTGGGGGCACCAGGCTCCTTGGGTCAGAGTCCGTGCAGGTTGCCTGATGTCACACTACACCCTACAACCCAGTGTGGCCGGACTGTCTTCCGGCCTTTCTGCCAGGTTCAGGGGCCATCTTGGGGTACAGAAGCCGTGGCTGCTGCAGTAAATGAAGGAAGGCCCCCTGTGCCACTCCTGAGACCCCGAAAAGGAGTTGCCCCTCTGGTCTTTGGAAACTGAGCCCATTTGGCCCCAAGCAAAGCCTCCGCATGAGGAAAGGGCCAGTGTGGCCCTGGCTCCCCTCCCAGACCCCACGGTGGCAGGGGGGGATGTCTCTGGGCACCCTTGGGGCCTGAGGCTGCAGTGATGACTCTCCTGACGCTTGAGATCACGGTAGTCGTGGTCTCTTTTTCAATCATAATTTTGCTTCCTGAGGACTGGGGCCAGCAGAACTCCATGGCGGATGCTGGAGAGGAGGGTGGTTGGTGCTCACAGGCTGCTGGCTGGAGAAAGGATGCTTACTGAGTGCATCCTGCATGCAGGAGGGTGTCCCCAGCCAGTTGGTACAATGAGCACAGACGAGGCACCGAGCACGCCGGCCTTTGCAGTCACACTGCTGGAAGCAGGGGCTCAGCCCCAGTTTACGGATGAGAAACTGTGGGCCCCAGGTCACATGGCTCATCCATGGGGCTGGACTCGCTCTCACTCTGGCCACTTCTATGCTCTGTCCATCCTCTTGACAACTCCTGGACAAGCTGGTCTGGGACCTCCTGTCCCTGGAATGCCCGCTGTAATTCTGCAGACGCCCTTGCAGAGAAAGCCCAAGAGGGCGGAGTCCCCACTGTAGGGCTGGGGAGTGGGAGGAGAGTTCTGGGGTTGCTCTGGGCTGGCTAGAAGCCAAGGGATGCCTGTGTGCACCATTCTGCACGGCAGTGTCCCAAGGGAAGGGGACAGCCTGTGGTGTTTGCCCAACTCAGGGGCCTCAGCCTCAAGGTACCCAGCTGTAACTGGGTGGGACACCTTGAGCACACTTGGCCAGCTCTGGGACACAGTCACAGGCCCTCCCTGGGCTGGTCCTGGCTGAGTTTGAGGGGAGAGGAGGGGCTGGCTCCTGATGTGGGGGTGGCCAGTGGTAGCCCCAGGCCCTGGGCTGCCTCTCACTGGTCCTTACTCAGCTGTAACCAGCCCTGGTCTACTGACACTGAGGTCTGGCAGGTCACTGGTGTTCTAGGGTGGTCACCTGTCCAGGGACACTACTCCAGTCCACCGAAAGGTTCTTTTGGTCCCCATTGCTCAGGTCAGAAACAGATTCAGATAGGGCAAGTGATTGTTCTGAGGCCACACAGTAGGGAAGAGGCGCTGGGAACAGAGCCCTTTGGTAGGCAGTGGGAGGTAGTGACAGGTGACTCTCTTCTGTGAGGCCACGGGGTTCTGGGCAGCCAGTCCTATTATTGTCACTGGCTGTGGGGCCTCAGTCAGTCTCTGGGCAGCTGGAACCAGAGGCCTGACTGGCTCCTCTTGGAGCTGCCCTCATTTGGCTGACCTACAGCTTCTGAGCAGTGTCTGAGGGCGCCTGTCCCCATGGGCAGTGATCCCATCTGGGGAGGCCCAGTTTGGGTGGTGTGGGGACATTGGGCAGTGCTTTTCATCACATGGACCTCTGACCACAGCGGCCTGCCAAGGGGTGGCCTGCATGTCCTGGTTCTGACCATGCTCCAAGGCAGAGGGCAGTCCTCCTGGTGTGGCCTTCTGGCGCCAGGCAGAGGAGGCCGTACAGCCACCACACCAAGCCTGCCCACCACAAGGCATGCCTGCTGCCCTTTGGCTCTGGACACCTTGGCTCTCAAACCCTCCCCCAAGGGTGCAAGCCTTGCTCCTGATCCTCGAAAGCACTCAGCAATGCTGGCCACAGGACCTTTGTCCTCACTGTTCCCTTTCTGGAAGCTGCCCATCTTGAATTCCAGCTTTTGTGGCCACCCTGCAGCAATCCCGCAACCCCCCGACCAGGGCCTCTGGTAGCTTGTGTAATGTGGGGTGTCCAGCTCTGTATTCCCTTCCTGGGACCCAAGGATGCAGGGGTTGCCAGACCTTATGTTCCAGGGATGTCCCCCACCACAGAGTCCTGGGGTCCTTCTGACAGCACAGCAGCAGTGCCCCCAATCCAGTCCAGACCTCACTCCTCAGCAGAGGCTCAGGGGCTGTCTTTGAGACCAGAGCCCTACCACCATGAACACAAGCCCTAGGACTGGCCTGGGCTCCCTCCCCTTCCCCAGAGCCTGCCTGACCACAGTGCCAGTTGACACCATCATCCTGCTGAGGCCAGAGAGAGACACTTGGACTGGCCGAGTGCATGAGAACAAAGCCACCGCACCTCTGCAGGACGCGCCTGGGACTTTGCCTCTGACACATGGCTTTGCAGAGGCCTGGGTCTGCAGGAGACAGTCGGGAAGACACCATGTCCATACTCCAGGGACCAAGTGGGCCCCATGCAGCCTGGAGCTCCCTTCTCCTACGAAGCATCAGAACACACGGCTGTGCTGCCCGGCCTCCCACCCTGCAGCCACAGACCTGCCCTGCGCTGGTCCCTTCTGGCTTGTAATTTACTGTCCGCGTGACTCCTCCTCTGCCGCCCGGGATGGGGACCCCACCCCCCCCACTCCCAGCCCAACTGGACTTTGGCTTCTGCCAAGTCGGCTTCACTGCCAAAGCCACAGAGGGGCTGTTATACAGAAGGGAAGGAAGAAAGAGGTGAGGGGCAGCAGAGCAGGGCCTGGGGGTGGGGTGACTGACAGGTGCAGGCTACCTCCCACCCTCCTTTGGGTCTCCACATGAATATCACCTGCTGAGGCCACCTGTCTCCTGGCCACTCCTCCCTGGGCACCGACCTTCCCGGGTGTGCTGAACTCTGTGGCCCCTTCCTCCCATTACACCACAGTTCACCAGGTTACTGTTTATCGCTTGTGTTTCCAGAGCTGAGTTTTCCATTAGTCTTAAGCACGGCTGTGACCCCGGTGTCAGGGACGGTACCCCAGGACAAGGGACATGGCAGGCATCTATTTGGGGAAGGAGTGAGTATGTGGTCATGCTCCACCTACCGCTTCCCTGGGGTGGCCCTCCACACAGCTGTCCTTTCCTCTCTCCCAGGCGACAGGCACACGGAGCGCCTGCTGGGGGAGTGGGCACTGGGGTCCCCAGCTGATGGCAGCCACCAGGAAATGGAGCAGAGCAGCAGGCTTCCTGAGTTTTCTGTTTTGGTACTGGGATTTGAAGGCTTCCTGATTTTTTAGGAAAAGCCAGCAATGCAGGTTTTAAAGTGAAATCTCCCCAATTTTAAACTCTGGCAACAGATTCGCGTAAAACAAAGTAAGTAGTGTGTGGGCTTAAGCTGCTGCTGGATCCTGCCTGTGGTTTGCTGCGTGTGACCCTCCTCTGCGCGCACACATTCCAAGCTGTCCCCACAGGCTGCCCATGCACTCACTCACTCACTCGTTCCCTCCCTCCCTCCCTCCCTCCCTCACTCACTCATTCACTCACTCACTCATTCACTCACTCGTTCACTCACTCACTCACTCACTCATTCACTCACTCGTTCACTCACTCACTCATTCACTCACTCGTTCCCTCCCTCCCTCCCTCCCTCCCTCCCTCGTTCACTCACTCACTCATTCACTCACTCGTTCACTCACTCACTCATTCACTCACTCATTCACTCACTCATTCACTCACTCGTTCACTCACTCACTCATTCACTCACTCGTTCACTCACTCACTCATTCACTCACTCATTCACTCACTCATTCACTCACTCGTTCACTCACTCACTCATTCACTCACTCGTTCACTCACTCACTCATTCACTCACTCGTTCACTCACTCACTCATTCACTCACTCGTTCCCTCCCAACCTCCCTCACTCACTCGTTCACTCACTCGCTCGCTCACTTGTTCACTCACTCGCTCGCTCACTCGTTCACTCACTCATTCACTCACTCATTCACTCACTCGTTCACTCACTCACTTATTCACTCACTCATTCCCTCACTTGTTCACTCAATCACTCGCTTACTCACTCAATCACTCGCTTACTCACTCACTCACTCACTCACTGGTTCACTCCCTCATTCACTCTCTCCCTCGTTCACTCAACCCAATGATCTCCTGACTCCCGGCTGCCATGCTCTGGAAGGTTCAAGGCAGTTCCAGAATCCCACTGGACCAGGAAGTCCTTCCCTTGGCAAAGGCCTGTGAGCTCCCTACTAGCAGAGCTCAGAGGGGCTGGGCAAAGTGCCCACGGTCACACAGCAGGCTGTGCAGAGGTTCTTTAGAGGGTGAGTGCTGGGGCATGTCGGGGGTCGGAGCAGAGGCCTGCTTGCCTGAGTCGGCCCTGTGACCTGCACACCTGGGCCTGGCAAAGCTACCAGCCACCAGGGTGGCCCTGCTGTCTGCCACATTAGGCCTCTGGTTTCTGAGAAGTGGGGACCTCTGACTGCATGTCCAGAAGCCTGGCACCGGCCCCAAGGACTCCCTCCTCCACCGGGCGATTACGCTCACCACCACCTGCTTCCCGCCTACGCTTAAGACGCACACATGAGACACGCACAGCACCAGGTGGGCACATGGTCACCATGGGGTCTCCTCTTCCTCCTCTCCACTCTGCTCTCCCAGGCCTGTGGCCTCCAGCCCGAGTCACTGACGTGGTCCTCGCCAGCTCCATGTTTTGTACGAGTCCGCAGGTCTCACTCACCACTGCCCACTCGGCTCCCAAGGCCCTATCCTCACCCCACTTTGCAGCTGAGGAAACCGAGGACTGCAAGCTCAGGATTTCCTGCTCCAGCACGCTGACCTCAGCCTGTGTCCCAGGTGGACCCTCCATGGCCAGGCCACAGCACCTGGCCACACCCTGGCTGTGTGACCCAGGTGTGCAGAGGGGCCCGTGGGGGTCACTCCTGTCTCCCCAGCAGCTGCTGCAGGCACTGGACATCTCAGGACAGTGGGCACTGGAGAACACTGGGCCCAGAGGCAGTGCTGAGGGCTCTGGGTGGCGCAGTCCACCTCCCCCAGGTGTTTTTCTCCATTGGCTGCTGGGCGGTAGGGAGGGAAGGAAGGAGGTGCAGGGGGCACACGGAGGCCGGGGGGGCAGGTGAAGAGGGTGGGGGTCTGGCTTAAGCCTGGGACGACTGGTGGGGAGGGGGCTCAGGCAGGAGGGCAGGGAAGTGGGCCTGAAAGATGGAGGACAGAGAAGGCTCTGGATGAAAGAGAGAAGCGCTCACAATTTGGCTTGGTGTGTCCAGTTGGCACTCCACACACCTGCTGATCGGACGGGTGGACTTCTGGTTGGTAAAGCCATTCCAAGGCCCGTGGGTTCTGCTGACCCTGACTTTTTTTTTCTTTTTTTTTTTGCAAGCGCTTCATGCTTGCAAAGTGAACACTTTACTGCTTGAGCCACACTTCCAGTCTAAGACCCTGGTGCCTACTTAGGGCCATCCCCTCCTACTGGCCTCAGTGATGGCCCCTCCCTCATTCTTTAACCTTTAGATTTTTCTCCTCTCAATTTTGTTCTTTGAAACTTGCACTCCCTCTGCTGCAAAAAGTTGTAAAGGGAGCTTAGGGAAGATGAGTCTAATATCACAAGTTGGTTAAGACACAGATCGGAACGCACAAATAGAGGTTCAAGCTATGAGCTTCCTGGCCACCAAGGCAAAAAGGGAGCAAGGCCCAGTGGACATCTCTCTCTCTCTCATCCCCTAAAGAAGCACATGTGAGTAGCAGAGTCCCCTGAGAACAGTATTGGAGTGGACAAAAGAGGCACCAAGTGTCATATGTTTTGACAACATTGAGCATAGGTGACCAATGAATTCCTTCCATCACACAGGTGGGGCAGGTGTGCAGAACCAGGTGCTGGTGCTGGTGGCCAGAGCCCATCCTGTCCTGCAGGCACCCCCACCCCACCTTCCCATAGAGCTGCTGTGTCCTGCCCTGCTGCCCATCAGCCTGAGGTGCAATGAGGTCCCATCACCCAGCTCAGACCCCTTTCCAAGCCAGGCAGGTAGTCTGAGGGGTGTGGGCATTGGATGCCACCAGAGGAGGTACCTGACTCTCATCCCTGGGAGCATCTCATCCCAAGAGGGACAGAAGACCCCAGTGTGGAGGCCCTAGTGAGGACGGCGTTGGGAGGGGTAATGGGTGGAGGTAACAGTGACAGTCTCAGGCCATCTGTGCACCCACAGCCTGCAGGGCCTGTTGCTCTGGGAGTGTGAGCTGCTGCCTGTCCATGCTGGAGGTGATGCCCCACTGGCTAAGAAGGACGAGGATGGTAGGTGGCCGTGTGCATGTGGGTCCCCATCTCCATGGCTGCCCCGAGGCACAAGGCTGAGCCCTCCTTCCACAGATGAGCCACTGCACATGATGGGGGCTCCAGTGGCCCTGATGTGTGGTCCCAAGGACCCACTTCACACTCCCACCCCGCAGGCCGTTATCTGTAGGCATACTGGGGCAAGGTGAGCCAGAGTGAAGGGTCCTGGCCCCACAAGCTGGGGACCAGCTGGGGACCACAGGCTCATCAGGTCCTCCTTGGCAGATGCATTCCTGTCATTCCAGCCATGTGGGAAGCCAAACAGGAAGATCGCAGTGCAGGCTAGACCCAGCATAAAGCAAGATCTATCTCAAAAATAACCAATGCAAAACAGGCTGGTGGAGTGGCTCAAGTGTTAGACTCTGAGTTCAAACTCCAGGACCATCAGGAAAAAGTGATGTTTAAAAAATACCCCTCCATCAGAGAAATGGGTGTGACATGACCCACTTCTCAGGCCTGCCCTGCCTGGCCTGCCTGGAAGCTAGTGGCTTCGTAGAGCTGGCTTTTGCAGACCTGGTGTCCTGAACAGGCAGCTGGCAACACCCTTCCTGGCCTATGGCCTCTCCTCCTGCCCTCAGCTGACCCACAGATGGTGCCTGGTACCGGGTCCCTGACCCAGGCCGGGTGTGAGTGTGAGTGTGTGTCTGTCCACTTGCACACCCATGTGCACAGTCCTGGTAAACACGTGGTTTCTCTCCCATCTTATACCTCTATTTTCAACTCGTGCAGAGGCATGGGCTCAGAGCACAGCAGGTGCCAGGAGGGCTCTGACAGGAGGCATCGGGCACCATGACAACAACATCTGACCATCCTGTTGGGGTTCATTGGAACCTGGGGTTCACAGGCAGAACTTGGGGGTCCTGGATTGTTCTCAAGATGCACATGGAGTGCAGGCATGCTACACACCAGCAGATGGGCCGAAGGCTTAAGTTCCATCAGACACCAGGCCTGGTGCAGGCCTCACAGGGAGGTGCTGGTTGTGGGGCTCCAGGTGGATCCCTGGTGCTTGTGAATAGAGAGCTAAGACAACCCCAGGTGACTCTGGAGGCTGGACACAAGCGTGCCACTTTCCCTGGAGTACCCCAGCCTGTCCTTACCTATGAGATGCTTACTTGTCACCACCCGCTCAGTGAGAGTGGAGGCAGGGCGCTGGGCTCCCATGGTCAGTCCTGGCCCTATAGGGGTCACAGAGGGGTGGAGGGCAAAGGCCACAGTCAGAGCAGGCTGTCCCTCGAATATCCCTGTCCCCAACGTTATGGATGTAACCGCTACGGTGTGTTTATGCCAGTTTAAGGTAAGCAACAGGCTTACCTAAAGGTCGTGGGGCGTAAAGAAACCTGCCCGGTAGTGGGGACCGAGAGGCCGTATGGCTGTGTGGTGCGGGCTGCACAACACTGACGAGGAAGAGGAGGCCCAGGCAGGCTGGCACAGAGTGACGCCCACCTCTGGTCCCCAGCTGTGAAGCAAGTTGCTCCCAGCACATGGTGTGACTCCCCGTGTAGAAAGCCAACCAGAGCCGTCTTGTGCCCAGGCATGTGCACAGAGGCGCGGGTGCCCACAGAGGGAATGGGGTCCTCTGCAGATGCTGGGGACGGGGTGGGGGGCGGTCACCATTATAACAGAAAGAGTCAAGGACAGGACCTTCTGAAGGCCCCATGCCTTTGCTAAGGCCCAACACATGCCATGGGCAAGCTGATGCACTCCACGGACAGCCCGGCAGCTCTCTTTAGGGGAGGGTGCACTGCAGTGTACCGTGGATAGGGTAAACTGAGGTACACACACATGGTCACTGTAAAAGTCATGCATCACACATATGCACACCTAAATACAGCTGCACGGAGACACACACGGGCACACATGTGCACACATACACGGCCACCCAGGTGCACCCGCATTCCTACCCCCCCACCCCCATTTCCTGTAGCCGGTCCTGGGCCCCACGGAAGGGCAATCCTGGCTGGTCTCACCTCTGGCCAAGCCGTGCTGGGTGGCTGGGCCCAGCTGGGCCCCGTGGCTGGGGGTGGTGTGACAGAGGGGCCAGGCGGCTCCCTCCTGTGCCCTGTGGAAAGTTGTCCTGGCTCTGTCACCTTGCAGCTTCTACATCTCAGCTGCTTTTAATTAGTTTCCTTCAAAGTCCCCCAAAGCAACTCGGCCACGTTAGCGGTCTGCGTCTGCCAAGTCGCCCTGTCTGTGTGCGTTTCAGGGGTGGGGCAGGAACGCAGAAACCGCCCTGTACGGCTGAACTGCGGGGGCTTTTCTACCTCTGGGGCAGCCAAGAGCTGCCGGCAGAGGCTGTTTCTGGCCCGGACCATGGGGCCAGTAGGGCAGGGCTTGGCTGGGTGGGCAGTGACCAAGACAGGCACTGTGGCTCCACCGTGGAGGCTCGGAGAAGGGACTGGCCTTGAGCGCGTGGAAACGCCAAGCCTTGTCTGCATTCCTCTGGGCGCCTCCAAGGGTCCACAGGGTCTTTAGGGCCCATCCAGCCCTCTGTTCTGTCCTCAAGCACATACAGCAGTGTCACAATTGCCCCACTGGGAACAGTGCATACTCTGTCCTGCCCTCCAGGCCACTGTCAGGACTGAGTGCAGATGCAAATGTCCCAATGTATCTGGGCAAGAATGTGGATGAGGCAGGGCAACAGGGAGCCCTGGGGACTGTGGCCAACAGGGACTCACTCTCCTAGGGGTAGTAGTGCCCAGTCCCACCCACCGGTTCCCCAGGGCCAGCCTAGGTTCATCGTGGTCACTTGTCTCTGGCATCCAACAGAAGCTTGGATGTTCTTGTGGTCTCACAGCATTTTAAAAACAGTGGTGGCAGAGCAAACAGAAGCTGGGTGACTGTGGCTGAGGGCCTCTAGGATGGGATCCCTGCCTTGCCTAAAACCGCTCCCCAGGGCTCAGGGCTGGGGTCTAGCTTCTTTACCTCCCTTCTGCCCTGCCTATCCTCAGCCAACAGCCCCTCTGTGTGGAGAGTTGCTTCTTGCCCTCCTCCCTCCACCTTCCTACAGCTGGCAGGCAGAAGCAGTTCCGGTTTCCTCTGGGAAGCTGCCTGCCTCTTCCCTCTATCCATGTGGGCCCAGTGGTGCTCGCCTCCCTGCTCCGATGACACTGTTGAGCTCCTGGACCCAGCTATGCCTGACCCTTTTCCTCCCAACCTGGCTGTTTGAGCCAACAGTCTCCTTTTTCTTAAGCCTATTTTGAGCTGGATGCTTTTCCTCTGTGGCTGAAAGGTGTCTGACCTTTACAGCCCCCCGGGTGGGGACTCACAGAGGTCCCTCTGGGTACTGATTTTGTTCTGGTTCTGCTGGGCACGGTCATCCAAGGGCCAGCTCAGCCCTATAACCACTCTTTGACTTTCTCCTCCCTCAGGGCCTGCTAGTCTTCCTCTTTGCCCCTCTGTGCCCACACCTGTCATCTCAGAAGGGACACACTGCTCTGTGAGCACCTTCACCTGCTCTGGTCTATGTGTGAATTGTCTCCTGTGCCAGAGGCTTCCAGATGACCCCAGGGCCTCCCAGGCCCCTCCATACAGCTGGGAGCGGAAGACGCCCCCTTGTAGCCCAGCCATGACTCCTGCCCCTCTCTTTCCCCAAGAGGCTGAAGAAAGGACATGAGGACAAGGTGACTGGGAAGTGGTCACCAGAGTTTCAACTACACAGGTGACCAATTTGCTCATGCTGGTGGCTATGAGCACACCATGAAAATGCTGGCTCTGCCCCTCACACACTGTCCTGTCCTGAAGGGCACCCACCATCTTTGCTGGAATCCCTACAGCAACATGGCCTGGCATTGGATTTGTTTAAAAGCAGTAGGAGTGAGCATGAAGCAGATGCAGCTGAAGCCGCTGTGCCGGTGGCAGGGGTGTGGGGTTCGTGACACCTCTATGGATTCTTTTTGGCATGTTTACAAGTTCCACAATAAAAAAACAACCACCACCATGGAAGTTCTAGCTATTTCTTATAGAATTCCAGAATTTAAGACCATCATGGAGCAGGGTGCTCAGTGGCCTGGACTCTGTGGAGAGGTTTCTAGGGAGGAGGGTCCCACAGGACTGGCCCAGGCCATATAGCCATATGGGTGACAGGGCCGTAACTGCTGAATTTTCTGAAAACTGCCAAGGAGCACTGAGAGGACGGGAGAGGACAGAGCCAGGGTTGGGAGACAGATATAGGCATAGAGGTGGCATCTGTGCGGACACTTGGGCCTTTAGGGGTTCCAGAAATGTGTTGTCCACACCGGGCCATCTCTGAGAGTAAAAACTCAAGTTATGTTTATAATCATTGCAAGTAAGAATGGTTAAAGTCAGGCACCAGTGACTCAATCCTGTAATCCTAGCTACTTGGGAGGCAGAGATCAGGAGGACTGAGATTCAAGGTCAGCCTGGACAAACAGTTTGCAAGAATCTATCTTGAAAATGCCCAATATAAAAGAGGGCTGGTGAGTGGCTCAAGTGGTAAGAGTGCCTGCCTAGCAAGTGTGAGGCCCTGAGTTCAAACCACAGTACCACCAAAAAAAAAAAAAAAAAAAAACAAGAGTCAAGAGTCAATGATCAGGACAATACGAGAAGGTGGAGACTCACACCATGAAAAAAAGACACAAAGCCACAGGGTTGAAGGGCAGGGGACACCTTTATCCACCACTGTCCCTAACTGGACACTGCCAGCAGGGGCCTCGGTTGGGCAGTGTGAGGCCTGGCAAGGCTGCAGCCCCTAGGGAATTCTCGGTTCCTGAGTCTCAGCTGTTGCTTGTAATGGGGGTGTTAGCTCTGTGATTCGTGGAGAGTGGGGTCACAGTGACCTGTCTGATTTCACTGTGGTTCAGACAGGAGCCACATGCACCTCCTGCAGCATGTGTGAGACCCATCCAGGGGCACCCGTGCATTTCACGTGACCATTCATACTCCAAATTAAAGATAAGTCCAGGGAAGACTGAGCCAGGGGGGATGTGCGTGCGACATTGGGGGCTGTTCCAGTGAAGCCAGGGCATGCAGTCACTCAGCTAGTAGACAGGGCCCCTGGCCACTGGCAGATGAAGTGTTCACTCCTGTCCCCAGTTCAGCCCAACTCCTCACTTCTGCCTGACCAAAGGCTCCTGCTGGGCTCCACGGTGCCTGACCCTCCTTCCCATGCCTCGGCCTGCAGCTCTGCTATCTCCTAGCTTGTGTCTGGTATGTGCGGCTGGGTTTGTCACTTGCTGCTGTCTTCCTGGGCGGGCCTTTCTGTGGGTTTCCTTGTTTTCAGAAGCTCCTTTGCCCAGAGTCAACAGACCCCTAGAGAGCCTAACTGCTGAGTCCTCCTGCTGCCCTGCCCTGCCTCAGTTTCTGGTAAAATGAAATGCTTAAGGGAGTCCAGTGACAGATGGGTCCAACTTGGATAAAGAGGCCCTGGGAACAGAGGAACGATGACCAGGGGAGGCGTGGCCCTTTGCTGTACCCCTAGATCCTAGCAGAGTCAACTGGGTACCTGGAGGCCCCTCAGAGAAAGCCAGTGGTGGGGCCTAGGGTATGGGACAGACCCAGGTCAACTGCAAAGGGATCAGGGAAAGTTGAAGTTACAGAGGGGAAACTGAGGCCCCCGCAGAGACAGTGTGCATCGCCATGGGGTCCTTCAGATGCGACATGACCCACACAGCACCCTCTCCCTCTGTTGGCGCCCCCGGTCTCCCCTTCCCCCTCATGGTCCCTCTCTACCATGTCTGTGCCCTCAGGGTCCTGCTGCACTCACAACACTGAGCTTTAGCGTGGCTGGGATTGGGTTCTTGATCCACCCATGGACCTTGGTGAATCTGCTTCCTGCACAGATGGGAAGTTCCTGGTGGTGGGGGGTCAGGAAGGGGGCCAGTGCCTGGAAGATGGCAGTCACCCACTCACCCATCCATCCATCCACCATTCATCCATCCATCTATGCGTCTACTCACCTACTCATCCATTTACCCCCCCTCTGCTCACTCATCCACCCATCTATCATCCATCCCATCCCTCATCGGGACTAGAATTCAGGTCTTGGGAACTTAAGAGCTCTGGCTCACTTCAGGGCTGAGGAGGCTGATGTTCTGGAAGAAGCAGCAGCCTCACTGCACTTCAGTGTTCTGATTGGCCCCTGCCTTGCTCGCAGAGGATCTGGCATGATGAAGCTGAACAGTGCAGGCACTGTATCACTGTGGCCAACGGCACTGTCTCTGGCTGCCCTGTCCCCAGGGTAAGAGGAGAGATAAGTCCCCCTCCCTGGTCAGTTCTGGGGTCCTGTGGGTGTAGGGACATACGCAGACCCCTGGGATTTGGACCTATTTTTTGCTGGAGTCATGGAAGGTCCCGCGGCTAGAGCTAGTGAGGGGCTGGAGTGGGGGAATCCAGGCTTGGACAAGGACATGGCCTGTCCTTTTCCCTAAAGTGGACAACGCTGGGCTGCTGTTCAAGAGGAGCTATTTCTGAGTCTCTCCACACCCTATCCCGTGCACTTCACTGGTCTCTGCTGGTGTCACTGAGGACCTTTCCACAGAGCCCCAGTGAGCAGGGCCAATTCTGCTGTTTTACCCAGAGGTGGAGTGACCTTCCTGGAGATAGCAAAAGGCACAGACAGGCCTGGGTGAAGCCTGGGTGCTGGGTGCTTGCAGCTCATCTGATGGGCCCTGCACTGTTGGCCACAGCTGACTCCTGGCCATGGGGACCCAGCCAGCCCTGGGCCCTCCTGCTGCCGCTGCTCTGTTTTCAAAGCTGAGAGAGGACGGGTCAGAAGCAGCCAGGTCCCTGGCCCTGAGGAGGCTGCCGGACCTGGAGGTTCCGGAAAGCAGAGAAAAGCAATCACTTCCGTGACCCGCAGCAGCCAGGACACAGTTCCTTTCCAGCCCGTGGGCCGTGGAAGTCACAGGAAGACCTGGAGGAGGCCCGAGCCTGGGCCCAGCTTCTGCTCCCTGAGAACCTCTGAAGATGAGCAGCAGGGCTACAGTTTCAGGCCTGGGTGTGCAGGGATTTCTCTGGGCACTCAGCAGTGGGACACAGGGACACTGAGGCTCAAAGGTGGGAGCTCAGGGTCACCAGTGGGCTTTGGCAGAACTGGACTCCACTCAGGTCTCACCCACTCCATCCATCCATTCATCTACTGTCCACTCGCCCATCAACCCATGCATCATTCAGAAGTCAGGCTCCAAATGGATTCCAAGTCCCTGACAATGGTGCGGAACTACAGTGGCATTCACCTTGATGTCCCCCCTGACCCTGCATGTCTTCCCTGTTCTCTAATTCCTGCCAAGGTGCACTGAAGGAATCCCCGTGTTCCCAGGAAGGAATTAGGTCCAGAGGGGCTCAGGACTCACCTGGCACCATACAGCTCTGTGGGCACAGGGCCACTGTTTGGGTCACTCAGGGCCAATGTGGGGCTGGACTGTGGTCTCCTCTTCCTGAGGACCCCCTGTCTGGTCTAAGGTCCTGCCCATCTACTGAGCCCAGCATGGCAGAGCCCAGGGTAGGGACAGTGAAGAGAGAGGCTGCCGTCCAGGGCACCAGTGCCTACTCACATACCTCTGCACTTTAGAGAGGGGCAGGGTGAGGACAGTGGCGGTGTCCACCCCCCCAGGGATGCTCAACTATTGGATGTGTCGACATGGAGCAGCTGGAGACATCAAGGGTGATAATTGTGGCTCCTGAGAGCAGGGTCCAGGAGAGGACCCCTGCCCCTCACCCACGCTACTGACACCCCCTGTGCTCCAGGGCATTGCATCTGCAGCTCCCCAGACCAAAGCAGGGGAGCACAAACTCCACCACTGTCACCTTTTAGCTGTGCGACACTGGCATAAAACTTAACATGGCTGCAGAGTGCGTGAGGCTCCTCCCCCAGGATCTGGGTTTGCCCCTGGCCTGCTTTGACCAACAGGAAGCAGAGCAAGTGGCACCCTGTGAGTTTGATCTTTGTGCTCTGTTCTCATCCTCATCTAAGGAGAGGAGAGCAGAGGGTGCTGGACCACGGCCTCCCCCAGCCACCCACCAGGAGGGTGAAGCCATCTGGGACCAACCAGTCCCCTGCATGGCAGGGACAGGGCAGCCAAAGCCTGTGTCTACAGAGAAAGGAGAGTTCACTGCAGCCCTGAGGCCAGCCTGTCTGTTACACAGCAGCACCCAGCTTCCCTATTCACCACCCCTGAGCCTCAGTTTCCTGTTTGTTAAAAGAGGATGAAATGGAGCCCATCATGGACGGCTGGGATTAAATGAAGAACCGAGGACAAGCTAAGCACAGTGTATGCAGATAAATGACTGTGTGGTCATCTGCTCTGCTCTGGACCCATAAATGACAGCCCGTTGGGAAGTGGCAGAGTTGAGCTGACCATGGGCACAGGCTGGGGCTGTTGCCATGGTCCACATCCAAGTCCTGCCCAGCTGTTCACCCCTTCCTCCATAGCACAGGGTTCTTTGCCTCTGGGGCTGGAATTCAGGGCCAGCACGGAGGAGAGGAGGACCCAGCGCCCATCGCCTCTCCCAAGAGCCAGACGGCCCAGCGCCAGGGCTTCTGAGGGCGAGTGGGAGGTCAGGGATCAAAGGTCCCATGTGAGCAGGAGAGAAATCACTTCCTCTGCATTTTCTTTATTTACAGACAGAACCTGCTTTCATAGGCTTTTTTTTTTCTTTCTTCTCTGACTGGCTTTGTCTAGAGGGAGAGATGACAGAAGGAAGCCTGGCCCTGCCGGGCTGCTGGGCACACTGAGGCACCCGTGCTGACTCCAGGCCCTGGAGTCTCACCACCCTGAAACCCAGGGGCCTGCACCCAGGGGTAGGTGGGTGCCTCTCTCAAGCTCATCACCCACTCCCAGACACACACTCTGGCAAGCCTGGGACAGAGGGCATGGGTCTCGGGATGGAGATTTCCAACTACTTTAGGCACTGAAATAGTTCTTCAATGTCCCAAAGAAGTGACAGAGAGGACCACCCATCTTTTCTCAATCGCTCTCCCTACGTATCTATCCTTCTGTGTGTCTGTCCACCTCTCCTGTGCGTGCATCCACCCATCCGTCTGTCCTGTATAAATTCATCTGTCTGGTTTCTCTCTCACATCTCTTTTCTCTGTGTTTCTGCAGGTCTTGTCTAGCTGCATCCTTCTGTCCACGTAACTGTGTCTGCCATTCTGTGTCTCTGTATTTCTCTCTTCTCTAGCTCTTTCTGGGCACTCACCTGACACACAGAACATGCATGGTCACACCTCCGTAAGTACGCAGGTTTATATCCACATGATGGACAGGCTGAGATGGCTAACATTACAGAGGTGCACCCCTGCTTTCCAGCCCTGCGCACAGAGATTTACCGCCTGTCTCTTTCCCACTGCTCCCAGAGGCCATTGCAGCTTGGAGAGGGGCTGGAGAGATCCAAGGACAAAGGCACAGAGGATGGATGATGCCAATCCTTCTCCAGGTCCCAGGGGTGGGCGCTACTCAGTCCCTGGCACCTTGTTCCTCCTGGGCTATCGTGGCTGTTTGAAGGGTGGGTACGGGATCCACCAACGGGGGGGTTCCTTTGTGGCCTTTGCTGGGGCTCCTGGAAGGAGGTGCTTTAGCTGCGCCAGCCAGACAGAGGCTGAGACCCCACCCTGGGGTCTCCTGGGACTGAAGCCAGCATGGGGGAAAGCAGAGCCAAGAGATGAAGAGGCAGAGTCCGATGGCACTGTTTGAGAACCTGGATATAGCTCTGCCTGAAGCCTACTTATTCCATGACCTTTCAACCTTACACGCCGTGTTTCTGTGGCTTGTATTTTAGAGACCCCCAAGTACAAAGACGTGTAAGATACAGCTTCACAGCCAAAGGGCAAGGAGAGAGAACGGAGTAGGACACAGTTGGGCCTAGAGATGATGAACGAGCATGCAGGTTGCCTGGAGCCCCTAGCCCTGCTACATGTGGAACTCCAGCTCACCGCAGGGCAGGGGTCTCGTCCTGCAGAAGGGGTGACCTCAGAGCACAGACCTTGCAGGACAGATGTACAGGGCAAACACCAGATCTATTTAAACATGATGTGTACTTTTGATTGATCCTAGACACGGTTGCAGGCTGACAGGTGCCAATGTCCTGTGGCACATGAGCCATGCGACCTCCAGCTCTTCTGGCCACAGAAAGAGCCAGCGCAAAGGGAAGGGACTGATTCCCGAGCCTGCACAACCTGGACAGGTCATTTCAGCCTCTGACCCTCAAGCGGGAGTCACAATGTCATTGATGTTACCTACTTAGGTGGCAAGCATGAGGAAGACTGGCACCAAAGAGTAACATCCTGGCACAGTCTAGTCTGTCGCACCTCACAATGGCACACCCAACAGAGCTGAGGGCATGGCTCAAGTTTAGAGCTTCTGTCTAGCAAGCAAAAGGCCCTGAATTCAACCCCCAGTGCCACACACACACACAAAAGAATGGCACACTCAAGCGCAATCATATATAATATACACAGCACACACATATAGTATTATTTATGTACATAAAGACTTATAGAGCCGGGTGCTGGGGGCTCACGCCTGTAATCCTAGCTACTTGGGAGACAGAGATCAGGAGGATCACGGTTCGAAGTCAGCCCAGGGCAAATAGTTTGTGAGACCCTATCTTAAAAATACCCAGGGCTGGCGGAGTGGCTCAAGTGGTACAGCACCTGCCTAGCTAGCATGAGGCCCTGAGCTCAAACCCCAGTACCACGTCCCAAAAGCAGATGCTTATATGTTATTCGTGCAACAATACAGGTGACATGTAGCTTGCACAAGTGCAAATATCTACAGATGGATCCGTGCACCGTGTATCTGTGTCCATCTGCCCGTGAGCTCTCTAACTGGCTCTCCCTGGCCGTATGGGAAATTTCCTCCTAGTTTCAACTTCCTGAAGCTCTGCCTACAGAGTCTCCCTCTGGTTAGCCTCCTGGCTGGTTCATTCCTGGAGGTGCCATGGGAGGCAATTTGAGGCTTGATGGGCCAAGAAGTGTCACCAAGCCCAGACCTCAGAATGAAAGGCTGATGCAGGCAATGCTACTGCTGAAGACAAGGCATGGTAAAGTTGCCCGGGCAGCAGGAAGGCGGTGCAGATTGGCCGACGTGCTGTGTTGTCTTGGAGTGGGCACGGGTGTCTGGGGATCCTGAGGAGAGGGGCTGCAGGGAAGCCACACTGACCAGACTCTGACGTGTGCACAGGGCTCCCGAAGCCTTGGTCATCATCTGGGATATGCCGAGTGTCACATCCTGTCTCTGCATAGCTTATTCATTATTCACCAAACATCTGGACATGTCCAGGCCTCCAGGACCAAGACAGAGTCAAGGAACAGCTGTGTCAGTGAGCTCAGCAGCCAGGGGAGGACACAGGGGTGACCCAGGGGCCAGGATCGAGACCCTTGCCTGTGTCCCACTGCTCTATCTACCCCCCAACCCTGCCACTTTCGGCTCCCAAGAGGCACCCCACATGCACACGCCCTGGCCTTCCAAGACTGAATTCAGAAGAACAGGGCACCGATGGCTCACTCCTGTAATCCTGGCTATTTGGGAGGTTCCTGAGCAAATAGTCTGTGAGACCCCCACCCCCATCTCCGAAATAACAGAGCAAAATGGACTGGAGGTGTGGCTCAAGGCAGTAGAGCGCCTGCTTTGCAAGTGCAAAGCCCTGAGCTCAAACTCGGGATCCTCCAAAAAAAAAAAAAAAAAAAAAGTGAAATGTCTGATCACCGACTGAAAAATCCAGCGTACACATTGAAATGCAAGCAGTTGGTTGTGCAGGGTAAAATAAAATACGTCCTTCAAGTCTCTGTGACCCGTTTCTTTTTGTCACTGACACCACCTCTGAGCAGACACCTGGGCTCACACCATGCTGCTTGCTTGACGTTCCTGCCTGGGGTTAGCACTGTGTAAACCTCGGGTGCCCTGACAGCACTGTCTGGACTCGTGCCCGAGAACCCACTTGCCAGAAGGTGGTGACTTGGCATTTGCTGTGCTTTTTGTAGGAACAGTGACAGACAGCAGCTGGACACCGATTGTGACCCACAGTTTGCAGACCAGTCGCGGGCCACACCGGGCCTCACCCCGTCCAAGTAGGCAGGACTTGCAGGATCAGCCTGCAGTGAGGAAACTGAGGCTCCAACAGCTCGCAGGCCTTGACAGAGCCCCCAGCTCCGTGGCTGGCCCCACACTGAGCTCCCTCACTCCCAGCTGGCTAGGCCCACCTTTGCCATTTCCTCCACAGACCCGCTAAGCTCAGGAGCCATGGCCCAGCAGGGGCCCAGGGCCAGGCGCCCACTGCCGACAGCAAGGCAGGCCCCTCTGGAGCTCTAATTACTCCCCAGCACCGGCCCGGCATAAATACAGCCTAGACATCCAAGAAAAGCAGGCTGCCGGCACAGGGAGCCTTTCCCAGAGCTAAATGCAGCCTTTGCGCCGGGCCAGCTGTGAGCGCACTCAGATAACAATCGGATGCCGTGGGCCCTGAGCTGACCCCGGAATGGACATGTTCCCCCTCACCGGGAGTGACCGCCCGGCCAGGCGCAGGGGCCGCCGGCTGCCTGTCTTCCGCTGGGAGGGCACTCCGGGTGGGGAGGCAGGAATGCATGTGGGCCGGGCCGGTTTAGAATGTATTTATAGACCGGGCACCGCTGCCAGTCAAGTGGTGCCTGCGAGGTCAGCTTCCTGCCAGGCCCTGCGGGCAGACGTTTACTGAGATTGCAGAGACCGAGCCGCCCACGCGCACCTGGGCTGATCCCACAGCCACGCTCCAAGGCCTTTCTGGACCAGGGTGACAGTCTCAATCCTGAGTGGCTGCCACATGCCAGGGAGTTGAGACACAAGGCCAGTGTGGAGAGGGTGGATTTAGAAAGGTGAAGTAGAGGTCCAGGAGGGGACTTGTGCCTTGGAAGGGAGGCTTCCTGGAGGAGAGGAGTCGGGTTTTGAAGGATGAGTAGGAGCCTTCTGAGCACTTCCAGTAGATAGTATGTGCAGAGGTGTGCTTGGGAACAACCGCCATCCAGGTCTGTAGAGCACAGTATTTAAGGACACAGAGATGAGGGCAGAGAGTCTCAGGCTTCCACACGACCACCATGGGAGGCTGTGGAAACACAGACCCTAGTCCCTCCCAGCAAGTCTTATGCAGCAGACAGGGGCAGCAGGGATCTGGTTTGGGCCACCCCTTGGGGAGTCTGACCCAGGACCACCAACCCTATATTAAGAAACCAAGTCTCAGAGAGAGAACAGGTCAGTGGTGGCCACAGAAGTCCAGCGTGGCTTCCTGGGGAAATTGGACAAGCAGGCTCCCAAGCGTGGGGGCGCTGGGGAGAAGAGGGGGCCCCTCTGCCAAGGGCTGGCATCAGATCGTGCGGACGAAGGGCACAGAGCCTGCAGCACAGGCTGAGGTCCGAGGTCCGAGGCTGCAGCTGTGACACAGCTGTGACAGCCTGTGCGTGGCTGGCTGGAGCTGAGACCCACAGCGGATGCAGGACGTGTGCTGACGCCAGGTCTGCTTTCACGTGGATCACGTGCTGAAATGGTGACACTTTGGACGGACGCTGTTCAATAAACTAAATTTCACCTGTTTCACTTTTTCTTTCTTTCTTTTTTTTTTTTTTTTTTTGGCGGGACTGAGGTTTGAACTCAGGGCTTCACGCTTGCAAGCAGGCGCTCTACCACTTGGGCCACACCCCCAGTCCATTTTGCTCTGGTTGTTTTGGAGATGGGGGGGGGTCTCCTGAACTATTTGCCTAGGCTGGCCTTGAACCTTGATCCTCCTGATGGATCTCAACCTCCTAAATAGCTGGGATTACAGGTGTGAGCCACTGATCCCAGCTCTCTGTCTCTTTTTATATTTTTAAATACGTAGCCTGCATTATATTACATCGTCTCACATACTTTGTGTTTTATGTTCTTTATAGTGTGAATCATAGCATCTGATATGGTGACAGTGTATCACACAACACACCATATTGTGCTGTGATGTCACATCACACCGTGTTTTTCTACGTGTTTCTATCAGATAGCTCGGATCACCCTTTTGAAAGTTCTGTATGAGTCACTGATATTCCAAAACGAGATTTTATAGGAAAGTGTGGATTTCTTCCTTCTCTTGAAAGCCCATCAGAGGTGGCAAAGGACCCCATGTGTCCAGAGCCTCGTCGCCCTGACGGTGGGCCACAGCTCACGCTCCCCGAGCCAGGGGCTGCCCTTGTGTGACTTCAATGAGGGATGCCCTGCACCTGGGTGACAGACACTCGTGCTCCTTGGCGTCCTCCCTCTGTGCAAAATTACAGTCCTGAACTTGCTTGTCCTAGGATTAGACCTGGGCCACAGATGCTGGGACCTCAGAAACACAGATGGCCGTGGTCATGTCACACAGAGTCACTGTCGTAGCTCCAAGTTCTGCTGTGTGTGCCTCCTCCGCTCTGCACCAGAGCTGCGCCCCGGGACTGCACAGGTCGCCCTGCCCTCTCTGCTTCCCACCTCCCATGCCATAGGTAAGGGAACTGAGGCTCGGGGTGGGGGGGTGGCTCACGCTTGGCCCCGTAGGTAGTCTGTGGCAGAGTGGGATTATGCAGCCCATCGCCCATCTCCTATTCCATAACAGGGAGAGGCCAGGTGGTATGGCTGGGCAGTAAAATAGGGTGTAGGCAGGAGTCTGCTGGGGCATAGCTGCAGATAAGGAGCTGCCAGAGGTTCAGGTCCAGTCATGGGCACAAACCTCGGGGCCTTTGCACTTGCTGCTTCCTTTGCCTGCAACATTCTTTTCTATCACAAATGCTTGGTGCACTCTTATTCATCCTTCAAAACCCAGCTCTGAGACTCCTTGCTCCAGGGTGCTTTTCTTGGGTCCTCAGGCCCTAAATTTCCCCCTTGGTCTCTTCTGTTGACTTCCCATCTTCAAGGGGCAATATGGGAGCAGTGTCACACGTCCCCCCCCGCCCCGCAGCAGGGTGTGACCAGCAGACCAGACCAGGCCACTCCTGAGCAAAAGCACGAAGTCCCAGAACCATACACACGCAGTTTAATCCCATTTGTGTTTTGCAAACTACGTGTACATAGAAAAGTCACGTTCCATGCATTTTATGTGCTGTGTCTATATATAGCAAGGCGTCAACGTGCGTGCCGTGGGGTTTCACGGATGTGTGAGAATGAGAGGCACTGCACAAGGTCAGCCGGCAGCCATGTGCCCGTGGAGGAAAACTGGCCAAGGGAATTACAGTTTTACCGTAAAGAATGTGCCCACTTATCTGAAGGACGCCTCAAATTAGCAATGTTTGCAACAGTGTGTTACTTACACGAGTCAAAATTAATAGTCCACGAGCCACTGTAAGCATGCACTCACCTGCTACTTAGAAGTGAGCAACCGCTATTAAACGCTGTTTTTCACGAGCACGTGGCCAGTTTGAGAACATAAAACTTTTTCTTTTTATGTTTTTGAGACAGGGTCTTGCTTTGTAGGCCGGGATGACCTCGAACTCACAATCCTCCTGCCTCAGCCTCCCCAGTGCTGACCATAACCATCTTCTCAATAAAGAATCAAGGCATGGGCTGCTTCCTGCTCTCAGGGAAGGGCAGAGGTGGACCCCTGGCCTGGCCTGACAGCCACTGACCACACCATGGCATGGGCCTCACACATCAGCCAACACCCTCCGGGTGGGCCTTGCTGAACAGGGCTGGGCTGGCTGGTGGCCTGCAGGGGAACCAGTGACTGGGAGCTTCTGGGATACCTGGTCCCTCCAGCTGCCCACGGGCACCGGGTGACAGGCAGTGTGACAGTTCCTGGTGAGCCCCTTCCCTTTCTGGGCTTCAGTTTCCTCATCTGTAAAGCAGGGCAACAGCACCTTCTCCCAGGTGAGACAACTGTCTCAGGTAGAGGTCCACAGCCCACAGACCCTGGCACGGCCCATGGGTCTCCAGCCTCCCCAGGATTCCCTTGGCTGGTGTCTGTGGGACTCCCAAGACCCTGAGCCAAAGGGGTTGTGGTGAAGACTTCTAGCGGCTGCCTGTGTGGCTCCAGTGCTCAGAGGAAGGCAGCCCATGGCATTGTGCCTGCCTCCCCCAGGAGAAGGCCGGGCCTGGTCATCTCTTCTTTCTAAGATCTGAGCCTGGAGTGGGCATCTGCCCCACCTGGACCGTCCTCAGTCTCCTTGTGGACTCTCTGGCCCAGCACTCCTGTGGGTCCAGCTCTGCTCTGTGTTACCTACCTTTCCCACTGTGGCACCCGTTCTGGGGTCCCTAGCCAGCCTGTGCTCTCAGAGGGAAGGAGTGGCTGCCTGGTCACAATGGCCCTGACCCTGCCACACAGCCCAGCCCCCAGCCCCTCCTAGGATGTTTTCTTGATGTCACAGCTCGAGTGTCCAGATGTCAGATCTGTGGACATGGTCCTGAGAGCCTTGGTCCTCTGACTACATGTTAGCCAGAGCAAAGGGTGGAGCAGCCACCTCCCCTCTGGGTGCAGAAGCACCAGGTGCTGTGGTCCATGTGTGGTCAGCAGCCTGGCCAAGTCCTCTGACCTTCTGAGGGGCTTTGGCAGTACCTGGTCCTCTCTGGAAAGTCCATGACCCTGCCCACAGGGCCTGAGTCTTCTCACTGTGCATTCCAGAGCTGGGTTAAGAACTACAGGACAAGCTGGCGTGGTGGCCAGGCCTGTCATTCCAGCTACTCTGGAGGTGCAGGCAGGTGGATCAAGGTCTGAGGCCAGTCCAGGCAGTTAGTGAGACCCCATCTTAAAAATGAAAGACAAATAAAAGGGCTGGGGCATGGCCCTGGTTCAATTCCCAGTACCATAAGAAAAAAAAAAAAAAGAATAAAAAAGGGTGAGCTGGAACCCTGTAGGCCATGTGAGCTCTGGAGGTGGACCCTCTCTGACCGCTGGGCAGAGGGACAACCGGGTCTCCTACAGTCAATGTCAGTTCAGAGCTGGTGCCCAGTGGCCCCTTTGGAGGAGGCTGTGGCAAAGATGGACAGTATGCAGTTTAGCCATGTAGGGGGCCCAGCCACATTCAGGGGTTGTCTTGGTGCTTGTGAGGAAGATGCCTCATGCCTTGCATGGAGGGTGGAGCACAGCCTGGCAGGCAGCAAGCACTCAGTCAACAACAGCTGTGGCACGGAAGGTCAGGGAAGGACGGGGGTGACAGGACAGAGCCTCCTGCAGTGCAGGACTGTGCCTGAAGGGGACAGCTTTGGGGTCCTGACCGCCACTCTTTGTGCCTCAATTTCCCCAAGTTCGAATCCTGGCCCAGTTCCCAGCCAAGTGACCCTGAGCAGTGCTCAAAATATCCCATGTGTGGGTTCCCAACCCACTCACTCACAGGGTGGTGGGAACAGGACCTGCACAGCCATCCTGGAAACAGTCTACAGCTCCTCAAGTGTGACCCTGGCACCCAACAACAAAAACATATGCTCATATAAACACAGAAACACAAATGCCCATGGCAGCAGGACTCCTCACGGCAAACAGGAAACAACCCCACGTCCACCGGTGGGCGAGTGGATGCACAGAACACATCTATCCACACAACAGAACACTGTTCAGCTGTAAAGAGGAACGAGACTCTGACACCCACAACAACACGGATGAGCCTCAAACTGGAGGCTCGGTGAGAGAAACCAGACACAAAAGCAGCACACTGCATGATGCTATGTATATGAAATGCCCAGAATAAGCAGATCCATAGAGACAGAGGGTAGATTAGTGGTTGCCGAGGCGAGGAGGAGGGAGGAACGGGAGGGAAGAACCGGGCTTCTTTTGGGGGCGATGGAATGTTCCAGGACTAGATGAGGTAGTGGTTACACAGCTGTGTGGATATACCAAAACCCACAGAACTTTATACTTTCAAAGGGTGAGTTCTGCGGTATGTGAATTATATCTCAAAAAACAACCAAAAAAAAAAAAAAAACAACTCCAAAACAAAACTTCCTACCCTGAAGGCTGGCCTCTACCTGGCACCCTGGCCTCTACAAATAGGGCCACTTCCTCCAGGATCGGGGCCTAGTGGCCTGGCTCCTGGCCGGTCTGGCCACAGTCTTCACTCCGTGCATTTCACGCTCCTGCCCTTGCCGGGAATGCAGAGAAGCCCTGTCCGGCAGCCTCCCAGGAGCAGTGCCCGGTGGCCACGTCCAGGGCCCACAGCAGGCCCTGTTTACACACAGCCACCTTGGCCGGGCAGCCTTGGAGGAATGTGGAAAATACTGCTCAGGGACGCTCCCAACGGTCACATTCTGCCATGCCGAGGCAGGTCGGGGCCTCGATGGCCGCTCATGAATGTGGACTCTGTTTGGCGGCTGGCTGGGACGCCGGCCCTGGGCAGCCAGAGACAGGACAGACACTGTGAGAGGCGGCCAGGGGACAGAATGTCCCCCATTCTGCAGCTGGCTCCGCTGCCTGGCAGGAGGGGCGGAGGATGGGAGGGGAAGCTGCCTGGGCCAGGCTCCTGGGCACTGTCCTCATCCTTTCGCACGAGGGGCCCATTCACTGCCTGCTCTCACCTGTCTGCTGGCCTTCGCTGTCACTCACCTGCCCGCTCTGACACCCTTGGTGCCACCCTGTGGCCACCTGGGATCAGGATCAGGAATACAGAAGGGGTCAGGTGGGGCAGCCTCCCCTCCCTGGCCACTTTGTGATGCACATCTTGGCTCAAAGCCTGCTCGTGCAGCCCTGTAGGCTGAGTGGCACATGGCCCAGGGCTCAGAGGCCTCCAAGGTCATGCTCGTCACACGAGCGGTCACCCACCTGGCCCCGGAGAGCAGGATAGGGGGATGGCGGGATCACCCTGGGGCTGGGGACGGGGGACTTAGGTTCTCAGTCTTCTCTTGCTTCAAGAGCTAGGTGCTATGGAAGATTGAGTGGGAGGAGCCTGGGATGACCCTGCTGGGTGGGCGCCAGTGTCCCCAGACAAGCCCCACCCTGCCCACTGATCATAAATGGGGCTTATATTCTGAGTCTCCTCTCCCCAGCCGGCTCCTTCTCAACAGCAATGTAATTCTCCTTGACCACTTCAGTGCGGCCAGAGCGGGCATGAGTAGTCCCTGGGAAGCCTATAGTTTGGCACCGGGGTCACAGCCCCATGCTCCTGCCAGGGCAGGGGCTGATCTCACTTTCTGGTGGCTAGGATTTGGCACAAGCAGCCAGAGAGGGGCGGGCCTCAGGCTTTGAAGAACATCTGGAGGCAGGAACGCACAGTGCTGACCGCAGCTAGGCCTGAGGCCTGGCACCCTGGGCTGGGTCCCTGCCACCCTGCTTCCCACCCCTCACCAAAGTTGGCCTGCTGCTCTAGGGCCAAGGGGAGTGATGTCGACTCAGAAGAATGCTGGGGGGGCCCCCAGACAGTTGACAGTTGACAGTTGCCTGATGAGGGAGGAGGGAATCCCGAGTCGGAAATGACAGATGCCTTGGCTCTCTGGGCCTCTGGGGGTGTGGGGGATAACTTCCAGAGTGCACACGTGACGGAGTTACGTGGGAAGTTCTCGGGAACAAGACGGCTGCCCACGTACAACACACCCATCTTAGTTGGGGCCAACACTAGTGCTTAGGATACCCATGGGTGTATAGGATGAGGGTCCTCCTCTAGGTGGACATAGCGCTGGGTGTGCGCTGTCCTGGTCAGGGTAGGGGCTGGGTGCCCTTATGCAGTGACCAACCTGCCCAATTGTGCTAGTCACCTTTCCTTCTACCTGGGGGAAATGGTGGTCCTTAGCTGACTGCATTGTGGGGTTGAAGTACAAGGGAAAAGGGAGATAAGCTTATTTGGGGGTCAGTCATGGGGCCTGGGTGCATAAAGCTGGATCATGGAAGGACTGGTCTGTTTGGGTAAGGATGAGGCTAAGCTGGAGTAGAAATCTTTAAAGGACACTGGCTGGTCGGGGAGCCCACAGAATGTCAGAAGTTCCCCTTGCAGGGTCTGCTGAGCACCTGCACGTCAGGCTCAGAGGGGACATGGCCCTGGACAGGACCTCTGCATCAAGGCACACAGTCCAGCAGGCAAGTGGGAGCCTGCTGATGAAACGAGGCAGACGAGGAAGAGGGACAGGACCTCAGGGTGAAGCTGATGTGGTGGTGCCAGTGGGGATGGGGTCAAGATGGAGGGCGCACTGGACGGGAGGGGAAGGTACACAAACATCCTGGGCACGGATGGAGGGTTAGCACCGTGGCCAGCCTCCCTCTTCCCCAGTCCCTTCCATGTCTTCTACCTCCAGAGTGAACTCAAGCAAAGGTGGGTACCTGAAGGGTTGCTGCTGGGGAAGATGGGAGAAGGCAGAGCCCAGCAGGGTCCCCAGCCACCTGCTTCCATCTAGACCTTTCTCTTGTGCCTTATACCCTCACAGGTCTTTTCCATCTTTCTGATGGGAAAAGCAAGCCTCCGAGAGGTTTAGTGACTTGCCCAAGGGCACAGAGCTCTACCCTCGAATTTTGGATGAGCAGTAGACAGGGAAACTGAGTTCTTCATAGGAATCAAACTTAGAAGGGGTGGGAGATGTGGCTGAGAGGTCTCAGGCTGCAGATGAAGCAGTGTCTGCCATCTTTGGTGGAGGCAGGGCGGTGGAGAAGGGAAGGGAGGGCCACCCTGGAGGTCACCACAGGCAAGAGACAGGTGGCAGGTGATGCCTGACCTACAGTGATAAGTTGGAAAAGGTGCACCACCCAAAAGATGAGCATGTTAAATTTCTCCACAGATGACCATGTGTAAGAGTCACCCTGACGGGCTGCCTGTCCTTCCAGATGACAGGGCCAGGAAACCTGAGGTAGGAGGCTCTGGGCACAACTATGTCAAGTGGCCTCATGACCCTGGGTATGTTCCAGTGGCAGCATGGCAGGAATGAACTGCTGTGCCAGGGGTGAGTTCCCCGATGCTGGAGATAACCAAGCAGGTGACCTGGAAGTGGTGTCTAGAGACTGAAGCACTGATGGGGCGGAAATTCATTACCTCCAAGTACCCTTTGACCTTGAAATCCTGGGACTTGCTGGTCTCCCCACTGCCCAGGGCTATGGCTAGCCTGGGGTCAGTTACACTGGCCACACACCCCTCACCTGTGCCTCCTGGCCTGAGCCTCTGCAGGGGTCCTGTGCTGTAATCCCATTTCCTCGGATCTGTTTCCTACTCACAGGGAGGAGTGACCAGTGTGCCACCGGCTCTGTCCAGAGGTCTGGGACCTGCCAGGCAGGTCACTTGGAGCTCAAAGGCTTGTCCCTCCCAGGTCAACCTTCTAGAGGCTGCTTTTCCTAAAAGGGTGACAGTGCCCCACTCCTGACTTTCCTGCTTAACTTTGCCTAATCCTGTGTGGGCATTTCATGTACTTATCTTATGGTCAGGAAGACAGGGTCTTGACTGTCTCAGGGACTTTGAGGACAGTACAGGACACAGAAGCCTCAGTACACCTTTGTCCAACCAACAGGCAGAATTGGACCACAGTGGATCTCTGCAAGATGAAAGAAGGCTGCCAGCAACTGTGCACACCAACGGCGCAGACTGAGCACAGACCACTCTGATCCTCAGTTTCTCCACCTAGAAGGTGGAGTACCACCCACCTCAGGATGAGGGATTAAATGCATAACACGTGGCACAGTCCCCACATGGTACCATAGCAGAGCCGGCAGCAGAGCAGTTAATGGCCTCAGCCATAGAGGGCCTGAGCCGCACTTGGCAGCCCTGGGTCCAGGGCGCCTTCCTCCACCTTAGGCCCCGGGTGTGCAGGGACAGGGTCTGCGTGGCCACGGGAAGTCCTAGCCTTCCCTTCCAGCCGTCGCCACGCGGGGCGCAGTGTCCCCACGGTGCCGCCAGCCCAACTCCCCGGAGCAGCCTGGAGCAGCCCGGGAGGGACAGGACTGGGTGGGGGCGCAGCGGAGCCTCCTGGCAGGAAGCTGCGTGGCGCCCTTAGGTCCCCCGAAAGACCCCACCCGCGTCTCAGTGCTGCCACCGCAGCCGCCAGGGAGCAGGGCCCAGCACGCCGACTTGGGGAGACGCCGCTGGGATGCGCAATGAATGAGCGGCCCCACCGCCCGGCCACCCCGCTCAGCTCCACACGCCGCCCCACGGAGCCGCCCGCAGCGAGGGCGGGGGTCGGCCCGGACGCCACCAGGGCGCGGGGCGCAGTGTGGCCAGGTGACACCCGCTCGTCCCCCGGCGCCCGGCACTCACCTCCTCCCCGAGGGCCCGCGCCGCTCGCCGCGCTGGCGGCCGCACCGCAGCTCCCGGGACGCGGGGCGCCGCGCCCGGCCCGCGCAGCCCCAGCGCTCGGCGCGCGAGCGGAGGCGCAGCGCTCATCTCCGCCCGCAGGCCCGCCGGGCCGCGCAGACGGCCGCCCGCCCGCCCGCCCGCCCGCCGGGCACCGAGCCGCCCCGCCGCGCGCTGCGCCTGGGGCGGGGTGGGCGGAGAGGAGCCGCCTCCACCCTGCCCAGGTCCGCGTCCGCAGGCGCGTCCGCCAAGTCCGCGCGGGCCGCGCTCGCAAAGCGCGGAGGCCGCGGCGCAGCCCCGGCCCGGCTCAGCGCGGCTTAGGTTACAGCGGCGCCCCCCACCCCACCCCACCCCATCCTACCCCCAGCTATTTTGAGCGCCGCGTTTCCTAGGTGTTGGTTTCATGGGACCCACCTAGCCACGGGGGTCCTGATGGAAAAGCCTTTCTCCAGACCCCCCGATGCTCCCTGGCCAGCCCACCCCACTGGCAGCCGCTGCCGAGTGGAAAGGCTGGATTCAGCACAACTTTGAAACCGCTGCCACGATTCCACCGTGTGGTTTCCAGTTGCGGCTCTATCTCGTCCCTCCGCCCTCTCCAGCCCCTCCTGCCCCTGCTGCTAAACTTTCCCTCCGCGTCTCTGGCCAGGCCGGGTCACAATTGGCACCTGTTTGGGGAACTTCAGCCTGAGCCCCCTCTCCCTAGGCGGCACCCAAACCATTGTGCCCACAGGACACGTTCTGGAAAAAGGGAGCTCTCAGTCCCCAAACCCTGCTTCCTTCTCCCTGCGGCTGGGGCCTCTTCCAGCCTGGGGCCTGGCAGACTGGCTGGTGAGTTCTGGCACACAGAGAGCGGGTAAGGGAATCACCTGGAGACGGAGGCGCCCTTATGGATCATCTGTCCAAGGGCTTCATTCACAAATGGGAAACTGAGGCCCAGAGAGGGCAAGGGACCTGCCCAGGACCACTCCGCTGGAAGTGGCTTTGTTCACATGTGAGCACTTAGACCCCATGGCCCAGAGAGTGACTTGGCTATACCAGACGGGTCTCCTCCCTCCCCCACTTTATTATACAGGGTCCTGGGCTTGGTGGGCTTTTAAGTGGGAAACCATGGGGCGGGGTCTCTGCACAGAAAAGAATCCTTTCAGAATGAGTCCTCCAAGCCTGTGCCCCTTGGAGCAGGTCTGGCTGCTCCACCCACCCAGGTCCACTTTCACCCCTCTTGGGAATGCTTTTATCATGCAAAGCCCAGCTCAGCAAGAGGCACCGCTTTCCCTGGAAGCCCCTCCTGGCCTTCTGGATTCTGGGTTGCTGAGCGCAGTTTACAATAAGCTAAAAGAAGCTGCACAGCAAAGTTGATTCTCCTGGGGTCGTTCAGCATAGCATGTGAGGAGGGGCTGCAAGCTGACTTGAATTTATGAATTGAACACGGAGCCCAGTGGCACAGAGGCCCCGTCCGGGCTCGGTGACCTGGGGCTCTGAGCCTTGGATCGCATTTCCGCAGCATTTTGGGGCCTGTGGGCCTGGGATTGCCCTCTCCATGGAAAACAGCGTGGGATGGACGGAGCTGAGAACCCCTGAGTGAATGGGTGTTTTTGTCACTGGAGCCAGGCTCCCCAGGCTCCATAAGAGACATTGGAAGGTGTTTTCTTCCTTACCCTTTCTACTGAGAACATTCTTGCTTCTAACAAAGGCCACAGTCTCAAAATGCCCCAATGTGTGTATGTGTGTGTGTGCGCGCGCGTGTGTGTATGTACGCACATGGGCTTCCCTAGCCCTGGGTGCCTGAATGCTGCCTGGGCTGCAGAAGTGACAGGTACCTCCAATTAGGTACAGCCCTACACCTTTGGCCACAGTCCTAACACTGGATGGACACCTGGGAAGGGCTCCCACAACACCAGGGAGGCTGCACCTCCCCTGCCCTGGGATGCTGGCTTCTCTTTGCCCTGTGCTGACCTTCCAGCCCCTTGCTTGGAGAACCCAGTGCTCTTCCACACTGTCAGTGCCAGGAGAGGTAAGCACCGCTGGGGGCTGCTGCCAGTACCCAGCAGGGCAGACAGGGACTTTGCATGGGGTGGGGATGGGCCCCATGGCAAGGAATCCTCAGGCCCCAGGTGTCAGTCATGTGAACTTGAGAATCCTGGTGTCATGACTCTCCTGGGATGGCAGGGCCCCCAAAGCTGTCAGAGTGCTGGACAATGCAGCTGCACCTAGCCCTTCTGGGAGGAGCTGCCCCACGTGGTCACCTGCAAAGTGCACTGTGGATGGAGTGTGGGGCTGGGAAGGGGCTCCTGGCATATGTGATTGCTTCTGCCCTTTTCGGTGAGGCATGAAGTCTGAAAGGGCTGAGGGCTCTAAGCCTCTGTTCTCCAGGGGAAAATCTGTCCAGCCAGAGGCGCAGGCTTGACTTACCCCATCACAGCCAGGGAGCCCAGGTCTCTTGCCCGGCCAAGCCCCTGCACAGCCTGGCACTGGAAGGCCTGCTCCTGGCCACCCTCAGGGAGAGGCTTCCTGGCCCCCTCAGAGTGGGGGAGCCGCCATGCTCCTGACTCACTGCCTTGACTTTTGCCTGATGTAAAAATGAAACCGCACCATCAGTGCCAGAGCAGGGCGGGAGGAGAGAGAAACCTCTGGCAAATTCCAGGGCCATATTGTCACATGCTGCTCAAGCTTGACCCTGGTGGCTTTGGTGTGTGGACATATCCAGATGCCCACGCATCTGGAAAGCAAGGTCCCACCCTGCCCTGCCTGTGGGACCACCCCTGACCTGGGGAGAGCGGGGATGAGCACCAACTCTGTGACCCCAGGAGGAGCCTTACAGCATAGCAGGACTCTGGGTGTCCTCCAAGCAAGTTTAACCCTGCTTGCTCGAGGAAGAGACGGAGGTGGGAGGGTGCCAGGAGCTCCCTGCCACAGTGTGGGAGATTGCAGCAGAGCCTGTCTGGGTGCTGATCACTGCACTACTTGGCCATTTGTGCCTCCTCACTGAGCTCGCAATGAAGGCCGGGGAGCAGCTTGGGCCTAGGATTAGGGCACATTCGTTCCCTGGCTCCATGAGCAGTTGGGAAGCAGTGCACGGGGCACTCCTGGGCGGAGGGGGCTCTGGAGGGATGGTGTGGCTTCTGGATCATGGGACTGGCCCATTGGGTGGCCCGCAAGCTCCACCCTGGGTCCTGTGGCCAATGAAGGCATGTGGATTGGAGACTCATGTGCCTGCCCCTCCATTGTGACTCACTAAGACATATGACAGTGATGGAGAGGCCCCTCCATGAACCCGCCACCTGGCTGACACACAGAGCGTTTATCCATGTGCCAGGTGCTCATTTGTTGGCAGTGGGTTCCAGGTAACCTGCAAGGAACAGGTGCCATCAATTACTCCACAAACTCAGGTCTGGAGCTGCTCAGGGAAGCTCAGTGGCAGCCCCACTCTGCTTCTTCTGCTTCCTGCCAGCTGTGTGCCCTTGGCCATGTCAGCAACCTCTCTGAGTTTCCACTTCCTGTCTGAGGCCTTGCGCTGATGCCCTCACTCTCAGGCCTGCAGTGGGCGGGCTTCCTGGGGCCTGGAGCAAGTGGACATAGCTGTGGTGTTCCAGGCAGGAGGAGAAGGGACACAGGGCCCTGAAGACACCTCATTGGGGTGCTGTCCCTATGACTCTGCAGTCCCTGCTGCATTCAGGAGTCCAGCCAGGGCTGGGGCCAAGGAACATTTCTTGCCTGGCACTGGAAAACAAAATACAGGCTCTAGGTTACGGAAAGGCAATGAGTAAGTCTCGACTCAAAGCCCCTCGCACGACTTGCAGCTCGGCAGCTCCCAACCCTGGCATTCAAGAGGCCTGTTGTGAAGTGGTATGGGATGGGCTCACCCAGGAAGACTCTCAGTAAACAGGAGCTGGGAGAAGGAGAAGGGGGGAGGGAGGGCTGAGGTGGGGAGGAAAGAGAGGAAGGCAGTGCAGGCAGGAGTGGCAGCCCAGCCTGAGCTGTCCAGGGAGACATTCCAGAGAAGGACTGTTTCCGCCTTCTTCCAAGTGGCCCCATTTTTGAGGAAAAAGAAAGGGTGTGAAGGGTGCCCTTCCCTTCCCGAGAGTGCCACACATAGGGGAAGGCCACACCCGCTCTCATACAAGCCCTTCTGGGACTAGCCCACGTCCAGTCCAGGTTGTAGCCTGGCTGGCGGAGGGTCTGTGCATCAGGTCTGACAGCCATGTCTCCCTCCTCCAGGGGCTCCCAGCACTGGTGCCACCTCCTCTAGGAAGCCCTGCCTGCCCTGCACACTGCTGGGCTAGGTCCCTGAGTGCCTCCAGCAGCACTTCTATCTGCACTGCTCCTGGCCTCCTGGAAACATCTCTGTGGCTTGGGGACTATGCGGAGGCAGTGGGTGCAGAGGGCTTGGGTTTGGCCCCTGCTCTGCTTCTGACCCTGTGAGTCCCTTCCCAGAGCCAGGTTGTGTGGGACATGGCCGGAGGGGGGGAGCTGTTGTGTTCCCATGCATCCAGGGCACGAGGCCAGGCATTGGAGCTTTGGGGCATCTATGAAGGAGGCTGGAGCCCTGCCAATCTGAATTCACAGCTCACCCAGGCCCCACACCTTCTGGGCGACTAAGGTGCAGCTGGCAGTTGGTGGCCCAGGTCCAAGTCCTGTGGTTGTGCCATCCACAGCCACATGACCTCAGTTTCCCCTTCTGTCACCCAGTGACTGTGTTGGCCCATGAGCTGCTGTGGCCTCCAGACACCCAGCTGGGAGCATCCTCGACTCAGCCCCTGTAGACCTTCAGGACAGGAATCCTTCTAATAAAAAGAAAACAGAGACGACAAGAACGGGCGGCTGCTGAAACCCAAGCCAGTGGCCTGGCACATGAATGGGTCCTTTCACAGGACAGCCGCAGAGCACAGCCCTGGTGGAGGAGCCTCAGTGTCCAGGGCAGGCCCTGGCCAGGGGGCCAGGGGAGAAGAGAGACAGTGTCCCAGGACAGCCCCTGTCCCACCCCTCTGCCTCTAGACGTCCCTCACACCCCAAGTCGCCATGTCCTTATTTTTCCTGTAATTTTATCTCCAGGGAGGACTGCAGCTCTACGCTTAGCTCTGCTCTGTCATCCACTCAGCCTGCGTGGAAGGCCCAGCACGCAGTAAAAGGCACATTGATGTGTGTTTTCGTGCTGCGGGGTGCCCGGTGAGGGCGCCAGACAACCGGCCCTTTTAGCCTTTCACTGGTGAACAGCGGCGTCCTTCTCCCTGCCACCTGGGCCTGCGTCAGCACCCGCTCCTCACCACCATGAATGGATGCACTGTGCACTGCCTTTCCTTTTCCATACCTGGCCACCAAATCCTCCAACATTCTTCCAGAAAAAATGTGGCAAGGCTTCCCGGGGCCGTTCCCTCTCCACATAGCTTATCCATCCCAGTCTGGCGTGAACCTCAGCCAGCTCGTCTTCCCTTTGGCGACACTAAAGAAAAACTCGGCTTCCGTTCTTGCCACCTGCTGCTAGAGCTCAACAATGGTCCCCTTCTGAGTTCAGGGGACACAGGACAGCAGTCAGCAACTCCCTTCTGTATGCCTCAGAGGAGATGGTGGAGGCTGATGTTGGGAGGTGGGCATGCGTTCCTACTGCAGTCAGATGACCCCTCAGTGGCCACAGCACGCCTGGTGCACAGAGCAGCTCAAGTTTGTTGAATGAATGCAGTAGCAAAGAGACACAAAAACTCCCACGAGGAAATTTGTGGCGGGCAAGTTGAGGAATCAAGGTGGGTGATACGGCACTATTTGTGAGGCTGGTGCAAGCAGCCGGCACGTCCCACTATCTTATTTTGCTGGGCCCCCAGAAATCGCCCACCTGGCTGCTGAGGGCTCCAGAGGCTCCAGTTTTGAATTCTGGCTCTGCTTCTTACTAGCAGGCCAGCAGCTATGCCTCTCCATGCTTCAGTTTCCCCATCCCTTTTCTTGGAGGAATGAATGACAGCCTGCATCAAGCACTCTGAGCAGCCCAGGCTGGGTCCTCTTTCTGCTATTGCTCTCGGGATCTTTCCTGTGCACTATGTTTTCTTCTTTGTATGGCCTCGAATTTCCACATTGACCCTGAGTTGCATCTCATAATCATAAAAGCCGAACAGTGACAGTTGTGCCCTCTCCAGCACTTGCTGCAGCCTGGGCACATGGAGCACTGCCACCGCTGCCCAGAGCTCAGCAGCTCCCCGTCCCAGAATGATGGTGCATGCACACAGTGCAGTTGTGGAGCAATTGCAAACATCGGCTAGCACCAATAATTAGGAAGGTGATGTTCTGCCTGTTCCAGAAATGTCTGCAGCACCATGGGCAATTGTTCTAAGACGTGGACTGTGTCCCAGACCTCACGTGGCTCCCTGGCATCCATAGGATGGATGTACACGAACTGCAGCCTCACAGCCTGTCCCACTAGGGCCCAAGCAGCCATCCCAGTCTCTGCACACCCTCCTTCTCCTTCCCCCACCCCAGCTTGGACACATGTCACCCTGAATGCCCCTCAGACTCCAACCTCACTAATTCTATGCTCGATGTTCTTCATGGGATGCTCACCCATTTCCTGCAAACTCTGCCAGTCAAGCAAACTTCTATTCATTCTTCAAGACCCATTTGGGAATCACTTCGTCCCTAGGGCCTTCTTGTAGACATTGAGGTTTTGGCACATGAGTCATACTGCACGCTGCACCTGCGTGAGCCTCTGCCTCCTCTGCTGGACCTCAGGGCAGCAGCAGGTGTGCATATTTCTCCACCCCACACCTCAGACCATGCCTGAGCCCAGCAGTGTTCTATGCATCCATGACGGTCTGAGCTCATCGCTTTATTCCTCACCACATACCATGTCCGTTACCCAGCCTGGAACAGTCTCATCTCTGACACTGGAAGCCCTTTTCTTCTTTTAAAACCTGCTCAGGAAGCCCCACCTCCAGGGAGTCCTCTGTGCTTAACCCAAAACAATCCTATGTCATGGGCGACTGTGTAAAACATCCCAGAATGTCAGCACCAGAAACCTCTTGGGGAGGGCTGATCCTGGCTTTTCATCTCACAGACAGTGAAAATGAAGTCCAGGAAAGAAGAGACGCTATGTGGGACCAGACAGGGCACCAGCTCTCCAAAGGAGGCTTCGTGTTCTATGTTGAGGCCAGAAGCCCCAAGGTTCCCTCTGCATACCCACCCTGTTTGCCCCACACAGGCACAGCTCAGCCATCCTGTCCTGTGGCAAGTTCAATCCCCATCCCCATCTGCTGGCTGTCCTGGGTCCTCACATCACATGACTGCCCTACAGCCTCCTACACAGTTCCATGGCCAGGAGGAGACACTGCTGCAGTCCATGCACAGGGAACTGCTGCATCCCCAGCCAACTGTGGCAATGGCCAGTGGAGAAGGGTGGTGTTGTCTGATGTCAGCTGTGTGACCTTAGATAAGGTGCATTTTCTCTTGGAACCCGGGTTTTCATATTTTCAAAAATGGAATCGATATATAGAAACCACCTCAAGTGGTGGTCATGACGATGCAATGAAATGAGGAACTGTGCTTAAGAGTGGCTGGCACAGGGTCGGCAGGGGCATCACCACTGTAGCGTGATGAGGACGGGGACGGTGAAGATGGTAGTGGTGATGGTGATGGCGATAATGGTGGTGAAGATCGTGGTGGTGGTGGCGGTTATAGTGGCAGTGCTGATGGTGATGATGAGAGTGGTGACAAAGGTGATGGTAATGGTGTTGGTGATGATGACAACTGTGCTGCTGATGGTGATGATGGTGGAGTGATGAGATGATGGTGATGGTGATGATGGTCGTCATGGTAGTAATGGTGATGGTGGTGGTGGGATGATGTGATGATGGTGATGGTGGTGATGGTGGGGGTGATGAGGGGATGGGGATGATGATGGTAGTGACGATGATGGAGATGGTGACGTTATTGGTGATGGTGGTAGTGATGGAGTTAGTGGTGATGGTTTTGATGATGATGGCAATGGTGGTGACAATGGTGCTGATGGTGGTGATGAGGGGATGGTTGTGATGGTAATGGTGGTGGTGGTGGTGATGGTGGTGGTGATGCAGGTGATGGTGGGGTTGATAATGATGGAGGTGGTGACGATGAGAGTGATGCTGTTGGTGGCGGTGATGGTGGTGATGGTGGGGATGGTGGTGGGGATGGTAGGGATGGGGGTGGGGATGTATGTGATGGTGGAGGTGATGAGGGGATGGGGATGATGGTGATGGTGGTGACGATGGTGGTGATGGTGGTGACGATGGTGGTGGTGTGTTGGAGATAGTGGTGGTGGTTTTGATGACAGTGGCAATCGTGGTGACAATGGTGGTGATGGCGGTGATGATAGTGGTGATAATGAGGTGGAGGATTTTAATGAGGGTGATGATAATGAAGTGATAATGTTCCACAGTAACACACTGAACTCTCCAGGACCTCATGTTAAGCCCAGCAAACGTGCTGACTTTACAGAGAACAACCAGCCCAGCTGGGTGGCTGACGAGTTACTACTGAGTGCAGTAGTAACTGAAGAAGAGCTAGGACAAGGGACTGGCCCAAGCCCACCAAGGCGCATCTGCTCTGAGCACGAGTGGAAATCCATTTTACCACAGCACAGCTTCCTGACTTGGACACTGAGGACCTGTGCTTGAGCTCTGTTTCACAAAGCCTGGCTGGAGACTGAGCAAAGCGCCGTGCCCCTCAGGGCTTTGGCTGGTAGTCTGTCACACCAGGGTGATCAGACCTGCCCAGCTTTTATCTGGCAGTTACTTGAGGACCGAACTACCACACATGTGTCAAGCCCTTTGTCAATTGTCACATCCGTGTCAGCCAGAGAGGCGGTTGCATGTGGGTGTGCTGTGCATGGATCTTAGGGTAAGTCAGTGTTCCCTCCATCGGAACATGGTGTCTACTTAGTCTGACTGACTCCTCCTCCTGTGTCTCAGCTGACCAGGCTTTCTCAGACATGTCTGTGGAAAGCTGACTTTTGTGCATGACAATCAACCTGCATTAGTGGTTAAAGTAGTGATGCAGCTGAGGCACAGGGTGCCAGGCACTGTTCAGCTTGGGCCAGCTTGACTGACCACTGCATTCTGCTGCTAGCATGGCAGGGCCTGTGGGTCTGTGGTTGTGACTGGTGGGACTGGGTCTCAGCCTCATTCTCCAGCAGTTAGCCTGGCTCACTCACCTGGTGGAGAGGCAAGGGCTCCCAGCACCCAGGGCAAGCCCCCACCAACAAAGGCCTTGATGTGGCCCCATGTCCAAGTAGTGGAAAGCAGGGCTCTGCTCTTGGAGGAGGGAATAGCTGCAGAGTCGCCTCTGGCCTAGGGAAAATGGGGACAGGACCAGGAGGGATTTGTGGTCACTTTGCTGGTTGCCCTCCAGGGCCAACGAGGACAGAGGGTCACAACTGGCCCTGGAGCCAGGTCTGGGTTGGAGGCAATGTGGTCTTGACTGTCTGAGGGCCTTGGACCAGTCCCGTTGTCTTCTCACAGCCGTGGTTTGCTGGTCTGTCAAAAAGGGAGGCAGAGCTCTCAACAAGGGCACATGGCATGCAACCAGAGCTGTCTGCGGGCTTCTTATCCTTATTAATCATATTCTCACAGAGCGGAGAGCACGCTGTCCTTAAGCACAGAGGGACAGTGATACCTCCAAACAGACCCAGCAGCTGTGGCCTGCTGCAGGGCAGACACGCTCCCAGTCCGGCCAGAGGCTGCACTCCATGATTGAGGTGCCAGTGACTGTCCTCAGGGGGCTTCTTTGCTCTCCGCCTGTCTCCCAGGATAGCACAGGAGTCTGTGGCTAGGGTTCTTGTGAGCTGGCCTCACTAAAGGTCCTGTCGGCCAGGGCTCTGCAGAACATCCAGCCACCCACAATGCACAGAGTGCTTCTCTGTGGCAGGGGCCTCTGGTGTTGGGACATAGGGTGCGTTATGCTGATCTGGCTCCAGCCCCAGGCGATGGCTGTTTTAAAAGCAGGGGATGGAATACCTTAGCATGTACAGTCACACGGGGTGGGAGCTGCGTGCAGGAAGCGGGCTGCCCAGCGAGGATGCTGTGGGCACTCTGCCTCCTGGATGGCTGAGCTGGGCCTGGGGGCTACCAAGAGAGGCCACAGGACTGTGGGTCCTCCTGGAGTCTTGCGGCACCAGAAAGACTGGCTTGCAGAGCAGGCAGGTTTCCAGCTTGTGGTCAGGGCAGGTCAGTAGTACGTCAAGTCCTTATGCCAAGGCTTCTCTGCAATATGGACCTGGGCGAGCCACTGGGTGTCCAGGGCAGAAGGAAGCTGTTAGGATGTTGGGGTAGCTCTTACAGTGTGTCCTCTGGAGGCCAAACACTCCAGCTGTGGGCAAGGTCCTTGACTCCTCCTGCAGACACCTGGGGACCCCAGGATCTGCTGGGCACAGCTGAGAGAGGGCATGAGTCATCCCTGTCCTCCAGGGAATTATATTCTCTCCTGAGGAAGGTGGAGCCTGAAGAAGGTTGCTCTCCAAAGTCAGGAACCTGGGGACACTACAGAGACAGGCTCTCAGGTATCTTCTGGAGTCCTCCTGAGACCTGAGAGCCTGGTGCAGAGCCTGGGGTCACTGCTTCCTCTACGTGGATGCTTCTCTTTCCACTCACCAAGGGAGAAGCATGGTGTGCTGGCTTGAAGAGTGTCTCCCAAATAGATGTGTCTACGTGCAGGAACCCGTTCCTGTGTGTGTGTGTGTGTGTGTGTGTGTGTGTGTGTGTGGCCTGTGCAGAAACAGGGTCTTTGTAGATGTGCTGAGCCAAAGTCATATTGAATTAACCCAACAACTGGATGAGCAGAGAGAAATTTGCACAGGAGAGACAAGGGATCAGCCATGTGAAGTCAGAGGCCTAGATGGAGTGATGTGGGCACAAGCCAAGGATACCACAGCCACCAGAAAATGGAGGAGAACTCAGATGGAGCCAGCACTGCACAGGCATGAACCCAGGGTCTTGGTCTCCAGGCTGAGCAAGGACACATTTCTATCATTGCCATTCTCCCAGTGTGTGGGCATTTGTCACAGCAGCTGAGGAAACTCACACACTCCAGAACTGGGAAATGGGCAGCTGGCACCAACAGGCAACAGGATCAAGAAATGTCAGTGGCGATGGCATGTTAAGAGTCTGCCCCCTTCAGGAACCAAGACAGGAAGTGACACCATATTTCCCTTAGCAAACGGTTGAAGGTTTCAGGCATGTTGATCATGAGGCTGGCCAGGTAGGGACAGCGAGAAGTCACACATGTATATTCTGGGACTCTCTGAGCCATCTCTGCAGTGTCCGTGACTCTGGGCCAAAGCTGGAGATGGGGAACATATACTGCCTGCAGTACGAGGTGTTTTGGCTAGGAGGAAGACGTATGCTAACATGTACGGGTTTTATTTGCTTTTGGACCTGGGAATGGAACTCAGACTCAAGGAAGTGTGGGAAGACAGCAGCCAGATCAGTCATGGTCATAAAATCAAGAGTGATTTTGACACCTATGGTCTCTGAGGGCATGGTAGAGGCAGGTTGCTGATTGCACCCTGATCCCCCAAAGCTGTGGCTGAACCCCTGTCTCCTTTGGCTCACTTCCATTCAGTGCAGTGCCGGGGGGACCCTTCTCTGTCACCTGAAAAGCAGGTAGGGGCAGTGCCACCCCTGGGAACTGCTCTGAGAATGTCCACAGACTCAGGGATTGCTATATGAACTTGGCTTGTGACTTTACATTAACATTGTCCCAAGAAGCGGTGCCAGGCTCAGAGAAACAGAGACTTGCCCAAGGTCACACACCCATGACCACGGGATGGCACTAAACCTTGCTGTGTGTGACTTTAATTTCATGTTCTCCTACATGGCTTGGCTGCTCTCTACTGAGGAGGAGTAGGCAACCACTCCTGTCCTGTTTGTCCTCATCCTATAAGCCCAGGAGCCCCAGGAAGAAACAAGATGACTTTAGCTACAAGGAGGGTTTGCTGTCATTTGCACCAGGCTGAGACGCTATGATGTGGTTAGGGTGGGGAGGAGGCCTGTGCTGTACATCCTACCTACCTGGAAGCAGGGCTTTATTCACAGGTGAGGCCAGGGTAATCCTTGGTCTTAACCTCCCTGGACCTTTTCCCTAAACCAGACCACTCCCTCCCTATCCTCTCCGGATATGGTGGCCAGCTGAGTAGACCTGCTGCTCAGATTCCTTTGAGGAGAGCAAGGAGCACTGGAGCCAAGGCCACTGCCCTCCATGCCCTTCAGGCTGCAGCCCCTTGGCGAAGACCTTGGGCACACCTTCCACGGCAATGCCTTCTTAGACCACGCCCCAGACCACACCCATGGCCTCGCCCCATACCATTCCCTCCACAGGCCACACCCATAACCACAGCTCCCACCCGGTGCCTGAGCACTGACTCCAGGGAAGGAGGCCTGGGTCATCAGGAAGCCTGCAGAGAGGGGCTCTGCCTTCCCCAGGAGTCCTCTCCTCTGGATCAGGGGTGTGTCCAGACCCAGAAGAAGCCTGGTCACTTTCCCACAAGTGCAGGCAGGGCTCTCTGCCCCCTTCCCATGATTGCATGAGGCTGCAACGGGTTCCCATCTATCTGGCAGCAGCTCCATACCCAGTGCCCTTCCTGGGCAGAGGCTAGGCCCAGTTGAATGGGGACAGCTTGTTTGTATTTGATATAAGCACTGGATTGTTCTCTACCCTTGCTGGCTATTATGCAGAGGCCAGTCCTAAAATAATATTGAATTTCCTCTCTTATAATTTGGAGGGAGGGTGCTCATCCGGAATTAAGCTGGATGGGGACGCTTTCATCTGTGAGCACTGGGGACTTCTGCACCGACTCCTGGCGTGGGGATAAGAATGTGGGTCTGTTTGCTGAGGAGCTGGAGCCACGCCGTGGCTCCAAGTTCACCGCGTGGAGGCTGCTTGGGAGAGCTCTGTTTTTGTTTTTTAATAAAGTTAGTCTCTTCGTTGCATTGTGCAGAATTCCAGATGAGGCAGTGAACCCTGGATCCCAGAAATGGGAGCCAGTGACTGATTGGTGGCCAGCTGTGTCAGGCCTAGGAAGGCGCCCCAGGACATGCAGTGCCTGGCGTGTAGTGGGTGGTCACTGTGACTCTAGCACAAAGAGCTCACATGGTCTTCCTTGTGCGGCTGGACTGCTTGCTCCAATTTCAAAATACTTGCTTTAGTTTTCTGCACATGCTTCCTGCTGAGGTTCTCATGGCCTCCTTGTATTCCTCGTGGCACAAGTGTTAGGGGCCCTGGGCATCAGAGGAAGGGTGAAGGTCATTCTTTCTGGGGCTTTCTGCTGGAGAGACAGCCAGGCTTTGTAGCCCCTCAGTCCATGCTCAAGTCCCAGACACTGCTGACTAGTTCTGGGACCTTGGACTAAACTTTTCTGGGCCTGGATTTACTCACGTTTAACGTGAACTCAGAGCATGCACCTTGAGGATTGCTAAGAAGATAGAGACGAGATGGCATGGAACCCAGTGTCAAACTCAATACGTGATACCACTGTTACTAAAATGAAGAACATTGTGCATAGCTGGGGTTTAATAGGCTAATTTATGTTATTTACTCAGCAAATATTTGCTAAGCACCCACAAAAATCAGGATCCACAACAGACACTAAGGGGACACAAAGAGCAAGAAGACCTGGATGATCCAGTCCTCCAAGCAAAACAAGATGATGACGGTGATGGTAGTAGAGGTGATGGTGGCAATGGTGCTGATGACAATGACAGTAGTGGTAATGACTGTTGTGATGATAATGGTGCTGTTGGATGATGGCGGTGAGGGCGATGATGAAGCTGGTATGGTGATGATGGTGGTGATGATGATAGTGATGGTGATTTAGATGGTGGTGGTGGTGGTGATGACGGTGGTGGTCACGATTGTGGTGATGATGGTGATAGTGACAATGATGGTGGTGGTGGTGATTATAGTGATGATAGTGATGGTGATTTAGATGGTGGTGGTGGTGATGATGGTGGTGGTCGTGATGGTGGTAGCAGTGATGGCAGTGGTGATTGTGGTGATAGTGACATGCACAATTACAATGATAGGCTACAGAATTTATTTTGTAGAAATGAACAAAGGAATTCTAAAATTAATAGGGGAATATAATGGACCAAGAAAACCCAAATAGCATTGTAAAATGAGAACAAAATTGTGGGATTTATACCAGTTGAATTCAAGGCTCAATCGAAAGCCACTGCCTCCAGACAGTAGGTGTGCTAGCCAGCCTTCCAGCACTGTAACAAATACCTAAATTAATCATTCAGAAAGAAATGTTTATTTTGGCTCACAGTTTTGGAGCCATTGCTTTTAGGCCTCTGGTGGTGTTGTTGAGGTAAGTAGAGTGCAGTGGAGCAAAACTGTTCATCTCATGGCCAAGAGGCAAAAGAGAGCAAGGACGGAGCTGGGTCCCACTGTCCCCTTCAAGGGTGCACCCTAGTGACCTGAAGGCCTCTCATCAGGCCCCATATCCCTCCACCTCCCAATAGTGCCAAACTGGGGACCAAGTCACTAACACCTGGGCTAGAGAACACTCCAGATCCAGTGTAGCAGGAGGTACTGACAAAGGAGTCAGCAAACAGATCAGAGAGCCAGCTGGCAGCTAGAAACGGATGCCTGCTTATATGGTTACAGTAAGCCTGCCCTATTCACAAATTTGGACCAAGAACAGCCGAAAATAAATTAAAAAATCAAAAGAAATTTCAAAAACGAAAGTGTTAAATTTCCACACGTGCATTTCTGTAGCTCAGTGGATGGGGGAAGCTCTCGCTCAGTCCCATGCGATCCTCGGTTGTGTTTAAATAGTTTGTGTGATCTGCTGAGTGGCCCTTAATTTTGTGAAAATCTGTCCCCCTCAGAAAGCAATGATACCCTATAAACAAGGTAAAAGTTGTGGTAATCATCCCAAGCCCAAAGGGCACATCACAGGCTTAATTATGTGATAAAGTGAAAACTTTGGTTTGTTGAACGGTGGCATGTCGTTAGTGAAGTTGGGCGGCGTAATGGAAACTGAGCCAAGCACCCACAGTTCCTGATACGTGTACTTTTCCTCATTGGTGGTGTCCTTGGAACCGCATGCCCACGGACACCAAGCCCACTACATTTGCCTTTCTACAAAAGTGCAAAGCAACCCATGCCAACGGACGACTTGTCAACCAATGGCTCCCACACCACAGTGTGCCTGCCCTACAGCATTAGCTCGGGACATCCCACAGACCCTAGGGTGAAATGCTGAGGCTTTGAAAAGAAATCTAGGTGAACATCTTCCTGACTTGGGAATTGGGAAGTTTCTCAGGACCTACAAAAGCAGTAACATACAAGAAAACATGTGTGAACTAGGGTTTAGTAAGATACAAAATTGTGCTCACGAGAAGTCATCATGAAGAAAACGGACAGACAAGCCACAGTGGAATCCTGTGGTGTGCGCCTCCTGGGGAGCGGGATTGCCTGGGAAGGGGTGAAAGGACAGGAGGGTCTGTGGGGATGGTGATGGTCTGTACCTTGGCAGATTTGGGGTAATATTCGTCAAAACTCATTGGTAGCTTCCACCTGTACACTTAAGACCAGTGTAGTGTATTACATGTAAAGCTCATCTGAAAAGCAAATCAAGAAGCAATATCCAAGTATTGACCTCTCAGGGAACAATAAGCAATGCCTCTTATTTTAAAATGCATCAGAAATGGATGATGGATGGATAGGAAGGTAGCCAAGTTATAGACAAGTAGATTCAACGTCAGTTGCAGGATCCAGGAGTCAGGCACAGGGCAGGGTGATCGGTGTAGGATTCTTTCAAGCTTTTTCATGTTTGAGCATTTTTAAACACATTAATCAGATGTTGGCCTGAGCTGCAGGTTGAAAGTGTATTTACAATGCTTTTTTCAAACAAACCACTGGTATCCAGGAAGTGTTTTAAAAGACTTCAAAAATCAGTAAGAAAAAGACGACGTTTTAGATAAGGGAGCAAAAACTTGAGCAGAAACTTCCCAAAGAGAACTCCCCAAAGACTAACAACCTTGAAAAAGTTTGCAGCGTCAGTAGGCAACATTTCAATATAAATCAAACCCAGTGCGGCGCCTCCCACGCAAACCGGAATGACTAACCATGAAAAAATAGCAAAATGGGACAAAACCAGACAATACCAAATATTGGTCCTGAGCCAGCAGCACACTTAGGCACCACTGCGGGAGTGCGACCTGCCCCAGGTAGCGTCCGCCAGGCTCAGCATCGGTGTAGCCTGTGCCTTGGCCATCCCACTGCCAGGGGAGCCCCAACAGGAGTGGCGGATGGTCATGCACAAGAGAGCCCCTCAAGGACACAGACCAACTGCAAGCAGGACAACCCGAAGCTTGGGATGGCCCAGGTGTCCAGCAATGCAGAATGGATCAGAAAATACAGCCCATTGACTGGAGGGAACTCTACACACTTCAAGGCTGGGGGATCTTAGAGGCACAATCTTGCTTAAAAAGAAGCCAAACGCAAAGAGTATTACTTCATGAATATAAAATTTGAAATTATGAGCCTGATTCCTAGTGAGTGGGCAGCCTAGGGTCCTCAGGGTCTTGGAGGAGGAGCTGGACACTGCAACGTCTGGCCTTCATGGCCCTACATGGGTGGTGCCTTGCAGAAATTTGAGTTAAGGAGCATCCTGACACGAAGGATTCTGCAGTACAGGAAACAATTCTTGGTCTACAGGGATCTCACTCATGACCCCACCCTAGAAGGCCCCCTAGAAGGCCAGCCCCGCCCAGTGTGGATCTTCCAGCTGCGGGGTCCTGGGCGTGGGGCAGTCCAAGCCTCCAGGCCATGTTTGCTTAGCTGGCCTCACAATGCCGCCCCTGTCTTTTCTGGGGGTGAGTCATGCACTGTGCATGGAGTGCTATGGGCACCGAGGGGCCCTTGGGCAGCCCAGGGGGATGAAGCCCACCCTGCAAGGGCCCTGGATTGGGAGTCAGGGGACCTTGGCCTGCCCCAACTCCTTGTGTGCACAGGTGACCTTGGCCACCTTTCTTGTCCTTGTGCCTCAGTTTCCTCCCGGGCCAAGTGGAAGTTTTAGGCAAAGTGCAGCCCTCTGTAGCCCCAAGGGGGTGATGAAGGAGACTTGGAGAGGAAAACACTTTGCTTCTACCCCAGTGGCTCCAGCAGACTCTGGGATCTCACCGCCTGTTCCCTCTGCTTCCTTGTCTACACCTCCTGCCTGAGTCACTCGCTTAATAACTAACACAGGTTGGGAAATATTTTAAGCACACTGCACATTTTTCTCATTGCATGGACAACAAAAGGACTAATTGAATCATGATCTCCCATGGTGATGGCAGACCTGGCGTGCTTGCATGCTGAATGCCGTTAACTTGAACCAAAGCCGCCCACATCTTCACACTGTCCGTGTTCCTTCACCACAGATGCTGGGCAGGAAAGGGCCCTAGGGTTGTCCTCCTCCCCAGCTGAGCCCTCCAGGCCAGAGGCAGGGGGCTCCCTGGGAGCAGGGCCCAGTTGAGACTTGTACCTAAACTTCCTGTCGCCATTGGGAGGCCTCTTCCAGCACTTGGGAGTCAAGGCTAAATGTCCACCTGCAGGTGAGGGACATGTTGAGTCTGGACCTTTGGGAGGGTGGCATTCTTGTTGATGACAGCTGGACCTGCCTCTGGTGGCTTCGGAAGCTCAATATGACATCTGGGCCTTGCACGCTGCACCGGATCATCGTTCCTCTCTCACAGGCGAGAGAACTGAAGCCCAGAGAGGCTGCCAGTGGGACAAAGCATGGGGCAGGAATCAAATCTGGTTCCTGGGGCCTGAAGAACCAGGGGAGCACAAGCCTGCTCCTGATGCATCTCACACTGCTTCAAGGGAATCTTTAGCTTCTGCTCCAGGCCTCAGCATCACCCCCTGACCCTGGCCTGTGCCCCCTCCCGGCCCCATCTCCCAAAGCTCCATGTGGCTCCTGCCCTGGGGACTTCAGCCTGGCAGCAGGATCAGGGAGCCCACTGGCTACATCAGAACCACCGCAGGCATGATGCATGATGGGATGTTTTCTGCAAGGACCTTGTTCATTTATTGCCCCTCCTCCACGTGGAGGAAATTCTGACCCTGATATCCCTTGGGAGCCAGTGACAATGGTGATGATGGTGATAGTGACCGGCACAGTCACAGCCATGTGTCAGTCAATGCTGTGTGGCACAGACAGATGTCCCATGGGGTGATGTCACCGAGTGACCCTGTAGCCATCTGCCTGTGGGTGCACAGTCATTACCTACATGATATTATTTACTGCACCCTAAGGACACATTTCCCAAACATCCTGTCATTCAGTGACACAGGACGATACCCGGGCACACACACGGCTGCTCGCTCCCACACCGACACAGGTGCCCGCTTCCCACGGACACGCACTTTCACTTGTAAGGAGGCACAGCTCTGCCCAGCCCAGAGGCTCAGCTATGATCCCCGTGCCATGCTGTACAGCAGGCATGGAGGCCCTGCTCCCTGAGGAGGCACGGACGCTCTGAGAGCTGAAACCTTGGCCATATGGCTCAGGGTGGCAGGGGTGGGATTTGACCCCAAAGCTTTGTACCCAACTCTTCCATCTTTGACTTCTGACCTTCAACTACCAACTCTCATCTCCATGTCCCTGTGACCAGTGGGGACAGGGTGGAGGTCTTCAGAGCTTAGGGCCCAGACCCGGGCAGAAGTGCCTGCCGGGGAAATCCCAGTGGTTATGGAGCCTGTGACAAGCCAGGCGTAGGGGTCCTATTTTCATGGACACACATAGGGAACGCAGTGGGTGACAAGGACTGGGCAGCCGGTTTTGCTGATGTTTGAAGAGTGTAAGGACCAGTGGTCCAGCTTAAAGGCCTCTCTCCTCTGGGGCTCAGGTGACACTGCCCCTCTTGGCAGACCCTCAAGCCAAAGGCTCTTGTTCAGCCCCTGCCTGCGTGTGGGACTCAAGGTTGGGTGATGGTGCCTGGCCTGGAGAACAGCCACCAAGAAGCAGCTGTGGAGGGTGTGTACTACACTCGCTGGGGTTGTCCTGTGCCCTCAGGTCCAGATCACTGTGCCCTCCTATGTGTCCCCATGGTACCTGCAAGCCCTGTGAACCACTGGCACTGACTGGCCTGTCGGGTCCCCCAGCTTCCCATGGGCTCTGGACACCATCCAGGATAGGCTCCTGCTGGTGGGCTCCAGCCAGCCTGGGATCTGGGGACTCCACCTCCAGTCCCAAGAAGCCAGAGGGTTGTGGCAGACCTAGCTCCAGGTTGGCCCAGGCTGGGCAGCAGGTATGTACAGTGTTGGGCAGTTCACAGCTGGGCACAGGAGCCAGAGGCACCAGTGTTCTCATCTCAGCCTCTCCAGCCAGGTAAGAATCAAAGGCTGCTTCGTCCCCAGATCAGCTGGACACAGGAAGGGGCAGAGCTGGGGCAGCGAAGGCCTCATCTGCTTTCCTTGTTCTGTAGCAGAGGACTCTGACCCCTCAAAGGTCAGGGGCTTGCCCAAGGTCACCACGCTGCTTATCTTTGGGCTTTACGTCTTCAGGTTTTTGGGGGGAGTGAGGGAGACCCCATGGGCTTACTGCAGACTGCAGAGGGCTGGCTGGCAAGTGGTCACAGGCTTAGCAGGTGACAGTCCTCTAGTTCTGCCTGTGTGCTGTGCCCCATTGCTCTCCGCTTGCCTGAGAGCTGCATCCCCATTTCCTGTGAATCAGTCGGGAGAGCACTGTGCGCTGCACCCGGTGGGCACAGTGACCCGGCGGAGACCAGCCAGGCAGGAGCTGGAAGAGCCTCTCTGGTGTGCTCCACATAAAGACCCCTGGACTCAGCCACCCCAGGGCTCCCTGAGCTTTGATCTCAGCTGTCCCCTGAATGCTGGAGCCTCCGAACTATGTGGGCCCTTCGAAGCCGATCGGTGCTCTAGGGGGAATAAACGGTGAGGACGCGACAGGAATGCGGCTCCTCCAGAGACTGGGCTGAAGTGGAAGTTGAATTCAAGAAGAGCTTGGGCAGATGTGGGAGCAGTAACAGCCGCTCCTCATCTGTGCCGAGGAGCCAGGCCTGGGGAAAGTCGCGTTCGCACGCACCTCTGGATCCTTCATGCTTGGGTGTCGCTTTCTCTCTCCCCGCTGAGCAGGTGGGGAAACAGGTTGGCCGGCTTATGTGGCTTGCCCGAGGTCGCGCAGCTGGCCAGGGTGGTTCTGAAGCTCAGGCCCGTCTCCGCTGTGCAGCCTGCAGCAGCCCCTGTGCTGTGACCTGTCCACGCCAGACTCCCACACCCCACATTCCAGAGCATATCCAGGAAGTTGAGAACCTGGCTGCCAGGAAGTCTGGGTGTCAGAGTCCCATAAACAGCCCAGTCTGCATAGGTGGGGGGCAGTCCAACCAGGACTGTCCCCGGGAGCCGTGATGAGGGTTTGAGTGCCACAGCTCAGGTACTGACTTTTTCCCGCCAAGGAGAACTCCTGGGGTTGACATGGTGGGCACCATCTCGAGGCACCTTGGTTTGGGGTTCTTCACCAAGTCCATTCATTCAGTACCACAGGCGATTCTCTAAATGCTGAGGTTGTACCCACAACCTGCTGACCAGTCCCTGACCTTGTGTCCTCATAGTCTAGGTGGGGGGAGGTGGATCGTGAGCAAGAAGATGAAATCGATGTTGGGGTCCCTTAGTGTCCCAAGGTTGCTGGGACAAAGTGTCACACACTGGGGGTTTAAGACAGCAGGGGTTTAGTCTCCTACAGCCTGGAGGCCAGGAGTCCAGAGGCCCCAGGGGAGGTTCCAGGTGTCCCTTGACTTGTGGCCACAACACTCCAGTCTCCGCCTCTATCTGCATGTGTTCACCCTTCCTGCATCCTTCTGTTTTTCCCTTTTCTTATAAAGATACCACCAGTCATTGGATTTGGGACCTGCCCTAACCCCATAGGGTCACTTTTTGAGTTTTGGGTGGACATGAAATTTTGGAGGACACTGTTTGCCTATTATAGGTAGTAAATGCTCCAAAGAAAGATGAAACAAGAAGATGTCCAGAGAGACTGGGGAGGGGTCGGGAAAGGGGGCAATGGTAAAAAGAGAAGGAGAAGGTGAGCCTGGGGGAGGGGCACAGTCCATGCAAAGGCCCCAAGGTAAGAATCTGCTGGCGACTTTGAGGGCCAGGAAAGACAAGCGGGGGACAGAGCTCAGAGGAGGTTCCACTGTTGGTCATGAACAGGAGGGGGTCACCCTGGCCTGTACCCTGAGTGGAAAGGAGACCTGCTAACGATTTCCAGAGGAAGAGCTGTTGCCTCGGGCTTCTGCCTCAGGCTCTCTGTGGCAATGCTCCTCTCTCTGGGAGCATGATGTCCCATGAGAGGGCAGGGGAAGGAATTTCTGTCATAAGATTTGGGTCATCCAGGACATCCATTGTTAGTTTGTCTGTTCTCTGGCATTTTCCAGCCTCTCCTAGGTGCCCCTAGGCTGTGGCAGGTTCCCTCCTGCTCTGCTTCGTCCCAGGCCACCCGGCCGGAAGCCTGGTTTCTCTCCACTTCAGCCTGTCTCAGGGCTGCCTGGGCTCAGACACCTGGTGGGGCTGTGGCAGCTGCAGGGTCCTGACGCCTGTGAGGCCACATCTGTCTGAGCACCTGCCTGAATTGGGCCTGGCCCTCAGCCTTTTCTGCCTCTGGCAGCTTGGCCTCAGCCAGAATCTGCTGAGTTAACTGATCATTTTGGTATCCAGGGCAGGGCCCAGGGATTGGGCCATGCATGGGGGGGAGGGGTCACCAGCAGAGCTCATTCTCTCCCTGTGGTGTGGAGCTGCCTGGGGAGGGAGGAGAAGTGTCGGCCTTTGGGAACTGCTCGCTGTCCCCAGCCTGCAGGTGGGCCCATTCCTATGGGCAGCGGCTGTGCTCAGGCCACTGTCCCATGGCAGCCCTCTTACCAATATGCCAACCTCTGGCCTCTCAACAGTGCTGTGAAATCAGCTGTATGCTTGTCTTTTCTGAACATGCAGAGAAACCGAGGCTGATGACTTTAGGAATTCCCCAACTGCCTAGCCACCAGCTGACTGGGTTTAGCTGTGGTGTGAGCTCTGCCCTGCCATGTGTGTTGGTACAGGGTTTGCACCATGCTCAGTGCCTGGCAGGAGCAGAGCAGGGGCTGCCTCCCTCACTGCTCCTGCCACACCCTCCAAGGGCAGCGGATCAGGGATTTTTCACTATTTTTTTTCCACTTTGAGCCAGACATGGTGGCATAGCCTATAATCCCAGCATTCAGGAGGTTGAGGCAGGAGGTTTGAGAGTTCCAGGCCAGCCTGGGCTACATAGTGAGAACTTGTTTTAAAAAAAGAAGGTTTTTGTCTTGTCGTTGTTGTTGGTAGAGTTTCATGTTAATCCGTCATTTCTTTAGGTCTGAATGAACTTTTTTGGTAGTAAAACATGAACACCTGAAACTGACTAAAGAGCTTGATCCACTAAATGTACACAGCGTGTGCCACCCACACCCACTCTGGTCCAGGGTCCAGGGACTTCCTCATCACTCTGAACAGAAACTGTCCCATGGCTAGTCCCCTGCCTCTGGCCTGGCAACCAGCAATTCACTTTCCATTTCTATGGAGTGGCCTGCCCAGGGAATGGGTGTAGCCTCTGTGGCTGACTTCTGTCCCTCTGCACTGTGTTCTCAGGGGCCACAGTGCTGTAGCAGGTCACTCAGCGACAACCATTTCATTACTGCACATGGAATGCACAGTGGTCCCCATGCATCGGCCGGACTGCCCACTTTTAAAACCCACTCAGAGACGTCCAGATGAGATGGTGAGCTTGGGGGCTCCCATCAGTGGGCTGCTGGCCCTCAGATTCACAGCCTCGCATGACCACCACAGGCTCTGTACGCAGACACAGCAGCGCTGCTCCTCTGACCTCTCTCAAGGGGAAGCCGGAACATCACAGGGCCCTTGCTGTGTGGGGAACCCTCGGCTGCCCAGCTCCCAGAGGGCCGAGCCCTGCTGAGGCCCTGATCTTTGATCTGAATTTTGTCAGACAACAATCCCCAAAGCAGGAGGAGCCAAGAGAAGCCTGAGGGACTGGGGAAGAGCTCAGAAAATTCACTATGTCCAACAGCAGTCTTTTCGGATGGGCTAAGGCCAGTGTGGCCTGGTGACTTGCTAACGGGTGCCCAGATCATAGTATGTAAGCCAAGGTGAGACACATTCCACGTGCCTGGTTGCCTCCTGCTCTGAGCTCCCACAGCCTCAACCTGCGATGAGGAGGACATAGCTTGGCAAGGACATGACCCTTGCCCAAGGTCACACAGCCATGCTGGGGGTGTCTGAGGTGCCATGCCTGCTTTAAGCACAGATATAGGGCTGGGGGGTGGTTCAGTGGTGGAATGCTTGCCTAGCAGGCGCAAGGCCCTGGATTCCATCCTCCGTATCTTAAGCTACATCAAGAAACCCCTGCAGATTGACTCTGAAGCTCCCGAAGCTGAAGTCCAAAATCACACTTAATGATAGGCAGTCATCCAGCTGTGGCAGGGCTGGCTCCTTCTGGGGACTCCAGGGACAGTCCTCCTTTATGACTTCTGGCATCTGCCACCTCTCTTGGCTTGCAGCTCTCCTCCATCTTCAGAGCCCACAGCACCGTGTCTGGGACCCTGTGTCCATTCTCTGCCCAGAGGTGGTGTTCCCTCAGCTTTAAGGACTTCTGTGATAATTTTGGGTTCCCTGAATAACCCCGGATTTTCTCCCATCTCAAATGGTCCCATTTGCAAGGTCCCTTTTGTCATGAAGGGGACATAGTTACAGGGTTCAGACTCAGGATGGAGTGTCTTTGGGGACCATCATTCTGCTGACCCCAGGCTCCTCGGCCATCCCTGTTGGTAGGTCCTGGCCATCTTACAGAAGGGGAAGCCAAGGCTCAGAGAGGTGAGGTGACCTGCACTGGGCACAGCGGGGCTGCAGCGGAGGCTGGGCTGCCTGGCCCTCCCCTGTGCTGATGGCTGAAGCAGCTGGTGCTGCCAGGTGGCACCACAGTCCTAGGCTGGGGCACAGCACATGTGCTGTAGCTGAGGTTGAGTCCTTTCAGGTCCTCACATGGTCAGAGCTTGCAACCCTGCTGCAGGGAGGGACGGCAAGAGTGAACTCAGGGTGGGCAGGGTGGCCCTGGATGAGGAGAGAGAGTCGGGCAGGGAGGCTGTCCATGGCATCTTTGGAGGTGAGATTAGGGGGGCTGCAGACCGTCTTCTTTAAACCTGGGAAGCATTGTTCCTTTGGTTACTGAAGCAACTTTATTTATCCATCAGCCCTACCACAAGCGCTGGGAAGGATTCGGAACACTGGTTTGTGGTGGTGCGGCTGCCTGGAGGGCAGCTGCTGGCATGTGGGATGGGCTGGGGGTCCTTGGCTGAAGTGGGGAGGCGTATGTGTGTGTGGTGTGTGCAGGGTACATGTTCACATTGCCGTATCTCATGACTGGTGTGAAACACACGTGTGAGTGCACTTGCAGAATGAGTGCTGTGTACTGTGTGTGGTGTGTGCATGGTGTGTGTGCAGCATGCATGTGTGGGCGTGTAGCCCATGTGCTGTGGGTTGCTGCATGGAAGACCATGGTGGCACCTCTGTGCTGCGCTCCATGGCTGGGAAGCTCATCCGTCCTCTGGGCTGTGGCCCCTCTTCTGTTCAGTGGGGGTGCGATGCCTGCTGGGCATCTGGACTGGAGCTCTTGGCTGCATGGGCTGAGGGCCTCTCACTGCCTTTTCCATATTGCTGGAAACTTCCACCTCCTGGCCAGGGCTGTGCTGGCGGGCAGATCGTTCCAAGTGAAGCCATGGAAACTGGGGTCACAGATCTGCAGTTTTCCTGGGCCCCATGGCTGGAGGCAGGGGCTGTACTTTGGCTTGGGGCTGTCCCTGGGGCTGTGGACAAGCTCTGCTCTGTGGTCAGAGATGTCCATGTGCACCATGCATGTCTGTGTGAGACGCCTCAGCCTGTGGGGTCCTGGAGAAGGGGTTGGGCCCCAGCAGCTCTTCCCTAGAACCTGGGCCCCAAATGTCCACCACTAGGCGACTACCCCACACCTAGCACACTTGCTCATCCATCTCACCTCATTCCACTCACGGACCAGGAGTGAGGCTGCCAGGTCCCCATCCTTATGGGCAAAAACATCAAGTTGTCCCAGTCCTGAGGGATTGGAGGCGACAAGACCACACAGTGGGCAGAATGGTGGCCCAAAAGACATGTCCACATCCTACCCTTTGGGCCTGAGGTGTGGCCTCATCTGATATAGGATTATGGATGTGATCCAGGTGGGATGAGGCCGTGCTGCAGTGGACAGCCCTAACTCCTGGGACTGGGATCCTCTAAGCAGGGGAGGGGTCTTAGAGGCAGACACCAGAGGGGCCATGGGAACACGCAGGCAGAAGCAGAGTGATGTGGCCCCTCCAAGGCTTGCCTAGGACGGCTGAGCTCAGAACTAGAGGGAGACCGGCCACTTCCCCTCCGAACCCCTGTAGGAACTGGTTTTGGCTGCTCCGGCTCCTGGCCGGTCTTGGCTACTGGCTCCAGACACTGAGAGAAAGCGTTTCTGCTGCTCTGAGCCCTGGGCTCTGTGGCCCTCCGTCAGGGAAGCACCAGGGTGCTCACACCAACAAGAAGAAGCAAATAAATGAGTTAACCCAGAGCCCCCTCTGGGTCCACCACAGCCAGCTCCCACGGGCCATGCTCCTACAAGCCACATTCCCACAGGTCACACTTCCATGGTCACACTCCCACAAGCCATGCTTCCACAGGCCAGGTTTCCACAGGCCATGCTACTGCTGTCTGGGCTGCCACAGGCCAGGGTCTCACGGGTTCAGCTCCTGCACGCTGGGCTCCTGCAGGCTGCCCAGTGAGGCCCTGGCTGGGGTACAGGCAGGCCCACACACCACCTGCGGAACTCTCTGGAAGGACCTGCCCCTCCCTAGTCTAAGATGCCTGCCTGAGGCTCCGCATCTCCTGTTCACTGCCCCCTAAGTCCTTCACAGAACTAGTTTTGTGTCTTCCTGGGAACCAGACAACCAGTGGTCCTGGGAAGCTGGGGGTGGGGCGTGTCCCACAGGCCCTCTGTGTAGAGGGAGCTGTGAGCCAAGGTAAGAAGTGAGGTGATGGGAAAGCCCAGAGGGGGCTTTGGAGTGAGCAGTGACCTCAGGTTACTCAATCTGTTCCCTGTGACGGAGGACCAGGCCTTCTTGGGGCTCTGTGGGTTGGGGGTTTCTGGGCTGCTGTGACAAAACACCACAGGGGGCATCAGTCCTCATAGACTGGAGGCTGGGGCCCTTTTCTCTTTATGTGCCCGGTTCCCAGTCACTGGATGGGGTCCACCCAAATGACTTCATCTTAACGGGGTCATCTGCAACGACCTATTTCCAAACACTGTCCCCTCATAGGTATGGGGGCTGGGACACCAACATTTTGGAGGACACAGGCCAGTCCATGACATAGGGGTCTGTGCAAAGGATCAATGGTGCCCTGGACACTGCTTTGGGAGAGGACGCCGCAGGGTGGCAACCAGGCTGCTTGCTGGACAGGAGACTGGGTGGGTCCCTTGATCCACAGGACACACTAGGGGAAACACCACCACCTTGAGTCTACACAGGGCTCAGCCATGCTGCCTGCTCACGAGTGGACACACTTCTGCTCTGTCCTCATGAGTGTTTTCAGTTTTTCAGAACCGGCAGGAATCAGAGCATTTCCTACTGAGCTCACCTCTGAGAACCGCAACGCTCACCTAAGGAGCAGTTAAGCATGGCGGGCCTCTGTGCCTCTCTTGCTGTGGGACACTCATCCTGCCACTTGCTGTGCCTTGCGCTGTGTCCCACAGGTAGTCTGAGAGCAGCTGGGGATCTACGAAGAGCTGTCGGATGTGCCTGGGTGCGGGGCCAGCTGTCTGTCCAGCAGCTGTGGGCCCCATGCCTGTAGCTGCCCATTCTGTCACTTCTTCTTAGTGTGCTCTGTGTCTTTGAGGCAGAAGGCCAGGCCATCATCCACAGGGAGGGGCTCTGAGCACACTGTTGCAGGCATCGCCAAGAGGCCTGACAGCACCTGGTGTCACTGACCTGGAGATCAGTGGGCAGGCGTGGTGGGGTCCTGTCCCTCACGTGGCTTCATTCTTTCTGGAGGCCACAGAGTCCACACCCTACCCCTCACTCAGCTCCTCCAATCACCCGTCCCCATATCCCAGCGGCCAGCTGGAGAGACAGGGCTGGGAGGGAGCCAAGAATTCCTGTCCCCAGAGATGTTAGCCAGGCACCAATGAAGAAAGAGTAGGAATGGAATAAAAATTCTTTTTTAATGCTCTCGGCTGCTAAGTTCAGCCCTTTAGCCAGAAATCTGAGTGCAGCGCTCTTAGCCTTGCTGTTTCAAAACTCCATCTTGCACACTGCTGCTGGTCCAAGAATAATGGGAGCAGATGGGACGTTTTCCTGAGCTCCTCCAGCACGTGCGGGGCCAGACTGTGAAAGGGACACTCGGCTAGGGCAGATGGGGATCCTGCATGAAAGGACAAGGTCAGGAGACCCCTGGCCAGGCCGGGGCTTGTGAAACTGACACTGGCCTTGTGGCCTGCTGGCTGGGCGTCTCCCACTGAAGAGCTGCCTGCCACCCTTCCAGGACGCAGCACTTCATTAGCAGGAGCCTGGCCAGCAATTGGGAGAAGGAAAAAGGGTTTGGAAGAGGATCCTGACTAAAGTGTCCCCACGTGGCCAAGGAGGGCAGGAGCAGCTCCCCAGAACTAGGATTCTGGGCTGTTCACCTAGAGAGACCCTTCACTGTGCAACAGGGCCTGAGGCCAAGAAGGGTGCAAGGTGCCCAAGTCCCAAGTGACTGGCAGCCCAGGCCTCAGCTCACCTCTCCCCACACTCAGACCACCCAACCCCATAATGATGTCCTGTGTCCTCCACCAGCAGAAGCTTGTCTCTGGAGGACTGGACTTCCCTGCCCAAAGAGGCAGCCTCAGTGGATAAAATGCAGGCGGTCATGATGAGGAAGAGTCTGAGTTAGGACTTAGGTGGCAGCCATGTTTCTGATTAACCTTGGGACTCCTGACTCCCCTCCCCCCATGACAGCGGGAATCCCTCCAGACCAAGAAGAATGGGACTACTGTGGGCAGAGCTGGAGTGAGCTCATGACCTGTACCTGGCTCAGCTGAGTGCAGGCTGCTTTTGACCAATCCCAGCTGACCTGCAGTGAGTGAGAAGCAAATGCTTACACTGCACACCATTGAGATTTTTGTCGTTATTTGTTACACAGCAGTAGCTGAATGACACAGCTCGAAATCTGGAGAAGCTGGAGAGAAGAAAGGAAGAAGATGAGGGGAAGCAAAGGCGGTTAAAGCCTACAGAGGGCTTTGTATGTCTGGTCATCCCCTTGTCCACTGGGAATACATTCCAAGACCCCCAGAGGGTACCTGAAACCATGCATGGGACTGAAGCCTAGACACGATGTGTCATTCTACACATATGTAATGTTACATCTTTTCATCCTCACTAAGCACTGACCACACACTGTGGCCATAACTTTTGAGGTGCAACGGCAAAACTCACATGAATTTCTTCTTCCTTCGTCCATCTTTTGGAGATGGAAGATTTGTTCTCACCGTGGACCTGGTTAACCTCACAAAGGGTTGGTTCACACCTTCCTTATTCACTCAAGAACTCTCACCTTTGCACAGAAAGGAAGGCCTCTAGGCTTCTCTCTGTCATGTCTGGATTGCCAGGGTCAGTACTCTTGCCACTGGAGGTCACTGCTCAGTGAAATGAGAGTAACTTGGGCATAAGCACCAGGATACCATGACAGTGGGTCTGAGAACCGAGGTCACCAGGTGATTAGCAGTGGGGTAGTGTGTGCAGCATGGACATGCTTGACAACTCACGTCCCAGGCAGGACAGAGCTGGTCAGCTACTCAGAACAGTGCAATTTAAAACTTATGAGCCATTTGTTTCTGGATTTTTCCATTCAGTATTTTTGGACTGTGCTGGCCATTGGTAATTGAAGCTGTGGGAAGCAGGACCACAGATGAGGGTCAGAAGAGGCTGCTGTACCTGGCTCTGGTGACGCCATCTTGTTCCACCTTCTCAACAATGCAACTAATTTTTTTCTTTTCTTGGTGGTACTGGGGTTTGAACTCAGGGCCTTGCTCTTGCTAGGCAGGCACTTTACCACTTAAGCCATGTCCCCAGCCCTTTTTGTTTTAATTTGTTTTTCAGATAGGATCTTGTGTTTTTGCCCAGGCTGACCTCTGACTGTGATCCTCCTACTTATACCTCTCATGTAGCTGGGATTACAGGTGTCATCCATGCCCTGCCCAAATTGGCGCTATTATTTCCCTCATTTCAAGACAAGGAAACAGGGTTAGGTTGGGAATGTGGCTTGCTCAAGGCCAACAGCCAGAAAGTGGTGGAACTGGGGCTCATTTGTGCTTTCCCTGCTCAATCTGCCCCATCCACAGTAGCCATGGGACTACAGGCAGCTACAAACACTTAAATTAATTACAATTAGGTGAAATCAAAACACCACCTCCTCATCACACCAGCCTCATTTCAAATGCCCCAGGCAGTTGGGTTGGATGGCACTAGCACCAGGAGTTCCTGTTGTGGTGGGAGAGTCCACTGGACAGAGCTGTAGGCTGGGTTCTGTCCAGGGGACGATGGGCACTGACTATTAGACTGGATGCCTGGGAGATGGTTGACTGGCCAGGCCAGGGCTCACCTCCATCAGCTCTGTGACCTCAGCATCCCTCCACCCCCCTACAGCCCGTGTCACCTGGAGGGTCCTGGATGGGGACTGTGTAGTGGCTAGTCTCCATGTGCATTGCTAGGGAGAGAATTGCCACCTCATTAGCACTTATTTATTTATTCATTCGACAATTTATTTACGTGACTATGGACTGGGGTATTTATTTCACACTCTGGGTTATAATCCCATGCTGTGCTATTTATTTTGTTTGCATGGCTCCAGCCTGGGCTACTGGAAGCTGTTCAGTGGGCTCCTGTGACACCTCTATGCTCTCATTGTGTGTGGTATATCTGTGTCTGGGTGTGCATGTCATTTTCCTACTTTTTGTCACTGACAGCCTTCCAGCTTCAGTGGCACATTCCCCACACAGCCCTAAACGGAGTCATTTCCCCAGGGAGAGTTGGGACCTCCATTGGAGGAAATATTAGATTCCCAGGGGAGTCCACTGCTACTGGGGCATCATGTCTTCTGGTCTACTCAGGAAATGCAGCCGGGCACACGCAGGTGTGTGTTGTTTCTGCACCTGCCCTGCTGAGCCTTTGAAGTCGAACATGACTTCAAATGATGTCTCCAGCTCTCACCAGGGACAAGGTTCCTTCAGGCCTCTCCTGGCTTCTCTGGTGCCCTCCCACGCCCACCTCCACTTGCCTATCGAAAATGAGATGGTTTCAGAACTGTTAGCCATGTGTGTGGAACAGCTTCATCATGCAGACCACAGAGCTCTGCCTTTCAGATTCCCGTGATGCACAATCCCTCCTAAGGACGGGGACGGAGACCCTCCTGCTCCCCATGCAGACAGAGGCTCAACTGCTTGACTTCCGAGCTCAGGCCCCTCACTCCAAAGTCCCCTCTTGGTTACCACCCTGCAGCAGCCTAAGAAGTGTGTGTCCCATTGTGGCTGACCTCATGTCGTCAGCCTGTGCCTTATGGCAGACACATGCGGGTGTGGGTTTGGCTGCAGTATCTGCTTCATCCCTCCTCTGACCTCGATGGGGAAGGCAAGACACCGCTAGGTCTGAGTGCCTGGGCGCAGTCTCCACACAGGTCTCACCTGGCCACTGCTGCCAGCCTCTTGCAGGTGAGGATGTCTTAGCTCCCACCCTGGAGCTCTGGACGAGGTCTGAGAGAGGACGTCTCAGAGGCTATCTAGGATCTGGGACTGTGAGGGCTGTAAAACAGAAAACCACTGGTGCTGGACCCGACAATAGAGACTACCCTCTCAGGGATGCAGATGAGCAGGACAGTGAGGAACTGGACAGCCACCACCTGCTAAGCCTGGCCTTGCTGCTCTCAGCTGGCAGCTCACCCAGGGGGGTGGGGGACTGAGGAAGGGATGACCTCCTGCCTGGCCTGCTACCCACCCAAGTGTGAGGCCCTGTAGCTGCGTGGAAAAGGTTTGGGTACAAACAGCAATGTGAGGGTGGACTGTGCTGCATGGTGGCATCAAGCAGCCATTATTTTCTTCTTATGCCTCCTTCCTTGCATCCTTCACCCCAACATAGACACCCATTTGAGAATAGTGGGGATGTCTTCCTATTCCCTGCCTTGGAGCCCATCTGGATCTCTCAGGAAGGGGAAAGGGCTTGTATACAGAGCCTTCCTCCATAGGAGAGGATGCGTGGGCAGAAGGACTAAAACACAGTGTCCCAAACAGAGGAGAGCCAGGTGGAGGGGGCCGGGAGGCAGTGGGACTGTGTGGTTCCACCTCAGTGCTGGGCTGTGAGCCGAGGGCAGCACTCAGGTTGTAGGTAGCTTTATCCACATGCCTACCTCACTGACTCCCTCTGCCTGCAGAGGTTTGGTTTGAGAAGGGTTCTGAGGCTCTGCCCAGGCTCAATGGAGCGGAGCGTGTTCACAGTCAATTAGAGATGTCTGCCATGAGCTCAGAGGAGTGGCACTTGGAAGGACATTTACCTCTTGCTCAGGTTTCCCTTGTGGCCCCTGATGCACAAAGTATGGGATAAGAGACAGAAACTCAAGTCCCAGCCCTGCCTCCTACTTTGAGCTCCCCAGCGGTCCTGAGCCTTCCTGACAGTTAAGCAGGTGCAGGCGGTGCCTAGAGCTGAGATGGACTGGGTGAGCTGTGGGCTGCAGAGTGCTGGGGGGGGAGGGCTCTCCCCAGCCTTACCCGCATTCCTGCTTCATTGCTTCTACCTGCCTTCCAAACACTGTTCCCAGAGCCCCCACCTGGGCCTAGGTCCTGCCTCAATCTGGAGTCCCTGGGAGCCAGCTGCTCCCGTGTTGCCACCACTCCTGGACCCTTGTCTTTAGCCCAGCCCCCTGGTTCACCTCTCACCCTACTTCTCCAGCTGGAGGGCCCTAGCTGCATGCTCCCAGGACCACAAAGTTAATGCTTAGTTGCCCCTCTCCAACACCCAAATCTACCCTTCGTGTTGTCATTTCTCTGCTGCTGGCATCCCTGGAGCTGTCCCTGTTCCCCACTCTGTCATGACCTTGATCCCTGGGTCCTGCCAAGCCCACTGTGAGTCACTCCACCTGACCAGTTCTCACTGGGGTGGTAGTTGAAGGCCTCAGCTGCGAACAGCCTCCCACCTAAACCTCACCCTTGCGCCCCATGCACCCTAAGGACTGTTGGCCCCTTGCAGCCCTCCATTGTGGAGCAAGAAACTCCCCACCCACAGATGCCAAAGAAACATACAGAATTCACCTCATATGGGCCACGCTGGTCCCGCCCACTGACCACGTCTCACCCACTGGTCCACTGAGGAGAGAAGGCTGCCTTGGAATGCAGGGAAAAGCATTTGAGTGGATGTAAAAGGAAGTGGGGTGGGGATTACGTCAGAGGATGGGAGGATGGCTGGCGCTGAGGAAGCTGGAGTGCGGCCTGGAGCAAACCCCCAGAGGACAGATCAGAGCAGCCCTCCCGCCCTTCACTGCCTCCTCCTAAGTCTGTTAGGAAGAAATAATATTTTTCTCCTTAAACACATTAACCTGCTAAGCGTCAGGTCTCCACACTCTTTCCTCTGTTCACTGCAGCAGGAAGCAGAGGCGGGAGCCCTGCCTCATCTGTTCTCCTGGCCGGTCTTGCTCTTCTGTGAGCTTCTGGGTCTCAGAGACGCCCTGCAAGGCTGGCTCTACTCCACTGCTATGCACGACACCACAGTGGCAGGAAGGACCATGTGGCTGACCCCTACTGGGCAGGACTGAGAGCTTTGTGGCAGGTGAGCTCGGGCTGCAGTGGTTGACACAGTTCAGACGACTGCTGGATACATGTGCTAAGGAAGACTGATGTTTTCCCTCTCTGCTTCTAGTCAACCTTGTTTGAGACTGGAGGAGGCTGTATTCCCTGGCTTTCTGGTTCACTGTCAGGGAAGAGTGTCTTAGGTCCCATGTCACTCTACTGTAGTTAAATCTGAGGCATAAGGGATCAGAAACCACTAGTGACAGCCTCTTGCTACCTGTCCCTGGGTCATGGAAACCCTGTGTGGTCCATGCCCCAAGATCCTGGGGTTGGAAGTAAACACTGGTTTGGAATTTGGCAGGTCCCCTGGGTGGGGTGTGTTCAATAGGCATTCCAGCTCCTGAGTGTCCCCAAAGGTCCAGCACAGAGCCAGGTTCCCAGCAAGTGTATAAGCAAGGTTCCCACAGTCTCTGGAAGGGAACCCTCAGATTCATGGGACTCACAGGCAGCAAGCACTCAGTGGTGGGCTTCAGAGAGTTAACAGGCCTGGCCAAGTCCCCTTCTGTATGGCCCATGAGCTCAGAATAGTTTATACATTTCTAAAGGATTGTAAGAGAAAGAGGAGACTGCATGGCAGATCATATGTGGCCGGCAAAGCCTAAAGGTTTCCTACTGGGCCTTTACCTTCAAAGTCAGAGCCTCTGGGTGGAGGGGGATGGGCTCATGCCAGGGCAGGACCCTACAACTGGGCTTCTAGCCCAGACCCCCAGGCCCGCCCCTCCCTGGAGGTCCCCTCCCACCCTCTCATGGCCCCTCAGCACCTGTGTGACCAGGAGATTTTGTTGCCAGAGGGGCTGTACCCCACATGGCCACCTCCTCTATCCACACTCCTGTCCATGTGACTCTGAGCCCACTGTCCACCTCCCCGCACTGTTTCTTCATGTGCTGGGTGAATGGGTGGACTCAGTTCTCCTTGGGCCCTTCCAGCCTCAGACCCCAGGCACTCCCTGACCCTCACAGAGCTCTCTGGACCACCCAGAGTGTGATGAATGCTAGGTGGGCACCCTTAGGGACCTTGTGGACCTGGCACATGACACCTGCTTTGTTATACTCAGCTCACTCCCACCTCTCCTGTGCTGTGTGCACACACAACTCCCCTGCAGGCCCTGCTGACCTGAATGCATGCTAGGAAGGAGCTGCCCCGCGGATCAGCTAGCGGCAGGGAACATGGGACAAGTGTGCTGTGCACTCCCCACCCCCTGCTCAGCATAGGACATGTCCTTGCTTCAGATCCAGACACTTTCCTGCTTAATACTGCAACCTCAGAGAGAATCCAAGCCCTGGTCTTGAAGCCAAGCCCGCCACTCCCTATGCACCACAGGCCCCTACCTGGCCAGCCATGCATCTGGGCTCCGCCTCACCCAGGGGGCTGGGTCACCGTCTACCCATGAAGTGTTCCCCTTCCCCACCCACTGTGCCTCGGCTGGCACTGCCATCTCTTGTTCTGTCTGTATCAGTGTAGGGCTCAGCAGGGAGGATGCTCCCCATGCAGCTGTGCTGGACAAAAAGGGGCACCCTTCCTTTTCAGAGGATCCTGGTGGCTGTCATTTCAAGGTCATTTCAAGGCTTGAGATAGTGACTGAGGCTACCATCTTGGCCCCACTTGCCAGACCCCCAAGAGAGGTCCCAGGCTGGTCGGGTCTCAGAAACCACTGGGACACAGCTCTGTGCCTGGATCTCCTGGGTGACCTTGGACAAATCCCTTGGCCTCTTGGAGCCTTGGTTTCCTCCTCTGTAAAAGGGGCTTAGGAGAAGGAAACTATTACACGAGAACAGAGCGGGAGAGGCCCCAGATCTTTGGAGAGCAGCGGAGATGTGAAGGCTCCCATGCCCTGTGACCTCTGAGTCCTCTCCTGGCTATGACCCTTAAGAATCACTGTGCTCAGGAACTTGTGAAAAAACGTGCACTGCGGGGTGACTTTGAGAGAAAAACTTGGAACCAACTTCTATCCCAAAGCAGGAGGCTATGTGAAAATGTCGTGCCCACAGAGAGATGCTCAGTCATGGGCGTGAGCCAGAACTGCCTGGAGCCAGATGGTAGCATCTCAGAAACACTCTGAGTTGCTCAAGGCTGATGTCTACAAATCAGCAAGGCAATCATGACATGTGTGCAGCCAGGCATGGGGGGCCCAGTGACTCAGGGTGACAGTGTCAATCTGTCTGTCCTGTTGTGCTGGGTGAGCTGGGGTTTTCTCACTCTATACCTTCTGCTCTAAACAATGTATCTCAGCATAAAGAGGGGCATGAAAGGGCTGGAAAGGGGCAGGAGATGGAGCAAACATTCCATCTGCTCTGCAGGGCTCAGGGCACCCGCGTAAGACTGATTTTAAAAGTTCCCAAAATGCTGTCCCTCCAAGGGCATGTGACACAATCTGGACACAGGGAGCCAAGCCTCCAAACGTCTCCCCCATGCCAGGGGCAGATTTAAGGTCAAGGTGTACCCTTCCCTTTGGTAACTTGCAGAGGGCTCAGTCCCCTTTATTGTACCTGGAAGCTGACGTGCTCCTGCTTCCATCCTAGGGACCACGAGCTAGATGCATGCTCAACAGGCCCTGCAGTTGCCTGGAGTGCCCCTGAGTGGCTGACTGCCAAGGTACAGCATGGGGGATGTTTGTTTCTGATGGTCACATGTGTCTTCAGTGCCATGAACAGGGGGCTTCAAACTCAGACGTCTGTTCTCTTGCAGTCTGGAGACCAGAGCCTGAAATCTAAGTGTGGCAAGCTGCACCCCTCCCCAGGATCCAGGCAGGCTCCTTCCTGCCTTCCCAGCTTCAGTGATTTCTGGTGTTCCGGGTGCTCTCTGCTGTGACTACACTTCCCCACTCTCTGTGCCATCTGTCCAAGCCGCCTCCTTCTAATAAGGACACCAGTAACACCCCCCAGTTTCACCAGTCACATCTGCAAAGTCCCAGTTTCCAAATTGTAGCATACTCATAGGGTCCAGAGACACTGATTTGGGGCATTGCTCACCCGGAACAGAGACCAGCTCACGGCTCTGATTTGCTTCCTCTGTGGGGTACCTGTGGTTCTTCTGTAAGAGTTACAAGTTCACCCGGGTACTCTGAGCTCTCAGAGATCTGACATGGTGCAGGACCATGAAGGGTAGACAGCATTCCAGGTAGGGGTGGAGCCATGGTTATTACCAAGCTAGCCCTTCCTGCCAGGCACTAGTGTCTCACGCCCGTAATCCTAGCTATTTGGGAGGCTGAGAATGGGAGAATTGTGGTTCAAGACCAGCCCTTGCAATAGAGACCAGAGAAAATGGACTGGAGTTGTGGCTCAAACAGTAGAGCACCTGCGCCAGAGTTCAAACCACAGTCTCACAGAGAGAGAGAGAGAGAGAGAGAGAGAGAGAGAGAGAGAGAAACTTCCCAAGACAGCTTTTCCTTATCCTGCTATCCTGCTTGGAGAGTCAGAATCAGGAGGGAGACTGGCTCCCAGCATGCCAGGGCAGACATTACCAATCAACCACAGAGCTCCTTCCCATAGAAGAATCCTCTTGCAGATCAGCACTGGGGGCAGAACCCGAAGACCCCTGCCTTCCTGAAGCCAGGGGTCTCTCCACAGTTAATCACAGGCACTGATGGGGTCACTTGGAACATTCAAAAGGAGTGCCATGCATAGAATACCTTGGGGGCACAGAGAGAATGCTGGTCAAATGACGCTCATCTTCTTTGAATATGCTTCATTAAGAACCCAAAATAAAAATAGACAACCTGAACACACACCAAAATAAACATATTTATATTCTAAAGGATGCCATCAAGAGAGTGCAAAAGGCACCTCCAGAGCAGGGGAGAATACGTGCAAACCATACATCCGATGAGGGTCTAGAACGGAATGCTCACAGCTCAACAGTGAAAAGATGAATGACCCACTTAAAACACCAGCAATATGGTGAGCAGGCATCACTCTAAAAAGAACTGGCGAATAGCTGGCAAGCCCAAGGGGAGATGCGACTGGGAGTCACAGTGGGAAGCTGCTTCACATCCACGAGGACGGCTGTCACCAACATGGCAAGGAATAGCACTGTTGTGGAGGGTGTAGACAGACTGGAACCCTCACCTGTCACTGGAGGAGGTCAGGGGACACAACACAGGGTGGCCCTTGTGGGATAGTCCTCAAAATAGTAAATGTGGCCACTTGTGGCCCAGCCATTGCACTCCTAGGTACACGACCAATAGAAACGAGTACACACAGCCATGCATAACCCGTGTACAGGCTTTCACAGCAGCACTGCTCACAGCAGCCGAGCAGAGACGACTCCACGCTCTCCACTTGATGTCAGATAAACACACCATGGTCCATCTGTAGAATGGATGCTTTTCAGCCATGAAGATGAACCAGGTTCTGATATAAATGTGGATGACCTTGAAAACACTATGCTGGGTGACAGAAGCCACACACAAAAAGACAAATATGATGTGATACTACTTATACAATATGTCCCTGAGAGGCAAGTACAGAAACAGAGAAAACTGGTGGGCGTTGGGGGGTGGGAACCACTCATGGGGACGGGGTTTGTTTTGGGGAGAATGGTATGTTCTGGAGCTACAGGGAACTGTACACATCAGAAGGACCAATGTGCATAGCATGTGATTCACTTCGCAAACACATCTCAATGCAAAAGAGGTTTCTGTCATTCGTTCCTTAGGTTTTTGTCAATGCCCACTTGGAGGAGGCTGACTTGGGGTTGGTTCTATGTGGAACAGACATGAGTGATGGGGGCACCCTGTGGGGCTTACATCCTGGCAATTTAGGGCACACGGTTCTGTCCACCCCATTCCTGTGATGAGGCCAGGAATTCCCTCTGGTGAGTTATAGGCTCCATGATCAGGTTATGGCAGAGAGCGTGGGCTCTGAGTCCCCCTGTGGTTTCTGCAGATCTCCAGCATGGCTGTGGATGGAGCAAAGCTTTTGTTCTCCCATTGAGATTTGGGGTCTGACTCCCCACCCTGAGTGGACTTCTTGACCAATGGAATGTGCCAAGGTGAGATTCCATGACTGATCATCAGAAACCCCCTCAGGACAGTCACTGTGGGAACCCTGAGCTGCCATGAAGAATGTGCCTACACAAGAGGCCATGCTGGGTGGGCCATGGTGTGTTCCCATGTAGGTGTTTGTCGTGGCACCTGCCAGGGTGGTATGGCTATCTTCTTGATTAGGCAATCTGCCCACTGAACACCACAGAGTGATCTTCACTGACCCCAGGTGTAGCAGCAAAGTTAGTGGCTAGACCTGCTGAGTCCCCAACCTTAGCACCAGAGCTCAGGGTTGTGTTAAGAACTGAGCTATGGGTGGTGTGTTACACGGCAGGAGAGAGCTTGCCCTGCATTTGACCCCCAAAGTCCCATCTCATCCCCTGCATGTGGAGGTAGGGATTGTGCTGTGCAGTGGGGACATGGGGACAAGACAGATGCATACTCCTGGCACTGACCCTGCACAGGTTTCCTGAAACTCAAACCACTCCTTGCAGAACATCTGAAATCATGGCTGCTCCAGAAATGGCTTGAGGTTGCCAGAGAAGCAGGTAGGAGGCTGTCTAGCTACCTTCCCGGAGGGCTGAGAATGTCCACCTGCCACCAATGTCACACCCCATGCTGAGTGGCATGGCTAAAGGTCATGGTGTAATCCATATGAGTCTTCCAGATGTCCCTGTTTTCCTAGGTTTCTTTGAGAATGGGTGGTCTGCACAACCTATCTGGAGGAGCCCAGCTTGGGGGTTGTCTGTCTCCATGACCAGCAGTTGAGCCAACGCCTACAGCTCAGAGGTGGGAGCACAGCTAAGTTTACCTTGGGGATGTGGACAGTGAGGAATGGTTACTGATGTCCTGGAGATGGAGCCTTGGAAAGGCTACACTCTTAGGTGTGGGCCTCCCTGGGTCCTGGCCAAGTGGTGGAACAGGAAACCTGGTCCAATGCCCTCTCCAGAGAGCCCCCTCCTCCTTCTCTAGCAAAGGCTTCTGGAAATATCTCCTGTCCAGGGCAGCCCAGGGACGGGGCAGGCCTGGGCTGGGAAAGCACTTTGTGAAGGGCCTTGCCCACATCAGGAATCATCATTAGCAGAGGCGGCAGAGCCATCTGGCAACTTTGCCAGGCCCATCCCGATTGCTGCTCCAGATGAGCAGGAAACATGTCAGAGCGGCCAGACAGCAGGAGGGGCCAGGATGCTAGCTGAAGCAGCAGGCTCTGTCCCCCAGCAGGATGAGTCACAACACATAAACAGGTAGCAACTGCCCTCCTTGCAGCCCAAGGAAACCCCTCTGAGACCTGGGGATCCCTGGCCTGCTGCCCACCAGAGAGGAGGCGACGGCTGAATCTCTGGGCCTAGAGTGCTGGATTGGAGTCTGGCTTGTGCGGTAATCTTCACTAACTTGGCTGCAGGTGGATTATTTCCATTTGGCCCTGAGAACCCCTTCTCTACTCATAACACCCCCAAACTCATGTCTATCTAGGGCCTGCAAATAACGTCTCTGCCAATGAAGTTAACTTAGATTAGGGCTGGCCCATTCCACTGAGACTTATGTCCTCATAAGACGAGAGACACACACAGAAGCGAAAGTCATGTGACCATGGGGTCAGAGACAGAGTGGTGCAGCTGCCTGGGGTCACCAGGGAGCTAGGGCCTTCCCTAGAGCTCTCAGAGGGAGTGTGGGCCATGTTTTGTACACCAGAGGTACAGTGGGCTGACGGGTATTGGTGGCAAGGACAGAAGAAGACACGTGACGTGAGGGAACTATATCCAGGCCACCCGGGGTGGGGGGGGGGAGCAGGGTCACGCTGTTCTCCTACACTTGTGAGACAGGCATACACTGGATTTGATACTCACTATGCTGCTGAAGACTCCCCAAGAGGCTGTCATCCTCCTTGACTTCTTTTATTTACTCCCGTGGTCCCAGGATCTCTTTCTGGGGAATTGACCTGACCCCTTCAATATCCTCTGTCCCTCAGAGAGCAGGTTTGTTATGAGCGACTTTCAGATTTCACCAGCTCAATATATCAAATGACCTTTGCCCTGCATAATTCTAGACTTTGACGCGTCCTTCTTCAGAGCATCTCCAAAGATGCTGGCTGGTGGTGCCAGGCTCACCGACAGAGCTAAGTCAAACTGTAGTTGGTGTAAAACAACAGGACCATATCTTGGGGTTACAGATGTTCAAAGGCTCTGATGCAAGAATCACTTGCACAAACGATCCTACAGGAAGGATCCAAAGAGCAGGCACACTCACACAGAGGGGTTCAAGGCAGGGAAGCTACAGAGCAAAAGGTTTGAGGCAGTGAGCAGCCCAGCATCTCGGCAGTGCTAAGGCCAGCTGTGGTTCACACTCCTCAGAGACACAGCAGGAGGCCAGGGAGGCTGTGCTCACGACCCTTCATGATGGGCAGATGTATCCACAGTGGGATGTGCTGTGAAAACACATGCAGCAGATCACAGCTACGTAAGTGTGCATGCCATCAATGAGAACCTTAGTCCACATGCAGAAATAACTGTGAAATAGCTTAACTCTTTAGTCTCTTTGGAAAAGGAGCAAGTGACATTTGTAACACAGAAAAAAGCTTCTTAAACTCTCTGCCTGCCTCCCCTTCTCTCTCTCTCTCTATCTCTCATTGCTTTCAGCTTTACCCTGGCCCTCCAGCATCACTCTCCTGTTCACATGTGGTGTGGCGGGTGCTCAGCCTCTCAGGGGGTCTTTAATCTTCCTCTGGGATCTTTAGTAATAGCCCGACCTTGCAGCCCCACCTCTGTGGACAACAGAAGCTCCTCCCTCCAAGGTGGGATGCAGGCTGGGTGAGCGTGCCTAGCCTTCTGTTCTCCCAGCATCTCACTCTGTCTCTGCATCCATCAGATGGAAGGAAATGCCCCACCTTTTTAACTGTGACTTGCCCGTGGGCCCCTTTCTCTTGGTCCAGTAGATCCAAATCTCAGCTGGGTGTCCGCTGGGCTCGGAGGCCTAGGCCAGGTCCCCAGGTCTGGTGTCAGTTGGGAGGGAGGGAGCTCGTGGGTAAATGCGGACAGTGAGTTCTCTTGGGGGGACCACGGACATTAGGAGGTCATTTTACCCATGAAGGCTGCACTGCAGCAAGGGAGACACAAGCCCACTGGGCTCTGTCCACCCAGGTTTTACCCACAAAGGCCGGGTCACAGCAGTGGGCCCAGGTTTTACCCGAACACCACTGGGCAGCAGCAGCAGAGCTGATATGAGCATTCACAAGCCAGGGATGTGAACTCAAGGAATTATGGGAGACTGTGGCTGGGTTATTGCTGGCTGGGAGCACAGCTCAGTGGCTCTGAGTTAGTGTGGGAAGGGCTGCAGGCTGTGGGGCAGACCCTGGACTTCAGGTGTCCAGACTCCAGGGACAACCCAGGGCCTTTTGTCCTCTTACCCCTGAAATAGGATAGCAGGACCCACGTTGCAGGCTATTTGCATGGACCTTGATGGGAAGAACTTTGCAAACTGTGGGGTGCTGGGTGGATTTTGAGCAGCTGGTACCCAGGGGGTTCTGCCATGTTCTCAGTGTCCCTCTCTCCATTCTGCTCCTTCTCAACCCATGGTGCTGGGGTCCCATGGGGGAGGTCTTGCTTTACTCATTCAGGTGGTACCGTCCCATCCCTGCCCCACCATACCACCTGCCTGTCGCAGGTGTATAGGAAGGGTCTAGCTCCCTGAAATGGTCCCAAACCTGGAGCTTGGATTCAGAACTGATCCAGGACTCAGTGTCCAGCAATGCCTGCAAGAACCTTGCTCAGGGTGGGTGCCAGCTGGGAGGCTGTGCCCTTGTGTGGAGGTACCCGGAGGTCGTGAGGTGGGCTGGACACAGGGCACGCCCTGAGGGTGTGTCAGGGTTCCCACAGGATGTTTCCAGGCCTCAGGCCCCACAGATGGCGTCATCCTCCTGCCATAAGCCACAGCATTCTTGGACAGCACGCGGAAACCCGACTCGCTTAATACCTAATGGGACAGTGTGCTTGGAATGCTGATTTCCTATGAATCACTCTCCATCCTCTGTCCAAAAATGCAACTTTGTTTATTTCGGAAAGATTCCCTCCATGGCTTTGCTGATGGCACTTGAACATGATGGAAGGGGGTGGGAGACTCTGTCCCAGCGCCTGTCCCCAGCCCGTTTGGAGAGCTGTCTTCTGGGAGACTCGAGCTCAAGAGGCCTGAGCCTGGGGGCTAGCATAGGCCAGCTCTGCCCAGCTCAGTGGCTTCATGTCAGTTGCTGATGCTCTAGGCCTAGGTCTTCCTGTTCACTGAGAGGGAACTGGCCTCACAGCCTACAGCTGAGCTCCCAGGACTCACAGAGGCTCAACAGAGGGGATCTGAGTAATGGCTCCCAGTGATGGCTAGGACGGTGACGGTGACGGTGATGGTGACGGTGATGAGGACGGTGATGGTGACAGTGATGGTGACAGTGATGAGGACAGTGACGGTGATGAGGACGGTGATGAGGACGGTGATGAGGACGGTGATGGTGACGGTGATGAGGACGGTGATGGTGACAGTGATGGTGACAGTGATGAGGACGGTGACGGTGATGAGGACGGTGATGGTGACGGTGATGAGGACGGTGATGAGGACGGTGATGGTGACAGTGATGGTGACAGTGATGAGGACGGTGACAGTGATGAGGACGGTGACGGTGATGAGGACGGTGATGAGGACGGTGATGAGGACGGTGATGGTGACGGTGATGAGGACGGTGATGAGGACGGTGATGGTGACGGTGATGAGGACGGTGACAGTGATGAGGACGGTGATGGTGATGAGGACAGTGATGAGGACGGTGATGAGGACGGTGATGGTGACAGTGATGGTGACAGTGATGAGGACGGTGACAGTGATGAGGACGGTGACGGTGATGAGGACGGTGATGAGGACGGTGATGAGGACGGTGATGAGGATGGTGATGGTGACAGTGATAATGGGGATGGTGGTGGTGGTGGTGAGAGAAATGAGGGTGGTGGCTGGCAGTGATGGATGGTGACGATGATGATGATAGTGGTGATGGTGCAGCAGCTGTCCAGCATTGAGTGAGCACCTACTGCATGCCAGGTACTTTTGTAGACATGTTCTGAGTGCTCACAATTCATTTGCAACGTGAGGAATATGGCTCCCTTTCATGGGTGAGGCCCACATGAGTGAAAGGATGAACCCAAAGTTACAGAGCGAGCAACAAACAGGTGGCATGAGGACGTGGCTGGTCTGGCTCTCATTCAGGATGCAGTGTCAGTGCAGGAAATCATGGGACAGGGGCCAGACTGGAATTGCCCCTTTACCAGGGGAGATAAGTCTCTGCTCTTCTATCCTGGGGGATGGGGTGTGAGCTACAACTCTGCTCCTGTAAATAACAAGCTGTTTGAGAGGTCCTTTCTTGGCCTTATCCCTGCCAAGTGGAAGCCATAGTTAGGCTAGTGAGAACAAAAGAACATGGAATAAAACCACAGGTGTCATTCCCACTGTGGGAGCCTCCTGGGTCTCCCCTTGGGGTGGCTCCCTGAGGCAGGAGCTGTCTTATGTGCTACTGTGTTCTGAGCCCTCTGATCTGGCAGAATAGGTGAACCTGGGGTGGACTAAATGAACCAACGTGTACAGGAGAGCAACATGGCTTCCGAGTGAAATCCTGGTTACGTGGCTTGTGTGTAGCCTCAGTTTACCTCTCTACAGAAAGCCTTGTCTCTGAAAATTGCTGTCAGGGATGGAGCAAGTTGGCATAAAGTGCTCAGCATAAATGCTACCACAATTCTTGACTTCTCCCTGGTTTGGCCAACTCTACTTGTGGGGGGTGAAGGCAGAAATTATGGTTGGAAACAAGATGGAAGAATGGCCACAAATCCAGGAGCAGGCTGAGGGCTCCCCACAGGCTGGGCCTTGTCCCAACACCCCCTCCCCAAAGGCCAGTGGTGAAATTCCTAAGAGGGAGCATCAGTCCCTGCCTCTGCCCCGAGCTGAGGGGCTGGGCCATGAGATGCAGATGTCCATGGGCAATGGCTGGGCAGGCTGCAGTCCACATAGGGAGACAAACAAGTGGGGCTCATGACAGTCCTGAGACCATGAGGGTAAGAGACCATGACCAGGTGCCCGGTGAGGGAGGGTAGGGGAGCTGGGCTGTGAGTTCAGAGATCCAGGCATAAGATGACCTCCTGTCTGCATTGCCTGGGATGGGGGGCTCTTGAGAATCTGCCCTGAGGGAGAAGTGTCCAGTTACCTATGGGCATTCTGATCTGAGGCCTCCTGAGGGTCACATTTTCCTGTGAGCTTGGCTGGGGTGCCTGGGTTCCAAATTTCATCCCCCCTCCATTCTGAGCCAGGATCCTAGAAGTGACTGAAAGGTGACTTATGGGTAGGGAGTGCTCACCCCAAAAAGTAATCTCTTCAGGGGACCATATGAGAAGCAAAGACTGAGTCCCAAGCCAGACAGTGTCAGCATCCAAGGAGGCCACCTTTACCAGAGCCTGGATGTAATAGCAGCTTCAGGTCCAGGAGGGGCTGTCCTGGGATTGGGGTTGCTGAGATACCCCTGGTTCTGGGGGTCATTTCTCAAAGCAAATGAGGCCTTGGATGGCCACATTTATCTAAGGCCCATGGGGGCCTGTGAGGAACCTTCTAGGAGTAACTTTGTCCCCATGGTTTGACCCTGTGGTCACTCCAGGAGTTTCCTGGGAGCCCCAGTTCTTTTCTGTTCCCACTTGGCTGCCAGCTCAGGGTCTGGGCTGACCATACATTCTTATCCCTCCTCAAAGGCTGAGGTCCCTTGTTTTCATGTTGTCTGCCCTGTCCCTTGGGGAAGGTGGACATCCTGGAGGTCTCAGAGACACTGAGGGCCCAACAGGCTCCTTAGATGTCAGCATAGCCCACCCAAGCCTCACAGCAAAGTCAAGGTAGCTATCCTCCACACTGCATCTATCTCTCAGGTCTGGGAATGTCCTTGTCAGTCAATCACCAAACGAGTTACAGTCCCTTTGAAAAAAGAGCCGAGTGCGCCAGGCTTACAGAACTCCTGGGAAGTGTCAAGAGCCTCAGTTTCTGCAGCGCTGCAGAGCCAGGTCTGTGTCCCCTCCAACTACCCATGCTCCCAGGGCGGCCTGGCCTAACCTGCTGTGCAGCTGACAGAGTCCCACCCAGCCCTGGGCCTACAGCCTGTCTTACAGAAGAACCACCTACAGGAAAGTTGCCTGTATGGGCAGGGCAGGGCTTGTGGTGGGATGGTGAGCACCTCATGTCCAGCTGTCCTGGACAACCGGCCGTAATCAGAGGCATCTTTGCTCCAAAAAGTCTGGATGCCCCGTGACTGGGGGCAGGATGGAAAGAGAAAAGGAAGATGGAAGAGATTAGACAAGTAGCCCATGAGTGCCTGGAACCAGCATTCCTTTGATGGCCCCTGTGTTGTCCTGCAGTGGACTTTGGGGTCTTGTTCCCTTGCCCTGCTCATGCAGGCAAAGTCCAAAATGGCCCTTCCCTGTGGGCCGTAGCCTTTTGCAGACCTGGCCTCTCAGGCCTGGGCACAGCTGGTCCCTCATGGCATCGAGAGAGAGAGACAGGGATGATCCAGCCTCAATTGCTCTCCTAGACCCACAGCTGCAGCTCAGCATCCCCTCCCTCAGCACCCTAGCACCTCGGTGCCCAACCTGAGCATGGCTCCCTCTTGCAGGTGCTGGGCCACCTACCCAAGAAAATGAGCAGAGCCCAGGGCCAAATGGAAATCTGTGCATTCCTTGAATTCCCTTCTTCCAGCAGAATTCCTAGTTCTTCTGCCAAAACATACAGGAAGGACGTGATCTGCAGTCACCTGCCTGGAAGCCTGGCTGGGCTCTCAGCTCAGCAACCTGACCTCAGCTCACCTGGGTGGAGGAACACACCTGTCGGATCCAGCCTGCTTGAAGTGTGCATTTGCTCTTAGCATTTAAAGGTTACCAAAGCCATCCTTATTAGGTATAAGAAAAGAGCCAAAACTACAGGAAAGTTTGTGTCCCCTCTCCAGATGGACTCAGGCTCAAGATTATTTGTATTTTAGTTTTATAATCCTCCAAACCTCTACTGCATGCTAATCACACAAGAGACCCACGTGTACTGAGAGCCCTCGGCTCAGCCGTCTTTCCAGGAAGGCCTGGAAGGAGCTGCTGTCACCTGCTCTGCAGAGCCTGCAAGGAGGGTCCACATCTGCCAGGAGTCAGCCAGAGGTGCAGGTAGTACACAATTCAGAGATCATCAGGGTGTTCTCAAGGTCACCACCTCTATCTCCTTTCAAGACTTTCTCACCGCCTTCCTCACATGCCTGTCTGAACTGGCAGTTGCTTCCCCTCCCCACCCTCCAGCCTCTAGCTACCCTGGGTTCAGTCTCTGTGGATATGACTGCTCTGGACAGCTCACAAAAAAGGGATCCTACACTGTGTACTTTTCTGTGTCTGGCTTCTTTCCCTCCATCGCGTTTCATGGTCCATCCACACTGCAGCATGTGTCAGACTGCCCTTCCTTTTGGGGACTGAGTAATATCCCACTGTGTGGATGGACTGTGGTCTGCCTGCCCAGCATCTCTGAATGGCTGGGAGGTGGTTTGTCTCCGGGGCTGGCAGCCTGTCTGGCCCCATCTTCCCCTGCCTTGGCTTTGTTCCCTCCCCTTTGGTGGGAGCATTTTGCATGGTGAACCCTCACCTGCCCACAGAAATCTCCTTGGGCCCAACCGGTGCCTTCAATGCTGCAAATATTGAAAGTCATCCAACATGACTGCAGCTGGCAGTGAGGGAGTATGACTTACAGATCAGGACAAGGTACAGACATGACAGATCTGTGCCCCTGTCACCCTGCCCCCAGGGTCATCAGGGACCTGCAACACAGGACCCTTCAGTGTGGATGGCAGTCATGGGAAGACAGCATTGCCAGGGCAAGGACAGAGAAAACAGACTCATCCTCCCCGGGGTTGGGCACTCTACAGTTGACACGTCTCTTAGGAGCAAGTGGTAGTTTACGAGGAAACTGGGGGGGTTGGAACTTTACAGTTTATAAGGAATCTAGGAGGCCTGGCACTCTCCAGTTCTCCAGGGCCTCAGAAGCTGTGTCCTCCCGGTTCCAGGAGCCCAGGGCACTGGCTACAGGAAGAAAAGGTAGGCTCAGTGGAAGCCTGGCTTTCCCACACTATGTGGGAAGCTGATGAACAGCAGTAGCTGGGATTGCTGCCCCCCTTACAGATGAGGGAGACTGAGGCTCCTATGCCATCCATGCATGTACACAGGTCATGACCATTACAACTGGCAGATGGAGGACATCGGTGACACCATGCCAAGAGCGTCTGTAGGGTGACAGCTCCAGCCACTCCGGTGAGCTGTACTGGGTAGCTGGACTGGCCCGAGACTGCTCCTGCCAACTGGGATGACAGCCATGAAGTGCAGTCTGATATGGAGAAAACTGCAGTGGGTGCCCCAGCGGACATGGGCAGCTGCCATGGCTCCAGCCAAAAGGCTGTCAGGATTAATACAACAGGATAATTACGTGAGAGACGGAGCTTGTAAGTGCACAAAAACAACACAAGGATCAATTGCTCCCGGGCTAGCATCTCATTTGAACACCACCTCTCATTTGACAGGAGTGGTGCAGGCAGCCAGGCCTGGCTAGAACTGGCTGTGGGGCCCCAGACAGGTCACTTCTCCTGCAGGCCTCAGCTTCCTTGGGAAAAGGAGCAGTGGACCCAAGGGGCCAGCTCAGACAGGCCAAGGCCTCTGTCTGCAGGGAGATGCTGCTGGAAGCTGGGAAGGAAGTGATCAGGGCATGGGGAAGGTTGGGGTGGGGCCCAGGAGCCTTCCCTTATCCTGAGAGGCCGTGGCCTCAGGCCAGTCCCCACTCCACCTAGACTGGCAAGTTATGCCATCAAACAACAGACTGGGTGCTGCTGAAAAGATGTTTGGTGGCAGTGATCAGCCTCACGTCAGTGGGCCTGAAGCAAAGTCGAGACCTTTGACTATGTGGGTGGGCTCTGTCCAATCAGGCAAAGTTCTTGAGCAGAAACTGCGGCTTCCTGAAGGGGAAGGCCTCTGCATGGGATTGCAGTACCACAAGCTGGCCTGAGTTTCCAGCCTGCTTCAGACAGGGACCTGGCAGGACTTGAGGGGTCACCCAAGGCCAGGGCTAAAGGAAAGTTGCCCCATTATCTTCCTGGACACACCTAGTGTGACATCCGACGACCCACTGATCTTCAGCCAGGAAAACCAGGGATAATGAGTATCAACTTGGTTCCTGGGACGGTTTGGAATCCCCTCTAAACATATGTGCTTGGGTCTGCTGCCTGGTCCCCTGCAACACGTGCACTGCACCCTTCCTCAGGGAATGTTCTCCTTCCTTTCCCAAATACCATCAACGCAGCACCTGCCCAGGCAGCACAGCAACAATTGTGCCAACGCCAGCCTCACTGTGCCCACCAGATGGGCAAGTCGGGTCCAGTGTGTATGGCAACTCTGGCATTCTTAGTTCATGAGTGATGGAACCCCAAAGAAGTCCCTTGTCTTGGACTCCCTGCACCCTCTGAAGAAAGCCCAGACTTTGACTCACTTGCTAAAGGGTCTGAGTAGTGACCAAAAATCCCCAATGCAATTAGTCTCAAAGATGGTGGGAGAGGCCATCATCCAGGGGGGCTCTTTCCTGCCCACCCACATGGGCACAGGGCACCCCGTGGAGAAGAGGTGGAGGTAACACAGCTGAGCCTCCAAGGGAGAGGCCTTTGAACTTCACAGAGATCCAAGCCCATTTGGTGGCTGTGAAGTTATGGCCAGTTCTAGTAGGGTGCAACTGTCCCTGCAAGGAGAACCTCCTCCTGTTCCAGGAAGGCCGGCAGGTCTGGGAGGTGAAAGATGGAGGAGGAGCAGCCACTACCCAAACGTCCAGGCTGAAGAGAGCTGGAGCCAGAGGCATCCAGGGGTCAGTGCCTCTCATCACATGAGGCTGATGGAAGAATCAGCAATAATAAAGTGCAGGTGAGGGATTGCAGTCCTTTGTTTCTCCTGCCCCCAGACCTCCAAGGACCCCACTCCCAGCTGCCTATGGCTTGGACACCTGCACCCTGGGCCAAGAGACAGAGGCATCCCTGAACCCTGGGTGTCCAGGAGCTAAGCGTGGGTATCTTCCTCCCTGCCCCCCTCACTCTGCTGTGCTTTACAAAAAGGAGGCTTGGAGGCGTGGGGACTCCCAGGCTGGGAAGGCTGCCCTCTTCCATGTCCGGGTGCAGGCCTGCCTAAAAACATGGCCCAGTTTCCCCTCAATGAGGTGTCCCAGCAGCACTCTGGGTCACAGGGGAGACAATGAGCCAACAGAGGCTGAGGCTCTGCACAGACAAACACCCACTGAGTATCAGCTCACTGGCGAGGTGGTAGAGTAAAACAGACCCCGAGATGACCTGTGCTTTGAATGTTAAAGGTGGCGTTTGAAATTCTGGTCTTGACCCCACTGGCAGCCCGCTTGGAAGAGGCAAAGTGGTGTCCCCACCCTGATTCGTGAGTGTGAACAGTGAAAGCCCTGGAAGGGAATGATGTCATTAACAATGTAGCTGAACGAGGTCCTTAACAAAGTGGCCAGAAGTCTTAACAATGTAGCTTTAGCAAGGCCTCTCAAAGAGCCACTCAGCCCACAAGACCTTAGGAGGAGGTGGATACACTTGATCACATAAAGATAAATGTCCTAATGTTGAGACAATCAAACAAACAAAACATATACACGGAAGCAAAGGAAAAAAAAATGGGGAGAAAAATTAGCAACTTATGTGTCAGAAAAACCAGCCACAAAAAGAAAAAGTCAAAGACAAACCCACCAAGGGACAAGCAGGCAAATGGCTGGCGTGGTGGATATAAGGCTAATCTGCATAGACATTTAGACACCTGGGAGCGACACTCCTCACTGGGTCGGAGCCACACTGACCACATGGTTTCCCACTCTGGTTCTGAGTGCAGTGACATGGGGAGGCGAGGAGGCACAAAGGTGGGAGCAATTTGAAAGTTTAAGTTCAAGATACACAGACCTGGAGTCCCTACCTAGTGGCTACACACCCAGACAGCTGCTCGCGGATGCTCAGCCACCCTGCACTGACAGCCCTGGAGGCCACCCAGATGCTCTTTGGTGGGCTTGCACAACATTTTCCAGGGTGTCCCAACGAAGACTTGTCAGCCCCAATCCTTTAAGTGCTGTCTGAGGTTCCCAAAAGTCTCTCTGGAACTCACTCAGCAATTTGTGCCAAGGGTATTGATTGCTTTTACTCTGGCTGGGGTCCCACTGCAGAAACAGTCCACATTTTATTACGGGTCGTTCTCCTGGTCCCCTGGGAAGGCTGTGCAAATGTGCACTATGTCTGTAAAACCCCGGAAGTTCTGAAGCCTACACATATCTGCTGCAGGGTTTGCAGTTTCAGCTGTCAGGCAACAGCCAGGTGACCAGTGCCAACGCCAGCAGGGACAAATCACATTCATGGCATGGACCCTGCTGTGATGGGATGGGGAGGACACTCACCAGCCGAGGGAGTGGGACAAACAGGCTCTCGTGGGGCAGTGATATAGGGTGGCACACGTGGAGCATGGAGACTCCTTTGTAAGTAGTGCACTGGAGACACAGAATGTGCTGTACCTCTACTGGGGTCCCCTTGCCTGTCCACCCACACAGGGATGCTGTTTGGTACCAATGCAGAGCCAGAACTGAATGCTGTGGGGGAGACAGACTTTCCTGCATACACTTGGGTAAATAGGGGTTTCATCGTTCTCCTGCACTTACAAAGATAAGACAAACACATAGATGGCAAAGGCGGACTCAGGCAATGAGGTGATGGGGACAAGGCAGCTATGACAACATTTCCAGCATCCCCACCCCTGCACTGTAGGTGTAGCAGTTCACCTGGCCTCTGCTCTCTGAGACATCAGCACCCCTCATGTGTTCTCAGGATCAAATGAGGTGTGGTCCTTCAGAATGCCTGTCCCTCTGCTGGCAGGAAGGGCTCTGCCACTCTGGCTTTGTCCCCTTGCCCCCTCCCCAAAGGAGGGAACTGGCCCAGATGCCTCTGTAGGCAGAGTAGACTCCAGAGGAGAGTGCAGCAGGTGGCTGAGGTGTGACGGGTGGCAGGCATGGACTCCCTGTAGAGTGAGCCTCCCTGAGAACAAATTACAGGTTGGTACTGCTACCCACTGCTCCTTGAATTGCCAACACCCACCATCAAGCTCCCCTACTGTGGGGGGCACTTAAGGAATTTCCTCCCCACTCTGACAGGTAGAGGGTCTGAGTCCTCCAGGCAGCTTGTGCATGGGTAAGGTCAGGGAAACGGTTCCCAGGATCACACCTGTGAGCAGAGTGGGGCAGGAGGTCAGGAGCAGGTTGGGTGGACACAGACCTGGGTGCTGTGTAGAAAAGCTTAGAAGACCCTCCACTGTGGTGCCAATGTCCACTAGGGGTCCCCAAGCCACAACTGTCACCACCCAGGAGTAGTTTGCCAGGACACCCACTTGGCCTGGGTGAAAACATGGCCATGGGTTCAAGGCAGAGGCCGGGTATCGCTCAGCTCTGCTCTCTGTGCTGGGAAAACCAAGAGGCACATCCTATAGCCTCCGGAGGTGGCACTTAGGAGGGTGTCCAAAGAGCTGAGGAAAAAAAACACACCTTGATTTGTCTTCAGAAAAAGACAACTCTTTTTCAGCCCACTGAGCTAAATTCCCTGGAGTTCCTTTGGATTCAGGGCTGCTTCACTATGGGGCTCTCCCCTTGAGCCTCAATCTGCTCCAGGTTCTGGGGGTAGAGTGGGGAAGCAAAGAGGCAGAGCCACTCCTGAGGACACATCCCAAGCAGAAAAGGACCAGAGGGCTGTGCCAGAACCCCATGAAAGGCAGAGATGCTCTTAAAGGTGCAACCCGGTGGGGCCATGCCTGAGCTTCCCAGAAGCAGTGTGAGGGTGGCTGTGGGAGATGGCAGAACTGGTCTCCAGAGAATCAAATGGTTGTAAAATCTCATCCCTAGTTCTGTGCCACCCTTGTCATAACCACAACTGGCTTCCTTGCCCAACTTGCCAAGGTGATCCTGAATTCTATGGAAATGCATGGGGCCCAGAGCAGCCAAAAGAATCTTGAAGGAGAAGGATAAAGTTGGAGACTCATACATCAAGATCTCAAAACTGACTACAAGCCGGGCACTGTGGCTCAGGCCTGTAATCCTAGCTACTCAAGAGGCAGAGATCAGGAGGATCATGGTTCAAAGTCAGCCCAAGGCTGTATCTTGAAAAAAATCCATCCCCCCCAAAAGGGGGGCTGGTAGAATGGCTCAAGGTGAAGGCCCTGAGTTAAAGCCCCAGTACCACAAAAACAAGCAAACAAACAAACAAAAAACCACCACAAAGCTATAAGATAGTGATGGCTTGATAGAGATCAAGGGAACCAGAAGAGGCTGGTGTGCCAGAAATAGAGCTCACATTCAATCTACTGCTTTCAACATGGGCCCAGGACAACTTAATGGGGATAGACAGTCTCTTCAGCAAAAGGTGGTGGGGCCCCTGGATCTCCACGTGCAATAAAACGAAGTCAGATCTTCCACATCACTCACGAAAAATTAACTCAAGATGGTCAAAGGCCCGAACATGAAGGGTAAAAACCATAAAACTCTTAGAAGGAAGCAAGGAAAAAAAATTCTTTGTGACTTTAAGCAATGGTCTCTAGATATCACACCCAAAACATAAATAACAAATGAAAAATTAGAGACTTTGGATTTCTTCAAAATTAAAACTTTTGTGTTGCAGTGATGCTATCAAGAAAGTGAACAGGCAACCCACAGAATGGGAGGGAGTTTTTGCAATCATATATCTGACAAGAGACTTGGGTCTAAGATACACAGAGAAGTCTTGCAGTAATAATAAAAAGGCTCAATTAGAAATTGGGGAGAGGGTCTGAAATGACATTTCCGAGGAGGATATGCAAATGTCCATAAACACAGGAAGAGATGCTGGAGCTCATTTGCCATAGGGAAATCAAACCCAAACCACGGCGAGATGCCACTCTGTACCACGAGGTCGGCTGGTGAGGATGTGAGGAAACTGGAGCCCTCATGCATTGCTGGTGGGACGTAAAATTTTTTGGCCACCTTGTGTAACAATCTGGCCAGTCTTCAAAATGTTAAATGGAGTTGCCACTTGATCTAGCCGTCCCACTCCTAGGTATATAACCAAGCCAAAGGAAAACTTCTGTCCACACAGAAACTTGTACACAAATGCTCATTATTCATAATGTCAAAAAGTGGAAACAGTCCAAACTTCCATCAGTGGAAGAATGAATAAACAAACTGTGGTCCAGCCACACAGTGGGACGTAATTCAGCCATAAGAACAAAGGAAGCCTGATACAACATTACAACATGGTGACTCTGACGCATGCGAGTGAAAAAAGCCAGACACAAAAGGCCACATGTCAGAAGATGTCCCAAAGGACAAATCCATGGAGATGAGAAGTGGATTAGTGACTGCCAGGGTCAGAGAAGGAGGGTCGGGGAGGAACAAGGAGGATGGTACCGGATATGGGGTTTCTTTTGGGGGGTGATAGAAACATTCTAGAATCAATAGTGGGGTGGTTGTACAACTCTGTGAATATACCAAAGCCCACCAAATTGTACACTTTGAAATTTTATGGTTTGTGAGTTATATCTAAATACAGATGTTACTCTGCTTCACCCTGCCCTCTGGTTGAGGCAGGGACATATTAGAACACGTGATAAAGCCAGAGCCTGCTCAAACCCTTTTCTAGAACAAAGATCCTGATGCTGGTTGGTCCTGGTCACCATGTCACACCTGGTCTGTAGGTGTCAAAGCTTGCAGCCAGCTGAGTAATGCTAGATGTCACCTCCTAATGCCACCAAAAGGCCAAGAGGGATGCTGTGTTAGAGTCACTGAATGTCCACAGACCCTGTGAGCAGAAGGAAGCGTGTGGTGAGCTTAACCAACAAGCAACATCCCCTCAGGACAGATGTGGGCAGATCCCCCCCAGTCTCTTCAGGTCCCTAGCCTGAAAACGGATCGTGGAGACACCTACCAGGCAGGGGCTTTGGTGGACACAACACACAGTGTGTGCTGAACGGCCCGATGACGGGCCCGTGGGCAGGGGACTCGCTCAGCTACATCGTCAGAACCATGCCTTGTGTCTTCCTTTAGCCGGCAGCAGAACCAGCAGGAACTTCTGGCTCCAGCATCTCCCACCCTTCCTACGGGGAAGCTGGAAAAGGCACCCACATCCATGTTCTCCTGCGTGAGTGTGTGGACATTGTGTACGGGCAAGCGTGTGGGCGTGGATGTGTGTGGGCGGGAATGCACAGGTATTGCGTGGCATTGTCTGCATATGTGTGCCTGTGACTGTATGTGTGCATGAGCACATGTGTGCATGTGTAAGTGTGCACACACTCACGTTCCCTAGACATGTGGACATCCCTCCAGCATGGCCTGCCCCAGTACTAGGCATGGGCCTTAGTACTCAGGAGGCCTGGGGGGTGCTAGTGCCTGCTGCTTTGTGCTCTCTCAGTGTGGCCTTGTTACTGGCATGCTGCCCAGGTACCCAGGAGGCTTCTAAACTGTGCAGCAGCTCAGTGCAGGGGTCCCTTGGTAGATCATAGATGTGGCTTTAAGAGCCCAGAACTCAGAACTTTTTGGGCAGAGGAAATGGAGTCAACGACCTAGTCCTAGCAGGAGAAGCCAGTCCCTGGCTTAGGCCAGAGCCCCTGGGACCCGCCCTTCCTCAGGACGTGTTACTGGGACTTCCTCCTGAGCAGATGACACAGGACAGATCCCGCAAGAAGCAGCGGGAGTCACGCTTGGGTTTGTGGCCTCCGGTTGCCGATGCTCTCTGGGAGGGGCGTAGTGTTGGCAGGAGGTCGAGGATGCTTTGGGCTGGTGCTTGCTTAGCGATGCTGTTTGGCTTCCAAACTCTTGAGGCTGAAGATGCCACAGAGACCAGAAACAGCGGGGCACAGCCCTGCCGTGCACATTCCTAAGCAGCGTGGAGCGAGTGTGGGAACTTTCTGGTCCCACCCGCTGCTCACCGGAGCAATGGTGACTCAGTTGCCAGCAGTCTCACCACTGGATAGAGGCCGGGCTCCTGCTGGTCACTTCCTCATCTCCAGACAGCTCCAGGCTGCTGTGCTGGCCGTGTGAACTCATAGCAACGGTGTGGGAAGAACCACAGCGTGGGGGACGGGTGTGGATTCCACCGCCATGAGTCACTGGTGTGGGAGGCCAGCTATCAGGGCATCGCTGGACACCAGATAAGAGAAATGACTGTAAATCCACAGCTCTTCTCGGGCTCTGCTCACACCTCCAGGATGAGCTTTCCGAAACAATCCTAAGGGAAGACCCAAACCCCTCTCAGCTCAAGCCCCCGGGTGCACCCTGAGTTCAGCAGCCCTGGAGCTTCCCGGTGCCTTGGGGAACTGTCCTCAGAGGCCAGCAGCTCCCCGTGAGTCACCTCTGCAGGGGGAAGCAGGGCAGCCCTTGGACATCAGCCACAGCTTTACTGAGAGTGGCGGCCAGAGTGAGTGCGACCACATAGGATCATTGCACCACTGTGTCCTTTAAGCCATGTGTTCATCCTCAGAAGACTGAGCCTCTTATGAATGGTTCCTGGGTCTGCCTGCAGAAGAATTCAGCCTGGCTGGGAGGACCAGTCAGAAGGAACACACGCTGAGTTGGGCTGTAAATCCTGCTGGAAGTTAGCCGTACCCCATGCCCTTCAGAAGTCCTTTCCACCTTGGCAGCTCAGAGATTGCCTTCTGAAATGCCTTGAAGAGGCACGGGAGCTGCTGCAGGCTCAGAGGAGGTGGGAGCCCAGGGCCCCTGGAGAGCTGGGCCTGTGGCCTCCTAGCAGGACTCCTGTGATGGTGCTCCTGCAAGGGGGCCAGTATGGCTGAGGAAGTAAACGTTTTAAAACTTTTTAATTTAGCTCACTTAAATGTAAGTAGCCACACACAGCAAGTGGTTGTCACATTGCAGAGCACCTCTGTAGACTCTGATAATGACAGGTTGGGAGCACCAAATCCTAGGGCAGGATCTCGTACTGTGTTATCAGGCCCAGGGCTCACAGCAGGAATCAAAGTTTTGGTTTGGTGGACATTGACCAAGGCCACCATTTGACCTTCAGGTTGGAGTTTAACCCTAGGGGACACTGAAGGGCAAACAGTATTAAAACTGGTGGCCACACACATGCCTGGGGGCTGTAGGAGGCAGTGTTGTGGGGTTCCCAGCCCTTTTTATACTCCCCCCCACTGTTTTTTCTTCAGGGCTCTGAGCCTTCCCTCCATAGCAGCCCATGGCAGGCTGGGCTGGGGATTCCATGGTGTGATGGAGCCCCCACACCTTGTCCCTACAGCAAAGGCAGATTGGGAGGTAGGTGGGAAAAACAGCAGCAAAGGCCTGGGGTTGCTGGGAAGTGGACAGGTGGAGAGCTGGAGAAGCAGTGGGCAGAAACAGGAACCTGGAATCCAAAGAGGAAGTTATCCTGACATGGGGAGGAGAGAAGCCATCCATTTCCCTTCCTTCTGGTCACTCTCTCTCCCTGAGAAGTGTCAATAGTGTACTTCTGTGTGCCATCATCCTCACTGCGGGAGGCACAGGCCCAACTCCAGCATGTCTGACCCAATAAAAGAGAGGTCCTATCTCTAAGGACTTAAACCAGATGACAAGGCAGCTGGCACAGGTGACTAGCTCCAAGGCTGAAGCCTGAACTCAGTTCTCCCAACTATAAATCCAGTGTCTGTCATGGAGGGCTCCCAAATGGTGTGATGCTGCCACTAGGTATTTTATCCTAGGGACCTGTCACCTAGTTGCAGGGTATTTTCCCTCATAGGGCTCATCTATCACACTCTGAAGACCTCCTAGCTCATCATGGAGGGACAGGGAGGGACGGGGGGAGCTCAACCACACTACCTGCCCAGGAACGGAGACTTCTACCATCTGAACCTTGAAGCAAGTCTTCATGGGTTTAACCCCTGGCCCCCCAAGGGTCACATCCTCAAGACAAGTTTCCTGACACCACCAAGCCATAGTTCTGTATAAGAACGATCTGTGCCAATACCTTGATCTGCACCCTCTGGCCTATATGAGGACCTCCCATTTTTCCAAGGTTTACTTCCCTCAGGAAGTTTCTGCAAGGTCCTGACCACTCCTCCTCTCCTCTGACAGCTTCCTATGCGTTAGAAGGCCTGGAGAGCAGGCTGGCCGAGGGACAGGGCCAGCCATAGCCTTGCTATCAGGGAGGGACATGAGGAACAGTCATGACACAGAACAGGGAGTGCCCTTGGAGGGGAGGGGGCCTCACAGGCTGGTCCAGGGGATGTGGGCTTTGACTCTGAGGATGCTGGTTGCAGGCCCATTGGCACAATTGTGCTCCATCGGAAGGAACCCCTCCCTGAAGGGCTGGGGACCACTAGGGAGGGTGGTGTGGTGTGCTGGGATCTTTCAGAGGTCGCCTGCCTTGAGTCCCAAGGCCAAATGTCTTTAGCACACAACCAGCAGCTCAGGAATGCGTCCATCTGAAATAGTGGGCCCCATCTGCACCTCATTACGCTTTCCTAATGTGGAAAGTTGAAACATTCCGGGTCTCGCCTTCCTCGTCTCAGCCTGGACCATGAGACCTGTGGCTGCCATCAGCCTTGCCCCAAGTGCAGCTCCCTGCAGGGGCAGCACAGAGGGTGGATGGCTTCTTGGGGACACTGGGTGCTGTGTGAAGAGTTGGCTCCTTCCTGGAGCAGCACCAGTTCAGAGCATCACCTCCTCAGGGGTGTGTCTGTGTCCTCCAGAGGAAGGGCATATCTCAGGGAGCAGCAGCTGCCTTGGGAGTGGACAGCACAGGCCAGAGGCCCCTCTTTGGAGGTGTGCCTCAAGGAGTAGAGCACCTGCCTTGCAAGTGCAAAGCCCTGAGTTCAAACTCCAGTCCCACCAAAAAAACCCAGAGGCTCCTCCTTCAAAGTTGCTGGTGACAGTGGGCCAGGGGAGGGATCTGGGCGTTCAGAACCTAGTGTTCCCATGCTATCCTAACTGGTCAACCACATGGAGCCCAGGTGTGTCTAGGGTGTGTGCTCACCTGACCAGGGCTCTCACAGCTCTAGCCTGGCCCCCCTACCATCTAGGCCCTCTCCTGACTCTGCTGTGGTCACCGTTCCCAGCCCCATAAGACTCTAGCTGTATAACACTTTCCAGAATCACACTGCTTAGAGGCCCCTGGGGACCCCTACCTACAGAGGCCTGGCTCCCTGTCACCTGTCTTCCCAGAGCCTCCTCTGCTTCCTTCACCCCTCTTCCCTCCAGCTTGCAAGCGTGCAGTGTGCTACCCAGTCTGTGTATGGACTGTTGACCTCTTGGCACTGGACTCACAGTGCCTGCGCAGAGGGGCTGTGTTTGAGAAGCTCCATGCTCCAGGACTCTGCAGTGGCTGAGTTTGTGTTAGGAATGGGTGGATAAACAGGGAGTGAAGGAGTGAGGGAGCTGTTGAGAGAGGCTGAGTGCGCCCTGAAGACATATATGACGAACATTAGTTCCAAGGAGTGGGATGAGGAGGTGGACCACTGGAAGGTGGTGAAGTCACCAAGGGGACTTTGCCCTTGTGAATGGGACCCACAGAGCACTCACTTCTGTCACATCTTCAGACGCAATGAGAAGGAGCCATCAGCACAGAGAGGGGAGGTTTGCGGAATGAAGCCATGCCAGCACCTGATCTTGGGTGTCCAGCCTCCAGTGTGGTGTTCAAGACACCTGGCCTCTGGCGTTCTGTCACAGCAGCCTCTGACCCATGCCACCTCTCATGTGTTGACACGTTTGCCTTCTCTAGCTCTCACTCGCTCCAAGGACCCAAAAAGGCTGAGTTCTTGAAACTCTGTGTTGACTGTCAACTGTCCCCAGCACTGTCCTGAGGGCTCTGGTTGGTCACTAGGACAACACTGTGCCACCATTCCAGTCATAGCTGCAAGAGTTACAGGATGAGACTGAAGCACAGAAATGGGTTTCCACTGACTTACGACCAGCTTCGGTAAAGCAGGATGCCTGGGACGGGGTGGTGGGCCATGACTTGAGGAGGTTCGATCGTGTGAGAAATGGGGACACCCATGGCTTGTTCTTGCCCATCTCTTGAAGTGTCATAGGCACATGCTCATAAGACCTTACAGGAGATTTCTAGAATGGGGTTAGGGAGGAGCCCAAAGGACCAACAGTGTTCTTCCACTGTTTGATGAAAACAGATAAAAATGTGCCAAGGCCAAGGCTGAGGCTCCTAACGGACAAAGCTCTCTGCCTCTCCTCGGAGGATGGCTCCCTTTTCCACTGTGTTAGTGAGTTTTTGTCACTGTGATAAAAACAATTTGAAAGAGCAGAGGTTTGTTTGGCTCATGGTTTCAGTCTGTGGCCGCTTGGCTCCATTGTTTCTGAGCCGATGGTGGAGGGGCGCTGCTCACCTCGGGGATGATAGGAAGACAGAGAGGAAGGGCTTGGGGATAAGACAGGGTCTTCAGAGGCATGTCCCCAGTGACCACTTCCTCCAACAAGGCCCCACCACCTAAGAGCCCATGCAGCTGTGAATTCATCAGTGGATTAATTCACTCTGAGGCGAGCATCCTCTGATCCAATCACCTCTTGGGGACCAAACCTTCAACACGTGAACTTGTGGAGGACACTTCATTTCCAAACCATAGTGTCCACTGAGTCCTCTTCAGACACCTGACTTGGCAAGTGGCTGAGGCATGGAGCAGGGCCTGAGACCCAGGCGTCCTGGCCAACTGTGAGGCAGGCCCAGCTCTGGAACTTCCCAGAGTGGCCTCTCAACCTGCTCCTGTTCCCCCTCTACCATCTTCTTCCCTAGAGCCCGAGGTCTCTTCTGATCTTCTGATCTCTTCTGTCTTAAAGGACAGGTTCTGTGGGGATGTCCAGCGGCCTGGATCTGAAGTCCCATGTGCCGAGAGCTGAAGGCCGTGGAGTCACAGGTGACAGAGACAGGTTGGCCACCTCCCACCATATAATGGCCAGTGCAAAAAAAATGAAGAAATAAAAGGTGATGCTCAGGAGATGCAGAGGAAAGGTGGATGTGGCCAGGCAGGGGGGAGAGGGGCATTGTCACTTGTCATGATGTCCAACAATCTATGAAACCCTGCTTCCCTATTACTCCCTGCAAGTTTCCTGCTCAGCAGTGAAGCTGTCCGGATAGAGCCTGCAAACACCCCAGCAGCTTTTAGCAATTAACGTGCTCGGGGGTGCCCCACTGATGGTGCTCTATCCCAGCCCTTTTTCTCCTGCTGCCTTCAGCTGGCAGATGTGGGTGCAGACACCTGGGCTGGCAGGCAGCATTTGACAAGGGGGGCTGTTTGCTTGACATCCTCCAGGTGTCTTCTGGACAGATGATGCTTCTAGCACTTGGAGACGGGCTGCTGAGAGACACAGTTGGGTACCTTGCTTGTGTTCTTTGTCAGTCTTGGTCATTCCTGACCCACCTGCCCAATGTGGCCCCTGCTTCAAACAGCTGCAGGTGATGAACCACACCAGAGCCACGTCCTTCTGGCATGGAGCAGCCCCACCCTCCCTCTTCTCCACTTCACTGGTGTGTGCACGTGAGTCGGCTGCCCCTGGGGTCAAGAACAGGCCCACAAGGGCATCCCTGAGAAGCTGGGCCACTCCCACTGTTGTCTGGGGTCTGGGAGCAGTTAGCAGGAGCCCATGGCAGCCTCAGGGCTGTCTGTAGCGCATCAGGATTTTCCAAGGGGCCGGTCTGGAGGGGAAATTGCTGTCACAGGAAGGACCTGCGGAGGAAAGGGCCTTCCAAAGACAGGCCTGGGCGGCCACTCCCCGTCCTTCAGAGGCAAATATCCTCTGTAGAGCAGAGAGCCCAAGGTTGAGGCTGATCAAAACCAGGCCCATCAGGAATGGCGGCAGCTGCCGTGTCTCCCACTCACTCAGATGTGTCCTACACGCAGAGGCGCTGTGGGCTTCACCTAGGCCAGTCACCCTCCATGTTTCTGGACTGGCTGAGTGTAGCTTGTGAGATTCATGTTCAAATGTCACCTGTTCATCACAGGACAGGGGCTGTCATTCTATATGTGTAGTGACAGCAGACAGGAGATTCCAAGACGTCCTCACCAGATCTCTTCCAAGAAAGAATTCCTCTAGAACCCAGTCTCTGAGCATCACAGAGCTCAGCATCTGCTAAGCCAGCAGCTTAGCTCCTGGGTGTCTTGGTGCCTGTGCTAAAGGACTCAGCCACCTCAGTGTGGACAGTTGTACAGCTTTACTGGCAGGCCAGTGCCATCAGACAGCTCCTCCCATGGAAGCCCACACACAACAGACCCCCACAGCCCACCTAGTTAAAGGGGTCAACTGGAGTCACAGACCCCTTTGTAGTCCCTCAGTCCTGCCTGTCCTGGGGCCTAAGTAGCTCCCGTTGGTCCCTGTGCCTGTAGCTGGCCCAAGAGCACAGGCAATGCTTGATGGCAAATCATTCTTCAATTACTATAAAGACCTTAAAACAGCCTCTCCCCTGCCCAGTCCCCTCTCTGCAGCCCCAGTGCTGAGAAGCTGCATGACTGACCTCCTCAGTGCACCTGCACATTCACCTGGTCCTGCAGCAGCATGTGTTAATTAGACACTGGTCCACAAAGACAGCAAGGCCAGGCTTTAGGCTTATGGCCATCAGGAAGAGGTGGGTTAAATTTTAGTGCCCAGACTCAAGGATGCGAGGAGAACAGTGGTCAGTTCCACCCAGAAAAGGTTTCTGGGATGGAGTGGTCTCATAACACAAGTGTGTAATTTCTTGCCCATATCTTTGGAGAGCTGGGAGCTCTGGATGGCAGAGACCATGGACCTGCAAAGTGCTGAGCAGAAAGTGTTTGGTGAGTGTTGAAAGAGCAGGTTTGCAAAATGGCATGGAAGACCAAGTTCAGATGCTCCAAACCTTGGTGGAAACAGTAAGGCTGAGTTTGTGGAAGGAGGGAGGAGAGGGAGGAGGAGAAAGGAAAGCTTGGACTGTCTTAGGAGCCCAAAGGGCAGAACGCAGGCAGGCAGGAGCTGTCCTGGGCAGCAGCTGAGGTGGCACACAGAGGGTTGGCATGGTTAGTTCTAATGGATGCTTCAGTCTAGGGACAGTTTCAACAGATCTTTGTTACTGGTCCAGTGCATTTTAGCCATGAGCAGCTTTTGTGCACAAAGGCACTTGGGCTGGAGCTGTCCTGGGTGACCGTGGGAAGATGTCTCAGCCTCTGACTGAAGTCACTGACTTCCTCATGTAACCATGAAACACACACCGGGCTGGGGGCTGTGATGAGACCCTGTGAGTAGCTCTAGCACTGAGCATAAGAAAGGGCTTGTACATGTTTCCTTGGTTCAGATTAGGGCTTTATGGCCTTCCTGTACATTGTTCCCTCAGTGTGATCAACCGTCCTGGTGCTCCCTGCCCCATGACTTTCCCCTGTAGCCCAGATTTCATATACCCATCCAGATTTGATACTGTAAACTTACTATTATTTATTTAATGCTGGGCTCCTTGGAGGGTCAAAGAATCTAATGTCACCTCTTGGAAGAGGTGACATTTCTAGGTTGAGAGGGAAACAACACACCCTTTAGATGCTTTGAGGAGAGATTTTTAGGAAGAAGAAATAGTCAGTATAGAGACTCTATGAGGAGAAATACATAGACAAAGTCCAGAAGCTTGGTGATGGATATTCATTGTTCTGTCCGGTTAGTGAATAAGTCCATCCTTCATCCATGCATCCATCCATCCATTCATCTGTCTATCCATCCATGTATCTATCCATCTACCCATCCACTCACCTATCCTGTCATCCACTTATCATTTCATTCACCATATACCATCCATTCACTCATCAATCCATCCACTCACTATCTACCTACTCACATATCCATCCATCCACCCATTCATTCATCATTCATCCATTCTTTCACCCATCCAACCACCCATCATCCATCTTCCTACTCATCCATCACTATCCACCACCCATCCGTTTATCCACAAACCCATCCACCCATGCATTCATTCATATACCCACCCATCAATCCACCAGTTGATCTATCAACCACTTGATCAATTTATCAATAGATCCATCCCTCCATTAATTCACCCTCAATCCACCTATTCACCCCCTATTCAGTAATGTTCTCATTCACCCATTGATTCATCAATCAATTGATCCATTCATCCACCTGCCCACTGTCTACAGCTTCAGTCAATGCAGGAGCTTATGAAGGCGGGTGTCCTGCCATTGATCTCCATCTTTCTGTTTAGAGGATGAGGAAGAACCTTGGGCTTCCCCTGAGGGGCATTTAGGCTGAAACTGTCAGAATTGCACCCCTCAGGGAGATGCCCTGGTGGACCAGTGTCAGGTAAGGGATCCAGGGTGTGAGATTTACAGCAAGTTGGATACAAGTTAAATTCAGCTAGAACTTTTATAGCACAGGCTGGAAGAAGCTAACTTATGGAAAAAGTGACTTGAGCGGGGACTGGAAAGGCCCCTGGCAAGTGACGAACCCAGCCTGTGCATGCAGCAGGAGGTGTGTAGCCAAGGGCACCGAGCCCCTGGCTGGACCTGCCCCCCTCGCTCGGGCTGGATCCCGCACACGTCTCCCTCTTTCCATGCCTCCACTACCATGTGTATGTTTGGGCCCTTTCCTGTGCGCCCCCCTTTCTACCACAGCACTTTCCAGGGAAGCATTTCCATGGTGTTAGCTCCCCAGTCTGCCCCCTTTCATGAATGGAACAATAAAAGCCTGTGAGTACTAAGTCACCAACCTGAGATTTCAGCAGAGAAACACACTCAAGGCTCCCTAACTAGTGTCCTGCAGCCTGTGCTCTGGGCTCCCCCGGGTAGAAATTCAGTCTACACTGTTGGGTCTGAAGCAACCCTACCTGTTGGGTCAGAGCCCCCATGGTGTACTCAACCAACTTGTGCCCATGTGTGATCCCCAGGCTCATATAGGGGACTCTACCTCTGCCTCTGTGCTCTATTCCCTGAACCCTCCCATGCCCTACCCCTTTCCTGTCACTTGAACTCACATCTAGGTCTTGGTCTCTAAACTTTTGGCACCATGGCCAAAGCCTTGGTCCCCAATCCTGTGGTGCACTAGGGGATGGACTCTGGGCCCCTGGTGCTAGCCCCTCACGTGGGCATCCAACATCTACTGAGGCCAAACCCAAACCCCTGGCGGGGGTACACTGGGTGAACAGATCTTAACTGACTATATCAGACACCAAAGGAGATGGTCCTCTCTCTCTAAAGGGGAAGCCAGGACCCAGGATGTCTGGGTGACCCTCCTGAGTCACCAGGTTCAAGTGGCCCCAGTAGCAACTCTTCACTTTCTTCTTACTGGTTCTCACAGCCAGTCTGAGCCAAGAGCAGGAATAAGCATCTGCACAGGCTCTTTTAGGTCAGGGTTACAGGGGCAGGGCTCCCACCCTGGGGTAGAAAGGACAGCTTTGAGGCAGGGCAAAGTCCAACAGGGGGATGAGTTCAACTCTTGATGCCATTTCTTGTTACCTGGGAGACATCAGGCAGTTACTTCACAGAGCTGAGCCTTGGGTTAAACCTCACCTCTCAAAAGAGGAAATAATGGCTACCCACAAGGCCAAGGTGAGGATTACCTGGCACTATGAGGAATAGGGATCAGCATTTGCCTCAGCAGATAGAAGCAACTTGGTGAGTGGTAGCTGGGTTTATGTAACATTTCTCATCGAATGGGAAATGGACTGAGAGCCTCAAGCCACTCCCAATCTGACACCAAGGATTCTGGTTACTTATTAAACCCATGCTGAAGTGTGGAACAGCCACAACCCTATGGTAGACAGTAGACAACTTAAAGAGTATTGGGCTTCTCTGAGGAATTCTAAACAGGAAGCTGATAGCTTCTGTCTGTGGTGCATGTGAGCACAGCGGGGCGGGGCGGGGTGGGGGTTTCTGAGGAGCTGGTTGGGGGAGGGCGCAGACTGTCAGGCCACCTGTGTCCTTGAGCTGCCTTGGCCTGCTTAGAAGAAACTAATGGGCCTGGGGCTGTTCGGTCACTCAGTGGGTAGTTACTGGATGGCCCTACATGGAAGGAACCATTTTGGGCACCAGGATCGCAGTGGCCAAGACTGGTGTGATCTGGCTCTGGGGAGCATCCAGTGCAGTGAGAAAACATTAAGAAGTGCCTACCCCAATGGTAAAGGGCACAGGACCCAAGCAGGATCCCCAAGGAGGACATCCATCCACCCAACAATGTGCCCTAAAACACATGGTTTGATGTTACTAGGCAATGCTCAATCAGGGTCATGAACAAGTAGGTGCCTACTGATGCTACTTCATTTATTCACTCTCTGACTCATTCATTCATTCACTGATTCATTCGGGAGAATTGTGTTGAGACACTGAGATGATCGCAAAGTTCAGTAAGACCACCCTGGCAGAGACTCTTCTTGGTGGCAGTGACCAGAAACAAACCAATGGTAACAAAGCTGCTTGGAGTTAGGGTTACTTAGAGTCTCAATATTCATTTACATATCATATGTAAAGTTATAGAACCCTAGGACTTTAAGGAACCTATTAGGAAGGTAGTAACATAGTCAGATGCAATGCTGACTGTGGCTCTGAAGTGAATCCTGCTGGCTAGTCACTTGGAAATGCCATTTCAACATGGCCCTGAAATGTCATGGTGCCAGTGCTGGCCAAGGTAACAAATTTGTTTCAGGAAGGGGATATCAAACATGGGGTAGAGGTGGCTGTTCAAAGAACTTGTGAGGCCCCAAATGTGTCTTCTCTTGCCCGTTACAGACATAGTTTTTGAGGAAGTGGGAAGTCCAAGAGACAACACTGAGATCAAGGGCACAGGAAATTCTGTCTTTCATCTGAAAGTTCCTCAGCTGCAGAGGAAATCTGAAGCCAGGCAGAGCCCCTGCAGGCACTCGTTCACTCCAGCTGGGTGAGTCAGCCATGCCGCCAGCCCTCACTTTGAGTGCCGCTTCTCCCTGGGATGGGACACCCCCCCTCCCCCCCTCCCCACCCCCGGGCAGCTCACCACGATGTCCCTTGCCGCTCTCTGACCTGAGGGAGCTGTATCACGGTTGTGACATGGGAGCAAACAGCTTTCCCAAGGAATGCCTGGCAGTCTGTCTCCCGTGGATTCTGACGCAGCCCCAGGCTCCAGACACTCAGGAATGCTCTCACCAATTGACAGAATGAGTTTTTTTGACCAGTGAAAACCATTCCCTGGTTAGCAGTGTGTCCAGGGATTTCCTCCCCCACTGCATAAAACATGCAGCAGACGCCTGCTATGGAATGTTCCGTATCTGGTCCATAAATTCGACTTTGTGCATCTGCTGGTCTGCATGTTTCTAACATCTGTGGCCAGGGTCTTATGGCACGTGGACCAAAAAAGCTCAGGACATGCTTGCCAGCCTGCGCCTCTCTCAGAGGTAGCTCCATGGGGCTAGATCCCATGTTCACCCACGTATCAGCCATTTCATCCCAGTCTCAGCTTCTTTCTGTGTGCATAAGTAAAATATCCTCATCCTTCAGGGAGTAGGGGTAAAGAATCAGCGAGTCAATTCAGGGGATGTTCTCAGCACGGTACTTGGCAGAGAACAGGTACTCAATAGCTAGTGGTCACTGATTGGTGCTGTTGTTCATGTTATTTCTTCATGATCACCACCACCACCACCACCACCACCATCACCACCATCACCATCACCACCATCACCATCACCACCACCACTACCACCACCACCATCACCACCATCACCAACCACCATCATCACCACCATTACCACCATCACCACCACCACCACTACCACCACCATCACTATCACCACCACCATCACCATCATCATCACCACTACCATCACCACCCTCATCACCACCATCACCATCACCACCCTCATCACCACCATCACCACCACCATCACCACCATCACCACCATCACCATCACCACCCTCATCACCACCATCACCCCCACCATCAACACCATCACCACCATCACCATCACCACCCTCATCACCACTATCACCACCATCACCACCACCACCATCACCACCATCACCACCACCACCACCATCACCAACATCACCACCACCACCACCATCACCACCACCACCACCACCACCACCATCACCACCATCACCACCACCACCACCACCATCACCACCATCACCACCACCACCACCATCACCACCATCACCACCATTATCACCATCACAATCACCACCATCACCACCATTATCACCACCACCACCACCACCACCATCACCACCACCACCACCACCATCACCACCACCACCACCACCACCACCACCACCATCACCACCACCACCACCATCACCACCATCATCACCACCACCACCATTATCACCATCATTGCAGACTTAAGGAGTCTAATCTCATGGTTTTTGTCCTTAAATGACTTCCCAACACTGGTCCTTCTAGTATTTCTCTGATAAATACCCTCCCTTTGGTAAACTCTGGTCACAGCCCTTTACTTGTCTTTGTCATTTCTTTATGTTGAAGTCCCTTTGTGCACACTTTTATCATAGAGTGACCAAGATCCTGGAAGTCAGGGTTGCATTCTTAGGCAAGAGAGTCTCAACCTTTTCATCTCCAGGACGGGGTCACATAGGATGACACTGGGGTCCCCTCCAGCTCCAGTTTCCTAGGACTCTTCTGATGGCAGGGCTTGTTTTTGGTTCACTGTGAAGTCCTCCAATGCATGCAGTAAGTGCTCAAGAAATGGAGGCTGAAGTAATGAATAAACCTGATGTGTCTATGTTCCAGAGGAGGTCTACACAAGTGTCATAAGAGCCACAGCAAAGAAGCACTTGGCCAGAACTCAAAGCCTGCGCTGCTTTTTGAAGGTTGGTTGTAAGGATGGATAAAGACTCCGATGGGTGGATGGGGTGGAGATGATGTTCTAGACAAGACAAATGGAGTGAGCGGACACATGATCAAAAGCAGCCCTTACTGTCAGGAGCTGGATGACCGAGGACAACAGACACATATGCAGACAGATGCACAGGTTCTCAGCAGATGTCCTGCCCAGCCTCCTCTCTCAGGAGGTGCTGGGGGACGTGCTCCAGGAACCCAGCATGCTTCTCACAAAATGTGCAGTAAGGAAGAGGCAATTACAGTTGTCAATAAGACGCAGCTACACACTGTTGCAGTGGGATGGGTACAAAGTCAGCACCCACTGTGAGCGCCCCAGGGTGGGTGCAGGAGGTCCCACGTGGACAGTGAGTGTGTAACACCCCAAACAGAACTTTGAGAAGCAACGACACGCCAATACTGATTGCCACACACAGGCAAAGCCCCCCAAGCCAGCTCCAGGTTGAGCATAGCAGCAGGGAAGGACAAGAAATGGCATCTAGAGGGAGGGATGCTTCTCACTAGCTTTGTGGAGTGGTTTGACAATTTAACTGCTATAAAAAGGCCAACTAGATAAAACCAGGATATGGTTTTGTCACCACTAGATAGATGAAGAAAACGGGAACATGAACGATAGCTGACCACCTGGCATGTTTGAATGCAATTCATATATTGTAATGAGAAGAGGTAACAAAAAGGGCTTTGAGTGGCCTCTTCCAAATGTCATCTGACCCTACGGGATGCAGCATTACAAGACACAGAGGCAAAAAGAAAAAAACCATAAAAGTAAAACAAACAAAAAGAACAAGAAGATACAGAAGCAGGAGGAGTCCTCAGACAGGAATCTGACCTGGCTAGGTCAGGGCAGGGAAGCATCTGTCCGGTGCTATGTGCCACGCACAGAACCGGGAACATACAGGCATTTCCACTCCTTCCAGGGCTCTCAGCAGCACACCTGTGCCCCAGGTGCCTCTTCCAATCCAGCCCCTGCTGAGTGATGGCATCTTGGCACTGATAGCCCAATGCACCCATTCTCTGATTTCCCTCTACACCTGCCCCAATAAAGGCCTGGCAGGGACTCAGGCCAGGTGAGGGACCAGAGAGGAGAGGATGGGCTGTGTCCTCTCCTGACAGCAAGCAGCTCAGATCAGGAGCCAGAGGGTGGCTTAAGAGCCAGGTCCCACAGACAGGCATAAGAGGCAAATACCCAGGCCTCGCTTTGCAGAAGCAGCGCAGGGAGAGGAATGTGCCAGTGAGTGAAGAGCAAAGAGGAGGTGCAGAAAGCACTCAGACCACATGGGTACTCAGGCCAGCTGTGGTTCCTCAGTCCCCAGAGAGCAAATGGTTCTGCCACCTGGTCACCTGCCATTTCGTCCTGTGGGTCTTAATCCATAAAGGATTCTGAAGAGAAAGGAGTGGGGCTTCTCAGTAAGACCCTGGGTGGACCTGTGACTTTGCCAAGTTCATCTGTCATGGCAGGAGAGATGAGCAAGTGCTGTGTCCAAAAGGGTGGCCTCCTAGGAAAGCTATCCACCCAGCAGTTTGAGTGGAACCTGCAGTTGTGACCTTATGGTGGCCAGGCCATATCGTATGAGGGTCCTTTCTGCCTGTCGCTCAGACCCTGTGTTCGTGAAATGGACCAGGCTGGACACATGAACAGGCACACAGTTGTGACCCAGTCAGGCTCTCCCCAGCCCCCTGGCCACAAGTAACTGGGGACAAGCACACCCTGGCTGTGGTGTGTGGTGACGCGTGGACCTCAGGGATCCCAAGTACAGGGGTGAGGAGGGAGAGGGAGAAGAACCAGGTCCTGAAGGCCTCACTTGGCCTCAGAATCCAGCAGTTCCTGAGCCCTGGGTCGCTCAGTCATTGTGTCAGCCACACACTCATCACCAGAACTGACCACATGGCCTCGAAGCCAGAGGTCTGGGGTTTGGTACCAGTTCTGTTTGACACTGGGCACCTTGCAGCCTGTCCCTGAACTGTCACCATCAATGGAAGTCCCTCCTAATTCTAGGTAGAGTTTGCGAACTAGTCACCTTTTTGAGTCGGCAAAAGACAACAGAAAAGAAGAAAAGGGGACAGGAAATGTAAATTTTCAGAAGTGTGGTGACAAGGGTCCAGAAAGCTGCATTGGAGCCCATTCACCCTGTAGCCTGCTCTCCCCTCACCTCTGTGTGATCACATGGAGCAGATGGTGAAAAAGAACCTGCCCTGAAGGAACCCGCGCACCTGCACAGGTAAACCAAGGCTGCTCGGAGAGGCCATGGGACCTCGTGTTAAAACCAGGCTGCTGTGACGCACCCCTCCTCTGCACCGAGCACGAGCGTGGTCGCAGGCAGCAAGGATGGACAAGCTTCGAGGATGATCAGATAAGACGGGTCCACTCTGTCCACTGCCCATTGCTCAGGCAGGTCACTGAGCCTCTGAGGACAGACTGTATCATGGAAGGACAGGAGTACCATGGCAACAACCGAGGTGCCTGAGAAACAGTCCCCATACACCTGGCTCCTGTCCTTCCTGTGCTCTCTGAACCCCACATCGCCCTCTGGTGGGGCATCCCTTCCTCTGTGCTGAGGGGAAGGAGAGCTAAGTGAGGGCCTCAGCTGGCCTGCACTGTCCTGAGCGGTGGGGCTGGTGGGCAGCAGGCAGGAGGGACCTGGGTCCTGGTGCTGCTGGTTAGCATGGGAAAGGTTGCTCTTCATTCCTTAACCAGGATGCTCCTGCTGTTGGTGTCCCTGCCTCTGCTTGGTAGTGTAAAGTCTGGAAGGTACTGTCACATGGGAGACACTCTCCACAACCCCAACATGTGAACCCACCTACAGGGGATCCACATGGGGCACCAACCCCTCTGTGGACACTCAGCGATCCATGACCCCACCTGTCACCTCTAGCCCTGCCTCAGAGCTACACTGGATGCTCCAAGGTCCCTAAGACTAGGGTCACACCTGATGTACCTGGGCCCCGAGTGGTGTCTGGCCCCACACCTGGTCCCAAAGGAAAAGAAGCTGCACTGCCCTGGCTTCCTCAATTCCAAAGAGGTGGCATCTTCTCCTAGGTTTTCCAGTCCTGCCCCATCCCTGTGGCTCCCTTCTGGCATTTCTGAATGTCCCTGGCATGGTTCAGAGCCTGGCCCACGGTGTACCCTGGTGACCCCTCACAAAGAGGGGCTCAGCAAACCCTGTGGAAATTTCTCTCCCTCCTGAGCAATTACTCACTTGCCTCTGAGTCCATCCTGAAAGTGAGGTCTAGAGCCATTGTTAACCTCTGTGGCTCCCACAGTCCCCCAGGAGCATGGTCTTGTGTGCCTGCCACCACTGGGTCTTCTCTTTCCTTTTTCTTATGGGCCTCAAGTCAGGGCTTAGCTGTTGTGGCACTCTGAGCTCTGTCCCACAGCCTCACCTGGCCCAGGGAGGACCATTCTGTGTGCAGAGTAGCCTGGGTAAGAGCTGGGCGGACAGGTGATCAGGCTCTGAGCACACAGCCTCTGGCCTCAAACAGTAGCCACGTGACTTCCTGGTCACCTGCACTGTGGGCCTCTCCATGGGAGCTGGCAGTGACACCTCATCCTGGCCTGGGAACCTCCACGGTCTGCTCAGAGTCAGCAGCAGGGCTTGCCAGGCTGCCTGTCTGCAACGGCACCAGAGGAGAATCACAGCCTGAATATGCAACTGACCCATGGTCACCAGTGAGGTGCTTCCTGAGAGGCCACAGTCCCCAGCTCAGGAAGACCTGGAGAGTTACCTAACAGATTCCCACACCCACCAGCTGGGATTGCTTTCCAGCATCTCACTAGCAAACGTTCAAGCACACAGAAGTCCGGAGAGACGGCACGGGGCCCCCTCCTGGGCTCACGGTTATACACATTCACCCCACCTGCTTCATTACACACCTGTCTACCTCTCTGTCCCTCTAGCTGTCCGTTAGCCCTGGTTATTGTGATGCATTTCGAATTAAAGGGCTGACATCCATCCGTGCTGCCCCCCACACTTCAACACGTATCCCATTAGCTAGAGTTGAGCATGTGCTTGTGGTTTGAGGGGAATTTACATAGTGAAATGCTCACATCCAAGGTCCTGTCTCAGATCTGACAGAGGTGTGCCAGGTGACTCACACCCTCCCAGGACAGATGGTTTCCCTCACCACCAAGAGTCTCTGTGTGCCCCTTCCAGTGACCTCCCCAGCTCTGCAGCCAACAGCATACCACTCAGTGTTGCTCCATAAATGTCACTGGATGCAATAAACAATTTACACAGCAATGTCCTGAAGGATGAGGAAGGGGAAAGTGACCTAACCTGGCAAGCTTCAGGACCTTGTGTGCTGGCCACATTCCTGATGGAGTCACGTGGGTCCTCCTGCTCCCTTCAGCTCATATGAAGGTGCTTGGGGTTCTATGTGTGAACCTGCAGAGCTCATGAGCTTTTGGGATGTGTGGTGGACCTGGGACACTCATTCCCCTTTGCATACTTCAATCAGAAACAAGTCCAAAAAGCTACTTTCGAAGGGTGGCATTTTTTAAAACTAGATACAGTAAACAGCTGTGCCCAGTCCACTGAGCAACTCAAGATGGTATCCATGATGGGTGGTGCATGTTTGCTAGTTTCAATGCCACTGTGTCTTGTTGCATCCTGCAGACCACAGTCACTTAACGACCAGATAAGGGACTGTGCGTGTGCTGCTGACCTTGTGGCAGAGTGCGCGGTGTGGAAGGGTGTGCTGGCACTCTGCAGGCTTGGTGACGTTCCCCACCTCTTAACACATGCTCTCCTCAGCACACATTGGCTCCAGACCATCCCCACAGCATTGTCAGCTGGGGTGGACATCTGAAGAATGATTGCCTGTACCAAAAGCAAGGACGTCACATGCATGGCGGGCACATTTTCTCTCCGAGGCCCCGAGATCCCTTGCCATATTTGGATGCGGCCCAAGACCCTCAACACAGACCCAGGCGCTGCACCCATCACCCAGATCTGATGTTTAGGTCTGAACCTTACTTCTCTTCTTGGAGCAGTGAGGATGCAGACATGGGAATACTTCTCGCTGCTGTCCACAAGGCCAGCCTTGCCCGTGCTCACTGCTCCATGGACAGAGCCACCACTGCCCTCTGAAGTGTCTCTGGCCAGTGCCTTGAACTTGGCTGAAGACAATTTTCCTGCCCACTCTGAGAATCACCCCAGTTTCGGTCATGTCCCTTCATCGAGGATTCCACACACCATGTACCGACTTCAGTTCAGAACACACTCACGTACCAACTCTGGCACAGTACTCACCCATGCAACTATGTCAGCAGTCTTAACTAACCCATCACCAACGCCAGCACAGTGTTAACAGAACCCCAACATCGGTCAGCACAATTCTAACTAACCCATCACAGATGTCAGCGTAAGTGCCAATAACCGTCCACATGGGTGCACACTGACCTGGGCACCGACCTCATTCCAATACTAACTCATGCACTGCTCTCACACAGAGGGACCACTGACAATCAGCATAAGTGAGAGAGGCAAGAAGTGATGTCCAACCAAGCTCCAAGCAGAAGAGGAAGCTGCTCCCTACCTCTGCGCTCTCTGGTCACAGCCGAGGAGTCCACTCCAGGGAAAGGCTGGTCCACTTGATGACCCGCTCACACACAGCCTTCTCCTAGTCACCAGCAGACCTGCAAATCACATACAAGCATTTAGACTGAGACACCCCAGAGTTGTGTGGGGTGTTGACCATCTCAGGAAAGCTGCCCAATCCAGATTCCAAGGCTGATGGGCAGGTGGGTGGCTTCTGGGTCCCATGTGGAGAGTGACCCCATTCAGAAGGGCTTGTCTGAAATGCACTGGGCGCTCCTCCTAGTCATCCCTTGCACGCACGCCTCTGGTGCCGTGCCCCACCTCAACCTCAATCCAGTGTGAGTGAGTTAGAGAAAGAGAGAGAGAAAGACAGAGATGCTCTGCACACCTGCATAGTCACACTCAGATCTGCATGGTCTCGGTCATCCTGGGACATGCCCATTGGCCTTCTGTGACACTGATCTTTTTCTGTCTTTTTTCTCACTGCAGGGAACACTTGAGACTCCCTCTAAATCCAGTGCATTCTTGGTTGCTGCACAGTGTTCCAGTGAGGCCACCTGGGGGATGGCAGGAGGCACCTTCCATGAGGCTGGGCTGGGATGCTCTAGTCTGGGTGAGTTCACTCCTGAGGAATCCCAGGGGCGGACCCTAGTCTTTACATGGCTGCTTCACGTCCTCCAGCCCTTTGGTATCCATCTTCAAGGACTCTGGTCTCGCTGTAGACATTGGAACCAGCAGCGGTAGTCTGGGAATCCTATGCTCAGAACCCTGTCTGTGATGTACTCATCCCATTTTCCAAGTGACTCACCATGGGAAGGAACCAATGCCAAACAGGGTCCTAGGGTCCCCTCCTAGGATTTTCGGAAGCTTCTTGGGAAGTGAAGAAAAACTTGTGATGAATATTTGTTTAGAGACAGTAATGATTTGGAGTCAAGAGACATGGGCTCCAGCCCCAGCATGCTGCTCGCTGTCTCTCAGAGCCTCCGTCTGTCCCTTCAGGATCTGAAGAGAGAGACCTAAGCCTTCTTAGCTTCATTAAAGTGGAATGCAATCATGGGGATGAGGGAAGTCCCCAGTGTCCCTCCCACTGCTGGCACTAATAGCCACAGGCATTGGAGATCTGAGGTGGTCTGGTCTGTAACTCTCCCCTACTCCTGGAGATATTCTGCATTGTTTAAGGACTCAAGGAGCCGGCAGCTGGGGTCTCCGCGAGCGCAGCTGCGCGTATGTGATGCTGAGAGTTTATCCCGTCCAGGTGCTGATCTAGGATCGTTTGGACTGTCAGCCAAACATAAAAACCAGCTGCCTCCTATCTCATCTGCCATCTAATTAATAGTTCCCAGGTCACTGTGGCCCGTGGGAACATTTGTGCTCCATTTCTGCATCCCACAGATAAGGAGGGGGGATGCCCTGGCTTTCTGGAGACCCCCTCTCATGTGCACTCTATCTTTAAGGCAAATTTGTTCCTCTTTAGCCTTCAGCTGGAGAGTGCTGGGTGTGTAGGTGTGGGTGGGTGCTCGCACACACGCTTGTGAAACAGCTCAGCTTCCACATGGCGAAGGTGCTGCCTCCCAGTGCCTTTCAGCATCGCTCTGTGGTCCACATGGAGCCCACGAGGACATCCTCACCATCCACATGGAGACCAGTGAGGACTGAAGTGGATATGGTGAGGCCTCCGTGAAGCCACCGAGGGAAAAGTGTCCTTTGTTCTAAGAATTGAAAAACAGACTTGAAAAGGACTTGAATTCTGATTTTAAAACCTTTCCTTTTCTTTCTTTTTTTATTGTTGTGCTGGGTAGGTACATCGTGGCATTTACAAATATATCACACTTGAACTCACCCCCTCCACCGTTCTCCTTTATTCCCCCCCCCCCACAATTCCTGGAACAGTTTCACCAGGTCTCAATTTTCCATTTACGTACATGTGTACGCAGTGTTTGCACCATGTTCACCCTCCCAGCCCTTTCCCCACCTCCTCCCTGCTCTCACCCATACTAACCTCCCCAGGCAGGACCTGTTCCACCCTCCTGTTCTCTGATTGTGTAAATGAAAAAAAGAATGATGTTTTTGTTTGTTTAAGGTAGCTACACAGGGAGTTTCCGTGTGACATTTCCATGTGTGTGTGTGTAATATAACCTGAGTTGGTTCATCCCTATTTTACTTCTTTCTATCTTTGCCCCTTTTTATGGTGGCTTCAACAGGTTTAAAAATTCTACATTTATTCTTGTATAGAGAGCACATCAACCATATTTTACCTCCTTAACTTCCTTCTTTTACCCTCCCCCTGTTCTATGTGACCTCCCGTTAAAACCTTTTTCTGAGGATGACAGACATACAGAAAAGTGACCAAATACATACAGCTCACTACATTTTCACACTCAGGGCACCCAGGTGTGGACATGGTCCAAGCCCTCAGTCCTCGTCTAGCCGTGACCTAGCTTGTGACAGCAGAGTGGTAGCGCAGTTGTGTAATTTTATTGGTAGAAACATTGTGTGATTTCTTTTATTCAGTCTTATTTTTATGAAATTCATAATTTTTATCCTTTATTTTTAATTGCAGTGAAATACACACAAGATTACACCTAAACTGTCTTTAAGTGTGCAGTGCAGAAGCTCTAAGCACAGGTATAGTGTTGAACAACCATCACTGTCTGTGTCCACAGAGCTCTGCCTTCTCCCAAAGGGAAGCTCCATCCCCACTAAACACTGATGACCCCATCCCTTCACCCGGCACCTGGCACTGAGCACCCACCCTTCTACTTTCTGTTTGGATCTGATGACTCCAGTGACCTCACAGAAGTGGAATTGCATGAGATTTGTCCTTTTGTGCCTGGCTTATTTCACCTCAGTGCTCATCCTGGTTGTAGTTTGTGTTGGAATTTCCTTCTAAGACTGAACAATATCCCACGGTATGCACAGAGCACATTTTTTCTCATCCATTCATCTGTTCATGGACACATAGTGTCTCCAGATTGGCCATTGTGAACAGTGCTGTGAGCAAGCCTCTCTGAGTCTTCCCTTTCAGCTCTTTGGGATTTGTGCTCAGAAACAGATTTGCTGGGTTACACAAGTAGCTCTGTTTTTAATTTTTGAGGCAGCTCCATACTGTTTTCCATAATGGCTGAAACAGTTTATATTCTTACCAACAGTGCATGAGGGGTCCAATGTCTCCACATCCTCCCCAACACTTGTTACTTTCTGCTTTTTTGATGGCAGCCCTCCTACGGGGTGTGAGGTAGTACTTCATTATGGTTTTGTCATGTGTTTCCTAATGATGGTGATGTCAAGCCTCTTCTCATGTATTCAGCATATTCTGAATTAAAGTCCTTGGATGGATGGGTATGTGTTGAGAGAACATGGCAGCATCATATCAGCTATAAAGGATGGAGCCATGACTGTCTTCCTCCAAAGGCCATTCTTTTCCTGCCACAGCTCCAAATGGATTACAGCAATGGCTTCCACTGGCATGTCCATTCACCATCCAGCTATTCATTTACCCACCCATCTAGTCACCCATCTACCTATCCACGATCCATCATCCAACACCCATCCATTCTTCCACCATCTATTCACTTATCCATCCATTTACCCATTCACCCATCCATCATCCTTCCATCCATCTACCCTCCATTGTTCCATCCATCATCCATCCATCCATCCATCCACCATCCATCCATCCATCCACCCACTCACTCATCTACCATCATCCATCCATCCATCCATCCACCATCCATCCATCCACCATCCATCCATCCATTCACTATCCATTCTTCCATCCATTATCCATCCATCCATCCACCTATCTATTTCTGAGAACACCTGCCAGGTCTACAGTCTGACATCATGCACCCCCCATACAGCTGTTCTCCTGTTACAATCTAGATACTCAGTTCTCCCTGACTTTTGGGTGCCAGCTTCCACTCATGCCACTGGTTTCTGCAGGCTCCCCTTGCTTGTTCTGAAGCTCGACTGATTCTGCTCAGAGCTTCCTGGGGCTTCCTACTGCTGGAGCAAGCCTCACTGACTTCTCACTCAGCACGTTTAGACACCATCAAGACCAGCACCCCAATAATGTGGCCAGGAACACGTGCTCCTCCAGAGCATGGAGGCCTTTGCAGCCCAGCCCCAGGTGTGATCCCAGGCTGCTCCCAGTGCTTCACACTCATGGCTTATTCCAGACTAGGCTGCCTTCCTGCAAATCCCTCACAGCTGCAAAACCATCTCTGCATGGTGAGGATGGATCACATCTGTCCCAGCTTTCTCATGGGGACTGTCATTCATTGTTGACAAAAACAAAGCAGATGAGGATAACATCTTCATGGTCCCTGGGAAGCCAGCCTGTGCTGGGACACTGGTGCAGTATCTCACTGAACCCTCAACAACCTTGGAAGGCAGGTTCTGTTGCCACCCCGCCTTATGATGAAGCTCAGAGAGAAAAAATGACTCCCTGTGAGCGCTGAATGGTTGTGGCTGCTCAGCTTGGCTACCAGTCCCAGAGGTGGGACTCACACCTGCATGGTCCTCACATCCCTGAGTTGAAAACCAGGAAAAATGAGAGAATGTATGAACAGTGAGTGAGCTAGTAAACAGTCCAGAAAATGCTGTGGATCAGCCCAGAGGCCCATGGCAACCACACAAATGAGGCATTTGGACACTGTGTGGATGTGCTCAGGACCAGCTCTCTCTCCCTGGGGAACAAGAGTGAGAGGAGTCATTCCCCACTCTAAAGTAAGAAAAGAGTGAGAGGAGGGTAAAAACCAAGCAAGAAGCTGAAGAAAACAGCCTGGGAATTTCCCCCAAAACGAGCGTGACTGCTCTGTGGAATTTGGATGCAGCCTGAGGAACATCAGGTCATGGTAAGCGTGTGATTACATCTGCTGTGTGCCAGTGGAATTGCAGGCGGCGTCTGGAGCTGCTCAGGAGCTCGGAATTGTGCCACAGAGTGTGCCATGGAGGGCAGGGAGTGTGCTGTGACAGACAGGCTCTGTGCAGTCCTGGGCTCCAGCCAGCCCCATCTCTGCCCATCTGCTCACCCTCCAGGAAGCAGTTTCTTAGGAGGCTACCATCTGTACTGATGTCACAGGGCCATCAGCATAGGCTCTGGACTGGATCCTGGTTTGTGAGCTGTTGAAAAATGCACCCACCTTTGCTCTCAATGATGGAAAGAAAGTGCTGGGGCTGCTGGAGCTGAAGGTGGGGTGGGGAGCAGAACCAAAGGCAGCCTCTTCCCCCATCTCCACAGTTGGGCCCCCAAGGACCTGGCATTTCCTGGTATGCACAGTTTCCCTCCAAGGAAGGGAAAGAATCATGGACAAAGACACTTCTGCTAATGAGAGGCCTATGGAGGTCCCCAGGGAGGAGCGTGCCCTTGCCTGACACTGCCTTAGGATGCAGCCATGCATACGTGGACCCTGGATCTTGGCATCCAGCAAACACTCTGCTCAAGGAACCCAGGCTCCATAGATAGCAGCTGATTCCAGGCTCTGGGCAGGAAAAGGATAGGATGGGCCTGTTGCATTTTGTGCCAAAAAGTTGGGATGTGCTCAGATGCCTAGCATGGGATAAGCCACACAGGCAGTGGATTGTAGTCCAGTGCGTGAAACCAGAGTTCACAGGCATGGGGGGAGAAGACTAATGATTGAGGCAGCTCTTCCTGTTCCTTACAGTCAGTTGTCAACTAGTAAATGTCAAGAATGCTTTTAAATGCACCCAAAAGCTAGATGGCCACAGTGTGTGTATAGGGGGCAGGGCATGGAGTGGATCACCACATGTTCAGCAGGTGCAGCTGGGTCAGCACAGGGAGTCAGAGAAACAAGTTGGAACAAAGCAAGAGGATACAATAGAAACACACCTGAGCTTTCTGAGGAGCCAAGACAGAGACCAGGGTAAGCAGCCATGGAGACACAAAATGCCAGCCAGCGAGTCATTGCTGCAGACCACGGAAGCCACCAGGTGAGAGCCCCAAGCCTGGCAGGTGAGGGAACATGGTGAAGGTGCAGACACTCACCCCAGCTTTTCAAAATGACCTGTGTAATTGTAAAAGTCAACAACACAGAAGTTTAAAAGCCTTTGATTGGAGAGGCTAGGTCAGCAAATCCTATGGTCTTCATGGTGTGAGACTCTGTCCATCCTGCACCTGCTGGAGGAACAAACAATTGACATTGAGTCTTATGGGCAAGGAGACATCTTTCCCAGGTGGCTCTGTCCATAAGACCAGGCTCATGAAGCCTCTATGTGACATCCTGAGGTCAGAAGCCTCTATCTGACACCCCAGAATGCTGGGACCATGAGAGGCCTCGTTAATGGTGCAAATTTGTTTGAATCCAAAGGAAATATATTTCCTGAGTATATAAAGAGCACCTATCATCAATGAGAAAAGCACCAGCTTTGTGCAAAAGACACAGACACGGCTCCTACAACCACAAGCACACGCTTGCCCCACTCCTGATGAAGCAAGCACACATTGTCCTCTTCTGAGCCACAAGGATCAGGACCAAGCAGCGATCAGGACAGTGTGGTGTCGGCAAAGGGATAGACTCATGGAACAGACCCAGCAGTGTGGCACAGTTGCAAAGGAAACTTGAAGTTGTCATGTGCCTCATTGTGAAATGCAAAGGTAGAAACTTAGAGGATAACACCTGAGAAAGTCTATGACCTTGAGTTTGCCAGAGACAAACAGCCCCAGAAGCATGATCCAAGAAGGAAGAAATTGACTTTTACCAAAATTTAAAACTTGTTCTGTGAGGACATGAAGAGACTGGAAAAAGAAGCCATGGCCAGGAAGAAACACCTGCAAATCCTATTTCTGAAAAACAACAAGTCTAGAACATGTAAAGAACTCTCAAACTCTGCGATAAGAAAGCACACAAACTCACTTAAAAATGGGCGGAAGAGCTAAACAGACACTTTACAAAAGGCATACAGGAATAAAAGAACATGTGAAAAGATCTGAATCACTGGTTCCCAGGGAATGCAAACCAAAGCAGTGGTGAGATGTCACCACACACCTGCTGGAATGACTGCAATGCAGAACTGACAGCACCAAATGCCAGTGTGAATTTGGAGCAACAGAACTCTCACTCATGGCTGGTGGGAATGCAGGAGGCCACAGCCCCTGGAAAGACAGTCTGGCAGTTTCTTACAAAGCTAAACATTCTTTCTACAGGACCCAGCAATTGCACTCCTAGGTGTTCATTTACTCTAGTAAACCAAATCTTATGTTCACACAAAAACTTGCACGTGTGTGGTGGCTATAAAGCAGAAGTGTCAAAGTAAGGGCCACCAAGATGTTCTTTAACAAGTTGACAAAGCCACGGTGGATTCATACAAGGGAATATTACCCAGCAATGAAAAGAGACAAGCTAATGATTCACACAACACCAGGGATGATTGTAAAAGGCACTTTAAGTGAAAGAAGACAGACAAGAGAAGGCTGAAGAACCTTCTAGTGCCAGAAAGTAAGGGACCTGCTCAGAAAGCAGAGAGATGAGGCACAGACCAGGGACCCTGGGCCGGACTGCAAGAGCTTGTAATGGCTCCAACTAGAGCAAATGAGCAAGAAAACAGTGTCTCATTGCATGGAAGCAAATGTATATACTGAGATACACACATGACTTTGTAAACAAGTACAAAGGAGAGAAGGGACAAAGCTCTGATACACAAAATTTCAGATAGTTTATGTGCCTCCCACCCATCCCTGCCCCGCCAGGAGTGGTCCGCAGGGTGGACGTGTAAAATGACTCAGCCACTGGCCCTGAGTTAAAAGATCAGGGTAGGCTGAGTTAAACCCAGCAATTCCAGCCCCGAGCATCGACCCCAGGGAAGTAAGACCGTCTGCACAGCAATCTGTAGGCGAAGACTCATAAGGCATTGTCCATAACAGCACCTGCGGGAGTTCTGCAGACAGGGCCACGCCCTCGAGTGACAAACCAAAGGCAGAACATCCACTCCACAGGACGGGACGGTGCAGTGAAGAGGAAGACACTTCTGTCTGCGCCACTGCCTGCAGAGATGGCGCTACGGGAAGGACACGAGACACAAAAGGCGGCACCGTGTCGGATTCCATTTGTATGAAGTTTCTGGAAGAGACAAGGCTCTACAGAGAGAAGGCCTGGCCAGGCTGGGTGAGAGAGTGGGAAGGGGCGGGAAGGGCTTTCTGGGGCAGTGGGAAGTCTCTGGTCTGTGTGGTGGAGATGGCAACCCTACAGATGGACAGATGGACATGCTAAGCATGCAACCGTCACAGAGAGGGAGCTTGCTGCTGTGAACTCCACAGAGCTGTGTGGTTTTAAAGGGAAGATAAGAAAGACACTTCAGTGGGGTCTCCAGCAAGCTGTAGCTTCTCAGAGGGAAGAAGATGAAACCAAACTGCAAAGACACCTTGCTCCTTCCAGGAGAAAGTGCACTCCATAAACAAAGCAACTCAGAAGTCACAAGCACACCACGTTGTGTCCCTGTCCCTCACATGCTCCCAGAACCACGATCTTTGTGGACTTGGGTAGTACCCTGCTGGCTGCCATGCTACTGACCCACGTGGCCTCCCTGTCCTGCCTGGCCTATTGCACAGCCAGGAGGAACCTCCAAGGTGTTCCCTGCCCACTGATGCCTTCCACACATCCCAGGGAAGAACCCAGAATGACTGAAACGGAACGGACTCAGGGCTCCTGAGGGAGGCAGCAGGCTCAGCACACCTTCATCTCCTGCATCAGCCGCAGTTGACACACACAGACCACAAGCACTGACGAGTGCACCTGAGCCGCTGTGGGCCCCTCCTGGGGGTCATCACAGCACCCATCCACGATGCTCTGTAGAGTTCCAGGCCTGAGGCCTGTGCCCTACCCCTGATCAGGGACAGGCAGGGACACTGTCTTGGTTTTTCCGCTTGAAGGCAGGAAGGCTCTGGGTCATGTGCTCTCCTGGGGCATGAATACAGGGCAGGAACCAGCAGTCACACAGCTGAAACCCAGGGAACAAGATGTCACACAGGACCCAAAGCCACCAGTCAGGAAGCCAGCACTCATGCTGAATCCTGAGTGTCCAGTCATAGGATGACAACGTAACAGCTGCTGGGACCTGCATGTAATCCCCTTCCCACTCCCTGACATGACACTTCTGAGGGGTCCATAGAGGAGGGAACCCCAAAGAGATGGAGCTCCAGTCCTCTTAGGGCTGAATGTGCCACCTGCCTTCTGTCCTCTATAAGGAAGGGACAGCTGACCAGGAGAGGCCATGGCTCAGGGCCAGGCTGCTCTCCCTCCCACTCCTCATGAATGCACTAGGAGGGCATTTCCATGGTACTTGAGAAGCACCTGGTGGCCAGGCCCCTGGGCCCAAGAGTGAGTACTTCAGGGTCAAGACCACAGCTGGACACCAGCTGGCCGGGGCAAGATGGATGAGCGGAGTCCATAGCAGAGGGCTCTGGGGAGGGGGCACATGTGGGGGCTGGGTCTGGACTCAGCAGGCCTTGGGGCCTTGGGGAGGGGTGATGGGGGCTGCAGGGAGAGAGGTTAACAGAGGAATGGAGGAAGTGGTAGGAGAGGGAGAAATAGTCACGGTCCTGCAGCCAGCAGAGGGGAAGGAGCCAAGATGACGGGCTGACTCAAAGGTGTCCCTGGGTGGGGGAGGAACGGGAGGATGGACACGAGTATGGAGCAGGTCCCACAGGGCACATGGCAGCCAAGGTGGGCAGGGTGGCCAGGGAAGGAGCACAGAGCTCCTTCCTCTGCTGGCTCCTTCTGAGGAGAGGATGGGACAAGCTGGCTCTGAACAGAGGGCCCTGAGACCTCAAAGCAGTCTGACCCTTCTGGGGCATTGTGACCCCTGGGCAGTGTGACCTTCCTGGGGGCAGTGTGACCTTCCTGTGGCAGTACTTTCCAGTGAAGTCCACTGGATATAGAGGAAACAGTCCCAATAGGCTGGGGGTAGGGGGAACTAGGCAAGACAAAACCACCGTCAGGACCCAAGGTCTAGGAGAGGGTGTGGATGGCTGCTCCCCAGGGGTCCTTGGTCAGCCAGCCCAGGCCTGGTGCCCTCAGCGCTTCCTCCTCTAGGACCAGCAGCCCCTGATTGGAGGATCCTCATTTCGTGGCTGTAGAGAAAAATGTGGGCTCCTCATGCTGACGAATGGGGTGATGTCTGCAGACAAACTTAAGCCACTGAGCTGCCGCAGGATTCCTGGTGGAAAAAGGTCGAGAATGTCTCCTGCCCAGGTCTCATGGCCACGTTCCGTGCCCAGGTCCACAGGAAGAGAAGGCCTTCTCTGTGGAGTTGGGCAGGCTTTCCCGAGTCAGTCGGGATTTGTTCTCAGAGATGTCCCTTTCCTCCTGGAGGTTTTGGGGTGGGAGTGGCTGTGAATGCTGGACAGGGTTACAGACCATCTGACAGATCCCAGGCCTGGGAGAGCCATTTGTAAGCTGTCCACTCCCTGAATTCCTGAGCACCTCTCAGCTTCTGACAGCAGAATCCAAATCCAGCTCCCAGGATGATCCCAGAGACCTTCCATCTGTGTCACACGAGCCCCACCCTCCCACTTGGTTCCCCACCAAGCCCTCCCCCAGCGTCTGTGGGGTCCTCTACACCAGCATCGGCCCCAAATGTCTGCTCATTGTGCTCTCTCTCATTAAGCAGGACCTGCCCAGAGCAGGTTCTGGGGGACACAGGCCACCTTTGAGTCTCAGTTCTGCAGAGGACTCCCATCATCCTGGTAGCCTCACAGGGCCTGACCAGTGAGGAGCATTTTCTCTGTGGACAACAGAGTCGATCCTGATCTGTGGGGCCTTTTACTCGGTGTTGCAAAGGTGAACGAATGACACAGCAGGCCAGAGAATCTGCTCACTTGGGGGGACTACACACAAATCCTTGAAGGGTCCTGATCCCCTAGTTCTGAAGACCAGATTCCTCAGGTTTGCTTCTCTTGGGGCCACATCTGTGCTGTCATGTAGAATGATGCCCTTTGTTTCCTCAGGATTGTGCTGTTTTCCAGGGATCCATGCGGCCCACGCCTTGGGGCAGAGCTGGGCAGCACGAGGATGCAGAGGCTGCATGCTGCTTGACAAGTCTCATCTGCTAGGACTCTCCATTTTATCGCACTTTGAATCATTTCCCAAGATAAACCACAGGGGAGTTCCCGTGTGAGCACTTAGCCTTGTTTGTGAGACTCTGATGCACTGAGAATGTGTGCAGCTCACTATAGTAGCTTCATCCCCACTCAGTGCCACCCAGAGATCCCCAGGCAGTCAGAGCAGAGGCCTGTCCTTGGTCCATGGCCCCAGGGTCCAGGAGAGAGCCCTCAGGTGGACGAGGGTCCCTTCCCTTAGCCAAACCTCATGGCTGCCTTCTCTACAACTTCTGTGGTACCTGGACAGCTCCTGGGAAGGAGGTTTCCTACCCTGCGGGAGGAGCGTTGCACCGTCTGTTGCTTGGAAATGATGCTAGGATAGGGGGCTGTTTCCCGGCTCAGGGTTTCAAGCTCACTGAGTCAGCTCTTTATGAGTCTTGAGGGAGCTGCTTAAAGGCCCCTCTCTACCCGTCTCTCTAGTGCCTGCCCCTTGGCTCCTCGAGCATCCAGACTCCTCCGCATTTGGAGCGATGCTTTCTCCAAAACCCTTTGGAGCAGGCCCAGTGCTTTTGTTATTTCAGGTTGTTTTACTTCCATTCGGGACCACGGGATGGAAAAGGCGTCTTCCACGACTGCAGTGAACCTAGCATTCTGCCTCCTTAAGCAAAGCCGGGTACAGTTGGGGCAGAAATAGCCGGTGGAATCCAAAAGAACATGGTGGCAGCCAAGTGTGTGGTTGGACACACCAGTGAGCACAAGGCCACCCTCCCTGAGGCCACAATGTGCCTGGGGGACCTACAGACCCACACTGCTAGCAAACTCCAGTCTCCAGATCAGGTGGTGGGGGCGGGTGGAGGGAAGCAGCTGCTATTGCAGGGGGGAAGCAGAGGCAGCAGGGGCTTTGGGCCACAGCACATCCTGGCTTCTGTTCTGTGATCAAGCACGAGGACTTCTGCTGGCTCAAGAAGCACCTAGAAGTCCTCCTACCTGGTAGGGGTGTGCACAAAACCCCAGTGGCAGCCACAGGGGACCCCGAGAAACCTGGGTTCCTGAGATCACTTCCTGTCTGTCCCCAGCAGCCACAGGAGTGGTAGTCGTCAGCCAGCAGGCTGCCCCTGCCCCAAGCAGACCTGTGTGAGCAAGGATCACCTACCCTACTTCTTAGTGGCAAACAGGACCGGGCGGATTTGGTCATGCCATAAGCAAAGGTCACTTTTTTTGTGTTGATTTCAATTCTCTGGGTTTCAAACTCTCCAAGTCAGCTCCTTACACAGGCTGAGGTCAGCTGTGCCTAAGTCACATGGGGTGAAGGCCCACCTACCTGTGTGACATCCAACGCCCAACCTCACTTCCTCACCTGGGGGCTGTGACAAGGCCATCTGCAATCCCTGATGTCCATTCTCCTCTTAGCCAGGCCTAAGAGCCTCCCCTACTCCAAAATCGAATGAGAGGCAGCCAAGATGGATAAGGCACAGGTTGCTGGCTGGGATATGGGGTGCCCATGCAAAAAGGCTTTGTGGTATCCAGGGCTTTATTGTGAGAGAAGGGAGCCCATGGGACATTTACCTTTCTGGACCCCTTGCCTCCCTTCCTCTCCTTACACACCATGGTTGTGACCTCCTGTGCCACCTCCCTGCCCTAGAGTGCCCAGTGCTTGACTTTCACAACCTCCTTGATCCCTCCAGACCCCTCCCGTCCTGCAGGCAGTGAGTCCCCAGGCCCCACTTTCCCCTCCAGCTCCTGGGCTGCAGGGGCTCCTCGCTGTGTGCCTCTGCCTGTGTCTTCCTCCTCTCTGAGGGCCTCAGGTCTCTCTGCTTCCCTCTCATCAGGACCCTGCAGCCTACCCATCCCCCAGGACTCACAACCAGCTCCCTGCCCCAGGTTCCCAATTCCTCCACATCTGCAAAGACCTTTTCCTTGCAAGAAGCACTCATCGCTTAGGACCTGAACTCTTTACAGGTATGTTTGGGGTTCAGTGCTGGAGGGAAGACATGACAACATTTAGCTCCATATATTGGAAACAGGGAGACACTGAGTGTTAATGAGAGGGTGGTCAGCTTCCTCTCCACTGAAGTCACTGCAATTTCTCCATAAACCAGGACAATTCCTGGCAGCAGTTCCTCAGGAAGAGCAAATGGGGTGGAGAGAAGCCTGTAGGCTCTCTGGGGGAGGCTGTTCCATGTGGACAACACCCTAAATAAGCCAGAGGGCCAGAGGCTCTAGTCCCACTCCACCCCCAGCCTCTGAGGACAGCTAAAAGACCTTGCTGTTCCGCCTCCTTTCCCCTTTGTTATCTGCTTTGTGAGAGATATCCTTTAGGTCACACAGAATGGGCAGGTATATGCACCCAGTTATGCAAAGCCTCCAACAGTCCCCAGTGCGACATTCAAACTGACAAACTCCAGGAGAGAGGGCTCCAACCCCAACCCTCCAGCCCAGCGTCCCTCCTAAATAGCAAGTCATGACTTGCGGGGACTAGAAAGGCTTGCGCAGCATCTGGGCCCAGGGTACTGGCTGGCCCAGACCACTTGTGGCTGCCATCTTGGCTATCCCCACCCCAAGCTCTATCTGTCATCGGTGCTCAGCCCATGTCCCTCCCAGGAGTTTGGGGTGAATGGAGACTGAGCATGGGATACACCAAGCATGGACCTGACATCAGGAGGCCAAAGAAAGCGAGACCCTCAAGATGCCCACGAGGAACTATGGCCAGGACACCAATCAGTAACTACCTAGAACTATCTAAGTCCAAGGTGTTAGGCAGAGCCCAATACACGTCATATTATATCATCATTTGCTCCTTCATTTAGCCAAATGCCTTTAAAATAAACTTAATATTAGAAATTTTATAGAAAAATTGTGACGACAGTACAAACTATTCCTATACACCCCCACCCAGAATGTCCACTCTCCCACCTCCCAAAGGCACTGTCCTCACATTAGTGACAATTAAGAAGCACAGACACAGCATTACTGACCAAAGTCCACACTTCGTCAGATCTCAGCTTCACCTCATGTCCTTTTCTGTCCCCCACCCCATCCCCAACCCCCTGACAGTCATCCTGTCTCTTTGGCTGTGACAGCTTCTCAGACTCCCTACTCCTAACAACCTCGACAGTTTTTTCAGAGCTGCTCGGGTGCCCTGTAGGGGCCCCTCAGCCGGGTCTGTCTGCTGGCTTCCTCTCCTTACATGGGGTGGTGGGTGTCAGGAGGAAGATGCCAGGTGACTGTCCTCCCCATCCCATCCCAGCAGGGTTCACACCATCGATGTGATTTGTCCCTGCTGACATGGACCCTGGTCACCTGGCTGTGCTCCTGTCTGTCAGCTCCTCTCTGGGAAATGCTGTGCCTTCTCCCTCTGTGCTGTCTGGGAGGATGCCCCACCCCTTCTGAAAGAATGGCAGGTGGGCCCCGCCTCCTGAGGGCGGGGCTTGGGATTGCTTTGCAAGATACATCAGTCATGCAATCACTTATCCACAGTGCTGACTCCTGAACACTGGCTCCCAGCTATGGGAGCCAAATGCATTTGAGTGATGGCTCTGTGCTGGGCAAGAGGCAAGGGGCCACAACTGCTGCCCCTGACAGGCCTTAGGGAGGAGACAGACATCAGCTTGGGTCCTTAGGACTTCTATGAGGGCAGCAGAGGGGAGCCCCAGAGCATCTTCTGGCTACAGACATGTCTCTCACTGGAGGGACATACTGGCAAGTGGGTGAGTTTGGAGAGACCCCTCAGAGGCTGTGGACAGCCATGAGCAGAGGAGAAACTGAGGTGGACAGAGGGGGGACTGAGGAGCGAGGTACCATGAGATGGGTCAGAAGCATGACACCCCAGGATCAGGGGATGCAGAGGACACAGGGCGCAAGGACCCTGGGGTTAGTGAGGATCCTGGTGGACCCTGAGGGTCAGGGTCAGGGTGTGCCGGTAGTGTTGGTTAGCTTTCCTGTCACTGTGACCAAATCTCTGAGAGAAACGACTTGAGGGAAGAAAGATTTATCTTAGCGCAGAGTTTCAGAGATTTCAGTCCCTCAGGGAGAGGAGAGCAGTTCACATCATAGTGGTCAGGGAGGAGAAGGAGGAAGGGAGGGAAAGACGGAGGGAGAGAGAGAGAGAGAGAGAGAGAGAGAGGTCTGGGTTAGCTGGCTTTCTCCTTTCCCCCCTTTGATCTTCAGGGCCCCAGCCTATGTGTGCTGCTGCCCACATTCAGGTGGGTCCTTATCCCTCAGGTAATGGTCTCTGGAATCCTTCTCCCCCACCGAACTCACACTCAGATGTGTGCTTGGCTGATCTCCTAGGCTCTTCTCAGTCCCACTGAGTTGACAGTCAAGATGGACCATCACCCTGGACGGGGGAGATCCTGAGGATACAAGGGCCCTGGGGTTGGGGGATCCTGGAAGTTCTGGGCTCAGGGTCTTTGGAGGCAGGAAGGACCCAGCTGCCTTGGCCTGGGAGGTTCCTGCCAGCTTTGCAAGAGTATTTCCTCACTAAGTGAACAAAGGCCACAGCTTTCTGCATGTGGAGGACAGAGGAACACAGAGCACGTCTAAATCTATAAAGGCCCCAAAGTGGAAAAACCTGTTGTTTTTCCTGACCAAGGCCTGAGTGGAAACAATGGCTGGTTTTGTTTCACAACCTCCTGCAGAATCAGCCTCTTCCTCTCCCCTGGCCACTTCCTGCCTGCGGGGAAGGGGCTGCCTAGTCAGGGAGGTGCTGAGGGGAGGAGCTTGGGGTGTCCTGCACCTCCAGGACAGCTGGGACAGCTGTGCAGCCTGCTTCCGGGAGCATAGGCCTCCCTAGTCTGAGAGGAGAGCTCCATCTCCCACCTCAAGGCAGCCTGGCTTCTGCTTTGCAGGCAAGGCTTCTTTTTCCCTGAAGAGCATTCTCTGGCCATATCCAGGGCTGAACAAAGCTGACTAAAAGTGCTGTGTGTGTCAAGCACCCCTCAGGTGGGCAGGTGACATCAGGCTCCACAACTGTCTGCTGTGGGCCTCCGTTGCTTGAGTGAACAGCAGGTCTGAAAACAACACCCTCAGGGCGGAGCCGTCTAGTCCTCTACCTCCCTCTCCTAAACGCAAGTGCCATGGCGCTGGGACTGTTTTTCTCCGCTGGTTGCTGTGAGCCCTCTGAAATGTCACCTGCTTTGTCACTACTACATGACTGTCATCGTCCCCTACATCACTTTCATGTAAACACTTCCATATCCGAGTTTCTAACACAGATGGTGGCTTCAAGCCAAATGCTACATATAATGCATAGCATCCCAAAAGCTGATCTGCCCCCAGGAACGCCTGGCCTCTGACATTGCCACCTCAAATCTCAAGCCCAGAACCTTGAATGAACCCAGGCTCCTTCAGGCTGTACCTACTCCAGCTGGTGGCTCCAGGACCCCCAGCCATGCAGCAAGAGCCATCAGCCCTGGAGGGGAAGAGCTTGCTCTAGTTCAGATCCAGGATGAACCCCAAAGCCTTATGTGTTAAACACCTGGCCCCCACTGGCTGCTGTTGGAAGGATGTGAGGTCACTGAGGATTTGCTCTTGAAGGGGAGAGTGGGATCCTGTCCCCTTCCCGCTATCTCTTTGCTTGTCACAGCCGTGAGGTGAGTAGCCTCTTCTTCCATATGCTCGTGCCACCGTCGTGGGCCCAAAGTTGCAAGGCCAAGAAACCTCAGAAACCATGACCAAAATAAACCTTTCCTCCTTGTAAGCTGGTCATCTCAGGTGTCTTGTTACAGTGATGGAAAGCTAACACAGAGCTCCTACATTCACGCCTGCCTGCACGTACACATGATATGGGGTAAACCCACAGGGTCATCATCACTGGAAACTTGTCAGAAGTGTAGATTCTTGGTTTCACCCTGACCTCCAATCAGAAATGGGGGTGGGTGGTGCAGGCAGTCTGTTGGCAAGCTATTTGCAGGCTCATGTATGAGAATGTGAGCAGGCACCTCCACCCTCCCCACCTGGTGTCCCTACTGGCCTTTCAACCTCCCCCTCCTTCAGGGAGCCTCCATGGACTTCCTCTACTTCACCATCTGTTTCTGCTCCTTGGTCAGCTCCCTGAGGATGGATCTATGCTTAGCACAGCACGTGTTGAAGAGTGAGTGAGTGACTGACTGAGCGAGTGAGCCTTTCCTGGGGATAGAAGGATAGTGGGGTCATGACCATGAGCAGGGTAGAGTTCTACCCTGGGCTTGCTCAGCGCATCACGGGAATTGAAGAAGCAATGAATGAGGCCCCAGGGGCCTAAGGACCAGGGCTGCTGGCTGCTGGCTGCTGGCTGCTGGCTGCTGGGTGGGTGTCCTCTGAGCACTGATTGACCCTTCTGAGCCAGTGACCTTTGCCCGGTGCCTGTTTGGACACTTCTTAACCGCTCTGGCTGCTAAACCAAGCTGGAGGACGTCCAGGGGCCCCAGCCCCTGTGATCTGGCCATGCTGGTGTTGACACCAGGGCAGACGCAGGCCTGCTAATGTCTGAAATATCAGTGGTCCTTCCTCACTGGTCTGTTTGGGAGTTCAGGGGCTGGGTGGAGAGTTCCCAGAGCAACTCTGATCCAGGGTAAACAACCTTGCCTGCCACCCTGATCAAGAAGTGGACTAAAAATAGGCTGGGATGCTTGACTCACGGTTGTGCAGGCAATGGGAAGAGGAATGCCTGGGGACAAAAATTCCCCTCCTTGGGGCTGACTTGTTAGGGCTTGTGGAGGGTGAGCAAGTTGACTGTCACACAGTGACTCATCTGGGAACACAGGGACGAGCTGCTTATCAGCCTTTGAGCTCTCCTGGGCAGCTGACCTCCTAGCCTCAGACGGGCCAAGGACGGTGACAGTGGACTTGCAGAGGCCATGGGAGAATATGACATTCTCTCACCCACTGCTCTGGAGTCACTCCAACAAGAAGCAGGCCATGAGCAGCAGCCTGCATCGCAGTCCACAGAGACCGAGTCAGGCTCGATCACCTCACATCTTGAGGTTCTTAGTGTCTGGTGTCAGTCTCTCGTGTTGAGGAGCCCACTGTGCACACAGGACTGGGCTTCTACTGGCCCAAGGGAGTCACGGTTTCCTCAGAACACACCTTCTCCCTCCCACTCAGAGCACCTGGACTTGTGAAGACGTCATCAGTGTTACACTGAGACCAACTTGCCTTTGTCCCACTACTGTGCTCTTGCTACTCAGGAGTGCTAGGACTGGAGGGCAAGTCTGGTCTTCCAGAAAATCCTCTGGTTGCTTTCTGGTCTTCCCTCAAGTAGTCATATATTGACAGTAAGTTCCCTGTCTCCTGGGGACCATCAGAGTTCCTGATTTCTCAGATCACAGGCTTTCTGAGCCTTGCCCTTAGGCACATAACAAGCCCAGGTTGTTTCAGTTATGATCTTTATGCTCATCAACTTATCCATCCATCCATCCATCCATCCATCCTTCCATCCATCCATCCATCCATCCATCCATCCATCCATCCATGCTTCCATCCATCCATGCTTCCATCATCTTCATCCAGCCTCTCACCCATCCAGTCATTCATTCATCTACCCGTCCATCCATTTGTCCATTTCTACACCACTTCTACACCATTTCTACACCATCCATACACCACTTTCTATCCATCATCCATTCATCCATCCCTCCACTCATCCATCCATATGTCCACCATCCTCTCACCCATGCACCCATCTATCCATTCATTCATCCACTCACCTTCTATCATCTATCCATCTATCTATTCATCCATCCACCCACTACCCATCTACAGTATGCCCACCCACCCTCTCATCCATTCCTACTTTCCTCCCATCCATCCATCCACCCATCCATCCATCCACCCATCCATCCATCCATCCATCCATCCATCTATCCACCCATCCATCCATCCACCCATCCATCCATCCATCCATCCACCCATCCATCCATCCACCTATCCATCATCCATCCATCCATCCACCCATCCATCCATCCACCCATCCATCCATCAATCCATCCACCCATCCATCCATGTAGCCAAAGGATGCACACAAAGCATCCATTCTGGGCCACCCCTTACACTCCTAGGGAACACAGTCTTGACTAAGATGCTCCATTCCCCCTTGCTAGTCTGGGAAGACAGGATGTTGGGATGGCCTCTGCCCTTGAGAAGTACAGTTTTGTGAGAGGACTATCAGCAGAGGACTACAGAGCAGGGGACGAGTGACAGATGTGAGCACAGCTGACCCACACACCCTGCCTGGAGGATCTCAGGAACTTCCAGGAGGGGTTGTGGATGTCTTATATCCCAACTGAGGTTAAAAGCCACTGCAGACAGGAACTAGATGGAGTTGGTGTGGTCTAGATATATGGATGGACACCCTCAAGGTGCAAGCAGACCCCGTCTAGCACTGGTGTCCCTGTGGCACACCGATGGCCTCAGGGTAGATATGTGAGGACCAATGAGTCAGCTGCTGGCTGAGGATGCTTTGCTGTTTTCCCAGCCTCCAAGAGCCACCTCCTGACACCCCATACCCTGACACACAGTGGCTAAGTCCCTGGAGAGTGGATTAGGAATGCAGACAGCAGGGCATGTGTGCAGGCAAGGAGGGATGGCCAGGCTGCTCAACTCCAGCCATTAGGGTTTCCTCACAGGCCCAGCGAGCTGAGTCAAGTGGCTTTTGTTCCTTTTGTTTTTGCTTATTCCACAGAGGATTCAACTTGACTCATGGTTTCCCAACCGGCTCCTGCTGTAGCCTGGGAACACAGGAGTGAATAATGGCTCTGGGTTTTCCTTCCCAACAGGAATGTGTAAACACCCGAGTCTTAGACAGGATGCCAGAGCCGGTGCTGGATGCTTCTCCTGCTTTCAGGCCACAGCTGGCATCCTTACTAGTGTGAGCTGGGCTGGACTTTCAATAAAGACTGACTGTCACCAAGCCACTGCTGAGGACCCTGGAAAGGGAGAAGTGCTGGTGGCTGTGCGGAGACTTCCTGCAATGTCCTCTCAAAGTCCATGTGCACCTCAGTGTGACCTTGGTAGAGACAGGATCTCCAAAGAGGTTATGAAGGTTCGAAGAGGCCACCTGGAGGACCAGCCCCAGTGTGACTAGTGCTCTCCTAAGAGATTGGAACACACAGACACAAAGAGGGACGACCATGTGAGGACACAGGGAGGAGACTGTGTCTGGAAGCCAAGGAGAGTGGTTTGGGAGGAACCAGCCCTGGCACACCTTGGTCTTGGGTGTCCAGCTTTCTAGACTATGAAGAAACCAACGTCTGCTGCTTAATCCCCATCATTGGCACTGTGTCACGGTGTCCAGGCATAATGGCATGACATCCTTCCTGCCTCTGTGCTGGGGACACGGGCTTCCCTTCCCCTCACCACACCCCACAAATGGACTGTAAATCCTTCATACTGGGTATCATGCTATCCATGGTACTGGGAGCCATGCCCAGGTTGGGCAGCAGACAGGCTGACCAGTAGGACACAACCTGTAGTCGCTGACTGGTGAGCTGCCATGCAGACACCTCTGCCCAGTTCATTGTCCTTGAAGCAACTGACAGGGGCTCAGAGGCCACTCCAGAGTGCAGTGACCCAACTGCCTGCAGCACAGCCCTGGATGCCCCAACCAGCCCAGCTTGAGGGGCAGGTCCAGGCGATCCTGGAGCACAGGAAGGAGGGCCTCCAGACCTAGAGAGCACAGACAGATGCTGGGCCTGACATGACCACTGCACCATTCCTGGCTTGGACAAATACCCTGGCTGGCTAGGCATATTCTGTTCACAGTGGGGATGGGGCAGGGTCTTAGAATCACAATGAGGGAGCCATCTGGTTCTTTAGGGGATCCCTTTGTCTAGTCAGCACTCTCACTGAATAAACTGCATCCTCCCATAGTCTGGGCCCCCAAGGACCCCTCCCCAGCTGCCATGACAGAGCCCCACCTAGAGCCAGAGGGCTTTGCCACTTCAACCTGGGAGGGGTTTGTGGGGTGTTGGGAGCCCCACGTGACTTTCTGTGACATTTGGGGACCCCTTCTCCAAGGAAGTCACTGGATGAGCTGCCTTGCCGAACCCACCACCACATCCTCTGGCCCCTCAGAAAGGGACCAAGAACACCAGGAGGAAAGGGACAAAGATGTCCCAGACTCAGCCCAGTGCTGGACCACCTCAATGCCCAACTCCTGTTTTCAGAGCTGGAGCACCTCTGGAAAGACCTGCCCACTGGCACTCACACAACCTTTTGGGGGCAGATGGCCCATTCCTGTTGTGTGAGTGCCAGGGAAGGCCATGAGAAGAGGACAAGGGCTGGGTCTCACTGGTGCTCTTGCCACCACCCAAAGTGAGGCCCTTGGAGTGTCACTTTCAGGGAATAACCCAGTCTCTGTTTTCCCCCTGGTGACATCTGTAGGTAGCATTTGACAGGGGACAATAGAAGCAAGAAGACACAGGCAGCACCACCCAACTGCCTGCTGGGGGCTAGGGGCTGGGAAATGAAGAGAAAGGTTTTGGATTCATCCCTCTTAGCTTGCTGGGCACACTGGAAGTTCACAGAATGTCCTTGAGGGCCTTGGGGTGAACCTCCTCAGTTTAGAAAGAAAGCTGCAGCCAGGGCCCCAGCATGGAGCTCCAGGAACCTCACCCTTCGCTGTGCAGAGCCAGCTGCAGAGGACCTGGCCAGTGTGGCCTTTCCTGGAAGCAGGTATAGGGAGGCCCTTGCCTGTGCATACTGCCTGGGGATTACCAAGTGGACAGGCCCTCCTGGCTCTGAGGACTGGCTTTGCCCATGCCCACCCATCAAAGGTGCCTAAGCTCCTTGCCTGCCTTTGCCTCCCTCCCTAGGTCCTGGGTGCAGCAGGAGCTCCTTCCTCTGCCTGTCAACATGAGAGAAGAACATCTGCCACATCGTCAGCTTCCAAACATCTCTGGCACATGAGTCACCCTAGTCCCCTTCTCTCTGACCAAGCATTCCAAGGCTTTCTGGACTCTGGTCAGTATTCTGCTGGAATTTTGCTCAGCCCACCCCACACACGCTCCCTCTCTTCTCATTTCCATCTTAGAAGTGCCATGAATGTCCCTAGCCCCTCAAGTGCATGGTGGAGAGGCCCTGAGCAGCCAGCCGGATGGACACGGTGGTAACAGCAGCCAGTTGATGTGGACACCGGGGTACTGGCTCACCTCTCCCTGCCCAGCAGGCACCGGTGTCTGTCCTGTGTGCAGAGGACAGCATTGGCCATCGCTCCGGGCACACTGAGTTCAGGGTGTGTGTCTGGCTCGGTGCCTGGTCCCTAGCTATGACCTGGGCTCTGGTGGCATCTAAACTCAGATGGGAGCCATCATCCCCCAGAGCTCAGCAGACCCAAGCCTGGGCTCACTCTCTTGAGCCTTCCGGGTCCAAATAAATAAACCGTTAATGCAGCTGCAATAGCACTTTTAACCCTCGCCACTGCTCTGCGAATGAATCTTCCAGTGTGGAGGATGGTGCAGGCCCACCACGCTGTGTCTGGCCAGCATGTGTATGAGCAGATGCTCTGGTCTGTGGAAGTGTCGGCAAGCCAGGACTGCAGGAAGACAGGCTTCAGGAAGACGGGGTGCCCCTGGGGTGGGCCTTGGCTATGTGCTGCTCGTGCACCTCATTCCCCTGAGAGAGGGTTGCTAGTGCAGACTTGGATGTACTGAGGGTCCCCGGTATCCCTAGGAAGGGGAGGGGAGCTAAAGAACTGGGGGGGGCTCTTCACATCACAGGCATATTTCTCTCTCCAGCAGCTTCTGAGCTCCAGTGACATTGCACTAGCACTGTCCCCAAAGCCACACCCCATAGGAACCATTACCTCTCCTCCCTCCTGGGCTCCAGAGACTACAAAGACCCTCTCTACCGTGCCCATCCAGCCCCACTCTGGAGGTGCACTTCTGAGCTTTCTGATGGATGTGTCCGTGTCTTTGCCCAGTCATCTGTACGTCCCTCTCCATCCTGGCACATGGAATCGGTGTTGAGGGCAGGTGGTCAGGCGCCCATACTGAAAAGGCAGCCTTCCCTGGCCCCCAGCTGCTAGCTGTGACCTCTCTCTCCCCGCACTTTCTCTTTCTTGTCTCTTCTTCCCACCCTCTCTCTGTGTCCTCATTACACACTGTTAGAGAAATGACTCAGAAGGACCTGTTCTAATGTCCCTCAAGTGGGTTGTTTCTGATGTCAGGACCAGAATGATGCAAAACAGATTGCTCGCAGCTCTCCTTGGCTGACAGGGGGACAGGCAGGGCAGAGCAGGCTCTGAGAGTCACCTCTAGCTAAGACTTCCTGGGAAGCCAGCTTTGCTGGGCTCAGGTCAGTAGCCAGCAGGGTGTATTGCTCTCTGTAGAGCAACACAGGACCACGGGGCAGAGGAGCAAAACACAGATCGGATCCTGCCATGCCTATGGGTCCTGGGCAAGTGGCAGCCACCCCTGTCCCAAATGGTCGGATCATAAGAACTACCTGCTGGGCAGTGCAGCCTGAAGTGCTATGAAGGTGAGAGTTTGGGGAGCCCACCAGGGGTTGCCCGCACCAGCTGTAGAAACCCTGGGGAAAATTTACTGGCAGGCCAGTCCCCAGGGAAAGCCAAGACATATCTCGGCAAAGCAGTGGACAGGAGTTCTGTGGCTCCCGACAGCTTCCACACCAGCGACTTTCCACAGTCAGTGTTAAGAACCACACCAGGTGCTATGACTCATGCCTGTTATCCTAGCTACTTGGGAGGTTGAAATTGGGAGGATTGTGGTTCCAGACCAGTCTCAGCAAAAAGTTGCGAGACCCTTTCTCAATGGAAAAAAGCTGGGCACAGTGTCCTGTGTCTGTCATTCCAGCTACCATGGGAAACATAAAATAGGAGGACCTTGGTCCAGGTTAGCCTGGACAGAAAGCAAGACCCCCATCTCCAAAATAAACAGAGTAAAAAGGGCTGAAGGCATGACTCAAGTCATAAAGTACCTGCCTAGCAAGCACAAAGCCCTGAGTTCAAATCCCAGTACTTCCCCCACCCCTCAAAAAAAAAAACCCATAAAGAATTGTTTTTAACCACAGCAGAAGAAAAAATGAAAACAACTTGACTTTTAAGTGACTTTTTAATTTTGTTCCAGACTACCTGTCCAACTCATAATTTTGGATTGTAAAATGAACAAAAATCAGAGGACCTGCAGAAAAGCAAGTCCTTAAAACTGTAGCACATACTGAATGGCAGAGCCCCCAGCAACAGGCGCCCTGTCCTCTGTTTCACATCATGGCAGACACGTCTAATTTGCCCAGAGCATGGACCAGGTCCTCTGGACCAGCGCTCTAGGTAGCCAGGACCAGCCTGCAAGACTGGACCAGTTATTTGCCCTCCTCTGACACCACTCACTGTCCCAGTTGACTGAGAAGCCAAGACTCTCTGTGGCCACAAGCTGACCTCTGGCGGCTTTGCTACAAAAGCAGTGAGTTTGAATTGCATAACCACTGCTCCTGGAGTGTGGACACCCAGCTTGTCACATGGGGTTTCGAGGTTCCTCAAACCACATGCACCTCCAGATCAACCACCATCCATGGCTCCCACAAAAACCAGTGAGCTCATTGGATAGGAAAAAGATAATTTCATGTTTTTGAAAAGTACTTAAACAGCAAAAGTTTACGGCGGAAACCACATGCAGAAAACTTCACTGACAAATGGGCCAAATCCCCAAACCAAGGCTCGAAATTGCAGAGGGTTCGAATGGGGCTGTGTGCGGAGATAACAGGTCAGCAAGGCAAACGTCCACTAGCCACCACACTGCACTTGGGCCACTTCCGTCGGCCTCTTGTGCTCCTCCAGCTCCCTGATGGTGTTTGGAAAAGTTCTACATCAAATGATCCACCTGAATGGTTCTCTCTCCCGACCCCTCAGCACATCCCAGCCAGTCCAGCGGGACCCCAAAACATCTGCTCTCCCCTCTGCAAGAAAGGAGTGAGTCACGAGGCCGAGAATCGAGCTCCGTTTTGCGCTCAGCAGGGTCTGAGGCCTGAGCAGGCTCGTCAAAACAAACACTTCTCAGCCTGACTGCTGTGTGTCTGGATGCCTGTGTTCATGGCCCCTTCCCTCCCACAGAAACCTCTAGAATAAGGTAGTGGTGTGCCCAGCTGCCACGTGGGGCCATCCAAAGAGGCTGTGACCAAATTTCCAAAAGGAATTCCAAAGCGGTCCCAGGACACTGGCAGGAAGAGGACACCAGGTTCCCATGTGGCTCTGACACTTTAAGGCTTGGGTCGATTCCAGGTGCTTTGGGGTGCAGGAAGAGACAAGGAGCGAGGGACTGCCCTAGGCGTGAGACTTAATATACACACGAGCACGCATTGGTCACGAGGACCAAGAATGGTGAGGAATGGCTCCAGGGACACTGAGGGCAGAGGAGCCTCCCCACGGCAGCCCAAAGCACACAGCCCTTCCTCACCAGGCAGGGTGCACCATGGTCCTTTGCTTTCCTAGCCACATAGCCTCTGTCCCCATGCAGCCTTGTCCTTGACTGGCTGGACGGTGCAGACAGACACTCAGCAGGCCTGGGGAAGACTGAGCTCCATGGCTCTGGCAGATGGTGAGGGATCAAGTTCAAGGGCAGCCACCACGGGGCCAGCCTGCACTTGGCAGGAAATGGCAACATGGGTCCACTTGACTGTCAGACCATGAGTCTCATCCATCTCTGTGCTCCTGGTTGCTGCTGCCCTTGGCTGGGCTCAGACAATAGTGTGTGATGCACCAGACCCCTTGAGAGATGGGCTCCAAGTGCCAAATGGTTGAGGGGCTCTGGAGAGAAAGATGATGTTGACCTTGGTTAACTGGGCCACCAGGCAGAATGTCTCCAGGGTCAGTGGATGGCTGGTCCAAGAGGACCTTGGTTCAGTCAAAGACACCTGATGACTCCAACAGGTCGGGGCAGAGCACAGACTTTCTGATCTGGCAGGGTTGGAGAATGAGCTGGTCTGCATCGCACTCAGCTTCTCTTTCCTCCAGATTGTCACTGAGCCCATCCATCACCAGGACTCCGCAGAATCAGGAGCTCCAAACAGTTCCTGGCTTCACCGGGGATTTGTTCTGACTCCGACAGGATGCGGTGCCTAGAGAGACTGGGGTTCTGTGCAAAGTGTTTAGTTGAGACTTACGGATATTTGCTTTCTAGAAAAATACTGGAAAATTGGTGAAAATGTTGACATTGATTTTATCTCTTTATCCTGGTTTGACACTTTTATTTTCCTTTCACTTGATTCATTTTAGTGAGATGTGACATCAATTCACTTTTTTTTTTTTTTAAACTCAGGGACTCGTGCTTGCTAGGCAGGAACTCTTACCACTTGAGCCACTCCACCAGCCCTTTTGTGATGGGTTTTTTTGAGAGAGGGTCGCACAAACTATTTGCCCAGGCTGGCTTCAAACTGCCATCCTCCTGATCTCTGCCTCCTGAGTAGCTAGGATTACAGGCATGAGCCACCCGTGCCTGGCTTCACTTATGTTTGAAGTTCCAAAGAACTGAAATCCCAGGGAGGGGATGGTTAACGGGACTTGCTGAGTGTGGACTCAGGTGGTTCAGCCTGGTGGGGGATGGCAGACATGGGCGCCGGCTGCTCTTACTCCTTCCAGCCCATGTTCCTAACTGGAACTCAGCAGGTTCAAATCCCTGTCTGCCCCAGACACCAGGAGCCCCGGCTAGACTTTCCCATCTCACACTAAACATAAACCCCATTTATGGCAGACATCTGACCCAGTCAAACCTCCCAAGTGTTGTACAAAAATTTTCTGGGTCAATCTCAACTATTGAAACAACTCACAGGAAAGAAAAGAAAAAAAAGACCAAACGTAAATACACCAGAATGTGAATAATACTTGTCTTTGGGTGTCTTTTTTGCTGTTTTATCTACTGTTAAGTGTTTTCCAATTTTTCATAATGAAAATATGGTAAAAAAAAAACCAAAAACAGACATTGCCATTTTTAGAAGGCTCAGGGTGACCTCCAAAATAAGCTGCAGAAATGTCCTCTCACAGAGAGATTTTCCTCCCATGGGGAGGTGAGAATCCAGTGGTGCTGACTTCTTGGCTCTGAAGAGGCCATTACAGGGTGCAGTTGTCCTGTGAGGCAGAGGCCGGGGTCTCTGTTTAGCAGATGGGGAAGGTGAGGCAGGACTAGGGCAGAGCCCGGGCTTCGTGTGCACGGCCTTGTTTATTTAACCCACACAGGTGGCCCACAAGTCAGGAGTGTCCCATCACTGGGAGCTTCATAGAAGTTCGAGTGGTGGCCAAGGAATGATGCAAATCGGTCTACCACAAAGCCTGTGGTCTCTGCAGAGTGTCCTCCAAGCCTCATGTCCATCTGAAACCTCAGAACATGGCCTGATTTGGAAACAGGGTCTTTGTAGAGGGAGTTGTGTTTAGATGAGTTTATACTAGATTGGGAGGCCCTTAGTCCAATGGCCCGTGTCCCCAGACAAAGAGAAGAAAGTCACATGGAGACACAGAGGAAGAGGGTCACAAAGGTCGTGTGGAGACACAGAGGAGGAGGCCATTGAAGATGGAGGCTGAGACTGCAAGCCAAGGACTGCTCACAACTGCAGGGCTGCCAGAGATGGAGAGGACCGGAGTTTTACTCAGAGCAGGGGGCAATCCTGCCCACAGTTTGCATTTGGATCCTGCCCTGGAACGAGGAGATAGCGCGTTTTCATGGCCTCTGGCCTCTAGATTGTGATGTGTTGTTGCTAAGCCTGCAAAATTCATCCTAGGCATCACCCTGGGCCTGGGTGCATGAGGTCAGAGGATAGCAGGTCAAAGGCCAGAGGCCAGTTGCAGCTGGGCACCCCAGGGCCCCCCTCTCTCCGGGTGCATGTGTGACTCCTAATGTGTACCAAACATTGTCCTGGGCCCTGGGGGACAGCTGGGAGCAAGACAAGCCTGGAGCAATGGCTCTTGCCTGCAATCCCAGCTACAGGGGGCATAGGAGAATCCCAGTCCAAGGCTGCACCTGGGCAAAAAGCAAGAGACCCTATCAAAAAATAACTAAAGCAAAAAAAAAAAAAAAAAAGGCTGAAGGTGTGACTCACTTGGTAGAGCATCTGCTTAGCAAGCACAAGGCCCTGAATTCAAATTCTGGTACTGCCAAAAAAAGACCAGTCTCGTGTCTGCCTTTTTGGATCTACGTGGTCCATATGGTTGGCAAGTGGGTTTCAGAAACACATGGGACAAACTCCCACCACCGTTATCTGAGCAGCACAGCACAGCGAGCGTGGACCCCCGAGGAGGAGGGAGGGTAGGGCATTTCTGGGGCATGTGGAGAATTCCTTCCAAGTTGAGTGCGGAGGACTGGAATTTAAACTTGCAACCTGAGCATAATTCCTTGCGAAGTGTCCTTCACTTTGAAACCCACACCTCCAAACTCCAGGGAAGGGAGGAGGGAGGGGACATAAGAATGTGGAATGACCAAAGGGCAAAGAGAGGAAACACGCACACCTAGTGGGGTCAGGCTCTGCCTCAGTGCCCAGCCCTGTCCCAAAGGGCACGACGCCCCCAGGGCCCGGGTGTGCACGGGACCTCTGTTCTCTTTGGATCACTGACCGTGGCTTGCAACACCAGAACTGACCATCCTCCAGCTCTGGCCCCAGATGTCTGAAGTCGAACTGCAGGCAGGGCTGGCTCCTCTTCTTCCTCTTCTTTTTTCCCTCCCTTCTCCTTCTCCTCCTCCTTCTCCTTCTTCTTCTTGTGGTACTACGGCTTGAACTCAGGACCTTGAACCCAGGTAGCCAGGCGCTCTACCACTTGAACCATACCCCAATCCATGTTTTTCTTTATTTTGTTTTTGAGACTGGGTCTCACTAACTTTGTCCCCAGGCTGGCCTTGACCTTGAGATCCTCCTCCCTCTGCCTCCCAAGTAGCTGGGATTACAGGTGTGAACCACTGCATCTGTCTCTTGTCTCCTCTTATAAGAAACCTGCCCTAAAGACTTCATTTTAACCTTGTTACTTGTGCAGAAACCCTCCCTGCAAATAAGGTGCATTCTTAAGTACTGGGAGTCTTTTGGAGGGACACAATTCATTCCAAAATGGCCGTCCAAAACATCAGAAGTTTAACAAGCACTCAGTACCCCACTCTGAGGAAAGCCTGTGGGCAGTTTCATGAGTGACCATGGCAGATGGCCCCAAACACCAGAGGCACCCCTGCAACAGGCACCTGGCAGCTCCAGCGGTCCTTCTATGCAGTGTGCAGACAGCGGATCCTATGGCATTCAGAGAGCAGAGTCTCCCAGGAGACTGTCTGGGAGCCTGTCTCAGTCCCTGTGGTCAGCTACAGAAAACACCCCAGGCTGAGCAATCACCCAACAGAAATGTCTTTGTTGTAGTTCTGAGGCTGGAAGTCAAGGTCAAGGTGCTGGAAGGTTCTGGGACTTGGAGGACCCGCTTCCTGGTTCATAGTCAGCTCCTTCCTACTGGGTCCTTGCATGGAGGAGGGGCAGGCAGCTGCTGGGGGTGGGGGTCTCCTCTGATAAGGGCATGGATCCTACTCCTGAAGACTCTACCCCAAGTGTGACCTCCTCACCTCCCAAAGGCCTCTCTCCTAGCCGTCCCATTTGAGGACTGGGTTTCCACCTGACTGTTAGGGGAACATAAATATACTGCCCATAGCAGAGAGCACAGCCTAGATCCTTCTTGGCACCCTAAGAGTCATCTTTTTCTCTAAGAAGGCAAACTCTTCTCTGACCAGCATCTACTTGCGTCCCTCAGCTGCCACACCAGCCCCTGCTCCAGCTCCTTCCATTAGAAAGGGGCCCTTGACCCCATCCTCCTGAAGTGCCTGAGCCACACAAGATTTCAGGATAAGCTGAAAAGAATGTGTCTCAAGTTTAACCTTCGGGAGATCTGAACTGAGTGAGTGCAGGATCCAGGCAGAATGCAGCCAGCATAGGGAAATCAGAACCAGGCTCCAATGGGGTACAATAAAATATGATGTAAAAAGTATTTAATGACATTTGAAGAGGGCAACTTGTCTACAGTCGGTCATAGGCAAATGGTCTGAGGAAGCCAGTAGAGGACCAGGAGAGGGACTAGGACCAGGAATGGGGGTGAGGGACAGGGGCAAGGGACAGAGGTAAGGGATGGAGGTGAGGAGTGGGACCATGCTTTTACAAAGTCAGATGAACCCACTCCTGCAGGGGGTGCCTAGGGCATTGAGGCTGGATTGGAAGGGATCCAGCCCACACTCACTGTGGAGCTTAAATCTGGGTCCCATGGTCCTGCTCTGTGGGCACAGCTAAGGGAGACAAGGTGCATCTGTTCCCTAGAGCACATAGACATCACCCACTCAACCCTCCAAGAATACAGTGGACCCAAGTAGGTGTTTGGGGGCTCCGTGGGAGAGGCACTGAAAGGTGTGAGCCCATCATGTGCACACTCACATGCACAGAGCACTCGTGCTGTCCACACCCGGTCCACACCCAGTCCACATGACACACAGCAAACCTCCCACACTCACACACCGACAAAGTGGCATCTCTGACACATGCCGTGCCCCCTGTGCTCTCGTCATGGTTTTTCATGGTGCACAGCAGGTTTTATGCTTTCTTTCCCCGATCCCATGGCACAGCTGCAGACTGAGTCTGGGGGCTGCGACCCAGCTGCTCTGGGGATGGCTTGCAGGAATGCTGATCAGTGAGCAAGTGGCAGGTGGCTCCGGTATCCATAACCCCCGCTGGCCCCCAGCCCTCACCCCAGCCTTGCGGGCCATGCAGGTTTTGCACCATCTATGCCGCTTCATTTTTGAGGAGCAAACTCACTTTTGCCTGTGTCCCCATCTGTGAAAGACGATTCGTTGGCCCATTGCTTTTCTGGAGATTTGCTGCTGGGTCCGGAGTTTCTGCCCTTCCCATCTGAGGGAACAGCCAGGATGGCACTTGCTGCAGTTTTCTAGTCTCCGATTGTCACCTGAGCCTGCTGCATCCACCAAGCCTCTCACACTGTCCTGCTGATAGCCGTGGACCTCGTGCATCCTCCTGCCCTGTGTCCCCAGCATGAGGTCAACTCTATCTCATCTTTCTTTTCCTCTGCAGCACCCAGGAATCATAGCCCATTTTCATGAGCATCTCTGTGACCTAAGTGAACCTCAGAGCTCCAGGGATGGCAGCAGTGCCCACTGCCTGGCAGCCTGCCTGGACCAAGCGATCAGCCTGGATTGTCTCTGGGCACACAAGTGAAGGGTGAATGAAGGAATGAATGCAGATGCCCTGGGTGTTCTGTCTCCCCTGCATTTGGGCCTGGGTAGACAGGGCTGATGCCTCCCACCCCACTAGTGAGAACCTGGGACAGCAAAGCCACACATCCACTGACCCCTCTAAGACCTCCTGGCGGCAGCCACTGTGGCCCAGCTTTGGGATGCATGGCCCCAAGAAGCAGGTTTCTACCACCATTCTGTCCGAGGAGGGGAGGCGTGAAAAGAGGACACATGCACAGAGCCGGGAAACAAGGCTGAGCAGAGGCCAAATGCCACCATGCAGAGAGCCACGGGCGGCAGCAGAAGAGTGACCTCATCGTTGCAGGTGCAGGGAGCCCTGATTCAGGCCGCAGCTCAGACCCCTCCCTAGTGCCTCACCTAGTCCCACAGCCTCGCAGAGCCTCAGGCTCCTCCCCACGGAGAACGAGATGCCATTTAGCCCTGGTGCCACGTCCAGGCCACGTGAACAAGTAAGGCTCTACCTCACTGCGGAGGGCGCTTGAGAGCTTGCCGGGTGCAGAAGGGAAGACCCTTCCACTAGCGCATGCTGTATAAATGAGACTCCGAGTCACATGACACCGCACCATGGCGACATAAAAACCAGGAAAGAACAACTCACCGCACACAGGGCTCCACGGTCCCCGTTTCCTGATCCAGTCCGTGGGTCCAGCTCTCAATGCACCTTGCCACTGTGGACGTGCTCAGCCTGGACTTGCAGGGTGACAACTCTGGGGTGGCTGTGTCCCTGTGCCACCATGTGCTGTCCATGTGACTGAGCTCCTACTTCTGTGTCCTAACCCGTCCTCAGCGTGTGACCCCAGGAAGAGCTCGGCTCCTGCCAGACACCTGCGTGGGGAAACAACAGACAGGTTTAGTTTTATTAAGTTGTTCCCAAACATCAAAAAATAAACAGCACTTCTTTCTTGGTAGAGAGTGACCTGCAGTGCCAATGATTGGGCACGTAGGTAAAATAAGAAAACACCTACACATCAGTCACTCCCATTGCTCCTTGAGCCCAGCACACTGGACACAAGCTCCATGTGGGGGAGCAGCAAAATGGGCGGGATTGTACGGCCTGCAGCTCACACTGTACAAAGGAGACACCAGAAAGCTATGGGGACCAGAAAAATCAGCAAAGTACAGATCAGGATAAATATGGAGAACAAAGGAAACAAGACTGGAAGAGGAGGCTGCCCCTCTCCCAGGAAAGGCTCTTTGGTGCTTCCTCCTTGTCCCTTTCCGCACATTGTTCATTTATTCACTCAGCAAATACTTACTGAGTGCTTCCTATGCACTAGGTACATCTTCGGGCCCTGGGACTATGGCATTGTTCCCGAGAATCCATCCTTCTCTAATCTCTTCCCTCAGCTTTGTCCTGAGCACGCATGTTTCCATTTCTAATTGTTTATTACAAAAGGCACACGCTCAGGGACTCACACACGCCACAAGTGTTGCATCCTCCCCAGCTTGTGGACACGTAGATGGCTTCTGCCCCTTCCCTATTACAAATAGCACTGCTGTGGACATCTTCTTTCTTAAGAATGTCTTTTGTTTTGTTTTTGGGGAGGTTGGCTTCAAACTCCCGATCTTCCTGCCTCAGCCTCCAAGTGCAGGGATTCAGGCCTGTGCCACTTGTTTTTGGCAAAGTGTAAGGTTTTCACCTTCATGTGAGGATCTGAGAAATTGGTTTCAGCCCTTCTTTTCAAATCAGAGTGAAGAACCCACGTGTTTGGTGCCACACAGCAGAAGCGGTTTTTGGTTTGGGGTGCAGGCTGTTCACAGGCCAGGGAATCAATTTAGTGCCTGTGTGACTGATGTTGAAGGAAAAGGAGAAGAAACAGAATGAAGTACCCCAGTGCCCCATCCAAAATAAGACTCCGTCCCCTGCTGGGCTGCTACGGTGTGGTGTGAAGATTAAAAATGTAACCCTCACCGTGGACCTTCATCCACAGAGTGTGCGAGCCTGATGGAGCTGTGAGTGTGGCTGCAAGAGCCAGGCCCTTGCCCCGAACCTATGAAAGTGGCTTGATCAGGGCCTAGTGTAATTAAGTTAAGGGTATTGAGATGAGACTCTTTGGGGCTAGAATGGCTCTACATCAGTAGCCGGTGTCCTCAGAAGAGAGGGGAAGAGGAAGTGGACACACAGACAAGGTACGGGCCACGGAGACAGAGCCAGCAGCAAGAACCACAGAAGACTCCCCTGAAGCTTGGGGGTGGGAGGAAGGCAGCCCCCTGACAGTGGTTCTGACTGTGGCCCCCGGACTGTGGGAGAGCACATCTTTGCTGTTTTCAGCCCCCACTTTGCAGTCCCTTGTAACGGGTTCCCTAATGGACTTAAGATGGACATGTGCTACAGAGTGACAGGCTGGACCAGGGCTCCCCCCGCCAGGGTAAGAGCCAGCAAGGCCCCCCCACCGCCTCATCTGAGACCCCGCATTCCTGTTCCTTGGCCAGGCCCTGTATCCCGGCCCCACCAGCCTCCTTGGGGGAAAATATTCATGTGACCAGTGAAGCCTGAGCTGGACGAGGGAGGAAGCACAGCAGCCAGCAGTGATAACAGCCCATGGAGAGCGATTTACAAGGGACAAAGCATTTCCTCTCTTCCCTACATTATCTCCCTGGAGCCCTCGACAGCCGTGGGAAGCTGGCTTTATGGAACTAGTGTTGAGGGAGCCAAGGCCAGGAAGGGACGAGGTTCTGCAGCCCAGTCAGTGTGCGTCTGCTCTCACCACAAGTCCTCGTGGCTCTTCAGAGAGTTCTGCTTCATAAGCAGTGTGTGAGGTGGCCTTGTGCCCTTGTCATGTGTGTGAGCACCCAGCACCTTTCACGCCACCCTGAGCTGGGGCTCGGCAGGCAAGTGATGACTTTGGCTAAGTCTGGACTGATGCCTCTGCCCATGTCCTGGTCGATCTGTCCTCCTGGGCCATTAAGAGGCCAGTGTCTGGCATGAGTTTGGGTAGGGCTAAACTGGTAGCTGAGGACAGGGAGACAAGGGAGGCACCCTGGGAAAATCACATGGAAGTCAATGTTTTGGGTTTGGGGGACTAAGAAGGAGCCAGATCTCAGCAAGATGTTGGAAACAGGGATGGCAGGAAGCCAAGAGGACTCTCAGGTCATTCCAGGTGGACTCCTGGCCCAGGCCACACAAAGTGCTGGCTGCGAAGTGCTCTAGGCTCAGGCATTGGAGCCAGCAGACCTGAGTTCCAATTCTGGCCCTGGGAGGTGACCCAGGCAAGAAATGCAGCTTCTCTCTGCCTCCTCCTTTTCATCTGTAAAATAGAACCATGACAGTAATGGGCCTCAGAGTTGACGTGAGGATTGAATGAGGGGAATCACACGAATCAGTATGGGGACTGGTAAGTGCTGGACGGAAGCCCAATTTGCTCAGGCTTGTTGAGGTGACACAGCCGACACAGCCACATCCTCTCCCTGGCTGTGCTTTCAGCCGTGTCAGAGGGACAGGGACACTGCATGTTCTCACAGTGGAAGCCTGGGGTCATCTCCCATTATGTAACTCCTGAATCAATCGACAGGACTAAGACTTCCATGAGTTGCTGACCAGCAGTTCTCTAGGATTTGCATCAAGGTGAGAAGTGACACCTGGCCGTGTCATGGCTTTTTCCAGTGTCCCTGAAGCTGCTGGCTGGATTAAGGTAAGGCTTTGCCACTGAATCTCCCAGCAGAGGGAAGGAAGAGCCGTGGAGGGAACAGCACCCACCAGGGCCTCTGCAATGCTCCTTGTTCACAATGCTTAGTGATCGACTAGAAATTGCAAGTTTGACAAAAAACAACCCAAGAGAAAACACAGGACTTATAGGCAGATCTGAAGGTGACCCAGACATCAGATCAGGGAGGGAAGGACTTGAACATAGGTCTGAGGAATGGGCCCAAGGAAATAGAGCAAAAGAAGGAGCAATTCAGCAGAGAACTACAGAACAAAAAGGGGAATCCACAATTCTTGAAAGGAAGAACTCAGACGAGACAGGCAGAAGATGAAACTAGCAAACAGTGAGTCAGGGTTTTGGGACATCACCAAACTGGAGCAAGAGAAAAATAAATGAGAAATATGGGGGAGAAAATGTCAGGGACAGATGGGACTGGGTTAAAAAGTTGACATGCAGCAGGTGACATCCCAGGAAAAGAGATAGAGAAATCAACCAAAAAAACCTCATAAAACCAGAGGCTTGGCAAAGCAAGGAAAGTCACAGGTGGGCATCGTGTAAGAGTTTCTAGGACCACAGACACAATCCTAGTACTAGAGAAAAGACTCAGTGTCCCCAAAGGATCAGAACCGGACTGACAGCTGCTTCCCCACAGGAGCAATGAAGGTGCAGAGACAATGGGACTACATCACAAAGGTGACAGGCAGGATCCGTAACCCAGGATCCAAAGCCTTGAGGGAGAAAGACAGACATGTCAGACAAGCAAAAACCAAGGGACTTTGTCACCAGAAAATCTGCCCAGAAGAAACACTCAAAGGAGTTCTTTGCACAACAGGCAAATGATCCCAAAGAAAGGTAGGGAAGTGCAGCGGGGATGAGGAAGCCCCAGAAAGAACAAATGGTGGACAACTGAGAGGGAAAGCCTCCTTAATACTGGCTGCACAAGCAGTGACAGGAATGGCTGTGGGGTTTGCAGTGTAAGTAGAATTAAAATGCAAGGCCCAGAGCACAGTGAGCAGTAAGGCTTCTATAGATTTGACTTGCTCTAGGGTCTCCTTGTTATCCAGAGGTAGCAAACGCTTTGCTTTGGATCACAAGTGAAAGTGCCTTTTTTGCTCTCTAAGGTAACCACTAAGAGACTAGTAAAAGTTAACATGGGGAAATGATGCAGTAATAAAAATTTATGGATCCAAGAGAAAGGAATGAGAGAAAGGAGAATATAAAAAAGATGTCAGATGAAAAAAAAAACCTGTTACGGTAGCTATAAACACAACTATTTCAATAATTATATTAAATGGAAATACATATTCTAATTTATGACTAGGATTATTATAGGCTAGGTTAAAAAACTAAACAACAAAATTTATCTATACACTGACTTTAAGAGAAATACCTGGGGCTGGGGAGAGGCTCAAGTGGTAGAGTGCCTGCCTAGCAAGTGCAAGGTCCTGGGTTCAAACTCCAGTACAGAACAAAGGAAGAGAGATGTTCCCGGATTTTAAGGCAGAAAAATTGAAGGTAAGAATGAAGAATGAGGTACCATTCGAACAGTTACGAAAAGAAAGCTGGACTAGCTATACTCAGTAGATAAATGAGAGCTTAAAACAAGGATTTTTCCAGAGACAAAGAGGGACTTTGCCTAACGATGAGATACTCAGTCCACAGAAAGAATCCTGAGTTTGAACGTGTTCAGTAAATGGAAGGAGAGGCAGAAGCTCACAGTCATGGTTGGGACAAGAACACGCCTCCTTCGGGATAGCACCGTAGTCCTGTCCTCTAATGTGGACTTCAGCTTCTAAAGGAGCTAAGAGAGAGCCTGCCCTGCCAGCCTCCTCACACGAGTCTCTTGACCTCGATGCAGCAAGCTGCAGGAAGGAAATCCCACCGCCCTTGTAGAGAGGCATCAGTGGACCCTCTCCGTGGGACATGGCTCCACGAGTGGACATGCTTTCCCTGTATTTCACCTGGGGCCTCGATGCTTCCCTGAGGTCCAAAGCATTCTGTAGTGAAAAGACACAGGGCAAAGACGGGGACTCACAGTGGCCACCCAGAGTTCATCCCTCTATACAGATCTGTAAGAACCACTCCACCTGACCCTGCACTGTCAGCATGTCTGAGAACACTCACAATTTAAATGATCCAAAAGTAGCCAAATGAACACTGGTTTCACACAGAAGAGCCATCTCAAGGGCAGTGCTTGCAGAAGAGGAAGAGGAGGAGGAGCAGGACCTGGACATGAGGCAGTGATGGAACTGCCAGGAGAGACAGTCAGGATCTCATGGGCACACCCTCCTCCATAATCGTCTCTCCTCCATGCAGTACTCCCTGCTGTCCTACCCAAGGTCAGTGTTCTTGGGTGGAGAATCACCCAGCCAGTGACAAAGCTATTGTAACAAAAAGCAGACAGAAAGCCAGTTTCGGTTCATGTCTGTCATTCCACCTACACAGGAGTGAGGCCAGACCAGGGCAAAAAATGAGAAACCCTATCTCAAAAATACTCAACACAAAACAGGGCTGGCGGAGTGGCTCAAGTGGTAGAGCACCTGCCTAGCAAGTTGAGGCCCTGAGTTCAAACCCAGCACTGCTAAAAAAAAAAAAAGAGTAAAAGTCAATTGAACTCCAGGAAGAAAAAGACAAAAATCACATAAAAAATGAAGATTAAATTAAAGGCAAGCCACAGGAGAATAGACTTGAGTGAAAATTCAGTGACACTGTTGAAGAAGGGCAGAAAATCAAGGAAGAGGGTGAAACAAGGAAGCTAGAGTTTCCCAGAAAAAGAGGTCAACGTGCAACCAGAGCTACTGGAGAGAAGGCAGGATGAAAACTGCTCAGAAATGGGCGACCTGGACCCATGTGGTGCCAGGGGAGATTCACCTGGCACGACGAACTCTGAGACATGACCTAAAGATAAGGGGGAAACCCCTGAAAAATGAAGGAAAAATCCTTAGGAACCTCCAGACAAAAATAGCAAATAACTTTTAGGGATAAATAAATAAAATTTATATGAGCATCAAGTGATATACAAATCAAGATAATTGACATTCCATTTATAGTAATGGAGAATTGATTGCTGTAAGACTCAGTGTTGGGGCTTGGGCAATAGCCCAGTGGTAGAGCACTTGCCTAGCACAACCCTTGCTGGGTTTAATCCCCAGCACCACAAAAGAGTAAATATCTCATGGATGATATCTGGAAACAGTGGACAGATAATGTTTTAAAATACCTAAAGAAACTGAAGGGTGCAAACTGCAGGAGTCTACACATGAACACAGGGAGTAACACTGGACTAGTGTCCTGTTTTTGTGGCCTCACGACTGGGAGCAGGACCCAGCTGGCATCACACAGGTGACCAACATCCTAGCAGAAAACACGAAATATTACTGGCTTGAAAAAGAGAAGAACAGCATTTGCAGAAGTCAGAGGAGCCAGAAAGCTGAAGGAGAAATCCAGAAAAAGATGAATGGAGAGAGCAAGAGTGAGAGCCCACGGGTCTGCACAAACTCTGCCCAAGTCCTCTAACACTGGAACTGTGCATTTGTGCAGCAAGTGAATCATTAGGAAACAGATATGCAAAAATCAGCATCTAGGAGACAAACATTACAAAGTCTACACAATGTATCCATGTGCAGGATGCAATGAAAAATTACTAAATGTACAAGGAAACTTAAATTCACCCCCACTTTGGATCCAGTTTTCCTCCTGCCTACTTATTCTGGAGACTTTTTTTTTTTAAAGACAGGGTCTTCCAACGTAGCTCAGGCTGACCTCAACTCATGGTCCTCCTGCCTCAGCCTCAGTGCTGAGATCAAAGGCATGCCCGGTTTGATTCAGCTTGAGACCTGGAGACACTGCGCTTGCAGGGACTATCGAACCATCTCTTAAATCATGTAACACCACCCTCTGCAGCCAGCCCTGATACTCGCTCCTGCCATTCCGCTTGGGTCCCGACTGTGGGAGGAAGTAAATATGTGATGAATATCCAGCCATCATCAGCCTCCTACACACAGACCAATAACCAGGAGGGGTGTCGTGGCGGGAGCCTCCATTTACAAAACAATGGATAAGACGCAAGCTTTTGGGGACTGGTGGCTCAAGTGGTAGAGCACTCGCCTAGTAACAAGTTCAAACCCCAATACCACCAAAAAAGAAAGAAAAGGTGTAGGCATTTAGGAATAAACTTAACACATAACGTAGCTACAAAAGTATTTGAAGAAAACTTTAATATGCCCTGGAAAGACACAAAAGTCGATTGACCAATGGGAAGATACTCTCATCCTTGTTTAGGACAACTCAGCATCGCAGAGCTGTCAGTTCTCCCCAAGTTCATGCATGCGGTGAAGGAGAGACAATCTTGTTTGCCTTGCTGAGTGAATAGTGGAATCTACATGAAGAGAGAAGCGCAAAGAACAGCGAGAAACACTGAGGAACAAAAATCCCTGTGGGGTGGGGGTGGGGAGGCCAGCCTTAGCAAGCATTAAAGTATACTCGAAGCCTCATCATGAAAACAGTGTGGCACTGATACGTGCTAGAACAGCGCTGTACAAAGGAACAGAGAGCCAGAAACAGACAGGAGGACGTGGGGATGGTTAGTAGACGGTGTATGTAGTAGTTTGAATTCTGTGCCAAGGATGAACTTTTTAACAGTGTTGGGACAACTGGCTGGATGTTTCGTAAGAGATAAAATTAGATCCACACCTCAAACCACACACAAAAATAAACTCAAGATGGATCAAAGTTCTACCTACAGAACACTCGCTATACCAGTGCTAGAACACACCAGACAAGCTTTGGAAGATTCCACCCAGATGCTGTATGAGAGAAGGCTGATCAACCAATGATGCAAAAATAGAGCAGTTTCCCACAGTTAGACTCTGTAAGGAAATTCAAGGACAGTTGGGGGAAATATTTATAACATGCCGAAAGCAAAGGGATAATATCCCTCAGGTAAAGAGCACTGTAAGACTTGAGAGCGGGGAGGCCAATGGAACCATGAGCAAAAGACAGCAAGGTCAGTTCCCCAACGCATACAAAAATGGACGGAAGTTGTCCACATCATCATGGCGGAAAGGCCGTCAAAACTGCACCACCTCACCACTTCACACCTCTCAGACAGAGCATTGTGGGAACACGCTCTGTTAGGAAGGCTTTGGGAGAGGGGGCAGCTGCTCTCACTGCTGGTGGGAGCACAAACTGGGGCAATGCTTGTGGAGGAAGGCTCGGTGCTACCCAACCCGCCACATGCAGACACCTGTGTCAGTAATCTCTCTGCTATGATGTACTCTAATAGTGTGGAAATGAACAGGCCCAGGCTACTCTTTGTAACCTCATGTACAAGGACAAAATATTGCAAAGAGCTGACATGCCCACAGGCAAGAGGGAGGCTGAATGAACGGTGTATCCACACAATTGAGTACTATGCAGCCGTGGAAAAGAATGGGGACATTTTATAAACTACTATGGAGCCATTTCCAGGATGTGTTGGAAGTGAAAAACACATGCAAACCAGTTTTTTATATGCAGTCTGTGGGTAAAAAGAAGGGAAATAAAGAAAAAAAATGCTTATTTCTGCAAGGAAGCATCACAGGGAGAACAGAGAAGAGGCAGATGAGCCTTCTATCCACAGGAGTGCGAGACTGGGAGAGGGTGTGTCTCCCTGTGCACGTGTGCCTAGAGCTTCATTTTGCAGAAGCATGGTAATATTTTACATATACTCAAAGGAGGGGGCTTCCAAATGGATCACAGATAGAAATAAAGGGGCCCGATTATATCCCTAACAAATAACATGTGGGTTGGGGATTAAAGACAGAGAAATGTAAGAAGTAGTAAACTCTGGTTAATAGATTTGTTTTTCACAGTGGTGTGGGTTAGCAATCCTGAAACTATTTTCTGTTTATTCTAGGACTGAGCAAATAAGTAACTGTGCAGAGGGTAATGGAAGCCAGGCTGCTCGCTGGTGGAGAAGAGGCTGTGAGAATGAAGTGGAGGGGCGGGCAGGAAGGAGGCGGTGGTTTTGGATTGGGGTTGGAGGCATTGGTACAAACTCATGGCTCATGGTGGTGCACCAGTGTGATGTATGAACACACACACGTGCATAGTGTGGGTATATGACGTAGTGTTGTGAGTACAGACGTGTGTGTCTGGTCTCACGTGTTTCCTCCTCCCTTCCCTCCCTCCCCTCCTTCCCTTCTTTCTTCCTTCCTTACTGAAGCTGCTGAGAGCCCCAGATGAGAAGCACCCCAGCACCCAACTGTGGTCTCTAGACTTCACCACGCAAGCAGCCTTCGTTGGGGGAGGGAGGGAAATGCAGGGCGGCGGCAGGAAGTGCACAGGGGAGCTTGGGACATGTCCTTCTGCCAGAGGCATGGACGTGCTCAGACAAGGACAGACACACCTGAGGGACACAGGCGTCACCTTGAAGGGGTCCCAGTGGCCAATTCTGGGATAATTTGCGCATCAGATGCAGAAGGATGGCGAGGATTATAACCCACTAAGAATAACAGAAATCCATGCATTCATCTATGAGCCCATATATGCATCAACGAGAACAAAGATTAATGCGGGAGATTGCTTCCTCATAGATTCTACACTAATACACGTAGAGCAAATGGTAGAACCAGAAAACCATAATTTAGGAACCCTGAAATGTAAGGAACTATGGGATATTTACATATTCTTAGAGCAGTTCACGAAATACTTACTAATTACTGCAGCAGGCCAAATAATGGTTTCCAATTATTTAGCCTGACCCCGGCCTTCTGAATGTGAACTTACATGCAAAAGACTTTCAAGTGGGGAGGTTTCCCTGGGTTATCCAGGTCACCCTGATGGCAGAGGGAAAGGAAGACAGAGGCAGACTTTGCACAGAGGACGAGGGGCTGTGACCATCACGAGGCAGGGGCAGAGGCAGGAATGACGGGCCACATGCCCAGCAGAGGAGGACAGACTGCTGAAGTGAGGCTCAGCCCACCAACACTTTCAGTCTGGCCCCACGAGACTGGTTTGAAACTTCTAGCCTCCGGAATTGTGAGTGAATAAGTTTCTGCTGCTTGGAGCCCCAGTTGGTCACACTTAACATTGAAGCAACCACAGTACCCTCTGGTCACTTTACAGAGGAGAAACCTGGCAGCCACCTTTCTCAGGTGGCCAGTGAAGGACCTACAGACATGGCACCATGGAGTCACAGTCTCTTTATCACTACCCAGGGCCCAATGTCACCTCCCCATACCCCTGCTGCTCCTTCCAGGGAGGCCCGACAGACCAAAACCAAGGGGCATCCTATAAACCACCAGCCCATACCCTCCAGGACACACAGGGTTCAAGAGGAAGAAAGTCAGAGGTCAAGGGGCCCAGAGAGTCATGACGAAGTGCTCTGCCAGGACGCCTGGGTGGGACCAAAAGCAATCATTTCTGCTCTGAGGATGAGAGCCAGATGACAGCACGATGGGAACAAGGTCTGCAGCTCCAACAACAGTATTGTAGCTTGGTTATGTTTTGATAGTAAAAACTGAGCCCTGGTTATGGATGAGATGGTCCTTGCTGGGGGAACAGGGGACCCACTGAAGTGTTTGGAGGTTAAGTGAGTAAAAGTTCCAGGGAGCTGCCATGCTTGCTCCCCACGTGCCTCACACAGCCCACGCCTCTTCTCAGCCACAGGACGCCCCCTCTCAGGAGTGGCAACTGGTGTCTCTGCCCCCTGCTCGAACCTCAGCAGCCTTGGACCAGATCACAGCTTCTCAGGCTTCTGCACTGCTGTTCAGGAAAACCAGCTCGACCTGGGCTGACTTGTGGGAGCCACTGTGGGGACGGCTCAGCTTTTCCTAGCACTGCTGCCCAGGACCGAGTTCGAGATCATGGAAAACTCTGACGCCAACAGAGCACCCCCCTCTCTGACCTGGTGGCACCTCTCTCACAGGCCTGCAGGGTCTGGTGCTTCTGCCACCCTGGGGGGGCGGGCAGGGAGCTCAGGGTCTGCTCCACATCCACCCTGCCCTGGGCCCAACCTCCCCTGGGGACCATCCGGGCACCCCAGTTCTCCACTCCCACTCAGAGTGTTTCCAGGGCCGGCCTCACTGCACACTTTCCTTGGATTTCAGGATGTCTTTCCAGATCCATGCTAAATCCATCATTTTCTCTGGCCTGTGCTTGTGCTACACACTTCGCGCCTCCCTTCAAGCCCAGCCCACAGTGGCTCAGAGAACCTCTTTCCCTTCAAGCACAGAATGTCTAAGGAGACAGCACATCCTGGAAACCTCATTGCTTGGAGCACAGGGAAGCAGCTGCGCTGTACCCCCTGCTCTGTGGAGCTATTTGTGAGGCTGGCTCTGGGCATTTTCTTTGCTCGTGAATATTCTCAGAGAAAATTCCAGCGTCACTTCAAGATCTTTTAAACCTTCAGAGGGGCCATGTTGGAGCTCAGCCCATTAAATCCAATGTTTAAAAATATATATAGGGGCCAGGATGCCCATGGTTCATGCCTGTAATCCTAGCTACTTGGGAGGCTGAGATAGGGAGGATCCAGGTTCAAGGTCAGCTCCGGCAAATAATTTGTGAGACCCCCCCACCTGCAAAATAACCAGTGAAAAATGTACTGGAGGTGTAGCTCAAGCAGTGGAGCACCTGCTTTGCAAGTGAGAAATCCTGAGTTCAAACCCCAGTCCTCCCCATCACCCCACACACAAATTTGTAGGGCTGATGTTAGGCTTTCTATGATGTTCAAGTATAGGGTTAGAATCCCAAAACACACAGCCTTCTGGAAACACATTCGGAACGGGGAACCCTGCCTGGGGTGGAGTCCTGGGCATGTCCTACACAGCCTGTGTGTTCTCCAGAAATCCCCTTGAGGTTTTTCAGTCCCTTTATGGGGGCAAGAAAGCACTCGGGTCACAAGACGCCAATTTCTATCAGGAAACATCTCTGTGGTTTGAGGTTGTGTATTTGTACATGATTTTCCTCATTCTCCACTTATTTTCCTCAGATAATCAGTTCCTGAGGGTTCTTGTGGCAGACAGCTTCCAGTAACCTTTGGGATGAGAGGGGTGTGGGGAACGCCGGCCTCTCGGATGGGGCCAGGCTGCTGGTGGAGGAAGGCAGACAACTCACAGCAGCTAGGCAGGTCTCCCTCGGTCACACCTTCAATGTCCGCAGCTGCACTTTACATTATAAACACAGAGCTGGCTCAGGCTGCTGCTGGATGCCTGGAGCACTTCGCCCTCCAACTTCCTCGATGCCTGGGGTCCTGTTGCCAGCACCCAAATTGAGAAAACGGCTCCATTTTCCACACTGGGTGGATCAGTCTGCGGAGTGCCAGTGAGATGCAGCAGACCTAAGACCACAACTCCCCCCAGTGCCCACTGAGACCCTCCTGGTCCTGGAGGCAGTGCGGACGGCGGCCTCCCACTCTGCACCTGTGCCTGATTTCTGCAGAAAGGTGACCCTGTGCTCTGGGCAAGGTGGCTTCAGCCATCACGAAAGTGTGTCTTCCTCTCCTCTGTTGGAAGAAGCCTGTGAAAACTTGAAGCTCTTCCTCGCCTCCCTCTCTCCATGGTTTTCCACTAAGACAGAAGAGGAGAGCCCAGACTTGCCGACCAGGCTTGCGCCTAGCTGGTGAAAAGGCAGAGGCTGTGCCACGGGCTTTGCTGGAGACCATCTGGCCCCTGTATGGCCTCACCTGGTTCCTTCCTGGGGCAGTCAGACACACAAAGGCAAAGCTTGGGTCATTTCCAGTCGATCTGGAGCTTACGATACACTTCTTTAAAAAGTCATCTTCTTTCAAACTTCATGCTCGTTATGGGCAAAGTGTGTCTCCCCTCCGCCACCAAAAAAGATGATAGGCTGAAGTTCTAATCTCTGGTAGCTGTGTGGCCTTATTTAAAAATAGGATCTTTGCAGATGTAACTTAAGATGAGGTCATACTGGAGTAGGAGGGTGGACCTGAAGCCTATGACTGCTATCTTTACACAAGGAGAACAACACACACACACACACAGAGCAAAGGACATGTGAAGATAGAGGCAAAGGCTGGAGTGATGAGGCCACCAGGGACACCTGGGGCTGCCAGGAGCTGGAAAAGGCAGGAAGGAGCCTCCCCTAGAACCTGTGGAGGGAGGTTAGCTTGCTAAACCTTGATCTCAGACTCCTGACCTCCACAACTGTGGGAGGATACATTTCTGTTGTGCTAAGGCCACAGTCACCGTGCTTTGTCGTGCAGCCAAGGACACTCCAACAGGGACCTGCTGGGGGCTGGGGGGATGATGCAGATGAGATCCCTGGGCACATGGCCAGCTGCACCTGCAGAGCAGACACACTGCAGAGGAGGAGGAACAGAGTCTGGGGAACAGAGATGGAGGGTGAGTGGCCCATGCTGGGTTCTGAGCCCCCATTCTTCCCAGGCCGGGCTCCTGGCAGCAACCAGAGCCTCAGCCTGGTGGGCCTCAGGCTCCTCCCACCTGGGGAGCTGCTCCCCGTGGCTGGAGCACCTGAACAGGTCGAAGCCCCCTGGGCATGCCCTCCCTACCTCTGGTTTCTCCCTCTGGCCCTTGACTCACTGCATCTGCTCTGTCGCCCTGATTTGAAGCTAGCCCTCTGATTGTCACCAGGTACTTTATGTGGATTTGGGTGAGGCTGCTTGGCCTGCACATGAGGCTCTGTTATAGTAGGGAGAACATGAGCCTGGAACCCACTCCTGAACACACAGGCTCCACCTCTACAACCCTCCAAGCTACCTTGGGAGGCCATTAACTCAACAGGTTGCTGGGGCTGGACCCGGCCTGGACTGCCTCCCCAGTGCCCTTTAGTCCTGTCCCCCCCCTACTCTTCCTCGTTCAACCTCTGCAGTCAGAGCCAGCCCTGGCATGCCACAAGAAAATGTCCCTGAGCTGGAGGGGGGTAGGTGAGAATGACAAAGTGTCATTCACAACCCATCAAATGCAATCAGTTCTCAACTTTCCCTTCCAGAGCCACCAAGTCCTCTCAATACCCCAGTACCTCCCATTCTAGCAGAAAGTGACCTGGGCTAGTTGTGCCCTCCATGCTGGGTCTGTGCTGAGGATGGGGGGTTGGAGGCCAGGGGTTATCCATCACAGGCACCACCATGGGCACAGCCAAGTGCCAAGGCCTGAAAGCTAGGGCAGTGCTTAACCCTTTCAGTTTAAAAGGTTATTAACAGCAACAGCAGAAGATAAAAATTAAGAATGGGCCATAAAAATGTATTTATCATCTGCTTCCTTTTTTTTTTTTTTTTTTTGGCAGCACTGGGGTGTGAGTTCAGGGCCTCATGCTCACCAGGCAGGGGCTCTATTCTATCTACTGAGCCTCACTCCCAGCTCTTTGCTTTCACTATTTTTTGAATAGGATCTGGACTGCAATCCTATTTTGCCTCTCACATAGCTGGAATGACAGGCATGCTCCGCCACACCCAGCTTTTATTGGTTGAGATAGGGTCTTGCAAACTTCTTTCCTGGGCTGGCCTCAACTGTGATCTTCCAGATTTCTGCCTTCCAAGCAGTGAGGATTACAGGGATGAGCTGTCACATCTGGCTTAACATCGTCCTCTTTGCAGAAAAGTTTGCTGTCCTTGGTCTAGACGGGTAAACTGAAGCACAGAATGGCCTAGTTCCTGTCCCAAGGAAGCCACCCACCTCTGGCTTCAGTCCAGGGAACAGTGTCAAACTGAGCCAGTCACCTTGCCCACAGCACAGGGTCCCACGGTAGGCAGAGCCTGAGGTCTCCAAGGCCAAAGCTGCCCATCCACTCTCTGGAAACCAGGGACAGCGTTAAGAATGTGACCCATGTGAGGGCAGGGAGAACTCTGGGGGACAATGAAGATGCTGAATTTGTTCTCACACAGACTTGTGTCTCAGACTGTGCCCAGAAGACTTGTTTACTGGAATTCTACAAGTCACTTCTGATGCTTTAGAAGTAAGAGCAAAAGGACATCAGCTGCCAGCCACCTGTCCAGGCCACCCTAATCTGGCCATGGCCTCCCACTCAGCTGCCCTAGCCTGGCTGTGGGATGGGGACAGGGCAGAACAGAGATCAGAGCAGAGTTAGGCTCACACCAGCAACACCTGCTCACACTGTTGTTCGCTGTCCAGGGATGACGGACATTAGGTATTCTGCTCAGCTTGGCTGCGAGCAAGACTTTGGGTGAAGGGACAGGATCTGCTTCCTGAGCTGGCCTTCAGAGCTGGGGACAGAGGGGAAGGTTATTGCTGACCATCCTCCATCCTCTCTTGGGAACCTGGAAGCCAGAGTAGATGGCTTGGCTGCTGAAGGAGGGCTCTGGGCGGCACAAGAGAACCTGACAGACACAAGAGGCAGCCTCTCCTCTGCTGGCCTTTAGAGGTGGCCATGGCTGACTCCTCCATTCCCCAATTCCCCTGCTGGCCCCTGCTCAGTCTCAGCCTCTCTCCAGATGCTACCTCTTGTATGAAGCCCACCGTGGTTTGAGTGTACAGCTGCCGGAATTCTTGCTCTCTCTGACTGCACCACACCCTTCCTTCCATCCACCATCCTCCCTATGGGACAGGCACCCTAGTTCTTGCTTGTTTGCCTGCCCCTGATGTCCCAAGATACCCCTTTCACAAAGAACAGTGAATGGACGGCTGGTGGCGGGACTGGGTGCAGAGTTCGCACAGGCACCATCTGGCATAGAAGCCTCCCGGAGTTCAAGCCCCTACATATTTCTTGACTCCAGGATTTCCCCACCAAAGAGAAATAAGGTCCTAAGTCCTAAGACTGTCTCTATGCAATCACAGACAAGCTCCTGACCGGCTCCAGGTGTACCCACCTCCCCGCGAGTTGCTGTGGCAGGGCAGCTTCAACGCCCTGTGGCCATGTGCTCTCTCTGTAACTCACTGGGGTCCCCGCCTTCCCCAGACCTGAAAGCACAGCCCCGAAGTCTGATCTGGCTTTGCCGGGAGAACGCGCGGGTGGTCCACACTGGCTGACACTTGAGAGAGATGGGACGTTCACCAAGGAATGTGAGAGGGAGCGCGGCAGGGGCAGGGCACAAAATCAGCAGTAACTGGCTCCATCCACATCCTCCCAGTGTCCTCCAGAGGCTGCGGCTGGCCCAGGGGCACGAGGGGCTGACGGTTCCAATGTGACCCACTGTGTTCTCAGACACTGGCCCTGGGCCAGTGGGGATTTTCCTCTGAAAACACTTTCTTTATAATTAAAATGAATCACCTTTCTCTGGCCAGCTCCACTGCTTGCTCTCGCATATCCTTGCATACTGTCATCCTCAGGTGCCAGGAGTCCAGTTAAGCAGCCTTGGGGACCAGCTCACAGACCCAGGGCTCCCCCATAAGCAGCTCCAAGACCAGGGAATCACAGGGCTCTAGTGCCACCACTGTCTGGAGAGGGGACTCTTCCAACCATGAACCCCAGGCTGCCTGTCTGAATGCCCTCCAGGCCCCTGCCCTTAGGGCTGGAAAGGCCGCCTGGAAAAATGCCCGTAGCTGCTTCAGAGAAAACCACAGAGCAATGTCAGACAATGGACCGGGAATCCTGGGAAGCATTTTGGAGGAGGACCATGGGTCAGAGCTGGGACACCAGACCATGGCCCACCCTAAACTTGTGTGCCCCAAAAGGCACCAGGAGGAATCCCAGAGAGCTTTGGTCACACAGGCCTTGGGGGTGGTGTGAGGTGTTGGTGATGGTCCTTGCTGGCTTGGACAGGGCTCTCATCTTGGCCACTGGCTGAGGTCATCTAGAGCCCTAGAGCCATCCTCAACCTTGCACTTGTGCTCAGCGACCTCCTGAGAAGCTGCATAACTCTCAGTCCTGATTTTCATAAACTGAGAATTGGTGAGGTTGTGGAATTTGCCCAAGTCCACAGAACCACTAACGGACAGTCAGAATTTAAACTCAGGTTTCCTGGCTCCAGGGCTGAGCAGTTAAAACCCACTCAACCTATCGCCAACTGTCAGCGCTATCTCAGAAGCAGACAGGCCTGGCCACCTCCTACTGCCTCCTAAGCCCAGCCACTGCCCTTGACTTGCCCTGTCATCACCAGCCACGTGGAGCGACTTACCTCGAAAGGGACAGAATTAAATATGATCTAAAACCAGCTCCTCAGTGGCACCACACCAAGAGCTCAGTGACCTCTCGTGACTGGCGGCCACTGTGCTACACAGGGAGGAGGACAGAACACCCTGCTGGGTGAGGCTGGCTGAGACAACAGCAGTAGCCCCTGCCTGGGTCCCAGCCAAAGGAGCCTGCAAAGCACAGGCGGGGGTCTCTCTCCTGTCATCCCGGTCTCTGCTCATGTATCAACCGTCCTCTCTGCTCACTCTCCTCCCTCAGCCACATGTGACAGTGTGCACATCAGGTCACTGTCCCCCTCTCCTAGAATGATGTTCTGTTGGGGCCAGGAGGGTGTTTGTTCTCTGCTGTCCCCACAGCTCAGCACACAGCAGGTGCTCATGAAAAGTTTTTGTTGGCAGGAGGAACTGGAAGATACTGTACCTCTCTTTGGTGGGCGTGGTTTCAGATGCACCCCAGACTCGTCCACACTCCCTCCTCCGATGGGCAAGTGACATTCCTCTGCATCTGAGTGGGAGCTGGACTTAGGGACTGGTTTGTCCTGAGTGAGAACATAAGGCCATGCTCTAGACCAAATGCTCTGTGGAAGATGGCTGCCATGCTGTGCGTGCTGTGCAGCCTATGCAGGTGTCCACGGCCCTCCACCAACAGCCAGCGTGGGCCGTCCAGGCACAGACCGAGAAGTCACTCAGCTAACCTCCAGACAACTGCAGCCAGTGCTGGCACCTTGATGGAGAGATCCTGTGGCAGCCATGTGCGGAGCAGTCCTCGGGCTCAGCCGCAATAGAGACCGTGAGAAGGCAAATAGGAGGGCGGAAGTGGCAAGGATTTGGGGCAACTCTTACACAGTGGTGGCTAACGAGTGCAGCGGGTAACATACAACTCTGTGCAGAGCAGACATGCAGACTGGATAGCTAGCACAGAGGGCAAGGACTTTCTCTAAACCTAAACCTCATTGTACCATCCTTTGTAAAGACACCTGCTATCCTTTGTGAATTTAACCCTGTGGGGTAAGCACTTATTATGTACCTGCTGTGTACCCAGCACTGACAACAGAAACATTAAAAATCTGACTACAGATCGTCCTAGTTGAGCTGCTCAGAACTTCTGGCCTAGGACAGTGGCCAGAGCCAATCCCATACAAGGCATCAGGGACCACAGACATGTGCTCCTCAGGCATCTTCTCCCTCCTTCATATGCTTCCTGACATTCTGCTGCATGGTGGAGGCCAACAAGGCAACTCCTCCAAGCACCAGCTGTCCACAGGCCTCGGGGCCAGGGCAGCTGCCTCCACGTGGTCACCTCTGTGGCCAAGTCCAGAAGCAGAAAATCCACAATGAGTGAAGCCAATCGCAAGGTTGCCTGAAACCAGTAGCACAGAAGGATGGTGGAATGACAACTGCTGGACAAGATGGTCCTGATTTGGGAGCCCAGGTGGGACATGACCCAGAGAAGCAACTGACTATCCAGAGTGAGATGTTCCTTCCCAGCCCCTTCCTAGAGGCACAGGCCATTCTTATCACTCCCCCAGGGGCCGAAGCCGCCAGGGCTGCAGGAAGCAACATGAGTTTCTGAGAGGATCTTTAGTCCCCGGCAGAACCACACTACAGCCCTGGCTCCTGCCCTTCTCAGGGGCTCTACCTCCAGGAAGGGGGTGAGATTGTGGGCTAGGGCCCGTCAACAGGATTTGGGCGGAGTAAGTGTGGGGGCCCGTCAAGACTGGCCCCTGCTGGCCACTCTCAAGTCCACATCCCAGCCACACTTCATCTCTCCAGGCCCTTCCGTGGTTACTCCTTCATGGACTCCACCCCAACACACCTTCCTCCCTGCTGCTCAGGCCCAAGTCCCCTGCCACACTTTGGTGGGAGAGTTGAGTCAGGTCTCCCAAGAGTCACAGGTATTGTCTTACTCGGAGCCATCTTCACATCTGACCTAACCATGCCTGACCCTCCCAGGTGCAGGCTGGCCACGGCGTGTGGATCCCCACAGGACAGCCCCATAAGCTGATGGTGGCCCATGAGGCAGGTGCTGCCTAGACAAAGCAAGGGTAGGGTTCAGGGTTCTCATCTTCCAGGCTGACATCACACTGTTAGTGTGCTACTTGGGGCCAGCCACAACCCTCTCAGGGCCTCAGTTTCCCCCCTTGCAAAAGGCTGGCCTTGGAGGCTCCAAGATTCCAAATGCAGCAGGCAGATGGGGTGAGTCAGAGCTCTGCTCTCAAGTAAAAAGAGAACATTGCTGATTTGGCCCGAGACGTGAAACGCCAGTGATCCTGATGCAGCCTCCTCCGGGCCGAATAATTCCAGCTTCCCAAGTTAATCATCGTGGGAGTGATTATCTGGCCATCAGGCCGTCCTCCACACTCTCTTTGGAGCTCCATCCCGCCTTCCAAGCCCACAGAGGCTTCCTTGACCCGTTACACAGAGCATCAATTATTCAGGAAGAGATTTCTTTTTTAGATAGCTCAGAGTAAGGAAACCAATAAGAGTCATCAGAGCCCATTCTCGATGTGCTGGGCCAGTCTTGTCTGTATCTCTGGGACACTTGGGGCCGCAGAGCAATAGCCCAATTCTACTTCTTCTTTAAACGAAATGTCACATGTCACTGTTAGCTGCTGCATTCATCCATCTGATGAACGACAGACCACAGACACACCCTGAAAATAGGTCCAACATTCAATTCAACTCTGCATCCTCCAGCCTGGACCAGGGATAGTAGGCAAGGACAGACTTGAAATTCAGCTGACCTCTCAGATGGGCCCCCTGTTTCTCCAGATAACCTTCACCTATCCATAGCCTCTCTGCACATCACCAGTGTGCACCAAAGCAGGGATTTTCACAAAATCTCTCACTGTGGCCCCAGGAAACGGCTATATTTAGCAGTAGAGCTTTGGTCCAAAGGTTGTGAGTCGCACAAGCCCTAACAGGCAGGCCCTGCCACCCTCCCTTGGCCTCCTCCTGAGTTTAGCTCTCCAGGCTGGGCAATTGTGTTGTACACACTGCAAAAGCTCACGCTCATCTGACAGCACGTTCTGTCACACATTATTTATTGTGATTACAACACAGCCCAGATGTATTCTGAGAACAGGCAGTGTTTGCAAGCAGTTAGCCGCTCCTTGAAGCCCATCGCCTCCTCGCCCAAGTGTGTTCCCCATCAGATTGGCAAGATGGCAAGGGAAGAGAGACCAGTCTGTCCATCAGCCCACTCCCTGAGGGTTTCCAAGGCTCGGTGTCCTCAGAATTGTTCAACATTCACAGCCTCACAATCCCCATCAGGGTGGAAGCAGGGAGAAGAAGGCACAGGGCTCGCCTGGGACGGAAATGCTCTATAAATGTCTGCGAGTCCCTCGGCTCCTGCATACCTCATCTCGTGCTGTGTACTTGGCTCTCCCAGCCTCATGAAACCCAACCCCGCTTTTTCTTACTGCCTCTTAAAGACTGGAGAACGTTGACATTTGTTCTCAGGCACTGTCCTGCCATGTAAAAAGGTCGATTTATGCAAGTCAACTGACATGTTGACAAACCCTTGGACTGGAAAATAAAGAATGCATCCATCTACCCCAGAGCAAATCACAAGGGCCAGGAAAGCAGGGCCAGGCCGTGTGGAGGCCCAGGCCCGGCTGCCCTGCGGTCATGAAGCCACTCTCTTTGTGGGGGTGAATCACTTCCAGATGCTGGTCCAGCACCTGGTGCCCAAAGCCACAGGCCTGGAGCTATGAGGGTGCCACCAGGCCCAGATGGCACAGTTAATGAGGTGTATCTCTTCCATCGTCACACTGCCTGCTCTGTGCAGAGAAACTACTCCCCAGTAGGGGGCAAGTGACTCCGTAGAGTGGTGGGACAGAACTCTGGTGAACTCCGGCCTCTAAGACATGCCTCACCCTCATCCCACAAGCTGGGATGGCTTCATGTCATCCCATAGGCCATGGGCCCATTGGGGCCACTGCAATGCAGAGCCCCAGGCTAGCTGTGTGGCCTGGGCAAATCGCTTCACTCAGCTCTCTAGTTTCTCATCTGAATGAGGAGGATAACAGGAACCCAACCTCAGAGATTTGTGATGGGAAATAAGCCAAATGAAGGTCAAGGGCCGAGGTGTGGCTAGACCAAGTCCCTGATCAGCAGGTGCAGGCCCCTGCCATGGTCTGAATGTTTGTGTTCCCCAATTCACATGCTGAACACTGCCCCTCAAGAGGGCAATACCAGGAGGCAAGTAGGTCATGAGGACCCTGAGTAGGATATCTTGTGGAGGGGGCCTTCCCCAGGCCTCACCCCTTCTGCCATGTCAGGACACAGTGACCAGATGGCCACTGACATCTTTAATCTTGGACTTCCCAGCCTTGAGAAGAGTAAGAGACCAAATTCTGTTGCTTATAAACCACTTAATGTGTGATATTTTGTAAGAGCAGCCCAGACGGCTGCAACAACCCTCATCCTTGTCACCATAACCATCACCACCATGGCCACTGATGGGTAGCAGTGGGAAATCAGCGGGGGCCAAAGTGGAAGACAGGAAGAACCCATTTTAATTTAACTTCCCAACTCCAGCAATCTCTATTTAGGATCAGGAAGCCAGAGCCCAGGGGCCATCACAGGATGCTTGAAAGTTAGCCAGACCCTAAAGCTTCCTTCACTCTTTACCCAAGAATAATCCACACCCTAAACATCAGCTGTGTCTGGCGCAGGGAGGTTTTCACAAATGAATCACAAAATCCCAAACGAAAGCGCTAGATAGAGCAAAGGTTAGGAATTTCAAACAGAAATTCGCCATCAGTTAGAGCAGAAGTAGTAAATTACTCAATATCTCTCTTAACAAGACAATGACCCAAACCCAGGAAAATGCTCCAGGGGCCAAAATGACCTAAAGCTAAGAGTTTCTCAATAAATATTCCAAACTTAAAGTCTGACCCTGTAGTTCTCACTCCAGAGACAATTCGCTTTCAGTCAGTTGAAAGTGCATCCTTTCCTAATAAACACTTCTGCTACTTTTACTGAATCTTGGCTTCTTGCTTGAATTCTTCTCCTGCCGGACACGAGAACCAACAAAACCATCACCACCACCACCATCTTGTGAAGATTCTCCATGCCACCCCCAGGCTGTGTGACCTGGACTGTGGACCAGCACCCCGGCTCTGCCCGGCTGACTTGAAGTCCTGGGCTCTGGTTTCTGAGGATGAGGGAGTCGAGACCCAGTAACAGGGCTTGCAGACATTTCTGAATCCCTGGGACAGAATCCAACTCACGTGCCTCCGTTGTCTTTCTTTTTGTAGCAGGTCACGTTTCTGCACAAAGTGGGCCGTCTTGAGGTTGGCCTCTTTTTCCTAGTAGAGCCACCAAGGAGGCAAACTCCGTGAGTGACTGACTGTGACATGAGAAGGGAACTAACATGGAAGCCTCTTCTAACTCCCAAGTCTCTGCTAGGACCGGATGGACCTGGGCTGGGATTTCACACAGGTGATCCCAGGCCCATGGGCTGCATCCTGGGGGTCAGATGGACCTGGGGCTGAGAATTCCTCAATAAATATTCCAGCTCCAAAGGCTGAGACGACCGGCTTTTGGGTCTGCTCCTTTCTAACAAGCTCTGTGTTCGTTTTCACTACATTTTTTCCTGCATGGGGAGCAGGAAATGTTTCTCCCTCCTCCCCCTTATCCCTACTTTTATCCTGTTATACTAAATTTCTTTCCCAGTAAACTTCACTACAGTTTTACTACATTGTCACACCTTGCCTGAAGACTTCTCTTAGCAGATGCAGGGACCAAGGGTAGATAGCTGTGCTGTCTTTCTGATGACACTTTGCCTCCTGAGTAGCTGATATTATATGCCTGATTCATCACATCTGGCTTATTTATTGAGATGGGGTCTCATTGGCTTTTTGCCCAGACCGATCGCAAACTATGATCATCCTGATCTCTGCCTCCTGAGTAGCTGGGATTACAGGCATGAGCCACAGTGCCTAGCTGCTCTGGTGTGGGTACTTCCCCCCAAGAAGAAGAAGCATGTTGGGGTTCCTTCCAAGTGTCACCTGAGCTGAGATCAGGCCCCAACACTGTCCACCTGTCCCATTGCTGAATGGTCACCAAAATTGGCCTGCACTTTCTTCCACCCCTGCTTTCTCAGCTCAGTGGCCAGCTGCAGGGACGCTGTTAGCAAGATGCAATTGAGTACCATCTCTCTGGGCTATTGTCTTTCTTCCCACAGCTTCATCCATCACTCTCAAAGAGACCATCCAGCAGGTAACCCCAGGGTACTCTACTCTGTCTACAGTTGTCACTGCCTCGGACTGCCTGTGTTCAGTCACCTGCTGGGCATCTCCACCTGGAGCCCACAGGTGTCTCAATGCTGGTGCTGTGTCAGGCTGGGTTCCGAGCCCCAGCTCTGGATGACTTTGGGAAAGTCACTTAGCTTCTTTGAGGACTGATATGGCTCCTGTCTGTGAGCTGTGTGAGGCGTGAGGCAGGGAGATAATGAGTAGCGGCCTCATTATCTGCCTCCAGCCCCAGAGGGCGCAGGATGGAGGAGGCTCTGGATGGACCGGAGTCCTCATCGTTTCCCGCCTGCTCCATCCTCACCACTCTTCCTTCTTTCTAGTTTTGCTTCCTGTCTCAGCCAATGGCTGCCAGACCAGGGGTCAAGGCCTTCAAGGGGTCAATACAGGTGCCCTCAGGGGGTCAGCAGGGAAAGTAGGACTCGGACTGAAAGCGTAGTCCCTCAGGCAACAGAGGCGGGGTTGCTCTCTCTCTGTGCTCCTCCAGCACTGTACATCCCACCAGCCACAGACAGGCACCCATAGCCTTGGAGGTCCCACCGCTTGGCCATTGAGGTGGCTCTCATGCTTGGCAGGACAGTGACAGCAGCAGACTGCTGAGTGTGGCGCGTGAGTCTGAATGGTGAAAGATGAGTTGGATGACAGCAGTGGCCCTGATGCCAAGCTAACTGAGTTCACAAGCAAGATGGTGGCCTGCCAGAGCACCCCACCCTTGCCAAGGCACGCCTCCTCCAGGGCGTTGTGCAGCCCAGAGCGCTCACCCTTTGCAAAGGCTGACATGCCCCCTGGGCTCTCACCCCTCCCTCCTGCTAAATTCTCCTCCAGGGGCTTGGCCAGAGCCACAGATGGACCTCACGGGGTCAGCGGCGCCATTGGGTCAAATCCTGGCTGTGCCACGTCTCGTTGTGCCCCAACCTGTGCTCGGCTTCCCGTAAGTGGACCAAAGCTGCAGAACTCCTGTGAGAAGGGGTGACCGCAGGCATGGGCTGTACAGGGGCAAGGTGAATGTCAGCCGGTGTGGGGCAGTCAGTCTTCTGGGAAAAGGCCAGCCCCTCGACTCCCACAGAGGGCAGAAGCTGTCGAACTTCATTTTTGGTGCTACATTATTGAATAATAACAGTAATATAATAATATTTGCTTCTAGCCCTAAAGCAACAGGCCCTTCCTACTGTCAACAGAAAACCCAACACCAACACCGTGTGCCAATACCTGTCATATGCCAGACGATGCTGGGGTGTAAACTATGTCATCTGGAATCCTGAGAAGCAGAGATTCTCCTATGGTTCAGATAGAGGGCAATCACTCAAACACATGGGAATAAACTGCAGGAAGAGTGGATCCTGACCTAGGAGGCCCAGGGCTCCAACCCAGCTCTCAGCTCCTCAAGGGCCCCAGTCACTGTGCAGAGACCCTCGGCCTAGCGAGTGGGAGAGCAGGACTGTGGGAGGGATGTGTGTACCTGAGAGGTAGCCAATGGCCATAGAGGTAGCCAATGGCCACACAGGTAGCCGAAGCTGTCACAAAGGAAAACCCACCTGCCTCAGAGAAACAGAGCGCTAATAGCACAGGGGCACTCAAGCCATACCCTGGCTCCCTTGGGAGGCCACAGCTGGCTTCTTCCCGCACAGAGGTAAGACAGAACCAGCATCCCCAGAGTGGTCTGTCAGACCTAGGTGGTTCTGCTGGTGGAGCAGCCAACCTGCCCATCTGGCAGGAAGATGGGCTCCAGGGAACAGCCTGCTCAGAATGTGGATGAGGAAGACCACAGCCCCACTGAGCCCATCCGCAGTGTGACATGGGATCACATGGGAAGACTTGAGTGATGGTGATGGATGACAGTGACCACTCCCCGACGCAGATGCCCGCGTCTACCTCCGAGAGACCTGAGTGCTTGGAGTTCTCCTGTCCTTCACCCACAGGCCTCTTTTCTGCTCACCTCTGGGAGGACCGAGGCTCCCGGTCCCACACACGGTCCCCTTGCTGGAGAGGAGCAGCCCTGAGCAACGATGTGAGAACACAGAAAGGAAAATGTTTCAACGGAAAAGAAGCAAAGACCAGCGATGCATAACATGTGCTCCTTGGTTCAGATGCTGCACCTCACCTCCTGGGGCCAGTCACGCAGCCTCCCAGAGCCTGTGTCCTCAGCAGTGCCCTGGGGACAGCCATATCCCCTTCTCAAGGTGGCCAAAGATTAGTGAGATGTCCGTCCTGTGTGCATGCGGCACAGCACCTTGAAAGGAACAGGCTCACTGAGCTCGCCTCTTCTCAGTCCCCTTTGCGTGATCCCACCCGTCCACAGCCTGGGGCTGTTTGGAGAGCACAGCAGCTGAGGGTTTTTCTACAAAGTTCAGAACTTCGCAGGTGGGAGAGAGAAAGCGGAGTGGAGTGTCATCACTTTCCTCCCCAGCATGCATTTGGTGTGGTCACTGGAGTTTTAAATGTTTGTGGCTCTTTGCAGATGTGCTTTTGTCCCCCGGCTCAGGAGGTAAAAGAAGGGGACCTTTCAGTCTGTGGCGTCCCTTGCACATGGCGTATGTGAGACAGTCCCCTGTCCCAGGTTGCAGAGAGCCATCTCTGGTGAGGTCAGCGCTAACAGGCTCTGCCATGCACAGTCTTGGAACCGTATTGCCTCAGCAGTCTAAGGTGCTTACAAGGACCCAAGCCAACAGCTGCAGGCCATCCAGGTAACTGGTTCCACCCAGCATCCACCAGGACTTCTGGTGGCAGTGCCTCCTCACCCTTCCTCAGGTTGTGTGGACTGGGTGGGGCTGACGGGCTCCAAGAAAGGCCCTGTGACCACCCTGGAGGTGTCCTGTGCTAATCCCTGCAAGTTTACACGATGCTGTACCCCGCAGCGACACTGCCACACGAGGAAATTAAATATGGACTCGTGGGAGAAGGAGACAGTGCCTGATTGTCAGACGGGCACTAACACAGTCACAGCAGCCTCACAGGAGGGAGATTGGAGACCCACAGAAGAGGACAGAGGATGGTGTTCAGAGGCTGAAAGCTGAGTGGCGCAGCTGGACAGCAAGGAAGCTGAGGGATGGGACACTTGTAGCCATCAGAAGCTGGAGGGGGCAGGAAGGAGTCTTCAGATAGACATAGCAGCCCTCCGGCACCTGGATTTCAGATTCCCAGCCTCCAGGACTATAAGAGGTTGAACACCTGCTGTTCTAAAACCCATTCCTGGCTGGGCACAGCGATGCACACCTGTAACACTAGCTACTTGAGAAGTAGAGATGGGAGAGGAGCACAGTTCAAGGCCAGCCAGGGCAAAAACTTAGCGAGACCCCACCTTGATCAATAGTCATGGTGGTGTGTGCCTGTCATCCCAGCTACTTGGAAGGCACAGGTAAGAGGATTGTGGTCAGAGGCTGGCCTCGGGGCAAAAGAGCACAAGTCACTACCTAAAAAAAAAAAAAAAAAAAAAAAAAAAATTAAATAACTAAAGCAAAAAGGGCTGGAGATGTGGTTCAAGTAGTAGAGCTCCTGCCTAACAAGCAAGCTCAAAGCACTCTGAGTTCAAATCCCAGTACGGCCAAAAAAACTTTAAAAAATAACCCATTCATGGCGATGCATTGGAGGTAAGGAGACCAATACCCCAGTGGGCCAGTATGAAAGGACGTCACAGCAAGCTGCACCAGCCCTGGCACAGGGTGTCTGTGTTGGGGGGTACGGTGGCCACGCTCCACTCTTCCAGACAGGAGGTCTCAGGCACACACATCCACTTGTCCCAGCATCCCTGCCTGACTCTGCAGAAGTCACCACAAGACACCCAGGGGGGCAGACCAGGGTCCCCCATGGGACCTTATCCCACTATTTTCATGGGCATTGCAGCTCCAAGATGTGAATTCCTCAAGCTCCTCTCTGCTGCTGCTCTGAGGCACACATTCGGCTCTTCACTGCCTTGGAGGGAGGCGGTGGCTCTGCCCTCAGGAGGGACACCATTAAAGGGGCATGGCTGGCGATGTCAGTAGCCCCAGTGGCCCATGAAGGATGGTCCTGTCAGCAGTGCCAGCCAGGGATTGTAGTGAGCACCCGACCCCCGCCCCTGCCCACCGGGCTCCTTCCATGCACCAGGCCAGGGAGAAGGGTCTTCCTTTTCAAACTGGAGAAGAGGTTGCACCTGGCTTCCCACATGTCACCCTGAGTGTGTGACTGAAGAGTCTGTGTGCAGAAGCTGTTGGTGACAGGAGGACGCCAGATGCTCACCCTGGACGTGATAAGAATGGGTTATGCAGAGTTCCAAGGGAGGTGGGAGAGGAGCCACTGTGTTTGGGGCCAGAGGCGGGGTGGGGGTGCCTCGGAGGAGGTGAAACACTAACAGGACTTTGGAAGGATGGACGAGGAGCCGTCCAGGCCAACATGGAAGACACTCCAGGCAGGGGTCACTGTGAGGGCAAAAGCATGGAGGTGGGAAAGCTCAGGAAAATTTGGAAGGCATGTGTGTGAATCAGCTCAGGGCCTCGGCCCGAGTTCCAAAGTGGAAACGAGGTCACAGAAGAAGTGGCGAGCGAGGGAGCCAGCAGCCTCGTGCACCCGGTGGACGCACAGCCGGAGGGCAGGTCCAGGAGACACAGCCCCGAGGCTGCCTCCTTCCTGGGCCGCCCTGCCATTCTTCCCAAACCCCTTTCCTGAGACCCTGCCGGGTGAGACAGACAGGGACAACACGGGAAGAGAGGAAGAGGACTGGGGGGGATTTAAGGTTCTCCAAGATAAACAGAGAAGCAGAAAACATTGAGACCGATTACACCAGCCCTGGGAAAGATTAGCATTCAGCACTGCGTTTTAATAAAGCAGGCTGTCTGGTTTTAATTTCACAGATGCAAAAAAATATGTAGGCAATCTGGAATTAAGCTGGACGACCTCAGACTGTTTTTATAAACCACATTTGGGGTTCTCAGTATTTCTGAGACTCAATTTACAGTGATTTCTTCAAGCCAAAATAAAGGAAAGAAGAAAAGGCCCTGAGTAAGCTCGGGAAGGGGCACATTTTCAGGTCCACGGTTGGTAATACACTGCACAAAGGTGTCCACAGCAGAGGGAGGCCGGGCTGCCACAGGGCAAACTCACTCAGGTCTCATTACCAAGACCCTGTGTGACACCACATCGAGGAGACCTCAGACTCTCCTTCCTGCTGGCCATATAACCTGCACTCTTAAGGATGAGAATTTGGTTACTGACAGAGCTCGCATGTCCTCATGTTGAGCATGAAGCTGCAGTGCCCACCTGGGCAGGTGCCGACGCTCAGGGTGCCCGTGAGGGCTGAGCTCCACTGGGCCCAGAAGGATCGAGAGACCCTCAGCTTTGAGGTGGCTATCCTGGGCCACTCCAGGGAAGAATGACTGCCTCGGTATCCACACCTCGCTCGCCTGCTCAGGGCTCATCATTCAGGTGAGCTGGGAACCCTAGGAACCTCAGCTAGACCTGACCCACAGACCAAACTGGTGATGTTGCATAGCTAACCTGGGGAACCGATGGGTCAGACTCTGACTGGCTCCTCTTTAGGACAGAGGGCGCCTCCTGTATCTCTTCCTTCTCCCAGGACCTCCCACCCCTGCCCCACCTGCTGGACTGCTGGAAACTGCTTGCACGACAAACCCTGCCTTTGTTCCTCCCGGGGGCCATTGCCAAGGTGGGGGTACACACTGAGTGTCCAGAGTCCAGTGTCCCAGTGTGTCGCTGTGTCTCTTAGGAGCCCAAACCCCCCGTGAGTCACAGCAGCTTTCTCGGATCCTTTGGCTGACGCATCCCCCAGCCCAGCCAGAATGGATAACCCGGAGCCCTCCCAGAGAGGCAGTGTTTATTTTACTTTGCATGTATTTTTCCAACACAGAGGAGCTTAAATACACGCAGTGTGGTACACCCTGGTCGGCACATTCCAGAAGCAAGCACTGGGTGCAACTTTGCGCCCTCTTCTCTTAGGGCCACTGAGCTGGCACTGCTTTTTGGAGCCATCTTCTGGCCACTAATCCCAGCTGGTCCTCTCTGGGAGAACAGCAGCCCTAAAGCCCTGGAGCTGACATGTGGCCCTGAGTGCCAAAATCAACTCTCAGATGTGCTAAAGTCTGGTTTACCTCCTCAGGCCAGCATGGAGCTGGAGCCCCATGGGGCAGGCAGGGCAGGAGGACCCTATACCACAGCCCACCTAGCTAGCCCTGCCTCTGCTAGGAGTCGCTCTAGTCAAGCGAGCGTGGCCTCCCACTATTGGTGGATTAGAAGGAAAGTGCAAGTTTGAACACCATTTGCATAACCCAATTGAGACTCTGTGAGAAGACCCTGAACACAGGGAGAGAGATACCACTGAATGTGGTGGAGAGAATGCTTGATTCCCAGAAGAAAGGTAGAAGGTCAACCATACTCCTATCTGACCTTTGGGGTGCCCTGGAGCCCAGTGGAGTTTTCGTCTTGTTTTGTGTTAGCAATACTGGGGCTTTAAGCTCAGGACCTCATGTTTTGCAGGCAGGCATCCTACCACTTGAGCCCCCAGCCCCACAGTGGTCTCTAATAGTAATGGTACTGAGAAGACGTCCACCACCCAACATTGGTGTGTGTGTTTGCATGGGTGAGAGTCTGCATGCTTGTGTGTGTGTGTGTGTGTGTGTGTGTGTGTGTGTGTGTGTGTGTCTGTGCACATGCATCTCTTACTGTCTTAGCACAAGCCCAGACAGAGTGGACGGGAATGGAGCTGCCCTGATTTTATCCTACAGCTCTTACTACAGTTTTGATTTTAAGAAAGACCACAGGTCCCAACATCTGGGCCCTTGTGGTGACCCTGTAGCCTGGCTGTCCACTGCATGCCATGTAGGAAGAAGGGCTCAGGCCTCCCAGGAGCAGAAGGAAGCCCAGCACTGGAGTCTACACTGATAGAAAAGAAGCACCAGTGACCTTGGAATGAGTCCACACAGCCCTTGCTCCGTCACAGGATGGCAGGAACCTGGCAAGGGTCCCCAGCATCCTGATACAGTTCCTGTGGTTCATGGTGGCATGGACCATCCCTGAGGGCTTTGCTTAGCTTTTTGTAAGTGACAGAGGCACAATGACAAGCCCTGTGGGGACTGTGACCCCAGAGGGAAGGTGGCATGTAAGGGTAGGCAGTCCAACCTGGCCTGGGTTCCACCACCTCCCAGTAGAGAGAGGAGAAAAATAAACCCAATACCAAAATCAGAGGAAACGGATGACGGGGCCAAGAAAATTCTCATTTTTCTTTCCGACCTCTGGCTGGCTGTCTTCAGTAGTGGCAGAAATACTGCCCCTTTCCAAAGGGGTTTCCATAGGCTGCAGGCTCTGGTTCTGGGCTTCCTCCCATCCGGGGAGGCCTGGACCCTTCTCCCAACATGGCCATGTCAGAGACACTGCCAGGCTCCAGAGTCACCTGGAATGGCCTGGGTGCTGGGATAGGAAGTGGTCTTTCTCTCATCCAAGTACTAACTTGGCCGGTCACTGCTTAGCTTCTGAGATCGACGTGTTCAGGGTGGTATGGCAATAGACAGGAAGTGGTCTTTCTTAAAATCAAGCCATGTTCAGAACTACAGGACCAATCAGGACAGGTGTGGCCCTCCCTCCCTCTCAAGGAGGACAGAGACCAGTGCTGGACATGGGGGGTCCTTTTGCTTGTCTATCCTGGGGCTCCAGGTTGGCTCATGACTCTGGGATGCAGGTCAGGTGTGTTAACTTGGAGCCTCTACCCTTCCTGCCCCACTCAAGATGGTGCTCTCCAGAACCTGGCTTGCTGACTCAACTCTCCCAAAAAATCTATCCTATTGTCATGCCCGTGTGGCCTTGGGTCTTTTCCCCTGTCCCCGGTTGTCACCAAGCCTCTGGTTCATGGGTGCCCCTGACAGGAGCACCAGCATCAAATTCTGTTTCTATTATGTCACTCTGGAGCACCTAAGAGCCCAGCCCTAGAATGTGAGCAGAGCTGGGATTTGGGGGTAAGAGTTTACTTCCTAACGCATGAGCCATGAGCAGAAAAGATGGCGGGCTCCTGTTCCCAATTTGGCTGGATCTCCTACACTCGAGGCCACAGTGGAGGTCTGGGAGCCCCACACCTCAAATCCTCCCTCCTCTATGGCACTTCCCAGGGAGGTAAGAGAGGGAGATGGGAAGGAGACAGTGTAGGGTTGACAGAATGGAGGAGAGGTGCTCCTGGTAGGCCCAGGAGCAGTGGAGCCCTCGCAGGTGAGGGCTGGCATCTCAATCCAGTGATAACCAGGGAAATGGACACAAAGAACAGCTTTGGAAAGCCCTGGAGTCCAGTTGAAGGATGGGTCGCCCACATGGGATGGGGGTAGGAGGCAATAGGTGCAGACAAGAAGGGCAAGGAAGAGGCTTCTCCTAGTTGGAGCTACCTCACAAAGTCCCCCACCCTCCCACTGCCTGGCACCCACTACTCAGTGCTAGGAGCTCCCAGAAGCACAGAGCCTAGGAACCCCTTGCTTAGCAGCCAGATCTCATTTTGCATATGGCTCAGAACAGCTAAGAGGCCTGTTTCTCCACCCAAGACAAAGTCAGAGGAGGCTGGGGGGTGGGGTGTCCCTCTGGTCCAAGAGTTCTGGCTTGTGTCCGGAGCATCAAGAAATCTTGGGAAGGTGTTTGAGCACCCAACAGTGTTGCCCAAAAAAGTCCATCTGTACAGGTCAGGTCTGTGGCTGGTGCCCATGGAACTCCAGTGTTGGCACCAACCTGACTCCAGGTGCTTCCCCACAGATGCCCATCCCCACCTCCTGCCACATTAGTCAGAGCTCAGCCTGTCTGTGTGGCCCACCTGCCCAGCGCTCCCACCTCCTGTCTTTGGAGCACATCTTCTCAATGTACAGGGCCACCTCCCCCTGAGGGTCCCTGTGCCACTGGCCAGTTTGGGAAGAACAGTAGCATCTCTTTTTCAGTGAGCACTTCCCCTGGACAGGGATCATAGTGGCTAAAGACTTGACTTGCTATTTCCAAAACTCAGGTTTACAGTAAACTCCATGTCTTTTAGATGTAGAGTCTGAGGACTTATGTGCTCACAGAGTCTAGCCCCACTCCAACAAAGATGGGAAGCAGTCCCTTCTCACCACCCCCTCCACCTTCACCCACACAACTCCTGTGTCCTATAGGTTTTCCCTCTCCAGGATGTGCTGTGAGTGGAGCCCACTGGAACCCCACAGGCTGCAGCCTTTTGGGTCTGGCTTCTTCACATTGTATGTGCTCTGCAGATCACGCGCTGTGTCGGCAGTCTGCCCTTTAATGGCCAAGTGGTGCCCACGGCATGGATGCATCATGATTTGCTCAGGTCAGTGCAGAGGATGGGGCCTTGGGTTGCTCCCAGCTTCCGGCTACTGTGACTAAAAAGACCATACACATTTGTGGGCAGGCTTTGTGGGGACACAGGTTTTCCTTTGACTTGGGCAGAAGCCTGGAAGTGGGACTTCTGGAGCCTGTGATAAGTGCAAGAAACTCAGCTGTCTTGCAACCTGGCTGTTTGGCCTTGCGTCCCTCTGAGTCAGCACTCAGCACGGTCTGCTGGTCTCTGTTCCCTTAGTTCTTTCTTATCTTAGTCGTCCCAGTAATGTGGCAGGTCATCAATTTAGTGTGAATTTCCCTCCTGACTAGTGAGGGGAGTCTTTCTTGTATTACATCGTGTATTATTTCAAATCTTTTACCTCCTTCTTTTTGGATTGTCTTCTTAGCGTTGCTTGTGTCTCATGTGTTCCATGTTATTGAAAAGTGGAATCAAACAATTAAATAAAGGAGCAGAAGCTTTTGATTTTGATAAAGTTCAAATTATCAAATTTTTTTCGAAAGTTTGGTTTTACCCTCAGAATTCTACAGTTTTTTGGTCTTTAGAAGTCTCAGGATTTAAATTTTTACTGTGGGCTTTCCGACCAGTGTGAGATGGGTTTTGTATATGTGGCAAGATGTAAGTCAAGATTGCTTTCTCTTTGCTGCATATGAACGCCTGGCTGGTCCAGTGCCAGTAATTGGAAAGATTACCTTTGTGGGCACTTTTGTTGAACAAAATTCACTGGGTGAACACATGTGGGTCTGTTTCTGGCCTTTATTCTGTTTTGTTGACCTAAACATCTCTTTGTGACAAAGTCACATGTTACAGTTCATCTTGCAATCATGTGTGTCCCCCAACTTTGCTCTCTTTTTTTTCAAAATTGAGCATTTAAGTACCTTGGCATTTCCATATAAATTTTAGAACTGACTTTCAGTGTCTGCAATGGTGTCTGTGAGATTCAAGTTGGACTTGATTGGATGTGTAGACCGTGTTGGCGTCGGGAGGACTGAAACCGAACAGCACCTTCAGACCCAAGCACATGGCTGGTCTCCTCAATGGTCAGGTCTTCTCCCAGTTTCACCTCAGTGTTTTGTAGTTTTTAATAACACAAATCTTGCACATATTTTGTAAAATTCACACTAACCAGCTCCCATCTGTGGTGTTATTGTAACCTTGTGTTTATAACATTGCAACATTGTGTGGTCACATCGTCACAGCACTTCCTTTAATTCAACTTCCGGTTCTCCATTGCTAGTAGAAATGGATTTTTATACACGGACCTTGCAGCAGCAAACTTGTTAAACTTATTATCCTGTGATTTTTTGTTTAGCCCCTTTCTTTTTTCTCTCCCCTCCCCTCCCTTCTCTCTCTCTCTCTCTCTCATTTGGGGTTTCTTACATAGATAACTAAGTTGAATGTACATAAGGGCAATTTTATTTCTCATTTTCAATCTTTTTCTGGCATTTTCTCACTGGCTGGCCCCTCTAGCACAATGTGAAAAGTGATAAGATCAGATATCCCAATCTTTTTTCTTTTCAACAGTATTGGGGTTTGAACTCAGAGCCTTGTGTTTGCTGGTAGGCAGGTGCTCTACCAGTTGAGCCATTCCTCCAATCCTTTTGTATTGGGTATTTTTGAAATAGGGTCTCACATTTATACCCTGACCAGCCAGGACTACAATCCTCCTATTTACGCCTCCCATGTAGCTGGGATGACAGCTGTATACCACTGTACCCAGATTTTTATTGGTTGAGATGGGGTCTCAAACTATGTTCCTCCCAATCTTCACCTCCTGAGTAGGTGGCACTACAAGGCATGAGCCACCATGCCTGGCCGTAATTATCACTTTTGCTTCAGATAGTCTTTTTGTTTGTGTTTTGAGCCTTTAATAAGATAAAAATTCACATATGTAAAATTCGTGCATTTAAAGTGTACTGTTCCATAGACCAGAGCTTCTCAAACTCAGTCTCACAGAGGGCTTTTTGTGAAAAGGCAGATTGCAGCCACCAGCCCCATCGCCAGCATCTGGTTCAGCAGGCAGAGGTGGGGCCTGAGAATCTTCATCTGTGACAAGTTTCTGGGTGATGCTTGCACCCCTAGTCCAAGCACTGTGAACAACTGCTACAAACAAAATCACAGATTTTGGGTTGCCCCAACCCAAGGACCCCAAGCCCACCTCAGGAGCGGCAGGTGGGAGGATGGCTGGAGCTTGGCTGTTGTCTAAAGGACAAGTCCTAGGGAACCAGATAAATGGTTCCACTCACTGGCTCTGAGGAAGCACATGAAGCCTGCTCCTGCAGGAGGAGGACCATCTTCCAGGTGAGGGGGACCTGCACCCCTCCACTTGGCCAAGTGAGGCTGCAGTTTGAACTCAAGAAGTATTCTTGAATGAGCGGCTCTTTGTCCTCCACATCCTCTGAAGGCAAAGCCCAGTAGGTGGGAATCCCAAGTCTACATGCGACATAAACTAGGCAATGTCTCAGTCTGTTTTGTCTTGCTATAACAAAACACCCAAGGCTGGGTGACTTATAAAATGAGGCGGTTTATTTAGCTCACAGCTCAAGAGGTCCATGAACATGGGGTTGGCATCCTGGAGAAGGCCCCCTGGCCGCATGCCAACACAGCAGAGAAATGGCTGCACACAGAAGGGGCTAAGCTTGTGTGTAGCCTCACTTCCTAACATCCTGCTCACAGGAATTAACTACACCAGAACAACATTAATCCCTTTCTAGGGTGATGGACCCACAGAATAATCTCCTTCCACCATGCCCTAACTCTTAAAGGTTCCACCAGCTGGACACCACCACACTGAGGACCACACAGCCAAGGCGTGAGCCCCAGAGGGACATGTTCAACGCAGAGCCAAACCAAAGCAGGCAACGAATGTTCTTTTCCAAAGCAGGAAATTTTTAAAAACAATCAAACTTCTGGATGTGCAGGAAACAGGCTGAAGAGGGAAAAGGTCATTTCACGCTCTGTTGTCCTCTGACAAACTGAGGTGTCTACTTCGGGTTAGGAAGGGTGGGACACTGCTCCTTTCTGCCCCGCCGTGTCCTGGGAAGGGCCAGCTACTGTGGGCACAGAGCTCGACTGGGGCAGGAGCCCAGCTCATAGCTCTTGGCGTCTGCTCTTTCTTCCCAGCCCTCAGAACCCACCTTCCCCAGGGCCCTTTTACCAAAGCTCCTTCTCCCCAAAGCCCTCTTCTCAAAGTGTCCCCTCCCTCTCAGCCCTGCATTTCTGCAGGTCTCCTCCATCCATGGGCAGTTCCAATTCCACACCAAAGGCCACGCAAGGGGAGGGAGGACCGTGGAGGGTCCCAGTGGCTTGGCCAATGGAGTAAGGATGGAAGCTTCAGGGCGCAGGAGGGAAGGGGTAAGAGAGAGCAACAGACGGGATTAACTGATCAAAGTGAAGCACTGTCACAGCTGGGATACATCGAGAAACTCTTTGAACATTGACTCTGGAATTAATAATGAAAGACAGGATTGTGAAATAGGTCCAGTGTGTGTGAGGGGACTTGTTGGGGTGTGGGGGAGGGTGGGTGGAGGAGATGAAGGTGAGGGAATATGATGGGTGGACTTCATATACATACATGAAATAGAGTGGTGAAACCTCTTGCAATTGCTCTAAGTGGGATAAGGAGGCAATCACAGGGGAGAGATGGAGGGAGCAATCTAACCAATGTACAATGCCAGCCTATCAGAATTGTCACAACAAATTCCCCTGTATAATGAATAAATGCTAATAAAAACCTTAGCTCCACTAAGGTCCTCCAAGAGAGAGTGAAATGACAAATCACCACTTTTCCAGATGGACACAGGACACAGTGCTTGGAAGGCCACACCCCAGAGCTGTGTATGGGACATCTGAGGGAACAAACACTTTTTCTTGTCGAGTAACTCTGAGCTGTATTGCTCCAGATACAGCCAACACCCCAATTTTGGTGGACCCATGTCCATTCGCCAGGGAGACTGGGGGGATAGGAGGGTGCATTTTGTAGCCTCAGAAGGTTGGACCCTTCCAGCCCCAATAAATACCATTCCAATGTGCTGTGATGAACTCAACATTTCATTTTAGCTGGAAAAGTCAGTCACACAATACGTGCATCAGTCACACAAGTTCAACTCACTCTCCTCCATCCACTTCTATCTTCTCATCCCCCTCCCTGGCTCTTCCCCTTTTTTATCTGGAGGAGTGAAGGAATAAATTAGTCTGGAATAAGATATCCTATGATCACCTGCCAACCATCAGAAAAGTAGCGACATCCACCCCTCTGCTCTGCTCTGCGAGCATCAAGGATGAGCCGGCTCCACCTGACTCCCATTCTCTGCGGCAGTACCGAAAATCTGCCATTTCACCATCTGTGGGTCATGTATACACTCCACGACATCATTTGGATTGGGTTGTTTCTTCTTTCAGAGCCTCTTTTTACCCAAACTCACTGCAAGCTCAGATGGGGGAGTCAGCGAGAGCAAGTGCCGTGCATTTGAGTTTTTGAGTCATGCTCCAGTGTGTGGGGACAGGTCAGGGGACTCTGGTCACAGGCAGCTCAGCAAACTGCCAAGGGACCAACATGTAGTAATAATAATAAAAAATTTCCCACATTTGTGTTTTCTTCGGCTGTTGCTCTGAGTTCTCACACCAAGACTGCTTTGAGCGGTGCCCTTGCTGCAATGCCATGGGAGACAGGGGAATATGACCATCCCCTGCTGCCCCATGCACTGTTGGGACCGCCTCTGAGCAAGGAACGTTCGGAGTGGATAGGCCTGGCTACGCTCCCTGGTGCCACAGAACAAGTCTCCTTCCTCACCCCTCTGAGGCCTGGGGAGCACACGGCTCCCTTGGGGGGCTCTGATCCAAGGCATCTCAGGGTCAAAGTCTTCCAAGCAGAGAGCAAAGCCAGCATGTCACTTTATAGAGTGTCTCCTGGGACAGACACATCCCAGGGCAGAGTGCACGCGGAGAGGCTGAGATCTGCAAGCGTTTGTAGCTGGCACAACCAACACAGGGTCCCAGACACAACACAGCATGGTGTCTGGTCCAGTTGACCTGATGTGCTGGACCCACTCACACCCAGAAGCAGAAAGACTGCAGTGTGGCCAGCAGTAGGCAAGGAAGGGGCCCGTGGTCAATCTCAACTGTGCTGTCACAGGCCTCCTAGGCTTGGAGAGGCAGGGATTGTTTGTTTTCTTATCAGCGATGCTTACTCCTCCTTCACGGTGGCTCATAGAGCCGAGGTCACCCCCAAACTCTGGAACTGAAAAAGCAAGCGAAATTGCTTTCCCCATGTTTCTTTCAGTTTTCTGTTTCACTGAGTCTTCCTCTTGTTCTCTGCTTACGTCTGCTTGCAGGGTTTTATTTGCTCTTCTTCCTCGAGTTTCTTTAGGTGATAATTAACTTGGGACCTTCCTTCTTTTCTGATGTAAGCATTTAATACTATAAGTTTCCCTCAGGAAAAGTTCCCTCCTTTAGCTGCATCCTGTGTGTTTTGATATATTTTTCAATGTTCCTTTCACTCTGAGTGTTTTCTAACTTCTTTATGGATTTCTTCTTTGATGTGTGGGTTATTTCGAAATGCACTGTTTAATTTCAAATATTTAGGGAGTTTCCCAATACTTTTCTGTTATTGGTATCCAGTTAACTTAATCCCTTCATGGTCAGAAAACATGCTTAGAGTTTAATCTTTTAAATTCATTGGGATCCATTTTATGGTGCGGGAGAGAGTCCATCTTGGCGAATGTTCCTTGTGTGTTCTGCTGACTGGGTGGATGGTCTGTAAATGCCAGCTGGATGAAGCTGATGGATGACTTTTTAACATCTTCTTTATCAGTAATGGCTTTCTGCCTTCTTGGCTTATCAGTCATTGAGAGAGGGTTGTGATGGATTTCTGAAGTGACTACATGGTGAGGTCACTGCCCTAGCTACCCAGCCATCACTAATCTAGGACTTTGCAGATATAATTAAAGTCTCTGAGCAGCTGACTTTGAGTAAGGGACAGTATCCTGGGAGGGCCTGACAGTCAGTCAGATAACCTAAAAAGCGAGGTGAAGCTTCCACAAGGGGGAGGAGACCAGGTAGGACAACAGCTGTGGCCCATCTGATCCATGGTAGCAGACCTGCAGACCTGCTGAGTCAGCCCCAGTTACATACACCAGCTCCAGAATTGTCTCTGTCTGTCTATCTATCTACCATTATCTATCTACATACCTATCTATTTACCTATCTACTCATCCATCTGTCTGCCTGTCATCTATCTACCTATCTATCCATCCACCCACCCATCCATCTATCTATGTACCTGTCAATCTACTTACCTCTCTATCCATCCATCTATCTACCTATCATCTACCTTTCATCTGTCTATCTTCATCTCTGGCACTGCTCTTCCTTTGAAATCCACTTCATCTTCTATTAACAAGTATTGCTTTGTGTTTGCATGGTGCATCTTTTCCCATCCTCTGACTTTTAACCTATTTGTGCTGTTTTATTTAAATTATATTTATGATAGGCAACATATACTCAGGTCTTGCTTCTTCATTCTATCTTACATTCTCAGTCTTAATTTTGGGTGTTTGATAACTTATAGTTAATTTATTTATTGATAAACCTGTCCTGTTGCTATTTATTTTCTATTGGCCCTTTGTTCATCTTCCCTTTCATCATTTCTTCTTTTAGATTAATGAGGGCTATATTTTAAGGATTCTCTCTCATCCCTACTATTGACTTACTAGCTATGCTTTAATTTTTTTCTTCCTATTGGCTGCTGTAAGGTTTATAATATACATATATACACATATGTTTATATAATATGCGAATATATGTATATATTTGACTCATAGCAGTCCACCTTCAAATGATATTATTCCACTTTGCATAGTGTAAGACTCACTCGGTGAGTCACTTCCACCTCCCCTCCCATCCTTATGCTATGATTATCAGAGATTTCACTCCATGTATAGGATAAACCAAAAGATATACTGCTATGTTTTGTTTTAAAAGAGTGGCTTATCATTTAAAGCAATATAAAAGTGAGAGAAGACGTTTTACATTGGATTGTCTTTTGCGTTTGTCTCTGTAATTACTCTTTCTGGCTCCCTTGGCTACTTGGTGTAGATCTAGATTGCCATCTGGAACCGTTTTCTTCTGCTGGAAAAAATCCCCTCTAGCATTTCTAGTATAGCAGATTTGTGGACAATGAATTCTATCAGCTTCTATTTGTTCAAAGTTGCCTTCATTTTATCTCCAATTTTGTATGTATTTTTACTTGGTGAAGGAAAACCCTCCTTGACAGAGGTCCTCATTGCCTCTGACTCATAGGTTAAAGACATCTCCCATTGTCTTCTGACTCACATGGTCCCTAACATGACATCTGCTGTCTCCCAAATTGTTGTTTCTCTGCACAGAATTCTGGCTGCTCCTAGGATTTCTCTCCATCATTGGTTCTCAGAAATTTGTTTATAGTGTGCCCTGATGTGGCTTTCTTAATGTTTATGCTACATGGAATTTACTGGGGTTCTTGGATCTGTGACTTTACAATTTCCATCAAATTCAGAAAACATTGGGCCATTATTTCTCCGATAAGATTCTCTCTCCTTACTTTTCTTCTCTGTCTAGAACTCCTATGTAGACCAGATGACTTGCAATTAACCCACAGGGTACTAGTGTTCCCTTAGCTTTATTTTACTTGTTAGTTTTTTGCATCTCTTTTTGCTTTGATTCCTATAGCTATTGTTTCTGTGGCTTCACACTTGGTGAACTGTCTGTTCTGTGAATCCCATCCAGGTGCACTTTTTTTTTTTTTACAATTTCAAACACTAAGCTGAAAAGTTCTATTTGTGACTTTTCATATTCTCCTTTTCCCTCCATACATGAGCATGTTTGCTTTTCCTTCTGGAACACATGGAGCATATTTTTAATAGCTATTTTAGCATCTTTGTTCTGATTGGCTGATCCCTCATGATGGCTCTTAATTTCCTTCATGTCTGGTTATTTCTGGTTGAGTGCCAGACACTGTGAGTGCTCATTGTTGCTTTACAGCTTTTGTTGTATTCCTTTAAATACTGTTGGGTTTTATTCTGGCATGCTGTTAAGTTATTTGGAATCAGATCCTGCTGGGGCTTATTTTTAAATGTTGTTAGGGCGGACCCTGAACAGCCTTGGACTAAAACTAATTTGCCACCAATACTCAGACAATGATCTTCTGAAGATTCTGTGAATTCTCTGTGCATTCTGAGGTCTTTCTGCCCTGGCTGGTGGGAACAAGCTACCTCTATTCAAGTGCTCATCCCCAGCCACGAGCAGCATCAGCTCACACGTCCTCAGTGAACCTCGGGGATCTGCACATCTCTGGAGCACTCTCTTGGCAGCTCTTCCTTCCCAGCACTTTGACTTCCAGTGCTTGCTAATTTGATCTCCCTGAACACCAGTTTCCACCTCCTCCTTCTCGGGGATCAGAATTGTGCTGTACACCTCACCTGTTTCTAATGCTTACAGCAGGAAGGCAAATTCCTCTCTGTCCCTACACATGGAGCAGAACCAGATGTCTGGGGGCAAGTAAGATTTTCAGAGGACTGTTTGGGACTAATGTAGGAGTGATAATTTTTATACCCACTGCCTCCTCTACCATCACTGCATTTCATCCCTTAGTAGGAAGAGCATCATCTCAGGAAGTGCTGTAGGTCTTGCACCAGTTGGTAAGCTCTCTGCAACTTCCTTATTTAAGCAAAGTATGGGTGTTTTTCACAGGCCAACATTTGGGCCTAACTGATTAGAGATTACAGAGACACAGTGAAGGAAGCTGAAGATGTCATTTTATTTCCATCGTGAGCCTGACCTTTCTCACATTGTAGCTCTGGTGTCCTGCATAGAGAGCCTCTTGGCAGGCTGGAGAGGACACAGATGCTCCATGGACAGTGACCCCCTAAACCCACTCCACACAGCCCAGGTGCACCAACAACCTCTTTACTGAGTTTGTAGAGGGCTGGAGCAAGTTTCTCCCCCAGGACACAGACTCCTCGGGAGCTCAGGTCCCTTACAGAGCAGTGTAGTGTTCACCCTGCCCACCTCCCCCGTGTAAACCAGCTCTGGTTACAGACAAAACCTAACATAGTGTAAATGCTATGTAAATAGCTGTTAACAAGAAACAGTAAGTCTACACGTGTTCAATAAAAACATGGTGTTTCCTTCAAATATTTCCAATCCATGGTTGGTTGAACCTCGGATATGAAGGACTGTCTATACTGGTCCCTAAGCTCTTAGGGTGACAATCTCTAACATCCACTCCATACAGCCCAGACATTCCCAGACAAGCCCTTGATCTCAGTCGTCTTCTCATTCAGAGAGACCCTGGGACACAGGGCAGGTGGGCACCACAGGAGTGGTGCGGGGCTGGGGCCCAGGTCTGCCAGGAGCAGCTGCAGCAGGCTGCACCACTTCAGGATTTCTGAGCATCCATCATTCATGCACAGCCCTCCCACTCCCTGCAACTTTTACTGGATTTCCATAGCACCTACTTTATTACTTACTTAACAACCTCCTTTAAAAGCAACATTTTTTGGTGGTGCTGGGATTTGAACTCAAGACTTCACACTTGCTGGGTGGGTGTGCTACCACTTCAGCCACATTCCCAGCCCTAAAAGCAACTCATTTCTTACATTCAAATCAACAAATGTTAAAAAGACATGTAGGTCCCCTCAGAGCTGACCTCCCAGAGGTGGGGCTGACAGTAAATAATAAAGCACTGCCAGTGACAGCATGTGTCACCAGGAAGAGAGCAGCAAGCGAGGAGTCAATGCAATGCAATGTGGCCTCAGGGAGCAGTGAGCGGGCACAGGTGAGTTTGGGAGGCTGGCAGAAGGCAGAGGTGTGGCTGGGGATCCACAGAGGTCTTGAGAGAGGAGGACACAGGACTCTGCTCTTTGGAGAGGAGCCTTTAGGCAGAGAGACCATTAGGAAGGAGGGGGACAGGCCAGGCAGGTAGGTGGGGGCTCCATGGGGGGGTCCAGGGTCCCAGATCTTCAGGACCTGCTGGAGCACTGAGCGTGGGACAAGGAGGGAGGGTCCAGGATGTTCCCAAGCACCTTAGCTAAGAAAGTGGAGATGGATGGGGAGTTGCTGTGGACAGTTTAGGACAGTGAACGGGAGGAGCAGAACTGAAGGGCAGTGAAGGAAAACTGGTTTCTGGAAAGAACAGATCCCTGCATGTCTGCTTCCTCCCATCCCTCAGAAAACAACAGATATATCATGCAAGTGACCGTCCTGCTACGGATGCTGTGGACACATCGGTTGGTCATTTCCCCCCAGATGCTGGGGACATGCTCGTCTTACTAGATGTCCCCAACTGCTGCGTTCACTCCTTTATCCACTGTGCATATGAGGCCCAGAGAGAGCCAGCAACATGTCCACCAGCACACAGCACCAAAGCCGGGTCGGGAGCCTCAGTACCTAGTGAGCTGGGCTCAGCTGGACGACACCCACGCCCCTCATGACTGTCCTTCAGTGACCCCTCCATGATTGCTTCTCCTTTAACGACTGGAGGGTCAGGAGGTACGGATTGTGTCTGGGGAACATGTACTGGAGAGCGGGAGGCACAGCAACCTTCTATCCCTCTTGGGCCATGCTCCCTGGGGGAAGTCACTTGTCCCAGGACGTAACTGCTCCTAGGAATTGTGACAATGTCGTATAATGAACATGGACCTGGGAAGACTCCCTTCTGTACCATGACCTCAATCCCATGGCAGCTGGGAAGCATCACTGTCCTACCAGCAGTAGGGTGGGAGGGGCTGTGGAAGGGACCCCAGCACATTGTCGGTGTCAGATAAATCAGTACAGCCATTCTGGAAAGCAGTGTGACAGTTATTCAAAAACCTAAAAAAATAGAACTAGATGTGTTTCAGCAATCCTGGTTCTGAGCATATATTCAACGGAACTGGTTTGGGACATCTGTGTCTGTGTCCCTCGCAGCCATATTCACAGCAGCTAAGACGTGGGATCAACATAACTGTGCATCAACAGCTGAACAGGTAAAGAAAATTCCACCCCATGGATACTATTCAGCCTTTAAAAAGACGGGAAGCCTGTCATTTGCAACAGGGATGACCATAAAGAGGTCATTATGTTAAGTGAACTTTGCTGGGCACTGAAAAACACCGTGTGACCACACTTACATAAAAAGCTGAACTCATAGAAGCAGAGAGGAGAATGGTGGTGACCAGGGGCTGGGGTGGGGGAGACATTGGCCATAGGGTACAAAGTGTGTTATAAGATGTGTATCTTCTGGGGTTCTTATACACAGCGTGATGATCTTAGCCAATAATATCATGTTCTATCATAAGATTTGATAACAAAAGTAGATCTTAGGTGTCCTTTCCCACCCTCCTCCCCACCCCACAGGGAGCCCCGTGAGTGATGGGTGTGTCCATTAGCTGTGTTCAGCGAGCATTTCACAATGGCCATCTGTACACAAACATCACATTGTGTGCAATTTTAATTTGTCAATTTTGCCTCTTTACACAAAGCAAGGGAAAAAAGGAAGCCAGGTTAGGAGGCTTGCCCAAGGCCACAGAGCAGGTGGCCCCCATGTCCAGGACCAGGTTCCAATGACTCTCAGCCCAGGCTGTCTCCATCACGCCCTTAATACGTGCACTGCAAAGACAGCAGTCCAGGTTCACAGAAAGATGTTGCATCATTTGTTATTAGGGACATGGCACTGTGGCACATCCACAGGACAGCCAAAAGCAAGGGACAGACAAGGCCACGTCCTCAAGACCACAGTGTGACTGGAAGTCTCACATGTTGCTTGGGGACACAGCCCCATGTGAAAATGGCTTAGCAGTTTCTTATGAGGGTAACCACACACTTACTGAAATCCCTGCAAGAGCCGGGCGCTAGGCAGAGAGGGGGAACAGCCAGTCTGAACTTGAAATTCACAGAAATTCAAGCGACCATCACCACTGATGGGCATCAGCCTGACTGTCCCTCAGGAGAGTGGACATGAGAGGCTGATGAGTCCAGGCAACAGAATTCTGTTGGGCAATGACAAGGGACAGGCTATCAGTGCACACGACAACCTGGACCCCAAATGTCTTGTGAAGATGAGTGAAGAAGACAGATCAGTGGTCCCAGATGGGACAATTCCAATTCTGTGACGTTCTAGAAAAGGCAAGAGTGAACTCTAGTGACAGATGGTAGGCTGGCAGGGCCAGTGCAGGGGGAGGGGCTGACTTCAATGGCACAGGAATTTGGAGTAGTGGATGAGCTGCCCTGGGTCTCGGTTTTGACGCTGGCCACACAACTCTATGTGTTTACCAAAACTCACAGAACAGTGTGATGAAGGCAACTTTGGTCCCAATAAACCTGATTTCCACAGCAATTAGACCACGTCCCTCTCACCCCATGCAAGCCACCTGCTCTTTACTCTTTGAATCAAATGCAAATTTCTGTTCACAACATGACACTCACGGTCACCCTCTTCCCGGTGGACCCTCCACACGACAGCCGCACACACTTCCTGTGGCATCTTGGGAAACCATACACTCTGTCCCCAACCTGAGTTCTCTTTCCTCCACAGACTTCCAAACCAGGCTAACCCACTACTTACCAGACAAGGCAACCCTCTTGTTCCATTCTTTCCCTGAAAGTTGCATTTCTGAATTTCAGACTACCTATTAGCAATCTGTGCCCCCAGGATCTGTCTGCTCGGTCAAAGGGCACACACAAAGCCTTGTGCTGCCCACTAGCACCCAGAGATCTCAGACGATCCTTGTCAAAATGCCAGGTATTCAGTAGAAATTATGAAGTAAGTGAATGAATGATATGATTGGACAAACTAAGTTCTGTAGAGGCAAAGGGGCTGAAATGATTTCTCCAAGCTGCATTCTTTGGCAAAATAAAGTAGGCTATTAAAAAAGAAGGAACCAGCCAGGCTTGGTGGCTCATGCCTGTAATCCCATCTACTCAGGGGCAGAGAGGGAGAATCACAGTTTGAGACCAGCCTGGGCAAAACCCTATCTTAACAAACAAACCCCACATGATGGTGTGGGCTTGTCATCTGAGTGACATGGGATGATCAGGGTCTGAGCTAGCGCTGGGCAAAAACCTGAGACCCTATCTGAAAAACATCCTAGAGAAAAAAGGACTGGGAAGATGGCTCAAGTGGTAGAATGCCTACCTACAAAGCACACAGCACTGAGTTCAAAGTGCCACCAAAAATAAAACAAAAAGGAGGAACCTTGGCACCCCTGACTGTGTGCCAAGCAACACTGTCACATACAGAGCCATCCCAGGCCACGGACAGCAAGTAACACGAGCATTGCACTGCTTGTTGCAGCAATGGGTCTCCAGAGTCTCAGCTCAAAGCCCCATGCTAGCCTGAAAATACATGAAGGGGAAACACAGCTAATAATTTGCTTGGACTCCATCTTTCCCAACTGCCTGGCCCTGCCCAGCTTGGGTCAGTGCCCACTCACGCCCGAGCCGCTGAGCACGGGCCTAGCATCAGTCTTTGAAGTGGAGATCCCTTTAGCGCTTGGCTCAAAATAAGAGGTCTGGGGAGAGGCTATAAAAAGGGTTTGAAAGGTTGCCCCAGCACCAATCATTTCTTACAAAACCGTGTCTTGATCAGCAAAGTGTAAGTGAATCAGCAACACATGGCTTAAGTTTCCCTGAAAACACAAACAGGCTGAAACATTACAGGGGTGACTGGGAGTGGCTGGGGAGAGTGAGTTGTGGGGCCCATGTGCTGTGGGATGTGTCAGATTCCAAATGGGGGGTGGATAATTTAAGTTGTCTGGCTGACATGGACACTGCAGGGTTCCTCCTTCCTCAGAGCAAATTTTATTCTCATTAAACATAACCAGATCATCCCCTGAGAAGGGCGAGTCATCCTGGAGAGCGGGTGGAATCCTTTGCTGTACAGCTGTTCCCAGCATTCGGCAGGGGAAGCCTGGAGCCACTGCCACCTCTCAGCCCGCCCGCCATGCTTCTCCAGTGACCGTCCTCCAGCTCCATCTCCGCTCTACCTCCCTCCCCCGGAAGATCCCCACCATTTTCCCAACCAGGGCTCAGCTCAGAGGTCCTGAATAGAGTGAGGGTTCATCAGATGCATGGGCTTGGCTGGGCTGTGGTGGCAGCTGTGTGGCCCCATGCATCTCAATGCAGCTGTGAAGGTGTTTGGTGGATGTGGTCACCATCAAGTCAGTTGGCTTCATGTCAAGGTTATTTTTGATAACGTGCATGGGCCTCGTCCAACATATCACAGCATTAAAAACAAAACAAACTCCCCCAAAATGAAAGAACGTCACCTGGAGTCACTCTCTACATAGACTGCATTGTCACCTCACTGAAAGTGTCCCTGGCTAGCCCTGGCTCCCCAAGACAGACTCACTGCAGACCCTCCATCTGGAACAAAGGGCCAGTGGCTTCCATGCAAGTGCTTATGAGGTTTACTCTGACCCAGTCCTCAGGCTCCGTGAGCCCCTCTTGCAGAGCCATGAAACACTGTGAAATTATCTTACAGAGGATTGCATGGTCATGAACCAGAACCTGCTCAACACAGGAAGAAAAACTCACCTCCAAAGTATCAGCAAGGCCCTCACTAACAGCTAAGTTCAGTCTACACAACAACCTACCCATCTGCCTATCCACCCACCCACCCATCCATTCACCATCTACCCACTCATCCATCCATTCATTCTTCTACTCATCCAGCAGCCAGCCATCTACCCACCCATCCATCCATCTACCCACCCATCCATCCATTCATTCACTCATCCACCCATCCATCCACCATCCATCCCTCAGCCCATCCATCTACTTGCCCATCCATCCATCCATCCACTCATCCATCTTCTCATCCATCCATTCACACCTATCCATCTACCACTCATCCATCTACCCATCATCCATTTCATTTTTAAAGGTCCTTATACTGTTATACTCTTGCTGCATGCTGGTTTACAAAGCTACAATACAGTAGACCCTTAGTATATGTGGGTATATGGTTCCAAGGAGGCTGCCATTGAGAATACCATGACTGTTCAAGGTGCATACAGCTCAGCACTCTAAAACTGCTCAAATTCACCTCCACGCAGATATATAATAGTATGTACTGAAAGCTGTTGAATGGTGGGGAAGGAAGGGGTAAGGGAGGGTAATGGAAGGGTTTGAATTGACCAAAGTAAAGTGCAGTTACAGTGGGGGTTCATGGAGAAACCCCTTTGAACACTGACTGGAATTAATAATGAAAGACAGGGCTGTGAGCTAGGTCCAGTGAGAGGGAGTGTTCACGGGATGGGAGGGTGATGCAGATGAAGGTGAGGGAAGTTTGATGGGCTTCATGCACGAAATAGAACGACGAACTCTCTTGTGATTGCTTTAAGTGGGGCAGGGAGGGGGGTGTGTGGGAGATGGTGGGGGTGACTTAACCAACGTATAAGCCTATTTGAATTGTCCCTGTGCAACGAATGTATCATAATAAAAATGAAAAACAACCTATACCTGCACGTACAGTAGGTCCAAGCATTTACAGCTTGATCCCACACGGAATAGGCTACATCGCTGGCCCAAAAGTCACCGTTGCGTGCGTCAACACTGCTCTCCAAAGCCAGCTCTTGTCTCATGCTCTTGACGGGCCACCCTCCAACAAACCTAAAGCTTTCACTTCGTCACCTCAATAAAGCACGCACCCTTGAGGCATCACTTGCTTTTTGGGAGGCAGATTTTTCACAAAATCCAAGGCCAGGAAACACTCTGCAGATCACACATGAGTTAAACACACCTGGCCAAAGCAAGGGACTGGCTGAGCTTCTCGGTGCACGGGATCTAAAACTTCTTCTTTTGGAATTCTTCCCATTTATTTTTTTGTACGTTTATTTTGACCACGCTTGGTCAAAGCTGGGTGGAACACACCTGCTAGTAAGACCGGCTTGCTGTGCCTGCATACAGCGCGAGTTAGGGACTTTTCAACAGCTTGGTCAAGTAAGACGATGGACACAAAAACCAACAGGGTGTCATTTGCCTCTGTGAGGAGCATGGAGACAGAAATGGATGAAATGCCGCACAAATGTGAGAGGAACTTGTTGAGAAAACCAAGACAACTGTGAGCGTGAAAGTGGCCTTACAATGTGGGCTGGAGCCTGACTAGCAAGCACAAGGTCCTGAGTTCAAACCCTAGTAACTGCAAAGGAAAAGTATACTTTTTTCCTGAAATATCAATTTATTGACTGACATTTCAATTTATTTGAATTCTATTTTATACAACTATAAAATAGTTGTTTGAAATCTATTAGATACTAAAGAATATCTGTTTATTGATGCAAATTTTTAAAAAGTCACTCAGTGACCTGGCATTTGAAAAGACAAGGCTGATGACTCTTTCTGCTACATGTTCACACGTGTTCATTTGTCTTCCAAGCCTGTCTGACTGTACCACTCTGTCACTGGCATTTTTCTTAAGAATGTCTTTTCTTCATTATTGGTTACATTTTTTCTTATAAAATCTCCCCCAATGTCTCTCATGCTGTCCTTCATGACTGGTAACTCGAAATCGTTGACCCCTTGATGCACTCCACCGGGAGGTTTCGGATTTTACAGAGAAAACACTTTTCCTCCATGCCGGAGGGCCAGTCAACTGCAGGCACATTCTCCCAGTTCTGCTTTCCCCCGTGGGAACGTGTGGTCTCTCCACTGGGCATTTGTACAGGTGACGTCTTTTGTCTCCATTCTGGGAACCTCTCGTCCACTGATACTTTAATCGCCAAATTTCACCCCCCAAGTGTGTTAATATTCCAACCACATCTAAATGCGGCAAAACCTTAAATGCTGTCTCAACAGCATTCCGCACGGGTACAGAATATAGATACATCCAATTAAAAAATGTGGACTTCATCAGAAGCCTATTCCACATGTCTAACATTCCAGAGTGGAATTGTAACGTTGCGCGTCCAGCCATGAGGCAGGAAGGGTCGTGCACTTGCCTCTGTCAGCTCACCCGACTCTGGCAGGAGGAACTGGGGATCTGGCTTTGAGCTAGCTTCATCTGCAGCAGGCGTCACAAACTGAAGTTTCCAGGCCCAGCACTCACTAATTTGAAGTTTCTCGCCTATCTTGTATAAAACGCAGTCAAAATTTTGAGAGCTCATCATGCCTGAAAGCTTCCAATGCCAGGTTGACCAGTTTGATTTGCAAAGGCCCCGATGCATCTGAACCCTGAGTGGTGAGGTGTCAGGCTGACCCGATCATTTTGTTGTTGTTGTCATTAGTTTGGTGGCACTGGGGGGTTTGAACTCAGGGCCTCACACTTGCTAGGCAGACGCTCTACCACTTCTGTACTCCATCAGCTCCCGGTTTTGTTTTTTAATTCAGCATCAGTCCATCATGCAGCTTGTGGCTGAGTTCCTCTGTTTGATGGCTACCCACGTTGACAGCCTCATCGTCCCCTTGGGTGGGAGAACCTTTTCACCAATCCCTGTTCATGGCAGCGTCGCAGGTTCCCAGCACATTTTATTGCCCCGTAGGTATCTCTGTGGCATGACAGAAGATTCTTTGTTCCTCCGAGGTGCAAATCTGGACATTTTAAACTGAATAAACAAAGCCTTTATCCCTCCTGTGTTCCCCACTGGCCTGGCCTGCTGCAGGCTGGAGGCACCACATTCTCCACCAGCCACTGGGTGGGAAATGGCCTAGTGTCAGAAGATGCAAGGCTGGCTGGCTCCACACCGTCCCCACCACCTGCAGCAGGCGGCATAGCTGTTTCCTTCCCCTGGCCCTGGGCACACCTGCATCCTGACACCCTAAATGGAATATTTTAGGTAAGTTGGTTTGGGAAGAGTTGAGAAAAGAGAAATGGGTTGACAGTTTCCTGCCAGACCTCAGCCCTTCTCCACCCATGAGCCTCTCTTACTCTTGGGAAAGATCGCCACGAAGCCACGAGTGCAGGGTGCGTGTGAGCAGACCCCTCCAAGTCGGCTTTAACACAACAGTGCAGCCACACCTCGTTAAAAGTAAAAGAACCAGGACAAATGCCAGCTGAAGAGGAGGCACCACTGACCTGAGAAGAAATTCACTGAAAATCATGATGTCCCAGACAGATATTCTTGCCCACCAAAGCCTCTGGATCTGATGGTAGTGGTTTCTGTTTAAAAGGGACATTGGCAAGTGTCAGAGATGCCTGGTTAAGGCCGGTGGAGCCTCTCTGCTAGCTCCTGTCCCAGGATTAAGGGATGGCACAGAAGTGCCCTCCACGGAGCCCATGTGACCAGCTGCCATTCAGGTAAAATCATCTACTCGGGATATGGAAATACCAAATGAGTTCATGCTTCAGGAAACTGAGTCAAACAAGGAAAGGCAAGCTGCCCAAAGTCACCCAGGTCACCAGGGCTATTAGTGTTTGGGGTCCCCTCCACCATCAGACAGGCAGCCAGACAGAAAGGCATCCTCTTTGCAGGGCTCACCGCTGAGCCCAGGATGTCCCATTCTCTTATGCCTTGGAGGCACAGGTGCAAAGGGGGCGTCCCTGCCTTATGGATGACAGCCTTGCCCCCCACCACAGTCACAAGGTGCAGAGACAGCTGGCCCAAGTGTCTGCACCGATAGAAACACCATTGCGCAACAGGAAACATGAACCATCTCTTAGAACAAGGCACATAAGCTTAAATGATACGAAGAGGGTTGAGATAAATATTTAGAGGTTTTGATGAAATGCAGCTCTGCTGGAAGGAAAAGGAGAAGTCAGAAAGAGGCTCATCCATCACCCTGCCTTTGAGAAGTGAGCTGGAAGAAGAATGTGGGAAAAGCCACTTGCCCACACTTCCCGTGTCCACACCACCTGCCACACCCACTGATTCACCCTTCCTTTCCCAGCAGCATCCTGTGAAGAGCTGTGGGGCTCAGTCAGCCATGGCCTGTCCTCTAGGGACAGCACGAAGAGGGCAGATGGGCCCTAGGTCTGGCCATAGATGACTCAGCCCAGAAGGCTCCCATGGAGCACCACGCATCGCACTCACACACACAGGCATCATCACAGTTGATCCACAACCTTCGGCTGTACACCACAACCATGCCCAAACTCTTGGGGAAACTGAGGCCAGAAAGGGTAGGTGTGCAGCTCTGTATCATATCAGCAAGTGAGCAGCCACCCCACATTCTTCCTCTCCCCTTGACAACATCACTTGCTTCAGTTCCAGGCCCAGCCCTTCAGAACAATCCCAGGGTAATAGATTGCAGCCTGGGGCTGCAAGGCTGAGCCATCCTCTGGGTGACCAGTGGAAAGGACAGTCAGAAGGACACACGGCACCTGCAAATGTGCAGAGGAGAGACCCTGGAGACAGGATTGGCTCTCCGGGCTGGACCGAGTGGAGGGAGATGGAGCAGGAGGGCTGCAGACCATCCCGAGAAGCTGCCCTTCGAAGGAGCAGGAGAGACATGCTCAGATGCTGGAAAAGTCACATGGTGGCAGAGGTTGACAGCCTCTTAAGCGCTTGTCCTCCCACACTGTCCCTCACGTTCACAGCCTCAGTAAGATGTGACCGATACTAGCACGGGGACCCCAGATCCTCCCTGGACATTTTGATTAGCCTCACAGCAGACTAAATAAACTCTCCCGGCAGAGCCCACCGCTGTGACATTCCCAGACCTGAGTGGGTCAGGCATGGCATGGTCACAGGATGGAGGTTTGGGGAGCTTCAGAAGGGGGGTGGTGAGGGGAGAGGGGCTGGAGGTGGCCCTGCCCGCTCTTGCAGTGGTAGGGAACAAGGCTCGGTCACCCTCTGAGCAGCCGTCAACTACATACCTGATTAGCAGGTGACATCCCTGGGCACTGGCTGTCTGGATGCCCTAACATCTGTGGGTGCTGTGTGATAGAGCCATGAGGTAAACTGAGTCCTACAGAGGGAGAAACATCACTGCAGCTGCTCCACTGGCAGCCAGGGCTTAGTGAGAAGCCGGGGCAAAGCAGCCTCTCTGGAAACCAGTGTTTGGGGCTGTTTTCTCCAAGGCCTTGTTACCAAGGACAGCTTGTTCCAAATCCCTGCCCCTCACCTGAGATCATCATCCATCTTCATGGAAAGATGGAGTAATGATTTCCATCCCTGCTGCCCAGGTTGGTGCTCATGGGCCAGACCATGGTTGGCACAGCAATGAAACACAGCTGGGAGAAGGGGGCCCTGAGCGATGGCCAAGCACCTCCCGCCTGTGCCTCCACAGCACTGAGCGTCCTCCCAGGAGAGAAGGTCCTTCTCCATCACCGCCTTGTCACCTGGACCAGGCCATGCCTAGCAGCTCCTTGTGTGAACTACGCCATTTAACTCTCCTGATGGCCGTAAAAATACAAAGTTTATCCTGCTTGTAAAGAGAAAAATCTGATGCTGAGCCCCGGTGCATCTGCTCAACACAGGGCCAAGACTATTGAATGGCGACAGGACGGTCTCTTGAAGCACTGCTGCTGGCACAGCAGGAATCTGCATGCAGAATATGAGCTACGGAGCAGGGGTGGGGCCGAGTGGTAGAGCACCTGCTTAGCAGGTGTGAGGGTCTGAGTTCAAACTGTTCTGAAAATGAGAGAATGACGTTGGGCCCCCACCTCACACCACATGCAAAAATTAACTCAACTAGATCGAAGGCCTGAACCGTAAGGGTAAAAGCTGTAAAAGTCTTAGAAAGAAACAAAGGTGTGAATTTTCATGACCTTGGATTAGGCAATGGTCTTAGGTAAGACCAGCAAGAAAAGAACACAGCAAGAAAAGAAAAAATAGATACATTGTATCAAAATTAAAACTTTTGTGCAAGGGTCACCATCAGGAAAATGAAGACACAATGACAGAAAATGTTTGCAAATCACCAGTGATAAGGATGTATATCTAGAAAATGTAAAGAACTCTTATGACTCAATAACAAAGGCAGAAAATCTGAGTAAAATGTGGGCAAAAGGCCTGAATAGAGGGGTCAAAGATGAGTTAACAAGGCCACGGAGAAGGCCAAGGTCAGAGAGGCAGGGATGACTGGGTCCTCTGAGGCCCTCCCTGGGAGAGTGGACCCAGCCACCGCCAGGTGCAGTGGTAGCAGCTGAGGGTCTGAGAGGCAGAGCAGATGCTTCAGCAGCTTCCGTGTGGGATCAGAGCACCCACGACACCATCCGGACACGCGCAGTTCTACTTTGGAGAGGACCAGCGGACCAGGAAGGGGGAGGTGGGTGTGAACACAAGCTGTCCCCAGCACTGTCATGGGTCTCATGCTGAGGCAGACCCGGGGCTGGCTGAGAGGTGGGAGCAGTCAGCTGTGTCCTGCATGGGGTAAGCTCTCACTGGGGGGGTGGCGGCTGCCCAGCACCTCCACAGCCCTGCCCCCTCCAGGGGCCTCTGGAGTCTGGCACTGGATGTCCCCTGACAGACAGACGCGTGTGACACAGGCTGTTTCTCCAAGCAGGTCCCACTTCCTCAAACACAGGGAGAAGGTGACCCTGTACAGACATTCAGTGGTAAAACCCCGTCTCCACTCCTGGGCACTGCACTGTTGACATCTGTGATACAAATGAACCAAGAAGAAAACTGCAGATCAGAGCCACGGTGAGGGAGTCCGTGTGCATGTTCACAGCTTCTTGCTGCAGAGGCCAGGGACCACAAGTAGCTGTTTCCCCCATGTTCTGTGCCCGACCTCCACTCAGGGACCATAAGGGTCAGAAGTAAAGGCTCCCGACGGCCTCTTCCATCTCCAGCCCTGCAGAGCTGTCGCAGAGCTGCTGAGCGGCCTCTGGGGAACCCTGACATGTAGCACCTTGCCCTAAACATTCTTGCCCTGCACGCACTGCCTTGGTGATTGAAGTCCAGCCACTTCTCTGTGCCATACAGAACCACGACACTCTAGGTGGCTCCCATGCCCCGCTTTGTCCCTGGTGGACAAGCAGAGCCTCTTACATCCGATGCATTTTCTCTCCTTCCCCTGGCACCGTGCTGTGGGCATTCACGCACCTGGCACAGCACCCCTACTGGGCATCCATACACCCTGTACAGTGTCCCATGCTGGCAGTCGCCCAGCTAGAGGTCTTCACCCCTGGAAAGTCGAAAGTTGCTGTGGCAGCCAGGTCCACCTGCACCTATGAAGCCCACCTCAGCCCTTTGTGAGGACATCAGCCACCAGAAGGAGACTCTGCTTTTTCTCTGTTTGAATCTGTGTCAGCAAAACAAGCAACAAGGGGCCGTGTGACGCGGTTCAGACGAACACACAGCTAATTCACTCAGCAACACCAAATGTACGGGTGCCAGAAGGGCTGTTGCACTCCGGGGCAGTGGCCAGATGCAGGTGCTGCACTGTTAGGAACAGCAAGACGGAGAACCAGTGTCGCGTCCTCAGGACGGCACTCCTGCTCCAATTCCAGGGTTCTTCCTCACCATGACAAGAGGCAGCTGCTGCAAAGAACACCGTCCTTATGAAAATGGAAAGACTCGGGTAAGTGGCACAGATGGCCAGGTGGGGACGGCTGGCCTGGGGCAGCCCACTTGTAGAAATCAGAACCCGATGTCCCGTGTGTTATGGGTACCTAAGCAGAATCCCCATGAGTTGCTAGAAGGAATGGGGGAAGAGAGATTTCAGCAGTACTGGATTTTTATCTGGTGTCCTTTGACCTACCAAAGCAGTAAATATTGCCAACTGCAGGGTTTTGTTTGTTTATTCTTTGGCAATACTGGGGTTTGGACTCAGGACCTGGAGCTTGCCAAGCAGGTGCTCTACCACTTGAGCCACACCCCAGTCATTTGTGCTTTATTTACTTTTGGAATAGGGTCTCTCATTTTCCCAGGGCCAGAGCGGATATGATGCTTCTATTTTATGCTTCCAAGTAGCTTGGGCAACAGGTGCCACCATACCCAGTTTTATGCTTGGGGTAAAGTCTTGATAACTTTTTTCCCAGGCTGCCCTTGAACCTTGCTTCTCCCAAGTGGCTGGGATTACAGGTGGGAGCTGCCAGGCCTGGCCCATCAACTTCATTTTGCACTTTTTATGAAGGCCTTCAAAGTTTCATACTTGTGGATCAGAAATTTTGCTTCTTGCCAAACTTTGTCTCTCTTTTGGCCCACAGGAACAATAATCAGATTTCAGTTTTCCCAAGCATGCTGGGCTTGGAGGGCTGGAGGTGAGACTGTGGCGTTTTGTAAAGACACTTAGAAAGTGAAGAAGCCCCGTCTGTGCGAGGTACTGCGATGTGCCAGGATGGAGACAGAAGGACCGAAATGGACACCCACACCTGCAATGGGCTACATTGTGTGTCCTCCAAATTCATATATGGAGGCCCTGACACCCCCCACCCGTGTGGCTGTACTTCGAGATAGAAATTTTAAGGTACTTAAGGGGCAACGAGGTCCTGAGGGTGGGGTCCTGACCCAACAGGGCTGACAGCCTCATAAGAAGAAGGAACAGCAGAGATCTTCCTCCCCCTCCCTCCCTCCCGCCTGCCTCCTCTCTTTCTCCCTACCTCATCCCTCTCTCCCCACAGAGGAGACAGGAAAGGAAGAAGCTGCCCTTCTGCAAGTCATAGAAAATGGCTTCTGGCAAACCATTGCTGGAGGCTCCTCAGTTTTGGATGTTCGGCCTCCAGAATGGTAAGAAACAGATTTCTGTCACGCACCGTAGCCCAGGCTGGGGCGGCCTGAGCCGGCTGTTATGAAGCATCCCGAAGGCTTTGGTCTGGTGAGCTTTCTGATGAAGGTCATGACCTTCACACCTCACCCATGACTCATGCCCCGCACATGCAAACACCAAGGTCAGCCTCATCCCATGATGGGATCTTTCTGCCCAGCAGAAAAGTTCCTGCAGACAACCAGAGCGTTCTGCCTTATCGTTCCATTCATTGTTTTCTTCTAAAATACCAGGTCACCTCCCTAACTCCAAAATGTTAGCATGGGAAGAAAGAAGAAGGGCCAGGACCCATTAGACCAGCCTCCAGCTTTGCACATGAGGGCTCAGGGAGAGGTCTGAGGCGTGGGCACCACCCTGGCACCTCCATGGCCCCCATGAAGGTGACAATGCCTGACCTGGAACGCCCGGTGTAGAGCCCACATTCCGCTCACCAGCTCTGCTCCCTCACGCTTGGTTCCAGGGTGCAGAAGGAAGAAAATGGGGCTGGCCATGGATGGAGATGGCCACCACAGCCACCCCAGCTGTATCCTCCAGGCCCTCCTGACAATCTGCCAGGGCACAGGGGACCCTCTTCACAGCATCTTCCACCCCTGCAGGTGGTAACGCAAAGTCAGAACCTGGTGGGAGGGGTGCAGGGGAAGCCCACAGTCCAGTGTCTTCACCACAAGCAAGATGGAGAAAAAAACACTGTCCCCTTGACAGAAACTTTGTGCCAAAAGTGTCATCGGGAGCACAAATGGCTCAAGTCGGGAAGTCATCAGACAGTGAGCGGTTTGTGTAAGAAATGAACCTTCATTGCCAGCTCTGAGTGTGGGTTCTGAGGATTCCCAGAAAGTAACATTTTCTCTGGAAATGAAATCATTTTCAGGAGAGGGAAGGGATTTACCAATTGTTAAGTAATCCTGCTTTAAAAGAAAAAACCAGTGAATCCTGAGACCCAGAGCGGTTAATGGTTTTTTCCCAATTAGCACACATCAGGGTAAATTATTTCAAAGCTCACCTGTGTGCACTTTGGCTCAGGGGGGCTGGCACTGGACAGGCCAGGAGAAGACCCAGCCACGGACAGATTCCACAGAGAGGTATTTAGTAGGCCAGGCAGACATCCGTAGCACGGATCCTGGATCAGTGGGGCAGCCAAAATCCACAGCTGCCGAGGCCCCAGCCAGCCCCTCGGAGGAAAAGCAGTCCTGCTCATGGCCGAGCCCCACCAGAACAAACAGGCACAGGAATGTCGGGAAGGCCTGCAGAAGCGGGAGCATACCTGCAGCCTGTTCACAGGCACCGGGTCATTTTCCCAACGCCAAAGCCCATCTCAGAGGGCTGCATATTAGCAACGAGCAAGGTAGGGTCTGATGCATTTTAAGGTGAAATCTGCAGTTCTCAGAACTGTATTTCCATCAACAGTGGCAGATGCCTGCCACCTCACCCCCGGCCACCTCCTGTAAGTCGGCTCTTCCGGGTTCCTGGGGTACCCTGCCCCGAGAGCCGGGAAGAGAAAGACTGACAGCCTGGTAGGAATCAGCTCCTCAGCAACTGTCATCAATCTCCAAGTTCTCCAGCTTTGTCACTTGAAGCAACCTCTGCGCTTTCATCCTGATTAAGCTGTGGCCGTCCAGAGCTACCTTCTAGACTCTGTGCTCTGTGTCTGGTGACCTGTGGTTTGCAGTTCAGTCAGGGAGGAACAAGGATTCTCCTTGATTAGGGTCAAGTTCTAAGGAACGTCCACTCGGAGTCAAGGGAGGCACACAGAGGTGTATGTCTGTCGGTTTTTTAAAGAGTGATCGTACAATGAAAAGTTGGTGTGCCCTCCTTCGTGCTGATATGAGACACACAATTGTGACAACTGCAGACAACAGGTGTGATTTTAACACGGGCTTCTCAAGGGGTCACCTCTGAGCCCTGTGTCCCATAGCTGTAACTGATGCACATTGTCCCTGGCAGAGTCGGGCTGCTGTCTCTGGGCGCTGCAGAGAGAAGCTGGGCGTTTGACCCGTTCTGGTTCATTGTCCCATTGGGCACGCACATTTTCCAAACATCCAGCCTCTCAGAGGACATATTTCCATGTTTGAAGTCGTTGCTAAGTAAATGAACAAGTAATGCTGAGTGGCCACGTTGACTTTCCAGGCTGACCATGACTTCTCAGTGTCCCCAGGCTGACTGTTGAGCTTGGGTGTGCCCATCAGTGTGGCGTCTGGCATCAACCCCTGGGTGGCCACAGGCATTTGTGTAACTAACATGCTGCTTCTTTGCAGAGGGGTCTGTCCAGGACTCGACTGACTGGTAGCTGTCCATTCAGGTGTGGGGGGCCACACCTGCATGGTTTTGAGGCACTGGTTCAAGACATGATGGTTCCTGTGCTATTTTAACTGGCAAATCATAAAATACACTCAAGCACTTTTTTCCTGGTCTTAGAAGGCTCTGACCACTGCCAGCACCAGAGGAACCCAGACCCTTTGTCTCTGCTCTGTTACAACTGCCTCAATTTGTAACTGAAAGCCACGTGGACTAGAACAGCTGTGGGCCAGTTTCTTGTTCTGACTTAGAGGTTGCTCCTCCTGCCCTCCCCAGATAATCTCCTGTCATCTGTGTTGTCCCTAGCACGCGCGGGACCTGGGCAAGTGACTCAGCCGCCTATGCACACTGAGTGTGGCTCTCACCATGCTGTACTAAGGTGCACAGAGCAGGGGTGGGCTGCATGAAGGGTTGGCCTGGGGACATGCACGGGGGCGGGGTGGGGTGGAAGGCGGGAACCAGACTCCAGGACCCCAGGGGACTCCAGGATGCTCCTCTCAGTGCCTGAGCTCTGCAGCAGCACAGCAGCGGCCTCAACGCTCACTCCTGTGGGTGGGGCGGGGGGAACATGGGAAAGTAGAATTAAATTCTAGAAAAACTCCTCTGACAGGTGACAGAAGAGAGCAGTAACTTTCCTGGTGTCTCAGAGCCTGCCAGATGTCAAGTAAGCCATGAATCCAAGTCCCTCGGAAAAGGAAACAGTGCTACCATGGGTCCAGACCTTCATTTCTGGGAAGAGACCCAAAGGAATTGAGATCAGGAGACAGAGGTCACAGCAGCGCCATCCCACAGATGAGGGACAAAGGTGATCCACCCACACACTGGGATGTCATCACCTCGGAAGGAATGGAACCCCACACCTACCACACATGGACGAGCCTCGTGTGAAGAGAAATAAGCCAGGCACAGCCAATCCTGTGTGGTCCCTGGCCGCCAGATCCACACAGACAGAAACACTGCACGGTCAGTGTTTAATGGGGCCAGAGTTTTAGTCTGGGATTATGGGAATGTTCTGGGGACAGGTGGCGGTGATGACTGCGCAGCATTGTGCACTCAGAAATGGTCGGGATGGTACCTTTCGTGTTGAACTCATTCATTTTACCACAAGAACCAAACCAGGAGTCCAGACGAATCAGCTCTTCCACCTGGGCCTTGCTCATCCAGCCCCAGCCCCAGGGGAACGGCCTGCCCAAGCCTGAAAGGCAAAAACAACGAGAGCCCTGGGCTCTGCATGGGACACACCCAGCTGGACCAGCCCTTGTGAGCCACGCTGGTAAGAGCCAGGCGGGAGTCTCACCTCGGTCAGCCTATGGCCGTCCCTCACGCGGGGGGTCGGCCCACAGTCAGGTGCCTGGGCCCCCTCAGGGCTGTGAGAATCCCTCTGGGGGAGGAGGGAACCAGCCGTTAGTGTTCAGCAGCCCCCAGGCTATCCTCATACCTGTCACATGGGGAACAGCAGCGGGACAAGTCTGGCTCTCCCCCACAGTTGCCAACTTGGAAGCCAAGACCAGCTCTAGCCAAATCCTGAAGGGGCGAGGGGGGTGACTCTGGATGGCTTTTCATCCCACGATCACCCATTTTAATGGACAAAACAGAAGTAACCCAAAACCACTCCAACCTCAAGCGTTTACAAAAGAACCGGGGTTTTCAGAAGAAACCCATGAAACTGGTTTGGTCTTTAGGACCCAAGAGAGGACAGGAGCACAGGGCTTCCTGATCACTCAGGCAGCCATGCAGATGAACACAACGGCAGGAGGCCGTGTGTCCTGGCCCAGCAGGGTGCCTGTGGCTTCAGGGACATTGCTACCTCAAGGTGAAATGTGGGTTTCTCTCTTACACCTGATCATCCTGCCAGCAGGAGGAAGAAATGCTGGGAACGGTGGCGAGGAGCCAGGTGCCACCTCAACCTCAGGGACTCTGCCGACATCTGCCACACTCAATGTGACCAGTGCCCAGGGACCCTGCCTTCAGCTGGTTGTTTTCCTGTCCCTGCTGTAGAATGAGACCCAGCCAGTTAAGTCCCGGTTAGTGGCAGGCCAGGAACTCCCTCTGTGACACTCAGGCCAGTGGGTGATGATGCCAGGGCTAAACCAGACGAAAAGTGACTAGGAAGAAACAGAGATACTGGTGACCCAGGCTGGGCTGGAGCTCTGCCAGTGGGCCCTGGGGTGCAGCTGCATTCCCACAGCCCGTGTGTGACTTTCCAGCTACCGTTCTGCACCCAGGGGAGGAACAAGAGCACACTTAGAAGGGGCCACTTGACAGGGGTCCCCAAGAAGATGGTCAGCTTGGAGATAACTCCTCCCTTATTCCATTGGTAAACACTTCTGGAGCCTGGTGACATGTCCCATGCTGGGTCCTACCAGAAAGAGCTACGTGACAGGTGGTAGGTTCTACAGTAAGAGCACAGCAAAGCTTGGAGTGGCAGTCCCTTTCCACTGAGAGAATGGGCGTGTGAGCAGGGCTTTGAGGGCATGTAGGAGTTCACTGGGAGCAAGGGCATTTACAGAACACTTCTGCATGCTGTTTTTTGAGGAGTAACCTGGGACCCAGGTAGAAAAGGGCTGGATGTGTGTTGGGACGGAAGCTGGAACCGAAGGGCAAGACCTGGCACCCCAGTATTTACTGTGTTTTAGGAGACACTGGGAGTAAAGGGAACTTTTTTTCTTTCTTTTTCTTTTTTTCTGTACTGACCATTGAACCCAGGGCCTCGCTCATGCTACGCAAGTGCTCTACCATTTGAACAATGCCTCCATCCCCCTCCCTTTTTTTTTTTTTTTTTTGAGACAGGATCTTGGTAACTTTGCCCAGACTGGCCTGGAATAGTGATTCTCCTGCCTCTATTAAGTAGCTGGGATTATAGTCATGCACCACCCCACCCGGCTATAAAGGGGGTTCTTTAGAGGTGAGGCTGTCTACAAATGGGTCCTCTGGCTACGTTTAGACTGAGCACAAGACGCTGGCTTCTTACTAAATTCTGCTCCCACCTGTGAGGCAAGGAATCCAAGCACAGCACCTGGGAGTAGCAGCTGTGATCAGTGACTTGCCCATTTCCACACTCGGAGGCTGCAGCACAGGGAGGTGGGGTGGAGGATGTGGGGGCCGACAGATGGCACCTGACAAGAGACAGGCACACCAGCCCAGCAGATAAGAGGATGGCAGGGCAGCGTGGGTCTTTTCCGTGACAATGAACCATGACGCCTCCTTATGGGTGGTAGACGCCTGTGAGATGTCTCTGTCTAAGGAGGCTGAGAAGACACAGGGAAGGCCTGCCAAGGGCCTTCAGAGCTCTTTCCAGGAACGGCCAGAGGAGACAGCCCTGGCCGCCATCCCTCGGTGGGAAGGCTCTAGAAGGCCACGCCTTCAGTGACAAGGAGCAGTGAAGTCCAGATGTGGCTGTCAGAGGCCTCAGGTGACCCTGGAGAGACTTCCCTCTGGACAAGCTCAGCTTCCATCTCTCAAAGATGGCAAAGGGAGCACCTCTGACCTCTCCTGACCTCAATGGGGATCAAACATGGTTGGAATTAGCAGTGGAGTAAGCTCAAAGGAATCTGAAAAGGGCTTGGCCCCACTGGAAGGACACACGTGGCCTGACTGCAAGTGTCCCACCACCAGGGACAGGGCTTTGAGCACCGGTCATACGCCAGGCACTGTCTAAGCCCTAGAGACCTGGGAGAGTCCCACACAAGAACCCTCCCAGCCTGAGGATCCTGAGGGACACATGGGTCCCTCTGCCCAGTGAGGAACGGAGTTGACGCCAAGGGCTGTGCGCTCCAGCCTAGCCAGGTGAGGGCAACACTTCTAAAATCTGGGTTAGCCACATTTTCTGGAAGGGCACCAGGGCTGAGGGTGGAGACACCTGGAGAGGGGTTTAGGAGACATGTGCAGTGGGCCTTCCGAATTGTGCTGGCCTGCCTCCGTCAGTCAGGGGATCCTTTTAAAAGACCAGAATGAAGGTGTGAACAAACACAAGAGATGAAGCTGAGAACTGGGTTCCCAGGGGGAGTCCAAACAGAGAAAGCCATGTGTCTCCACCTTCTGCTCCTACAGGCAGCTTGGTGAAGCGAACACTGACCCATGGAAGGAAGTGTGAGAAAGCGCCCCAAGCGCCAAGTGGTGAGAGCAAGTGACAACAGGCACACAAGAAGGGAACCATGGTACCGTCCTGGGATGATCCCAAGACTCCCGAGTTCTCTGAGCAGACTAGTCCATGGGCTCAGCAGCCCACGGCCTGTGCACACTCTCAGGGAACCCCATACAAGAGAAGGTTGGGTGGACGCCCCACTACTCATGGTGAGAGGTCTGAGCTGGCCACTGCTGGGGCTCAGGAGCTGTGCGGGGAGCAGGAGGCTCCCAAGGGCTCCAGCTAGAGGCCCCAGCACCCCATGACCATATCGCACCCTCCCCTCTCTGGGCTTGAAGAACCTCTGTGATCCCCCCGTGAGCTAACAGCTGGGGCTTCACTCCTCTCAGTCCTATAGAACCTCTGATGTTAGCCGCCATACGCTCCTCCCACGGTTCCACTGGCCCAAGTTTTCATCTACCTAGCACCTGCAGGCCTGGGAGTCGTATCTGCCATGTGAATTCCTGTGGCTGCTGGAACAGATGACCTTGATCTTGGGTGGCTTAAAACAACAGTTTCATCTTCAGTTCTGCAAGCCAGAGCCCAAATTGGGTCCCATTGGGCTAAATTCAGGCATGAGCAGGGCTGGTTCTTTCTGGAGAGTCCAGAAGTTTTGCCTATCCCGGAATTCACCTGCCTGGGCTCCTGGCCCCTACTTCCAGCTGCACAGCCCACAGCTGGGACTTCCTGTCTGTCCCATCCCCCTCCAGTACTGCTGTTCCTGCCACCCCCCCTTTCCTTGCCCCTCTAAGACCCGGTGACTACAGACGACCCAGGATAACCTCTCTCAAGACCTTCAGTCCACCTGTAGCCCCTGTTGAGTCTCATGTGCACAGGCTCCAGAGATCGGGCGTGGAATCTCTGGGCCATTCCTGACACGTGGATGGCTTCTCGGACTGGGGGGCCCCTGTGAGCACAGCTCACGCTTGAACTGCAGGAACAGCCTCAGCCACTTCAGTGGCCACATCAGTCCTCCTTTTGTCCCCATGGCCTGAAAACACCACACAGCATCGGCCTTTCAGAGTCTCCTGCTGGGTGCCATGTACCCCTCCTCCTGGGCCCTGGCCCAGCCTTCTCTTATGTGCATTTATCATGTGGGCTGGAGGTCACCATTGTCCAGTATGAAAGGCTGGGGAAATTACCCCCACCAAGGACCAGCACAAAAGGACTGTCCCTGTCCCCAGGGCAGAGGCTAGAGAGGGGTGAGAGACACCCCTAAACTGTGGGGACACAGCTTTCTTGTTTCTGGCTCAGGCTGTCAGGTTCTACCCCAGGGACCCAGAAACCTGCAGGGAGCTGAGGGTGGGTGGCACAGGGCTCCCTAAGCCTGGCCTTCACTCCATGCTGCAGCCAGAAGGAAGCAAGGCTAGATTTATGGGGGGTGGGGGGAAGGCCCCAGTGCCATGTGACCCATCCACATGCTTTGCATCTCACACCCCCCCACAGCCATGTGGGGGTCACTGTGCTCTGATCTCATGCACACATGGGGAGCAAGGAGCTGAGGCATGGGGAGATGGGGAGCAGGTGAGCGGAATTGTTGCTGGATGACATGATCACTGTTCTTAAGCACAGACACCTGGAGTGACTCAACTCCCAATGCGGATTTGAGAGTCAGGTGTGGGAGAGCTCCAGCTTTCCACAATTCCCAAGGGCAAGGCCAGTGAGTGCTGATCCTAAAGCCCATTAAGACACTCAGCACCCAGTGTCACACATCTGCATCTGCCATTGAGGCCTCTGGGCCATACAGGCACCAGCCCTGCCCCGCGGGATCTCTCTGGTCTCCCCAACCCCAGGAGTTGTTCAGTACCTGCAGCCAGGGGTTGGCAGGGCACTAGCCAAGGGCAGGGGTGCAGAGGCCCAGCAGGGCTGGACACCCTCTGCTGGGGCACTGTCCTCGTTGGGCCCCTGGGGACCTGGCGATGAGAAGTTTTATCAGAAGCAATTGTGGCTCGACCTTAGACATTTGGAGGTGAGACCTGGCAACCTGTCCCAGATGGTTCTGCGCTGGCAGGGGCACCCCAGGGTAGCTGGTTCCCAGGATAAGCACCAGGTGCATAGCTCAGAGGCCAGACATGAAGCTGGTGACACATGGTTCCGTGCATTTCTCGGGGCCCAAGTAAAATGGCCAGGACACAGACAGCGTTAGAGGACATGATACCGCAGAGCGCCGGGCATGTGCCTTGCTTCAGGGCGAGCGTTTGAAACTTTCCAAAGTAATTGTTTTTAAATCCTAGACTGCAGAGTCACCCTGTTCCTGCAATGATTCACCCTCCCTCCCTCCCTCCGTCCCTCCCTGGGACTTAAGGTCACTTAAGGTTTCAATTTTTTTTCTTAATCTTTAAAAAGGCAGCTCTGGCCTTTACCAGGGTCCGGTGGTGAGGCTCCCGGTCACAGCAGGGACATGACACATCCAGAGAGCAGCCAGAAAGCTGTCACAAGGCTGTCATGATGGCCTCCCTGTGCTACCGGAGGGTGACAAACAAGGACAAAGATTCGGGACTCACTAGATTCAGGGCCTGGCCAGTCATGTGTCTGATCAGAGAGCATTCAGACACTTGTCCTCCAGAATCCTTGGGACCAAAAGCAAAAATTAACCTGCAACATTTCAAACAGTACATGTCACAACTATTGTCAGTTCTGTCCTTAAAAACAGAGATGAAAAATGCCTCACAGAAGAGAGAACTTTAAATGTGACACGAGACTGTGGAGGTGGTGGAGGGATTGCCGTCTATCTCGTCCTCGCTAGAGCGGAGGCAGCTGGCATCCATCATATGTGGTCCCTTATCTTCTCGCTGCCTCCTGACAGGACATCAGAGAGCTGTGTTGATGCCAAGCAAACATTTACTATTCTATTCTCCTTTATGGCATCTGTGTGTGGTTTTGAAGTTAAACACAACCGATCAACAAACAGACACGGCTGCAGCTGGCAATGCAGTGCATCATCCCGGGGGCCACCATCCTGGACCACCCCAGAGCCTCCTGGAGATGGGACACCAATTCCAGACTCTAGGGAATCTGGGTAAGTGCTCAGAAGCTCACGGGCCTCCGGTATCCCCTGCACAGAGGTGCCCAAACCCAGACACACAGTTGGAGCCCTGTGGCCCAGACCCTCTGGGACCTGCAGTCTGGGCCGCTCTGTACCTCCTCCTCCTGATCCAGCATGTTTAGCATCTGCGCAGGGAACACAGCTTGCATTCCACACCAGAAACCAAACTTAAAATGAAGATCTACAGAAAGCAATGTGCACACACACACAAGCACACGCACACAAAGCTTAAATTCATATTGAAGTGGAAATGCCGAAAGCAGACTCCTCAAGTCTGATAAACAAACTCTAAGCTTCTCTTTATCAAAATCTTTGAGGGCCTCCCCATTGAGGCTGTGGTCTCCCCTCCACCTCTGTGTGTGTGTGTGTAGATGCTACTATCACTTCCTACCTCCCCCCATGAGACCTTCGTGGATGCTGGGCACCTGCCCTCCCACTTGTTGTTCACTCCCATGGGCTGGACAAGGTGCCTCTGCTCAGATGCCAGGGAGCAGCTCTACCAGTTGTTAAATCCCTGCTTTACATATGTGGGAACGGAACTTTGTCCCACAACAAGCAAGGTCCCAGAGAGATATCACCTGGGTGGTATGCGTCTCCAGCCTGCTGTGAGCTCTGAGCCACAGGTCAGCATGTCTGACCTCTGCAGATGGAGACTCAGCCAACAGCCATTGAGCCTCAGGTGCCTGCCTCAAGCTGCTTCCTCCAGTCCTGACCATGGCCGGTGAGGTGCGGCTTATACCATCCATTTGGAGATGGGAAAACAGGCTGCTTCTCCCCAGAATTCTGATCCTGTCCAGGCTCTCCCCACAGGGCTGTCTGGCTGGAGCTCAACCTATGAGGGCAGAGGCCAACCATGGGGACGTTCTGCCTGTGAGATGACAAGGGGCTCCTCTTTGTCAAGGAGACTGGGGATTACAGGCCACAAGGGTGTCACCCATGCCAGGCCCCAGAGTGACAGATGCCCAGCCAGCCAGACAGCAGCTTGGCTTGGTCTCCTCCCTTCCCAGCTTTGGCAGCTCAGCAGCAGGCATGTCCTGTGGGATTCACTTGCATCCGCCCTGGAACAAGTGGATTTCTTCCACATTTATACTTAGAATAAACAAAGATTTTCCTGATCAAAGGCTGTCCTGCAGACAGTTACCAGGAGTGTTTTCTCAACTGAGGTCACACCATGCTTTTGGGGGCCCGTCTTAGCTGTGCCGAGCTGTGTTCAAATCATTTGCATGATCAGGAAAGAAAGAAAAATTCCCGCTCCTCCAGGCCAGGCTTCCTCAGCTTGAAGAATTAAAGAGCCCAGAAGCTGAGAAGCACTGCTGCATCTGCAATGGCAGCTGTGTCCTCATCACGCATCCTGTAAACAGGGCACAGGCTCAACCTGGTGAACTCATCTGAGGCCGAGCCTTCCATAGAAGTGCAGCTGGAACCCTCCCCAGAGATGGCGGGTCCCGCTGTCACAGGTGACCTAGTGATGCTGGCTTGCAGACAAATCATATGGGAATGGACCTCCATCATGATGAGGAGTGCGCCACGAATGCAGAACCTGGCACAGAGATGCAGGGTAGATATGGAGGTACCTACGGGCCAGGGGACAAGGCAGGAGGGAAGGTGAGACTACAAACCCATACTGAAATAGGGGATCAGCTGTCAGTAGTCGGTCAGGATCACGTGGTTTTTATCCCAGTGCCTCTTAGTGATGGGATCTGTGATTCCAATCATCTCCTGGGCATATCTCCAGAGCTGGCCCTGCAAGCCACCTGCAGCAGCCAGCAGGTGGGCCGTCCACAGGTGCTCAGTGCGTATGGGGCTGTGGCAGAGCGCTGTCAGCTCTGGCGAGGACCCAGCTCTGTGGTGAGCCTCAGTTTCCTCCTCTGTAAATCAGGGCTGTAGCAATGTGTGCTGTATAGACTGAGCCAGCACCCGCCTGGTGCATAATGCATGTCTACTAAGTGGAAGGGGTCAGCTGGATTTCAAGTCGGATGCTCAATGTCTGAGCCTCACTCCAGCAGTGTACCTTAGCACAGAGTCTCCTGTGTGCTGTTTCCAGCTTTGCCAAAGCACTTCCTGCCTGGTTTCACCTTTGAGCCTCAAGGTAACCCATAGAAGAGGCAGGGTTGTCAACATCACCTGTCTAGGCAGGAACAGGCAGGGACATGGATGGCAGACCTGTGGCCCACAGCACGGCAGGCTGGGGCTGTACCAGACTGTCCCTTAGCCCGGATGGGATCTACTCCATACCCCTCCGCATGCAGCCCCTCCTGACTGCTGGCCCCAGGCTGCTCCTCTGGGTCAGGACAGGTTTTCTTCTACATCAGCCACACCCCAGGCTTTGCTCTGCAAGGCCCTCGGGTGCTGCTCCGGTCTGGATCTAGGTGTAGGCGTTATAGCTCAGGCTCGACTGGACTGTATCATCTGTGTGACTTTCCTGATGCTGCTGTAACAAAAGACCACAGGAGCTCAACACCAGTCAAGTTGATCCTACAGTTCTAGGTCAAAAGTCTCACCTGCATCTCACAGGGCTGGCATCGAGGAGTCGGCAGAGCCGTGCACCTGCCAGCTCCGGGGGAGAATCACTTTCCTTCCTTTTTCACCACCTAGAGGCACAGCCTTCCTCGGCTCGAGGCCCTTCCTGCATCACTCCAGTCGGCAGTGTCCTCACGTCTCTGACTCTGACTCCGCCTTCCTCTTAGGAAGACCCTGCAGTTCAACTGGTCCTTGGGTAACCCACGATCTCATTTCCACCACAAGGTGCCAAGTGCCCTCCACCACAGGAAGGATCATCCCAGGCCCCAGGAATGAGGACCACACTGAGTCCTGAAGATCACAAATGTCATCTACTCTCACACTCAGCTTCTAACATAGGGTTTGATGGCTTTTGTTACAAACGGATCAAACTCTTAACGCAGCTGAATGTGTCCATCTTGCCCTTTGTGGAACAGAAAGTTTTGCTCCCACACTTGAACTAGGAAAATAGGTTTCTCTTTGAATTCATTTGCACTTCCTCTTGATAGCCGGCTCTTTGGTCCACACAGAATTTATTTTGTAAGTGAGGCAGGGTTCTCATTTTGTTTCCAAAAAGGTTGACAACGCTTCTGAGTGCTTCTTCGAAACGTTACCTGTTTCCTAAATTAAATTCTCCTTAGAGGGCTATATGCTAGGCTCTATCCTTCTTCTAAATCCACATGTCTGCTCCTGCCCCCCATTTCTGAATTAGTACAGTTTCAGAGCGTGTTTCAATAACTGGACCGGCAAGGCCCCCTGACTTTTTTCCAACATCTTTGAAAACTGCCTCTTACTCCACCCATCCTGTTGAAAGTGCCAATCGCTGGCCCTGGAATCTTCCATCCTATCCTCTGTTTTCCAAAAGGTCCCATCTTCCCTGTCTTCTGCTTTGAAGAAGAGTCCTCAGGCAGGGCTCACGCCTGTAACCCTAGCTTCTCAGAAGGCAGAGATCAGGAAGAATGCAGTTCAAAACCAGCCTGGGCAAATAGTTTGTGAGACTCTATCTCAAAAATACCCAATACAAAAAGAGCTGGTGGAGTGGCTCAGGGTGTAGGCCCTGAGTTCAAATCCCAGTACCACACACACACACACACACACACACACACACACACACACACAAAAGAGTCCTCGGTTCTGCCTCCCAGTTAGCTGCTTCTCTCATCAGCTCTGCTAGCGTTCCAGTTTATCTCAGCCAATGAGTTCTTACTTTAATGATCACATTTTCCACTTGAGGAAGTCCTGCCAACTCATTTCCAAATCCATTTCTTGTACTGGCCTTTTGTTATAACGGCCTCTCTTGTAATTAATAACTTAAAATAACACATTTATTTCATATTGTCCACAGTGCTGATTCTGTGTTATTTGCTCTTGGTAATTCCTCCTTCCTGTGGTGTTTGTTGTCTGCTCGGGTTGCATAGGCATTGCCTCTGGGAGGGTTCCAGGAGAACATCCTGGTTCTGGCCCCCGTCATGTGACTTTCTTGTCTTGGTGATTCTATGCCACACATCGTTTGAACGCAGTCAACCCAGGCACGGTACTTGTCACAGCAAAGAACTTGCCCTTACTGAAAGCCGTGACAGGTGGCTAGTGGCATTTCTGCAGGGCAGGACTTCGACCCACTCTCAGGTGTGTGCAGCTCCCACACAAGGGACAAAGGCACGGTCCCCCAGGCAGCTCCGGAGGCCTCCAAAACATCCTCATTTTCCTCTTTGTTCCTGGTCCTGAGTGATTTCTTCTTCCGAGCTTGTCTGAGGACTTAACTCTTTGCTTGTTGCCCTGTATCCAAAACGTCTATGCATTCACCATGGCATCCGCAGGCCCTCCTCCCAGCCTCTGTGCTGCTTCCTTCTCTTCCCTGTCCTCTTCTCTGGCTAGGACCCCACCTACGGGGCTCAGTAGCAACAATGGCGGACGTTCTTGTTACTCCTGACATTAATGGCAAGGCAGCGCACATATTTCCTGGAAGAATAACAGCGATACAGCCTTATGAAGTGAGTGAAGTTGCTAGAGCACTAAAACCAGGGTCATGTGACAAGACTTTGTGGGTACACGTTTGCTCACACGTGTGACTAGGTGCTGCATCAGGTTTGCATGACTCTGGGTTCACATCGTCGTATCACACACGGTTGGATGTGCACATGGTTTTGCACGTGTATGGCTGCGTGCTCACATTGTCGTTTGCGTGCACGGTTGTGTGTTTCATGGTTACACACACGCCTGTCTATCCAGGGTGCTGAGATCTTCAGGTACAAAGGCAGCCCTTATCTTCACACCACCCTCTCCCAACAGGGTGGCTCACAGCCATTTAGTACACGGTCACCACTCGGGTACACGTGCGCTAATTCAACAACAACCATCCGAGCACTCACAGTGTCTTGTTCTGCACTGGGAAATATCACTGAATCCTCTCAACAGGGAAGCTGAGAAGATTCTATGGCGAACTGGGAGGGCAGCCACCCTGGGGACTGATGGAGCACGCTGTGCAATCTGGTTGCAGGCGAGCATTCAGGCTTCAACATCAGATCTCCACCCTCCCTCGAGTCATCAGGGAAATGTAGCTGGTCTCGGTAGGCAGCGCCACTCTATCAGGCTTATTTTGGAGGGCACACGGCGGGTGCCACATACCAAGAGTGCACAATTTAGCTGCGTTTTCAACCCTCTGGCATGACTCCCAAGTCATTGTGTGACTGAGAAAACCACAAAATAAAACTGACAAGAAGTCACAGCGTTCCTGACTTCCCTGGAATGTCGAATGGTAGACCCCTGCCAAGGCCTCTCTCCGGAAGGCAGCCCACCCTGCCCTGGCCCTGGGATCCCATTGTGCAGGTGAAGAAGCTGAGGACTGGGGAGAACATCCCAACAGGCATTCAGCAGCCTCCCCAGGCCCCTCTGCCCCAGTGCAGCCTGGGAGAACTGACAGGTTGGATGGAATCCCTCCCATTCTCCACCCTCAAGGGGACTCCAGTTGTTGCTTTTCTGCATACCAAGTCTCCGCCGTCCTCGACCAACAGCTGATGGGCCTTCCAGAAGCTGAGCGCTTCATACAACGTCCAGTACTTGCAGAGCCTTCCAAGCACATAACAAACTCGCCCTTCCCAGAACCCAGAGGGCCAGAGGGCAGGAGGGGGTGTAAAATGGACATGCAGAAACTGCGTCCTCCCTGTGTATCTCCCAACCCGCCTTACATCCAAACCTCGAGCAGTCCTGCCTGGGGATGGGGCCTGGAAAAGCCAGGAACTGGTCCCGTTGCGCCCCATCTGGACCCACCCGCACGGTCACCCTGGAGATGATCCTGTCCCACATGGTCCCTAGGGCTCCAAGACAGTGGCACGCCTTGACAATGGCTCTGCCTTAACCCAGTGAAGTAAGTTTGTAAAGTGATCATTACAGCATCAAGAAGCAGGATGCCCATCCTTGTACAGCGAGGCTGGAGGGAGGGCTTGCAAGAGAAGGAAGACAGCCACTGCCTGTCACCTCTGGGTCTGCTGTCCAGTGGCACTCTCTGTGGTCCAAGAGTAGAATGTGGGGCCCTGGGCGCCAACGTTCAGCTGACCACATAGGATAAAACATGTCACTGTCTCTACCACAGTGAGATCCCTGAGCCAGACCTGGATCCTCTTACAGCTGGGTCCCATTGTCTGGTCCACACTTGTAGAGTGACAGAATATTCAGGAATAAGAAGACCAGGTGTGGGTAAGCCTCACCATCAGCTCCCTGGCAGGATTGAGATGTGGCCAGGAGTCCAACTCCTGGAAGATCAAGACCGACCTCCGGAAGCCCAAATAAAACTAAGGTGAATGCCACAAGTTTTCACTCCCTCACACACCCCCAGCACGGCCCCATCCAGCAGCCAGGCCCAGGTGGCCTCGGCTAACCTCATCCCAACTGGGGTGAGCGCCAGCGGCATGTGGCTGACAACCCGATTGGACCGACACCACACTGCTCCGCAGATGACGTCTGAGTGAGCCTGGGATTCCAAACATTGAGCAATAGAACAAAGTGGATGACAAGTGACTTGTGCCAGAGAAAAATTTTCAGCAAATGCTGGACTCAGGATAAGAAGTCATTATGAGATAAGAGAGAAGAGAGACATGAGGACTGAGATTCACTGGGCTCTGTCCCCCCAACCCTTTCTCTCCACAATGTCAGGAGCATTCTGCCAGCTGAGTCCTGTCCTGGCCATACTGGCCATGCACGGCACAGCTGCACTGATCACTGGACAAGGACAGCCTGGGAACTGTATCTTAAAATAGACAAAAGATGAATCAGCTGATGGAAAGAAAAATGGTGATGTACACATGGCAAAGGATTAGGACCCTCTCTATGTAAAGAGCTTTGGCAAATCAATGAGGAAAGAAAAGTAACCATGAAAAATGTTGGAAGAATGTACACTGGCAATCCACCACCCAAGAAATGCAAACAGTCATTGGTCCTAACTAGCAATAGATGGCAGAAAGGCTACCGTGCGATACCTGTGCATAGGAGACCCACCGAAGGGGAAAGAAGGACCAGGAGTGCTCACACAGGGTTGCCCATGTGGAAATTGTGGAAGGCTTTTAGTAGTTACTTAAAAATATGTCCAAATTTTAAATGTGCTTTCTCCTGATTCTGTAATCCCACTTCTAGAAACTTACCCTAAAAAAGTAATGGACACAATTAAAGGCAGATAAGACGCTCTTAAAGATGCTTGTTGGCATGTGGTATGAATTAAAAAAAAAACTAAATGCTCTTACTCCTCCATTAACCCATGCTGCAAGGGTCTCCCGAGGTCCCTATTAGAGATGAACGGTGAGCTCACTGCACCACAGTCCACTCTGGACGTTCCCACTTTGTCCTGGAATTGAAAACAACCCTTGCAAGATAGACGTCTGTCATCACCGCGAACATTCAGAGCACTGAAAGGAAGGAGATGTGGACTCTTTTTTCCAGTGCTGGGAATGGGACCCAGGGCCTTACACTCGCAAGGCAAGTGCCCTACCATTTGTGCCATGTCCCCAATCCTTCTGTTTATATTTTATTTTTGAGACATGGTCACATTCTAACTTTGCTGGGGCTGGCCTTGAACTCACAATCCTCCTGCCTCCGCCTCCCAAGTAGCTGGGATTACAGGCATGAGTCAACACACTCAACTCCAACTCCAAAAGCACTTTGACAGTGCAGCAGAGCTGAAACAACACTTGGTCTCCTGAGCTGATTACACAGGGCTTCTGGTTATGTGAATTCTGATGAGCTTGTGACACTGGTCACCACGTTCCTCTGTTGGGAAAGCTAAGTCATTCAATGTCGCATGGAGACAGCGATCCTGGTCCTGGACTCCATGGAGGCTGGAGCATCGGCACAGCACCCAAATGGTGGAGGCGGTGGGTCAGGGTGAGGAGGACAGGGAGACCACCAGGCGCTCCAACACCTGGGTGCAGAGGAGCTGGTGCAGCGCTTTCCAGCTCTGAGCAGGAGCAGGCGGGCTGTGGAGCCCAAGTCCTGCCCCAAGTGCATGCAGGAGCCAGCTGAGGTCATCCGCGAGGCCAGGGCTGCAAAGGGTAATTTCCAAAACATGTGGACAAGAGGGATCATGGAGCATGGGCCCCTCCAGGCCGTGATTCGAAGCAGATGGAGAGGCTGGGCGGATCCCCTCAGATGACGGGCCTCCCAGGGGCGGAGAGCTCGTGCCCTGTCCTCAGCTCCCCCGAAGGCGTGGCTGGGCGCGGGTCACGTGGGTCTGGCAGTGTAGCCCCCTGCTTGGCATCAGCACGCCGTGTGTGACAGTAGGGTCCCAAGCCACTCACTGGGCATTTCAACCAAGTCCCAGGAAGCAGGCTAATGCCTGTTGGTGAGCAGGGCGCAGCTGAGCTACGTTCCTGCGCCCATCACTCAGAGACAGAGGCCACAGAATGCCTGACGGACACCACTCCCTGTGTCAGCACCTGCCTGCTGTTGTCGCCTCACCACTTCCCCCAAACACACGTTGGGCTCCTCATACCTCACCAGCCTAACACCCTACATCACAGGACACAGAGTCAGAGGGCATTTGGTGTGGGGCATGGAGCAGACCTGCTGTGTCTAAAGCCTGGAAGAAGGGAGGGGTGGAGTGGGGTGGCCTCTCAGCCTTAAGAAGGGAGATGACCACAGGAACCTGGCTGCCTCCACATGGGGCCAGAGGGCTCAGACGATGCACCAGTCTTTGTTTTGTTTTGTCTTCCTTTGTTTTGGTTTTCATTTTCAACAGCCTCTGGCTCAGAAAAGCAGTCGTTTTTTTAAAAAATTTTTTCAAGGGAGTGTGATTGTGTGTGTTTTCACTTTACCGGAAAACAGCCTGGGACAGCAAGGACAGCAGTCACCATGCGTGCTTTGAAAATATTGATTGGTTCCAAAGCATTGGTTTATTAGGGAACAATTTGAACATAACACAAACTTGAGTTTGCATACGTGCAACTTCATCCTCCAGAAAGACCAGCGAATGGGGCAGCCACTCAGCCCTGCATGAACAAACCCACGCATACATCCATGTGTCCTAGCACCCACAGCTTCCCATCCTCCTGGTCAGGACGGGCTACCTGTCCCAGCCAGCTCCCTCCTCCCCTTCACGACAGCTCACTGGCAGAGCCCTGGCAAACCTATGTCATTTCCAAGATCAAGTGCAGGTTTATGGTTGTATTTGTGTATCTCAACCACTGAACACAGTTGAACTCATTCCTCATTTTTATCATGTTCCTGCCTTTTTATTAAAATGTCCACGGTTGGTAAAGTTTTGGGGTGTGCTCCCCAACACAAACCCCGGGGTTTTCAGTCGTGTGCTCTTGTATGTGCAGTGATTTCTGGTAACGAGGATGTCGTGTTTCAGCAGAACCAGCTGCACACACTGCATGTGATACGCAGCTCCTCCAGGTGGCCCCTAAGACCCCATGCCTCCTCAGCCCCCTGCAGCTCCCTAAACGACTTCCCCAGGTCAGTGTGTGATCCTTGGACCCCAGGAAGAGGCTGGACAGACCTATTACTGCTTCCCAGAGTGTTCTTTGTTATACAGGTCAGCAATCAGATCATGTGTGCCCAACAGGCAAGAACCAAAGGACACAAGGTTCTCAGGTAACGCCTGACCTACAACTCAGCTTGGGGCTCTTAATTCAGACACAGACAGCTTCCACTACAGAAAGTTCTCAAAGACTATTTGCCTGGGGCTGGCTTTGAACCATGATCCTCCTGATCTCTGTCTCCTGAGTAGCCAGGATTACAGGTGTGAGCCACCACCATAGCAGGGTTCTCATTACAGATAAGAATTCAGTGCACAGCCAGCAATTTTATTAAACCACAGATCCAAATGCATGGGGCTCCCTGAGTATCACACCCAGCTGGATAAGCAATCACCTCAATTTAACAAAAATAGACTTATCTTCTACTAAATTCTAAGCACTGAAAGAGGGAGACCCTAGAGAAACAGGCAATAAGTTAATATGATCCAAGATAGTGCCCAGAGTAATTAAGAATGCAAGTTCAAAGGGCAGACACAGGGCGCTTACCCCTGCAGCTCATTGAGTCAGGAGACAGCGCTGAGCTTAGCCTGGTTGTACGGTGAGGGGTTCGAGGCTCAGAGGTTCAGGGAGAATGTGCAGAGCGGGCTTGGAGTCTCTCTCTGCAGCATGGAGCCTGCACCCTGACACCCTGGTTGAGTGAACCAGGAGTCTACACTGCATCGCTATGTAACGCACTGGTTCTGTCAACTCCTTTACTTGCTCTTCAGCATTTATACTGTGCTTATGAGCACAGTGCCATTTTTGGAAGCAAAGCCTGCCTTTCACATAACCATCTTGTGCAGTGAGGTTTCTAAAGCGTTGAAGGATTCTATTCTTCATGTCCCTTCCTTGGACAAAGCGGGTGGGATGCGGTGAGAGGTGAGTCCAGCTCACACCCTGCTTCTGCCATCTACCTGAGGCCCTCAGATGTTCCTTGCAGCCAGGTGAACCCCTCATGTGGACCCATGACAGCCACATGGACAGAGCCATGTGACTCTGGGGAGGCTCTGTCCTTGCCAGGGTGGCTTTGGGAATCTGTGGTCAAGAGAGGTTTGCACAACCTATACAGGAGGACAAGGCGAGGGCTGGGGCTGCAGCTCCATGACAGAATGCTTGCCTGGCATACCCAAGGTCCTGGACTATGTCCCCAGCACTGCAAAGAGCAAACATTCAAAGAAGAGGACACCTGGGCACAGGGATCCTGGTATCATCTGGACTGTGGGTATCCTAAGCCAAGGGGCTGCCCTCATCTTAGCCTGGGAGCTCAGGTTCTTATAGATGGACAAACTCCCTGAGCCCCAGTGGTGCTACTTCCTGGAGCATTCATTGTATTTGAGGGATAGAGGGTGAAAACAGTAAAAAATTCAACCAGTCAGTTATTTTAAACATCATTTTCATATTTGAAAGCAGGAATTAAATGTAAAACTTGGAGAGATGACATGCTCACAGAGGACTGCACGAGCCTGTGCTCTACCTGGCCCAGGGCCACCCCACTCCTCCCAGCTGCCCTAGGGAAAAGCCTGTGTTCCACATGACTTCCAAGGGACTGATGCCCAGAGGGGCCACACATTCTGTCTGCTCAGACATCTGTGGGTAGCAGATCCTGTTCCTCCTAGCCATCTGGTCACCTGACAGCACTGTCCCCTGCCCTTCTCCAGGAGCAGGGGGTTAACAGTCTTATTCCCACAGATTTGAGCTAGTCCATTCAGATCTGAAAGGGGCTCAGCCCTTCCCATTCAGAACACACACATCTCCACCTGAAGTTTGATTTACACAGGTTTCTTGCTGCATGCAGGTTCTGGAGTATGGTTCTCGGAGAGGCGTTTTGGGAATAAGTGCTCTGATCTTCGTGTTGGGCCAGCCCTTTAAAGTCTCTCCCGCTTGAGTGAGGAGGTAGAAAACACTCTGGGAGTGGGGTGGATGCTGCTTCTAGCCCCAAAGTTCTCCTAAATACATTTCTAGTTGTCACCAAATCTGATGACCTCTAAGGAGACGGTTGCCCCAAGGCCTGTCCTGTCACCTCCAGGACCTGTCCTCCACCTCAGGGTGCAGGGTTTGCCATAATGCATGCGCCAGTACCACTGCCTGCACCTTAACTTTTTCTGAACGGAGTTATGTGTGAACTAATTGAGTCATGAAACTTGGCATCGCTTCTGTGAATGAAAAAAAAAAATCAGAATCAATTGATTCAAGTAGAAAGCAACCCTAAAATAAAAATGACAAAAAGGAGACAGTTATTAAATTCTAGGTAGATCCTGGAGGTTAGATGGATTCGTTGTCAAATGATATTCGACATTTAAGGGAGAAAAAAATCAAACTTACACAAACTTATTCAGAAAATAGAGGAGGGGGATGTTTACTTACTCGTGGTATGGACCTATTACACTGATACCAAAACCACAGGTATTGTAAGGAAAGAAAGAAAACAACAGAGCTAACCCCTTCTGAGCAAGAAAGCACAGTTCCTCAGCAGAATATGATCGAATCATTCCAGAAAGTGTGAAATGATAACGACACATTGTTACCAAGCGGGGCTTATCCCAGGAATGCAAGGTTGGTTTAGCATTTGAAAAGCAACCAGCATAATTCACCAACTAAACAATAAAATGATCTCAAGACTCACAGTAAAATTTGACAGAACTCAACATCAGCTTACAATTTTTAGAAGAGATGGAAGAAAACGGGCACAGTCCAATGACGGGCACCTGTAAGATCTGGAGCTCACATCCTCTGCGGGTGGTCACTAGAGTCTCCCCAGGGCAGCCTGTCCCTCTCCTCCTCTGCCTATTTGCATGGTGCTGGAGGCTCCAGCCAGCACAGCAGGACAGAGCCAGTAAGGGAAGGCAGCAGGTTGCAAAGGAAGAAGTGAGCATATTTCATTTGCAGACAATGCAAAGTCTACATACATAACCCCAAAGGATTAATTAAAAAAAAAAAAAGCTGCTAGAGGTCAGTGGGTTTCAGGATAAAAACTGATGTGCAAAAATCAACCGTACTTCTCTATATGAGCACAAGCAAGTGGGAAGTGAACGTAGAAACACCATTTGTAATTGAATCATAATATACTTAGTGACATGTTTAACAAAATGAGCCCTAGACCTGACAATAAATACCGGAACAGGGCTGGGAGTGTAGCTCAGTGGTGGAGCACTTGCCTTATGTGTGAGGCCTGAGGTTTGACCCTCAGCACTGCAGAGAGGGAGGGAGGGAAGGAAGGAAGGAAGGGAGAGAGGGAGGGAGGGAGGGAGGGAGGGAGGAAGGGAGGGAGGGAGGGAGGGAGGGAGGGAGGGAGGAAGGAAGGAAGGAAGGAAGGAAGGAAGGGAGAGAGGGAGGGAGGGAGGGAGGGAGGAAGGAAGGAAGGAAGGAAGGAAGGAAGGGAGGGAGGGAGGGAAGGAGGGAGGGAGGGAGGGAAGAAGGAAGGAAGGAAGGGAGGGAGGGAGGGAAGGAGGGAGGGAGGGAGGAAGGGAGGAAGGAAGGAAGGAAATCTATAATAGCCAAAATGAGTTTGAATAAGAACAAATTTAGAGGCGCGCTATTTTAGACATGCTCTAAAGTGAGAATAATCAGTGTGGTTTGGGTGGAAACATAGACAGTGGAAGGAAAAGAGGCCAGAAGTAGACACACGCATAAATGGCCAAATTTCAACAAAATTCCAAGATGATTGTATGGGGAAAAAATAGTCTTTTCAACACACAGTGCTGAACAATTGCATATCCATATGGAAAAAATATAAACTTCAGCCCTTACTTCACAGCAAATTATCTTGAAATAGATCATGGATCTAAGTTTATAAAAGCTTAATCTATAAAACTCCTGGAAGGAAACACAGGAAAAATGATCCATGATCTCGGGAGAGACAACTATTTCTTGGAGAGAGGGAAAAGGCACGAACCATTAAACGAGATGGGTAAATTAAACATCAAACACTTCTGCTCTTCAAAGACATTATTAAGAAAATGGGAAAGCCAGCCACCGACTGGAGAAACCATTGAGAAACACATATCTGATAAAAGACTTACATCCGAGTGACATTAAAAGACTCAAAACTCAACAGTAGTCCAAACGCCCCAGTAAAAATGAGTCCAAGGCGCGATAGACCCTTCATCAGAGGTAGCAACAGGTACAAGAAGCTCAGAACCATCAGTCAACAGAAAAATGGGAAGTAAACTGTCATATCACTCACCTACAGAATGGTGGAAAATTTGATAACAGCGGTCAGTCATATCAGGTCAAGGCCAGGAAGGCATCTCGGGCGCACACTGAAGGTCTCTCTCTCCCTGTCACACACAGGCCAGACCTGAGGCACCTGGGAGCAAGCGTTGCACCAAAGGCACTCTCTTGGCTTAACCCAGACTGGGGGCTGAGAGCAGAGCTCGCCCACGTTTTAGTTGAAATGCAGATGGGAGCAGGTGCTTTGGAAGCAAGTTTTTCGGTTACTTAGAAAGGTAAGCATAGGCCCACCATGGCCCAGCAGCCCACCCTGGGTTCTGACGCCAGGGAAATGCAGCACCCAGACACACGGGCTGCACGTCGACACCCATCGGGCTTACTGCTTGGAGCCAAAATCTGGAAATGACCCCGGTGTCTACCGATCAGTGAACGCACGAGCAAGTCACAGCACATTCAGACAATAAAAAGGAGTAAGGCCCGCTCATAAACACCGCGCAGATAAATCTCCACTATATCACTCTAGTGAGAAAAACCAGACCCACGCCGAGTTCATGCCGTGTGCTCCTGTTTGTTTAAGACTGGAAAAACCGTCTAAGCACAGTGAGGGAAGGGGGGTGGGGGTGCCCGGGTCCCCCTAAAGGAACCTTTCCATGATGATGAGAGAGATTGGCCTCCAAGGAGCCTATAAATGTGTCCAACTCATCAGCGAGTATGAGTTGAGGGATTAAAAGTACTTCACAAGAAAAATTTTTAAAATAAAATGATGGCCACCGGGGGAAATCTGAGGCATTGAAAAAGTCACAACTGCAGAGAAGAGCATAAATCCGTGCACAGCCCCCCGGTCCCCATCCTACTGGAACGCGCTGCCTGTCTGGTTCACACGGGGTCAATGCTGGACTTCTCCCCTCCCCACTTGAGCTGCCATTTGGGGGACCAAACATTTGATCTATGATAATTCAATAATTCAGGGTACCTCACTGCCAATGAAGAATGGTTCTTTTCTTTGATCACAGCTGATAGGCACAGAGGAATGATAGGTTGTAATCCCAGATCGAGACACAGCCACAAGGCCACTGACTGCCAGGTAAAAAAGACTGTCACCATCAATGGATTGGGCCAACCACCACCAAGTCGGAGGACCAAGCTTCAGGTGCTTCCTGCTTAGACTCACTTAGGGGCCACAAAAAGTCACTCACGTGGACTTCTGGACACAAAACGCAAAAGTGGAGCCAGAAACTAATCAGACCTCTACTGCTAACGATTAGTTTTAGGGAAACATGGGAAACGGGGAATATACCAAAGACCGCCAAGGGTGTGCAATCGGCCTAACCCAGAAGTGGGAATTCTGACACAACAAATGACCCGGTTTTCCAACCAAGGAAAACCGTAAGTGGCTTCACCTGGCTCGGCTCGTGATAGCCAGCTGTGAAATCATCTCTGAGACAGCCGGGGCCTTGGACAGGACTTGGAGTTAGCTGACAAGGAGGGATTGGGGCCACTTGCATTCAGTGGGGTTGTTTTTAAGTCCTCATCTGTTAGAGATACAGAATGAAGTATTCACAGGTAAAACGGCTTGACAGCTGGGCCTGGCTCTGCGGTGCTGGGTGGCAGGAGAGGGGTGGGGTGGGAAGGAGGGTTGGCTGGATGAACGGAACTTGCAAAAGGCTGGTGCCTGCAGCAGCTGGGCTGTGGAGAGACCAGCTGTCCTCTTCCACCTGTGAGAAGGCCAAAGGAGGGAGGGAGAGAGAAGGTGGGCGGGGAAGGATAGAGACACCACCTCTGTGTACCTGTGGCTGAATCTCTGTTCCAGACACTGGTGAAATAATAGAAAAGGGGAATTTTTTTGACATAATGAAGTCATAATTACAACGTGAAAAGCTGACCTGGGCAGGGCCCTGGCCTGTTACCATTTGCACAGTGACCTCAGGACGATGTAATGTGGTCCTGCAGCCCCTCTGCCAACCAGGGATTAGGAAGGCAGGACTCAAAGGGTCCTGAACAACAGGCGAGATGATTTATTATTCCTTAGGTCACTGGAATAAATTATAGATTCACTTAAATATTTATGGAATTTCACCTACTCAATTCTCCCAGAGGCCGGGGGCCAGACTTCAACATGTGAGCCAAGGTCCTGAAGTTACGGCCAGTCTTTCAGGGCCATTTGGCCAAAGCTAAGTCCCCTTCAAGATCATTTCTTTTCTTTGTGGATGATATCATTCTGAATGTTGATGGCATCAGCCAGTCCAATGGCCGTGACATTTACAGTCCATGACGTGACATTGCTCTGGCTTCATTTCTACGTTTTTGTTCCATTTCAAGAAAATCTCTTCAACTCTCTGAGCCTACCTTTTTTTTGTTGTTTGTTTTAGATCAGGTTGTCCCCCAGGAGGGCTGTGAGGGTCAGTCAGCAAAGCAAGGCTTGTTTCAGTGTCAATACTGCACATGGTGTATGATGGGATCCTCCACTGAATGAGGCTCATCAGAACCCCAGAAAACCAGCTCCCAAGGCCCAGTCCAGGAGACCACACTGAAGACCCAAGGTTCCAGTCTGCTAACCACCTCAGCCTGGCTCCTCTCCTCCAGGGTTCATCCTAGACACTGGTGAGCAGCGACCCCCAAGCTTTCTTCTGCATTTTGCATCCAGTGTCCCAGCCTTCCACCACCAGGAGCCACTGTGGAGCAGAAGCAAGGTCCCTACGGGGCGGTGACTCACACTTTCTGACAGTTGGTTCAGTGGCTCCCTTCTGTGTGGGGGCTTTCACCTCTCCTCTGCACCACCCTAGCTCAGACCGCAGCCCAGCAGCTGGCAGCATAGACGCCCCTGCCCCTGTGAGAGATGAGTGTTCGGGTGACATAAAAACACTGGCCACTTCCTTCTGCTGCCTGTGAGTCTCAGAAGAACCCTGGGCCTCACTTCCTAGCTCTTCTGCCAATGCCCCTCTCCACGGCTGATGATGTCACTCTGGGAAATGAAAACAGAGCTCGAGTCCTGACTTAGTTTATCAGCTGCCATTTCTGTGTCTTCCCCCACCCTGGTTCCTGGAAGGAGCAAGAAAGTGCCTGCCTGGCGCTGAGGAGTATGGGAGCCTCTGGGCCTCTGGCTCACCTTGAAGGCTACTTGGTTGTCAGGACGGATCTGGGCTGATCTCTGAGCCCCTGGAAAGAAGCAGAAGTGGAGAACAAGTCAGGACAGGGCTTCTCCACCTTTTGGGGGGACTGATCCACAGCACATAGGCCTCCATTCTCTCTGCCTCACCTCCAGGCAAACTTGGGTGCTACCTGGTTGTACGTGGGCCCCTGTACCATGTTCTCCACGTGGTCTTCATGGGCAGAGCCAGGCCTCAGGAGGCCGATTCTGACTTTGCAAACCTGCTCGGAATGAACACCCCTGGCCCCTCACGATGGTGGTCAGCACAGGACCCCAAGCCCAGATTTCTTTCTCCTCCCACACCCCAAACTTTTCCCAATTCACCAAAGCCAGGGCTTGGGAGCTAGGCAGCACTCTTTACTATCAATCTGCCCCCACTTCCTGGGGACAACAGAAAGCAAGGACAGGGAGGCACTCTGGAAACAGCACATTCTCATTGACTTCCCGAGCCGCTAGCCACAGCAGCTTCCCAAGAGGCTGTGGCCACCGCCTAGCAGAGGCGGCTTCCAGGACTGCATCGCCATGGCCTCCTCCCTCCCGCTGTGGAACAGTGTCCAAGCCACAGGCCCCTGGGCCTAGCAGTAGGTGTTGCACGTGGAGTGAGGAATTCTGACGAAAACCTCAGTATTTAGCATCTTTGAACAACTGTCTTGGAAGAGAAGTCCCTCGGGCCACCAGCAGTGCAAGGTTATTCTCATTAGGAGCACTTAGGATGACAGATGCACGCACAGCACTGCACAGATGGGGCGCAAAGATGTGCTGTCGGATGTTGATAGGTGGGGCTTCCGGGTCCGAGAATCTGACCTCAGAGGAAGAGGGGAAACTAGGACAAGAGTCGAGTAGGGTCCCAGGCCAGCTGGGACGGTCCCCTTTGTGACTCCTTGGCTTATGCAAGCACTCCCTCTCCTTCCAAAACACGGCGGCTCCTGGAGGGATGGAGAGACTTGAACACAGCCCAACAGAAGGTCAAACGGGCTCAGAGGTACTGTAGAAGGCTTTGAAGTGGGTGAAACGACACCGCCTGGCTTCTGCCTCCTCCACATTTGGAGGTTTTTACAACTCTGTAAATCACAGAAAAGTGAGAGTCCCATGAATGAATGGTTGCTGTGCGTAGAAAGGCAAATGAACTGTGTCTTGTGGATTATTGCATGTTGGCCGTCCATTTGTAAGTCACCTCAGCCATCCTGACTGCCCGTACGTGGGACCTCTGCATCTCCTGAAGGTCCAGCGGTGACACCTTGCGGTTTTCCTCACTAGTTAGTGAATGAAATAAGATATCTGACATGGTGCCTTTTGTATTTCTGTGAGTTCGGATTTTTATCTTCTTTTAAAAACGGCCCCTTTACATGGGGTCACACTGCTAGGAAGTTGCAGACTAAGGTTTTGAGCAGAGATCGGCCCCTCTGCACAGAAGAAGAAAATTAGCCCATCGATAGCAGGCCTGGCATGTTGATGAAGACTTGTCCTACGGAGGAAGCTCAAGTTCAGCGTGTAGTGTGTATGCAGTAAGCCAGACAAGCCGAAAGGCCCTGCTTCAAGCCATGTCTGGGCCCCAAAGCTGGCACCATCTTGTGGAATGTGCTACATTTTCACTACGGTTTGCTCCATGGAGGCAGCATCAGGCTCTGTTCAGAGGCCACCCATCATCCTCAGGCTGGGGCCTGAGAGCAAGGGAGGGAGGCTGACCCCAGAAGCCTCCACCAAAACAGGCAGGAATTTCACAGATGCTGGCCAGGAAGACACCCCAGCCCTGGAAACTCTGAGGTCACTTTTCAATGCAGAGATGCAGATAGACACTAACTAACCAGCCTCAGAGAAACAGTCCCAAGGGCGCAGTTGCTTAAAAAGAAAGAGTCCTGAGCTGCTTGTCCAAGACCCCAGGCTGTCTGTCCTTCTCCTTCACGTCCTGGTTTGTGGTCACATTCAGCACAGTTCTCGAACTATGAGATTTCTTCCCACATGCGCCAAAATGCTCCCAAACTCTCCTGTGTGAACTCACCCAGGCAGGTGTTAAGGCACAAGTTCCTACATTCTTCCCACACAGATTCTGGATCTGACAGTACTGGGGGCTCCAGTCTATATTCATGAAGAGCAGACGCTGGTGAATAGCTCTGATGCCCATGCATGACCTGGGGGTCCATCATGCTCCCATCCAGGGTCATAGTGTCTCAGAAAGGTCACGACTTGGACAAGGAAAAAGAAATGACATCTTTATTTCATTAGCCTTTATCTGACACATAGCCTTTTCTTCGAGCATCAGCGCGGATCCGAGAGTGTGGTGTTAAAAGCAACACAAGGCCTTGGCACACTTCTCAGGATCCGCCATGCCCTCCAACGCATGGAGCTGGCAGAGCTGCTAACACACCCGTGTGTGAGGTTCTCGTCCTGTACACACAACAATCCACACCCCCAGAAGGGGTTTGCCTGCCCCAGGCTGCTGGATACTCGGCACCACAGGCCACGCAGCTCCTATCTGTCTCGGCACAACCACAGCAGATCACGTGCAGGGTAGGAATTGGCTTCCACTGAAAACCCCTCCTGGGTGGCAGTGGAGGCTGAACCAGCTCCTCCTCTCAGATGTGCACCACCTCACCTCCAAACAGGGCCACCCTGTCTCCCTCCATATCTGCCCCACAATGGAGCAGAGTAAGTCCCCTAGCCCATAAATACATGGAAACCCAGGGACGGCAAACTCTGGGGAGCCAGTGCTGTGCATCAGCCGCCAGGGGCTTTTCTCCAGTTCAGCCACCTTGTGCCCTGCTCTTCATGGGCCGTCATGGTAAGTCATAAGCAAGAGACCCTTCCAGAAGCCATGGTGCTCACAGAGGAGAGAGGGGTCCTGGCCTGAGTCATGGAAAACTCACCCCAGTTGTAGGCAGCAGCCAATCCAAGCAAAGGGCAAAAGGGCAGAGGCCAGCTGCACCCCATGGTGCACCCCACCAACAGACTACCAGCACCTCCATCAGGAAGACTGGGGCCCAGAGAAGACCCCCAAGTTGACGATCTGTGCAGTGACAGCTGCAATGTCAGCCACTAGTGAAGCAGACCGACACTGCTACAGCCTACAGTGCACGGAAGCTGGAGTCTTGGTCCACAGGAGGGCTGTGCAGGGAGTGCAGGCAGTGTGGACTGTCAGTCAAGGAGATTAAGAACACACCCTCTAAGAGCTCTGCAGAGCTTTTCAAATGCTTATTTTAGAAAGGGAGACACAGACTTGAATGTGGTCTTTTGTGGGCATAGGTGAGCTCCCTCTGAAACAAGTGTGGGAAGGCCAAGGGCCAGGAATGGCTGATGGGATTCTGAAAAGGTTGACTAAGCCTCTGGCCTCTCTACACAGCCCCCGAGAGCGCAGGTCCTCAGACTAGAGATGCAGAGACCGATAGACCAGAATGGGAGGCCCAGCACAGACCCGCCCAGCTGCAGCCCAGCTGGGCGAGACGCCAGACCCTCGGAGCAGAGCACAGCCTCCCTCTCACCCCACAGCTCAGACACCTCCAGCACAGAGGCTGGAGGTGTGGCTCAAGTGGTAGACTGCCTGCTTTGAAGCATGAAGTCCTGAGTCCCAAAACGGAGCACAGATCTAAATGTAAAGTGAAAATATAAAACTTTGGGAAGAAAACAAGAGAAAATTTTTGGATCTGGGGCCAAGCAAGGACTCTTAGACTGAACACCCAGAGCACAGCTCATGAAAAGGAAAATTGGTAAATTGAGCTTCAGGAAAACTAAAAACCTTAACTCCTGTGGAGACCCCATTAAAAGGATGAGAAGATGAACTAGAGTGGGAGGACAGTTTGCAAAGTCATGTCTGAGAAGGTCTTGATCTAGAAAGAGCCGTCTGAAAACTCAAGAGCAAATGAGACAAGTAACCCAACTGGAAAGTGGGCAGAAGACACTGCAGACACCTCACTGGAGAGAATCTGGGACGGCAAAGGGCATGAACAATGCTCAAGCCCCTAGGGAAATGCAAATTACCCATCAGAGAGGCTGAAGTAAAATGGCAATGCCACCAAACACTGGTGACAATGGCGTGCCCATCGCTTGCTGGGTATGCAAAACAGCTCAGCTAGCTAAAGACAGCTTCACCATTTCTTCCTAAAACCCCACATGCAACTCACACCCAGCCCCCAGCAGGTACACATGTGGACGCTTATCCCAGAGAAATGAAGACCAGCAGCTGTGTCTGGAACAGCCCCAAAGTGGAACCACCCCAAGAGCCCTTCGACAGAGGACTGGCCATCCGCACCTCGGAGCGCTACTCAGCAAGAAAGAGGAATGAACTCCTGACACCTGCTTCACTTAGATGTGTCTGCAGAGAGTTATACTAAGTAGAAAACTCCAGTCTCAAAAACCCAAGTCCTGCGTGGCTCCATGTGCATGACACCCACGTCATAAAGTTATAGACTTGCAATAGATTGGCTGCTGCACCTCCCAGCATCACCTCTGCCTTCCAGACAGGAAGGAGGGGGACAGTCAGCAAACAGCACTTGCAGGGTTTATCACTTCTAAGCCAGCTTCCCTGGAAGCCCCAGTCATTTGAGGCTGTCTCATGGGTGTGAGTGGCCACATGGCCAACCCTAGCTGCAGGCGGCAGGACCTGGCTGGAGAACGAGGGTCACTGGATCGCTGAGGGCATGACTTTGAAGAGTCTCTTGTCCACCGTCTCTCCCTCCCTCCCGCCCACTGGCTGCCCTGAAGTGAGCAGCTTGGCTCCCCCATGCCCGTCCACCATGGTGTTTCTGCCTTGCCAGAGGCTCAGAAGTAATGGCACCAGCTGCCCATGGACTGAACCATGAGTCAAAACAGACCTTTCCTTCTTTAAGTTGATTTTCTCATGCATTTTGTCATAGTGACAGAAAATGACTAATATGCCACCCAGGACAGGCTGCCCCACAGCCACCCCTCTACCCTGGCGGCTTCCACATCGCTCCTGCCCTTCATGGGTGCCCACCCTTCCTGCTTTCTTGGACAGTTAGTGAGTGACAATCGTTCCTGCACAGCACACCATGCTCTGTCCCTCATCCCCAGCTCTGAGCATGGAGTCTGTTGTGGGCCTTAAAAGATATGTCTGTGAACGTGACCTTGTTTGGAACAAGGGTCTCTGCAGATGGGATTAGGCTAAGACTCTTGAAGTCGAGATCATCCTGTATCAGAGCCACTGACGGGAGTCTTTGTGAGAGAAGGGCACGAGGAGGTGAGACACACGGAGGGAAGCAGCCATGAAGATGGAGGCAGAGACTGGAGAGATGCAGCCACAAGCCAAGGGACACCTGGAGCCACCGGGAATGGAAGGAAGCAGGAAGCAGCCTCCCAGGGCCTCCAGCCCGGCCCACACATGGTTTTGGGTTTCTGTCTGAGAGAAGAATTGCCATTTGCTTTGAGCCCCCATTTATGGAAACTTTTCTCAGCACCCAAGCGTGTGTTCACCGCAGCCTCTGACCCGGGCGTTGAGTGGGTAACAGGCTCATCTCTAGTGGACCCAGAGCCGGGAGGGACGGGCTGGTGAGGGCTCCATGGCTTCCTTTGACAGCAACTGTCCCCAGCCATACTGTGCAGGCAGATGGAGAGGGTTCTGAGGGTGCTGAGCTGCCTGTTCCTGCACACTGACCAGCTGGGCTCAGTGTCCCACCCCACACACCAGAAGTGACTGTTGAGCTGAGGTGGGGGTGGAGGAAGCAGCCTCTAGATAACAGAACAGCCCTGTTCCTTCTTAGAGACAAATGACCAGAACACCAAGTTGGGGAACTCAGGCCCAGTGGCCAGCCTGCAATATTTCAGATCCTGGCTCTCAGCGGAGTCCTGGAGGGTCCCTTCAGAACCCTCAGCCTCAGTCACTGAGGCTCTAACTGGTTACCAGAACTTAGTACTCAAGACCACTGAAACTGTTCTCCCACGTTCTGGAGGCCACGGTCTAACACAGGCCTCAGGAAATAAGATTAGGATGGGTGACCCCATCCTGCCTCCTCCAGCTCTTGGTGGCTCCAGCATTCCTTGGCCCGTGGCCATAGTCTTTGTCCCAGTTGCCACATGGCTGCTTCCTGCATGTCTGTCTCAAGTCTCCCTCCGTCCTCTTATAAGAACCCTGGCCATTTTATTGGGCCATCTGAATAGTCCATTCCTAATCCCACCTGCAAAGTCCTCTTACATGCAAGGTAAGGATCACGGGTTCCGGGGATCAGGACATATTTGGGGCTATTTTTCAGCCTACCTCTGTCAACTCCTCTCAAGACAGGGGAAGTCATGGTGCCTCCCGCGTGGGTCAAGGGAGCTGGGTATGAGATGCCCAGCAGACAGCAGAAGTGGAGCCACACCGGTGGCTGCTGCTCTCAGGTTACCATCATGGCTTTCTCACCATGGCTCTGAGGAGTGTGGAGGGCCAGATCTGAGCTCAAGAGGGTCCAATTCCAACAAAGATCCAGTGGCAAGGCTGGTGCTCTGACCAGGCTTTCAAAAGCAGTCGTCGTGGCTCCTCTCTGGACACCCTGTCTGTGACCAAATTTCTCTTATGACCAACTCAGGTGGTGGAAGGTGACAGCCCAGCTGAGCTCAGCCACTGAGAGCAGAAGGCCACCAAGTGTCGACACTCCTGACCAGCCATGCTGCCTACCCCATGCACTTGTCTGGATGCGTGTCACTTGGGAACCAGGGCAGCCAGGGCTGGGCCAGCCCACCCTTGCTCACATGGGGCAGGGCAGGTGAGGGGATGATTTGCAGGCCAGAAGCAGGTCACTATCAGGTGAAGGCCTCCTGTCCACCAGGTACAAAGGCACTGGCCTGCTATCCTTGCTCTGGTCATGCTTGCTACCTGAATTGACTTTTAAAGGGAAAAAAAATCTGTCCTTCCAAAAGAAACAGGTTAGGAGGCTGCAAACAAAGAAAGGACATTAATAAATAAGATGACCTGAAAGTTCTAGAACACAAGCAGTGTGAGCCCAGACTCCCTGCTCCCTCGAGAGCACACAAAGTCCTTCCCTGATTACAGCTGGCTGGGCTTGTTCTCAGTCTCGCTCTCTCTCTCTCTCTCTCCCCGCCCCCTTCCTCTCTCTCTCTCTCTGGAAGAGTTCTCTGGGAGTCCCCCGACAAGCACTGCACATTGACCACAATTGTGGATGCAGGAGGCGGAGAGGAGCTGGCTTTAGAGGTGGGGCACCGGGGGGAGGATGAGCGTGCAGGCCACTGGCGCCCGTCCACGCCGCATCCCTCTGTGGGACCCGGCCAGCAAGAAGGAAACACACTGTGCTGACCAAACGTTGCCAGATGTGCCGGACAACGCAATGGTTTTAAGATCCTCGATTACTCTGGGGAGCCATCCTGAGGGGTGACTTCCTCGTGGCTCCCTTGAAGCAGGAAGCTGAGTCCGAGCCAACACTGTGGCTTGAGACTTCCAGAGGAACCTCCTAGGGCCTGGCAGTGCGGCTGCGTCCAAGGACATATCCTTCTGGCCACTCTCACGACTTGGCAAGAGTACTGACCATCTGGGTGTGCCCCAGTCATGACTTACGGGACCTAGTGACCTCTCCTGTTGACCAAATTTTCCTTGATGCCCCACAAAGTGCACTTTCAGTACTGTCTCCCCAGGTCACAACAGACATCACTAATTAGTCACCAAAACCCAGATAGGGCCTCGGAATCCTTTACCACTTAGGACCTCCCATCAGCTGTTCTGAGGTTACCTGGGATCACCGTTGCAGGCAAGTGCATACCTCAGGTGCTATTTGAAACGTGTGCACAGGATGTGCGTGAGTCCATGGACCTTTTATAGTTTCAAGGACAAAATCCCTCTTAGTAGCCAAGCAGCATCCTCAGGAGAAAAATGGCCAAAGGCTTAACACTGAGAGCCAAGAGCTCCCAACTAGGTGAAGAACACCTAGCTGGGAGCCTCCAGGTGTTTACCTGGGGGAGAAGGGATCGGTGGGGGTATTTGTCAGGACATGGGAGCATGGCATACAAGGGGTTGCCAAGACACGGGAGGAACAGGGTGAGCAGGCCGACTGTGCTGAAGCCAGCAGGTGTGCAGCTGGCCTTATAGAGCCTCTTCAAGTCTCCGCTGCTCAAAGCAGAGTCACTCAGAGTTCAGAGGGGTGACACGGGCTATGGCTGGGCACAAGCAGCCAGGCTCAAAGGCCACACATCCTGTGACCCCTCACTGGACACATCCAGACAGATGAATCCACAGACAGAAGGTAGGTTGGGAGTAGCCAGGGCTGGGGACACAGGGTGACTGCTTATCGGAGATGGAGTTTCTGTTTGGGACAATAAAAACATTCAAATTGAGAATGGTCAGAGGTGCATGGCTCTGTACGTAGACGAAAACCCAGAGCTTCTTCACACTGTAAACAGGCACAGCGCACGCAGTAGAACACCTGCCCAGCAAGCATGGAGCCCTGAGTTCAAACCCCAGTACCACCATAAAAGCAGGGAGGGGGGCGAAACTTATGGTATGTGAATTATATCCCAATAATATTTTTTAAAAGACACCAGCTGGAGAGAGCAAGCTTCATTTGAACGGCCCTGGGCTGCAGGTGGGGCTCGGCAGCTTCCTGGCCAGGCGTCCTTGGCCAGTGTCCACACGCCTGAGGTCTAATTTCTTTGTCCGTAAACAGGTTATGACTCTGCCTTGCTGGGCTGTTGGGGCGCTGGTTAGGATTGGAAACCACCATACAAACTGCCCAGAGCACAGAGGACACACTCAGATCCAGGTCCCTCAAAGAGCAGCCCTGGGCTGCGCCAGACATGCTAAAGCCAAGAGCAACCCACAAAGCGGGTAGCATTTGTGCCACCTGGGCACCCCAGACAGATGCTCTGATCAGCAGGGAATTGTGTCCGCCCTCACCCTCACTCTGTGGAGGCCTGTGGTGAGAACACACTATAGGAACAACAAACCAGACATCCCACCCCACTCTTCAAAAAATGATCACCACCCAGGATTTGGGGAGGATGCGGAGGACAGTGAGAGACCCCAGCCGGGGTGGCTCCACAGTCTCACCAGCAGATCAAGCCAGATACGGATCCATCCAACGTGTGTCCTTTAAGCTGCTCCTGCCCCATTCACCCTGCACCTAAGGAAGCTGAGGGCCACCAGAAGCCACCAACTCCAGCGTTACAGTGGGGACAGCACTAGCAGCCAATGATCATGTAGCTTCAGGGCTGAGGAAATCACAGAATAGAGGCAGGAGCTGCAAAACAGACCTCAGTCCGGGTCTGGAAAGCAGAGGAGGGCAGGTCACTTCTTGGCTGGTACCGAGACACTTCGGATTAGCAACCATTCCCGAGGAAGCAGAGCCAGGAAAACCTGCCTCACTCACGGCAATTATGAACCTGAGGGACACAGGCCAAGGCGACTGGGCCACAGAGAGGGACACAAACAGGAACCCAGCTGCTCGCGCCTCACCCAAAGGGGTTTCTCCTCCTTTATGGCTTACACAGGCACCAGAAGTAATGCGTACACCTCAGCCCGACGTTAGAAGGCTATGGGGACATGGGTGTCCTCTGTTTCTGCATAGGATGCACTGACCACAGTGGGGACCAACTAGATGGAGCCAAGGGACAGTCAGATAGCACCACGTTCTTATGTCAGCCACACTGGGACAAGAACTCCTGGTAACATTGTCAACAACGGTTTAAAAAGCCACATACACCCTCACTCCTGTTGCTGCTCGGGACGCTGGAGGACTGAGAAACCACGAACTAACGCTTTAGTCCACGCCAGATTTGCACGCCTGGGGGGACATGGAACTGTCCCCTATTAATTCCATTAACAAGCGCTCACGACCAAGGTGACCAAGCCAAGAGGCACCTACCGCAGACCCTTCACCACGGCTCTGGCTCCATCGGCGTCTACCAAGGATCTGAGGGAGATCCGGGAAGTTATTGTCACTTTCGTTCACTTTGTAACGCGTAACAGACACGTCAAGTGAGTACCAGGAAGGGCCTGCTTTGAGCCGTGTCCGCATAAGAGAGTCGAGAAGAGAGAGACTTAGAAAGGCCGTCAACAGAGTCGGTTATCGGTGGCACACACGTAAGACCTACGGTACACAAATGCAAGCTGTCTGTCCCAAATGGTCATCTGTCCCAAATGGTCGTCTGCCCCAGTTGGTGGGGGGCATGCAGCCCTCCTGCCGCCTTACTTTGTCAAAAGAGCCGTAATGAGATGCACATTTAACAAAATACACAGCTAATTGGGTTTGTTGGTGGCACATCCCAACCCGGATGCTAAGAGATAAGCCGGTCACCTGGAACAGATCACAGACAGGAAAGAATAACGCAAGCAGCTAACAGAAAACGTTAATTAGGGAGGCCTCCCTAACAGAGAGACAGACAGAACGCTCTTCCTACCAAGTGACTTTGCTTTTTGAGTCCCCGGCCTTTGGTCCAGCACTGGAATTTTTAACAGGAAAACAAAATGCTTTGTTTTGCCTTGAAGATGTTTCCAGATTTCTCTCTCACATGACTCGCTTGCAAGTCTGGATGCATTAATAATAAGAAACACAGATTGCCCTGCTAGCACCACATCCCGGCTCTGACGTCCTGAGGCTGGTGCCCAGAGCCAGGGCCACAGGAACCATGCACTCACCCTGCAGCAAATTGTGGCGTGTCTGCCGTGTGGCTGTGGTGGGACAACTAGCCTCGAGTCCTGGCTTCATGACCCAGGTGCCCGCTGCGGCTGCGGCGTGTCTGGGTCCACATCTTCTCCCTCTCTCTCTCACTCGCTTGCTCGGCTGGCTCTCAGCTGGGAAGTTTCAAGTTCCAGGCAGGCTGGGATTCCCTCTCCCCTTCCCACACACTTAACCCTGCTTTGCCTGGTTAGGAGGGTGCGGACAAAGTCAATCCTCCACGTTGGGATCTGTCCGGCCTCCTGGCTTCCCCTCTCGCCTGCTCCTTCAGCAACTCGAACACGTGGCTAGGATGTTGGGAGGTGAGGCTCCTCCAGGGTGTGTGGCTTCCCGGGGCGCTGGGCTCCTTTCCCTGGGCAGCAGGAGGGTGCACCTGCTAGCCAGGAATTCGAAACGCCCTACCTGGGGGTGACCAACCTGCATGTCCAGGGGGTCACACCCTCTGCATTGCATCCCTGAGAGAGTTAGCCACAGAGCCCACCCCATGCTCAAAGGCACGGACTAGTGGGGAGGGGGGGGTCCCTAGCCACTGCTTAGTTCTCTTCCAGGGCCCCATTTCCTCTCCTGCAAGACTCAAACAGCACCCATGTATGCGGACTGGGTGAAGCTGTTTGGGTGGCTCATTGCCTGTGCAATCCAGAGTCATCAGAGTCCAGCCCCTGAGTGGCAGCCCGTTCTTCCTATGACTACCAGGGAAACTGAGGCATGGGAAATATACCATGGCCATAACTTACCCCATAAGTATCCTGCACTTCTGCCCCTGCTGGGCAGGGAGGTTGGATGGTGGACAGAAGGAGCCATGACAGCAAGTGGTCCTTGGAGCTAATATGGCCCTGGTCGAATTAGCAGGGTCATGGTCTTCTGCTCTTTTTCCATGGCTTGAGGCTTCCACAATGAGCACCAGGACTTTTACAATCAGGAAATGAGCGTTTAAAAAATACAAACGCAAACCCCCTTACTTCTCCTTCCTCATCATTGGCACTTTCTTTGAAATTCCTTTTGGAGTTTCTGCTTTTCTGTTTCTACCTTTATCTTCCATCTGCGGTGATACTCCAGCTCCCCCGCCATTTTCTGGCGCCTTCCCAACAGCCCCTGGCTGGCCGTGCTCCGCACAGGTGCACACGAGGTAGGGAGGGAGCACCCTCAGCACAGCTGAGAAGCTGCGATGCCATACCGATGCAAAAACTGGCTCTGGCTTCCTGAAAACTTCTAGAAAGGATCCCCTACCTGCCAGCCAAAGAGAGATCTGGATTGGAGGGGATGTTGGGGAGCAGCAGTGGCGAACTGGGCACACGTGTCGTGGAATGGGGTTGGCACGCTCTGGTCCTCAACCCTACAACTTCCCCTTCCAGGACTCACATCCCTTCTTCCTTGGGTGCTGCTAAACACTGGACCTTGACCCCAGGGAGGACAGTAACAATGACGCCAGGGCATTGTGCAAACATAGTACATGCTTGAATGTGCACCCATACAATACTGTCATGGCGTGTAGTCATGGCTGATGGTCATGGTGTGTGGTCGTGGCATGTGGTCATGGGGCATGGTCATGGGGAGCAGTCATGGGCGGTCATGGCGGTGGTCAGGGAGGATGGCATGGCAGGGAGTCGGTGGGGTGGTCACACGGGTAATCATGGCAGGTGTGGTGACACACTAATACACACTCTGGACACTGACTGTCACCAGGCCTGTTCTCGACATCGAGCACCTGACCACCAAGCCAGCAAAAGGTCTGTTGCCTGCTCCCGTCACTCACTGGAATAAGAGTGGGCAGATAACGGGTTGGTGGACATGCAAGGACATGAAAGGGAAGCATCTGAGAGCAACACCGTGGGCAGAGAATCAAACAGGGGGCCTGTTGTAGGGGGCTGGCTGCCCCTCTGAGTAAGGGTCAGGGGTCTGGGGACGGTCTGCGATAGCCAGTCTTGTGGGCCAGTGTGGCTGAGCTGCAATACCCTCCTTACTTGATCCAAGGTGGGCCTACCTGTGCATGAAGGTGTCTGTAGGTGTTGCCAGTCTCAATGACCTGTGACTCTGAGAACAGGAGAACGTCCTCAGTGGTGGACAGCCTGGTGGACAGCCTCATCCACACAGCTGAAGGGCTGAGAAGAAAACAGGCTTCCCTGTGGTCTCCGCCTCAGCTCCTGCTTAAGCTGCTCTGTAGACTTCAGGCCAGCCAGGCCTGCAGTTGTGCAGCCAGTGCACACAAAGCACCTCTCTGTGTGGAGCGTCCACTCTCCAAAGGCCCTTCACAAGTCCTACAGTGTGGGCTTCTGCACGGGGTGTCCCCTGCTCACCGAGTTCCGCCCAGCTGGAACGGCCTGTGTTGCTCAGTTCCTCCCAATGCTAGTAAGTCTGCCTCTGGCACAACGTGACTGGCCAAAACCATGTCTTCCCAACACTGAACTGACTGCACTTACTGGAGTCTATATTTTTAATCACGAGCTCCATTGTATAAAAAAAGTCGGGAGGGGGGGGTAGAAAAAGAACTTCTAACCATGAACTTGGCAGATCCACACCAATAGCTTTCACTTGACTGCATGTTGGAAGCACTAGGGGCAGTTTTGGAACCTCTCAGTGCCTGGGTCCCTCCAGACCAGCTAAGTCAGTCCCCTGGGGTGGTGTTGGCAAGCTCACAGCTCCTCCTGTGTCTCCAGGGCCTACAGAGGTCAGCTGCTTGAAGCAAAAGGACTCTGAGTGAGAAAACTTTGCACAACACGTTCTCCTCTGCGGGACAGACACAGAGTGTATCCGGGTGACCACACGCCCACTTTTGAGAAGAATTGAAGCACCAGACACTGGCTTCCCAGGTAGAGGCAGCAGGGTGGCTTGTCCTTAGTGAAGGTGGCATATGGCCTGACATGTTCAAATAACCCAAGCTGGGAGAAGGCTGAGAATCCTTCTCAAAGCCCTGCATGTTGGAGCAGACAGCAATGCTGGCCAAAATAGAAAACACCCAGGCCGGTCCCTGACTCTGAGCACAGCACTGTTGCTCCAAGCTGGTGAGCAGGTGTTTTGTCCCTCACCTGCAGCTCTGCCATCCTCAGGCCCTGGGAGCCATCCAGGACAGCCGTGAGCATGGGGTGGACGCCCTCCTCCACCCGAAGGTGTGGTGGATCTGCCAGGGAGAGCCAGAGGCCAGGGGCTGAGGGCAGGACAGACTGGCCCCATGGGGTGGGGACCACAGGGGAGCTGAGTTCTTCTCTGACTGTCCCTGTCAGGTCAGTCACGGGCTGCTGCCTTGCTCTCTGTGGAATGGAGCCTGTCCTCCCCTTCTTGTCACCCTGAGAGTGACACCATCACTGCTGTAGGGGAGGGTGCAGGAGTGGAGAGGTGACCCTGGATACCAGGATTTGTTTACCACTCTCAGACACGGGTTGAGGGCACTCATCTGTTTTGCCCTCACCTCCTCAAGCGTCTGCCTGAATCCCTGCGGTGGCCTCTGGCTGCTGGCGGGGAGTCGAGGACTCATGGCAGCCCCCAGCCGTGGGCCACTGACGCATCTCACCGTTGAGCATTGAGGATTTTCAACTTTTTTCTTACATAGAGCCTGGCAAAGGCCGGGACGTAGCCCTGCTAGAGATCTGGCCAGACACCCTTGGCAGGAGGATCCCGCTTCCATCACAGAACAGGCTGGAGGTGGAGGGCCTGAGGGCAGGGATGTTGACAGGGACCAAGTGAGGGTCATGTGTGTCCAGCAGCTGATACACAACAACTTGCCAAGGAAAGAAGGGATGGTGGAGGGCCTGGTGGACACACATTGGTGAGTAAGTGGGGTAAAAAACACGTGTGTACCTTCACAGGTATCCATGATCCAAGCACACTCGTTTTCCATTCTGTCTGCCATGGGCCCAGGGCTCTGGCACCCAGGCCTAGAGTGTCACCAGCAAGCATGTTCTCAGTTCTTGGGTTCAAACCCTCTTTTCCACTAAAAGTGACCAGGACTCCTTGGAGAAATGGCCTGGCCAAACACAGGCAGGGAAAGTGGCAAGCTGGGTCGGGGGCGGTAACACATGGCTCCCACACCGATGGGCACAGCGGAAGGCTGCAATAGAGAAAGGAGGCTCTGTGGGTGAGGAGTCTGGCAGACGCTGAGCAAGTCAGTCAGCCTTTGCTTTGCAGTGACAGGTAGAAATGTCACCCACTGACAGACGCAGGGTCACCCACCTCCTCCAAAGAGACCTGAGGACCAGTTGAGGGGCCTCCTGAGAAACAACCCAGACGTAAGGAGACAGTGGGGACAGGACAGCTCGGTGCAGAGTGCATGCCAGCTGGCTCTCTGCTCTTTGGAAACAGCCGGTCAGACTGAACCATGTCGATCACCTGAGGACAATGATGCTGAGGGACAGCTGAGTGTCCCTGGTGCCTCACTCTGTGGCTCAGAGCACCGCTGCTACCCACGCTGCATCCCAGACCAGCTGGAGGCCACTGTCTGCAAGGATGCTGGACCTGGAGCTGCTGCTTCACCGCATGTCCTTCTGTCCATGGCAGGATCAGCGTGACTGCTGAGGCCCAGCCTGGAAGGCTGCGGGAATCAGAGGAGGGGAGACAGGCCCACCAGTTGGCCTCTCTTTGCCTGGGCCTTCCTGGATGTCCGTGGTCCATGCTGGGCCCAGTGTCCAGGGCCCAAGCCAGGCAGGTGGCTGGCAAGGAAGGATCTCCCTCCTTTGGGGGGTGGGGAGGCTCTGTTGCTTTCTTTCTTCCCCTCCCAATTGTGACAACTTCAAGTGCCACTGTCCCCCGGGTGGAGGCAGAATCACCCAGGTCCTGGTCAAGAATCACTGGGTCCTCCTGCCCCGTCCCCCCTCCCGGTGGGAGACCTGGTTAGCAAAACGATGCCAGGACTCTGCACGGAGCCAGGAAGGATGCACTGTGGCCTCAGGCCTGACCACACCGAAGAGAAGCATGGAAGAGAGTCAACTTTCCTGGGACCCAGGCCGCCGACAGGGGTCCTGACAAACCCCACAGAAAGCGAAGCATTGACCGCTGCAGCAGGTCAGCAGCTGGCTTGAGGTCCACGACGCCCACTGCACTGACATCATTCTCGAATGTCTCCCAAAGGCCAGGCACAGGGCAAAGGCCAGGAGGAAGCTGGGGCTGGGGAACTCAGGGATTCCTGGAGCTGCCCGGCCTCCAAGCTCCAGCGCTGTCTCTGGCCCTGGAGGCAGAGGAAGCCTGGGACTGCAGAGACCCCCACGCCCACTTGGACTGGCCAGGAGCCAGTGGGCCTGTGTGGTCAGATCCGGAGGTCCTCACAGGGTGGCCAGAAAGCCAGGCCTGATAGAGGATTCTCATCCTGACAGCCCGGCTGCCTGAGCACGTGGGGCACAGAGATCCGGAGATACCTCAAGTGGGGTCTGGGCTGAGCTGCCCTGCGGGGCAGGGGCTCCAGACCTACTTCCTGCAACAAGACCACCAGGACACAGTTCTGGTTCTAGGGCTGGGTGCTGTGCCCTTCATCTGAGGCCAGGAGCACCTGAAGGCCACCAAACGGGGGTTGTACTGTCGCTCGGAACCAGGGCCCATGAGCCAGCATCTGCTTACCCCTCCCCTCTGCACCCTCAACCCAATAGAGACTGGGCTCCCCGAACCTTTCTGTGCAAGAAAACAGAGGCTAGGTCCGACCGAGACGGTCCAGGTTCTGTGCGCTGTGGCTCTGTGATCTTGGCGCTCCTTCGGACACAGGGATGCAGATCACCCCCCCCCCCCGAGCCTCTGTCAAGGGCAAACATGAAGTGAATGCTCACTGGCTGTCAGGGCTCTGACTGGCATCACCCTGGTGTCCTTCCTTAGTTAGGCACGTTGGTCCCATGGGTGGTAAGAATCTCCTGGGAGCTATTCCCACACCCAGAATGTGAGCAACGGCCTCTGTGTTGGAAGAGACAGCAAATTCCACACCCCACCAACTCCTGGCAGGTCCCAGGTGGGCCTCAGTCACAGTAGCCCAAGGGATAGGAGGAAGCCACTTGAGCAGGTGGCTCCCCAAGAGACCTCCAGGTTGCGCTGAGTGACTTTCACTCACACTGCAGCCCTGCAGCTCAGCCCTGAGCTCCTCTACTCTGGGCAGAGCAAGCAGGTGCAGGGCTCCAACGCTGCCAGGGCTGGGAACCCATCTCTGAATCCTACAGAAAAGGAAGCAGGTTTGAGAGCAGGCAGGTTCCACCCCAGGCTCTGCGGCTGGAGCTTTCCCGGCCGAGCTCAGCTTCCTGCAGCTTTGGAAAAGGTCTTTGTCCTTTTGTGCCGCCGTACGCTCTCTTCCTCCACACTAGCTTCTGGCCCAGCCTGCCCCAACTCTCTGCAGAGGACATTGGGTCCCCTCTAACAGTCCCTGCGGACATGCATGCTGCCAGGGTTGGTACCAGAGCGTGGCAGCCTCGGGTATGGGACACCACCAAGAAAAGTAGCATCTGGGTTGGCGACTGAAGCTGGTGCCCCAGGAGCTCGCCAGGCTGTGGCCGTGTACAGGAAGTACAGTTCATGGTCATTTTGTCACCTCTGAGCAGCCAGGAGAAAGGCCACTTTGTCTCCCCAAGTGGTTTCTGTCTGTGCTGAGGACTCACCCTTCATCACGCCTGCCTCCAACAGCGGACACAGGTCTGCACCAGGCCCAGTGCTCGGCGAATTCAGATGCCGGGGATGAAGCCCTTCTAGAAATGAGGCTCATGAGAGGCTGGAGGCAGCGGCTGACTCACACAGGTGAGGCTCGGCTCGGCTCGGCGCTGCTCAGCTCAGCTGGAGCGCACCCACCTGGGGCAGAGGGCGGCCTCAGGCTTTCCTGGCATCTATCTCTTCACCGGTGTTGCCACCGGGAAGAGAGATGCTTGTCAGAGAGAGATGGAAGATTATATGATTTTCCTCTCTGAGCCACACGGTCCTTTTGGGCACAGTGACACCTGACCACGTGCAAAAACACTTCAGCAGACTGGCTGGAGGGGCTGAGCACCCACCCGAGGGCTAACCCCTTCTGGGATGAGGGTGGCATCTCCCAGGGAGCATGCGGTCCGCGGGGTGCAGGCTGAAGTGGGCAGAGCGTGAATTTGGAGGCGGCAGTGGAGTGGGGTTTGGCACACATGGTCTAACTGCTCGTGCCTCCCCCTCTTGCTCAGCCGGTTACAGCGAGGTTGCTTATGCTGAGTGTCTGTCTCATGAGGCTGCAGTCAGGTTCCGGGAGGTGACACACTTAGTGCAATCCCTGACCCCGAGCAAGCAGTACGTTGACAATTTTGCCCCAAGTCCCATGTGCCATGCATCCCCAAACTAGGAGGGTTTGAGCATGGTTCCCGGCCAGTGAGGTGGCTGCACTGAGCCCACCACGGTCTCCGGCCACCAACATTCCCAGTGTGCTGCCACCCTCCAAGGGGCAGCCACCTTGGCCTTGCCCAACAAGGCAATTATCTTCTCCATGAGAGTCTGAGAACGCAGAGGAACACAGACAGCGGCCCTTGCGTGGGCGCCTGGTGGCTTCTACCCAGTACTAACGTTTTGCCCAAGGGCGATTCCAAAATCATGAGGCTGCAGCTACAAGTAATTTTTTTTTCTCTTATAGCCAAAATGCATAATGGTATAAGATTTTCCCATGATGAAAATGGTTCTTGCCTACTGGGCCCCAGGGTTATGTGTCAGCAACACACGTGGCATCTTAGCAAATCCCTCAACACGCATGCTTGAGGACACTGGGCCCTGTGGACACAGAACAGGGAGACAGCATCGGTGGCTGTGCTACACAGTCCCGTTCCAGCTGGAAATGGCCAAACTGTCAGCCCAGGGGAGACCCGGCATCACCCACTCACACCCCCAATCCCCGGCTCCATCTTGTATGGCAGGGAGAAGGAGCAGGGTGGTTCTCTATCTTGCACTCTCTGTCTCTCTCTCTCTCTCTCTCTCTCTCTCTCTCTCTCTCTCTCCCTTTCCCCCTTCGCTCCTGGTATATTCACACACGAGCAAAGGAGGAACAGCCCTGAGGCTCGGAGGACTAAGGGCTTCCTAGGTCCGAGGCACGGCCATCAGGTGAGAGTGAGAGGTCCAGCCAGGGCAGTGAGACCCTGGGCTGGACCATATCGCCCGAGGGGGCCCTCGCTACACGACAGAAAATGAACACAAAACAGAAGTGAGGCTGCCACACAGCCTAGGGCTGCAGGTACAAGTTCCCCGCCTTCCTGCCCCTTAGCGCTTAGCTCCCTGGTGGAAATGCCCACCCTGCCATGTTCTCTGAGCCCAGTCAGGTGCTTGGCCCAGTCTCTGTGACACACAGTTGCTCTGTGAGGGACTGTTCTTATCACTGTTTTGTCGTTTGCGTCCTGGCCTCTGCCATGGCTTATGTCTTAGACATCACCTGATTTTAAATACCTATATATAATAGTGGCTGGGCGTGGTGGCTCACGCCTGTAATCCTAGCTAGCTACTTGGGAGTCAGGATGATTATGGGTTGAAGCCAGCCCCACTCAGCAAAAAGTTAACGACACTCCATCTCAACCAATATCGGGACGTGCAGCATCTGTCTGTCATTCCAGCTATGTGGGGAAGCACCAATAGGAGGTCACAGTCCAGGCTGGTCTGGGAATAATAAAATAAGACCCTATCTCAAAAATAAAAATGACCCCCACAAAAGGCACTGGCAGAGTGGCTCAAGTGGTACAGTCATATGCCTAGCAAGCGTGAGGCCATGAGTTCAAACCCCAGTACAAGAAAAATAGCAATCACTAAGCTGAGGGCCTCTTGCCCATCCAGGACAGGGTTGGACACAATGGGGGATGTGCAAGAGGCTGACAGTCCAATCAGAGGACCAAGACTTTAAAGTGTGGTTCCACTTATGTCCCTCCCACATGTGGACAGCCCAAGACTAGCAAGGACAGCAGGGTACGACAGTCCTGAGGGTGCCGGCACCTCCCACAGCCAAGTCTCCTGGGAAGCTAGCTCCCTGGGGCCCGGGGTGGGGAGCACAGAGACTCAACAGTGAAACGAGGATGACAGCGAGCTCCCCGACTTGAAAGGGACGGTACATTTCTCGGGCCGGGACTTCAGCTCTGACTCTTGCACGGCCACTTACAGAGGAAGAGGCCCATCCAAACCTGCAGCTTTCTACCCTTGGGTTTATAAAATTGGGACTGTTTCCCTCCATCCCCCCCCCCCCGTCCCCGCCACTGGCCCTGCAGAAGTGCTTGGCGTTTGTAAACCAGCTGTCTGCCATCCTGTCTGTCTGTCTTCCCCGTGGGTAGCTTTGTTCTTCGTTTGCGTTGGTGACTGCTCCCAGGGCCATCCATCACCATGTGGCTGCTGGATTCTGATGGTCTCGGATAAAACAGGGACACGGTGCCTGGAAATCCATCTTCTGAGGCCTCTTGGGTGCCAGATGCAGTGAAGGTCTGGTCCGACTCTAGAGGACTAGAGATGGCAGTGGACACCAGCCATGGCCCTCAGGCCCCTGCTGGCAGTGTCCGTTGCTGCCCGACGTGAGAGCCCAGAGACCCACTCACTACGTTCCCATGGGCACCATGACCACTGGAGGGGCCTGTGGATGGTGGGCCACCGTGGGTGCAGATGGAGGCAGAGTGGGGGCTTGTGTCATTTTTTCCGATTGGTTCAGTGGGTGAGCAAGTTAACGCCTGCACACTGGTGTGGGGAGAGGACTATGTAAAGGGGTCAAGGTGAGGGGAAGTGAATGACCCATTGGGCAGAGGGACACCCAGAGGTGAAGTCCAGCACGGGAAATGCAGCAGTTAATGAGTTTCCCTCCGAGCTCAGAGGGGAAGGGCTGGTGGGTGTCTGGAGTTTTGACCGTTGGGGCTTTGTTTAGGTGAGTGCCGGCAGGTTGGGGTGCTCCGGGGGTGGGGATTACAGCTCCCCTGCTGAGGGAGACCAGAAGTACCTGTGACCTGTGCTCCAGGGTCAGACTCCCTGCGCCTACGTTTTCTCAACTTCTTTCAGCGAGGTCATGATTTTCTGTACCCCTTATAGCCCTTCCATTAGATTTACTTGATACGTTATAGTTTAAGGTGATTTTGTGTTTATACAGGGTCTCCCTATGTAGTCCAGACTGGTCTGAAACTTGAGGCTCTCCTGTCTCAGCCGCCCAGGTGCTGGGATTACAGACATGTACCATCATGGTGAGGTGGGTGCGCCTCTGGCGTGGGTTTTGTTGGAACCTTTGGTCATGTGGTGGGCACTCCCTTTGTTCCTAGAATGCTTTTTCTCGATGACATTTGGAATGGATGCTGCTTCTACTCCTGACAAGGTATCCATCTCCGTGAGCAAGGGCTGGTGGAGTGGCTCAACCTCCAGTGGTAGCAAGTGTGAGGCCCTGAGTTCAAACCCCAGGACCGCAAAAAAAAAAAAAAAAAAAAGACTCCAGTTTGACCGTGAGCAAGTGAAGCAAGTGAGATGGTCTGTATGTTGCCGACTTGACTCGCTGTCTTATCTTGGATTTTTTTTCAGTCAATGACCGAGGGGGATCACTCGTTCATTCTCACTCTGCTGACCTTTTCATGCTACACACTGGGGCTTCCAACTCACAAACAGACTGCATCCCTCCATTTCCTTAGGTGTCTTCACTTTCCTTCCTGCTATTGGTCCCAGACATCTTTTGTCAGGTTTACTTGAGCTCAAGTTGCATGGCATCTCTGTGGAACAGGATTTAGGTGTCCAGCGTTATTTCTGGCACTGAGGAGTGTACTGATCTGTGGGTGTTCTTGTGACCAGCAACTCTGCCACGTCCACTTGTTGCATTTAGTCTGTCTGAGGGTTTCTGTAGATTTCTGCCAAATGTATACATCCATGTCACCTGCAATCACTGACGGTTTCTCTTCGGGCTTTCCACTTTCCTCATCTTATCCCAGTGGCTGGCTAGTTCCTCCCATCTGTGTTGCACACCCATGGGGCTTGGCAGCCTTACCTGTCACATCTCAGGAGAGGGCTGTCCACATCCACAGTTAAGGGACCTTTGAGCAGATTAAAGAAGTTCCTGTCTATTCCTAGTTTACTAACAGTTCTCTTAATTGTCATTGGGTGAATTTTTTACTTTTCTGCTTTATTAAGATAACCACATGTGAGCCGGATGTGATGGTGCACACTTCTAATCCCAGCACATGGGAGGCAGAGGTAGGAGGAGCTCAAGTTCAAGGCCAGCCTGGAGCTACACAGTGAGACCCTGTCTCAAAAACAAACAAAAAGGCTTTGTTAATGTGATGAATCACATTGGTTTTTAAAATATGACACCAAATTTTCAGGCTTGAACCCAACCCAACCTGGTCTGAACCCAGCCTGCTCATGGATTGTATGGGATGCTCACGGGCAACCCTGGACTAGAGCTTTCACTGAAATACCCGTCAGGCTTTGGCGTCGAGGTTGTGTTGCCTCATGAAATGGAAACTGAGCTGTTGTTGTATGAAGAGTGTAAATGGATGTCGTTCTTGCTTCAACAGCTGGAGACGCTTGCCAGTGAAGTGCAGGCAGAGCTCAGAGATTTTCTTCTGTGACAAGACTAAGTGACAGATAAGACTTCATAAGAAGAGAATGAGAAAGCATCAGTAATATCGCATACCATAAGACGTGCAGGTAGAGGATGTAAGGATGGGTACTGAAAGCTGCTGAAAAGTGGGAGGTGGTGGGAGGTAAAGGGGTGAGGGAGAGCAATGGAAGGGGTTGAATGGCAAAAAGTAAAGCACACCACCGTGGGGACACTTGAGACACCCCTTTGAACATCAACTTAAATATTAATAAGGAAAACCAGGCCTGTGAAATAGGCACAGTGTGTGTGTGTGTTGGGGGTGGTGGTGCAGGAAAGGGGGAAGAAGGTGGATGGACTTCGTATACCTCTATGAAACAGAACTAAGAAACCTCTCGCAATTGCTTTAAGTGGGGCAGGGAGGGGGCTGACGGGGAGACGATGGGGCAAGGTAACCAATGTACAATATAAGTCTAATCAGAATTGTCACTACGATTTCCCCGTCTCCGACAATGACAATAGCCTAATAAAAATGTTACATATCTATACATATATATATATATATATATATATGAAGACTTCCTAATGATGGGAGCCACTAAGATGCTCCATTTCTCCCAGCACTGGTTTTAGAAGTTGGCGCTTCCCTAATGACATCGCTTCATCTACCCTTTCCAGCTCCGTGTTTTTGGAAGTGTCATGGTTCACGACCCGAGGGTCTGTGGTGCTCCTTGTGGTGGTCACGTGTGTCTGCTTTGCTTCTGGTCTGGCTGTACCAGGGGTTTACCAACTGCAATGACCTTTTCCAAGAACCGGCTTGGGTTTTGTTGGTTGATTGTACTCTACTCTACCTTTTGTTTTCCATCTCTCAAGTTTCTGCTTGTCTTTAAATTTTCCTGTAAGCACAGCTTTCGATGCGTTCATTCCACAAGTTTTGATTGACACATCATTCTGTCACTCAAAAGTACTTCACATGTCCGTTTTTCATTTCTTGACCTACAGGTTATTTACAAGTGTGTCTACTTGATATTGCTTATGAAGTTTTATCTTAATCCCGTTTGCTTTGAGACTATCCTGTGTGCCATCCCAATCCCGTGACCTCAGCTGAGACTTCCTTTATGGTTTGGCATGTGGCTGATTCTGATAAAGGTCCAAAGAGCACTTGAAACGCAAGTGTCCGCTCAGGCTGCTGACTCTGGCGTTCCACACACGGTACTGGGTTCGGGTGTTCTACGTCCATATGGATTTTTACCCACTGGGTTTCTAAATGTTTGTCATTGGTACTGAACTTAAAATCTTAAAACTGAGGTCTTGAAATTCCACCCCACTGTAGGTGGTCCATCCTTCCTCTCCTGGTCTGGGGTCTTTGGTGTCCTGTGTGCCTGGACGTGGGTTTTTTTACTGTTCTGTCCACTCGAGGTGGGTTCTATTCTCTGGATCCTTTTCATACCCTCTCTCCTGCTCTCCATTCTCTCCTGGATTCTTGTCCAGACATGTTTCATAGACTTTCTACTCTCTGCCTCGGGTCCTTCCCCTACCACCTCCATCTCCTGGGGCTCAACCCGCCTCAGGTGAACCTCTGGGAAGGTGAACCCTCTCCTCAGCCACCTTCAGAGGTGGCCAGTCTCCCACCTGGCTGACACAGAACCTGTCATGCTTAACATGTTAGGGAGATGCCCACCCCTTGTTTCCACACCTCGGAGATCCACTGACCAGCCCAGGAATCCCGATGGGTTGGACACGGACAGAGGCATGATAGTTTGGGACAGCAACTCTGAACTCCTTAGAAACAGCACTGAGCCCCATATTCTCAGTCAGTAAGCACAACTGTATTGGTGTTTCCCAAACCCCACTAACATGACTGCCAGAACAGTACAGAGAACCAGACCAGGCACTGCAGGCTACGTGCGATTCAAACCACCTCTCGCACCTCTATCTGGAACTATTTTCACTGCCTTTCAAAACACTTGGATGCTGAGGCATACCCCTGGGTACGACTGTCCCCCAGGCCTCCTGGGTGCACCTTCCTGAAGCCAGTGCATTTGTAAGAGGATGCAAAGTCACACAGCTGGGATGGAATTAGCTTTACTTTCAAGAATTCCTGCAACACTGGAGTGGGACTCCAACTGCCCCAGGGGATGTTACAGTGACTGCAGGGAGGGTCCCAGGGTTGATTCCCCAGCAGCACAAGCACCCCACCCAGAATGGGGCGCCTGGGGGGGAACCAGGCAATAGCACTGAAGCTGTGTGCTCATAAATACAACTTTATTTCATTAGAAATGCATAATTACAGTGTGTGGGAACATTCCCCTAGAAAAGTAGGTAAGCAACATTTCCATCAAAATCATTAGCTGTCTTCTGCAAACACCTGTCTTCACGACACTGAACAGAGCACACAGCAAAAGGCTTCTGCTACTCCACTGGCATTTTTTTTTTTCAATTTTCTCTTTTGTTATAAACACCATAGCAAATTAAAAAAAGCTGTTAAACAAAATATTGTAGTTCTTGTTTTCCCGAGTGTACTCAAAGCACTCTGCACTGTGCTTCTCCTCCGGGACACCAGCAGCACAACTCAACCCTGGAGACCTCAGGGACGGCTGGGATCCTCCCCGTTGAGGAGGCTTTCAACGCATCACAGAACTCACACGGTCGCCCAACTTGAAGCGTGGGAACAGGGCACGTGGAGCCAGGGCAGGACTGCTCGTGGTGCCAGGCAGCTCAGTGCTGGTGGCCCTGCTTCACTGGATCTGGATCGCTCCATGTTCGAGCTGCATTTCAGGCTGCAGGGTGGGCTGCAGGGCATCAGCCGTCTGCAAAGAGGGAGAAAGGAGGCTTTTCTAGAAAAATACCCACCAGTGTGTATCTAGGTCACTCACCTATCATAGAGTATGGTGACTTTCACACACAAAGAAGACGACACACACATCAGAGCTCTGGGGTTGCAAGGTTACACAGTGGGACGTGATCTGACATTCTTTTCTTTGTGGTACTGGGGACTGAACTCAGGGCCCCGCACTTGCTAGGAAGCGCTCTACTACTTGAGCCACCCCTAGTCCTACACTGCCTGGATATGAAACTCCAGGCCCCTGGTGCTCCGCGGCAATGCTTGGACAAGCGTGGCCCATGTCAACCCCTCACACGTGCAAACCTGGGCTGCTCCACTGATTTTCTGTTCTCACCTCCAGGGTGTCCTGGGAGTAACTGGGGTCAGTTAACATCACGTCCTTCCCCTGACACTCACCTAGAATCTCAGGTGTCATGTCACCCGCTACCAAAATCTAATGTTAAAAAAAAAAAAAAAAATCATTTCAGGGGCAGCTACCTTTTCTCTTTTGAGGACACAATCCTAATCAATGACCTATGGACAACAGAAAGACTTTAGGTAAAGGACTGGGTTTCCAATCCTCTACCTTGGCCATTCCGAGTGTGGTCCCAGTGCAGGAATTGTCCTGGGTTTCTGTATGAACCCAGGAGGCCGACCTGAAGAGCAGGGCACAGCCACTGTGCAGGAGGAGGCCAGAGATGCCACAGAGCCACCACAGGCAGAAGTCTCCAACATATCACAGTCTAATGCTGTGCTTTTCAAAGAAAAATGACTCTCCACATCCGTTTCCTTAAAAGACGGGGCTTCCCGTTTGGAAAGAAGGATGCAGCGTGGGTACCAGCCACACTACCTGAAGCCCTGTGCATGGCTGGGCAGGAATAACAAGAAGGAATAAACCTGTACCAGAGACCAGGTGGCTCCATGAGTCTGGCTGAGCAGACTATGAGGGAGATCAAGCTGAGGGAGCAGCCATGGAGGCCACAGGCAGCCATGGCTGAGGCCTGCAGACCAGGAGACCTTTGCAGGCCAGAGTTTCCCCGGGAAACCTGACCAAGGCATTCCAGGGAGGGAGCCCACAGTTCCCTATCTCCCCACTGCCTGCCTGGACAGCTCTGTAAGCACCTCCAGTGCCTGGAGCATTGTGGCCTCATAGGTCCTACAAGAAGCACTGATCACAGCTGATCAGGAGCAGAGTCCAGTGCTCAAAGCCTGACGACCAGAGGCTGCTTGTGCACTTTTGGCGGCCTTGCCAAGCAGGCTCATAACACCTGGGGGAAAGGCGGAGGTGCGATGAGGAAGGTAGCAGACCTAGCCATGCACAGACCTGAGGCTTCCTGGGTCTTTTGACATCCTTACACTGGTCAGAGGCAGGTACTCTACAACCCGCTCTGGGAAAGTGGTTGAGACTGGGCTGAGATCACAGAAGCCCACAGTCCCTGGCTTGCAGGAGAGCTGACCTGTAGCCCTCCCCACACAGGGGTGTGACCCTCTCCAGGAGGGGCATCAAACTCAGGGAAACAGGGTCTGGCCCCCAGGAGAAGCCCTGAGGCGGGGAAGGCAGGGCAGAGCTTAGTTCTTGCAACTGGACTTACAGATAAACATTTCCAAAAGGTGCGTGTATCAAGAATTGGCTCAAAATCTGGAATTGGGTCAGTTCTAACCTGTCATGCTTTCACAGAATGCCCTCATGCCTCCGTCTACCTGACATGCACTAGTTAAGGCTTCCTTGCCTCCAGGAGAAAGTCAGGTAGGAGTCCCAAGCTCAGAGTGCACATTGCGAGGACAGCAGAATGGGGCTGCCTGTGACCAGCATCCTTCGGGGAAGCAAGGACTCACCTGTGCCGCAGCTGTGTGGTCACTCACGGGTGCTAACTGGACGTACTGCACCTGGATATCACTGCCCTGGAGAGGTGAGCCATCCACTCCTGCTGCAGTAGGGTCTGAAGAAGCCACGGCTATCAACTGAGCGCCCTGCAGCACCTGGGGGAACAAAGCCAGGCCGGTCTGTGCAGCTCGGGCCAGCAGAGCAGCAAACACTCATCCTGCTGGATGAACAACAGCAGCGGTGGCCCAGGCCCACAGCAAGGCCTTGGGTGCCATGTGGTCTCACTGTCAGCTGCAGAAGGACGTGTAGCCTACCGAGTGTATATTCAAGTTCAATAGAGTCCACATGCTGCATTCACACCCCGCCTCCCTTAGACCTCTATGGCACAGAAATGTGAGGTTTCCAAGCCTTACACAAAAGCAGATCACAAGCCAGAGCTTCAAAAGAGTGAGCCAAAGGCCACTACCACCCTTGGTAGTACCAAAGTGGTACTTACTACCATTAAGAATCAGGCGATCCCATGTCCTCCAGCACACAGGCAAGTTAAAACACATACAGGAGTGTCCTGAGGGGACAGAATACCCAGGAGGTCACCACCATGCAGGTGCCTGTTCCATCTTTCTTACTCTGATGACCAGGACTCTGCTCCAGCATGGGTGTGGAAGATGAGGAAGAGTGGTCCCAGCTCCCATGAGCTCCCTGCACCCAGGCCCACGGCACTCGAAATCCACTGCTGCTCAGACAACTGGCAAGGAGGCACTGGGCAGACAAGACAGGGCCCCTTGTTCTACCGTGCAGTCACACAAGGAACAGCCCGTGCACAGAGCACCTCAGAGAGGGAGCGCATGTGCAGGAGGCCCCCCACACTGTGCAGAAAGAGCCTGGGAGCAGCGGTGCCTCACTCACCCCCGTGTGCTGCTAAAGGCGGTTACACTTTAAACAATGCTAACTTGTCCTGTCAGAAGACATGCGCCTTAAGTTGAGTGCAGAGAATCCTTTATGCTACATGCTGGGCTCACAGATCAAATCTGCTGCCTGAGTCTCTACAGCTGTGAGCTGACTGGTTTTTACATGAGTTTTAGTGATTGAAAAACCCTTTTAAGTTTGTGAATGCCCGAGGAAAAAAATCAGAAGAATGTTTCTGACACATGAACTTCTTGTGGTTTGACTGTGGCTGGTCCCTCTGAAGCTCACGCTCAAATCTAATCGCCACAGTGGTGGTGTCAGGAGATGGGCCTTTCCAAAGGACTGACACCCTTGAGGACGTAGCCCACAGTTCTTACGTGGGGGCTTGGACAGTGCCACATCTGGTTTCATTCCACTTGCTAAGGGAGGCCAAGGCAGACTTGGCTCAGGTGGTTCTGAGCCAGGCTGCTCAGAACAAGACACCTGGAGTGGCATCCCTGGCTGGGAGCCAAGAAGAAACCCAATGTCCAGCCTGTTTCCTCATGTGTCCAATCCCCAAGGCCCACTTCTCTGAACCAGCCTCTCACCTCACTCTGTGCTCTAGCACTTGAGCATAGCAAGCCTGTGTCCTTAGCCTCACAGAAGCGGCCGCCCATCCTGGATGGCCATTCCACGGGCCACAAGACTGACAAGAACATCTGGTGACAGGAAGCACAAGGGCACGCAAACTCAGGAGAGTCAGTCACATTCCTCTTTCTACCTGATAGGCCTGGGCCCTCGGCCCCTCCCCCTGTGCTCTGTGTCCAGGTTAATTACAAAGAAAAGGGAGATCGCACAGACCTGTGTGACTGGCTTCCAGGGAAGCCCAAATCTTTGCACAAGTACGTGCCTGGTGCCCCTATCTAAAAACATTCAAGCTGCTGCAGCAAGGCACGGGGTCCAGGGCATGAGCCCACCCAGTGTGGCTCTCACAGATGCTGCTGGCCTCTCCCTCCCTCCTCAGAGGGCAAGGCAGGGCAACTGCACTGACAGCCAGCCGGTAACAAGCACACCACTCAGCATATGAGGTAAAGCCCACCCCTTTCTGAGGAAAAGCTGAACAAAATGTAACAGTCCGGTCTTTCTTTCATTTTCAAGACTCTATCAAGAGAAGCCTCTAGTCTCTCCTTCCATCATGATTCACAGGGGAGGGCTTTATTTTTTCTGTCCCAGAACTACATTTCTCAGGCAATGTGGCCTTGTTTTTAAAGTTTTTTATAGACTTGAAAGGTCTTGTTTTACTTTAACTAAAAACAGCTCAGTTATAAATAAAACTAAGAATTTTAGGAAGAAGCAGATGGAAATCTAGCTTGTGGGAGCAGTGCCTTGGTGTCAGAATGGCCTGAGCCTGGTTCCTCTGAACTCTCTGGCTGTGTGAGCTGGTTGAGCTCTCACTTTGGCACATGAGGCCCCCATGGCAGGGTGGTCTCAGTGTCCCACTGGAGTGGCAGCATTCTATTGCTTGGTGCTATAGGCCCAGGATCCAGTGGCCACCTGGGCAGAGCAGAGAGACACAGAAATGCCAGAGTTGCATTTAGGGTGGAATTACGGCCTACTGCTAACATCAATCTCAGAGGCAGGGGTGTTCCCTAAATATTTCCCATTAATAAGCTTATTAGTCCCATGACTCACAAATGTCACCGTGTTTCTACAGCTCCCTGTATGAACACCCTGTCAGGATCCCCTGTGTGGGGAGAGTTTCCTAAGTGTTTCCAGTCCCCGATGACTTCTGCTCTCAGAACTGCCTCAGGAGCCCAGGCCACACACCACAGGGGCTCCTGTCACCTTGCTCCGGGGCGCATCCTCAAGCTGCTGCATCATGCTGTACCTCCCTCAGCAGGAGGGCCAGCAGAAACTACAGAAGCTCAAGCTACAGCCTGAGTGGGTGGTAGGCCCAGGAGGGACAGAGCTCTGTGGGAAGGCAGAGGCACACAGAGGCCTGCAGGCTGGTGACACTGGAGGCAAGTGTGCAAGGTCCCGAGGCTCCCAGGTACACCTGGAACAGCAGATGGGGCAGTGAGGCCACAGAGGAAAGGCCAGGACATCAGCGCAAACCTTTGGGCTCCCTGGAAACCCAGCATCTGAAGGTGCAGTATAGTCCTGACTGCAAGGGAAAGGCTCTGTGCAATGAGGGCTGCTGGTCCCTCAGATGGCCTATCTTACTAGTCTTTCACCAGCCAAATGTGCCTCCAGACACCATAAACAGATTCAAGTACACCTGCACACACGTGTACTCATGTACACATATGTGTGAACCTGCAGGTAATGTGTACACCTGCTCACACACTGTATTAGCCCTGTTAAAGCCTTCCACACCCTCTCTACTATAGGGCTCTTCTCACTGGGGAAGACTCACCCTTCAGGCTTCTGAAGTAACCCCCCCAAAACACCCCCCACAGGGGTAGGGGGGCCTTCACGTGGCAGTGGTTGTGAAAGAGTTCTGCAGTGTGTGCTGCTATTTAGCTTGTTGCAGGTTTGGAGGGGCAAGTCTCTGTGGCAAACAGGCCTTGCCCACTGTCCCTCTGACCTGACGCTTCCTATCGTAAGGCCAAGGGCAAGCCCTGGACACTGGCCAGGCCACCTGCATCTCTCAGCAACAAACACTGATAAACCTGGATTACCTCATTTCTTTGTTTCTTTTGTGGGTTTGAAATAGTGCTTGCTAGGCAAGCATTCTACCACTTGAACCACACACCTAGCCCTTTTTTGCTTGAGTTTATTTTTCAGATAGGGTCTCTTGCTTTTGCCCCAGCAGGTTTCAGACCACAATTCTCCTACTTCTGCCTCCTGAGTAGCTGGAACCATAGGTGCGCAGTAACTTTTAGTTGGCTTTGTTTTGTTCTGTAGTACTGGAGTTTGAACTCAAGGCCTCACACTTGCTAGGCAGGTGCTCTACCTCTGGGTCTTGCTAACGTTGTGCTCAGGCTTGCCTGGAAATAACACTTCCCAAGTAGCTGAGATTACAGGTATGTAACACCACACCCAGCCAGATCATTTTGCTTCTAATAAGCAGATTTAGTAGCAAAGCTGGGAAAGATTAACCTGGACCCCCAAGTCATGGCTAACAGAAGTATGGGATTCTGGTCAGAGGAAGGGCAGCTTTCCTCTGGTAGAGGAAGTCAGAATGGTGAAAGGGAGAGGCTTGGCCATGACGTCCCAAACCACACCTATCCAAGCTCTCTGGGCAGGAGGAGGCTGAGAAGGGGATGCACTCAAGAGACTTTTAATCATCCGCTTGCGACTGCCTCCGCTCAGCTCAGGTTTGCTATATCCTAGACAAACCTAAAAACCATGCCATGTTTTGAAATCTTAAATAAAAACGTTAGGTATTACAATGTAGCCATTATTTTGAAATCATTTCACATGTAAAAGATTCCTTAATAAAGAATTTACGGTCAAATTGTAGCTATTTTTAACAAACTGGAATCACAGGGACTTGTTTCTGAGCAGGCTCTGCCCTACTCTGGTTCTCCCAATGAGCCCCCCACCCCAGGACAGGCACCTCCTGGCACACAGCACTGCTGACCAAACTACTTCCCATGTGGTCCACACAGCTGTCCAACCTGAGGGCCTGTAACATCCGAAACCTCAGGTTCTAAACCTGTAGCATTATTACAAAGGCATAACATGACCAGCCTGAATGGTGCATGAAAAGAGGAACGTGTTCCCAAGTGGGAATCCATGCAAAAAGTCATGACTTTTAAACATTTCTATGTTAAAGACACTGGGCCTGTTTGTCTTCTTGTCTCCCAGTGAGGAAGCTAGAAGACCAGGACCAAGAGGGCCCGCCTGAGTTCTGACCATGTTGTTCCTATGGGGAGGCACACACGAGCCACCACCTCGGCTGGCTGGCATGAAGAGGCTCAGTGGCTGAGTCACAGGTTCTGTCTCCAGGTGCAAGAAAGACAAAATAGACTGGCCTACTATGGCCATGCTGTATCCACAAGCCTCTGGTTCACACACAGGAGGTGCTGGGCTGGCTGGCCAGCCCTTCCCGCAGCAGCAGGGACAAACATGCAGCTGTTCTACTGCCATGGCTGGAGTGCAGATCGTGCCCATCTCCAGCACTGGGAGAGGTGGCTCCCAGTGTTTTTGAGGAGTCCTAAAAACACAGGGTGATAACTGTGAGGTGGACAGATACAGGTATGGGCCACCCTCACCAAGTGGTGGTACTGTGGCCTGAGCAAGTCTTCTCAATCCCTCTTTAGCTGAGAGAGCACACAGGTAGGGGACCTCTCCATCCCAGGGTGCCGTGCCATCTGAGGACACACATGTGATAAAGATGCATGCTCACTCAGTGCTCGACAGGCGGGGGAAGGCTGAGCTAGAGTAACTGGCTTATCACGTAATCACTATGTACTTAGTGAGGCCAAGTTGTAAATATATGGCTAACATGCTCCAATGTGTATTTAGAAAGCTCCTTATAAGCCTGTACACAAAGCTAGATCAGAGATCACCAGTGGTCACCCCTCCAGGTGTGGCTGAAGAGTCCAGGTTGGGAGGAGACTCGCTTTCACCACAGACCTTGTACACTGTTTCATTTTTCACCATGTGCAATTTTCCAAAAGGATCTAATGAATTCATGTTAACTAGGCCAGGGCTTCAAGCCAGACAGCATGGAAGGGCTGTGAGGACCAAAAAGAGGACAAGAGAAGTCTTTCCAGGACCACTGCTCCAAGCTGAGTGAGAGGAAGACACAATGAGGGGTTCACACTGGCACACAGAGAGGATGGGGGAGGAGACAGAGGCAGCCTTCCATCCAGAGGGCCACAAGATACTCTGTGGCAGGGATGCATGTCACTGGGTTCTGAGCACAGATTCCAGAAAGCTGGGGCACTAGTGGGTGCTCTAGGCACAAAACCACCTCCACATTCTCTAAGCCTCAGAACATATGGAGGGAAGGCAGTGTTGTTCAAGGTTAACGTGAGTAAAATAAAGACTTGATGTGCTCCGTGCTGTTTCGCAGTACCCAACAGCACCATGCAGGCTCCAGGAATAGAAGGCAGATGGCAGATTTAGACTTGATTTTGAATTGGTCATGAGGAAAACCCCCTCTATGTCAAATCTTAGGTGAAAGGGAACACAGATGAGTTCCTTTGGGGCTGCCAGAGGGCATTCCAGAAGCCCAAGGAGACAAATAACTGAGAATCTGCTTGGTGGTCCCTTCTGCTGGCAGGGCAGAAGCCTCAGTACACTTCCTGAGCTATGAAAGGAACACAGAAGGACACAGGTTATCACGGGCAAAGCATACAAGGACAGATTTCCACTATCTCCCAATAGTGAGCTTTCCACTCTTCCTTCTGCTTACTTCAGATCTGGAGCAGAGCCCTGATCTGCAGGCTTTTCCAAACAGGCTCTGGAATGTGGAAATATCTGACTGGAGTGGAGTGGGGCCTGGCGCCCAGGCCAGTAGCCAGATGCATCACCTCCAGGCATCCAGCTCCAGCCAGCCTGAGGCTGGCCTCCAGTGGACTTCTCAAGGGACGGCACACCACCACCATGAAGGACACTTGGAGAAAGGGGTACAGAAATGTGCCATTTCCCCAGCTTCATTTGAGGGGTTTCCTGGTACAATTCTGAAGCAGTGCCGATTATTTTCAGACAAAAGAAAAATGGCAGAGGGTAGGAGTTTGGAGCAGCCTACTAAGGGAATCCTGGCCCTAAACACACTGTTTTTTGGAGCACACACATCTGATTTTCCTCTATCTACTGCCAATTCTGAAACTCTATTTAACCCAACTGAGATAATGCAAAACGGGTGCAAAACCCAAAATAAATGCAAGCCCAAGGACTTTTCAGTAATACCTAGATATAAAATTCTGAGACCAAGAATCCATCCAGATGCAAAAACAAAACAAAAACTCATGCTCTTAGCAGATATACTTTTCATGCTGTTGATTAGTGTGTAGCCAGGAGCAAGGAGGAGACCACTGACCCACAGTCTGCAGGGAAGCCTAGGAGCTCTTTACTATTTTTGTCACTTGCTTTTGAATCCAAATTGTTAAGGTAACTCAGTCCATTTAACCAACAACAGACTCTTCCAAACCCAGGGGCTAACTTGAGTAGCTTCTTCCTAACATTTATGGGCCAGGAGGTCAATCAGCCTGAAACGTGTTCCACACATTCACATGACCAATACCAAAAGGAAATCACCATTCTTCACCTTCAAACCCATTGATGGGTACAACAGCAAACATGCTTCCTTGAATTCCATTTTCAATGTGTCCATTAGCAGACAAGCCACAGACAAGCCACAAACAGTGGAGCGGCTCAGGACATGGGCCGAGTACATGGACACAGTGTTGAGAACGGTGCACTTTGAAGCTAACAGGCCAACAGGTGTGAGACAGAGCTACAGCTCAGAGAGACAGACACCCCAGGGACCATATTCTATCAAGATGCCATGTAGCAAGAGCCAGCATCAGGTAGTGCTGCTGGTTTGCCCTATGGCTCTCAAGCGTCCGAGAAAAATCATCAGACACAATCTGAAGAGGAAGCAAAACAAAACCTAAACACATCCATAAAGCCAGGATGGAAGCCCAGAGGTGCTCACCATTCGTCCACCACTCCCAACAGGCAGCACTCCTGGGAACAACCCAACCACGTGTCTCAAGCCTTCCTGACTGGGGCCATGCGGGGGACTGACAGCCCAACAACATGGAACCCAACACCCTCCCATGCTCTCTCCACTACAAGCCTCTGACTTCGAGGTGGGGAGAGCTAAGGTTTGGCAGGGAGAGCATGAGAACAAGGAGGCAGAGAAGACTTATTTTAACTACACACATAAGCAGCAGCACCACGCCACAGTCCTGTTCAGACCCATAGGGAAGGGGCACACATGTAAGGGTCTCCACACCCTGGAGCACCAGGTGCCCAGCAGTGGAAGTGGGTGTTGCAGGCTGTACCCAGCAGATGCTGAGGCAGAGCGTCTCACAATTCACGCACAAAGGGGCCGAGCCAGGCAAGGGCCGTGCTTGGCTGCTTCCTCCCACTATCCAAGATCACCAATCTCATAGCTCTGAGGACTTCTGGTTTTAATATGGAAATCATACTCCACAGAACAAAATTATTGTGCTCATTGTGATGGGGCAAAAGAAAGAACTTCTAAATAGAGGGGATGCACACTTCCTGCTGAGCTGGATTTGAAGGAAGTCTTTACAAAGCACACATAGGTGTCCAGGCATCACTGGGTGAAGGAATGTCAACGAGGTTCCCAACCATGGTGGGAAACGAAGTTCTTCACTCAGGGGCAGCAGCCTACCAAGCAGCCCTCCCCACACTGGGAAGGCCAAGAGCCGTCCTACTGCATGTGGATACTAGGAGGACCAACCCCTTCTAGTATCTGTGGGAATCTTAAGAATTCAGTGTCTGAAATCCCACAACATCCCTGCTGGTGCTTCTGAGGTGCTGACCAGCCATGTGCCCATTCCTCACCCCTAACACCAAGCCCTCACACTGCGACAACTGCGCCTCAAGCAGTTGCTGCATGGCCTTTTTGTCCTGTGAGTCAGGGTGCTGGCTGTCTCCTCAAGAGGGTTCACACAGACGTCAATGCCCCAAAAGGCTGCTGGCACACTAAGGTATCAGACCTCTGTGGTGTCAGGGACTGTGGGGACTCGCAAGTAGGCGATGTTTTAGAGCCCTAGCTCCAGGGTGAATCACCCACTGCCTCCTCTCCAGCGCCTCTAGGGAGGCACACCCTTGCACACACAGCAAGGGAAGGACTTGGGCTGGGCCTGTACACACACCAAATGTCCCAGTCAGCAGGCCCTAAAGGCACATAACAAACAGAGCAATGCAAGCAACCCAGAGAAGCTCCACAGCACCCAAAATATCACTCAACCCACACCTCTGCCAAAGACTCACTGTGGCACAGAGCTGGGGCTTGCCATGCAATGCGGGATGAGGATTCCAAGGCCACAACTGCTGGCCAACATGCCACTAATGACAGAATGGGGTGTGGGCTAGACCGTGTGCCTTCAAGAGGTAAGTACAGGTCCCAGTAACCTCCATCCCTGTGAGCATGACCTGGTTTGGAAACAGGCTCTCTGCAGACATGAGTGAAGACCATAGTGCCAAAGTATGGGCCCTATGTGTCCTAAGAAGAGGGAGATTTGAACAGAAACACAGTTCTAGAAAGTTGTGTGGCAACGGAGGCAGTCTGGGATGATGTGGTCACAGGCCGAGGGACTCTAGTGATTGCCAGAAGAGGCAGAAAAGGCCTCTAGAGCTTTTAGCTCTGCTGCCACCTGGGCACTTCTGGCCTCAAAATCACAAGACAATGCATGACGTTTGTTCTAAGTCCCCAGCGGAGACCACTGGTTTGGGGTCCAGTCTCAAGAACACCTTTAGCACCTGGCTGAAGAGCAGGCTTCCATGTCTATGACCACTTCCAGACGCTCACTTCCTGAGAATCAGGAGGAGCCCGTCCTCTCCTGCAGCTCTTCTGGGTGAGCTCCGAGGGCAGTGTGCCCTCAAGTTGCTCAGGACACCCTCTCCACAATTGCCTTCCTAGCAAGACTGGGACCCTCTCTATTAACCCTTCCCTAGGAAGACTGGGTCTGGAAAAGAGCAGCTGGATGTCAGCAGGCACGTGAAGTTCCTTGTGTGACTCAAGAACTGTTGTAAACAAGCTGCCACAATTCAGGGGGAATGAGTGATGGCAACTTAAAAAGCCAAATCCCAATTTTCAGATGGAAAGAATGGGCCCCTCTGCACTGTCCTCTGTCTAGACTGACTGACTCGTGTGGAGGACACAGACCCACATGTCCTGCAGAGGAGGACAGGGAAGGGTGTCCCTTGTCCTGGCCAGTGCAGGGCAGGGGAGATTTAGTGGGCACCAGCCTCTCACCTGCTCACTGTGCAAGTGGCTGCTGGGCTCAGGCATAGGTGCTTCTCAGCTCATCTTCACCAGCTGAGGCCACACCCCAGAAGCTCGACATGCAGGCAGGAGCCATAGGGAGAGCACAGTCTCAAGAGCCCAATGCCCTCTTGTGCCCAGGTGTCAGTCAGTTCTGAGCAGGTGTGAGGCTGTGCTTACAGCACATGTAAGTAGTGCCACGGTCCCAGGACACACGTCCTCCATGCCGAGCACAGCTGCATTTCTCCAGGCTCTCTAGGAATGACCGTACTGTGGGTCACCAAAGATGCATGTTGCCAACATGGCTTATGAGCACACCTCTCATGGGCTTGCCAGGGGACTATGGCATCTCGCTAAGCATCTGCTTAGGTTTAAGTCACTCCTGTGGGCCCCAATTTGGGAAGGCAGACAGCAGCTCCTCTTCACAGGCACCAAGAGGGGCCTGCTGTCTAACCTCTGCCTCCACCCCCATGGACCTGCCACTCAGAGCCTCTGTGCTCCACGCTTTGACAACAAACTTATCTGCTGGTTGTAGGTAGTACTACTGTAGGTTAATGGACAGGTCAGTGCATCAGGAGAGGCCTCCACAGTGCTGCAGACCAAGCTGGGCCTTTAGAGGAGCACCACACAGAGCTACCGTGGGCACAGCCAGTCACAGAATGGAGAGGTGCTGCCAACAGCCAATCCTTTATGGGAAGGGCACACAGCCCTAAAGACCACACATATGCCTTCCACTCCAGAGAGAAAGTAATGTGTCCACTTTGTATCTAGCAAAAGACCCTGAGCCACAGTTAACGCCTAACGCTTACATACTAAGCCTAGGCCTTCAAGGGAACATAGGTGACAGTACATAGAGATCATCTTCCTTCTGGTGAGGTGGAAATAAAAGTCAGAAGCAGGACCAAGCTTGGGGGAACAGCCACTGTATTCTAGACACACATGGGGACAGCTGCTGCTGGTCCAGGACAGCATAACCTGCCCTCCGTGAGCAGAGGGATGTGTGTAGATACATCGTGTCCCGTCAAGGCTCTGCAAAGTCCTACTTTCTATGTAGGCCAAGTTCGTCCCTTTGACAAGGCTCTGGGCACTTCCCAGAGCTCTGCTGACTCAGGGCCCCTTTGAGTGATGAGGTCAGTGCTGGCCTTCATCACCCCTCAACATTGACACCCACATCTCTAACCTCTGGAGTTCAGACATGAAAGTAAAAGGCAGGAGAGGACAGTGGGTCTTTGAACATGCCCCTGGGGGACTGGCCAGTCTTGACGGACTTCCCTGGACCCAGAGCAGTGCCCCAGCCTCTTACTGGTCCTACACCTCAGAGGCCCTGGAGTGGGAAATGCTGTCTGTCTCACTGCTAAAGCACCATCTCTGCCCTCAAATATGGTCACACTGAAAATTAAAAATGTGTACACATGACGATGGCTACCTTTACAGCTAGTTTGCTTTTGGTAAATCCTTCTGAGGTCAGCAAGAGGCCATTTCAAATTAATGCCAAGAGTGCACACCTGCAAATGGTTCACTTAGGTACAGAAAAAATTCTTTAAGGGGTCTTTCCTTAAGCGACCAAATCCAAGAAGCAACACTTTGTGCTCTAAAAGCAGTCCCTAGAAAGAAGGCTGGCTGAGAAAGCAGCCACGTCCCACACTGTGGCCATGCTGCACTGCAGACAGCCTTGTCCCATGTTATCACCATGCGTCAGAAATCAGACCCAGCACAAGTGACTACATGGCGTCCTTCCTCCGGTGAGTCCCTTTAGTCACATCTAACGAAATCACAAAGCAACTCATTCAAACACTTGAAGAAAAGCTACGATCACTCGTAATATGAAAGCACTGGACCTTCTGATGCCACGCACAACTGCAGGGCGAGTTCCCATGGCACCAGCTGTCCACATGCCATCCTCACAGACCCCACATGACCCTGCAGCTGTGCTGAGCCAGGAACTGCTCTCTCTCTACAGAAGGAAGATGTGGTCACCAAAACCAAGCTCATACTCTCCTCCCGGAGCATCTGTAGACTCCACTTTCACCTCAGGACCTCAACAGAGTGAAAAGGCTGCAATCCCAAGTCCTCAGCGGCAGGTCTCTGGGACTGGATGGGGACATGTGGCACATAGTCCTGAACAGGGCCCCAGAGCGGGCAGACTAGGTCCAGATGCCCTCACTCTCCCCTGTGAACTAACCACATGGTCCCAGGAGGGCCCAGCATACATGCATCCTCTGCTACATGGGGACACTGGGTTCTGAGCTCACTTGCTGGAAAATGTAAAAAGGTCCTGCAGGAAACATGCCACACCCACACGGGGACAACCTGGAGACGTGAGCACAGCCCTGTTGGCAAAGGTGTGTTGGCAGGGCTCAGGAGGCCCAGGGCTGCGCCTGGGTGAGGGCGGGCAGGAAGCGCTCTGCAGGGTGGGGAGCCATAGCTGAGGCCAGCAGTGGGACAAGCAGGTTTGGAGTTGGGAGATGCTCCATATACCTGCAGAGTGAGAACATACTTCCTGCAGCAAGTACCACTGAGGGCCCAGCCCAAAGCAAATGTCATGGCTGGCAGCCTCAGGAATGCATGTGTAGTATCTCAACGATCAAAGGAGACACTACGGCTCCATCACTCAGCCTGAACCTGAGAAAGAACCTGGGTGACTGGGACAGTAAAGGAGAATGGGCTTGTGTGGACCCACAAGCAGAAGGCCTCAGGGTCTCGGTCCAATAGTGCTGAGGGACACACAATTGGCACCAGCCATGGCACTGGGTACCTGGCACAGATGGCATCTTGTTTGTTATTGTTAGCTGCACTTCTGCCAGTGAGGAAATGGAGCCCCAGAGGCTAACTTATTTGCCCAAGATTCCAAGGCCAGTAAAAATAAATGAAACAGAAGAGGCCTTGAAGGTGCTTCTTCCCAGCCTGCCAGCAGCCTGTCCCCATCACAGCCTGCTGCTCTCTGTGGCCAGAGGCACTGCTCGCCTGTGACGGACTTACTAGGAGAATGACGGCACAGCAAATCCTATCACCAAGAAACCTCAAAAGCCTCATCTGACTTTAAAACAAAAAGGAAAATTATTCACACCGAATCCTTCTGCTTCTGTTATGGAGGGAAAACAGCTTCAGGCTAAGACTTGCTTTCTTTTTGGTGATGTTTCTCTTGGCTAAACACTGGCTGGTTGTTAGCTACTTCCCAAGGCAAGTTCCCAATGCTGGGGGCTGTTGGCAAGGCAAGTCAGGTGCCCATGAAGGACCCTCAAAAGGAGATGGTCTCAAAGAGACTCGCCAGTGGGTGGCACTGCTATGACCGACGTTCAGGAGGCCCAGCCTTCTCACTCACTGTCCAGGAGGCCCAGCCTTCTCACTCACTGTCCAGGTGACGGCTGTCCTCTGGACTTTCAGGACCCGGCATGGACGGCTGTGGGCTCCAGGGCCAGCCAGGAAGCCAATGCCATCTCTGGGTGGTGTGCTCACTGCTTTGCTGGTGCCACCTCATGCTCAGGAAGCGAGGCATCCATCAATGGGCAGGGGCTACTGTTCATTACTGGGCCAATGGCCATACCCCTGTGACCCTAAAGATCTCCAGTGTAAAATCATGGAGATACATAGGCCCAAACTGTGACTTTCTTTGGCTTTATGATGATGCAAAAGCATACCCATTCAACCAATGTTTTCCCCTCTCAGCACGGTCCACTTGAAAGTGATGTGAGATACCAACACCTCAGCTAAAAAAATTAATAATGAAATAAAAAAGCTTTGTGTGGGATGACTGTGCCCAGCTGTAGGCTGGTGGAGTCTCCAGCTATGCATAGGGTGAGCCAGACCTCACTGTGATGGTCAGTAGGTCAGGTGAACTCTGCGTCTATTCAACATAGGATGGGCAGGCTCCTTAGGCCTACCAGGGTGGAAATTCCTACACATTCACATTTTTTTTTCGCTGTCCTCCACAGCTTCCCAATACCTCTGTGATGGTCATTCTTGACAGTCAAGTTGATTGGAGTGAGAGATGCTAGGCCAGTAGAGCACACTCTGGGGTGCCTGTGAGGGCATTTCCAGAAATGACTAACTGAATGTGGGCTGAGGGCTCGGATGGATGAAAGGGAAAAAGGAGGAAGCCAACAGCACAGTCATTCCCTCTGCTTCCTGGCCACTGCGATTGAGCCGCTCTACTTCACACACACTCTCCACCACAATGGACTGAAATCCTGAGCCAGAATAATTCCTCCTCCCCAACCTCCATTTTTGGTGGGACTGGGGTTTGAACTTGGGGCTTTGCACTTGCAAAGCAGGCACTCTACCACTTGAGCCAAGCCTCCGATCCATTTTTGTTCTGGTCATTTTTGAGATGGGGGTCTCAAGAGGTGTTTGCCTGGGCTGGCTTTAAACTGCGATCCTCCTGATCTCAGCCTCCCGAGTAGCTAGGATTACATAACAGGTGTGAGCCGCCAGCGTCTGGCCCAACTCCTCTCTTTAAATTGGGTTTTTCCAGGTGTTTGTCACAACACAAGCCTAACATATCTTCCTTCAGTCATTTCCATACTCCATCTGTGCCAGCTCTAAAATTTAACCAGGTTCCCTGTTTGGACTCCATGATCTTCAGGTGAAGATCTGCAGAAACATAGCCACTCAGCAGCTCACTCCCAGAGCGATTAAAGAAAACAGTGGGAAATGTTACTATATTCAAAACATTGCTGCCTCCTTAGTAATTCTGTCACTTACTAGTTGAGGGGGTTGTGTGCTTTTACTCAGTGTCACAGAGCCAGGCGTAGCACAGCTCTTATGCAGTACTGTCCTCTAATGCCCTTCACTCGTCACTGCCTGAGTCTGGCAATGACATGACTAGCTCCTGAACCCTCAGGCCCTGGAGGCCAGGAGCGACTGGTAGATATTCAGTGTGGATGACAATAGCCTCTTCCAGCCCCAAGGGCCCCTGGCATCATCTCCACGTGTGCAAAATCAGGTTCTTTGTGCAGTACAACTTTCCCCTGGAGCATCCAAACACTCCCAGAGTTAGGGGGATAGAGAACATTCTTTCTATTTCACACTCTTGGAGCCCCTGGATGTTGTACAAGGGAGGGGTGGGACCTGAAAAGGGTAGGAATGGAATGCCCTGGTGGGGACTTTCTACTCATCACTCCTGTGACTATGAGGAGGTAAAATATCTGGAGAAAACACAAGAATTCAAGGGCATTCCCACTGGAGAACACCACCTTCCACTCTCACTGCCCCCAGCCAGGGTGTGGAGGTCAGTTGCTGAAATGATGGGGATGCCTGGGTTTCTGACACCAGCAGCTCCCCAAAAACCTTGTGGAACAGGGTCATGGGTCAGAGTCCTCCCACATTCACTAATGCTCGGCACAACAAAGCCCAGCACAGGTCTGCTGCTAGAGCAGCTTGGCTGCGCCACCCCCTGAACAACTCACATGGCAGGTTGAAGTCCCTCCCACCATGGCACAGTGCCCGCCACCAAGAAAAACAGACACATTTAAAAATGGTGACAGGAAAACTCAACTTCCAAACTGGATCCTACTAACAAGAAATGAAAAGTATTCAGAGCCAAGATTCTTCAGCTTGTTGAGTTGGAGATTTTAAATGAGCACCATTCTATACATTTTCAGTTATTAGTCATAATTAAAGAATTAGTGAACACATGCTACATTTTTAAATGGCTTAAAGTGGAAGAAGAGTATTTCCAAATGTCTTCAACTAATTAAGTGCTTGTTTAGAATCATAACTACCAAGTCCGTTCACTCAACAGGGACAATGTACACTGTACTGAGTACAGTGAAGAATATAAATTAATGACATTTGTTTTTAATATTGGTACTTTGTTTTTAATTTAGTGGTACTTGAACTCAAGGCCTCATGCTGAACTCAAGGCCTCATGCTTGCTAGGCAGGTGCCCCACGACTTAAGCCACGCCCCCAGTCTCCCAAAGTCTTACTTAATCTTTTAAAAGTACAGTTGAGAGTGCTAAAAATCCATCAAAAACAGCCCTCCAACCACAAGGTCTATTGCCTCTGTCTTAGCATCTGGAGTGCCAGGAGCATGAGGCGGGTCGGGATGCAGCAGCCAGCATGAAGTGGGGCCAGACCTCCGGAAGTGTCATCAGGGCTTCTTATGAAGCTAATTCAGCCTCAGCTAACGGTGAGCCCCTTCAGAGACACCTCTGTTCCCTCTAACTAAAAATGCTAAAAATGTAAATGTAAGCAATCATTTCATCCAAGTTCTCTCTTTAAAAGATTACACTATCCTTCCTAGCCAAAAACTGCATCCAGCTTTTCCTGGGCCCTTGGCTGACTTGAAAGATTCTTCTGTGTTATAACTCATGGGGCAAAGGAGCAAGAAACTTAATAGGGACAAACAAGAGACCCACAAATAACAAATCTGCTTTACTGACTAGGTCATCACCACTCAAGCCTGAAGCGAGCTTCCTATTGCTCCAACAAACAACGGAGGAGCAATCCAACAACAGGTCTTGGTAGTTGGTCCCCGTTTGGCATGAAGGCCACCCTGCTTCACACAACAAGCCTCTGTTAGGGGAAGTGCCTGGCCTTCCCTTGTCCTGTTAGGATCCAGTCCCAGATAGGGCACAAGACCATGGAGGTGGCTGTCTAGGGCAGTCCCCAAGTTTCCCTCAGCCCAGAGGCAGAGGATGTACAGACAGATTTGTGATTTTTTGAGGATAATTTCTGAAATTGAACCACAACTGTGACTCACCTAAGAATCTCCCACTTCCTGCACTGAGACTATGCACAAGGGAGACATTGGCTCCCACACAGCTCACACCTGCTGTACGCTATGCCCTGGCCTACCTCTGAGTAGCTCAAAGTTTGCACACACTGATGGGCGACAGATTCTGAAGAACGGCATGTACCCCCTTTGCAGGTGGTCCCATATCTCAACCTTCAGACCAGAGGTGCAGGTGAGGGCACTGCTCAATTTTACAAGGAAAACACAGTTTCCACAGAAGTATGCAGGGGGGCTGCAGCTTGGACTGGCCCGCCTGGAACCCCATTGCTGTGCTGTTCCACATGGTGTGCCTGGTCCAGGAACACCATGCAACTGCCAGCCCAGCTGAGCTCCTGGCTGACAATCCAACTTAGGAGGCAGACATGGAGCAGAAGAACCACCTTCAAGCCCAATAAACCAGTTTTCTCCAAGAGACCTGCCCTACAAGCTGGGCCCTCTTTGGGTCACAAGCAGTAGGGAGGGTACCACATTTTGCCTCCTATCCTCTGCTCAAGTGCTCTTGCCCCACTCCCCACCACCAAGAGCCATTTGGGCAGAGGTCGTACTCTGGTACCCTCACCTTCCTCAGACAATTTCAACTGACTGACTCAGGTTATGGGTCCCACAGACACTGAATAGGGTCCTCAAAGTCCTTCCTGCAACTGAAAGAGGCTGGCTTGGAAACCCCTAGGGCCACCCTCCCAGACTCCCCACCCAGACTAGCTGAGCCTGCACCCTGCAGGACCAGGGCTCCTTTCTGTCCCAGACCCCCTGCAGGAAGGGCTAGACACACACAAGAACAGAACTGCCCCAGTGTCACCTGCAAACAGAGAGCACACAGAGTCATTTCCACCCCCACCACCAACTGCGTGGACAGTGAGCCACCAAGACCAGAGACAGGGACTCCTGAGAGCGCAAGGAACCACACCACAGTGCTGAAGTGACAAGGAATCCTCATTTTCCTGACCTAGATTAAAAGCTCTGAGAATATGCTAAGACTAGTGTGTTTATAACCATTTTCCTTAAGCTTGAAAGTGAATTTTAAAAAGATTTCAGAGGGTGGAGGAAGGGGAGGGGAGGAACATGCTGTTCCTCTAAGTCTGTTGCTACCAGTGTGTGCAAACTTTGAGCTTCTCAGAGGCAGGGCTGGGCCCAGAGTACAGCAGGTGTGAGCTGTGTGGAAGCCAATGTCTCCCATGTGCACAGTCTTAGTGCAGGAAGTAGGAGATTCTTAGGTGAGCACAGCTGTGGTTGAGTTTCATGTGTATATTCAATATATACACATGTGAGTAAATGTAAAAACGATAAAATAAAAAAAAAAAAAAGGAAAAACCCAGGGCTGCCAAAAATAAAAATACCAAAGATTTCTAGCATAATTCAAGATTTATCTTTTCACTTATCAAAATGAGGAAAAATTTATTAATATTTATAGTGTGAACTAAACATAGTAGTGAATTTTTGAAAATTACATAATTAGAACAGCTGAAAGGCTCTTAAGAAAAGAAAAATATGTTAGTGTTTTCAGACGGTGGGGCACAAAACCAGTGTGGTATATCATAACTGACATTTGAGACATGAAAAGAAAATAAAGAGAAAAGAAGAACAGAAAACAGAATGAAGAGTGTTAAAGCAATTAGCATGCAGCAATGCTCAACACTAGTGTGAAACTGTTCTGAGTGTGTGTGTATGTGTGTGTGAGAGAGAGAGAGAGAGAGAGAGAGAGAGAGAGAGAGAGAGAGAGAACAGCAAGAAAGATTCTGGAGCCATAATGTGAAACAACTTTCTCACCATGGCTGAGAGTCCCAAAGAAGCCAGAGCTATGTGTGATGTGAAGTCTCCATCCAGGAGGTGAGACAGTAACAACTTTCAGAAAATAGCCAAGTGGCTCCAGTAATTTTTAAAGAGTCAGCTGAGTTTAAACTTCAGGATACCAGGAGACCCCCTTATCTCCTCCACCCTCTTCCAGCATGAACGCATACTCATGGCTGCACAGGCATGCTGATGCCACTTCAGAATGCAAAGCAACTCTCCCTGGTAGCCCACTCAGGAGCCAGGGCACAGACACAGCCCACATCAAAAAATCCCAAAGAGCAGTGATGACTCCCACCAACGATCAGGCTCCCAGGGCAAAGTGACTGGATGAGACACAAATCAGCCACCAGGGCCTTCCTGAAGGGGTGTGCCAGTTTATCAGCCTTAAGAAGTCTCCATGATCTCACAGAAAAGGGCCACCATTTATCATTTAAAATGCACACAAAATAATGCCATCCACCTCACTGCCAATTCTAACACCTGTGGTTCTTTGCTTTTGAAGGGCCTTTTATTTTTCAGAATTTCTGAAAAACCACAACACACTAAAAATTCTACTATACCTAACGCTAACTGTGTAAACCGAAGTTCCTCAGACAAGAAATCACCAAACACACCTCACAGTTTATCTACACATGCAGCTCTCACTCTGTGAGCTCCTGCCAGGTCAGGATCCCCTCCTCAGCCTCAGAGTCTCCCCAAAGGTATGGACTGCCTGACCCTGATCTGGGTTGCTACACAAAGCCCAAGCTCCATGCTAGCTGACCCCACAACTGCTCACACTAACCAGAGGGCAGTGACAGCCCTGCTGAAACCTTCCCACTCTGATGGCCCCTTCCTACTCCACTGATCTTCATCCTAGGACAGTAGATGATGAATTTTAAAATATGCATTGAGTACAAAGACACTATGGAGCACATGCTGCAGTTTATCACCCACACTCCAGTGGGATCTGGGGCTACATGGGAGACAAAAGAAATCAGCAGCTTCAATCAGGTTAATGATGTGCCAATTTTTTCAAAGCTGACTTTGAACAAGAACCAGTTGGAACAAAGCCACACTCTGGCATCTGAACAGCTGAGGCCCAGGCTCAGGCCCCTGCTTTCATTCTAAGGTGCCTGGCGAATGCACCTTAAACTCAACTCTGACACGTCACCATCTAGGTGCTTCCTTAAACTGCAGTTCACATGAGGGATGGAGAACAACCACTGCAAGAAGACACTTGCCCAAACGAGGGAGAGGACAGCACGCACCACAGGCTCTGCTTCATGAAGCCCAACACTAGATTCCGAATATGTTTATCCACCTCTGAAAGAAGCCAGAGCTATGTGTGATGTGAAGTCTCCATCCAAGAAGTGAGACAGTAACAACTTTCAGAAACTAGCCAAGTGGCTCCAGTAATTTTTAAAAACAGTCAGCTGAGTTTAAAGTTCAGGGCGCCAGGGTATCCCCTCACAGCCTCCCCACTCTTCTAGCCACCAATGCTGTTGAGTAGGACATTATAGCATGAACCCAGAAGGCAATACAGGCAATGCAAACTCAGAGTGGGGACTGATGGACACAGTTGACCAACTGGCAAATAGTAGAGAAAATAAGGGCTAGAATGGTTGACAGCCAGCACTCCCGGAGGGCAGTCCAAGGCCCTCCAGGGTTGGAAGGGTGGTTCGGGGAGGCGACACAGGCCCCACACAGTCCCATGCTTCCCCACACCTGCACCCCCGTGGCCAGCCAGACTCTTCCTGAAGCTTCTGATTCTCTGCTGGGTTTTCCTGACCTTTCTCACTCACAGCTATCATAGGTATGACCTTACATGGCAGATCTGCCAAGGCAAACTTTGCCCCTAGAGGCAAAGTACAGTGTCTCTAATCTCACCGGACTGTCACCTCCAGTGCCCGAGGCCCTGGCCTCCTGCGACGCTGTCCCTCCTCATAGCAGAGTCATATTGTCCTTGTCCTGACCACTTCCCACCACATCTGAGTGACATAATGGCAGTGGATCTATAGATTTGCAGAAAGCAATCACAGAAAGGTCTTTAAAAGCATTTGCAATTCAGAAAAACCTTCTTTCACTTAGCACCTCTTCTCCATAAATCTGGAGTAAGTGTGACTTGACAGTCTTCAGTAAACCAAACACCGACATTCACTCCAGGACCAAGGAAGATCAGAGTCAGGCTAGAGGGAAAAGAGCCCACGGTGAGCACGGGGGAGGTGGAGCGGGGCAGACTCTCCCCCAGCACGAGTCTGGGTTTCTGGCCCATCAGGGACATCAAGGTGAGTGGGGTGTTTTGTGCCTTTTGAAACATCATTCTGTTTCACAATTATCTCGTCAGTTTGGAAAGCAAAGCCATTATAAGCAGGGTAATCTAATAGGTTTAAGAACTAGCCAAGTGATGAAATACAACCAGATTTTCCACAATCAGAAAACAAGAAAGGACTGGCTAAAGAGATTAGCCAGAAAAGGCACCTTCCTTCAAAAAAGGAGAAGGCGCCAGGCACTGAAGCCTGGCTGGTACCATGCATGTTGGTGCTGGCCTTCCCGTGAGTGGGCTCTGACCTGAGGTCCACATCCATGATGGCAATTAGGAGTGGGAGGAAAAAGTGTGAGATTTGGAGGAAAGGCAATCAGATGGTGTATAGTACTATGTAATATAAAAGCGATCAGGGCAGAAGGTTGTTTACTTTGCAGTGAGGCAGGAAAAGACCATAAATGAGTGGTAAGTCATGGCCAGCACTGACAGGCTCCTGTCACTGTGGGAAGGGTGTGCTGAGAGAAATCAGGAAAGCTCTGCTTTGGGGAACTCCAACAGTGGCTCTACTTGAGAGGTAGAGATCAGGAGGATCAGGGTGCAAGGCCAGCCCAGGCAAAAAATTTGCAAGGCTCCATCTCAACCAATAGCTGGCCATGGTGGTGTGTGCCTGTGATCCTAGCTACATGGGAAGTGAAAATAGGAGAATCGTGATCCAGGCCAGCTGAGCATAAATGCAAGACCCTATCCCAAAAAACAGGTAAGGCAAAAAGAGCTGGGGGTGTGACTCAAGTGTTAGAGCACCTATCTGGCAAGCACGAGCCGGAATTCAAATGCCAGTACCACCAAAAAACAAACACAGTGAATATCAAAGGTAACAAGCCTTGCTTTTCTCACACAGTAAAGTACAGACACATTTTGACTATGGTGCAATTCCACTACCTGCGTAAATACGAACCGTTTCTCTGTTGTAGAAAACAGAGAAACCACTGAGTGCTGGGCCGATCCTCTGCTGCCCCAGCTGAAGGTGAGAATCATGCAAGAGGAAGGCAATGGAAGGCAACTTCGGCCAGGCTTGATGAGCCCTTGTCACCAATGGCCAAGCTCGACAGGAACAACTGTGGGTCCTAAATCTTCAGCTTTGTGTTTCTCTGGCTCGGGCTCTCTCCCAGAGAAGCTGTTTTATATTTATACACTAACACTGCTGCAGCCCACCTGACTGCCACCATGTGTGCCCCGAAAACTAAGAAGCCCATTTAAACAGATGCTTCTGAGCATGCAGCACTAGTCAGGGTGCCTCCTGGGGTGGAAAGCACCCCAGAGTGTGTCTGCCTTTTGTTCCCCAGCCCCATGATGCTCTCCCAGCTGGGGAGATGGGGAAGGACCCACAGAGTCTTTCAAGGGTGATGAGCAAGCTCAGTGTACCTGGTCCTTGCCACCTTCCTGAGTTATGTTTCTCAAAACAGGAAGGCCAAAGGACTCTTTCTTCACAGACCCAGCAGTCTTCAAAGACCATGACAGAACAAGCCCTCACAGCCACCAGCACTGCCCTTCCTCCTCATCAGCAAATCCCTCCCAGGGCCCACAGGTCAGGGCACTTCATTCACTGGACACGGAATGCCTATCAGTTGTGTTCAATGGAAGCTGCTCTTCCTCTCTCAGGTTAGGAAAATAGGAAGGGATTTGAATTTGATAGCAGTAAGCAGGAAGAAAACCCACTTGTCCTACACTCAGCTACCTATGTGAACGTGATCACCAACTTTCACATAACTGCAGAAAGTAAAACAAACCCAGGGGAGTTTCCTCTACGAGGCAAAAACTGCCACAAGTTCCCCCAAGCCACACATGGAACCCCATAACCCCACTCTGCACACCCTGTCAAGCACCTGAGTGGTCCCAGTCCTTCTCAACCCCAGCTCTTCACCACAGAAGCTGCCCCACCATAGCAATGGAGTGCCTCATGCCAGCAAATAGGCCAGGGGATCGTGCAGGTCACAGTGAGTAGGAGTGCAGTGAGAACAGGTGAGCTCTTACCTGCCCGTCCTGGCCAACGTGATGGATCTGCAGATTGCCCTGCAAAGTGAACAAAGACAGGAAATGATCAAGAGCAAGAAGGGCTCCATGACATGCTTAAACCCGAGTAAGGACTTCCGTGTGACACGTGGGAATAGCTAGGAAACCACTAATCTACAATGCCCAAGCCCTTGTAGCAATAAAACCCACATAATTAAATTTTATGCTGAGATTCTAGATGTTTTTCCCTCGTATTTAAAACAAACAAACAAACAAACTTGGACCATTCTCTGTACCCTGACCCAAAATGAGAATTTCTTTTTTTTTTTTTTTTACACTTTTTATTTAAAACAATTTTAGATTCACAGGGAGAACAGGCAGTAGCACAGCATGGTTCTGTGCACTGGCTGCCATCTTTCCCAGCAGGGACATCCTGCACAGAGGTGCTGCATCCTCACGGCAGGAATGCACTCACACATGCGATAATGACCCCGGCTGCAGTGTGCTCAGAAGCAACGGACAGAAAGTCACTTCCACTTGTACAAGAGAACTTTTTCAAGTCTAGTAGGCGCTGTTAAATGATTCTTTGCAGATACGCTCATTTTAACAAAATAATTAATTTCAAATGAACAAAGGCAAGATTTATCATTAGAAGATGACTACACACCATAACACCACAAAGTGATCCGTGAAGACATCAGCAATGTTCTAATTGATTGCATTCAATTCTTAATGGAAACAAAAATACTGAATCATATTTATAGGAGAGATTCAGTTTTGAAAACTGAACAGTGTGGAGTAGATTATGAGAAGCCTATGAGAAGTGGACATAAGCAAGGTGAGATGCAGATCAGCTGCTTTTCCTAAGATGTTTATCTGTAGGCTGAGATTGGCACAGCCCCAGCCACAGAAGAGGGAAATGCAGAACAGCTGCTTCTCCTAAGTTGTTTCAGAGAAGCAGGAATGCAGGTTTCTCCTGTTACAGTGTCACGCCCTTCCCGGAGAACTGCTGCTCCACCCTGTTTACCACTGGGTGTAAAAGACTCACTGAAGGAGGACAGGAGGCTTTTGCTTCAGAGGCTTTTTGCTTTTTGATGGGGATGGCTTTTGAGCTTTTGGTTTTTTGGTGTGGGAGGCTTTTGGAAGGGAAAAGAATTGCTGAAGGGAAAAGAACTGCTAAAGGAGAATTGCTAGCAAGCCTGAGGGCCAAGACTTTAAGAAAGCTAAGAGAAAACATGGGACAGAGCAAGTCTAAGGAAAGAGGTTTTAAACAAGGTTTTAAAGAAGATTTAAAAGCAAGGTTTTAAAGAACTGTGAAGGAGCAAGGCCTTAAAGAATAAAGATAGAGAAAAGAAGCAATGAGGGTTGTGCGTCTCCATCCGAGAGCCCAATACACCTGATCTCACCTTCTGTCTGTCTATCTATCCAGATAGTCACCCCAGTTAGGCCCCAGTTAGGTTTAGTAATAACCAGGAGTGAGAGAAAGCTTGCTCCAAAACAAGGGAGTGAGAGGAAAAGCTCACTCCAGAACTGGGCAAAGCTGATGATAAACACTGAAAATCAAAAGTAGTCTAAAGATTTTTTTAGCATAAACTAAAAAACAAATGTGTAGTTTTTTTCTCTTCTATGGCAGCACCTGTTTACCCTCACTCAAGTGACTACAAGAAAATTAAGAACTCTGACTCTGTCCAGAGTGCTTGGGAATTGTGGCTGGCCCCCACATCTGTACCTTTAATATCAATCCTGTGTCCCCATCCCCCCCACAGTGAGTACTGCAACTGCATGGCCACTGTCCCTTCCACTGGACCAGGGTCCCTCTCCCCGCAGCAGCTGACAAAGCCTCCAAGGCCCTGGCCTTCTCTAGCTTCACCCTCACTGCTCTCAAGGCCTTAGCCCGCACTCCAGCGAGACCACTGTGTAGAGGATGGGTGAGTTTGTGTGTTTGCTGGACCAGTCCTCGTTGCTCCCATTAATCCTCCATTCTTCACCCACACCCTCATGCCCATGCTCCCTCATCCTGTGCATGCCTGCCCTCATGATGTGCCCAGGGACAGCTTATGGGGGTCTAGGTGAAGCTGTGCCAGACACCACCCACAGCCCTCTCCTGAGGCTTCACGCCCTCTGTGCCACAGCACACAGCACCCTTAGCCTTCTTCACAGTAACTGACTGGGAGGGCCCAAGTCCTTGAAGGGGAGCCTCCATGTCCTGTCTCCCCACAGTGGCCACATACTAAGGTCCCCCGCCTTCCCTGAGCAGCCTGCGCACAGCAGCTGAGTTGGTTTTTCACAAATCAGCAAGTGACACTGCTGCCCTCACAGCTGAAGACCCTGGGGCTGAACTGAAAACTATGTTCCTTTCAACTACCTTATATCCACAGATGGAAGCAGCCCAGGCATGCTGGAAGATGAGGAGAACATTCCCCAAATCACCACAAAGCCAGGCAGACACACCCCAAAGAACACACAGAGGCTCTCTGACCCCTGCCAGACCCATGACTGTCCTGCACTTGGTGTGGTCCTTGAACACACTACTGAATGGTCTCCCAGCTGAGGAGGGTGGCAGCTGAACTCACCTCACTGTCCTGCGTGATCTGCACCTGCTCCCCTTGAGGCACCTGGGCGATGTGGAGGTGGCCCTGTGGGATCCACGGCAAGAGAAGACACCAAGAAGCATCAGAAGAAAAACAAACCAAAGGAAATAAGAAGCATTTTCTGCCACACTCATTCTTGACTATCTGCTCACAGCTCAAGAAAGGACAGTCCTAACCAGGGCAGTGTAAGGTGGGCACAGTTCGAGCTCATTAGATGGCCTTCTGAAATTAAATGGTTAGTACACAACATAGACACTCTGCTATGTCTTTAAATGTTAACAAACAAGTAAACTTAAGAATGTGCTGCCAGCTCCAGGAATGCCAGGAACAGGGATTGAAAGGGCAGGGAAGTCACATGTGTGCTGCACTGGAAAGGGTAATTCTGTTAAATCAAAGAAACACTCACATGACTATCTAAGCAACTTGCTTAATAAATGTGGTTCCAAAGAATCCATTTTGTTTATAGATAACAGGATAAATGAAATGGAAACTCACTATCTTATTTTAAATTGTACCTTGGTCAGAATGGCTCCTGAACAGCTGCAGGGTGTTCTGTTGCTTCCATTTCACTATGTCCCTGTAAACCTGTGTCAAAGTGATCTGTCCTGGAGTTCTTTCAAAGCCCTTTCATACTAGTAAGAGGAAAATAACTGCCTTTGTGGCAATGCGCCTGTGTTTCAGAAAGCTTATTAAATCCCCTATTTATAACTGTTTCATTTCCTTTGGAAGAAGGAAAACACCATCTAGAAGCTCCCACCTCACATATTCTGAAAACCCACTCCCAGGCAACATGCTAAATGCAGTACCACCAGGCCACCCAGGTGACAACAATGCTTCCTTCTCACAGAGCAGGACCTGGTTCCAGGAGAGAGCTCAGGAGTGTGGACACAGTGATGACTACTGTCTTCAAAGGCCCCAAAGGCTTTTGAAAAACACCATACAAACCCAGTGGTACCCTTAAAATTCCTCATTCCTTTGCACAGTTTCTAGAAAAGTCTTCCTTCCTTTCTGCCACCACCTGTTTGCCACAGGAGCACATGGAGTATGTAGAGGACCCTTACCCCTGGCCCTTCTGCTGATCATAATTTGGGCCACAGGACCCCCAGCATAAAGGAACTACAAACGACTGAGGCTGGACTTATCACCAATGTCTGTACAAAGCCAGTGCATGTTAAACAATCCCAAGGGAAACCTGGCACAGAAACTAAGGCCACTAGCTTTCTCCTCTGCTCCCACAAACCTTCTCTTCCCTCAGTAAAAGGGTGCCTGTGTTTATGAACTGAGAAATGTTTATGATGTTTCCTAGGACAGGCAGAAGCAGGGACTCTCAAATGGTCTGACCCTCAATCACATTGTATACACGTGGGTGACACCAACATTCTTGCAGGATGAGGGATGAACCAGGAGGGACCAATGAGGTCCCACGGAGCAAATTCCATACAAGGTCATTCAGCAATTGCCCACCCCCATGAAACCTAAAGGCTCATGGTATCTTCTCCTTTGCAGGAAGCTATCAGTGTGCCGTCCACCAGCGCCTACCACTGGCGCAGCCTCCCCGCACCCCGCAGACACATCAGGGAGAAGGGCACATACTACTTGCACTTGTCCGTCCTCTCCAATCTGGTGGATCTGCACCTGCTGCGCGTTGGCCAGGGCATAGTGCAGGGCCTGTGGCTGTGGTTGCTGGAGCTCACCGGTGGGCGATGGAGTGCCCATCACAGTCTCTGTGGGGTACAGGGAGCAGGTGTGGTGACTCAGGCATGGCTCCACAGGCAGAGCAACACCTGGGCCATCTCAATTCCTCTTAACCTCGCCTCAATTCCCACAGAAGAGGAAAGGCACACCTCACTCCTAGACTTGCGGCAGCAAGCTTTTGGATAAGAAGATTTCCGAGAACCCAAAAGGTGTAAGACTCAATGGCACTCTTGTACCAAACCCCTTCTATTCGCATTGACCTAGCCAAATGAACACCAGACCTCAGGATGCATCCACAGAAATGAACAGGGTGACACTGTGGTTAAACCCTGTTTCAGACCACAATACATGATATTGTTCCGAGGAAAATCTGCCCATCTACTCAAAGACACATTTCCAACAAAGTTTACTTTCTGTGTTTATCAAAATGAGATACATTTGTTTTGATAGATTGTATGTATTTTCAATTGTAATGATACCTCAATCAGAATTTTCTTAAACTTATTAAGGACTTAGAAATTTTAAAATGCTTTAAATGTATGTTCCTATTTTTGCTGTGCAGAATTATAATGATTGGTGAATAAAAACTTAGGAATAAAAAACTTAGTGAAAGTGTGAGAAAAGTAGAATGCTGGTATGAATGGAGGAGACATGTCAAAGATGTAGAATGTTTGATTATTGAAGGAAAGCTTGTCATGTTTTGGCTTTTTGTTTGTTTTCTTGCTTTACCACCTGAGCTGAACATTCCAGTTCATTTTGCTCTGGTTATTTTGGAGATGGGGTTTCATGAACAATTTGCCTGGGCTGGCTTTGAACTGCGATCCTCTTGACCTCAGCCTCCTAAGTAGCTAGAATTACAGTTGTGAGCCACAGGTGCCCGGCTTGATGTGCATTTTTAATAACTGACAGTGGGCTGCCAAAGTACACAGACTCTATGGTGTACATTCTTAAAGGAGTGCCGCCACAGTGACAAAACATGTGGGTCTGCACACAGATGTGCAGGCAGTTGTTCTCAAGAACTTGTCCTCTGCCCCTACATGGATGTCCACCTGAGGACATCTGGAAGTCACCAATGGACTTTCGGCATGTATAAACGATAAAACACAGCCCCTCAAACTCAAGGACCTATGAAAGTTCACAGTGTTGGCAAACTGCAGAACACAGTGCAGATGCTTTAATAAACTGATTTTTTAAAAGTTTTGAAGCTACTGATCTCATGGTTTATATTCACAGTGGTAATAACTGAGTCCTCTTTAAATAGACTAGTGGGAGGTTGGGGGTGGGGGGGCAGAAGAACCTGTAATTCCAGGCTGAGGCAGGAGGAGGAAGAGTTCAAGATCAGTCTCGGTTACATAGTAAGACACTGCCTCAAAAAAAAAAAAGCACAAAAACCTAGTTAAGTAAATAAACAGACTGCTTTTGACACAGAACCTCATTCACAGTACTTATGTGGAAGCTCCTTTTCTGTCTGCTGATAATTCAAAGATGAATGGAATCACTGCCAATTCCAAATGAATGGAATTCTGGCTTAATTTCATGTAACTAGGTTATTTCTGACACCAAACTAGCTTCAAATGCCAGAAGAGCATCATTAGGCCCAGAGCAGATGCACAAAGGACAATGACAAAAATCTCAAGGGTCTCTGAACTAACCACTGCTTTCCTTCACCTAATTTTAGCTGAGAACATAGTGTATTGAAAGAGACAACAAATAAATTGAATTTACAAAGCAATATACTTTAAAAAGTATGTGTTCTATGTTTCTGTCAACTCATTGGATAGATGGCAGGCTGGTGAGGCCAGCCCTTAGACTGTCCACAAGACAGCCATGTGTCTGGGTTCACCGGGGTGGCATAAAATGAAGTAACAGCTCAGAGACAGTTCTTACTGCTTCCTAGACAAATAAACACCTAAAAGTTACAGGAATTGACTTATGCTAATTGAGCTCACATGGTGTCTTGGAAGCCCTCACCTTGAACTCCACCCTCCCTAGCCACCCTTGGGCATAGAAGTCATGCTGTTCTCATTCTGAATAGCAATCCTTTAGAAAGCTGGAAGACAGCTTTGTGAGACAGCAGAACTCAGCAAGCCCCTGCCACCCAGCTCGAGTGTAGCTGCTTCTGAGAAATGGTCTGTCGGTCAAGCCACAAGAGGTGCCACTCTGGGATTGCTCATTCATGCCTCTCCTGGGGACCTGCCAGGGACACGGGACACAAGGGCTGGTCAGGACACACAAGGAGTCAGCAATGCTCAAAAGCTATGCAGACCCATGGCATCTTAGAGAACATGTTGACAAATTTACAAAGAAACAAAAGAAATAAATACAACCACTGTCAAACTCAGCTCGTCATTCAGTTGAAGAAAGCACTAATAACTGGAAGAGAAACAAACACTCATGAGTAAACGTAAAACTGAATGAGCCATATAAGAGGCACAGCCACCTGAGTGGAGGGACAGACCACCTGAACTTCACAGACTTCAAGTTCAGTTGGCCCATGACCTCTCATGTTTTAAGGCCCTCAACAGCCTTGCTCCATATTGTTGGCAGGGCCAGCAGTGCAGGCATACAGGGATGTTTACTGGAAATATGGAACTTCAGGTCACTCCCCAGGTGCTCCAATCAGAATCTGAACTGAACGAGATTCCAAGGTGGTCAACCTGCATGCTGAAATTGGAGACACCCTGCTCCACAACAACTCTCCCTGAGCACTTCCAGGCCAGGACACACCACTTCCCAAAGCAATACACCCATGGAGAAAAAGGCCTGCATGTTCCTTCAGAATCTGAACGGAGTGTTATCTATGTGCTGGGCCGTGTGGACTCCAGGATGAAAATGATGAAACCCCAGGCGGGCAGAAGTCTACCTACCAAGCCAGCTGCTCCTATACCACTGACCCTCTCAGCATCTCCAGGTCAACAGCCACAAGTCACTGTATGGAATTTCATCAAACTCACTGCATTTATTCCTAGAAGTGCTCCCTCTCAGAATTCCCAGGCCTGGATTTCTCACTCGCCACACAAAAAGCACTGCCCCAGCAGTGCAACTTGTGTGGCCCACACAGCACCACCTTGACTTCAGGAGCCTTGGCAAAATTAAGGCTAGGTATCTGATAACTACCAAAACACTGGGAGGAAAGCCTCTTCCTGAAGATGTTCAGGGAGTCCAGGTGACCTGGCTTATAGCTTCCAGAACAAAGTCTCTGGACAAAGACCGCACTTAGAGGAGGGCATGCCCTGCCCATTGCCGCCTTGGGGTCCTGAGCTGACCCCCAAGTAGAGCTCAAGTTCCAGCAGCTGCTGCCAAGGGAGCTACTGTGGGAGTTTAAAAAGATTGCTTTAATTCACATTCTTGTTAAATGTTTGCTATGTCTCGGTTAAAGCAGAAAAAAGTCACAGGGCATTCCTAATGAAAGTTTTCCCCAGGAAAAGACCTCCACATAGGCCTGAGGAGCATGCTAATAGAATTTACCTCCGTTGTCTTAAGGACAATCCTGACTCCCCCCAGCTTTCATCTGTAGTCATCATTCAAATAATAATACTGTTGTTAAGCCAGCAGGACACTCTGCAGCTAAGTAACTAGGCAGAGGGAGGAAGGTCCTGCACAAACCCTCCCCCTGCTTTAGCAGGACTCAGAATGCCTGGGCCCAGTCCACTGCCACTACCTGGATAACCCTCAGGAAGGCTCACCCATCAGCTGGGTGCGGACAGAGCTGACATGCTTTCTGAGCAGTCTCAACTGCACACTCTGGATCCAGAACAGAGGCTTCCTTCCAGGGCAGGATTTCCCTCAGAGCCTACCTGAGGTGCTGTAAGAGGACGAGGATGGCGTCCGCCGGGAGAAGCTCTTAACCGCCAGACTCTGGCCTCGCTGTTTTCGCCGCCATGCTGTCCGGCATTTGGAGTCAATGCTCTGTTTGATTCGATACCAGTCAGATTCTGTGATTCCAAATTTATAGAAAAGGTGACCTGAAAGGACAAATCCCAAACAAAAGCTATGAGATACAGGCCTTCTTCCTATACCTCAACTGTCTGGGACAACTTGAACACAGAAAAGGGACAGCTGCTGAGAGCCCACCTACACTTGTCCGAGCCCCTGAGAGCTGATTGATGATCTAGGAACATGAGCCAGAAAGCCATTTGTTATCAGAGAAGAAAGCTGGCCAGTTGATAAGGACCTTCCAAGATCAAATATTTATCAAAATATAGTTACATGTTCTCTCCACTTATTTAACTCTTCAATAACCTGACTTGATCCCCCCACCCAGGGAGACTAAGGTCCTCACCAGGTCCCAGACTCTCCACCCTCCAACTTCTCTCTCTGCCCTAAACTCACGGATAGCATCTAATGTCCCCTTCACCTACAGAATCAAATCCAGGATTGCGAACAACTTACGTTCCACTACTGCAGCCCACTACCCTCTGCTCACCAAGTCCACTGGGCCCTCCCTGCTCCTGTGGAGTCCAGGCCCCAACAGCGTCTCCATGTCCTCCCTCCCCACACACTGCCTGACTGCTTTCACAGCTCCAGCAGCACCTACCTATGCATTTGCACATGTGCTATATTTACTCCTGAGTCACTCAAACACAGGAACTTGGTTTTGTCCCCATGCAGATCAGGAAGCCAGCAGGCCCTGGCACGTGTAAATACTGGATATTTGTTCAGGAAGGATGAGTGCAGCTGCAGTGCTCACACATGCATTTCTCTACCCTTTTATGGCATTTTCATAGAACATGAGCTCCCTCAGAGCAGAGACTATGTGTTGTTATTCAGGTGTTTCTACTCTTGGAGTCCCCTGCACACCTGACAGAAGGGCACTATCTACGCTTCGTTCTTGGGCCAGGGCTGATGCACCTCATCGTGCATCTCCCCCAAGTGCATCCTGCACACGGCAAAGCCCTGGTTAGTACCAACACGTGTGTTAATCACATCTGTGAACAGAAATTCTTGAAGGTTGTTACTGAACAGCACCCAGGTCCCATCACGCAACAAGGAAACTGAGGTTCTAGCAGGCCATTGGGGAGCAGGTAACAGAATGACCAATAGTCAACTGCAAGCCTGGCCACATCTCACTCACTCACATAAGTCATTCTCTTCAACACAGTGACCTCTCTAGTTAGCTCATGCAACTTCATTAACAGGAATAAGAAATTCAAGATTATAATAATCAAAAGACTAAACTGAAAAACTTCCTATTTTGACTACTGAGAGTGCTGAGTTTAGACCATCTGAGAGTTAAGTTTCTGCCCTAAAAATCTGTTCCTACTGAAACCAAAATACTAGAAAGAATCCAAACAAAGGAAGTATTTGTTTTTAAGTGCTATATTAAGTATAGAGAGCTTCTTTGGTTTTGGAAAGATACCTCTTAATATTCTTCATGAACATATGCTGAGGACGCATTTGACACATTCAATGACAACCAAATTTCTGTGATCTAGATAGAAAGGAACTGGGTTGAGTGGGGAACAATTTTCAGTGTCAGGGAGAACCACCACCCAAAGCCTCGCCAGCACTTTCCACCTTCCCTTGAGAAAAGAAATTCATAAACCAAGTGGCAACTCTAGATTCAACTTTCAGATCACTTCTAAAACAATCAAGGAATCATCACTTCAGGAATGTTTGCTGAGTGCTCTCTACACACTGCATATGGTGTCAGGTGCTAGGGAAGGCCTCGTGAAGTGGTGCGCTGGTTACCAACTTTAGTGACAGAAGGATCTGAAGGACCTCACCACTACTGAACCTAAGGCTGAACAGCAACAGGAGAGTTCAACTGTCGACCAGTCACCATGGAGGCCACTACTGACCAACTACCTTACACTATTGATGCTCATTTAAAAACCTCCTGCTGTAAGAATGTTCTTACCCTCATGTTAGTTTTGAAGCAAAAGCCAGAGAAAGGAAAGGCCATTTGTCCAAGTCAAATTACAGACAAGAGTAGAACCAGCCAGCGATTCCAGCTTCCACTGCCCACTCAGGTGGAGAAGAGGCTCTCTCTACTCCCTCATCCCAGGAGAGTCAGCTGCAGGGAGACCAACCAGGCAAGAGGCACACTGGTCTCACAGTGCCTCTGCTTTCAGGGATACCCCAGCTTGACTCCATAAATAGCATCAGCAGTCTTCAGGGCACAGGGAACATGAACCACCAGGCACCAGCCCTTGTACCTATGAAGTGCAGCTTAGCTCACAGGGAAAGCAAACCACAGCAAGTAGGACCTCAGCCCTTGGCCCAGGGCTCTGGGAGGAGTGTGCCTGCCCTCCAGGCTCAGAAGGTGCCTCCCTGCCTGCTTGCCCCAATTCCTGCAGAGCAGGGGTGCCTTCAACCACTGCTGACTACCCTACATCCTCCAGAGCTCCACCACTGACACTGGAGGCTCCAACCAAAGAACTCACCTAATGAGCTCACACAGGGATACTGAGAGTCACTGTGGGAAAGGGACAGAAGACAAGAATGAACAGAGCTTGTAATCTCATTTCCTTGTGGGTGGTGGCATATTTGTCTTATCAGTCGCTGCTAATGTAATCTCAAGTTCAAGGAGAAAGTAAAGCAGGAAACTGAGTGCCAACAGTTTCTTTCTTGAAATTACAGAACTGACTTGATAATGGCTGGCCCAGAGACATAACAGGAATCCACACCCTCTGATGGGGAACCAAGCTGGTGCTCCGAGAACCCACACGTGCAAAGTCCCCCACAAGCCTGGACACAGTGTCCCATCCCTCAGAGCTGCTGATGACCACTCTTGGTCACCTCCAAGGAGTGTCCAGGACCCTGCTAAGAAGGGGGCCTCCCCATAGTCACTTTCATATAGGCTCCTCTTCAACCACCAGTACAAACTGACCAAACCCTCCCCCAGCTCTCTGGTCAAAGTGGTGCACTCAGTGTCCCCTGAAGCCAGGCTTGGCTCACAACAGACAAATGGCAGCTCCTATGTAGCCTACGTCCTTGCCTTCAAAGGCACCTGTGCAACAGCCTGGCCATTTCACAGTAGAGGAATCAGACAGAGGCAGCATCTGACTATAGGAGTTTAGAAAAACACATGCTGTGCCCTGGGTTAAACAATGTCCCCCCAAAACTCATGCCCTTCCCAGGGCTTCAGAGCGTGACCTCACCGGGAGCCAGGGTCTTTGCAGATGACATTAATTAATACTTGTGGGTTCTCCCTCCAGTGTGACTGGTACCCTTATAAGAAGAGGAACGAGACACACATACGGACACCTTAAGAGAAGATGGCCATGGCCACGTGACATTGGGGGTAGGGGTGCAGCTATGCAGCCACAAGACAGGGAGTGCCAAGAACCGCCCACTACCATCAGAGCTGGAGGGCGGACAGCCTCTTATGGGAGACTAGGTTCTGCCAACACCTGGACCTCCAGCATCTGGTCTCCATGCCAGTGAGAGAACAAACTCTGCGCTTCAAGCCCCCATGTGTGGTACTTTGTTATGGCAGCCCTGCGAACCGAACACACCCCTCTGTGACTGTACCAAAAAGTCTAAAATCACAGGCTGTGTCCAGGAGGCCTACAGTCCTAGAAGTGGATATCCAAAGTGCCTTTCCAAATCAGAGCCTCTAACTTCATGTCAGGCACCCAGTCATCTCCCTGAACAAACAGGACAGCTTCTCTGGGCTTCAGGGGAGCACCACCAGAATGCCATGGCTCCCACACAGCAATACACACCAGAACAAAGCCACCCACAAGGCCCAGCTCACGTGCCACCGTCTTCCAGGCTGTCTCATCTAACTGTCGTGACTAGGGCAATTGCCCTCGTAACACTATCTTTAAGAATATAGACCCATATATGTCTGGTTGGCTACTATCACTGGGAACCACTTCTTACTCCTCTTCCTATCCCAACATCACTCCACACCATGTTCTCACTGTCAAAACTACCATGTGATAGCCTGTTTACAAGCAAACCCATGGTCACATGCACAGATCTCATGTGCTAACTACCTTGAGAGGATCTCAGCTCACGACACACACTACAGCAGAGGATAACAAGAGGTCAGTGGGCTTGCTGCCTGTCTCTATAAACATAACATTTTATTGGAAGACAGCTATATCTATTTGCTTACATTTGGTCTGTGGCTTCCCTCAGGAACCTAAAACACCTCTCCATGACTGCATCAAGAAGCCTAAAGTCCCAGAAAGTAGTTGAGAGACCCTGAGGTCCATAAAGCTTGAAATATCTACTACGGTCCCTTAAGAAAAGGTCTGTGTGCCTCTTCTCCAAGCCAGCTGGCAGCACTCAACTCATCTGGGACCTGCTTTATCCCCACCTGAGAACCAAGGTCAGCTGGTCACACATGTGGCTTCTCAATAAGACATCTGAATGACTCTAGGGGTCTGTGGCAGTGCCCCCTGGGGCTGGACAAGGGTCAGAAGCATTGGGGTGACAAACCTCCTTGCCACACTTAAGGATCGCACCTGAGCTCCATTTCTCAGAAACTCTGAGAGCTCTGCAGTCTGTCTGACGCCCTTAGTCACAGCCAAATGTCCATAGTCAAAGTAGCCATATGAACAGGAATTCCAGCATCTTTGTGACTGCCTTCATGTTGCTCAGCCTACATCACAGAGGGGTCATGGTCAGTGTCGGAAGCTGCACCTGAAGGGCAGGGCCAGCTCACTGTGAGACTTGAGCTCTGCTTTTTATTCAAGGAGACAGAGGTTTCGTGCTCAGTAGCAGCACTCCATAGTTCTGGGCTTGCTGACACAGTCCCTGGGCCCACCTGCTTCATGTCTATCAGAAGCCACACTGAGTGGCTCCTGGAGGCAGGTGGCTCTAGAATGGATGCTCCAAAGGGTGAGCATCAGGTCAGGGGTGCTGACAAGGAGTCTGGGCATCCTGCCTCTTTTCCTAGTGTCATCACTGGAATGAACCATCAGCGATCAGCTAGAGCAAGTGCAAGAACACAGTGGCTGTTAAAATCAGGCTCAGGGCTCTCTTTGCCTGCAGCTCAGCAGGGTCAGCCCATAAGTATGGCCCAGCACTGAGGTGGATGCTTCCCCTGAAGGAGGAGGCGGGGAACACGCTGCTTATGCTACTGGGCAGCTCAGAACCCTGCAGTTCTTGGCGGGTAGGGAGGGAAGGCCAGGCTCTCCTGTCCTCAAGAGTGGCCCAAGGACAAATGAGACTGGGATTGAAAGTCCATGGATAAAGACATTCCCAAGAATCACAGGACATCAGATAACACCTTACAAGAGGAAGTGCTCAATCTAGGCATTCCCACAACCTGTGGTCACCACTAGGCCCAGCATCACCTTCAGCTCTACTGCAACTCTCAATTCAGCTCACTGAATGCCTTGACCGCACCTCACCCCTCAGCCAGGCTGGGAGCAGATCACACACTTACATCGGATCCCGTAGATGGTGAGTGGGTCTAGCTGCTTTTTCCCGTGCTTGCCTTGGCCAGACAGGTTGGACACAGCTTGCACCTCGCGGTGGAAGAGATAGTCCAGCAGCGTCAATGCCATCTTCTCAGCGGTTCGGCAGTTGGTGCTGATGTGTAGCATGTCAGAGGGGATGATGGCACAACGCACCCGCATCTCAGGGTTGTTCTCATCACCAAGCCAGGTGCCGTTGGGGTAGTCCTCTGAAAAGACGAGACCCTCAGTTAGACAAGAGGGACCGATGCCATGCAAGCGTCAATTCCTGGCAGCTCAAGTGCATGGCTCAAATACACTCTGCTGAGCGCTCCTGCCCTCTGCATGGAAGCCAGGAGTGCTGGAGCAGCCCCTCTGCTATAGTACAGAGGGGAAGCACAGCAGTCTGACCAAGAACAGAAGCAACTAAACTCCTGTGAGTCCATCTCAGAAAGGCAAATGTGGCAGCTGGAATCGTGTAAACACTCCATCCTGCTTCCACAGGGGCTCACCCCCCCTTCCAACTCAGCTGTAGCAAACAGCACACAGAGCCTATGCACTTTCCACACATTTGAAGGCTATCCAGCTGCATCTTGACCCAAGCTCACAGTGACTGCTGAAGTGTGGCCTGCTGCAGAAGCCTCTACAGTACCCTGGGAGGACACGAAGGCCCAAGCCATCCACAGTCTAGAAGGAAGGTGTCTCAGGAGCTCTGGGCTCAAACACCAGATTCTCTCTGCTGCCCAGCAAGACAAGAGCTTCAGGACACAGACTTTACAACTTCTGATTGCTTTACACTTTGCCCCACATCTAGACAGGAGTGAACAGAGGAGGCCACTTAGCCAGCACTTTCCCCATGGGTTTGGGGATCACTGAGTGCACCTGTCTCTGGAATAGCTGGACCTCTAACTGGTCTCTGTGAAGAGCCAGGAGAAGAGGCCACAGGGAAGCTTGGTCTCACCTCTGTGAGATAAGTGTGCTACTGTCTGCTGTGGAGTCTGTGAGGATATGATAAAAGCCTTTTCCTAAGACTAAGTCTACTACAGTATCCTAGACCAGCACCCTTTCCTGTTCTGTGAGTTCCCACTTCCTCCCTTCCCTCCCTGACCACCCAGCAGTGACCCTGGAATCTGTCTATGGGAAGCATCTTTGACCCCTGCTCAGAACACAGGGATTCAGTCCTTTTTCAAGGCCAAAGCTTCTTCCTTGCTACCTGTGGATCACAACACTTTGATTTATGATCTTGGAGGTTACACGTAACAGGATGAAAGCCTTAAGTCTTGCATTGGAGGCAGGTCTGTAGAAAAAGCATGGCCTAGAATGCTGCCATGTTCTCTGGGACCCAAGAGCCAGGGGCTCACATGCCTGCTTGTTCTTGACTGCAACTCCAGTCTGTACAGTTTGCATGCTACACCTCTTGCAGATGGCCTCTCTCACTTCCCTGAATCACAAGACTGTCATAAAACGTCTGGGTGAGGCCACCAAGAGCCCTGTCTGTGCAGATAGGGCTAGATGGGGGTGGGACCTGGGTCTGAGCTCTAGACTGTAGCTGAGGATGGAATTCAGAATGAGATGAGTAAGTATAATTTGTCAAGGATGTCGATATTTCACAGTGGAGAGATGGTGCTATGGATACACCCTCAGGTATAGACATTGCACTCAAAGTCAATCAGCCACTGTCATGATCTGCCTGTGTATAAAAAAAAAACAAGCTGGACCAGGCATGATGACTCACATAGTCTCAGCACTGGGGAGACTGAGGCAGGAGGATCTCGAGTCTGAGGCCAGCCTGGGATACATAATAAGACCCTGTCTCCCAAAAAAAGAAAAAAAAAAAAAAGAACATCATAATGGTGACCCTGGCAGGGCTAAGAAGAGCTCTTCCCTGGAATGCCGGAAAGACTAATTTCCAGGGCATCTATTCATCTACAAACATATTCTAGACAACTATGTGTTTGTGTTAGGTCTACTGCTCAGATCTAAAGCCTGGATCAGTTGCAGGTCTTACGGACACCAAGCACAGTGGGAGGGGACTGTGCCTCGATGCTGGAGCAGGGGAGTTTGCTGCAATTTAACTGGACCTCCAGTCAAACAGAAGGTGGCCTCTGGTGACACCAAGCATCTCTGAAACTAACACTGAAGACAGAGAGCACTAGGACCCAAACTGAGCATGTGGGCAGCAGTGCCCTGAGTTGACAGAGATGGGGCACTGGTGGCACCTGCCTCCCCTGATAGCCACCTCACCAGGACACCAGGAAGTGCAAGGAACAGTGGGGAGGGGCTCTCGGTTTCCACTTTCAAAGCAGAAAAAAATCCACAAAGATCCACAGTGGCCTTTCCCAGGCATAACAAGCATGCCAAATTCTGCCCAGTCAAAGCCCTGCATGTTTAGATAATGACTCTAAAGTAAACACTGGACAAAAGCTCAGTGCTGTTTTCCAAACAATGAGTCAACACCATGTCCAAGTGTCACCAAGACTGTGTGTGGGATGTCAGCAGAATAACGAACCAGTTTAGCCAGATGGCATGAGCTGCTGGGCACCATGCTGGGAACTTCTCTGAGCTACTCAGGGTGAGGACCAGTTCCCACAGTTGCTGTACATACCTCCATCCTCCCCAGATTCCCACTACAGGGCCTACGAAGCAGCACAAAAAGTTGGGGCACTCCCGGTTCAGTCTTTGAGGCCATCTTGACTGGGTCATGGTGGAGGGCCTCCCTGTGAGCTGGTCTTCAAACATCCAAACTTGGTGCAGGCCAAACTCCAGAGCCAGGTGGCTCCTCACTGTGGATCACAACAATATCTGCTGACTGCACCTGGACTGCCATGAGCCCTCTCTTCACTCCCTGGGCCTCCCTTCCATTTCTTACCACTAGATTCTGCCCTCTAGCTACTTAGTCAAAGGCCACCTGAGCTTTGGTGTAAGAAAGGCAGGGCTTCTAGGAAGACTTTGCTGATACTGGCCTCTCCAGGCTGGTAGCTTATAGTTTCCCTCTCTGTGCTTCATGTGTTAGTATGGATCCCTACACCTGCTGACTCCCACTCATACCTCTGTCAGCAGCATAATTTCCCACTCCTCTTGGGTTCTCCCCAAGTTGCCTGTGAATTGAGGGTATGTGGTCCTTTCTCAAGCAAGAAGATCTTACCAAGGATGGGTAAACAGGAACACCAGCTGCAGCAAGTCTGACCCACAACAGTGAGAGTCACTGTCACCAGGAGAATGAAAACCACCCTGGGACAAGAGAAATGGGCAGGAAGGAAGAACCACACATACTCAGGCACATGTGCCCCATTTAGGCTGTGACAGGCCACACTGGCTCACTTGGTGTGACATCATCCTCAGTGCTCAGACCTGACACCCTTGACCTAGGGAGACAGACCAGGGTTGAGCCCAACTTCTCACAGCCAATGCTGAATCATGTCTCCTACACAGAAAACAAGATGGGACATCTGCCACCTAAGTATCTGACAGTCCAGAAAAGATGTTTGCTTTACTGAACTGCATGGGTCCAATTTTGGCATCTAAAACAACAGATCGAGTCTGGAAGTTTTATTTTTTAAACACAAGAAAAGCAAACCTGCTTTCTATTTAAGTCAACAATGAAATTGTATGCAAAACTGATGAAAATGAGTAACTTTCAGCAGTAACTTGCATTTTCTTGCGACTAAAGCAGTTCAGAATACAAGTAACTGCTCTGAGATTCTATTTTAAGTTCCAAAACAATCAAACTAGAAAGAAGAAAGTACCAGCTGGATGCCGGTAGATGCCTATAATCCCAGCTATCCAGGAGGCAGAGATTAAGAGGGTTGTGGTTCGAAGTCGGCCCGGGCTAATATAGTTCTTGAGACCCTATCTCAAAAAACCCTTCACAAAAAAGTGGACCAGGATGACAGCACAAACTCCTCCCAGGTCCCCTGCGAGCATAAAGGAAGAACTAACCACCTGACTGTGCTTCTTCTTGCCAGTGGTAAGAAGAAGGGAAAAGGAAGAACTAACCACCTGGCTCTGTGCTTCTTCTTGCCAGTGGTAAGAAAGTGGTAAGAAGAAGTGAAAAGGAAGGTTCCTGAGCCCATCAGGCTCCTCCCCAGCACCAGGCAGCATTGGTTCCAAGTCCTCTACTGTCCCCAGGCCTCAGTCTAGCAAATCGCTCTCACATGGATGAAAGCTAACCACAGGGAGCAAAGGCAGACAAGATGTGCCTGGTGCCTGCTGTGCACAAGACTGAGACTCAGGGTCCCTCCTAGGTCAGCAAGGGCAGCAGAGCAGACTCAACAGACACATCACCATCTTCCAGAGCCACGGCACAGACAGTCTACAATATCACCTGCCACTACAAACACCACCCCAGCCTTCCCCAAAGACAATATGACACCCCCATCACACTCAAATGTCAGCTGTGTGGAACATCTCAGAGTCATGAGGCCCCAGCAGCAGCTCAGTGAATGAGGGGCATGAGATCAAGTTCCTACTCCTCAGAACACACAGCCCAGACACACTGTGAGCTCTGGTATGCAGCCCCGTCTTCCAGACACCCCCAGCTCTCGTAGAGAGCAGCTGCCATTGGTGATTTTCCTAAGTCACTCAAGACACACAGCATTGTCCAGCAAAATGCACAGTGAGCAAACAACAAGGAGACTGAAGGCTTCAGGGCTGTTCAAAGACCGGAGCACTGGGTTAGTACTTCAGCACAATGACCTGCACATCAAGTCAGCACCACACATCGGCTTCAGCCACCTCCAGGCAAGCTTTCAGAGAACAGATTCATGGTCATGAACCAATATTAGGCTATAGTTTCATCCATACCAAAAATTAATTTTTATCTGGCCTTTGTAAAGGCCTGCCCAAAAAGTTTATAAATCTCAAAGGCAACATACTGCATGGCATGGTAGAAATATTTCCACCAACAAACAGAAATCAGAAGAAACCCACCAGGAATTCACAGAATAGGAAACCAAAGGTCCTGTTCTGCCATCTTTCATGCTGCCTCATCTTTCATTACACCTCAAGGCCCAAAACGGTTCCCCCCAGCGTATCACAACTACCAACAACTCATTTGTTCCACCAAGGTGGACAGTAAGAATTCTCTGTATAATCCATAAAACTTTACTTACAATCATCTGCCCCACAGATGAGTCAGGGCACTTCAGGACCCAGGAGCACCCAGTGAAAATGAAGCCACATGTGTGTCAACATGTCCTCTGGACAGCTGCAGCTAGACTTTGAGATGCTTTGAGAGGGTCTCACCCACGAGTGGATGTCTAACCAGTGCTTGGCATGGGAAAAAGGGGCCAGAAAAGTAGGGTAGGTCAGGAAGGGAAGAGAAGGGTTCTCCGAACTAAGCGAAGGCCACATGCTGGAGGACAACTGTGGGAACCAGGTGGTGCCCTACTGTTATTATATGAATTCTGTGACAAAGAATTTGAGCATTGCAGAAATTTCAATTTAGAAATGGGGCACTCCATTTTGCCTCAAAATGGTTTCTTTTCTTTTTTTTTTTTTTTTGGTATGGACTACTTATGTTCTGTTTCACTTTTTTTTTGAGTGAACTGTTTTAGATCGACAATTCTATCATAAGGATTGTGCAAATATTTTTTAAAGTGAAAAAACTAACTATTAATAAGGACTTTGGACCCTAGGCCATGCAGTCATTCCACAAGCAGAGTCTACGCCCCTGCTATCAGCCCAGCTCTCTATGACCAGGCACCTCTGGGGCAATGGTTGGTGACAATGATGTGAACAGAACAAAGGTCAAAGTTTCAGGCATGCCAGCTCCTGCCCCAGGGCAGGGACTAGAAAGATGTCTTTTGTTGGAGGCTATCGGTGAACCTGAACTGCTCAGAATGCCAGAATATGCCAACTGTGATTAGGAAAAGTGTCCCAGACTGCCTCTGCCTGTGATGGGAAGGAGTGTGACCTGCTGAGCACAGACGTGGTGCCCCCAGGCTGCCTATCCTTGCCAATCCCTTCTCTAGCTCAGCAGGAACACAGACTTCTGGACCGGAGACCCACTCGCAGCCTTGTGTCAGTCTGTTTGCAATCCTACTCTTCCTGGCAACCGAGTTATGATCACCACAAAGCTGTGCAGATGTGTAAGAATCAATGTTAGAACAGTAAGACGAGTTATGTGAATGAATGTTCAAAGAATGTTTTTGGTTCAATTTTCTTCTTTACATCCATATGGGTGATGTTCTGTGAACCCGGCAATTGTCATTCACCTGATTTCACAGCTTACATCCTGTTCACACTCCCACCAGCTTTTCCAATTGACAACCTCTGGGCTACCCTCCATTCTCTCCTCCATCTCTCACTTAGCACATCACAGCTCCACAGAAGCCACACCACTAGCTGGTCTTTGGAGCACCTGAGCCTAATCCCAGACAATATTCCAATTCTGATTGAAGTACACTCCTTCCCCATTACAGTTACATACCAAACATTTTATATGTAGGCTTAGTCAAGTTTTATAGGAATTATCAAAAGCCACACAGCAGGAATTTAAATCCTTAATTATGATCTAACTAAATCCCTTAATTAATTAACAGATCCCATTCTTGGTACATTTTAGCTAATTTGTGTCTCCTACTCAGTTAGCCAGCTTAACCTTCAAATGATTATGCCACACACACTCAAAGTGCTCAACAAAGACAGGAGCACAGCAGGATCCACCGTCAACAGAAGACAAGTGAAAGAGCTAAGTTTACAGTGCCAGCTCCAACAGCTAGCAGTCATCTTCCTTCTCATTCAAATTGAGTCTACAGCACCAACAAGTTATCTAAGTAAACACTAGGATAAGATGAGATGGCACCTTTGTAGTTTAATAAACTGACTCTAAGTCTGATCTAAAAGGACATGCTGCATTTACTGGAATTCTTAAGTAATAGCTACTTTGCAATCTGTGGTTCTCTAAGACATCGGACACTCAAAAGACAAGAACAATCTGTCCACTTGCAGTGCTCGGCTCTTATCAAGAACCAAAAAGACTAATTACAATGACAAACCTATCACCCATAGCACCACAAATCAATAATGCTTCTTTAACATGAGCCAGCTGACCTGACACTGTCTCCACTGAGCAGCAGTTTTGGCTGGGCAAGGCCACAGTGGGCCAGCAATGGGTCTAAAGCAAGAGACACTTGTGAACTGGCAGTCTTCCTGGCATTTACGTACACAGCAATCACTGATGACGCCATCCATCTCCCAGAGGTTTTCACCAAGTCACTGTGCCGACACAGCAGCTTGGCCAGATATTTCCTAACACTGATGTCCTGCTGAGATAAGCATTCCCAAGGATAGAGTCAGGGAGTCAGATTTATCTAAGAATGTTTTCTCACCATGAGATGAGAAAGTGGAAAGCTTCAGAATTATGACCTCTTCTTGAAAACCCAGTAAAATCTTAATAGAGAAACTTCTTCAGTTTCCCAGTACTGGCGCCCTGTGCTGCATGTCAGTCATGCTGGCGGAGAAAGACAGCTTTCAGTGAGGCTGTCACACTGCTCAAAGCCTCTGCTAAAGAAGCACGTCTGACTCAGAGGAGCAATGAATACTTAAAGACCTTGAATTCAGACACAAAGGAAACCCTTACCACGTCAGTAACACTCAATCTGCTGTCTTCCTGACAGAAATACACTTACACTGAGATAAAAATTTAAAAGGGGGAAATTTGTTGATAATCCCAAGCTCCCCAAAATCATCAAGTTTTTGTTTCTTTGCTGGCTTAGTTTACATGAACAAACATCTGGCCTCAGCAGTTGGCCAAACCTACACGGGTATTTGCAGGAAACCCACAAGGAAAAGATGACCAGTCAGTCCCCTCTGCAGAGGGAGCCTCACTGAGTGTCCACAAAGACGGGGGTGGGCAGCATCTCAGTTTGGCACTAACTTGTGTTCTCAAGGTTAGTGCCAAAGAACCAGCTGCCCTGGTCTCGTGGTTCACACGCACACAAAAACCTTCAAGACGTGTTCGTTCACAGCAGCCAGCAGGGCACCCATGGCTCACACTTGTAATCCCAGCTACTCAGGAGATCAGGAGGATTGCAGTTCGAAGCCAGCCTGAGGAAAATAGTTCATGAGACCCTATCTCAAAAATACGCAACACAAAACAGGGCTGGTGGAATAGCTCAAGTAACTAGCACCTGCCTACCAGACATAAAGCCCTGAGTTCAAACCCCAGTACCACAAAAAATGGTACAAAAAATGGAAAAACAAAATGCAGTCCCTGTCTATACAAAGGGACATTCCTCAGCCATTGAAAGAACCAGAGCAGTGACACACACTGTAGCAGGAATGACATGCAATAGTGTGCCACGGACCCAGCACTACTGTGTCCTCTAGACCAGAGATGCCCTCAGGGAGTCTGCATTTACACCTGTGTCAGAGATGCCAAAGACATCATAAAGACAAGGAGCAGCCTGGTGCAACAGGGAAAGGCTACAACTCTCCATCCTCAGCAAACTTCTAGAACATGGTTAAATAAGTACAACTGAAAACAATCAGTAAGTCTGAATTAACGTGGAGGAGTCCCACACCAATACAGAAAAAGGGAAAGAGTGAGTTATAAAATCCTAACATGTACATGTGAATGCAGGAAAAGCCCAGAAGACTGAGACCTCTGAATGGTGAAATTTCAAGTTATTTTAGTTTTCCTTGTCATTTTTATATTATATCACTTTCTTAAAAACAGTAAACGTATTACTTTCCTGAAAAGCGAAAACAAAGTTATCTCTATTTCTGTGCTGTCCAACAGAGCAGAAGGGACACACCTTCTGAGTTCAAGGTGATGAGTGTGACATTGCTCCCGATGTTCTGGCTCCCCGGCTGGCCACAGTTGGACACAGAGTCGCTGGCCTCCGACCCGCTCTCCCCATCTTCATTGTGGCTGTCATCTTGACCTGGCACCTTCACCACGATAGTGTTCTGCCGACGTCCAGGAACAGCACTGACAGAAACAAACACACCAGCCCATGTTGAGAGAATGACCTGACCAGAATGCCAAGGTCAGCCCTGACTCCCTGGATAGTCCTCTGTGCTGGACTTATCCCAAGACCTAACTGAGCAAGGACCAGTGTACCCATATATCTCCCCACACAGCTCTTTCTATGAAGATGAACAGCAACTTAACATGGAAACAAGTCTGGGGTTGAGAGAAATGGAATAAAATAAAACAATGTTTAAAAAATTTACATCACAAAAGAAGTAAAATCATAACTTACTGTGACTTAGGCCTAGAATGCTGCTTTCAGATTTCAGAGATTGCTCTATAAAGTGCTGACTTGAACAAGAGTGATTTCTAAGGCTATGTCAAAGCAAAGACTAAATGAAGACGATGGGAGCACAAAGCCCCGGATCAACCCATGCACCATCAGACACCAAGCATGGCTCAGCCTCCAAAAATGCCTTCACACTCCCACAGACAACCCCCGGAACAGGCTGCCAAGGCCGTCAGGACCCCAGGAATCCCTTGGGGGCTATTCTTACCACAGGGCCTTGAGCGACGTGCAGCAGCAAAGGTCTGCCAGCAGCGCAGGACCACATGGCCAGCTGCAGAAAAGTGCTCCAAAAAAAGAGCACTTGGAGGCTGCTTGCCTTTTGAACGACCCTGTCAACATCCCTGGCCACAGCCTACTAAACACTACGGAGGGAGAAGTACAAGTTCCCCATTAGCAAAGTCAAAAAGGTACAGCGCTGCACTCCCTGGACTTGATCCTACAGACAGCTGTCCAACTGGACTGGCTCTCCAGTGCTTGGCCTGACCAGCTAACCTTAGTGCAAACCCCAAGAGAGACCGATTCCTCCCCAGCAGCCTGGCTTGCCGCCAGGCACCCCTGCCTGTCACCCCACACATCAGGCCCAAGACCACAGCTGCTTCCTAGAGAACTGGACTAAGACAACAAGAACAAGAGGCCAAAGCTGGAGGACCAACAACGTGCAGAAGAGATTGAAAGAAAAAGCAAAACGGGACTTTGTGAAGACACAGATGGGAAACAAAAAGTGACAAAGCCCTCAAGGGGGTGTGGAGAGCTCAGACCGCTGGGCAAGACCACCTGCAGTAGTCTCACCCTCACCTCCACACAGGTAGGACAGGGCCTCTTATCCACTCCCATTTCTATCTAGAATGGCTCCACTCAACTTATCTCAAAGCAAAGGTGTAAGAAAAAAGCCATGAACTCAACATGCCTGTATCATTGAGTAAACTCAGACAAGTCTCTGTTTACCTGACCAACTGCTGTGGGGACACGTGGGAGTGACCAGATAATCACTGTGAAAATTCACTGCCATCACCCTCCACCACACATCAACTCTAACTCGGAAGTCCCCAGGCCGCTTGCCCTCTGTGTGGCCTCACCCCACCCACCCTGAGCACCTACAGAACAGAGTGGCACCTGCCGGAATCAACTCCATGACCACAGAGATGGCTGTGTGCTTGCTGTGCCCTGGCTCAGGGACATTCATTTATTTTTGTCACAGTGGCAGGGGAAGGTGGGGTGGTACGTAGCTACTGACTTGCTAATGATATTTTCCAGGGAATCCGGTGCCCTGTTGCTCAAGGGGTCTTCCATCTTGGCTACAATGGCGTTCTGCCGATCATTGTTGAGTATTACTGTAGTCTGGGGGACGACGCTATGGAACAAAAGAATCACAAGAAAAAGAAGACCTTAAAACAACAACATTCATTGACAGAGCACATCAGAGTCATTCAATACAGTCGGCTCCCAGCAGCCTGCACCAGGGAGGGAACAGCCCAAGCAGGGAATATCTTAGTTTACATCAGGTAAGAGCACACTGGCAATGGGAGTCTTTAGTAGGGCATAACTTCTTGCTGGCTGGTACTCTCCATTTGGCACAAGCTCATGATGAGAGAAAGCTGGCTGAGGCTATGTGAGGACAAGTATGTGTAGAACACTCAAGGCCCCAAAAGGTCTCCTGCACCTTGTAAGGTGCCTACAGCAGCAGCTGTGCGTGAGGACCAGCTTCCCTTTCCCTCATCCCACCCCAACTGATGGTGAAGCACTAGGAGCTCACAGTTGCCTGTGGCAATGTTACTCCTCATCTGCACTCTGGAGAAAGTGGCAGCCATCACCTTGATGGTAAAGGGACACACAGCATGCCCCACCTGCAGACTCCTCTGAAAAGTAGAACCACAACCAGAAGGCCTCAGGGCTTTGCTCTGGAGAAAAAGGAATTTATGAAAGAACCGGCCATGGCCCAGGAACCACCAGGCCCAGCAACACCCTACAGGCAGCACTAGGATGTGCACACAGGCAGGACCATCGCAGTAGACTCAAGGCACACATGCATTGCTTTTTAACCCTTAGCACTTTATGGTCACAAGAAATTTCTGAAGTATGCTTTGCTGTGAGAGGTTAGGGAACAAAGAGAACTAGCACTTGAAATGCAAAGACATATTACCTGAGAATAAAATACCATACTTTCCGGGGATGGGTGGGACGGAGGGAAAGACGAGGAAAAGCTAGTCTGTCTCAGCCATGTGACTGTAACTGCTCCCCCCAAGTACATATCATCCACACACATTCTCAGAACTACAGCTCATGTTCCAAAATAAAGTCTCCTCAGCTGCCCACCACTCACAAGTGTTATCGCTTTCTCAATCATTCTTCTTGCACTTTGCTGACACCTTAAGTAATCACCAAACCATGGTGAATAATCCACAGGTTATCAGCAGTAACCCAGGAGCCTTCTGACTTGGTCGCTGCTCAAGGCCACTTACAGCCTCCAACAAAATCTCATGCCTTCTGTATGCAGAAAACAAGACTAAAGGGTTTGTAAATAATATAGGTTTGGTATTTATATAATCCTATCAACCTCAAATTATACCAAAATAGTTTGAACCACGAGCCAGTAGCTCACACTTGTATTCTTAGCTGCTTGGGAGGCTAAGATTCAGAGGGTCATGGTGTGAGGCCAGTTAGGGCACAAAATCTATCAGATCCCATCTCATCCAATAGTGGACATGATGACATACTCCTGTCATCCCAAGCTTCATGGCGAGGCTGAAATCAGAAGGATCATAGTTGCAGGACAGTCTAGGCAAAAAAGTTCACAAGACCCCATCTCAACAGAAAAGGCATGGACAGTGGTACACTAATCTCTCATCCCAGCTATGGCAGTAGTGTAAAATAGGAGGATCTCAATCTAGGCCAGCCTGAGCAAAAGTGAGACCCATCTCCAAAATAACCAGATCAAAATGCACTAGAGGTATGGCTTGGGTGGTAGAGCTCCTGCTTTGCAAGCTCAAAGTCCTAAGTTCAAACCCCAGTGTCACCAAAAAGAAGAAAAAAGCAACAGGGATCAGAAAGAAATGAAGATACTTTCCCCCTGTAGGATTTGGACTTCTGAACATGCTGATTCATTCTTTCCATGTCACAGTTGTGTGGCTACAGGCTGCCTGCTAACTAGCTTTGTTCGTAACTTTTGGGGGTACCTAGGCTCAACTACAGTCCCTGTGACTCAAACACTAAATTGGGAACTACAGGAGGGGGATTTTGCAGATAGGATTAAAAGTCTTCTTGTCCACCTAAGTTCATCAAAGGAGTGGTGATCTGGGTGGACCTGACCTCTGCAGGGGCCTTCAGAAAAATGGCAACCTGGAGACCACTTTCTTTTTTGTGGCTGAGGAGAGCTTTATGGTGAGGTGCCTAGCTTGCCACCTGCCCACTGCAGAGCATCTGGGTATGCACAGTAAATGCCACTGAGTGGCTGCCGGGCCACGTGGGAAGGGCACACTGAGCTTCAGGAGACACTGCCATGCTGGTTCGAGGGAGGCCATGCTCGTTCCCACCCCACCTGCAGTGGGTGAGAGCTCCTGCTTCTCTTTAGCCTTGCTGACTACTTTCATGTCAACCTTTCTGATGGGAGTGCCCAGGGTCCCACCTGCACATCCCAGTGGCTACAGGTGCCCAGCAATTGTGCATGGCCTGCTTGCCATGCACAGCTCTTGGCCAGGAGATTGGTGGTTTGTGGTTTCGCCGGTTGTGGTTGTGGTTTGTTGGATGTTCTATTGGTTCTAAGGGCTCTCACTTCCATCAGCTACGTCCCTGGCAGATGGCTTCACCCATCCAAACTCATCTTCCCACTCTCCTCTCAGCATCTACACAGCAAAAGTCACAGCTTCTCCTCAAGTACAAGTCATCTTCTTCTCTTGGATGGAGCAGATCTAACAATTTGTAGCCCAGCTCTAGACCCCTAACTCTCCTCTGTTTAAACCTCAAAGTGTTGTGGTTTCACATTTAGACCTTTGGTCTAGTTTAAGTGCCTACTGCACAAGGCGGCTACATCAAGGGTCACTCCTGCTCCATCTGGAAAAGATGGACTCACCAAGCAGCTTCTGGCTGAGCAGCTTCGCGCTCTGCCAAACCCAGCTAGCCTGCCCCACAGTCTGATGCTGGGTTCTCCATTCTGCTCCATTAGGCAATTATCAATCCTTTTTCACTCTATTTTTTTTTTAATTCTTTCTTCTGATTTCTAATCATTCTTTGGCAATCTTTTTTTTCTGGTGGCACTGGGGTTTTGAATTCAGGACCTCATGCTTATTATGCAGGTGCTCTACCACTTGAGCCACTATGCCAGCCCTCTATTGTGTTGGGTCTTACTGAGATAGGTTCTCACTTTTTTACCAGGCTGGACTCAAACCATGATCCTCCTGATCACTGCCTCCCAAGTAGCCAGGACTACAGACGTGAGCCACCAGTGTGATCCCCTGGCTAGCTGGCTCCTTAGCATCTTGATTGAACTATTTATCGCTACACATAACTACAAGTATGTTTTCTAAGTTCCTACTAAATAGAAGCTTGACAAAAATAGAAGAAAAGAAAAATGGTAAAAGACTCATAGACTGTCCTGACTGCTGTTTCTTTTTTTTCCTTGAGACAAGGTTTTGCTATGTAGACAAAGCTAGCCTCAAACTCACCATCCTTGTACCTCAGCCTCTCATGTGAATGCTAGGATTTGATGGGCCCCAGCACACCTGGCCTGCCTTTTTTTTAATTCCCAGGTGATGGCAATTCCCAGGGTCAAGTGATATAAACTGAATGTTCTTGACTTCACATAACATGATTCAGAAGTAGAACATGCACTACAGTGTGCCTGTAACAGCATAAATGAGGCCCTTCACCCCCTGTGAACAAAGAAGCGCCAACAAGCAATGACTGGCTCAGCTGTAGGGCCAGCCAAACCACAGGGACAACTGCTAACAGTGATGCGGGAGGGTTTCAAGTGAAGCACACCATTCAACCATAGTGGTACTGAGGCAGGGCACTTTGGTGCCTTTGCCATACACAAACAGTCCACGCACAGCACAGAGAGGCTACTCCCCTGTCCAAGACTAGATAGCTAGGAGTGGCAAGTAAGTTTGAACCCAGTATGCTTCTGTGACAGACAGAGCCAACTTTGTAAAAATCAATGAAGCTGCACCTACAGACCGCTAGTTCTTATACATCAGAATGTTCCATGTTAGAGGCATTGGTGGGATAGTGGCGAGCACAGCTAACTTCCAGAATGTTCCAGGGAAGCCAGAACAACAACCCACCCCCCAAGAGAGTGCAGGCCTTTTTTTACTTTTATAATTCCCCTGGGTAATTCTGATGAATACTTCTGGTTTAAAACACTGAATGGCAACCGACTTGCATGTGCACATGGGACCCTGGGCCAAGATCCTCCTCTGCTCCCATACGCTCGCCTACACCTGATCCTTCTCTGTGCAAGTTTACTCCTTGCTCTGGGACTGCTGTGTCTCCACACAGGACCCTCTGTCTGCTTTGTTTAGGGATGTACTGCAAGTGCCTGAGAACTCTGGGACAGTGGAAGCCTGCCTACTTCAGACATGAGTGAACTCAAGAATGACCTGCACTAAGCTAGTTGCCTCTGGATTCCAGGGTCCTCACACCCAAAGACAAGATTGAGACTAGCGAGCCAGAGTAAGCCCTAAGAACACAATGCCCAGAGGGTGGCTGAAGTTGGCTCATCCACTGAAAAGAGGGCGATCTGAGTCCCACAAATGCGAGGCTATGGGAGGCCTGCAATCCCGTGGAACTCACTGGGGTGTCCAGCACGAGCCTTTAGGCACTCGATGAACAGCAGGCTCTGCACCACTTCACCTCCCAGGGTGGGTGGGCTCATGAATACTAAGCACTGGATGCCATTTTATCCCCATTTCTGACACTGAAGCTCAGAAAGGTCTCCCTGTTACCACTGACAGAGTGCTGGAAGCTCAGCACTCTTGGGCTCCTGTGTTGGCCAGGAGCAGCAGTGGCCCGACCTCAACCCCTGTGGCAATGGGCCCTGCAGAGCTGAGTACCGTGTCACTTTAATGGATTTAAAACAAAGCACCTTCGGCGCCCAGAGTTGTCAGAGCAGACGTCTTCCAAGCCAAGCTTATAAAGTGGCCTCGCCTTCTCTTCAGTGCCAGGAAACTCTCTGTCACAAGGTCGTAAGTGACCATCCTACTTCTGATTGTTTAGTTTTTGATTTCTGTGGTGCTGGGAATGTGACCAGGGCCTTGCATGTGCTAGGCAAGTGCTCCCCACTGACCTACACCCCTAGCCCCATACTATTTTAGAAAAACACTCTCCTGCTCCCTTTGCTCAGCATCCACACAAAAGAGAATGTCACCTGAATGTGCAACAGCTGGCTTTGTTCAATATAGTTTTTTTTAAAAGACCAAAAAAAAAAAACCCATAAAACCCTCTCCTTGAAAAATGTACAATTTAAACTCTTTTTTCACAAATTTGTGTTTGCCACATTTTATTACCAAAGGAAACTAAAACCATGTTGCTTTGAACCACAACTTGAACAATCACACAATGGTCAAGTGACAAGACAAGGACCCAGGAAACTCTATTCCAAATGGTATACATGAACCCAGACTTGGGGGGCAGGGACCCTCACCTCCAATGCCTCCCTGAGGCTGAAAACTCACACAGCTGCATAATGAGCAACAATGTTCCACCCGCTACCTGTGAAGGGAGGTACGTCACCTGCTACTTCGGTCCACACAGTGACCCAAAGCTGTCCTCTGTGGCAGGGGTAGAGGAACACCTGGATATTAGACAATGCCTAAAAGCCAGGCCTCATGACTTTATACTCCACCCTACTAGTCATCACCTCTTTGCAATTCAAATTAACTATGTATTAAGTTCAGTGTGAGTAATCTGCATTATGTAAATTTTCTATTTTTTAAAATTATCTCAGGGAAATCTGAAAAAAGCAAGCTAACACACAACAATCTCAAGTAATCCTCCTGAGTTCAATTTATAAGAAGACAGGCTGGCAGAGCTGGGTGTTGTGGTGCACATCTATAAACCCAGCAGCCAGGAGGCTGAGGTGGGAGGGTCATGAGTGTAAGGCCAACCAGGGCTACACAGCAAGATTCACTCAAGAACCAACCCCTCAAAAAATACAAGTAACAGGTTTCTTTTAAAACTCCCTAAATGCATATTCTTCTACAACTTTCACATTTATACTTTTGCACGATGCAGAAGAACCTGAGTCATAATAAAATATTGTGCTCTTTTATTTGCAAAACCAGGAGTTGTTTGCTAATCTCAGGAGTTTCAATAAAGGGGTGAAGGAGGAAGAGAGCACAGTCCTTCAGCCCGGGAGCCCAGAGATAGCAGCCCCACTGCCTTCCTACCACACCACTGTCCCAGAAGCAGTATCACAGGGAGCACATGGCATAGCATCCATGGAGATGCACAAAAACTCACCATGCAGGGGCACAGCACGGGGCACAGGAGCCAAGGGAGTGAACACCCCATAGCCAGAATCAGAACAATCCAAGCAGCAAGATGCAGTTACACTGGATTGCACTCCAAAGGGCACCATAAACAACTGGAGTCCACACTGACACAAATAAGCAATTAGGTAAATAATTAAGTGGAAAGATGAGACAAAGCCCTAGTGAAGAGTGGAGATATGCTCACCCCAGAGAAGTGGGCACAGCTCCCCCTGCTACAGTGGAGAGCACAGGATAGAAAGGGGAAAGAGCAACTGCAGGAAAAGTCAGCCAGGTGATTACATCAACACCAGCAGTGCCAGAGGAGTCCTGCTGACAGTGCGAACCCTTGATACAATGTGAGGAAAAGGGTGCTCTAACTCTGGGGTCCTTCCCCCAAAACTCATAACCCCCATCTAACCATGATTCAAGCATAAGACAAATTCCAATAAGCAGACACCCTAAAAAACACCTAACCAGTATTTTTCAAAAAGTCATCAAAAAAAGTCAAGAAACTGCAACAGATCAGGAGCCTAGAAAGTCACACCAAAAGCAACGTGGACCTTGCAGACATTTAAAAATACTGTGGGCGTACTATGAAGGTGGTTAAGGTAGTAAATTCCAGAATTCAGATGACAAGGAAAACTCAACACTAACTCTAAGTTCTACTTTGATTAAAGTTCTGAATTTGTGAAATTAACTGGCCAGTCCTGGGGTCTGGCCTAGATGGCTTCACTGGCAACACTTGCAAATATTTAAGAAACAGAACTGATGCAACAGAAGCCTTTCGGAACACAATCAGTAGGAAGCAACTTCCCAGTTCATTTCTGAGGTCAGCAGTACCCTGACAGCACAACAGATAAAGACACATCAGAAGAAGAAAGCTACAGGGCTGGTGGAGTACTCAAGTGGTACAGTACATGCCTACAATCGTGAGGCCCTGAATTCAAATTCCAATACCATCAAGAGACAATAAAGTCATGTACATACATAGGGAAAACTATAAAATAAGTGAATTAGAGAAGTAGCTCAGTACAGAGTTCATGCCTAGCATGTGAGAGACCTGGAGTTTAATTCCCAACACTACCAAAAAAATATTAAAAGTGACTAAGAACAACTACCAAAAAGAGTATGAATAAATTCATATTCATATGAATTCAAGAATATGAATTTCATGAAAAATGAGACTTAAAATGCAATTCCATTTATGATCACATCCACAAGTATGAAGCGTTTAGAGACACACTGAACAAAGTATGCACAGAGCTTTACTCTGAAACTGTAACCTGTTGAGAGAAATCAGAGACCTGCATAAATGGACAGATACACCACATTCATGAATCAGAAGACCCAACTGCTAAGATGCGATTCCTCCTAGAGAAATCTAGATTCAGTACAATCCCCATCGTGACCTATGAGTTATGCTGACACAAGAAAAGTGCTCCAAACTATTGGATCATATTCATGATCATTAAAACCTGTGGTGGTGATTACCATGGTTAATGATCTCCTAAGTCGAATATGTGTAGTGCATGCTTCCCTTGGCTAGCACTCATCCCCAACATGTTCAGGGATCACAACAGGTTACCAAAGAGTTCAGTTGTGCCAGGTAGTACAGACCAGTTGTGAGAAAAAGTCTTTCCTATCAAAGTGTGTGTCGCCATTTTAATTACCTGCGTTGTCCATAGTGCTGGCTTCTTCTTCCAGATTCTTGCTAAGCCCTTGGCCTGCGAAAATTGCCCACCATGCTGTGCACCTGAACCCCTCCCCCGACTTAGTATAGAATTTCAGCTAATCGAGAAGACTGTGAACTTCTGATCTTGGACCAATCCAGGTCAAAAGGTAGGGCTAGTCACTTCAGGGATATAAGGAGGGAAAGACCGCCTGCTCCCTTTTGTGCCTGTTCTGCCCACGTGCATACTTGCACCCTTCTGACTAGAAGTAAAGTTTTGGGTTGCTGAGACAGTTCATTGTTCCCATGTCATCAACCGGAACTTTCATTCTAACAATTTGGTGCATTGCCAGGAATCACTTGGGTTCCATCTGGGAAAGGTGTGTGGGAGCTCACTCCTCCAGGAGAAGCACACCCCTCCACCTCGTTGCAGGGGCCCCAAGGTATCAGGCAACCGGCACTCCTGGACTGGGGACCCATTCCCGGGTCTGGATTCTCTCAGCAGCACCGGGAGAAAGGGCCCTAGCAAGCATAGCACACCCCAGCGGCCAGGCAACTCTGTGCACGGGCCAAGGTAGGAAACACCACTAAGTAGCAAAGTATTCCTTGATGGCCAGGGAGACCTTGGAGCTTTTGTGAGAGTGAATGAGACATATCTAAGACACAAAGTGAGTGTGGAGTTCCAATTTGCAGTTCCACAGGTATCCAGGCAACTAAATACAGCCTTACAGCTGACCTCATGGTCCTAGTCAAGGGTTCATACCCTTGTGTGTGTGTGTGATTTTGTTTACAGCACTGAGCAAAATTTAATTTGCTCCTGGAGTTCTAGCTCATCTAATGCACACTTAAATTTAAATTGATTTTTTGGCATGTTTAATTTATGAAACGTGTGTGTGTGTGTGTGTGTGTGTGTGTGTGTGTGTATCTTCAAAATGCTTCTTAAACTGCGCTTATAAGGTTAATACAATATTCAAGGTAGTAAGAAAAACAGCGTTTATGCTGGAGATCTATGTTATAAACTGCTTAAGCATTTTACATATGAATATGTAACCACCTTGAGGATAGTTCTTATTGTAGAGTCAATGTAAAAAATTGTTACTTCTACTCTGTTCTGCTGCTACTTTTAAGAAAACCAGTTTTCCTCTAAAGTTGGTACAGGAAAGAGTAGGAAACACTTTGGAAGTAATAGTATAGGCAAGGACTTCCTCAACAGAACCCCAGCAGCTCAGAAACTAAGAGAAAGTATAGGCAAATGGGACCTCATAAAACTAAAAAGCTTCTGCACAACAAAAGAAATGGTCTTAAACCAAAGAGACCACCCACAGAGTGGGAGAAAATATTTGCCAGCTACACATCAGACAAAGGACTGATAACCAGAATTTTAAGCTCTCCCAAAATTAATGAACCAATAAAGAAATGGGCAAGTGAACTAAACAGAACTTTCTCAAAAGAAGAAATTCAAATGGCCAAAAAACACATGAAAAAATGCTCACCACCTCTGGCCATACAGGAAATGCAAATCAAAACCACACTAAGATTCCACCTCACCCCTGTTAGCATAGCCATCGTTAGAAACACCACCACCAACAGGTGTTGGCAAGGATGTGGGGGAAAAAGGAACCCTCATACACTGCTGGTGGGAATGCAAGCTTGTATAATCACTCTGGAAAAAAATTTGGAGGCTTCTTAAAAAGCTAAACATAGATCTACCATATGATCCAGCAATACCACTCCTGGGGATATACCCAAAAGATTGTGACACAGGTTACTCCAGAGGCACCTGCACACCCATGTTTATTGCAGCACTATTCACAATAGCCAAGTTACAGAAACAGCCAAGATGCCCCACTACTGATGAATGGATTAAGAAAATATGGTATTTATACACAATGGAATTTTATGCAGCCATGAAGAAGAATGAAATGTTACCATTCACAAGTAAATGGATGGAACTGGAGAACATCATCCTGAGCGAGGTCAGCCAGGCTCAGAAGACCAAAAATCGTATGTTCTCCCTCGTATTCGGACTTCAGATCTAGGGCAAATACAGCAAGGGGATTGGACTTTGGTCACATGATAAAGCAAGAGCACACAAGGGAGGGGTGAGGATAGGTAAGAAACCCAAAAAACATGATACTATTTTATGTCCTCAATGCAAAGGAACTAATGCAGAAACTTTAAAGTGATAGAGGCCAATAGGAGAACGGGATCAGGAATTAGAGAAAAGGTCAGTTTGAGAAGAATCAACTTAGAATGTAACATATTTGTACATGGAATCAATGCAAGGAATCTCCCTGTATAGCTATCCTTATCTCTACTAGCAAAAACGCTTTGTCCTTCTTATTATTGCTTATACTCTCTCTACAACAAAATTAGAAATAAGGGCAAAACAGTTTCTGCCTGGAAGCGAGGGGGTAGAGGGGAAAGGGAGGAGGTGGGGGGAGAAGGAGGGGGTGGAGGAAGGGGGAAGAAATGACCCAAACATTGTGTGCACATATGAATAAAATAAAAAGAAAAGAAAACCAGTTTTCAAACTTATTTCAATCAGGTCTCACTAAGACACAGGCACTCTGGTATTAACACTCTGGCTCAGACCAAAGGAGAAAAAAAGAAAAGCAGGGCCACAGCCTGCAGCAGGAATCTTGGAATTTGGGTAAAGAAATTACCTCAGCCTGTCTCATTCTGTTGTAAATAAAATCTGGGATTTAATTATCTCTTATTGTATAAGGGTCTTTCTATAAATTGTTTTTACACAAAAAAAATAGTTTTAAAGGTGTTTCTTTCTGGTTTTTTTCATGCAAACATAAGACTCTAAGTTAAAAGGTTTTATGTTATTTTCAACAAGTAAAATATATAACGTATTTAAGATATGGTTTTTAAAAGTAAAAGGTTAAAGAAAAAATACTTTTAGATGGGAAAAAAGGATTATGTAAAAAAAGGTTTGTCCTAGAAATTATCTCAAAATGGAAAAAGAAAGGATAAGGGCAAGCTCCCACAGGGGTTACAGAGTAAGGTGTTATAGACAGACGGAGCTTACAAACGCTTATGTAAGTGATTGAGTTGACTAAAATCTAAGAGTTACATTAAAGGTTTTGTAAGGTCAAAATTTAATGTACTGATGTTAAATTAAAACTTAATTCTCTAGGCTCATAACAACAAGACTGTCTTAAAAATATATTCTGTTCTTGATAATATTTACAAAAAACTATCTTAAAGAAAAGGTTTTTGTTTTGTTAAGATAACTGTCAGGAATTTTTGGTGCTACAGGTTGATCCAAAATTTGTCAAGACAACAAGAGTTTATTGAAACACAGAGAGACAATAGGCAGATGAGCCCAGGGAGTGCTGCTGCGCTGATATGAGGGTTGGGACAGATTTACTTATGTAAACCAAAGTTAAAAAAAAAAAAAACACAGCCAAAGCACACCCTCCGGGTAGGATAAAGAAAAAAACTCAAAAAGGAGCACTACACTGGATGTCAAGACCGCCAGCTTTTATTGGAGTCAACAGAGTAGAGATGTTAGTCCTATTCCTTCTACATCAAGCAGAGGGAATTTTTGGCCTGGGATGGCCAGACTGGGCCTGTTATTTTAGGGGGGCTCCACTGACTACAGGTTGGTGGGATCCTGCAGTATGTCATGAGCCATGTGTTAATGTCAACAATCTGGGATGTTATCCCTTATCAACATCTGAGCCATGGTTCTTGAACATGAGGTTTCCTAACTCCACACTTAGTCCCCATAAATATTTACCTGTGCTCTCTGGTGATTTTTGTCAGGGTTTTGACGACTGAGGCAACTGAGTCATAACTAAATAAAAGTTCATTTAAGAATTGGTTTATGCAAAGTCTTCTAGATGATCTCATAATTATGGTTAAACAACTGTTGTCTTGGGTGATTCTGATGCAGTTGGTACTGTATATGCATCTGTAACTGGTCTATTTGTGGTCACTGACACTGTCCCCCCAACTGAGGGAAAAATCTAAGGTTTTACTTCAAGAGCAACAACTAAACTAATATGCACATACAACTTCTACAGAGCTGTGATGCTGTTGCTGGCTTCTGTTTTCCAGGTATATCAGCCTTCTAAAATACAAAGTTTAGAAAAACACTGTAACAAGAACTTAACGGTACTGATATACTTACTGTTAGTTGCTAAATTGACCAAAGTTTTAATCATGGCTCATTTAAGTTTTTGTCATTACAGTTCTGATCCTTCTGGGGCATTTACAATCAAGACCATGGAAAATGACTCTAACAACTACTGATGTGTCAACCAGGTTAGCTTTCTGAATGTCTGCTTCTGTTGGATTTTGTTAGGTATTGTCCTTGTCTAGAAGCCCACCGCCTAAGAGCCCACTCCTTCTAAGCCTCTTTGTTGCTTAAATTTGGCCAAAAGGGCCCAGTTGGCACTGACTGTCACCTGATCTACTTGTTAGTCCCCCACCATCACATAGGACCAAATCCAAAAAATCCAGGAGGGGAGAAACACAAATCCTTGAGAAAGATTTTCGGAGGAGAATGCTCAGAGACAAGCAGTCTGGAGACAAGGGGGGAATGCTGTCAAAGTTCAAATGGAGTCACTCGTGCCAGACCTCTCAAATAAATAAATAAATAAATAAATAACCAAAGCCAAGAGGGCTGAGGAAATGGTTCTTATGCATGTGCAGCTATCTGGAATTAAAGCCCTTCCAGACACAAAGTCTTATTTTTAGCCAGGGTCTTCTACTTAAATAGAGACAAACCATTTACACTGCCTCTAGACATGTGCTTTAATACTTAAAGATGGTGTTTTTAATTTTTTTCAAACAGTGGATTTTTCTTGGACATATATGGACCCCTCATTTAAACTGTCATGAGACAAAGTAACCACTGACAATGTATTGTGCCATGATAATTCTGCAGACAAGAGAAACCGCAAGTTCCAACATTAAAAAATGTGCTACAGCCAACACCTGCTGCGTAGGCATGGGCAGCATTGGACAAGTGGACACGTATGCACACTCACCCACACATTCTCAAGCTGCTGGTCAAGTTTGTTTCAAGGCTGGAGACAATCAAGCTCCAGATGGTGACAGCGACAGAGCCACACATGCTGGACACCTCCTCTTGGTACTGAGGACCCCTAGACAGACCCACTTTGACATCCGAATGACTGTCTGAGGACCCCTTGAGTCAACACCCCTTTTCCTGACAGAAGTCAGGGTTACCTTTGCAGAGGGGGGAAAATAAGGGGACAAACATAAGGAAAAAATAAAATAGCAAAAATGTCCCTAGAGATGTAAATGTAAAGGGACAAATAACAAAAGTAACTTTGTTTTATATAAAGGAGACAAAAAGACATACTTAAAAACAAAACAGTTAGAGAGAACCAGCTTTTGCACACTGGTGCTAAGGCACAACAAACTCTCCCAAAATAGACAAAAAGGGGTCTCACCAAAATAATGAGTAGTCATAAAATATAGGTGACAAGCCACAAGAACAGGACAGACTAATGGGGCCCAGTTAAAATGTCCCTCTAATAGGGGAGCCATTAAATGTTCAAGCTTGACCAAAAGCCAATTAATACTAAGTTTAAAGAACTGTAAATTTATAAAAAAAAAAAAAAAAGGGGGGGGGGGTCGGCAATGTGTCCTGACTGGAGGTGAATGTCATATGTACATCTCTAACAATACAGCCCAGACAGAACTATAACCAAGGCTCTCCAGGGCTTCACAGCCCTGTCAAACAAACTAACAAAAAATTCAGGAATAAATGCTCCCTTTACTAGATAACTAAAACAATGATTCAAAAAAAAAATAAAAAGGAGTAATGGTTTTGATTCTAACATCCCTCATTGTTGTATTCGGCCTTAATTGGGTGCTGTATTATTCCCTGTGTTCGAGGACTGACGGACTGGCTCATCGAAGCTGCTCTAACTAAATGAACACCTGTCTCACACCAGCTGTTGTTAAGCACGGCTGAAATGAAAAGTCAATTAATGTTACATGGGTTGAAGAAAAGAGTATAAGTTAAACAGGGGGGACTGTGAGAAAAAGTCTTTCCTATCAAAGTGTGTGTCGCCATTTTAATTACCTGCGTTGTCCATAGTGCTGGCTTCTTCTTCCAGATTCTTGCTAAGCCCTTGACCTGCAAAAATTGCCCACCATGCTGTGTACCTGAACCCCTCCCCCGACTTAGTATAGAATTTCAGCTAATCGAGAAGACTGTGAACTTCTGATCTTGGACCAATCCAGGTCAAAAGGCAGGGCTAGTCACTTCAGGGATATAAGGAGGGACAGACCACCTGCTCTCTTTTGTGCCTGTTCTGCCCACGTGCATACTTGCACCCTTTTGACTAGAAGTAAAGTTTTGGGTTGCTGAGACAGTTTATTGTTCCCATGTCGTCAACTGGAACTTTCATACAAACAAAGTCAAGGAAGAGAAACCATAAAATTAAATGGAAGCATCAAAAACTCAAAATTAAACCTGTCATGGCCCAGATCAAACCATTTCTCCACAATTCCTACAGCACTGTACTGAGCGTGACACATTCTGAAGCCTATGAAATGCCAGGCTTTTGATTCAGAGCCTCCATGACCCCAAAGTGGCAACAGCCCCAAACTGGACACAGGATGCCCCTAGCCAAGACCTCCAGCTCTCAAATCTAGAACAGAGGTGCTTGGCAGGAGGCCCAGCTCTACAGGAAGCCAGGCGGGCTACAAAATCCAGAGCAGCTTTTCTGCAAATATGAGCCAACATTAAAACAAAAGAGCCTCTAGAACTAAAATAAAGAATCAGCAACCCGCATGTTGGAGGGAATTCAAACCATTCTTGACCAGGGGAAGAGAAAGAATTCTTCCGAAGTTTCACATGACACTTATCTCCGAAAAACTTTAAATTATGGTCTCCTTTAATTCTGAGAGGCATTAGCACACAAAAGCCTCTCTTTAGAACTATTTTTAAATTATAGAAACATGCTTAAGCCTTTTAAATTTTTAATCTTTTAAAACCAAAAAACCTTTAAAAACAAAAACCTATTGCTTTTAAAAATAAGAAATGTTTTTCTAGTTAGTATACATCCGTTAGTAACAAACAGGTGGAGGTATGGCTCAAATGGTAGAGTGTGTGCTTTGCAAGCAGGAAGCCCTGAGTTCACACCACACTCCCATCAAAAGACCAGAAACCTGTGTTTGAGTTGCTGGGTTACAAGCTGTTGCAGTAGCTATCAGTCTCTGATCTCGCAGTCACTGGTCTGTGAGTTCTGTGTGGCCCCAATGCACCATGTTCAGCCACGCAGCACTCAAGACACTGTCTTCAACTGCCTGTGTCCAGCTTCAAAGCCATACAGGAAGATGACCACACACCATCTGCATAATTGTAGCTGTACACTCACTTGATGCCTTCCGGACAGGAACTAAAACACTGGCCCTTAGGGAACTTTCACAGCCGGTATTTAGAAGCCGGGCCTACTAAACCACAGGCTTTTACAACTGAACACAGAATGCTTCAGCATCCATGGCTCCCAGTCCCTCTTTAAGCATCTTCAAAGCTAAAACCTCATGCCACTACCCCTAGAATTACAATTATGCAAGTTTCAAATTCATGGCACATGTGCAGGGAAAAAAAGGTTCCTACCCAGTAGAATTAAAGTCCATTTTCCTTGTCCTCAAGTGGAACACACTGTTGTTGGATGAAACCTATCCAAGAAGTATCACAAACATTTTTATTACAAAGATTGAGCTTTAGCTTCAAAGAAAACAGGTCTTCTTTTCTTTCTGTTTTTCTTGAATTTATTTAAAGAATCTCATTCAGATGTAGAATCTGAAAATCTAGATCCAAATGCCAGCTGAGGTTGGCAGTAATCCACTGCCTTCTGTGTTCCAAAGAGCAAAAAGAATACATGACTAACGCAGTGCTGACAAGAGTCCTGGCCAGTTAATTAAAAACGACCACAGGTGGAATGGATCTCAGAAAGCAGAGAGGCTGCAGTATGTCCTCCTGCAGTGAGGTCTGGGCTGAGTGTGGCCTCTCCAAACAGAAGGCAGGTGGCTCAAGAGACAGCTTCTTGTGAGCCCAAGAAGCTCCCTTACAACTCAAAGACCAGCATCAGCTACTTTCAGCCCACAAAACTACAACTCCCAGCACACCATTCTCAACTAGCAACAGGTGGGCCCAGCCAATTGAAGTGTTTTGTTTTTGTTTGGGGGTTTGGCAGTACTGGTGTTTGTACTCAGGGCCTTGTGCTTGCTAGGCAGACACTCTACCACTTGAGCCTTACCCCCAGATCTTTTCTGTTTTAGTTATTTTTCAGATAGGGTCTCCTGTTTTTGCCAGGACCAGGCCTCAACCCTCAATCCTCCTACCTATGCCTTCCTCTATGTATCTGGGATTGCAAGTGTATACCGCCACACCTGGCTTGTTGATTGAGATAGGGCAGAGGTAGTCTCTCTAGTTTTTTGCCTGGGCTGGCCTTGAACTGTGACATTCCTGATCTCCACCTCCTGAGTAGCTGGGATTACAGGTGTGTACCACCATGCTGTGTTTTAAGTCTTCTTTCTTGGTTGGTTGTTTGTTTTTGTCTGTTGATTTTGGTTGGGGATAGTGGACAGTACTGGGGTTTGAACTCAGGACATCAAACTTGCTAAGCGGGTACTCTGCCACTTGTGCTGCACCCCAGCCCTGAAGTTATTCTTACAAGCATATGATTTGGATGTAAGAGAATCTCTGATATACATACTTCTCTTATTTTAAGTATCTGAGGCCCAGATAGGGAACAGAAGTTCCCTATCACTCAGGATGCTAACCAACAGTCAGCTGTTTTGGAGATTTTTCTATGCTCCACTGCCCACCTTTAGGATGTACAATGGCATTCACAAATTATTGATTTTCTCCTTTTAGCAAACTGTTTTCATTTCAATCCTGGAGTTAAGACCTGAACCTCTGCTTCTCCCTGAAGTTTTCTGTTAGTGGCTCTCTAGTGAGTGCAGGGCACATCCAATTCATCATCTTCTTGTGTGTCATCTAGAAATAACTGTAAGACTTGGCCAAGTGTCTAGTCAGGGTGACCGTGATCCAGAGGCCTGCTCTCCCCATAAGATAAAATTCCAAAACCAGACACCCTCAAGGTTGCACCACAATGGCCCTCACGGTCTTCCACTAACAGCTCCTTGCCACAGTCAGCTCCCTCATTGGACACAAAACCAGCACAAGGATCAGCGGTGATGAGCGGTGTTCTCAATGCTTCTCAGCTCATGAAGAAGTGACAGAGGACTGAGGTAGTCATCCTCAGAACAGGGGAGGTTCTCCTGAAGGAAGGGTGTCACCATCCTTTTGTTTCAGTCCTTAGAGGGATGGTGCTAGGGAGCTGTGAATCAAGTGGGACAGAGGTGGCTGTTGTGGTTGAAGTCTGCTGAGTGCAGGCCAAGGAGCTCAGGGCCACCTTCCAAACATGAGACAGCCACACCTAACACAAAGTCTTTCTGCACAAATGTCCAAAGTCCCAAGCACTCACAGAAGCAAAATGTATGCTTCTAACTCCATTCCACGTGACCTCTGTCCACAAAACACTCTTGCATTCTGAATGAAACTTGAGCTCTCCAGGGATTCATCTATTGAATATGCCTCAGAAAAATTGTACATGCTTCACTTCATTTGAAACTGCACACAGAGCTGCTCACCATTCTGAGGCATCCCACAGTCCCAAGTGCCACACCTGGAGCATCTGTGCAGGTCACCATGTGCACATTGGCACTGTCACTGCATTATACACTGCTGTCCTCTCACTTCTTTACATCACAGTCAGGTCCTTCTATCCACTTTAAATCACAGGTTACATTGCCTATATACTGCATTTGAAGATGGCAGTATTTTTTTATTTAATTGTCCAAAAAAAAAAAAAAAAAACAAGGCAGTAAGATCCAGGCACCAGTGGCTCACACCTAGAATCCTAGCTACTTGGGAGGCAGCGATCAGGAGAATTGCAGTTCAAAGCCAGTCCCAGGCAAACAGTTCATGAGACCCTATCTTTTGAAAATAAATCTATCACAAAAAAGGGCTGGCAGAGCCGGCTCAAGTGGTAGAGTGCCTGCCTAGCAAACATGAGAGGCCCTGAGTTCAAACCCCAGTACTACCCAAAAAAATAAATAAATAAATAAATAAATAAGAAGGTTGGTAAGTTTGGGAGCCTAACAGAGAGCCTGCACACACAGCATGCTGACGTGTGTCTGTGGGGAAAACAAGCAAGTGAGCTATATGGCCCAGCAGATACAGGGCACAAGAATGATCCCCAATAGGAACTGAGATACCCAGATTCCTCCACTACCAGCTGACGAAAGAGTAGAGACAGGTAGTATTGCCAACACACCAGGGAACTTGTGAGCAGTAAGGGAGGCTTTGTGAATTATGCCAGCACAGCAGGCAACACCAGGAGCTGTCCTAGATAAAGCAGGACAGGTGATCACCTTGGCATCCATAAGCATCCCAAAACTAACCAGCAAAGGTACCCCTCCTCTCCTTTCCAACATTCTCCTTAAAGTCTACAAAACACCCAGCACTGCTCTGGTCACCAGCACACATGGGCAGTAGCACACAGTAGTCTCCACAAATGCTGGCAGTAAGACCTGCAGAACCTCCAGGCTACTGTGCCCTGTGGTGCCCTCCTCTACCCCACTATCCTGCTCCTCCTAGACACACCAGGCAGGAGGCTGCAGGCCTTCAAGGGAACTCAAGAGGACAGCCTCTGTAGAAAGGCTTCAAATGCTCAAATGAAAAGACATATTTTGGTCACTGCCACAAAAATGACTTCCCGACCAGTGTAGGAGAGATAAGAACACCAACAGAACTCATGGTCGCTGCCCCCAAGTCTGAGCCTAAGCACACCTCATGACATGGTGCCTTGGCCTATAGGATCCATGTGGAGGTAGAAGACATCTGAGGCATTCACTATTCCAATCTAACTGTTCAGAAAGCTTCAACTCAAACAGTACATAAAACACTTTACATTGAAGATGAGGCTCCAAACATTTTTTTAAATAGGTATGATAAAAGCTACAGACTTGAATGGAAAGTCTAGATATACTCAAGTGAAATTTATAAACACACTTTTGAAGAAAACATGTCTGAAGACCAGCCAGACAGAGGTGGAGAAAGAAAAGAAGAAATGTGTATCTGCCAAGATTTGGTGTGGTCAGGTGCACAGGAAAGATGCATCAGTCTGGCTTGTGTCAATCGGAAAGTGGGAACAACTCAAGTGCTTCCAGCAGGGAGCCTGTGTTTAGTTTCGGTCTAACTGTAATCAGCGCCACAGAACCACAGGGGCAGATACCGGTGTCTACTGCAGATCCAGTAACAGCAGGAGCCTGGGCCAGCACACGGCCTTAGGCACCATGGCTCCTCTGTCCTTACCATCGCACTTTGTTGCAGGTCTGGGTGGCACCAAGCGGAGAGCCTGCCACCATGGGAACCTGGATGGGGCTGTGCTGTTTGTTGGTGACCAGGTCCAGCTTCTCTTCCAACGATTTACAAGTAGCCTCGAGAGCTTGCAGCTTGGCCTCAATGCTATCCAGCCGTAAGCATATTGTCTGGTTAATGGAATACAGGAAAGACTGGAAGTAAAGAAGAAGAAAGTGTCAGAAAGTGTCTTCAACTGTAAGGAGATAATTCCAAGGATGGCGAAAGCTGTTCCCTAGCTTCAATAACTCTGCTCCAGCAGAACAAACCCTACCTGGTGTCCACTTGTCTGTGTAACCAGAAGCACTGGAGTGTTAGAACCCGAAATGCGACTCCTTCCTCAGGCTCCCTCCACGTGCATCTGCAAGTCTCAGTTATGTTAGCCATATGCTAAAAGCTCCACGTCTTTAATATGCTATCATGTTAATCATTAAATTTACACATAAAGCTACCAAATACTTCTAACGGTGAAAACAGACTACGTATAGCACCCAAAAAACCTAAAAATGATAGGCCTCGCTATTTCACACCATGCTGCCCTAGAAAGACGCCCATTTGAAATCTAGGAATGCCCTTCACTGAACTTCCGAATAGCAAGTGTGCCACCTACTGGTCAGCAGGAGTTCATTCAAGGGAATCACAAAGTACTAAAGTTAAAACCACAGCATACATCACACCTTAGAAACCCGGAGAAGAAAATGCTGGTACGGTGAGCATTTTAAACAGGCTGAGCTTAGCTTCTAAAGTAATGCGTTTGCCTCATGTCCTGGTGAGCAGCCCTGCACAGAGAACTCACACACTACCCGAGCACCATCTCATCACAGGAGCACAAATGTACAAGGAAAAAGCAAAAGAAGCAAAACTCGCCCCCTTACAGACTGCCCTCCATCAACATGGTGCTGAAGCACTGTGTAAAGGAAGGAAGCCACAGGGGCTGTCTCAGGTGCCATAGGCCCCTTAGTCATCCTGATCTGAAGAGGCAGCACCGATGGTGCCGGTGGACGATGTCACCTTGAGGTCACCTTGCGATCAGACCACGGATGACTCCAGGATTTTTTATAATTAAAAACATCAGACATGTGCCTCCTAGATTCTTTCAACATGGGAAAACCATATTATTATAGTGCTGAGTCAGGGATGAATCTGCCTAGGGTGTGGGTGAAAATCACTGTTATAGACTAATAAAACAATTTATCAAACTAACGATGAAGAAAGAATAGGGAGTACACACAATTTTCAGTGGCCACAAATGGCTCAGACCTACTCATTAAAGAGTTTTGGCAATGTGGCACATGAATGTTTTTCAACAGCACGTGACTGTGTGACTGCATGTGACTACAGGTGTGTGCAGTGTTCACTGTCCCCAGAGGTGTGGCTGCTTTCCTTTTCACTTGATCCATTTTCTTGTTGTTCACAGCAATGTCTTGAGTTAAAGTGTGACTGCATTTTGAAATATGATACTGGGTGTCACTAATGCAATAGCCTTCTATCCACTAGTCTGAAATCAAAATTTTACTGACTATATTTTTAAATTTTTTACTAGAGTATATTAATTGTACAAAAACAATGGCATTTTTATACATGTATGTAACATATTTTGATCATGGTGAATGTATATTTTTATTATTATTGTACTGGGGATACATATAAAATTTCTTACAATTTGTCATAGTTGAATTCACCCCCTCTGATGAATATTTTTTTAAACCACCCATTTAAGCTGACACTGCTTCTCCTGGCTAACAAAATGACCTGGCCACCTCTACCCAAATGTACTATGTAAACAGTCACATAGGAAGTGGCTTGCTCTTGTACACTTGTCCCGTGTTGATGTTTACCTCTGACTGCAGACACCGAAACCAAACAAACACAAGAAGAAAAACTACCTCGCTGGCTGAATGAGTGGGTCTGAGAATCCCAGCTGGCAAACTTGAGGATTCGAGGGGTGTCAGGCACAGACATGATTCACCTTCCTCCTATCCAAGGTCATCCACAGGAAGATGCCCATTTGCCAGCACTGAAACCTGACAATGTTTATTTCTCATACTCTGCAAGCGGAAGGATGGCCTGTGCTCTCAAGCAGTGGGTTGAAAGACCCCCGGAAGTGCTCTCTCCACCTAACCCCAGAACCTGTAAACATGGCCTCATCTGGAGAAAGGGTCTCTGCAGATGAATTATGTAAGTGAAGTCACCCTGGCCTACCTCGGGAAGGCCCTAGACACATATTGCAGTGGTGTGACAAAGACCCCCTGGAGCTACCAGGGACTGGAAGAGGCAGGAAGGATCTTCCCCCTGGAGCCCCTCGGAGCCTCCAGAGGGCATGCAGCACTGCCACACCTGGACTTTGGACTTGTGGCCTCCAGAGCTGTGAGAGAGCAAGTGGTTCATAGCGTTACCTTTATAGAGGGGTCCTGACAATTGATTTCTAGTCGCTGGCGCTTCAAAGCAGGTTCATCTTCATCTGTCACTACATGATTCTCCAAAACAACTGAAAATCAATGGCAGAGGCAGAAATTAGAGTTTAACATGAAAAGTTTCTCAGAATTCTTTTACATCTAAGACAGTGAACAGTGCCGATGCTATAAGGTGGTTGAGAAATGGCACAATCTGTTTCTTATTGTTAAGTTTAAACTTGAAATTCTCAGCCAAGCCAAAACAGGAGTGCTCCCTCATTCCAAGGAAAACTGAGACTGACCAGGCAAATTGTTTTCCTAATGCAGCGCTGAGGTCTCACGACACCAGAACTCAGCCTTCCTGTTCAATGCTCTGAAGCCCATCTGAACTTGAGCGTGCCAAACCTTTCAGCAATGACTTCTTCCCAAGTTTGAATCATGGTGCTTCTGCTGGCTACCTCACTGCAAGATTGAGTGTACTGTCTGGGGCTCAGGATGCAGTTCAGTGGTTTAGTGCTTGCCTAGTGTGAGGCCCTGATCACCCCCACCACAAAGCGGAGGAGGCACTCTCTGCATGTCACACTTGCTCAGGTGTGGAGCAATGAAACTGGCTCAGCTCAACATGCTGAGTTGTGCAGAAGCCGGCCCCTACACAGGACAGCCTGCCTCCAAATAAGCAATGTGACCTGAACCCCAGGCCTGCCACAGTACCATCCCAACTTCCTTGTCTCATAGGAAATTGACTACAAAGTCAATATCAAAAAATAAGCAGAGTCAAAGACCAACATCACCCTCTCATCTCTGCAAATCACATTTCTATCTGTGTGACACTTCTAGTCCTTTACCTCGTCACTCTTTACAAACCTACATGTTTGGAATTACACATAGAATTTTATAGTCAACACTTTCATTGAAATTTTTGTCCTGTGTTTTTCCGTTTCTCTACAGTGTTTGTTTTCCTTTTCATCTCTTTGCCTGAAATGTCAGGTGCTACCTGGTGTAGTCCTCACTTCTTTCTGCATGCTCACATATAATATGTCATGAAGAAGGGGGAGAGACACCCACAGATCCAACCCATGGATCTGTATGTACTTTTGCTCCTTCCCCTAGCCATACATGGACAGCCCCCAGGAAAACGGCTTCAACTCCCCTTTAACAGAAATGAGTGTTGTTATGTTAGAACACAAAGAACATAATACACTAAGCAACAAGTGCATCATGTATGTTGTATACACACACATGAGCATGTTTACTGTGGTATTTTGGGCAGGACAAGACCATCAATCTGAATGTTGAACATTCATGAACAGGGCACAACCTATGGCACACACGTATCTCAGCAACCCCACACTGTCAAATGCACAGTCAGGCAGGTGACCCAACTGTGCCCTGGCTCCAACAGTGCAGACTGGCCATGACCTAGCTCTTCCCTGTCACCAACCATCTCCACTGAGGACATAACCTTCCCATCTAGCCTCACTCAGAGCCCATAATGTTTAGGAAGTCTTTCTCCCAACAGTCACAGCGCTACCCAGAACAGAAAGCTCCTTCCACACATGGCTGCCCACACATGGGCTAGGCACATCCTAGCACTCCAGGAAGGCCAAGTACATGGTCTCTTGGCCCTGCCCCACCTCAGTCAGAGCAGCTGCATTTGAACATGAGGAACATTCCAAGTTAAATCTCAACAGGGGAAGAAAGGCATGCAGTATCTTTGAGCCTAGGCACACCAGATGTTCACCTCAAATTCTAAACTGAAGGATTAGCACTTGAGCAAGGATGCCCGTGCAGGTCTAGACCAGAGCAGTAAGGTCTAACAAGGAGAGGGAAACAGCTGAGGCCAAGGAGCAGCCCTCAAGGAAGCACACTGCTGGCTGTATTCTGCCATGGCACAAACTCCAGGCAGCAGGGGACACTGCCACCAGTGTGCCTAACCCTGTGGGCAAATGCAGGATGAACACTGAAAAGGGAACCCGCACCTGCAGTGTCTGTGGCTGCTCACTTCAGTAGAAGCCTCTTTACTCTCTCTTGGAAACATAACTGCCTTGGGACTGGGGGCGGGGGGGGATCAGGGTCTTTTAATTTGCTGAATAGAAAACCAGTCCAGAGAGGCTCAGTGACTTGACACAGGTCACATAGCTTCTTTCTTCATAAAGCATGTCCCTTGGCAACACGAAGTACCTCAAGACTATAAGCAAAGGGCAGTGAGGATGGTATGTCACAGGAACTGTGCTTGCAGAAGAGTCAGAGGTATGTGTACCAGGCTCCAGCATAACTTTCTGCAGGTAACTACACAGTAAGGGATGTTTATTTTCCTCTTTGTACTTTGCTTTTTATAATTTTGTGTGTATTACTTTAAGAAGTAAGCAAACTTTGTTGTTGTTGTTCATTTTAGAGCCATCACAATATACTGGAATGATAGGCCTGAGGACAGTGACATCTTACTACATTCACACAGGTAAAGCAAGTACCACACGTGGCAGCTGCATGCAAAATCATAGGAACGTAAGAATCTTTGTTTTACATGCAAATAAAAGAAGACTAGTAGGACACACACTCTAACAACTAACAGCAGCCATGTTGCTAGGATCATTCTTTCTTGACTGTACTTTTTTTTTTTTTAACACTTTTTGGTATTTGTTACACAGCAATAGAAAACAAACACACATGTAACTGGTGCCCAATCAGTCCAATTTCTCTACACACTGTGGGCTGTTAGAAAGTAACATGAAGCATCTGCATTTACAACCTACCAGAAAGACAAAATACCAAACACACACCAGAAATGACTAGGAAAGCTATGTAGAGAACCACTTCCTTTGCCTGAGCACCCAGACTGCACTTCCTAGCCTCCGATGGAATAGGGGCATCCATGAAACCAAATAAGAGGAATGAAATGATGTGATTGCTTTCAAGCTCGGACTCTAAATTCCTCCACAGGAACCCATCCATGTACAGGAACCCATCCATGTTCTTTCCACTCCCCACAGCTGGATCCTGGAACCAGGAAGCCCTTGGAAGAGGGGCTGAGGACAAGAACATCTCACTGCAAAGTCCCAGAGTGACAGTGCAAAGCAGGCCCCCAGCCCCAACCACTTCATCAACTGGAACCACACTGAACTGTCCATAGAGTGTGACCACATTTTGCAGTTTCACAGGTTCCTATTTCAGAGATAAGGGAAAAGCGTAACCTCAAGCCCACTGTGGATGCAAATGTGTGTGCTGCACTGCGTGTGAGATGTATGGCATTCCAAGGAGTCAGAGATGGCGGCTTTATATCTTGGTAGATCTCAGAGGGTTCTGCACACAAGAAGGTTTCAACAGCCCAGAAACTGCGGTTCTCATCACTTAGGGAACAGAGACCAGACAAAATTAAGATCACACAAGGAAATTTATCTGGGAAGTGGGCTGCCTGAATCTTAATGTTCTAAATGGCTTAAAATTTATGTAACATTTTTCTTTTATAACACTGCAGTGTGTTCTCTGAAGAAACTGCCATTCGCCTGCTAAAATTTCAACACATTCTTTCTTAAACTGTTATGTGAGGTGACAGAGCTTCTTATAAAATCAGAAGCAAGGTAAGGTGAAAACTGACAAAAGCTGAGACTTCCTGTGAACATGGTGTAAACACTGTGTACACACGTATGTAAATGGAAAAATGAGACCTAGTGAAACTGTTCCAGGAAGGGAGGAGAGAGATAAAGGAGAATGATAGAGGGATGAATTCAACTATGTATATTTGATATATTGTAAGAACTTTTGTAAATGTCACAATGTACCCCCAGCACAAGAAAGTAAGGAGGGGGGAGGAGAGGAGGGGGGAAGGAGGGAGAGAGGAAGAGAGGAAGAGAGGAAGAAAGAGGGAGAGAGGGAGAGAGGGAGAGAGGGAGAGAGGGAGAGGGAGAGGGAGAGGGAGAGAGAGAGAGAGAGAGAGAGAGAGAGAGAGAGAGAGAGAGAGAGAAAGAGAAAGAAAGGAAAAGAAAAGAAAGAAAGCCTTGAAGCACTGCCTGCATACTCCTTTGTAGCTGCTCTTTTAATTCTGAAATTATGTTACTCCCCCTTTCCATACCATAACTTCTAAATGTAATGTTTTCACTAACATAACAAACACAGTATGAAAACTCTGTTTTGAATTCTAACATTCAAAACAGAATAACCAGGCATCCCAAATGCTCAGTGACTTTTGTGCACTTGTCACTTCAAACATACCAGAACTATACAATACTTGAAATGTTCAGGCAAAAAAATAGGAGCCCTATAAAGGAATCTTTAAAATAATAAACGTAAGCAAAGTTTTCACAGATGAAGTTCTAAAATTCAGAGGTTTATTTCTAAAAGGCCCCCTTAAAATAGATATTGAAAGTTTCAAACTACATTTATGCCTTTAACATCATAAAGAAAATCAGCAGCCTCAGAAGGGGAGGGGAAAGTCCCCAAGGGCGGTCAATGGAAAAATGAAAACTTTTTCTGGCAATCTGTCAGTGTCTTATCAAAATGTTAAACATACAGCAATTCCAGTTCTGGGAACTGACTTTACAAAAATATTTGCCAAGCCAGGCATGGTGGCACACTCCTATAATCCCAATACTCAAGAGGTGGAGGGAGGAGGATCACAAGTTTGAGGCCAGCCTGGACTACAAAGTGAATTCCAGGTCAACCTGACCTACACAGTGAAACTCAAAAAAAAAAAAAAAAGCCCTAAAAGAGAAACTGCAAAGCATGGCAACAGCCACCCCAAGGGAAGAGCTCACCAACCACAGAACACCTACAACCAGAATGCCACCAGGTTGGGAAAAAATAACTAGATTGCCACAGTCCACTCCAATGGCAAGTTTTACAATGGGGAAGCTATACACTAGAAGGGTGCAGAAATGCAGGACAGTGTGTGCATCTCCCCATGGAGAGGGCAATGAAGCAGGTGATGGGCACACAGGGAGGCAGGGACGGGGGCCAGGATGGAGGAGTGAGGAACAGAAACCAGTCAATGATCTGAGTTTTCAAACAGAGCAGGCATCGCCACTGCTTCTGTCTGCTTTAAAGGGAAGAACACAAGTGCAGCAGCTTTGGGTTTTAAGGAATGAAGATAGTAACAGTTCACCTACTGTCCCACAGCTCTGTACCTGGGTGGTCAGGACTCAGGTCTTCCACTGCTATCTGAACCACATCCGCGAGGTCCTGTTCTGACATCATCCAGAATGCAAGAAGAGGGGCCCGCGAACGAGCAAGAATCCAGTTCACAGGGAGACTGGGTTTCTGTCACCTACAAAACTGAAGCCCAGAAAGAGAGGAAAATTAACCAGCATAAATGTGACATGTGAAATTACAAAAACTACTAACCTTGTGTATGCAAGAGGATGTAAGTGTCTGTGGATTTTTTAATACGGAGTTTCTCTTTCCCCAGACCACCAAAAGGTTATTGTTCCCTGAGAGTTAACAAAACTGCTCATAACTTCATGGGTGGAGCAGCCCCCACCTGACAGCCTCTTATTTTCCCTCTTGATCTCATGCCACCTTCAAAACTGCCTTCCTAAAATGGGCTTGAAAGCCTCACCCCTAAGCCCAAAGTCGGCCCTGGCTGCCTACAGCAAGCATCCTGTCACTCACTACCTGCTACCCAAGGACTCTTAGCCCCTGCTGTGATCACCACATCCCAGAAAGCCACTGTAATAGCCGCATGGCATCACTGGTCTCTAACTGACACACCATTCCACCTCTAGAACTTCGCCCACACAGACACTTCTGTGACTTTTCCAGGTCCTATGACACTTTGATTAGGCCTCCAGACATCTTATTTTTGCAAAATAAAAATGAAGCCATGTCATTTGTCTGTCAACACACAAATCTAAATAATTTCAGAAAGACTAAATCAGAAGGGACCCAAGAGCAAACAAATACAACAGGCAGTTTCTTAACAAAAACAAAAATGAGAAAGTGAAAAAACATTTAAGGATACAAAGAAGTGAAAAAGATGAAATAAGTTAAAGAGAAAGTAGCAAAGACAGGCAAAGAAGATCTAACATGCATATAATAGGAGGCCACTAAAAGTGAAAAACACAACTGTCATTCAAGAAAATGCCAAGGGCTGCAAGTGCAGCTCAGCAGGGATAAGTGGAAAGAACAAAGAAAGGAAAAAAGAGAAGAAAGAGAGGGGACAAAAAGAGAAAGAGAGAGAGGAAGGGAGATAGGGAGGGAAAACTCTCCAAAAGGTGTGGTGGAGTGAAGCAGGATCGAAACTACTTATTTAAAGTGTACACCACAAACCTAGGAGAAGCAGGGAGAAGTTACATTCTAATAAAAATATTATTCGAAGAAAAAATAAAAATGCATTTTATATCCATTGAAGATTAGATGGCTTGCAACGGAAAGAAAATTAAATTATTCAACCGGAACAGAAGAAAACAGATTAACATATTTAAGATACCAAAGGAAAGAAACATGAGCCAAGAATTTTATATCCAGACAAAATCTCTCTCACTTTGATCCACATACAATATCAGAACAGTATTCCCATAAACACTTCCTACAGAACCTGCTAGAAAACAACTTCAGACAATCAAAATCAGTTAAGAGATAATATAAGAAGTGGCCGGTGGTGGAGAACTGAGAGCGGACAGACCCTATACAGTAGATGGTACACTTGCAATGGTGTGTGCTGAGCACACTGAGGCAACTACACTGCTTGGAATGAACAGAGAAGTTGTGAGATGACATTCAAGAAAATTTTAAAGACTTTTAGTATCATACTACATGATAGTGTTGAAAGTCCCTTCCAAGAAGGTCTTGCGTACAGATAAGTACTTATAGGAATTCCACTTTTATCATTCCTGATGTTCCTCAGTACACGGAAATGCAAACTCAGTGCTCAGAGAGAGGTCAAGTAAGTCATGGGAAGCCATGACTTGAAGTGAAGGTGTAAACGTGGGTGTGTGGGTGTGTGAGGGCATGTGTTTAGACACCCTGCCTCTGCCATTAAAGTTCCAGAAACAGCAATCAACCCTGGAGCCGTGTGCATCTCGGAGCACGGACTGTGTGGCTAAAATAGCATTTCTCAACAAAAAACCAGGATTTCTTAAAGAAATGGCTGATTTCAAATCTGAGCAAGAAATACAAGTGAGCCTATAACAGCTTGTCACACCACACATGAGGACACTATGACACTGAGCAGGGGCAGCACCCAAAGAACCAGGAGCCATCCTGAAAAAGCTTCTCTGGCCAAAATGAAAAAAGCTGACCATCAGCAAGGGCAACACTGCAATGCGGCTGAAAGAAATATCTTTAAATTCATGAGTTCATAATGATTTTTTTTCAAATAACTACTCACATTTACAGGGTGCTGGGGTCCACACCACCCCCTGCAGGAATTGTAGAGGGCAGAAGAACGTGCTGGACTGCACTCCAGACTGGAAAACCCTACCAATGACCCCATCTAATTAACACAGACCTGTATGGGGGGATGGGTAAACAGGGATATGTAGAAATAAAGTCTTTAAAAGTTAACAACAAAAAGTGGGACAAAACTAAACTACAGGGTTAAGAAATGTAATCAATCACCAAAGAAGTGAGGATACAGCCACACCACAGGAAAGGGCACGGCGGGGATGTGGAAGGCAAGAGGCATTGGCCAGTGTGATTCCTCTGGGGTGGGTAGCAGGGCACAGGGCACAGAGGCAAAACAGTTCATTCCTTTCTTCCACAGCAATAGAGAAACAACCAGCAAGCCTACTCAAAAAAATCTATGAGAGAAGACTTGCAGAAGAAAAGTCAAAATATGGAAACATAGTCCATCCTGTGTAATTGGTAAAAACACAAATGTGAACAGAACACCCTTGTTTCCCCATCAGCTCGCAGAAGCCACAAAGTGTGACTGCTGGAGGAGCTCAGGAAATGGGGCTCCTGGGCTGTGGCCCTGTCAACTGTGGGCCTCTCTGAAGAGCAACAGGGCAGCTACCAAACGCTATGTGGCCACAGCCATGACCCTGTGTTGACCATGTAAGATCCTCCAGCATACAAACTCATACTTTGTGCAAAGATCTACATTCAAAAAAGAACACCTGGACTGGAGGTGTGGCTCAAGTGTTAAGAGTGCCTGCTTTGGAAACACAAAACTGAGTTCAAACCCCAGTCCCAACAAGAGCAAAAAAAAAGAACCCTAACAGAGTAACAAGGCAGTGTTTTCGGCAGCAAAAGAATGAATGTAAAGTGTGGCACAGCTAAGCAATTGGAGGCCAGACACCTGTTGGAAGGATGAGGCAGGCCCCTCGGGAGCACCTCCCAACACAACTTCTGAGAACAGAAGTGTATAACATGCCTGAAAGAAAAGGGAAGAAGCTACCTAGACACAGAATCTTCCAGGTTAAGATATACAAGAGAGTTGAGAGACCAAGACATACAGGGTAAAAAGAAATGACTTTTCACTCTTCACTTTTTGTAGAACTTTATGTTCTTTATTATATGCATTCAATACCTTTTCAAAGATAAAAAACATACTTTTTTAAAAATGATCAGACAAATAAACATGGAGTAAGGGGCAAGACACAGGATGTCTCCATCCAACATCCATCAGTACTGGGTTATCTTCAGCACTTGGCCTGAGGAAGTGCCCTAGAACTGGGAGCCTGCAGCAGCTTCCCCAGTTGACACAATGAACCCACAGGCCTGGCGTGCTCCTGCTAACCTGTGTCCTCTAAGGACAGATCAATGCTACACATGGCATAGCTTCAGTCTTCTCTTTTCCAAATCAAGAGGCAAGGCAAAGGGATAAACTCAAGTTCTTAACGAAGGCCGTAGCCTCGGTTAGATGATACTGCTCATCTCAACTCTGCACTTAATTTGAATTAAGACAAGTAATTCAAGAAAACAAATGAAAAACCATTCTGGACCCTTTTCCAAAAGGCACGCAAAATTTTGTAGTTTCAGAGGCTACAAAAACAACAGAATTACTGGGTGCCTGTGCCTGTATCTATCCTCCCTTGCTGCTCAGCAAAGAGTCCTACTTAGGGCAGATGACACCAGACACACTCACCTTCCCAGCTTCTCCTAAAACAAGCTGTGGCCATGGGGCTAAATTCAAGCCAACAAGACATAGGCACAGAAGGCTCAGGAGGCCTCCTCGGGAAGTGGTCTGTGGCTCTGGTATTTTTCCATGCCCTGCTCCTGCTGGGTCCAGGCCTAGGATGAGGGAGGACAGGATGGAGAACCTGGAATGGGGGAGCAAAACACTGGAAGGAGCCCAGTCCCTTCATGTCTACAGAGGTGACCTACTGCCCTAGACTGCCTGCTGGGACTTCCTTGTAAGAAAGGACAATAACCAGCCACCTGGTTTAAAACTGCTTATCTTGGCCCTCAAGCCCATTCCCAAAGGCCCCCAGAGCACAGATTCCATGTTAAATACCTGCCTCTTGTAAGGGGCCAGAGAAACAGCGTTCAAATGCCCAGCTAAGCATTTTCCTGGTTTCTAAAAGCGCTACAAGCGGCTTAAGAAAATACTCTGAACTCATCATAAACCCTGAATCTTAACCTCATCCAAATGAGGACACCACCATTATCCAAGTTGTTTACTCACATTCTTCTGTTGCCAGGATAAAGAGTCATTTTAAAATTCTGCTAACAGTGAAGGTTTCAATAGGAAAAACTAGAGCAACAAGCCCAAGAAAACTGGAACAGAGCAATGTATGCGGTTGCCATTTTGGCAAGTGAAGTTTGCCATTTCTCAGAAGTCCTGGGGATAGTCCAGTCTTAATATAATAAAACATCTGGACTAAGATTAATAAAGACTCATTCTGCAATCACTATTTAGAACCCCACATCTCCCAGAGTGCACATGGAAAAAGAGCTTGCCAGCCCAAAGCAACAACCGGACTGCTCAGTAATGAGGGAACAGTTACATGGTGAAACACCACGAAGTCCTTAACGTAAGAATGATTTCATCACATGAACCAAGATGGAAAGATCTCCAGAATACAACAGAAAGGTACGTGGTGTGTATAGGAAGACACTAATTCTTCGCCTAACATCTGTGCCATGAGTCCTCCCATGTCTGTAAGTATGTACAGCCTGGTCTGGAAAAGCATATTCCAAATTTAAGGTGACCCCAGGATGGAGGCATAGATAACAAGGACTCCTCTCCCCTTGTGCTCCACCCCATAAATTATTTAGCTTTCCATAAGTACCTATTATTTGTTACTTACTGATTACCTACGAAGCTGTTTCTCTAAAGCAGAGTACACAGGTCAGGTGAGGCCAACTGAGTGACACTGTAGTAAACACGAGCGCCTTCTTTCACCTCTCCCTCACATGTCAACATGGGGATCATCCAGCCACCAGGCTACAGAGACAGAGCCACTGGAAACCCAGGCCCACCTCCGCCATTCGCCCCTGCCCTGTGAACTCCTTTGTGATTATGCACCAAGTTGCATGCTCTCTGTATCCTCCTTCCCTAGCTCTACTGGCCATCTTACTTCCTCTCCCTCCCTGTCCCCAGGAGCCCCTGCTTCTGCCTCCTTTCTAGCTCCTTCTCTGCTCCCCTTCAGATCACCATTCCTTCTTTCCTCTCCTCACACACCTTGGAACCCACATCATCCCTGCCTATCCCTCCCTTCCACCAAAGCTGCTCCAGCTGCAGGGCTCTGGGCTCCTGCAGGCTCCCCACACACATCCTCCATGAGTTTCCTACAAGACTCTGTCTGCCTGACCTGTCCTGGCCTCAGGCAGTCATCATCCCTCCATCTCTGCTGGGTCCCAGCAGAGATCCCATCACCTCCCAGCCAGGGTGCCCAGAGTTTGATGCTAAGCTCTCTGCTCAAGCCCTCTGGAACTCAACCTGGGGGCTTTCACACAACTAGCTGCAGATGCCACACACTCACCCTCCCAACTCAGACCTGCAGTGAAGGCCAGCACTACCTAGTACTCCCCTAGATAGCTCCCCTGAGGGTCAAGTCTCAATTTTAGCACTTCCAAACTGAACCCCACAAACCCACCACAGTCCTTGCATCTCAGCTGACAGCAGCACACACTCCTCAGCTGCTCAGGCCAAAACCTCCTGTCCTGGTTGTCTCTTCCAGCCCTATCTGTAGACCCTGACTGCCTCACCATCCCAGCACTGCCTGCCTGGCCCTAGGTCGTCACCTTGCACCTGGATTCCTGCTCAGTTCCCTTATGGCCTCTTTCTTTTGCTTGCCTGGTAACAGCTTTTGACAGCAGCTCAAGGGTCACATTCAACAAGGGTCAGACCATAACCCTCAACTGCCCAAGACCCTACAAAGGTGTTGTGACAGTTATGGCCCCTCTGCAGCTGGCTGTAGAACAGTCTACACCACTCTGGGTGCCCCTCTTGGGCCCTCTTCCCTGCTCACTCATGTGACCTATCCATTCCGCCCAAGACCCTGAGGCCCAACCCAGCTCAGGCCCTAACAGCCAGACATCAGCTTGCCCCTTCTCCACCTCCTGCTCTGTTCCCAGTCTCCATGGTGACACCAGGTCATACCCCACCAGCACCACCTCCCCAACTCCCTTTCCTGCTTTATTGTTTGCACTTTTCCTGTAACCTGTTACATATTTGGAATATTTGCTTTCCTTGAGCACCTGCCTCCAATATTGGGGGCTGAAACTCACAAAGCAGCTTTCACCTCTGTGCACACACCCAGCACAGGGCCTGGCACTGCTGGCCTTCAATGCACTCTCCCACCATGGACACTGTGGAAGACTTTCTGCTCACTTTCTCACACACTTATGCAGGTGTGACGTCGACATTTCTATTGAAAAACCTAAATACCCTGACTAGGTCAGTGGAGGCAGTACACATGTAAAAATAGCACACTATACCCCACAAATATTTGTAATTACCCCAACACCGCAAAAAAAAAGAAATTGTTATTACATGGTATTAAATTTAAATTAAACATAAAATAAAAACCATGGACTAAGTTCTACAAAGTTCTTTGTGTCTACATTTTAATTTCAATAACTATCACTATTAAATCCACCTGCTTAGTTTACAAGTTTGAATGACACATTGATTGTAGGCTGCTCATTGACTGTCAGCAAAGGATAACAACAGCTGCTCATCTGGGGTAATATTTAACTGCAAATGTATTTTTAATTTCACTATTTCTCAAACAGTGAACCCATGTGATAAAGCCAAGGTATTAAAACAGGAATAAAAGAAAAGCTTTGTCACTGAGCATAGAACATAGTTCTACAATGCAGGCTGGACAAGACAACACAATCGTCAACCCATTCCATGAAAGGCAGAAGCAGGAGCAACCACAGAAAGGCTCACTGTGTTCCAATGCTCCACTGGGATTCCTTGGTCACTACGTAAACCACATGACAGTTTTGTTGTAAAGGAAGTTCAGACAAAATGGATTCTTTTCCCATCCATTTTTTGAGGACAGACACTCCCCACAGAGCTGTTTCTTCCATCAACCCTTGCTGAGAGCACTCGTGCAAGATATGATTTGGATGGGGTTATTTCTACAGGAAGCCAGGACAATTCAGTCCAGATGCACAGCCTCCGGGGTGAGGGTTCATTCTACCAGAATGACTTACCAGTCACCAGATTCCTGCAGGCAGCCAATCTAAAGAGACACATTCCACACGCCATCGGTGAAAAACCTGGCATGTTCCTCACACTTCTGGAAGGGGCTCTGGAAATCAAGTACTGCTATTCCAACTTCACTTTATAGAAGACAAAAATATAACTCCCTATTAGCAAAAAGCCTTAGGGTCAGGAAGAGCCCTTGACAAGACAAGCTAGATACAATCCTAAATACAAACCAAGGTGTCTGCAAAAAGCACTGGGGAACATAGAGAGCATGGTGAGAGGGACCCCCAGGTCCCACACTGTCCCTGATCCTACGGCTTCCCTCTCAAAGACTTCGTGGTCAGTCTGAGTTGGAACTAAGCCCATGTGCATAAGTCAGGACAGAAATTTCACTTCACTTCCCCTTAAAGAAGTGGCTTAGTACCCAGTTTGGAAGCTGAGTCTCTAGGAACCCGGAAACAGCTGGAGATTAATGATCCCCCCATTTGGTCCAACCCTCTTGTGTACAGAAGGAGTGACAAAATAAATAGAAAGCCAGCATGAAGTCCACAAGAAATCAATTTTTATTAAGCTACCATATGTGAGGAAGACTCAGCTTATGTTTTTCCCCAAAATCAGTCTGGAGTTGAGTATGTTAAGGATGTCATACGAGCAAAGCAGAAATAAGACTGTAAGCAGCCAGTCAGATACAAAGTTACCTAGGAAATAAGGAAGAAGCAAGAAATACTTCTTCCCAACATTCCTACTTAGAATTAGAAAATTAAGCAATACTTTCTCTTTAAGACAGCCTTCCCTACAACTGCTTAAATTAAAAATTAGGAAAAGAAGGGCAAACCAGCCTGAGATCAGGTCCTCCACTTTCAGTTCAGTAAGACACTGATTAAATATGCCACTTTTATTCACACTTCCCCGCATACATCAGCCCTCAAACACACACACAGGTGCAGGGGAGGGAGGGCTGGATGCAGGCCAAAGTGCAGTACTGTGATGCCACCTGGAGCCCCAGAGCATCAGCAGCAGGTCCGCTGGCCTCTGCCTCAGCAGTGTTCACCAGGGCAGTGGCAATGGCTACATCGTGGTACCTGAACAGTCTTTTGAACACGAGCACTAGCCTGGTCCTAAAGGTTCAAGTGATTAAGTTTAAAGATCACCTTAAGAAATCCAAATATTAAGGGATGTAGAGTTTACATTTTTTAGTATGTGGTTGAGCACCTCAGCACAACTTTAGTGAAACAAATGAAAAGGCGTGTCTACTTTTAGCATCTCTTTTCTTGCCTCAGGGCCCTCTTCACCACCTTAAAATTAGTGAGGCCTTCAAGAGCTTATTCTCCCATAATTAAGCCTATCAATATTTAACATATTTGAAATTAGAGCAAAAAATGTTTGAATGCTTATTATATATTCTTTATTGAATATTTATTGAATTTTAATTACAAAAATTAAATTAATACATATTAACATACAAAACATTTTTTATGGGCTAGAGATGTGGTTCAAGTGGTAGACTCCTGCCTGACAAGCACAAGGCCTGCGTTCAAACCACACACACACACACACACACACACACACAACCTTAATTTTTTTTTTAATGAAAATAACTGTAGTTTCCAAAACAACAATAAAACTTTATGGAGATGCCGTTTTACACTTTTACAAATGACTTTAATGTCAGGTTCTAAATCAAGACTAGGCTCTCCTTTCTGCCTGTCTGCTGAAAAGCTTTGGCTGACACCCTGTGATTTAAACCCCAGCCTCACAGAGACGAAGCTGGAAAAGGAAGGCATATTCACAGGAGCATGAACACCCTTTGATGTAACACTAAAACTCTACGTTTTATTTTGCTTTAAAGGATACTTGCGGTGTGGAATCCAAAACCATACTGATGAACCTCTGTACTTGACTACTTTAAAACCACTAGTCTGTCTTGCACTTTAAGTGTGCCTTTTACCCAAGTGAAATCCATCAGTTAGAAAATACCAGTTCACTGAGGCACACCAGGTTCTCCAAATATTGGTCCTTATGTAGTATCAAAGCATCACATCCATTAATAGAGCTCTGGCATCCTCTTTCAGGGAGCTGCAGATTTATAATGACAAACACACGCTTTCTTAAATTACAGTTTCATGACAGCTCAAGTTACATCACTGGCAACAGATGCTGTTTGTGACTGTTCTTTGTTCCTTTTGTAAGAAATGCTAAGTTTGTTCACTTTTCTTTCCACAAGAAAAGCAGCTACTTCAGCTAGCAACTCAAATAACTGCAAAAGGGCTGTCCTGGAAACACCATCCAACTTGAAAACGCAGAGGTGCTCTGAGTGTTCAAAAGAGGTGTAATGTGCCTGGCAGCACAGAACACAACATAAAAATGGTTTGTGACCACAGCCCTTACTCATGCTGGAGCATCATCAATGCTCCAGCACCAGTGCTGCACCATCAATGCAAATGGTAACACAGAGAAAAGATGAGCAATCTCTCAGTATCATTAAGAACACAGGTTTTGTACACAATGGAATTTTTCTTAGCCATGAAGAAGAATGAAATCTTATATTTGCAGGTAAATGGATGGAACTAGAGAACATCATTCTGAGTAAGGTCAGCCAAGCACAGAAGACCAAAAATGATGTGTTCTTCCTTATATTCAGACTTTAGATCTAGGGCAAATGCAGCAATGTGGTTGGACTTGGATCATATGATAAGGGGAGAGCACATTTGGGTGATATAGTAATAGATAGAAAACCCAAAACATGAAAGCGTTTGATGTCCCCACTCCAGAGGAAGTAATACAGAAACCTTAAAGCAGCAGAGGTTAACGTGAGAAGGGGATCAGGAACCAAGGTAAAGATCAGTTAGAGATGAATCAACATGGGTCATAACACGTGTACACGAAAGCAATGCTAGGAATATTTCTGTATAGCTATCCTCAACTCAGCTAGCAAAAACACTTTGTCTTCCTTATTAGGCTTGTCTCTTTTCTTCAACAAAACAAGTGATAAAGGCAGAACAGGACCTACCTGGAACTGAGGGGGGGAATGGGGGAGAGGGTTGGGGAGAGGGGCATGGGGGAGAAATGACCCAAACAATGTATACACATGTGAATAAAAGAATAATAAAAAAAAAAGAAAAGAAAAAAAAAAGAACATGGGTTTTTTGGGGGATTTTACATATTTTTTATTGTTGTGCTGGTGGAAGTACATTGTAAGAACATGTTTTGACCTCACAGACCCTCTGAAAAGGTCTCCAGGCTGACCTGTGTTCTGTGGGACACACTTGGACAACCACAGCACTGGCCTTACTGGCAGGAGTGTGCTTTAGTTCCCAGGAGGCATTCTTCCCACCACTCTTGACGTCCACCTCCTACCTCCACTTTTCACCTGTGCCTTCTGTGCATGCTGCATCCAGCACTTCCACTAAGTCCAAGCTGCTGCTTGCAGAGTATCTAGTTCGACCCTCCTTGAGCGGGGCTCTCAAGTCCCTAATGGCTCCCTTTCCCCACTGCACTGCTCAAGAGGCTGCCACTGATCTCCCCACTCCCTGGGAAAGAAGCCTACAGCTCCATCTACCTCTACTCTGCCCTCCTCAGTAACGACACCCACCAGGTGCCCACTGGTTCCTCTCTGCCATCCTCTTTCTCTGCTCACATCTGCCATCCATGAACAGGCTCTCACCAAGGACCTGGTTCCAACAGCTCTAGAGCGTAAGCGTGACATCTCTGTGGTACACTATACTGATGACAGCTTGGAGGCAAACTCCATGTGTCCCTCCCAAACCACAGATGGCTGACCAGGAACCCAACCCCCACCTCAATACTTTCTGAGTGGTGCTCTTCAAATGAGCACGTTCAATGGCAGTGGCCTCCCCCTATCCATGGCATGATGCCTCCATTTATGTGTGCAGAACTCCAGCCCTTCCTAGTCAGTCCCAGGGCCTACTTGTGTATTCCTTCGCTCCACAACTCCACCTAGGTCACTGCTGGCAAACTAGGGCCCCACAGGCCAGATCCAGCTCCCACCTGTTTCTGTGCAGCCCAAGAATGGGTTTTATGTCTAAAACAGGTAGAAAAAAATCAAAAGAAGAACATTTCAGGAAGTGAAGATTAGGAACTTTCAGTGCCCTCAAATAAAGCTGTAACTGTGCCACACTCTCTGTGCACTGTCTATGGCTGCTTTTGTGATACAATGGAGCTACATAGTTGCACCACACAGCCCAGACCCCCAAAGGAAGCCTATTTACATGAGTGCCCTCAACAGAAAAATAGGTCAAGCCCTGCTGCAGCCATTTGGGGAGTTTATGCCCCAGGTTTAGGTATTTAGATGTTACAAAGTTATTAGTCAGACCTCCACAGATTATGAGCAACTTGGATTAGAAGCTAAATTTTAAATTGTAACAAATACTACAACCTCTAAACCAGTGGCTGCATCCAAAGTTACCCAAGATCAGTCAGATGCTGCTGGCAACAAGCTGCAACAAAATATACTAACAGACATTTCCCCTGGGGCCTAAAAGAAACAAATTGATTTGTTCCTCTGTGTTAGGGAAACAAAGGTCCAGGAATCCATTCCTAAGCCTTAACTACTAGGATGCATGCTTTTTTTTTTTTTGGTACTGGGGTTTGAACTCAGGGCCTACACCTTGAGCCACTCCATCAGCCCTTTTCTTGTGATGGGTTTTTTCGAGATAGGGTCTCATGGAACTATTTGCCCAGGCTGGCTTCCTCCTGATCTCTGCCTCCTGAGTAGCTAGGATTACAGATGTTTTGAGTCACTGGCACCCAGCTTGCACGTTCTTTTTTATAGTACCTTTTTTTTTTTTTTTTAATGCTGGTCATGGCCCACTAAACTGAACTGAGTTTAGAGCCAAAGTTTGAGAGGCTGGTGGAGTGGGTCAAGCAGTAAGAGTGCCTGCCTCGAAAGTGTGCAAACTCCAGTGCTGAAAAAAAAAAAAAAAACCAAGTCTGAAAACTAATACACCTGAATAAAGCCAATACCAATTTCTAAAAATTGTGACTTCTGGAACATCAGGAACTCAACTGGGCGCCAGTGGCTCACGCCTGTCATCCTAGCTACTAGAAATGCAAAGATCAGGAGGATCACTGTTTGAAGCCAGCTGGTGGCAAATAGTTTGTCGAGACCCTGGCTCAAAAATACCCATCACAAAAAAAGGGCTGCCAGAGTGGCTCAAGTGGTAGAGCACCTGCCTAGAGAGCATGAGGCTCTGAGTTCAAACTGCAGTACTGAGCAGTGACAAGCGTTAAGCAGCTGAAGACGACACTGAGTGTGAGGTTGCCTCTCCTGCACTCCACCATGCGTGAGCTTCCGGTGCTCACACTAGAACACAAACCATCAGGAATATGAGGGTGAGCTGGGTGCCACGGGCCACAGCTTGCACCCTGATGGGAAAAAGTTACATTTTCAAACAGACATTGTGTGTTAATTTAGATGATACATGTAAGTCCCATCAGTAAGCACAGTTATACTTCATTTTGTACTAAGATGATGAATTTTAAAAGATAAAAATAAAAAAACTTTAAAGTCATTCCCCCAGTAAAATATGTTCCTCTAAGAGTCACTGGAGCTGAATGTGGTGTGATCTCTGCACCTGGGAGGTTGAGACAGGAGGATTGTGAATTTGAGGCCAACCTGGGCTACATCACCAGACCCTGGGCTATATCACAGGAGGGAAGAGGAGGAAAGAAGGAAAGAAACAAAGGAACACTGGCTCTCATTCTGAACACTGAAAATTGGCTAAGAAACATTTAAAAGAATTCATAATTCTCAATAAAGTACCACTGAATTATAAATGTTACACCAAAATCACAACACTACACAGAAACAGAAATTTACAACAAAAAAAATTTTTTTTTACAGTATTACAGATGGATCTCAGGACCTTGCACATTAGGCACTCTACCACTTGAGCCACGCTTCCAGCCTTACAACACAGTCACTTCCCAGAGACAAACAAGCAGCTGTTCTAGGAGTCTGAGGAAGCTCCTCCACCCTGAAATTTCACATACACCAAAGAACTAGCATGTGCCAAAACTTAAAGGAACCCTAACAGGCAACTTTGCAAAAGCAGAAGAAAATTAATCCCACCTTGAACAGTCACTAAAGGTAAGTGTCAAGATGGACTGCAGACACAGATTCAGGAGCCCTGCACTAGGATGCATGAAGGGCTGCCTACCTCACACCATCCCTGTCTGACTCACACCAGTGGGATGCCTCAGGACAGCTCAGGAGGGAGAGCAAGACCAGGGAAATGCAGCCCAAGCAGGTGCATGCAGTTCAGCCTCAGAAGTAAAGGACCCTGACTGGGCCTCAGTGACAGTAAACATGTCTCCTCCAGCAAATGTCTAGTGAGCCAAGGAGGGTTGTGTGTTTGCGTGTGTGTGTGTGTGTGTGTGTGTGTGTGCATGTGTGGTCATGGAGGTGGTGGTACTAGATACAGCAGGTCTTGGCAACCTTACTCAAGACCCTAAGTCTCCATGTGATCAAAGCTCATCCATGAAAAAAAAAAAAGGTACCCAGACTAGAATTGCCCCTTGGGCCCAAAACTGACTGGACCAGATCTAAGACTGACGAAAAGTTCAAGTATCACAAAGCTGATGTAGAGTGTGTGTATATAAAAACATCTAAATTTGTAAAAGCTACAGTAACAGTAAAGTGTCTTTATGAAGCCAGAATGTGTCTTATAATGTTTAAAAATACCATAACACTAGTGGGAAATGAAATGTAGACTTCCATAAATTTGGATGGTGACAACAGTGCAGAGTCAAGAAAACAACTGTTACATTTTAAGATAATTTCCAAGTAAAACTTTTTAAATTTAAAGAAAAACAAATCAGGTAGGGTGGTACATGCCTGTAAAGCCAACACTCCGGAAGCTGAGGCAGGAAGATCACAAGCCTGGGGTAAAGAGAAACACTGTGTCAAACAAACAAAAAATTACTTAGAGACTAAAGAGTTGTGATGCACAAATCTTTCTGCCCCTCAGTAATGTTTTTTTCCCCACCTTAATCCAGTAACAACCTGACCACTAGGGTGAACAAACTTTAATTGTGTAACCTAACATATTTTTAGCAACTTTGATACAGCCCAGCTCAAAACAGAAGACTCCCTGAAAGCAATCTTTTACCCAGCCCCACAGGAGCATGTATGCTACAGTGAGCCCAGGTAACTTCACCTTTCTTTTAACCTAGCAGGGGCCACCTGTCAGGCTTCACTCTGGCCCATGTGTCACATTGCATTCACATTTGAGCAGACACCTGGGCAGGCTCCATGCCTGCACCTCTGACCCTAGCCTCACCAGCTAGGGCTTTCCTGGGTCTCTCCCAACACATTGGCACAAGGAAACCTATGGAATTTAGAATTATGTGGGAGACACAGCAAATATTCATGGGGAAAACTGTATCATCAAACCTCATAAAGGAACCTTTTTTACTTTTGCAATAAAGGGTATAATTGGGATGGTCAGTGAAACCTGAATGAGGTCTGTGGTTTAGATAAGAGAGGTGAAATAAGGTCCTGGCTCTGATAACTGGACTGCAGTTATATCGCCCTGGTTTTCAGAAGGGCTGGGGGCACCAAATCTTAATGTTCGGTACATAGACATTCAGTGTTGTAGAGAGAGGAGAAATAAGAAAAAATATTCACGTTACAGAATATGGGAGAAGACTATACCACAAATCTGTGCATTTTTCCTGCAACTTCTAAGACTGAAATGATTTTAAACAAACATACAAAAACCCAATTCCTGTTCAAAGATCTTGGGGCTTTTTCTACAAAGAAAAGCAGTGGCAGAAAAAAGGATGGCTATGTTCTCTACATTTAAAGGTGATCAATTAATCATACTTCTGAAAGGCTGCCAGTGACATGTTTCCATACATCTTCCTAAAATAAACTGAAAGTCCCTAAAGTACACTCAAAGCCTTCACCAGCAAAATGAGATGGTCAGTGGCTTCCTCCCGGTCGCAGCTAAGAGCCCGGACACCAGAGGCACCTGGCAGAACATCTGTAACGAGGACCTGAGGGCACCACACTGTCCAGCATTCTGCAGAGCATCTACACAATGAGGGGCCTCTGTCAGTTCACTCCCGCCTTTGACCTGTGTTCAATTCACATCAATACTTCTTTTTCGTGGAAGGCATGGAGTCCACAAACCACAGCCATGCCCAAAGGCAGCCAGGCCACGGTCTGCTTTTGCGGGTGTATAGACCTTTCCTTGGGAAATAGCCACATCCATCCAATATCCACTCTCCAAGGTGGAGTTGAGCAGTTGAGACAGACCACAAAGCCAAATATAGTTTCTTATCTAGCCCTTTCCAGAAAGTTTCTCAGCTTCAGCTCTGGAGCTCCCAGGCATTTGGTGACATTCATAGCCTCTTCAGTCTCAAAACTGCCTGGTGACGTAGAAATAAAGAAATGAGGCAGGCTGGAGTAGTGTCCTGGCCTCCTAAGAGGCACACAGTGTCCCTCCTGGAAGATGACCAAGTTGCCTGCAGGGCTGGGGGACTCCTCCACCCTGTTAGCTATAGAGAGGGATTCCCAAAAGGTATGAGACTGCCTCAATAGAAATCCCACTAAGGCAATGAAGCAGACTAACTGCACTCTCACACGGTCCTGGTCCCAGGAGAACTCATGAGGCAAGTCAGGCAGAATTTGCTCAGCATTTGCACTGTTGAGGGAGCCCCGAGCAGTGTCCACCTGCTGTCACCTTGCTTCACTCCAGCTTCCTGCCTCCTCCTCACGTGGGAGGACAGCATTTTAAAGAAATCTGAATTATCTTACTATGGAATTTTTAAAGACTACATTATAGATACATATATGATGCAACATGAAATCACTTGAATCCTACAAATCTTTAAAACCATGAAATGTTTAATCTCAAAACTGGAAGGCCAATTACAATCAGGCGTTGCTTAGCAACATCACAGGGTATGCCTACACCAGCTGAGATAGCTTCTGGGTCTCAGGCACTGTCATCTCATTAGACCACCACCATATACTAGTCCATGATTGGCTGAATGTCCTTGTGCAGCCTGTGACTATAATTGCAAAGCTGTATGACCACTGATAGCAAAAACTTTCAGCTGGTAAAAGGGACAGCTCAGACTTGTCAGATTCATTCTAAAATCCCAGGGTTGTGAGCTACTTGAGGTCTTCAGGGAAGCCTTCAAAGTGTAGAATGCAGCCTGGCAGCAGTGGCACTCCGTCTGCAAGGTCCATCTCTGGTCCCCATCAATGAATGAGCCAACCTCAGAGGACGGGCTTTGTGGCAGCCAAACTGTCCCATTCTACTGGCCCAGGGCCCTGGAACTTAGCGGGCTAGATTTCATGATGACAGCAGGGGCTGTAGCCTAATTCCTTCCCTGGGTCTTGATTAAGATGCCTTGGGCTTAATCCAAGTTCAAAGGAAATATAGCTCATACCAGCAAAGACACGCCAGCAGTATCCATGCCAAGGTCTCATATCCAGCTTTATCCAAGTCAGTTGATGACTCTCCCTCTTGAGAAAAGGAAAAAAATCACAGCAGCATCCTCTGAGACACTGAACGTTAAGTTTGTACTCCTAAAAGATTTGTCAGTACAGGACCTGCCGAAGGCTTGCCACCTTTCCCGCCCACACATTTTCTGTGCATTTATCCTCAACAGTTTTTAACTGTTACTGCAGAACACCTGAGAGCAAGGAGATCTGGTCAGTTTTCACATACACATTCCATTCCACCTGCCAACTTTTTCTGCCCTTTTCTGCCAACTTTTTTCCTCCACAGCTCATCATTGTAAGCAATCAACTTTGCAGGTTCCCATTGTGGGGCACCCCACCATCCCTCTTCCCCAACATGAGAAGGAGAAGACACCTAAGGAGAGGACACCAATCTCATTGTCCATCCACCCTGGGGGACCAATGGACAGCTGGACAGTTCTTGAGTGTATAGATGTAAAAGCTGCAGAGGAGTTCATTCAAAAAGAATCAACTTCAGGTGACTTCACGATATTTCATATAATCTGTTTGTGGCTTGCGCAGTCAAGGTCCCCATATTTTGAGAACATCCCCGGCTCCAAGCTATAGAAGCACTGGCTGCTCCACTGGAATGGAGTGCAGGCTCCAGGCTCTGCTCTAAGACTGGCTCCAACAACACAGAACAGCACCAGGGTGGAGGCAAGGGGGCTGATGAGTGTTTCTGTATCTGTGCCCTATAGAACTGAGGACAGAGGGGTGAACAGGGCAGAGCCTGTGCAACAGACCAGGGCAAAAGCAAGGCCTAGAGAGGCAAAGATGAGACCAGGACATGGCACTAAGTGTCTGTATTTCACTGCAGAGCAGCTGCCTGACAAGCTGGGCAGGGAAAGGCGCTGATGCGCTGTTCTAGAGGTCTGCCAGGGACTAAATGAGTTCCAGGTGCTGGTGACAAACAGCAAATTGCAGCCCTGTGACTTCTCCAACACTTGCTCTAAAGCTCCCTAAAATTCCTAAAACTCCTCCCCACACTGCCAACGGGACCTTTGAGAAGGGTTTACAGCAATTCTGTTGAGAATTCCTGACTATAGGCATTTGAAGACATATTACATGTAAAAAGAACAACAAAGACCTCACCTACCACAGGTATGAGGACTTTCTAAAAGCTTTTGAGACATTGTTGTTAGGACTCTCAATATGTAATCTACCCTACAAGTCTTCCAAAGAAAATGTGTACTTTTTCCAGCTACAAATGCCTGAAGTGGTACTTTTAAAGTCATTTTAAAGTCAGCCTTGCATTGTCATGTAATTTGCTTCATTGTTCACCTCAAGCTTAGGGAATTTGAATTGTTAGATGACAACTCCTGCACAGTACAGATAAAACCATTGCTGCAGACTCCTCAAGAACCTGTGCCTGGAACCCTAGTTCTCTTAAGCACCGATTCACCAGCCCCCACAACAAGGCTTGCAGTTGTTCATTCCCTCACAGAAGTCCTCCTCACCTGCTGTCTTGCTGCATGCAGATTCCCTGTCTTTCTGAATATTGTGAGGACACTGGTCAGGATTTATGTCAATCTGGTCTAATCTTTTGTGATAAGACTGCGTTCCTGGCAACACCACCAAAGTGATGTCTTTGACATCCATGTCTTAATGGTCACATTAGCCTTGATCTTCTGCTTCCCTCCAGTAGTACCTGCTGGGTTTTTCCATGGAGACTTTACTATTTTTCCCATGGGTTTGTAGACCTCCTAGGGGAGATACATTAGGATTACATAAATTATCACAGATTGGAGGTGGTGAGAGAACTAAATTCAGTGAGGGATTCTAAAACAAAACATTAGTCGAATACTCGAGTTTGAAAGATCTGAAACTGAGTTCACACGCTGCACGATATTAGGTTTCTGGTTTTATATAGATATTTCATCATCTAAGATGTCGATATTAGGGGACACAAGCGAAGGGAACAGGGAAATTCACTAAAATATTTCTGCAACTAAATGACTTGACCAAGTTACTAGGGTTGTGGCTTAAGTGACAGAGTGCCTGCCTAGAATAAGGCCCTGAGTCAAATCTCAGTAATGAAAAAAGAAAAGGCAAGCCACCTAGTTGCAGGATGACTGTGCAGGTGCTGGTCAGTGCTGAGGGACTGTGGGGACCACTCTTAGTAAGCAGATGGAGCCAAACTCATTGCACACATTGGGCAAGTGTGACAGTCGGCTGGACCATGCCAACTGTACGATGGACACTGTGATCTCTGCCCTGCAGGCACTCCTGAACTGTGGCACACTGATCCAGAGAGGCCACATGCAGAGTCTCAAATCAAGTGTTGCTGCAACAAGTGGCCGGCCAAGCTTTCCCTGCGGAGCCTGGCACCCTGCCAAAGCTGCAGAACCAGAAGAATCATCCATTCAGCTGGAGGTGGCCATGGAGATGGTGACTTGGCACTTGTCCCTCTGCCAAAGGGAGACAGGAGAGCAGTGGCGTGAAGAGAACAGGCTTTGGAAATCCTGCTCAAGGTGAGTGGCCACACAGGTGATCTCCACCTGTCCCATAAGGTTGAGTTGTAACAAGTCTAAGAGAAGAGGGACACACTAACATGGATGGAAAGAGAGGATGGAATCCAGGCAAAGAAAACAGTGGCCTGGAGCCCGATGTAGGGCTCAGAGCCTGGGAGAGCCTTAACTGTGCCTACTTTGCTCCAGGAAGTCTGTGTCCACAGGCCCACAGAGACTACGAGCAGCAGTTCCCAAGTCAAGTGTGTGTGGGGGGGGGGGGGGCTCTTTAAAAACAGCCCAGAGAAAATGTCTCTCCACTTGCTGTTCCAGATGGGAGGAAAGAGCTCCCAGTCATCAGAAGAGAAACCCATTTTCAAAACCGGCCCCACAGATCCCAGGCTCTCTGCCAGCCTCCTCCTGCCTTACAGTGATAATTACCAGTATTGGAAGACCTGCCATGTGAAGCAAAAAAGCAACACTTACCCCCCCCCCTCCAAAAAAAAAAGTGACACAAGAAATCAGAACAAGAGAACGGAAAAGAATCCTTATTACTTTCCTCAGCTTCAAAGAGACAACACTCTTAAATCGCTACTGTAAGAAAGGTACAAGACAAATACACTCCCAGAAATCAGAAGTTTGTGGGGGCCGGGGTGGGTCATGTCTGTAATCCCACCACTCAGGAGGTGATGATTGGGGCAATCATGGTTTGAGGCCAGGCTGGGCAAAACAAGACCCCATCTGAAAAATAACTACACACACACAAAAAAAAAAAAGCTAGGGGCTGGTTCAAGTGGGAGAGCACCTGGCTAGAAGGTGCAAAGCCGAGTTCCAAACCCAGCACGGCCAAAGGGAGGGGAAAAAAAAAAAGAAATAGAAGTGTGATTGTTTAAATTTTAAAAAGGGAAAAATGTGAGTTTGATTGCTTAAATTCTTTTTTTTAATCAAGATAGGACTGGAAGACAACTTAAAATCCTCTCCCAGAAGTGAGCGTAGCAAGGGCACAGGAAGAACAGATGGGACTGGAGGGGTCCGCGCAGAGCGCGTCCACCCGCAGCCGAGCTCCTCCTGGAGGAGCAGGACGAGCCGCGGAGCCCGGGGCCAAAGCGAAGCCGGCCCAGAAAACAAAGAGGACAGGCCGGGGGCGGGGGCCGCAGGGTGCGAGAGGCCGCGGCCATGGACGCCGGGGACACCGCCGCTCGGGCGGCCAGGCGAGGCGGGCGGGGCTGGACAGGTGGCGGCCGGAGTCCGCGGCGGACGCGCCTTGGTCCGGGGCACTGAGGGCCGACTCGGGCCGTCCCGACCCCGCAGCCACGGGTGACAGCGACCCGCGTCCTGCGGCGCTCGCAGGCCCGGCAGGTCCCCTCCCGCCCCGGGGACGCGCGGAGAGCGAGAGGGCAGGCGAGCGCGGGCCGGGCCGGGCCGGGCCGGGCCGGGCGGGGCGCGGCGGGAGCGGAGCGGAGCGGAGCGGGCGGCGGACCCCGCGGCGCGTCAGGCCCCGGCCCAGCCCCGGCGTGCGGGCCGGCGGCCGTTGGCGGCGGTAGGCGGCGGGGCGGGGCAGGGGCGGACGGAGATCTCGCTCTCGCTCTCGCCCCGCGGGAAGGGGGAGTGGAGGCGCGACCGGCTGCGGGAGCTGCAATTACCGTGTGGGCTGCGGAATTCTCGTGGTGTTTGTCGGGGAGATGCGATAATGGCGTCCGTCCTCGCGAGAGAAGCCACCGCTCTGCGCAGGCGTCGCGAGCACCTCCCCGCGGCCTGCGCCCCGCCCTCTGCGCAGGCTCCCTGGGCGCGAGGCGCGGAGGCGGGCCGGGGCGGGGCCTGCGCTCGGCACCTCCTGCGCGCGCTTTCACCGGCGGACTCCGACGAGCATGCGCAGGCATCCTCCTTCTGAGCCGAGGGTTGGCTCCCGGGGCCCCTTCTTCCCAGTCATGCGTCCCCAGTGCTTCCTAGCACGGAAAAAGTCGTTCCCGTGGGCCGTCTGAGGAATGTGAGTCTTTTTTGAGGCATTGGCGCGCCACCCCACTCCACGACTACACTTCCCTGGGTGCCCTGCGCGGGATGCGCGGCGCATCCCGGGACTCGTAGTCCCCGCATCCATGACAGGCCTGCCGGAATTTGTAGTCCATTCGGACTCCGCGTCTAGGGCTGCTGGGACTTGTAGTGACGCTGGCTCGGGTGGGCTGTGCTCCCTTAGAGGGTCCTACCTGCTCCTGCTGCGGCTCGGGCTCGAACGTTCCGGAGTCGCGCGGTGGCGTTTTCGCCAAAGAACCCAGTTGGTGGGTCTGGGTCCCACCAGACGTGTCACTGTGACATGGATTAAAGGTGACGTCCTTATGCACCCTGGAGTATGAACTCCTGATGTTCTGAAGGCTCACGTATTACACTTCATGTGGCATCAAAGTGCGTGTTTTTTCCAAACCACAGACCGTTTCCAGCGTTGCCGGGCGTCGGCGGCTCACGCCTGTAATCCCAGCTACTCGGGAGGCAGAGATCGGGAGGACCGCGGTTTAAAACCAGCCCGGGCAAATAGATCGCAAGACCCATCTCAAAAAAGGTGAAGTGGCTGAAGGTGAAGGCCCTGGGTTCAAACCCCAGCACCGCCAAACACAAAGAAACCAGGATGGGGAGCGACCTGGGAAAGACGGTGCTCCGCCGTGACTTTCCTGCGACTTTGAGGAGGCGGCCTCCATGGTGACCTCCATGGGGTCCCGGCAGGGAGAGAAACCACTCAGCTCGGCCGCGTGCCGGACGCCCCACGCCACAGCCTCGCGCGGCCGTCCCCACATGGCGGTCCCGGCGGCCACCTGCCTTCGGCTCCTCGCTGAAAACCTCAGGAAGCCCAGTACGGTGCGCCCGCCCCGCGGGACCTGTGGCTCCCCCTGATCCTCTCCAACTTGAAGAGCCTGAATTACAGCAAAACCCAAATCACCTTGGGCTAAATCCACGGGAGGCAGGACAGAGAGGCACAGGGGACAGAGAGGCCCTGCATGGTGGCTGGAGGTCCATGCAGGTGCACACGAGCTGTATCACATCAGGAGGTCACACAGAAAACGAGACCACCAGGTTAGCCTGTAATCCTAGCTACTCTTGACAGATGGAAATGGGAGGATCAAAATTTGAGGCCAGCCCCTGCAAAAAGTTTGGCAGACACCATCTCAACCGATGACTGAGCACAGAGGTGCACGCCTGTCATCTCAGCTATGTGGGAAGCACAAACAGGAGGATCGAAGTGGAGGCCAGTCCAGGCATAAAGTGAGACCCGATCTCAAAAATAACCACTGTAGCCAGGTGCCAGTGGTTTGCATCTGTAATCCTAGCTACTCAGGAGGCAGCCATCAGGAGGATCGTGGTTCAAAACTAGCCAGGACAAATAGATCACAAGACCCTATCTCGAAAAAACCCTTCACAAAAAAGGGCTGCCGGAGTGGCTCAAGGTGTAGGCCCTGAGTTCAAGCCCCAGCACTGCAAAATGAATGAATTAATTAATTTAATTAAATAACCCACGCAAAAAGGGCTGGGGAGTGGCTTAAGTGGTAGAGGGCCTGCTTAGCAAGTGCAAGGTCTTGAGTTCAAACTCTAGTACCAAAATAGAAAAAAAAAAAAAAATAGCACAGCATGGCCAACCATTTGCTTCATTATAACGACTCCTCTGTATCGTCAGCCTTGCAAAATTGCCTGCTCCCATCATGCATCTGACACCAGAACATGTCCAAAGATCCCACAGAGAGATAAAAATGCAGAATGAACTCTGGTCTGGGAAAGTCTCAGCCCATTCTGGAATTCCCCACCTCTCACCCTCACCTCAACTCAGGAATAATCTTCCTCCCCTCCAAGTTTGCCCATAAGAGACTATCCAAAGTCCAGGGGTTTGGACTCTGGGCTTTTTGCTTGCAAGGCAGGCGCCCTACCACTTGAGCCACACCACCAGCTCTGTGACTCTTGAGAAACCAGTGCTCACCCGAGTATGCGCTTGTACCCTGGAGTAAAACCTCCCATTCCTGACTTTCTCTTTGAGTTCTTTCTCTGATGGTGACAAGAATGTGGAAACTCTGGGCAGTGGTCACAGTCTGGTCTGTCCATCTCTGGACCTCCCAGGCTCTACCGCCAGCCACACGGGCACATCAGGAGGGTTCTAAACGTGGGTGCCTGGAGGAAGAACATGTACTTAGGGTGAGACCTTTTCATATTATTTCAGAACACCCCAACGTCCTTGTGTGCAGCTCCCTCCCGAATGTGACTTTGCCTCCTCCCCTCCCCACCCAGACCTCACCCTGCCCGGTTCTGTGGTAAGGCCGCCATGGTGAAGAGTGAGGGCACACGTGAGCGAGTGTGCAAGGAGCCATCCAGCTAGCCAAGAGTTTACCCAGGACCCCGCGCCACGGCTGACTCCATCACCATCAGAAGCCAGGCCGATCAAAAGCAGAATTTGGATGACCTGGAGCTGTGGGCTCTTCTTTCTGGTTTTTGATATCTTAGACATTTCTGTCCCGTTTGCTGCTCGGGAGGCTAAGATGGTGGGGATGCTCAATGTTGTCATTGACGTGGTTCATCGCGGGGCTGGGATGTAGCTCGGTGGTACAGCGCTTGCCTAGCATGCTCGAGGCCCTGGGTTCGATCCCAGCACCAAAAAAGAAAAGACAAAAAAAAAAAATTTGACATGGTTCATTGCGGTTAAAAGAGCTAACAGTCTGGACATCAGCACAGACACCAGTTGACTGATGAAGATCCACCCACTTAACGCAGGGGGCCTCACGATGGCCAGCAAGTCACTGCAGGAACCCAACCCGGTCTTCAGAAATTAGGCTAAAGTCCCCATTGCAAGGGGAGAGAGAGGTGCTCCCTGGCCTGGGTGGCACCAGAAATGGAGGACAATTTATAAAGATCTCAAAGGCCCTTCTGTCAATATCTCGAGATGAGACGCTGGTTTAGGGACAAGCTCCTCTGGCTGAAGTGTCTCCAGGTGGAGTCACGGATTCTTCCAGGAGCTCTCAGCTGCCCAGGAAAAGGCTGGAACCTTGTCCTAAATGGCAGAGATTCAGTTTTCCCAGCCCACCTCAGCCACCCAGCCCTGCTTTGCAAGTTTTGAGGGCTTTCAAGTCTCAGGCTCCTTCTTTGGGAACTGGTGTTTGGAACTCACAGCTCATGAGGACATTGAGCGGAGTCAACAAACTAGAGTTTATCTGACTCAGGAAATGGTCCCCCTACCTCCCATTCAGCCAGCCCCATTTAACTATGATTCTGTTCTTCACAAAGAGAAGATCAGAGAGGGTAAGCAATGCACCCAGGGTCACACAGTCATTGCAGGGGTGGAAACTTGAAGAAGAGCATTGATGTGTTCTGATCCTGAGGCAATGGGAAGCCTCAAGGTTTGGGGCTGGGTGGAAGTGATCTGGTTTGTGCTATGAAAAGCCTTTCTGCCTAGACTGTTGGGAAATAAATGGGTAGGCCCTGCGTGTTCTTGGGGAGAGCAGCTGCAGAGACCACAGCAGGGGCCGCAGAGGACGGCAGAGGCCAGGAGCAGGGAACTGGCAGTGGAGACAGGAAATCCCAAGGGGTGGGCAAGAGCCTGTCACCACAGGCAAGGGAGGGAGAAGGACATTCAATGTCATCTTTGCCTGGATTTGCACACCTGCTCCCTGGATGGGGCACTCTGAGCACAAAGGCCTCTGACCACCCTCAGAGCTGTGTCTGTCCCTCTGCAGCACCTCTGCAGCTGGTCCCCCAGGGCCTTCTGTAATTCATCCGTAATCCTCCTTCTCGTCCTTTTCTACTTCCCACCAGGATGCTTGGTCCCTGGAGACAGATCTCCTGGGAAATAAGATGACAATTCAGGGTGATGGGGGGGGGGGAGTGGACAGCAGCTCCGCTGCTACCTCCCTGCATTCCACCCAGGCCCCCAGCAGCCCACAGCTTCCCGTTCAGCACTGTCAGGAGAGACAAGGGCCCACTCAGTCACTGCCAGGTGGAAATGGCGCCTCGGAAAGTGGGCCCGACACCTACACTTCCTGCTCCTTGGTCTCCTAACTGCACAGTGCACAGCTCCCTCCCACCTCGGGAAGGTGGGAGGTTGCCTGTGGGCTCTACTCACATCCTGGGCCTCGGTGTTGGCACCTGGAAAATGGGAGGTTGAGGCTTCAGAAGTTGACCACGAAACTGCCAAGGGCACCCTTGGCATAAAGGAGGTGTTTGCCCTTTGACAGCTTTGGCTGCAAATTTGTATCTGCACAAAAGACTCCAACAACAATGGCCCTACCAGCGCTCTGGTAGCAGCCACCACTGTGGAGGCAACCATGTCCCCAGGGCTTTGCCTTTGCCTAAATCATTACAGGTTGCCTAACTGGTTTGACAGCTTCTCTCTCTCTCTCTCTCTCTCTCTCTCTCTCTCTCTCTCTCTCTTTCTCTCTCTCTCTGTCTCTCTCTCCCTCCCTGTCTCCCCCTCTGTCTCTCTCTCTCTCCGTTATGAGTATCATATTTATATTAGTCACTTAGCATATTTACCCTGTATGAGCACTGATAACAAAATGTTACACGTACATACTGCGAACATGTGATATGCAAATCAGCAACCCCAAGGTGGCCTACATATGTAAACTAGTGAACCCCAAAGTGGCCGAGATATGCAAACTAGCTAACCCTAAGATGTACGAGAAGATAAAGATAAGAACCTGCATATCACTGCAAGCCACGAACTGCCGAGGGAGAGAGGACCCAGAACCAGTTGTGCGAGAGCCCACGCCGCACACTTCCCGACGAGACACGGGTCCTCCTCCACCTCTGCCCTCGGAGTGTCCCAGTGGAGCAGAGGCGAACCTGAGAGAGAACGGCCATCGGATTCCCTTGGTGTCCCGGAGGGCTGTGGACTCTGAGAACCAGCCGAGACTGGTTTGGAGCCAGCCACCAACAGACTAAGAAGACGTCCTATGTGAGTACAGCTTGGGGAATAGCTGAGGGCACAGGCCACTAGGTTAGGACCGACCTTTAATAAATGTATGTCGTACGCAAATTGATTTGATCATTCTTGCCTATTGCGCTCCGAGTGTTACTCGTGCTCAGGACACCCCCTGTGTCTCTCCCTCTCCCTCTGCCTCTCCCTCTCTCTCCCTCTCTCTCCCTCTCTCTCCCTCTCCTCTCCCTGTCCCTTTCCCTCTCCCTCTCCCTCTGTCTCCCCCTCTCCTCTCCCTGTCCCTTTCCCTCTCCCTCTCCCTCTCTCTCCCTCTGTCTCTCCCTCTCCCTCTCCCTCTCTCTCCCTCTCTCTCCCTCTCTCTCCCTCCGTCCCTCTCCCTCTCACTCTCCCTTTCTCTCCCTCTGTCTCTCCCTCTCTCTCCCTCTCTCCCTCTCTCTCCCTCTCTCTCCCTCTCCCTGTCTTTCCCTCTCTCTCCCTCTCCCTCTCCTCTTCCTCTCCCTCTCTCTCTCTGTCTCTCCCTCTCCCTCTCCCTCTCCCTCTGTCTGTCTCTGTCTCTGTCTCTCCCTCTCCCTCTGTCTCTGTCTCTCTCTGTCTCTCTCTTTCTCTCTGTGTGTCTCTGTCTCTCCCTCTCCCTCTCCCTCCCCACTTGCTTATTTTATTGTGTTGAAATAAACAATACGATGAATTTTACCACTTTAGCCTCGGTAAAGCCTGGTTCACAGCACTAAATACATCCAGTGTTATCCAGCCCAAACCTCTCTCTTGCTGCAGGGCTTTTCCAACACTTTCCCTAAAGGGGAGACCCTGGCCCCTCCCCTGACCACAGATCATGGATTTGCCTATTCTGGATATTTTGTAAAAGTCCTATAGTATTTGTCCTTTGGGCCTGGCTTCCTGGCACAGTGTTGTGTTCTCTGTCAGAAACAGCAGCGTCTGTGGCCGTCTCACACCCTGTCATGCCCTGTCTGTTGGTGGATGTTCAGGTCGTTTGCACATTTTTGCTACTGCGGGCCGTGCTGGACCCAAGTCTTCACTTGCTAGGGTAAATTCCTGAGTGGAGGGCAGCTCCACCTTTTACTGGTTGAGGAAAGAGCTTGATTTCTTCAATGGCACTTCATTGTTCAGGGTACACAAATGCAACCCCTCTGCCACCAGGATGTGCCACCTGCCCTGGATTTGGGAAGCCAAGGGTAGATAAAAGAATTTACCGAGACAGAGAACAGGAAAAAAGCAAAGATTTATTAGGACACCGTTGGAACAGGGTAGAATCGAGACAGTGTTGAGACAGGATTTAGAGTAAGTTTTATACCTCAGGTTAGGCCGCTTTTGATTGGTTGTCTCCATTCTTGTGGCCCTTACTGATCGGTTATCTCTTCCTGGGACGTGGCTTGAATTTCCCTGCACTCCCGCTGTTCCTGATGTTCCTTTGTTGGCCTCTCCAACACATCCCTCTGCCCCTGTATCACCTGCAGTGCTGTCAGTGGAGACTGTGGGTCCACTCTGGAGGGACTGGCGTTGGCATCCTGGGGGCTCTTATTTCAGCCTGGATTCAGAACCGACCAACAAGTCTCCCCATTTACCTCATTTTTCTTTCGAGTTCAAGTTCAACCTGCCAGAAGTTGTTGACCATTGAGATGATAGATGGCACAGATGCCCACAAACCCTGGGGTCAGGATCAAGAATCCCAAGTTTGCCTTAATGTACACAGGGTCATTTAAAAATATGACCTCAAGTAAACCAATGTTCCCAGTGGCTCTGCCCTTTCCCCTCAAACCTGACCTCTGAGCTGCTTGACCAGAAGAGCTCAGTGCAAGTGACCTTGTGCTGATCTCCAGATCTGGCCTTTAGGAGTTGGCAGTCTCCACTCCTGGCTCTGGGGTCCCCTGCTCTTGAAACCCAACACCATGCTGCATGGACACCCAGGCTGTCCTGGGGAGGATCATCAGCCAGCACCACCTGCTCAGCCACAGTGTGCACCATCTTGGAAGTGGATCCTCCACCCGGATGGGCCACTCAGCTGACGCTGTGAGGACCAAAAACCATCGGGTCCCACTGTGCCTGCAACAAAGTGCAGGTGTGCAAGCTGAGAGGATGATTGTTCTCAGCCACTGTTTTGGGGGAGTTTATTGGGTGGCAATAGGTAACTGAACAAGGTGAGAAATTGGAGCTGGTGATGGGCCCTTAACCTGTTTCAACGTGCATTCATTGTGCCCCTTATGTGCACATCTGAGGACTTGAAGAACAGCAGTGCAGTGGAGCTCAGCAAGGTGATGAGTCCAAGGATGATGTGTTTGAGTTCCAGCTGAGGAGCACTCAGACTGCACACTGGGGCTTTGAGCTTCCATCCTTCATCTGCAAAACAAGATGGAGAGTCAAATGTCTGCTCCATTAGGCCCTTAGGAATAAGAGAACAAATTTAAAAATAAAAGGAATTTATTGATTCACGCAAGTGGAAAGTTTGGAATCAATTGCTGGGATGAAGCTTCTCTTTCTCTCTCTCTCTCTCTCTCTCTCTCTCTCTCTCTCTCTCTCTCTCTCTCCACCCCCCACCCCTTATCCACCCCTCCATTCCCATCTTCGGGCTCAGGTTCTGTCTCCTTTCTTGGGCAGGGTCTCAGGAAGGGTCCTGCAACTACAAACCTGTTTTGCCAGTTTAATTCCTCCTTGTATTTCAGCAAAACTCCCAGGGTGACACTCAGTGGCCAGCTTGGGCTACCTGGCAATGACTCTCTTCTGAAATGTGTCAGGAAGCAGGGTCAGTCCTACCCAGCCATGCTGATGTGGGGTGGGGGGGGAGGTGAGTAGTCCTCCAGAGGAAACTGGTGAAGTTACTAGGGGACAGGGCTGGGTGTCTAGCACCCGTTGAAACGTCCCCAGCACACCTCCCGGGCTCCCGTACTGGAGCACACGTGAACCCTGTGTCCACATTTGTGATCTGTACAGTCCATGGTCCTTTTCTTCCCAGCAGGTGTGACTCCCACTTCAGACAGGCTGCTCTGCACAGGGTGGAGGATGGGTGATGCCCGACCTAGGCTGCCTGAATTGCTGAGTTCCACTCAGGCAGGGCTGAGCTGGATCAGGCGCCTGGCGGGTGGCAAGTGTCACAGCAGGGCTGCCGGCTTTCCCACCCTGCACGTGCACAGTTTCCGGGTACAAGGCATGCCAGTGGGCACAGCCGGTGGAGGAAACAGGTGCCTGAGCCACAAAATCAACAAAAGCACACGCTGAGGCCCGTGCCCCAAGGAGTCCAGTGGAGGGTTGGGCCTGGTGTACCCACCTGTCGTCCCAGCTTCTCTGGAGGTAGAGGTAGGACTCTACTTACTGCAGTTCTAGTCCAGCACAGGCAAAACCCGCACTGAAAAACAAACTAAATCATAAATGGCTGGGGGTGTGGCTCAAGTTGTAGACAATTGGCCTGAGGCCCTGAGTTCAAATGCCACACAGCCAAAGAAAAACAGAGTCCAGCGGAGAAACAAGAGGAATGACTGAATGACTGTGAGCAAACCCTCGCAGGAACACCTGTGTTTGCAGATTTCTGCCCAATGCACGTCTTTCCTTTCCTCAACTACATTGGGCAGTGTGCATGTCATTTTGGGATTTTTCCGCAGAGCATCGGGTTGTGTTTAGAAACGAATTTCCATTTGTGTCACAGGAGGAGAAAAGCCCTGATGGCAAGAGTGGTGCAGAGGGGATGGGGGTGGGGCGCTTGCAGAACATGGCTCCTGCCTCTCTGACCAGCAAGCCATGTCAGAAGGAAGTCCTTGGGCTGCAAGTGACCTCTGCACACGAGGTGCCGATGTGCTGTGACACATGACAGAGGGCATGTGAACGTGCGAGCGAGGAAGTGAGGACAGAAGCCCGGCCTTCCCTTCCTGCCTTGTGAAGCACAGTCTGGTGCACACAGACCGAATTTTAGAAAACACAGCTCTGAGGCCTGCGGGACGGAGCCATGTCCTGCCCTCACACCTTCTCGTGAAAGGAATGAACTGCCCCTCTGCCCGTATTCTCCGTTTCCTGCGTGAATCTGGGTTCTGCGGAGCAACGGGGTGTGTGTGCACACACGTGAGCTTGTGTGTGACCATGTGCATGCGTGTGCAAGCTGCATGTGTGTGTGAAGAGAGATTAATTTATTGCATGCAATTGTGGAGACTTGCAGTCCAAAATCAGATGGGGCTGCAGGGAGGTTGAGACCCGGAACTCAGAGAAGAGTGCAAGTTGAAAGGTTTCTGCTGCAGGGAGCTCAGTCTTTGTTCTAGTCACACCTTGCACTGATTGGATGAGGCCCACCCACATTATGGACAGTAACCTGCTTCACTCAAAGTTCACTTAGATCTAAATGTTATTGCACTCAAAAACAACAATAACAACAACTTCACAGAAACATCCAGAATGAAAAACCAAGTTGACAGATAAAATTAACCATCCCAGCAGGGCACAGTGGCTTACATCTGTAATCCTAGCTACTTGGGAGGCTGAGATTGGGAGGATCACAGTTCAAGGCCAGCCCAGGCAAATGGTTCTCGCGACCACCTCCCCCCATCTCCAAAATAACCAAAACAAAATGGACTGGAGCTGTGGCTCAAGTGGTAGAGCTCCTGCTTTGCACAGTCACAGCACCTGAAGTGATCTACAAGAGGAAACTGGGAGGAGTGCTGGAGGAGCTGGCCAGGAATATGTTCTCATCAAGCAGAACCCTGCCAGGGTGACCGAGGCAGACAGAGAGACCCCAGACCCACAGGGACAGCATCAACGAAGTCAGTCTCAAAGAGGAGGCTGCAGATGGTAGGAAGCCAAGGTCACCTGTGGAGGGCCAGTTGACCTTTGGGCACAGTGGAGATCACTGCTCACTAGGGCTCAGCCAGGCCTGGATGTGGCACTTGGCCTGCAGCCACAAAAGTGCCATATTGAGGATGCTCCCTGGAGCAGCACAGGGGACCCTCTCAGCAGTGTGATGGTGTAATCCCCAGTTTGCCGACCGGGATACCAAGGCCAAAGTGAATACAAAAATGAATGAAGGAACTAGCAAATGAATAAAGCACTCTGAAAGGACTCTGGAGAATGTGCACTTGTAACCTAGAGCTGGCTTTGAGCATGGCTTTTTCTCTCCAACTGAAGCCTTAGAGAAATGGGTGAGTCCATGACCGTGGTAAGATGCCATCAGAGGGGTTGGTGGGTTCCCAAGGCCCCTGATCCTTCTGCCAGGAATTGCAGAACTAGGAGTCTAGAATGTGGGATAAATCAGCAGCCCTGCCCTCTCAAAGACTGAAAGCTTAAACCAGAACCAAGGGTAGCAATAATACTGTGTGTGTTCCCTTCCCTGTGGCTCCCTCTCCCAGGAAAAGTGCAGAGGACTGAGCTGCTGCACAGGCCACAGCAGGGCTTTCTGGGTCCTGACCTTCACAAAGATCACAGGTGGGACAGCCAGAGTGAGCAAATAACGCATTGTGCAGAGGCAGACCCTTCCTGTGTGAAAGGGGCACTGTTAATATTTATGGCAACCCCTATGAGCATACCTGGAAGTGTCCCCGGCCACAGGGCATCTCATCTCAGGAGAAAGGTCTGGGAGCAAGTGCTGTGCTGTGCAGTGTGGTGCGGAGAGAGAGCAGCCCAGGTGTCTCCAGCAGCTCCAGGCAGTCAGGACTGCTACTCACCTGTCCCGGCCACCAGTGCATTCCTTGTGCCTTTGTACTTGTCATTCCCCATATACACACATGACTGAGCTCTGTGCCTACCCTGAACTGTCCCTCAGCTCTTCTGTCCTTAACCACAGGGGACAGAGGCTTCACTCACATCTGTTTACCCATCAAGACCACCAGGTCCTTGCAGTCAGTCGACTTTCCTAACTCCCCGGCAAACCTCACCTGACTGTTTACCAGACCGAAGCCCAATGACCTGAGTGGCCTGTCCCTAGAGAAGGCCACTGACCCCATGAAATACTGCCAAACCCAACCAAATGCCATCTAACAAGCTGGGAGACACAAGGGTTGAAATTTAACTGCTGGACTCCAGGGTTTCAGTGAGGGCCTCAGAAAGACAGGGCTAAACCCCACTCCACAGTTAGCCTGACCACCAAAGGCAGTGGGAAAATCACCGTCTTTGGTTGGGGAGCAAACCCAGTATGCTCAGGGCAGCAAGCCTGGGCAGTGCCTCCTGCAGGCCTTCCAGGCTGGTAAAGCAGATGTGGGGGCCTATCCAAGGTCATGCTGCAAGGTCGGAGAGATGGTGTGGCCAGTATTGCTGTGCACGGAAAAACAGGAATGTCATTCGTAAGTACATGCTTGGACTCAATCTATGACTGGATGTTGGTGCAGTTATAGGTGCTCTCCAACAACAGCTTGGGTTCCAACGTATGTTCTATCTCTTTGACATTTGGTGACCTGAACAAGTCATTTATGTCTCCCAGTGAGTTGCTGGGAAGCAATAGGTACTCTGTGAGCTTGACTGGACCTTCCTCTTTCTGGCTCAAATGCTTCCCTTGTGAAATAAGGGCATGTGGTGATGGTGGCTAAGTTCTGTCCTAAGTCAGCACCCACCCTTTCTGTGCTCCAGCAGCTGGGAGGGCCAGGGCACCACTGGGTATGGGCACTAGACAGGTGAGCGCTTGGCTGAGTTGCCCCGTCTCCCTGAGCCTGAGCTTCCTCATCTGAAGACCACGGTGACTAGATGCTGTGTCCTGGCAGGGGGAAGGAAGGCCATGGAGCAAGCTCAGCTCACACTGGCTCTCAGTGAACATCACCGGCCTCTCCAGGTCCTCCCTGGGCCCTCACCCAGCATGACACCCACTTCTGTCTGGAGACCACAGGAGTGGGCTCTGATCTGGCTCCTCTGAGGGAGTGATCTCAGGCCTGTGAAAGGGGTACATTGCCTAAGTGTGCAAACCAACACCCTTTCCCTGTTATTCTGGTCCAGATTCAAGGGGACTCAAAGAATTAGCATGAAGAGAAAAATTGAAAGTTATTGGGACCCACTATTTTTTCCTTCCTTTCTTCCTCCCTCTCTTCCTTCCTTTCCTTCTTTCTTTTGCAATACTGAGCTTGAACTCAGAGCCTCGATCACACTAGGCAGGTGCTCTACCACTTGACACACTCCTACCCCTTTTCTACCTTGAGTACTTTTCAGATAAGGTCTTGAATTTTTGTCTAAGCCAATCTGGACCATGATCCTCAGCCTACTTGTGGCTCCCACATAACTATAATCATAGGTGTGCGTCACCTGCTTATGTTTTGAGATAGGGTCTTGTGTCTTTGCCTGGGCTGGTCTTGAACCATAATCCCATCTCTGCCTGTTGAATAGTTGAGATTACAGGCATGAGCCACTTCACCTATTTAGGACCCACATTTTAAACCTCCACTCAGTAAGATCCTAGGTGGAACCCTTGTAACCTCCCCACGGTACCATCCCTAAGCCCTGTCCTTTCAGGGACACAGACACTCCTTATGGGTTCCTGGACCAGCAGCCTCACCTGGAAGCCTGCTGGAAATGCCAAGCGCAGGGCCTGACCCAGACATGCCAGTAAGTCCAAACCATACAGAAGGAGAAAGTGTCTTAGAATCTCTGAGCCTCAGTTTTGTCATCTGTAAATGGAGGTTGGTGACAGTAGTTACCTTGCTGCATGCTGGAAGAACGAAATGAGGGGACTTCAGTCAGCTGGCTGGGGACCTTTTGCTCTCTGTGGAGAGGAATCGTGGGTAGGTGAGGAGACAGTCCGCCAGTGTGCCTGGGCACTCAGGCTGGAGGCGGTTGCTCTGGACTTTAGCACTTGACAGCTGTTGGGTCCTGGGCTTCAGCAGCAGCAGGCCATGCCTGACCGCGCCTCAGGCTGGGACCCTCGGCTCCTCCTCCTGTGGCAAGTGTCACAGCTCTCAGGCCTCAGGTGTCAGGACCCTTGACCCTAAGGGTTGGCAGGTCTCTGGAACCTTCCAGTGACCTTGTCGCCATGGCTTCTGCTCCCTGCCCCAGTGGCTGTCAGAACTCTCAGCCATCCTCTCACTGCCACTGCTCTGCCACCTTCATGACTGCTGTCACTCCACTGCCACTTCCACCATCTCCTCTTAAAGTTACCAGCTCAGCGCTCTCCACCTATGGCAAAGATCAACAGTAGGCAAGAAAAGCTCCTGAATGACTGAGAAGATGAAGGGAAGAGCCTGCTTATATAGCCAGGAAAGGGGGGTGTGGCATGTGCTAAGGTGTTTGCACCAATCAGAACACAGTCCTCATGCACCTGAAGGATTTGAGCACCAATCAGAACGTGGGTCCTCATGCAAATAACGGACTGTGTTTGCACCAATCACAGGCTTTCTGCTGGGCCTCCCAAGGGAAGGGCTCCCCTTCTGGTCAGGAGAAAAACGCCTGCAGGCTCAGGGGCGGGATCGTGGTCTGACCCTGGGTCCAGCAGCGACCCACACATTGGATGGGCTACGGCGACACGGAAGCTGGTGAGGAGGTCACGGTGTCTACCAGCGCAGTGGGGCCTGGGCTTCCACAGCTCAGCAAGATGCTGATCCCGGTTAGCTTCAGCCTGACGCTCCACGTGCTCTTAGGGGGCGGAGCCCTGTGAGGGGCCGAGCCTAAATGGGGCGGGGCCTGTCGGCGCGGACCAACTGCAGCGTCGGACGAGGCCTTGCGTAGCGGGTGCAGGGCGGTGACCGGCAGAGCCTTTGCGGTATGGGCGGGACCTGTCTGGGGGCGGTGCCTGTCAGGACTGACCAATGGCGGCGGTAGTGGGCGGGGCCTGGCGGCGGGTAACTGCCACTGTGGGCGGGGCCGGCGAGCACCGGGATAAAGGCAGCGCCGGGCCGCGCGGACCCAGGCGCAGCAGGTCGGGGCGCGCAGTGTCCTCCTCGGCCGCGCGCGTGCCTCGTGTTCAGGCCCGGCGAACCGGCACGGGGAGCATGGCGCGGGCGAGCATCACGCTGCTCAACGGCGTGGCCATCATCGTGGGCACCATCATCGGCTCGGGCATCTTCGTGACGCCCACCGGCGTGCTCAAGGAGGCCGGCTCGCCGGGGCTGGCGCTGGTGGTGTGGGCCGTGTGCGGCGTCTTCTCCATCGTGGGCGCGCTCTGCTACGCCGAGCTGGGCACCACCATCTCCAAGTCCGGCGGCGACTACGCCTACATGCTGGAGGTGTACGGCTCGCTGCCCGCCTTCCTCAAGCTCTGGACCGAGCTGCTTATCACCTACCTGCTCAAGCCGCTCTTCCCCAGCTGCCCCGTGCCCGAGGACGCCGCCAAGCCGTTCCCTGTCCCTGCACGTAGCTGACCTCTCTTCCTACCTCGGATTGTCCCTCGGCTCCCAGGCACAGGGTCAGCCCCAGAGAGGACAGACTTCGCTCACATCCGTTTACCCATCAAGGCCCCAGGGGCTCGCAGCCACTCCCCGTCAAGCTTCATAACTCACCTGCAGAACCCGCTGCTTCCAGACGGAAGCACAACGACCTGAGTGGCTTGTCTCCAGCGAAAGCCACTGATCCCAAGACCCACCCCTAAACCCCAACGAACTCCACCCAACAAGCTGAGACAGATAAGGGTTGAAATTTAACTGGTAGACTCTAGGGTTTCGGAGAGGGCATCAGAAAGAAGGGTCCACTCTTTGGTGGCCTGACCACCAAAGGCAGGCAGTGGGGAAATCACGCCTTTGGTGGGGGAGCAAACCCAGGATGCTCAGGGTGGCAAGTCTGGGCAGTGCTTCCCGCAGGCCTTCCTGTCTAGCCTTTCTTGTCAAGCAGATGTGGGGGCCTATCCAAGGTCATGCTGCAAGGTCAGAGCATTCCTGGGCACAGAGAAACAGGAATGGCACTTGTAAGTATGTCCTCAAACTCCCCCATCTGTGATTGGATGTTGGTATACTTACAGGGTGGCTTTTAGATGAGTCCCCAGCCAGCAGCTTGTGTTCCAGTATCTGCTCTGTCTCTTTGGTACTTGGTGACTCTGAGCAAGTCATTTGATGTCCCCCAGTGAGTTTCTGAAAGCAGTAAGTACTTCGTGAGCTTGACTGGACCTTCCTCTTTCTGGCTCAAATGCTTCCCTTGTGAAATAAGGGCATGTGTTGATGGTGGCTAAGTTCTGTCCTAAGTCAGCACCCACCCTTTCTGTGCTCCAGCAGCTGGGAGGGCCAGGGCACCACTGGGTATGGGCACTAGACAGGTGAGCGCTTGGCTGAGTTGCCCCGTCTCCCTGAGCCTGAGCTTCCTCATCTGAAGACCACGGTGACTAGATGCTGTGTCCTGGCAGGGGGAAGGAAGGCCATGGAGCAAGCTCAGCTCACACTGGCTCTCAGTGAACATCACCAGCCTCTCCAGGTCCTCCCTGGGCCCTCACCCAGCATGACACCCACTTCTGTCTGGAGACCACAGGAGTGGGCTCTGATCTGGCTCCTCTGAGGGAGTGATCTCAGGCCTGTGAAAGGGGTACATTGCCTAAGTGTGCAAACCAACACCCTTTCCCTGTTATTCTGGTCCAGATTGAAGGGGACTCTACGCAGGAATCCAAGGGGCCTTCAAGAAGTAGCATGGAGGGAAAACTGAAAGTCACTGGGACCCACTTTGTGTGTGTGTGTGTGTGTGTGTGTGTGTGTGGCTTGAACTCAGGGCCTCACACTTTCTAGGCAGGTGATCTACCACTCAGCTACACCCCAGCCTTTTTTTTGCTTTGATTCCTTTTCAGATAGGGTCTTGAGTTTTTGTCCAAGCCAACCTGAACCATGCTCCTCCTACTTATGGCTCCCACATAGCTGCACCCATAGGCACGCACCACCATACCCAGCTTGCTTTTTTGAGATTGGTTCTTGTGTTCTTGTCTGGGCTAACCTTGGGCCATAATCCTATCTCTGCCTGTTGAGTAGCTGGGATTATAGGCATGAGCCACCACACCTGATTTAGGACCCACATTTTAAACCTCCACCCAGTAGGATCCTCCTTGTTATCTCCCCCTATTGTACCACCACTAAGCCCTGTCATTTCAAGGACATACAACCTCGTGGGTCTCTGGACCAGCAGCCTCACCTGGGAACCTGCTGGAAATGCAAAGGCCAGGGCCTCATCCAGTCCTGCTAGTAAGTCCAAACCATACAGACGGGGACACTAACACAGACAGTCCCTCCTGCCAAGCTGCAATCCAGCTCCCAGAGGCTTAGGGCACATTCTTCTTACACTCCTGTCCGTGCACTCAGACTCGTGTGTCTGCATACATGAAGTCTTTCACAGTATAAGATGCACTGTCTCTACTTACTGCTCTGCATCTTCTGCTCTTTCCTGAAGTGTAGACACATTCCCACCCATACATTTTTCTCTTAGGACAACCCTCAGAGACATCCAGACCACAAGAACACTTTGACTGCAATCCTGACCCTCTCACATGGTAGTTGTGCCCTTTGGAAAGTGTCTTAGCCTGAGCCTCAGTTTGTCATCTGTAAATGGAGGTTGGTGACAGTAGTTACCATGCTGCATGCTGGAAGAATGAAATGAGGGGACTTCAGTCAGCTGGCTGGGGACCTTTTGCTCTCTGTGGAGAGGAATCGTGGGTAGGTGGGGAGACAGTCTGCCAGTGTTAACAATCCTGGGCCCTTGAGTGCCAATGCCAAGGGGATGGACTGGCAGACCAGAGACTCACGGAGGGCCAGGGGCCCACTGCTGCAGGCTTTAGAAGTCAGAGACTAGGGCTCTGGCCACTCAGACTGGAGGCGGTTGCTCTGGACTTTAGCCACCAGCAGCCTGGCACTTGACAGCTGTTGGGTCCTGGGCTTCAGCAGCAGCAGGCCATGCCTGACCGCGCCTCAGGCTGGGACCCTCGGCTCCTCCTCCTGTGGCAAGTGTCACAGCTCTCAGGCCTCAGGTGTCAGGACCCTTGACCCTAAGGGTTGGCAGGTCTCTGGAACCTTCCAGTGACCTTGTCTCCATGGCTTCTGCTCCCTGCCCCAGTGGCTCTCAGAACTCTCAGCCATCCTCTCACTGCCACTGCTCTGCCACCTTCATGACTGCTGTCACTCCACTGCCACTTCCACCATCTCCTCTTAAAGTTACCAGCTCAGCGCTCTCCACCTATGGCAAAGATCAACAGTAGGCAAGAAAAGACCATGGGAGAGAAGCTTTTTATTTGGCCTAAGGCTGCAATACCAGGGGGCAGCACTGGAAGATGCCTCCTGGGTGACTCAGAAAGTGATCCAAACAGCCTGGTTTTATAGCCAGATTGTCTAGGGTGTTTGCACCAATCACACACAGTCCTCATGCACATGGAGGACTGCTTGAGCACCAATCAGACCATAACTCATCATGCAAATGACAGACTGTCTTTGCACCAGTCACAGGCCTTCTGCTGGGCCACCAAGGGGAGGTGTGGCTGCAGGGTCCTTCAGAGTTCACTGAGCCTTGTCTTGCTTCCAGCCCTGCTTTCCAAGGCCAGTACAGGCTGTCTGGAGTGGTCATGACAGGAGCAAGTGCTCCTCTGCAGCTGCTGGCGTGTCCTCAGAGAGATTGTGAAGTCTCCAAAACAGCTGGGCTGCCACGAGGACAGTCCAGTGGATTATCAGTAAAGGGGCTGCTTGGCTCTCCCTGCTCGAGGCTGCCAAGCTTAGGAAAAGGGCCTGTCAGCTGGCCATGCTTGACAGTTTTAATCATTCCCAGAAAGCACTAAAGGGTGTTTACAATAAAGACCCAATGCAGCACTAATGATTCTAGTGTCACTTAGCGGTACTTAATAGTGTTTAAAATGCTCAGCAGTGCCTGACGCCTGTCCCAGCGCCGGGGGAGAGGTGGGTCCCTCTGCTCTGTCTCAATTGCTAGTAAGGCTTAAACCAGCCACGGTCCCTTGCAGCTGCTGTTTTTTCACTCTGGGCCATTGTATGGATACCCTGTGTTTTATTTAGGCATACCCTGGTGGTGACATCAAGTGGGCATCCAATTTTTAGTTGATTTACAGCATACTGCACACTGGATGCACACTGCACACTGTGTTGGGATGGTGACATTAATGTCAAGTGCCTAGATAAATTACACCATGGTTCAAAACTGTTTTGGGTGGACCTGGGGCTCTGCCACGTGTTTCAGAGCCCCACGATGGGCAGAACGTGTTCCGCCAAGCAGGAGAGATTTGAACTTGAGAGCAATTCATTCCTCTGTTTGGGTGTTGTATTTATTGGTAGTCTGCAGAATGTTTCATTTGCTGCTAGAATGACTGAAAACTCCTGGTGGGTCAGAGTTCGGTGCGCAGGGAGCCCACCTCTTCCTGTGCACACTGCTCCTGTCTGTGGTCAGTGACTTCACGTTGGTCAGTTGTGGGAGTGTGTCCACCACAGTAACTGGCCTACATGACAGGTTTTATTCCCTGAGAGGGCCAGCAAATTAAACACTTGCCAGCACTCAGCTAGACTCAGGTAGGGAATCCTACCATTGCAGTAGGGTTTTGTGCTCACGTGTCCGTGGGTCTTACTAGTTTGACTCACCCAGGCAGGGCTAGATTGGGCCATGCTCCCAGACTGGGTCCAGGTCTATTAAATGGGCTCCTCACCCTCCCTTGGCCAGCAGCCACTTGAGGTCTTCTCCTGGCCAGTCCAACCATGCAAACATACTTGAAACCCTGCTGGGATCACGTGTGCTAACATCCCAATGACAGTGACAGTGGGATGGGGAATTGCTCCCCTGGAGAGGTGAAGGGAAGGTAGATAGAGTCAGCTGAATGACAATGGACCTTGGAGAATGACATTGTGTGAGGAGGCGGAGGGGGGGTGGTGTCCTGTCTAGTCTTCACCCACAAGAATAGGAACAGGTGCTCCCTGGACAGGGACCTTGGCTTACTGTTCAGCTCCTGTCCCCAGCACTTGGGCTATGGTTGCTTGTAGAAGGAGCTCTGTACAAATCTGTTAAATGATTGAAAAAGAGGATTCTATTTATTTTTATGACTTACCAGCTGAGGCCTCGTTTAATTAGCATGAGTCTTGCTGCACAAGGTGGAGATACAGGACAACATGAGGAAGTAATTGAAGCACATTCAGTATTCAGGCGGCATCAACTCTTTGCATGCACCGATGAGCAACATGTCTTATTTGGTGGCAGACACAGTGTTCAGAACAGATGTTTCCTTGTTGGTGGATCCATTTACATAGCTCAGCAAACGAATCCTAAAATATCCACTCTCCCCACACTTTGTGTTTCTGAGTCATGAGGCCTCTTCTGGTCTAACACTCTTCAGTTACCTCCTGGGTTTGGTCTAAGCTAAGACTTGTGGGTCAGGCACAGTGACTCCAGCTGGTCATCCTAGCTAGTTGGGAGGTGGAGATAGGGAGGATTGCAGTCTGAGGACTCATTACCCCATCTCAACCAATGACTGGGCGTGTTAGCGTACGCCTGTCAGCACAAATAGGAGGATCGAGGTCTGTGCCAGGCTTGGCATAAAGTGAGGCCCTATCTCAAAAATTATCCAAAGCAGGGCTGGAGGTGATAGAGCATCTGCCAAGTGCAAGGCCCTGAGTTCAGCCCCCAGTATCACCAAAAAAAGAAAGAAAAGAAATTAAGGCTTGTGTAGCCATATTAATACCTATTGCCTGCCAGGGAGAATCAAATATAGCATGGTTTGTGGGGACAGCCCGCTGAATCTCACCTCCCCCTGGACGCAGTCAGGATCCCTGCTCCCTCTAAGGATCTCATTGGAACACACAGACCAGGGAAGACCAGGACTGCAGGTGTCTGTCACTCTGCATTAAAGAGGAGGGGCCCTGTGTGGCTGCAGCACTCCCTGGCAGGGCCGGCCAGCCGTACATGCCGAACCCTTCAGGGCTCTTCTTCCCCAAGGAAATCTAGCCCTGTCTGTCTGTCTGTCCTGGAAGCATCTTCGCTGGGCTGGGAGGCAGGAGGTCAATGTGTGTTCCATGTGCAGTATGCATGGGCAAATTATGAATCGGCTGTCTGGATCCTTCTCTACCTAGGCAGAAATCCCGAGTGTAGGAGGAGGCTTCTCTACAGTCCAGGCCTAGAGTCTGGACTGGCAGACCCAGAGGCTCGCAGCTCCAAGCCCTGAAGGCCAGAGGTTCCAAGTTTTAGATGCCAGAGGTTTTTGGCTGTAGACACTCAGTCAGAAGCTGACTGCTCTGGGCTTTCAGCACCAAGGCCCCAGCACTTGGCAGTACTGCAGTCCTTGGCTTCCAGCAGCAGTGGGTGACATCAGCAGGCAGCACCTGCTGGAGTTACAGCTCCTCAGTGGGCATCAGGTGTGGGGACCCTGAGCCCTTGACAACAGCTATTGTGACAGCTCTTAGGCCTAGGGCATCTGGGACCCTTGGACCTTTAGACTTGGTAGACTCCTGGGACTCTTCCTGCCACCGTGGCCTGCAGTTTCTCATCTCTGGTTCGTCGTAGTCTTCTCTTTCTTCAACCTCAGCTCTCCAGCCTCTCTCACCTTCTTGTCATCCTTGGTTGTCTCTGCCACTCTGTTCATTTCTGCCCTGCCGCCCTCTGGATGCTCCCGCTGTCACTGCCTCTCTGCTTTCTCAGCTGCTATCATCCATTGCTGCTTCAGCTGTCTCTGCTTCGTGTTACCAGCTGATCCCACTGTACTAATGGCGCAGAGCAAGAAGAGGGAAGAAAAGACCACTCAAGATGTTGGAATTAAAGACCCTCTGGTGCCGAAAACTAGACACACGAGAGACAGAAAATCTTCACAAGGCAATTTCTTGTGATCAAAAGGGTGCAAGCATGTACTCACTCCAGCTGAGTGGACATGTGAGCACAAGATGGCTGACAGTGGCTCCTCCTTCTATCCCTGATGCAGCTGTATCTGCCCCTCACCTGGGATTTGTCCAGGTCAAAGGTTCACAGTCTTTCTCGATTGGCTAAAAGGCTTAGGGGATGGGTTAGGGCACGGGATTTGGCAGGCAATTTTTGCAGGCAATGGGGTGTACAAGAATCCAGAAGAAGAAACAGAACGCTTTAAACAATGCAAGTCACCTGAGATGGTGACCTGAAGAATTTTAAGTAATCTAAGAGGGTGACATATTCTTGGATAGAAAAGATTGTTCTACTTACAATTTCTCCCCTCTTTTAATTATTTTCTTCAAACTCATTTAGGAGCCATTGGCTTTTATGTTCCTGTGTTTCTAATAGAAACAAGTTGTTTTGGTAGGGAGGGGGTGATGGGTGAGGGCTGTCTCAATTAACCACTGTATTAGTCCTCGGACACAAGGAATTATGCAGCATCCTGCTAAAATTAAAACTCCAACCCTTCTATCTCCCAAACCATTTCTCCATCAAGTTAGTGAAGGGATCATTTATATCTGAGTTTTCAGCTAGCTCATTGGATAGGGTAGTTAATCACTGAAGGGCCTTAGTAATAGTTCCATTGGTGGCTGTGTTATTTGGTAAAGATGTGCAACACGAAACTCCATTCATTATGTAAACCCCTCCCTTTTCAACCAACACCATGTCTAATGCTAGCCTGTTCTCGCAAGCCATCTGGCTAGTTGGTCCCAATTGCTCTGCTATTCCTTTGATAGTGTCCCTGGTATAGTTAACAAACCTTCGCTGGTTATAGTAAATATAATTAATCCAATCAACATTTTTATTTGTTGTGAACCACCAAAAGAGTAGTGATTCAAATCCTGCTGTAATTTGATTTCTGGCTTTAAAGTCACTTGGCACCCTCTAGGAGCCCCAATGGCATCAATGTAAACATTGGGCTCCAAGGTGCCTCTGCGGCTGGCTGCAACATCTCTGCTTATATCCCTCCTTTTCCTAGGTGGTGTGGCATGGGCTGGGGATCTAAATGCTATGATGAAAGGGATTTCCAACTGCACCAAAGCACAGGTGCCTGCCCGGTTACCTGGGAGAGTCTCAAGTAAAGGTCCTCCGCAGTACCACCAGACATGGGCTCTGCCAGCCGAGAGCGTGGACTGGTTTGTGAGACTGTTGAAGGACTGGCTTTCACTATATCCTGTCAGGTTTTCCACATTTGTAAATTGTCCCCCCTGCCTGGTGAGACATGAGGTATAATTGACACCTGGGGCAGGTGGCTTAACAGTCCTCAGGGGCTGACCCACAGGACCTCTGGGAACAACAGTGATAATGCCAGCAGGATTTGTTACCCCAAGTCGTGGCACCCTGAAACAGCCAACAGGCAATACATTCCATCTGGATCTGAGGACCATCCTAATGGAAATGGGACCACCTGAGACTCTGGCCTCCCAGTCGTACAAACATAGCAATCTCTCTTATTTAATGTGCGGACAGCATATTTTATCCATTCCATCCAAGCATTTGTATCCTGTACTGGATTCCAATAGCCACAGTTTTCTTAGGTCTTTGACTTCTACTACAGTTACCCGAGTTCGATTGTTGTATACACGTGGAGGTAACATTGGAACAGAGGTAGAACTGGGTGTCACCTGGGAGGGGTTGGGAGCTAGATGGAGCTCAAAGGCACCTGAAGGGTCTGTCCCTGAGACATCTGCCCCCAACCCATATCTACAAAATATGACGGCTCTTTTGTCACACTCCAAGGGCGTTCTATGAGTAATCTAAGTGGATCACACTGTTTATCTTTTCAAGAAGGAGAGGAGTGTGCCCGAAACAGCTGTAATTTCAACTGTAGTCTGTTAAAAGACGGTCGATTATTCTGGATGGTGGAAATTGGAGTCTTACCAGTGCCTTGGGGTCTGGTCCAGCCCTAAGTATTGTCATAAAAGGGAAAAGTATATCCTTTATACCCAGTGTTTCACCCCACATCCATCTACTCTGGACAGATACCAGGCTCCCCTGTGGGTCCCCAGATGGGGTACATACAAAAGAAATATCCTCGGAGGTGGAGTTGGGACATAAGTTCTCCACAAGGAAGGATCTGGCATGCATCAAATTCAACAATTAAGGGAAAAGTACTCTGAGTTACGTTAATAATAAACATACCTTTTCCCAAATGAATGAGAATAATTTCACTACAGTCTTTTTAAGGTTACTCTGGTGTTGCCTGGATGTGAGAGCACTGTCCATTGTTCCTTCTGGTCAGGTGGGACACCTTCTTTACCCGTGTGTGATGAGTTCACTCCCTCTCCACAGTCTGGAAGGCTGTTTCCGTGGTCAGCAGGATGAGAGAGGGTTCTTCCCAAGCTGGCTCAAGTTTATTTTCTTTCCTTGTCTGGCCTATATTTTCTACAACTCCAAACCTTGGGATGATGTGTTCTAGTAATGCCCTAATTACATTATAGCAGTGGCCCCTGGGAGAGGGATGGCCTTGACCCAGTGAGAGAGATTGTCTACAATAACCAGGAGGTACTTAAGGTGACCTATTTGGGGCACTTACTGTAATCTACCTGAATGCTTTGGAAGGTTGCAACCCAGGGTTTCTGCCTCCAGCTGGTTTCTATCTCAGGGCTTGCTTGTTCATTTTCGACAAATGAGACACTTCTGATACTTGTTTGGCTAGTGTGTAGGTCCCTGTACATCCGTAGGCTCATAAAACTGCATCACACATGGCCTGGGGTCCCCCAATGGCTCCCCTGATGGAGCTACATAAGGAGTTCTCTCATGAGGGGCTTTGAGATCATTTCCCTCAATTACCCGGGAGGATCCATCCACAAAGAAAGTCTGGAAAGGAGTTTCCCTGAGGTCTGGCTTTACTTTCATTTGGTATTCAATAATATCTAAACATTTATGTTCGGGAGCTCCTCCCTCCTGCTTCCCCGCCAAGAAAGTGGCTGGATTTAGGGCTTCATCAGTAGTTAAAGTCAGGTCATCTTTTTCTAGCAAGATAGCCTCATACTTTAGGATCCTGGAATCTGTCAGCCCTTGACCCACCTTTTGGTTTAAGATCATTCTGACTTGAGTGGGAGTGCTAATAACAAGACTTCCTCCAAAGGCGATTTTTCTACTTTCTTCGGTTAGAAGGGCTGCAGCCATTATTGCCTGAATGCACTCAGGCCGACCTTGGGTGACAGGATCTAGGAATTAAATAAGAAGGCCACAGGTTGATGTTGACCCCCATGTTTTTGGGTTAGCATCCCAAGGGCAACTCCCTTGTTTATATTTACAAAGAGGCGAAAAGGCTGTTCAAGAGAGGGCAAGGCTAGCACTGGGGCTGTGATAAGGGCTTTTTTAGCTCATCTTCTTGTTTTATCTCCTCAGGGGTCCAAAGAAGGGGTGTGGTCACTCTTGGGTCAATTTGAGATATAAAGACTTAGTTTTAAGGGCATATGAGTCTATCCATAGCCAGCAGTATCCCACCAAGCCAAGGAACTTTCGTAATTCTTGTTTTTTTTCCTGGGAGCAGGAGACCAGTGATTCCTTCTATTCTTTCTGGACCAATCCTTCATTGGCCCTTACTTCAGTCTCAGCAAATTGTAACTTATTCTTTGAAATACAAAGTCCCCAGCCTCCCAGAAAATTTATAAAACTAATGGTTGTGTTCATCACCTGCCCCTGGTTATCCCCTGACAGAAGTGAATCATCCACACATTGGAGGAGGCACATGTGGGGGTCTAACCTGAACTTTTCTAACTGGAAGGGGGAGATGGGGAAGCAGGAGCCTGGGGGGGGGGGCAGGTGTGGCACAGGGGAAGCACTGGTGCCTGAGCTGGAGGAACAGCAGGGTTATAAGGGGGGGAGGGAGGAGAATAAATCCCAGGTGGGGTTTCATTTTTTTTTTTTTTTCTTTAAGTGGAAACAGGACTACTGGACTCTGTCTCCAACAGAGGGCGAATTCCATCTCCTCTTGAGTGACTGGGCTCTTGTTGTTTACATGTTGAATTAATAGTTGGCAGACCCAGTCCTTGTCAGACCCAAAGCTTTGGCCAAAAACCCAAAGGCTTTAAGATCAGTTATTGGGTCCAGATAAAACAACAGTATTTGACCATTCTTTGTTTCTTTATCCCTTTAGTATGGGGGCTATCATCCCAATAACTTAACATCTTTCCTAGGGGGCTCTTGGAGGGTCTTTTATCCTGGACTTTTGTTTGTTGGCCTCCCTCTTTGCTGCCTTTATTTCCCATTTCCCCCTTCTAGTGGACTATCCTCTGTCTGTCAGGAGCTCAACACCCCCCTTTTGCTTTGGAGGTCTCTTGAACTCTGATTCTCTTTCATTTTGTCCATCTCCAGCCACATCCCTTATGGGAGCTTAAGGCATCTCTTGGAAGCCAGCAGGTCAGTATAAGCTCCTGATCTGGATTAGATTTAAGAATCTAATTCCTCCTTGAACAGTATGAGTTTGCCTTGGAACTGCAGATCAGGACTCCACGTTCCTTTGTGTCACCTGACCTGTCTCATTCACACATCACACAGCCTCCAATATCCCGCCCACTAAGACATTACTTGGTCACCCCCATGACATTTGTCTTGCTTTGTGCACAAAACTTATGTGGTCTCCATGGTCCCTGTCTTCAGAGTTCGTTTACCTGCATTGTCAAGAAATTTCGGAGTCCGGGTTCATTCACAGATCTGGAAAGTTGTCACCGTCAGCTGAACCTCAGGGCTGCCACAACCAGGCAGCGGGATGTGTCTCCTGGGGAAGGGCCAGAATGTAAAATCCCGGACAATCCCCAAATTGTTGGAATTAAAGACCATCCAGTGCTGAAAACAGACACACAAGAGACAGAGAGAATCTTGACACGGCAATTTCTTTTGATCGGAAGTGTGAAAGCCTGGGCTCACTCCAGCTGAGCGGACACACGAGCACAAAATAGCTGACAGTGGCTTCTCCTTATGTCCCTTACCTGGGATTTGTCCAGGTCAAAGGTTCACAGTCTTTCTCGATTGGCTAAAAGGCTTAGGGCACGTGATTTGGTGGGCAACTTTCACAGGCAATGGAGCTGTAGAAGAATCCAGAAGAAACAGGAACCCTTCAAACAACACAAGTCACCTAAGATGGCAGCTTGAGGAATTTTAAGTAATCTAAGAGGGTGACAATTCCCACCTCCCCTGGCTGCCCCCTCAGCCAGCCGCAGTGTCACTCATTAACGGGACTTGCCTTCCCTTTATAGGGAAATAAGAATGTCAGGCCTCAGTCAACACTGGGGAGAAGGTCTTCAAGGACCAGGGAAAACTGTTCTGACCTGGACAACAGAAAGAGCAGCCAGAACTCAAGTTAGAGACAGTCAGGTGTTAGTGGAGACTCCTCTGTGAATTTGCTGGAGATCTCGAAAAAGTGGGCCCAGCTCTTGCCCTTGGTTTTTTCATCCATAAAGGGCAGGGGTGGTTAACCCACATCAGGGATTATTCATTCAACAAACAACCTGTAGACACTGTTTCAAGAGTGGGAATACAGCCTAACCCCAGTTTACATTCTGGTTGAAAGACAGATGGACAGACACAGACGTGGTGCTGTCCACATCAACTGGGGTGGAAAAGCTAAGAAAGAAAATTAAAACAACTTGCTATCTGCCGTCACCACATTTCCCATAAGAAAGGACTTTTTAATGTTTGAAAAGTAGAATGAGATAATCTTAAAACAAACACATTCTGTGTTCTACAATCTTTACATCTAATTTTAAATTTATATGTTCTTCTGACCTCTGATGGCTTACTTATTAAATAACTCCTCCTAACAACAATTTACAAAAGCCATGAAGAACAAAACACAACAACATGTTCTTCGCACCTAGATTCTCAGAATGGGAGAGAGATTCCCAACAGGGCTGTGAAGTCTTTATTCCTTGTTTTCTGGAATTTTGCTGCACGTACCCTCTGACCCAGGAATTCTGTGGTTAGGAGTTTATGAGAAAATAATTCAGACAAGTGTACAAGAAGTAACAAAAACTTCATCACAGCTTTGTTTAAAATAGCAAGAATTTGAAAAAAATCTAAATATTACTGAAAATTTCATTTTAAAAACTGTGGTATAACTCATATAATGAAATGTACAACCATTATTGGGTAGAAGTGTGAGAAGTGAATTTGGGATGTTGGGGTGTGATGAGAGAGACGACAGAACTCGGAAGTCAATAGGGAAGGCAAAATTTTACTTCTGCAGAAGGGTGTGCCACAGACAAAGAGCCCTGCTAACAAGCACACAGGCAGGAAGCCCACTCAGGTTTTATCTCTAATGAAAGTCTGCCCCTCACCCTGACTGAATGGGTTTCAGGCTCATGTCTTCATGATTGGCTCATTTGCAAAGGGGGCACGTGGGGCAAGGGGCCTTGGGGCAGGGAGAGCAAAGATTTACTGAAACAGTAGTTCAAGCAAGCAGTTTTTGGAACTAGGGCACCTGGTGATAACATGAACCTGCTCAGCCATGAAAAACAGCTGTTGTTTAAAACAGGAATTTACAGCATTAAGTGACATCTCACAAGGCACATAGGCAACAATTTGGGGAAGTTAAGCTGACATCTGTACAATGATAATATACTATACATAACCCCTTTGACCTGCCAGGCACCAGTGGCTCACACCTGTAATCCAGATCTCAGGAGGCAGCGATCAGGAGGATCACAGTTTAAAGCCAGCCCAGGTAAATAGTTTGTGAGACCCTACCTCAAAAACCCTTCACAAAAGTAGGGCTGGTGGCGTGGTTCAAGGTGAAAGCCCCGAGTTCAAGCCCCAGTACCACAAAATAAATAAATAAGTAAAATAAAATAAAACCTCTTTGACAGAAAAGACCTGACTTTAGTTGATTCTCACAGAAAGGAGGGAAGGGAGAAAGAAAGAAAAGGAAAGAATTGTTGGGCTGGGGGTGTGACTCAGAGGTAGAGCACCTGCCTGGCGTGCACAAGCCCTGGGTTCCATCCCCAGCACCACAAAAAGATAAAAAAAATCATATAGAGAATTTTCATTGAGAAGTTAAACGAAAATGCATCTGCTAGATAGCATGCAGAGTGTGATCCGTGTCCATTAAACATTCTAGACCCCTCTTCTTAAGAGGATATTTGCCCAGAAAGCATCCTGGACCAACGTACCAGGAATGTGTGGTTATGGTCAGCTTCGTGTTCTACAAACTCTTCTGCATTTTTTGAAACATTTTTGGGTCCTGCATTTTAAAAAATCACACTCAAAGCTGCGCATGGTGGAACAACCCAGCACTCAGGAAGCCAAGGCAGGAGGATCCTGAGTTCCAAAACAAAACAAGACTGTACGCACCATGTTTTGAGGTGAACCTGGAGAAAAGGGGCAGAGCGGTTCTGTTGCACTTCACCTCCATGTTGCTGGGATCGCTCCCTCCTTTTGCAGGAACCTGCAGGGCAAGATGTCCAGGTCACTTCCTTCCACTGTGGTAGCATTGCTGGATCCAGGCACCTGGGAAAAGGGTTCCAACCCTCCTACAAGACAGGAGTCCTGTTGTGTTCTTCCTGCCTTCAGGCCAGCCACTCTTCTCCACCCACCTGCCAACCCCAGGAAGCTGGGCTTCCTGTGACTACACAGAAGTCGAGGTCCCATAGGCACAGATCAGGGCAGATGGAAGGAGCATCTGTGACTCAGAATGTTCTACAGGGGGCTTAAGTCAAGGGGTGGTGCACATGTGTGCAGGCATATTAAGCCACTGGGTGCTCAGAAGGCCCAGGGCTCCCCTCTGGGTCCATCTTCCCCAAGCTGGGTCCTTCAGGATCTCTGTCCATGCATCTGCCATCCTCTGTCAGTGTCTCAGTCAGTCTCCTCTCTGTCTCCAGGGCATCCCCTGTGGACTGGCCCAGTCTCTGTGACAGGAGGCACCCGACAGTCTCCCATCAACATCCTTCAGAGGGACACTGTTTACGACCCACAGCTGAAGCCACTCAGCATCTCCTATAATGCAGCATCCTGCCAGTACATATGGAACACAGGCTACTTCTTCCAGGTGGAATTTGACGATGCCATCAAGGGGTCAGGTGAGCCTCAGCTAGATTTTGAGGTCTTTTTTCTTTTCTGTTGCACCTGAGAGTGGGGTCATTGACTTAATGGAGACTTCCTGATGCTGTATGGGGACCGGGAACAGGAGGGCTGTGGGAGAAGGTCCTCACCTGGGGAGAAGACCACACCTGTGTTCACTGTCACGCACTTGTGAGGATGAAGCCATGAGCAGAGCAGAGCCCCTTCCCTTCTGAGCTTATATCCAGGGATGGGAGGAAGAAACAAGCCCATAAAAGCTGGTGGACAATGGCAACTGGCCATCTGGGTTGGGCAGGGGGCCACAAGCCAGGATCTGCAGTGGTGGCCACTCTCTGTGGTGTCACTCTATTCTGACAAAGAGTTCCAGCTTCCAAGGTGAAAAGGCTCTGATGGTGAGGTTGGGAAGGGGTTTGCACAGTCACCCCGCAGCCAGCGCCCAGGCTCCCACCTTCTGCCCTCCCTGTCTTCTTCCCACTCACCCCCAATACCTCATTTTTTCTCCCCTGGTGAGCAATTCACTGCGTTAATTATGACTTCAAAGTTGCATGTGGCAGAAGCCCAACTCAAACTAGCTTAGGCAAAGAGGGAAGTTTGTCGGATCAGATCCTGAAAAGGGCAGGGCACCTCTGGTCCCACGTGTCAAACACACTGACAACAACCTGAACGCCCTTCTCATGCCACTGTCCCCAAGTGGATTCACACTAGGCTGGGGACTGTAATGGTGGCAAAGGTGACAGGCCAAGGCTCAGCTCAGCCTCCCAACAGGATGACACAAGAGAGCCCCTTCCAGGCAGTTCAGTGACAGTCCTGGCCGGTGCTCAGCATTCCAGCTCTTGTCACCTGTCTGGGTTGAGCAGATCAAGTGACTCTACCAGGCCTGGCCAGCCTGAGTTGACCCTGCTATGGGGCAAGATGTGGACGATGGTAAAGGAAAGTGACCTCCCGAGGGACAACAGGGGCCAATATTCCCATGAGTGAGAGTGGTCCTGGAGAGCCAAACCTTGTGCTATCCTCTCTGGATGGGGGTCCTTGCTGAGCTGACCTTGGCCCATCCCTGACTCGGTTTTGCAGGCTGCAGTCCTCTGCATCTGACCTCATCCTCGCCCCACTCTTGGCTCCCCACCACCTTCCCCATCTGGATCAAAGGGTCACACCCCACCCTGCCACAGGCTGAAAGGATTATCTGGGTATCTCTCCCTCCAATGAATTGGATCAGCCTCTGTGGTGTACGTCCACACTTTCCAGTCTGGTTTCACTTTATTCCAAAAGTCCTCTCCTACCCCAGTCACGCCAAAAAAAAGAAAATCCTCTCCTACTCACTGTCATGGGCTTCGCACCCTCCCTCTCCAGACTCACAGCCTTACCTTCCCAGATTCTCCATCCTCTTCACTTGTTTGGGAGAAGAGATGGAAAATGCACCTGGAAAATGGGGAGGACTAAAAAAAGGCTTTCGGCAAGAAAATGAGACTAACGAGACTCTCCCATAAATTAAAAGAGAGAACAAACCTGTATAAAAGGACAGAAATGCCTCATGAGCAAGCAGGAGATGAGCAGAAGGTGCGTACGCAGTGTTGAAGCAATTCCGTGTAAAACACGTTCACGTGGGTCTCAGGACGTCAGCAGGCAAGTGGCTGACCCTCCAAACAGAATATGAGCAGGAGGCCACTGGGGATCTCCACGTGGTCAGGGCTTCCACGGGCTCTCCCAGGAGGTGAGGGGTGCCAGCTTGTAGGTTGTCACTGCCGAGCGGTGAGTAGCAGAGGTGGAGGCCGTGCACGCCTTTGGAGGATTGTGCGCCACCGAAGGCCAAGGGCAGAAAGGACTGGCCGAGGGGGCAGAGCAGAGGGCAGTGGAGAGGTGGCCGTCTGAAGAGGGCAGCCAGGCCCACATGGACCTCCCTGTTGAACCTCACGTGTGGACCGGGTCACTGTGAAAACCAGCACGCCAATGGCAGTCCATCTTGCTCCTGAGGGTGAGGAAGGGCACCACAGAGGGGCAAGCCCAGCCCCAAGGGCAGAAGGGGCAGCGCGTGTCAGATCCTCTGCCCACCAGCCAGGTAGCGTGAGAAATCAGCCAACCTCTCCTACCCTCAGTCTCCTCCTCTGCCTGCTGACCTCCGTCACTGGCCCTGCAGGGACGATGGGAGGAGTTGAAGATGAAAGGCCAGTGTGGGGCACCTGGCACCACAACGTAGGACAGCTCCACCGACTACAGTTCCTTTAAAATAAAACAACCAGCAAGGGGCAGGCTGTGTCTTGGAGATGTTTTCCACCAGAGGGAGCTCAGAGAAGCAGGGAGCGGCGCTGGCCAGGACCAAGTCCGGTTTTCTCTGACTGGGGAGGACATGGTGTGCTTGCAAGACCTGATGAACCAGCTGAAGAAGGAAAAATGGGAACTCAGACCTCGTGGCCACACCATGGCTCAGACACAGCAGAAGGCCGCTTCCGAGGACAGCGACAGGCACTGACTGAGGCCACAGGCCTGCTAACACTCCTTCCAGTGTCGGTGTGAACTTTAAGTCATGCCACTGTGCAAATGAGGCCCTCACAGCCTCTGATCCTCCCAGTGACGATTGATAGTCACCCCCTCAAGGGGCTCGATTTCCACGAGTTGAAGTCCCAGAGTGCTATTCACCACGCGGAATCAGCTCGCTGCACATGCGGTAGGAGTTCAATGCGTTTCCTGGAGAAAGAGGAATGCCTGCAGACGTGAGCTCAAAGTTCACAGGCCTCACTGCAATCAATCAGGGAAGCAGATTTCAGTGAGAAAAGCATAAGTGAGGCATCCAGGAAAATTTGGGATCCCACCTGGACAAGTGATCTGGAGACGGGGCAGAATCCACAACAACAGGGGCTCCTCCACCATCTCTCTGGCCCCTGTCCCATCTTGTGACAGATCTAAGCCCAGGGGAGCCTTCCAAGGTCCAGCTAGAGGAGGTGTCTGCAGGGGCTGTCCCCATGTGGGAAGAGGAGGCTCTAGGAACCTGTGAGGCTCTAAGGTGGGGCATGAACTGGTCATCTCAAGATGATACATGGTGGGAAGAAGGACATCCTTGGAAGGGAACCCTGGCACTGCCGGGAACGTGGTCCAAAGACACTCTGATTCTCCAAGTGACAATGGGATGGGATGAAAGAACATGACCTGGACAGTTCTATCCCAGGAGTGGAACAGTTATTTTTCACTACAAAAGCACACATTGGCAATCCTGCAGCTAATATAATCACGTACCACTGAATAAGGGGACATGTACTAAGAAGGGTGTCAGGTGGCTTCATCACTGTGTGAATATCAGAGTATTCTTACACAAACTAAGATGGCCATGGGTCACTAGGTGACATCATCTCATGGGGCCACGTATGGGGTCTCATCATGGCCAAAATGTCATTAAGCAACCTGTGGCCCCATTCACTAGAACATAAGCTCTGTGAGGCAGAGACTTTGACACTACAAAAGACCACACAGCTCGCAAGGGGATGCATTGCCGGAGGTAACTATGCTTGGATGATTGGAACTTTCCTCTTTGATGTAAGTCATAACAACACCAGGCTGCAATGGCCTCCATTTTGTCTAACATGGCCTGACCTTCTGGCCACTCAAGCCATGCTGGACCAATCAGAGTCCTTTCCTAAGCACCACCTCCAACTAATACAGGGCTGGGCCAATCAGAGTCACTGCCCTGGGAAGTTGGAGTGAATTTGCTACCGATCAGCTGGCTGGGGTCTGCTCAGAAAATCAAGTAGGCAAAGAGCGGCTCTTCAAGTGTTGGCAGACCTGGGCCCTTGAGCGCCAAAGGCTTATGGGCTGGACTGCAGACTCCAGTCCTGAGAACTGGAGGTTTACGGTTCCAGGCTGGAAGGCTCTAGGTGCCCAGGTTGGAGGCTCTTGCTCTGGACCTGCCACTCAGTAGCTGGCATAACCCTTAGCTCATAGTGACAGCCAGCAGCAACATCAATCAGCGCCCATTCAAGCCTTGGCCCTACTGTGACAGCTGGCATCAGGACCCTCAGCCTTTAGGGCTTGGTGCCCTCTGGAACTCTTCCAGTAACTACAGCCCCACGGTCCCTTGTCCTCAGCTCTTCACAGTCCTTTGTCATCTGTTCCCCCCGACCACTGTCTGCAACCTGCAGCTCTCAGCCAGTACTGCCACGATCACTGCTGTCCCTGTTGCGTGTTCCTCGACTGCGTCAGCTCTGCCCACTCTACTCGTGACAGAAACCAAAAGCAAAGGCAAAGAAGCCGGGCACCCGTGGCTCCCGCCTATAATCCTAGCTACTCAGGAGGGAGAGATGAGGACTGAGGTTTGAAACCAGCCTGGGCAAGTAGTTTGAGAGACCCAATCTTGAAAATACCCAACATAAAACGGCTGGTGGAGTGGCTCAAGCAGTAGAGGGCCTGCCTGACAAGTGTGAGACCCTGAGTTCAAACCCCAGCATCACCAAAAATAAATAAATAAAATAGGCAAAGAAAAAAACCATGCAGAAGAAGCCTTTTACTTTGCCTAATGTTGCAACACTGGGGGAGCAGCACAGGAGGGTGTCACCCAGCTGACTTGAAAAGTGAGCCAAACAGCCTGCTCATATAGCCAGAAAGGGGGTATGGCAAGGGTGTTTGCACCAACCATGGCACAGCCATTAATGCAATGACGGACTGTTTGCACCAATCACAGGCCTTCCACTGGGCCACCAGGGGAAGGGCTACCCCTCTGGCCTGGGTAGGAATGGCTGCAGGGTCCCTCAGAGTTCACTGAGCCTTGTCTTGCTTCCAGCCCTGCTTTCCAAGGCCAGTACAGGCTGTCTGGAGTGGTCATGACAGGAGCAAGTGCTCCTCTGCAGCTGCTGGCGTGTCCTCAGAGAGATTGTGAAGTCTCCAAAACAGCTGGGCTGCCACGAGGACAGTCCAGTGGATTATCAGTAAAGGGGCTGCTTGGCTCTCCCTGCTCGAGGCTGCCAAGCTTAGGAAAAGGGCCTGTCAGCTGGCCATGCTTGACAGTTTTAATCATTCCCAGAAAGCACTAAAGGGTGTTTACAATAAAGACCCAATGCAGCACTAATGATTCTAGTGTCACTTAGTGGTACTTAATAGTGTTTAAAATGCTCAGCAGTGCCTGACGCCTGTCCCAGCGCCAGGGGAGAAGTGGGTCCCTCTGTCTCAAACCGAGTGAGAACAAGTTGTTCCCATGGTGTTGTAACTGTCCTATTTTCACAGGTACACACAGTGATGCTCGCACAGCAACAAATCCTCACAGTTCCAAGAGTGTCCCTGTCATTAAGTGACACACAACCATGTAGGGACGTCTATTTCTAGAAAGATGGACATGAGAAAGCTCAAAGTGTGCCCACTACACTTGAGCCACAGGTTAATCTGCCGGGGTAAGCTGCTGCCAGGGAAACAGGAAGGCCAGTCCACACGGAGGAACACTTTCTCCAGCAAGCCCACCTAGGACTTGAGCTTGGAGTCAGAGCCAGGGGAGTTGAGGAACGACATGTTCTATGGCACTGGATGAATTTTGCTTGTGCATCCACTTTTTTTAAGATTAGAATATCCAAAACCTTAGGGTACTTGGCCACTACCAACACTACCCTCTACCCCTGTGGTTCTCCCAGCACGGACCCTGTGTCCTGCCATTTGGAACGTCCATCTCTTCCATCATGGCGGCCTACTCTCCTTCTCTGTCTAGCACCATCTTTGTCTTCACCTGACAAAGGCAAATTCTTTCTTCAGGGCTCAGCTCAGACACCGCTCCACAGGGAGGCTGTCCTGGTGACCTACACTAGTTTAGGTTCCCCCAGAGCACCCATCCTTGCCAGGCCTAACACAAACACCCCTTTATTCTCAGTCCTCATTCACAGGCCGGTCATCCCTAGTAGAGTCCAGGCTTGAGGAGAGAACAACTTTATCTGCAGCATTCTCACTCCTCAGTCCAACTGTGTGTGTCTCACATCTTAGGAGCTCAGTGAATGAATGATTTGTCTTATTTTATTTTATGCTCCCATGGCTAGCTAGGGCCCGTTCTAGTAGACATGTCCTTTTTTTCTTTTTTGGCTGTACTGGGGTTTGAACTCGTGCTTGCTAGGCAGGTGCTGTACCTAATGGATGCGTTCTTAAGACATGCTTGCCAGTGTCTTCACCTGCAGGTCCTGTCTTGGGAGAAATGGTGGCTGTTTCAGGCAGTGGCAAATCTCTGCTTCGATGACGATGAGGACGAATCAATGGCAACAATAATCCTAGTTATCAGAACAGTGAGTTTTCTCAGCTTCCGTTGTCTGAGCACTTTACGTGCCCAGGGTCTGGCTCGGGAAGCCCTTTGTAAGCTCCCAGTGTTTGATCTCCGCCTCGTTCCCCTGGGTAGGCGTCATTGTCCTGTTACAAATGTCTCTGAGACACAGGCAAACCATACAAAATGAAAACAGGAGTTGAGCTCAGGCCTGGCAAGCTTTCAAACCAGAACTAATATGTGATGGCCTTAGAGTCCACTCCAGGAAGAAAACTCTGGCCCCGGAGTTCTGAGGGTGGGGCTCACGATGCCCCTCCAGCTCTAACACCCATCCTGGCCACCAACTGTAGCTCTTACCTGCCTGGAGAGAACTGCAAAGACCTTCCCTGTGCAGGGAGCACACAGAGGACCTTTGCACTTCAACTTGGAGACTAGTTAAATCCTGAGGACTCGGGAACAGGCCAGCCTTTGTGAGATCGTGTTACTGGCAGTCCTGACTAATGGGAACATCTCAAACTTCTCCTATACTCATTTGAAGCCTCAAAACACCCATGCCTGCCAAAAGCTGATCATTCTGGTAGAAGCCAAAGCTACAGTAGGTGGCTACTAATGGAGTGTGTTGTAACTGCAAGAGATGATTTATGGGAGGCCAGCCAGCACAGCGTGAGGTTGCCTTGGATGACACCTGGGCCCTGGCACAGGCTAGGGCGATTGCCCAATTACCTCTATGAGAACCATCGCCTCAGATGCACCTGCTCCAGGAGAACGCCCCGTGGATGCCCACACAACAGTGGACAAACTCTGCTGGTGGCAAAGTCTGGGGGCTGGGACTGGCTAGCTAAAGGCCCCCTTCTCAGGACCCAGGCTTGCCTCTTCTGCAATTAGAGGGAATTAACCTAACACTGTATTAGCGTTATGAAAAGTCAATTTGAAGTTATTTTATCTGAGCCTGTAGCCTTCAAGTGGGTTCCTAATTTCACTAGCAAGAAAATAGCAGCATTCGGTCTGCAGGAAGCAGCGGGCCTGGGTTGGGTCACCAGGTTACCTGGGGCGGGGAACTTAACTCCCCTGAGTCCGACTCACGGTTGGGCTCCTAGCACCTGCTCTGTGGGGTCAATGTGGGGGCCTGTCCTGCCAGGGACAGGAAGTTCACGTAGCACGTCAGTGAGTCACGCTCGGAAGCACGCGCTGAGCGTTCACCACCGCAGGCAGCAGCGTGAGCCGAAGGACGGACACAGGGTGCCCTGGACCTGGAGACCTGGCTGTTCCTCACTCAGCTGTCACACCATTTACGGTGTCAACGGCCAGCTACTCGCTTGTTTTCCTTGGAGGGCTTTCTCCTCGCCAGGTGTCACGCTAAGAATTTTGCATTTCTCATGACTTAATTCTTCCAGCAGCTCTATCCAGTGAGTACTATCCCCACTTTACAGAAAAGGGGAAACTGAGGCTGGAAGGGTGTTCACAGTTTGGAAGAGAGGCTCCAACATGAGCCGTCTGTCTCCAGACCCATTTCTGACTGCCCTGTTCGTTGTGCTACAGAGGAAAAGCCACAAAACCTGGCTTTCCAGTCTTAAATAAACATGCTTGCCACTTTGCTGGCGGCTGTCTGTGCCGTCAGGCCTAATTTTGGAATCATTGTCACAGTGAGAATCTTCTGTTCCCACTCAAAAGAGCTCAAGATGTCCACACATGCCCCCGGCTGTGTGTGTGGCAGGGGTGAACCGCACAGGAGTGAACTGGCGCCTTGCTGGTGCCCCTTCTCCTGGACGCGGGCCAGGCTCACAGGAGGCCCCAAGCCCGGGTCCACTGGGTTCCTGGTCCGTCTCCACCCCATGGGGGCGCTCCTGCCCAGCCCAAGTTACACTTCACCTTCCAGCACCTTCCTGAAGCAAACAACCATGAAATCCCTCCTGTGTTTCCACTTCCCCTTGTTTTTATTTGCATACATAGCAACTTCGGGAGGGTTGTTTGTGAGCTCACCTGGTCCCCAGCCCAGGGCAGTCACTATAAAGCAAGGGAATCCTTGTTCAGATGCATTGACCATATGCCGGCCTGGACAGTATGACAGGAGAGGCCAGCCCCAGGGCCTGCTAAAAGGAACGTTGTTTCCTGCCGTGGACAGGTGCCCAGGATCTGAAAGGCCTGCCTCCCATTTCTCTTTCCTTCAAGGGGCTGCTATGTCTCGCTGAGCAGGAGGTAGGGCTGCCAGCTGGCTGCAGGCCCTTCTGCAAAGAATTCAGGGCAGTGTGAAGTCAAGAAAGATCATGGAGATAAACCTGCAGTTCGGTCAGACTCGAGGGGTCAAGGACAGACTTCCAGGCTGCAGACTCACCTGCAGTGCTTCACCTGCCAGAGGAGGAGCAGGGCTTGGTCCTGGCGAGGCCCTTCCCTCCCCATCCAGCTCTGGCTGTGGCTCTCTCCTGGTGGGCACCAGCCCGGCGCCAGGCACTTGAGGATAGAAACTGCAGACAGGAGCCGGAGCCCTTTCCCCTGCCTCGGAAAGAAAGGCAGGCTGGGTGACTTTGCCACGAGGCGTTGTGTATAGTTACTGGTGAATTTATACCTCAACCATTGGCATTGTTGTTTTGTTTTGTCTTTGGTGGATCTGGAGTTTGAACTAAGGGCTTCACGCTCGAAAAGCAGGTGCTCTGCCCTTCAAACCACACCCCTAATCCATTTTACTCTGGTTGTTTTGGAGATGGGGTCTCGCAAACTATTTGCCAGGCTTGAACCTCAATCCTCCCTATCTCAGTCTCCCAAGTAGCTAGGATTACAGGTGTGAGCCAAAGGCACCTGGCATTGTCTTGTCATCATTCTTTTGGAAACCCTATTTATTGCCTACTCAGAATCCTAGGATCTGTGAGCTGGAAAGAACCACAAGGAATATTTGGCTAATAATTCTTAAAAAACATGTACATTGTGTGTGGGGGGAGTTGAATTCCAGAATAGTTCTATGGTGTGAAATCCCATTTTATCACATCAGACAACACTTTGCAAAAGTGCTTGTTCTGTGCTGTATCAGTTTGTCCTGCCAGCATGTCTCATTTTACAGACAGAGATGCTCAGAGAGGCTAAGCTACCTGCCCAAGCAAGTGTGGAGACAGATTCAAGTCCAGGTCTTTATATGCATGAAACGTCCCGTGGGTTTTCCTGAGAGCTCCAGGAGGTCCCCGGACTGTCACAAGGAAGGCTGCACCTCACTGTGAGTCACTCTTATGGAATGACAGCGATTGGATGGTCAAACCAACGAATGGACGGAACCCATTCACTCCTCACCAAGCAGGGATCCAGCCTTCAAGGCTCTGTCCTGAACTGCAGGCAGGGGCCAGAAGCCCTTCCCCTCCTCTGTTTGAAAGACAGGCTGGGGTGACCCTGTCACAGATTGGTGTGTATATGGCTCATCCATTGACGTCATTGTTTTGCTGAAGACACCATGATGAGCAAGGCGGACATAGTCTCTGACCTGGGAAAGTGACCAGGTGGTCCTTAGCTCGAGCCTCATACATTGCACCTACCACATTGGATCCAAACAGGACGGTCCATGGCTTGAGTGGGATCTCCATCAACCCTGCCTTCCAGGCAGGTTCTTCCGCCCCAGACAAGAGGACACAGCCATGGGAGGGCACCATCGAGGTTAACTCATTGCCTGAGCACATTTCAGGTCGAAGCCGGCCCCCCTGTAGTAATTCACGCATTTGGTGTCACAAGGGCTCAGGGCTGGCCAGTGCTGCAAACCTCTCCCCACCAAGGATGCCAGGCACCGGCAGGAAGATAGCCACACTGGCATCTTGTGGTTTGGTGATGTCCTCAGGTCAGTTTTCATACTATGAAGGGTGAATCCCAGTTCCCAGTGCTACACCTGAGGGACTGCCGGTGCCTATCCAACCTCTCCTAATACCTTAAACTACAGCACAAACCCGCAAAGGCCACTGGGCTCACACGCCATGACCCCGCAACGAGCAGCCACCCTCGGGTGTCTGTAGCCAAGAAAATCACAGCAAGTCCTGCAGTTGAAACCCAGCGGACACCTTCCTCATCTGGGTATGTTTAAAGAGGGCAGTGATCGCCTTATACAGTCGCAAGGTGTGAAACTGGACAAGACTGACAATGTTCTAGATGACAGCCTTGAGCTCAAAGAAGAGAGACGGCGAGGCTCGTGTCTGACCTGGTGCAGACTTAAACTGCATCTGACCCTTACTTCACAGTTCAGCACCTTCTGCTACAAGTACTTTTTTTTTTTTTTTTGGCAGTACAGGGGTTTGAACCCAGGGCCTTGCATTTACTAAGCAGGTGCTCTACCACTTGAGCCACGCCCCAGCCCTTTATTCTTGATTTATTGAATAGAATCTCACGTTTATGCCCTAGCCAGCCTGGACTATTATCCTCATGGTTACACTTCCCACATAGCTGGGATGACAGGTACCTGCTACCACACCCAGCTTCTTCTGTTGGTTGAAATAGGGTCTCAAAAACTTTGCCCACAGCTGGGCACCGGTGGCTCACACCTGTAATCCTAGCTACTCAGGAGGCAGTGATCAGGAGGATAATGGTTCAAAGCCAGCCCAGGCACATAGTCTGCAAGATCCTATCTCAAAAAAACCCATCACAAAAAAGGGTTGGAGGAGTGGCTCAAGGTGCAGGCCCTGAGTACAAATCCCAATACCACAAAAAAAAAAAAAAAAAGATTGCCCAGGCTGGCCTCAAACAGTAATCCTCCTGATCACTGCCTCCTGAGTAGCTGGGATCACAGGTGTGAACCACCACACCCAGCCTTACACGTACCGTTCACAGACAGACGGACAAACTTCATTAGCTGATAGCAGTTAACGTTCGGTGGCGTCCTGCACGCCTCAGGACACTTTTCCTGTGCTGCCACACAGGAAGCTGATGTGAACGAGGATAGGCGGAGTGTGCCCGTGCAGTGAGTGGAAGCCACTCTCAGCTCCACCGCGAGCGCCTGACTTGCTCGGCCACCCCAGGAGCGCAGGGCTCTCCTTCCCGCGAAAGCCGAGATGGCCAACAGTCACCACACTTGCCACAATCGTTGATGGAAATCCGTTAGTGACAGAGTGCAGAGATGATACACCATGAGCTGGACAACTTTGCCGAGCTCGTGTGGGCGGGTCCCAGTCCTACCTGTGCCTTCAGCCCTGGGTCTGCGGTTTTGAGCCCTGTGCCTCAATGATCCGTGCTCAAGTCTGGGCCTTGACCTAGCTGAGGCTCTTGGGGAGGCCGTATCGAGCAGCTGATGGAGAGCTGCTGCCTCCACAGTGGGCGTTCAGGATGACTTAGAAACAGGTACTCAGTAAACCTAGCTCAGTAGTGGGGCTGGATTAAGCAGGGGCTGCCTAGAAGCTAGATTAGCCTGTGCCTCTGAGAACGGGTTCGTATGGAGACCTTGCTCCTGACAGACAGTATTAAGTTATTTGGTGTAGGATTTAAGCTGCTTCTTTTTTGGTTCGGAAGACATCTTTTTTTCTTTTTTTAGTTAAAAAGAATCCCGGAGGCCCTCTTAGAAACACCTTCGCATGTTTCCATATTGCCCTGTGCAGGGAGTGAGGCCCTGACCACCACCTAGTGACAGTACTCAGAATCTACCTCCATGCCAGCATTTCCTGTGAGCCTACTGGCCCTCGCTGGGCTCAGCGAGGCTCTGGGGACCTAGGTGACCAGAGCAGACAAGACCCCACCTTTTAGTTTGTCGTTTCAGCAGCGTGTCCATCCCTTGGGGGTGAAGGCGTGCAACCAAATGTAGCCAGCGCGGTGAGCAAGCCCACAGCCGAGGACTACGCAAATAACCGTCTCACCGCTCCTTCTCCAGGCATCAGCGGCGGGCCCCTGAAAAACCACTACCGCCTGAAGCAGTTCCACTTCCACTGGGGAGCCTCGGACGAGTCGGGCTCAGAGCACGCAGTGGACAACCATGTGTTCCCAGCAGAGGTTCGTAGTAGTAGTAGACGCCGTCTACACACTGTGGGCGCTCCCCAGGCCAGGCTCTTCCCCGGGGACCAGAACCCAGTGCCCAGGTGTGAAGGATTTCCTGGGGCTAGCACCGCCTGGCCCATTAATTACACCACTGTCCTTAGTGGGGGGTGCCATAGGCGCACTCAATTAACAGAAGAGACTGAGGTTCTGAGCAGTCCTTAACTTGATGGTGTCAGACATCTGGGATTCAAGAACTAAGCTAAAGGTCTCCAAGCCCTCAGCTCTGCGCTCACAGTGATTGTGGCCTCGCAGCCTCAGCCAGCCTCCATCTAGAATCTGAAAAGCAGCTCCTTCAAATCCTTCCTCCTCCTCCTTCTCCTCCTCCCTCTCCTCCTCCCTCTCTCCCTCCCTTCTCCCCCCCACCCTTCTGCTCTTCTTCCTTCTTTGGGCTGGGGATGGAGCCCAGGGCCTCATGAATGCTAGGCGAGTGCTCTACCACTGCTCCACACCCCAGCTAGGGCTCACAGAGAGAGAGCCCTGCTTTAACATGCAGTGGTGGGGTTGCAAGGAGAAAGCATGGCTGTCTGGAGTAGGCTCTGCGGGCAGCCATGATCAGTGGAGCGGTGCCTATGGGCTGCCCAACATTTTATGATGGAATTTTCCAACACAGAGCTGTGCCATGAGAACCCACGAGGTCACCCACAGGGTGATCCTAGCAACTCGGGAGGCTGAGATCAGGAGGATCATGGTTCAAGGCCGGCCTTGTGAGACCTTGACTCGAAAATAACCTACACAAAAAAGGGCTGGCGGAGTGGCTCAAGTGGTAGGGTGCCTGCCTAGCAAGCGTGAGGTTCTGAGTTCAAACCCCAGTACTGTCAACATAATAATAATAAGAATTACATAGAACCCACACACAACCTCCATATGTAAATGCACAAATGGTTGCCATGTCACAAAACTTAGAGAATGACAAGGAATGTAGAATATTCTCCACTGCAGCTGGCCAAATCCCACGCATAGGAAGGGCCAAATGGACAGAGATGCCAAGCAGGGCCCAGGGACTTGACCCTTCCCCAGTCACCCTGACCCCCTGATCTGGCCAGTTCCATTTCCTACAGCAGGAAAACTGAAGGAGGAGTGTAAAATAGACACAGGCAAAGTTCAAAGCCGTGCCAGACTCAGGAAGGGACGCAGCACTGGGGACCCTCATTGAGCACGTGCTCATAGCCAAGAGTCCTGGTGTTACCTGGCAGTCGCGTGCAGGGTGACTAGGAGGAGGCAGATCTCCAGCCCTGCCATGTTCACCCCCTTCACCCTCTCCTTCCCCAAACAGTCTGTTCTGCATTCCTGTCACTCACTTTTAAGGACTAGATTTCTCATACAAGAGAGAACACCCGATATTTGTCTCTCAGTCTGACTTATCTGTAGTTCCAGCCATTTTCCCCCAAATGGCATCATTTCATTCTTCTTTATGGCTGAATAATAGTCCATCATGTATGTACCACATTTTCTTTATCCCTTCATTGGTTGCTGGGCACCTAGGCTGATTCCATGATCGAAATAGTTTATTCACATGTGTGAAAGCAGAACAATGAAACCTGTTAAAATTGTTTTAAGAGGGGAGAGGAGGGACGAAGGGTACGTTATATGCATGTGTGGAAATATCACATGGAAACCTCTTTGTACAACAAATACATGCTTATAAAAATGGAAAAAAAGATGTTTAAAAAAAAAATCAGATGTTAAAATGATGGAAACTTTGCCAGGCACCAGTGGCTCACACCTGTAATCCTAGCTACTTAGGAGGCTGAGATCAGGAGGATCTCTGTTTTGAGGCCAGCCCGGGCAAAGAGTTTACGAGACCCCCATCTCCAAAATGACCAGACCAAAGTGGAGCAGAGGTGTGGCTCAAGCGGCAGAGCGCCTGCTCTGCGAGTGCGAAGTCCTGAGTTCAAATCCCAGTTCCACTAATACCAATACTAGGAACAATCAAATAATAGAAATGTTGACAATTCGTCCATTTAGAAAATAAATAGGTTGAGGGTATAATTCCCACTTCTGTTTCATGAACTCAGAGCATCCCCTCCGCTCCCTCCCGTCAGGAACACAGGCTCTTGCCACCTGCGGTTGGCCAAGCTTTGGGCCCTGAGGACATAGCTGGTGCCGGGCCCCTACACGCCACGGGCAACTGGGAATGACACGCAGGTGTGCCGGACAGGGGCAGGGTGACTGCTCTTTCTTGCCCCATCATGATACATTTAGATTCTCTTTCCACTGTGTTTCAGCTGCACATAGTTCACTGGAATTCTGTGAAATACCCAAATTTCAAGGAGGCTGTAGCGGGGGAGGACGGCCTGGCTGTGGTCGGCGTGTTTTTGAAGGTAATCGCTGGCTGGGCCTGGCTCTCCACCGCTGTGTGCAGTCGTGAGGAACGGCCTTCTGCACACGGCCCGTCCACGGAGAGGTTAGGGTGTCACCACACTAACACGTGGGTATCTGTGCTGTGCAGCTGGGGGCCCCGCACCAGGCCCTGCAGAAGTTGGTGGACGTCTTGCCGGAGATAAAGCATAAGGTGAGCTGCGCGCAAGAATCTGCACAGACCGACAAACCGAACCGGGTAGAGCCGTGGTCCACTCATAAGGAAAGGCAGCAGGTTAGCAGCAAGAGCTGTGGTGAGGGGGAGACTCCGCCGTGGGAACGGAGCTGGGGGAGGGCTGATTCCAGGGTGCTGGACTCAGGCTTCCCCACATCCAGCCACGCAGCAGCATTTTGAGGCGTTGTGGACACATCTGCCTGCTGCTGGAATTTGTGTTTACTTAATATTTTTCCTCAACCAGATTTGCTTTTGAAAACCTCAGCCTGGTCCCCCCAGGCAATGGCGTCCACGAGTGATGAAGTTTGTTTTCGAACGGATCGAAACGCAGGCCTGCTGGCATTTGAGAATGTTGACCAGTGCAGATGTTCCTGATCAAGGAGAGGGAAAGCTGGCCCAGTGGCCAGGCCGGGCTCCCCCTGCAGATCTCTGCCCGGCACTCTTTGAGCACCTGGGGATGACAAGGATGATGATGACAACGTCACTTTCGTCCAGGATCCGCCCAGGAGTGACTTTGATGGAGAAGTGGAAATTCCAGAGACGTGGGTTTATTTATTCAGAACCACACAAAAGAACTCTGAGGCAGAAGTCAGGGTGGCCTCAGACTGGACAGATCAGGCTTCCACCTGTCTTAACAATGGTGAGAGCCGCTCGGTGTGAAAGCTGCGCCCAGCCCTTCCTCGCCAGCTCACAGGAGCGTTTGATCTGCAGGATGCCTTCCCTTGATGTTGACTTCCCGCCGCCCCGGGGGACAGACACAGATCACCCCCACCGCTCTGCCCACCAGCTCAGGAACACCTCAAGGCCAAGATGCTGAGCGCCCCAAGGCCTCATCCTCTTCCTCACTGGTCCATGGCCAGAATAAACCTGGGACACGGGATGTTTGCCCAGCAAGCCTCCAGCTCCCACATGGTGGGTCCCGCTTCTTGGTGGGAGAGAAAAGAGCTATCTGTGAAGTGGTGATTACTTGGGGCGTCTTTTCCTTCCCTGGAAGGTTCTGGATCATGTCTGCCCCATAGGCCAACCCAGAGCTGTCTGGGAAAACCAAGGGGAGATGCAGTGTGGGGAACAGCAGAGGTGCCGTCTGGGCCTCAGACCTGGGACATGAAAGGCCTAGCCGTGGAGGGCTTCTCAGACCAGGAAAGAGAGGAACTGGTCCAGTGGTTCCCAGTCTGCAAGCCTCGGACTTCTGAAAGTTTTCTCCCACAGCATGGCATATAAGAGAGCCCTCCATCAGGTGCCCCTGATCCACCAGTTCTGAGCTGTGTGGCTTTGGGCAAGTGACTCAGCTTTTCAGAGTCTCAGTTTCCAGGCTGTGAAATACAGATGTCATGGGACACACACAGCCCTAGTCCTTACTAAACTGCTTGGTTGGGTCCAGGCACGAGCCGTGGCGCGAATGAGGAATGGGGCTCAGGCGCAAGCATGTGTGCCGTTGCAGTGCACGTGACAAAATGCGAATTTTGCTAAGTTCAGAGTAGCTGTTTATCGCTGAGGAAGTTCTCACCGCGGACCCTGAGAGGGCTGCCACCCTGGGGGAGCCCATCAGATTTGAAGGTGATGGTCTGTGATGAGAGATACCGGACGAGTGGTTGACTCTAACCCCCTCACTGGGGACAATGCAGGGCAGAACGGGGCATTGGTGGGAGCAGGTTCCAGACAGTTGGCGTTGGCTTCCAGCCCCAGCTCTGCTGCCCCGCTCCATGGGACTTGGCAAGTCCCTCCCCAGGGATGGGCTCTCTGCACCTTCCAGCTCCTGCCCTGGCGCTGTGTGGTGAGGAACACCGCCCACACCAGAGCACCCCATTGCCTGTTACCACCATCCCTCCTTGGGCTGGATGGGCTGGCTGGGTTTGGGGGTCTCCCTGAACATTGGAGCTGGGGAACTGAATCAGCAGAGTCCCCAAGCATCGTCCCTCCTCCCCTGGGATCTCGCCAGCACTGCAGCCCTACATAGTGGTGGTCGGCGTTCCCAGGTTTGTTTCAAGAAACAGCCAGCAGACTCAGTATCCCTTTTGTGCCTTGGCTTCCAAGGTCATGTCACTTCTGACATGTTCCACCCACCACCCAAGTCACAGCCTCTGCCTGGTTCCAAGAGTTGGAGTCCTTGCCCCCGACCTTGCTGGGAGGGATGGCAAGGAAAGGGCACTGATTTTCCTGATAACCCTGTGGGGAATCCTTTGATTTGTCCCTGTCCTAGGCACAGGGAAACCAAAGCTCAGAGAGGTATAGAAACTTGCCCGGGGACACACAGCTAGTAGGTGAAGAGTTTTTAAACCCAGAGACCAGAAGCCTGAAGTTTGCACTCAACCGTGAGGCCACTGCACACACAGTGCCACCCCAGGACTTTCTATCAAGCGGCCCTCCAAGAGTCAGTCCACTGCTCTGCAGCAGCCATCAAGTGACCACTGAAGTGTTCCTGACCCTGGGGCTTGGCCTTTTCTCCCTGACTTCGCTCCTGAGTTGCAGGGAGCTTTACGAGCAGCCTGGCCTCCCTCAGCTGTGGTCAGTGCACCAGGAAGAACAACCGCTGAAGGACAGCTCACTGATTAGCGGGCACCAGAGGACCCAGGCGCCCATGCTGCTGTGATGGCCGGGTGGCTCATTACACAGGCCAGCACCACATTTCCTCCTCCCGGGCTGGCCAGGCATGATGGAGGCCCCATGCTCTGGGGCCCCAGGGAGAACAGCCATCCGTGGGCTCGCGGTGGCACTGAGCCCTACACACTTTGGGTGGGACATGGAGTTCCAGATGGTGGTCAGAACCTAGAAGTCCATGGATGTCGTGGATGTTCTCCTCCAGCCCCAAGAAGCTGGCTCTGCAACTCTGTGTCACCCTGGCTGTCCTGGAGTGGAGGCCCAGCCTCCATAGCATTTCTGGGCTCTGCCACCGTCTGACCTCGTGGCTTTGGTCAAGTCATTTGGGTCTGTCTTTTTTTGTTGTTGTTGTTTCTTCATCAACAAAGTAGAAATGTTTCCCAAAGGTCATAAAAACTTCAAGGCAATACTTCAGAAAGTGTCAGCGGGCACTTGGGGACTGGGGACCCTGGGCAGGGGGAGAGCTCCTATGTCCCTGCACCCCCCGCCTGCCGGCACCTCCCGCAGGTGGCCCTGAGTGCACACTGCTTCCCTCAGAAGCCACCATGCAGTGTGAGGCGCACACGTGGTGGGGAAGGGCTGGAAGCTGACGGATGACCCTGAGACGGTGCCGAGTGACAGGAGCCAGTCGCGAGAGGCCACGGGTTTGTGATTCTACTGCGGAACTGCCCACATCAGCAAATCCGGACTGCGAGAAGCGGGGCACTGCCTGTGGTGAGGGGGTGGGCCAGGCCCGGGCAGTGACTGACAAGGCTCGGGGCTCCTTCCTGGGGCAATGAAGATGTGGAAACGTGGAAGCTCCAGAGCCCGCGGGATGTGCACTTTCGTTGGGGAAGCTGTGCAGTACGCGGATTGCTGTCTTGCTAGTGCCGTGACTGGCACACACCAAGTGACACACGGTTATCTGTCTGTGGGGATCCACTCTGTCCGCCCTCTGGTAACTCCATAACATCTCCTGGTTTCTGAGGCAAATGTCGCAGTTAGAGCCGGGTGCTGTGGTTCACACCTGTAATCCCAGCTACTCAGAAGGCAGAGATCAGGAGGATCGCAGTTCCAAGCCAGCCCGGGACAAACAGTTCAGGAGAACTTATCTCAAAAAAAAGGGCTGGTGGAGGTGTTCAAAGGTGTAGGCCCTGAGTTCAAACCTCAGTACCACACACACACACACAAAAGCCACAGTTAGGAGACAAGCCCTGCCTGTGTGGCCCCTTGATTTTACTTCCAGGTAAAGGTGGGTGGATGAGCAGGGAAGCTGTCTTCCTGGGGTCGCTAGAATGGCCCCGCTCGTGACCCACGCAGAGCCAGATGGCGCTCAGTCACGACTGGGCGCTAACGAAGGCTGCGAGGCCTAAGACTTGGGGCCCATCCAGTGGAGGACCGAGGGACCCGCTTCCTCTCTGAGCCCACCAGGATGTCTGGTGATCTTATTCAGCTATAATAAGGAAGGATGGACTGGTGGAGTGGCTCAAGTATGAGGCCCTAAGTTCAAACCCCAGTACCACCAAAAAAAAAAGGAAGGAAGGATGTGGGGACACATGGGACATGGGTGACCCCTGAGGTCACTGTGCTCAGTGAAATACAGCCAGATACAAAGACAAATGCTGTTAGATTTCCCTCACACGAGGCAAATTCGTGGAGTCAGAAAGCAGAGGGTGGCTTACAGGGGCCAGAGTTTCAGTTTGGAAGGTGGGAAAGTTCTGGAGGTGGTTTTGGCTCTCCAACAACACCACACTTCAGTACAGCACCTGCTTTGCAAGTGTAAAGCCCTGAGTTCAAACCCAGTCCCACCAGAAAGAAAGAAAAAAAAAAAGACTAAACAACTGTGCACTTAAAAAAAAGGCTAAAATGGTCAATTTGCATTCATGCATATTTTATCACAATAAGCAGTGAGCTGTTCTCCACCACCAAGGAAGACAAAAATGAGTAAGTTTAAAAGGCCAGGGTTCCATCCCTAGTCCTGCAAAAAAAGAAAGAGGGTCACATGTTCTTATTTCTGCTTCCAAATGTGACAATGGTGGCCGTATGGCCTTTATCTCCAAATGCACTTCCTTCTGTGTGAAGCAAAGGCCAGAGCCCCGAGATAAGATGGAGCCAGGCTCTGCACCTTCCTCGCGCCCTCGAGCCGAGCACTGACCGCCTGTGGTTCTCGCTCTCAGGACTCCCGGGCAGCTGTGGGCCCCTTCGACCCCTCCTGCCTGCTGCCCGCCTGCCAGGATTTCTGGACCTATGAGGGCTCCCTCACCACACCACCACTGGCCGAGTCGGTCACCTGGATCATCCAGCAGCGGTCCGTTGAGGTGTCCCCAAGTCAGGTGAGCGGGGCTGGGAGCGGCGACTCAGGCCTTAGCACGAGGGTCTCCCGCGTAGGCAGCCTCACCAAGACACTGTGAAAGGGCACGCAGATGTCATTCTTTGGTGCATTTTGGACATTCCTTCCTTAACTGAAAGGGTCTCCCAAGTGGCACAGGAGCCAGTGCAGTGGACTAGGGCCATGGTCACAGCTCTTCTGTGGATGTCGATACACCAGCGTGGGCTGGCCGGGGAGACCTCATCCCCTCGCACGTGCTCCCCCGTCCCCAGGGTTTAGGGTGCAGGCGTGGCAAGGGCTCTGAGGACACCTGGCTGAACGGCCAGCACTGGCTCTAGGCTATGTCAGGGCAAAGTGGCTGTGCAGATCAGAAGTGACATGGACCCTGGGGGTGAGTCACTGGCCACAGTGGAAGGTCAGTAGGTGTACACAGGTGAACACACTGACAGAAAAGCATGTTGCTGATGTATGGTTGGGGGACCCTTCTCCAAAGTGACTCATTCCAGTGGTTGTTGGCTGGGCCCCTCCATGGGGCTGCAGGATCAGACTCATGGTGCCTAGCTTCCCCCCGAGCAAGTGACCTAAAGACCAAGGCACAACGCGTTCCTTTTATGACCTACCCTGGAGAATCTCAAGGGTCCCTCAGAGCCACCCCGATTCATTGTGGCAGGGGACCAGGCCATTAAGGGCAGCTGGGAGCTGGACCACCCCGTCCCTGCGCCAAGGCTCTCGGCTGCTCTGTTCCAGCTGTCGGCGTTCCGCACGCTCCTGTTCTCTGCGCGTGGCGAGGAAGAAGAGGTGATGGTCAACAACTACCGCCCGCTTCAGCCCCTGCTGGACCGGAAGGTCCGCTCATCCTCCCAGGCCACCAGAGGCCCCAAAGTCACTGCCTGGACAGGTAGAACTGGCTCCTAGGTGACTCCTGAATAAAAAGACAGAACGAAATCACTGCCTGGTCGATGTACTTTTCGGTTGCAAGTAACAAAAGTCACTTTAGAGACACTTAGCATGATAGGGGAAGGAACTTGGGGACACAGGGCCGTCTCAGGGGACACAAGGCAAAGCGTCCTTAGGGACCACGCAAGCCACCTTAACCCAGGTACCATGCTCAGCCTCCCAGCTCGCTCTCCTGTCCTCAGCTTGTCCACTTCCAGGGCCTCCCCAGAGTTCCCGGCATCTGGGACTGACACTCTTTGCACCCGTTCCCACAGTTCCATGGCCTTGGTGACTTAGACTAGTAAAACCTGACTCTCACAGCTCAGGAGGTCAGAAGTCAGAAGTCTGCGTGTTGATCGGGGCTGGTTCCCTCCCGAGTCTCCAGGAGAATCGTTCTCTTGCCCTTTCCAGCACCTACTATCTGCCTGCACTCTGGCTTGTAGCGCCTTCCACCACCTTCCGAAGACATCGCTGTGACCTCACTTCCATCTGGTCTCATTTCTCTGATTCTGACCCCTCTGCCTCCCTGGACAAAGGACCCTTGCGATTACGTGGTGTCCGTCAGGTAGCCCAGGATCATCTCCCCATCCCCACATCCTTGAATGGTCCCCTTTGTGGAGTCCCTGTTGCCATGTAAGATCCCACATCCCCAGGGTCCAGGACCAGGATATAGGTATCTTTATATGGCTGGGGACCATTGTTCTGTTGGCCGCAGTCGCCAGCTGTGAGACCGAGGCAGGGGGTGGCCACGAGGTGAGAGGGGCAGGAGAAGTGGACTCCACATCTCTGCTGGGACTCCCTGTGTGTCTGGGACTCTGGCTCCAGACCCAGCCCTACTGCTCTGAGGAAAGGCAGGCAGCTAGGCCAGCTGTCAGGCCCTTAAACGCCTTGCTGGGGATGCCCTGCTGTCAGCCAGGGGGACGGGAAGTGTCCTCAGTGGGGTACACTGCCTCTCCCACCACACTGACCTTCAGGCCCTGACCAGGCCGTGATTTTTGTAATTTGGAGCTTTTCCATTCACTTCCCTGCAAAGCATCCCTCACCTCACACACGCCTGTGCTCAACCATCTTGTATTGTCCCACGGGATGAAGTCGCTGCTTCCTGATTTGCTGGGATTCTTTGTTCTCAGAGGTGCATGTGGCTGGCTCCCTTTGGTTTCTCCCAAAATGGCCCCTGTTGGAGAGAGCTTCTTGACCACCCCATCTAAACAGTACCCAAGCTTGGCTCCAGTCTTTTCCCCTGTGGTTTCTTCCCCTACCTTACTGCCCCACACAGTCTGCAGTTACCTGTTCGTGGTCTGCCTCCTAGGATGCTGGGCCCCAGGATGGTCTAGGTTGTGTCCCTAGAGTCTAGAACAGAGCCTGGCATAGAACAGGCCCTTGATATGACATGAAGGAAGCAGGGCATCTTCCCACTCCTGCGAGCTCTCTTTCCACTGAAGGGCTGGGCCTACCTGAAAGACAGAGCCTTGAAACAGAGGGAAACAGGGCATCTGGGCCACGTCTTCCTGATGTCCCACCTGACCAGCCACAGGACCCTCTCACCTCCCCTGTCTAGGTTTCTTTTCTCCTAATACTTGCTCTGAAAAAAAAAAACAAAAAAATCCCAGTCCACATAGTATTTTTGCTTTAACAGCTTTAAAATGTCTTCCCTCCGGTAGAGACGCAGTTCTTCAAACAACCTAATTGTGTTATCTTGGAACATTTCCTTGTTGTCAGATAAACAATGAAAAACGGCACAGAAAAATAAGCAAATGCTAGCCCGTCTCCCAGGTACGGTGATAAACTGCACGTCCTTGGGGGAGATAAAGAACAACTGTGGCCACAAATAGCCCCCAAGATCAAAGAGAGCCGGGGTGCACGTGGTGCACTTTGGCAGGGTTCACACTTCTGTGCCATCACAAAGCCTTGGTCAAGAACGGTGTTAGCAGCCTGAAGCGGGGCAGTGTGTCCTGGCAGGACGCCACAGACACCTAGCTGCCTTCATTACTGGGGTTTGAACTCAGGGCTTCACACTTGCTAGGCTGGTGCTCTACCACTTGAGCCACTCCACCAGCCCATGTCCTTGGCTTCTTAACACACTTTTGTTTTTAAATGTAAAATCGCTGCAATGTTTCTTTATGGCTTTTTGTTATGTTTGTTGAAATATTTGTGTCTTAAACCATCAAGTGTTTGACTTCTCAAAAAGTTTATGCTATGAACGGGGCGTCGAAGCTCAGGCCTGTAAATCCTAGCTACCCCGAAGGTGGAGATCAGGAGGATTGCTTTCTGAGGCCAGTCAGGGCCAAAAAAGTTCACAAGACCCCCATCTCAACCAATAAAAGCTGGGCGTGGTGGTGTGGTGTGTGTGCCTGTCATCCCGGCTATGCGGGAATCGTAATTAGGAGGCATAAAGTGAGATCCTATTCGAAAAATAACTAAAGCAAAAAGGGCTGGAGGAGTGGCTCAAGTGGTAGCACGCCTGCCTAGCAAGTGTGAGGCTCTGAGCTCAAACCCCAGTGCCACACACGCAAAGAGGTATATGCTGTGAGAATAAAAGGTACAGTATCAAAAACGTAAACCTAGACGCGCTTAGTGACACAAAATAACAGAAACCCGAGGACACTGATGAAAATAGCACCTGTGTTCACATTGCTTCACACAGACTCCCATGGTGCCCAGCTCCCCCTCCCTCAACCCCCAGACTGTCCTGGGCTCAAGGCCATGTGCAAAGCTTTCATTTGCAGGTCAAGCATGGGTTTCATTCTGCAGAGGCCCACCCTAAGACTGAGGTGCAGGGCTGGCAGGCTGCATTTTATGATGTCATGGGTCCCACAATGACCCTTGCCCTAAAATGCGTCCCCTCTCCTTCATTGCCTGAGGACTCACATTGAGTCTTAGCAGTCTCGTCCTTATGCACACAGGAAATTCTAGACAGCTTGAAAAACTTTTACAGATCACACTTTCCAAACAGAAATCTTCCTGAAGCCCTTCGAGAGTTTCCCTCAGCTCAGAAATTAAGCCAAAGCCACAACACAGCAGTGTGGCCTGGTTCCTGCCTCTCTCCAACCACTTCCTCCCACCTCCCCAGCCTCAGGTCTCCAGCCCAGCCCCAGCTGCCGCTCCCCTCCACGGGGTGAGCCCCACTCCCCGCACCCCTTTCTGTCCAGGGCCTTCGCTTTCATCCTCAGCCTGAGTCACCTCTCCCATTTCCTTCAGAGCACGTTCCTCTGCTTGCTCTTTTCCTTCCTCTGGTTGTTTGCTCAGTGTTAGGACTGCCTTCAGGAGCCCCGCGAGATAAGGGGGTGTTTCCTGAAGGTCCCTTGTGTCTCCTCAGTGCCCGTTATGGTGGTGGGCATACAGAAAGCATTTAATAATTTTTATTGAGTAAAAACAAGAAGGAGGGAGGGAGGGAGGGAGGGAGGGAGAGGGAGAGGAAGGGGGCAGGGAAGAGGCAGGAAGGCTCCTGACACACTTCTTCCCAGAAGAGCCAGTGCTTGTCCAGGTTCAGCAAGTGGTATGGACATCAGTACAGGAAGGTCACAGGGCCACTCCGTTTTCCGGGCACCGTAGGTTGTAAAGGAGATCCTGTTTGGGGGTCCTGCTGGCCGAGAGGCTGGGCCTGAAGATTCAAAATGGAAGTGGGAAAGCAAGGCCATGGGGAAGGCCAAGCCCACGCAGCTGCTGTGCTGTCCCCTCATGACTGGTTGGTTAGGAGATGCACTGATGGCAGGCATGCCAGCACCAGGGAGGGTCCACACCACTGGACACACTCCTGGGCCAGGCTTTAGGCTCAGTGTTCTCCATATTGAACAGTTTTCAGCCCCACTGCAGATCAGGTCGCCTGGGGAAGCCAGTCCTCACTCCGAAGCCCTCAGGGCTGGGATCTAAGGAAACTGTGTAGAACGCTCAGCAAGTGACTGGGTGGAGTAGCAAGGAGGAGAGCCACGCAGCCAGTCTACGAACATCCTGTGAAACCATCCTGATTTTGGGGTTTTCTTCGGTGTTGGTGTTTGAACGCAGGGCCTACACCTTGAGCCGCTCACCAGCCTTCTTTTGTGATGGTTTTTCTCGAGATAGGGTCTCGCGAACTATTTGCCCAGGCTGGCTTCAAACCTCAGTTCTCCCGATCTTAGCTTTCCAAGTAGCTAGGATTACAGACATGAGCCACCGGTGCCCCGCTCAAACTATCCTGGTTTTAATGGAGAAACTGAGGCTTGCGTGGGAGGCTGAGAAGCCTGTCAGTCACCCTCCTCGGCGTGGGGCTAGGCAGCACATTGATCTTACCTCTAAAAAATGCAGTGACAAAGCGAAGAGAATCTTGAACCAGGCTGGGCACGGGGCTCCAGTGCTAGAGCACTTGCCTAGCAAGCTTGAGGCTCTGAGTTCAGCCCCCAGGACCACTAACTAAACAAGCAAATAAATAAAAGTTTAAAAAGTCCTGAATTTTTAAAGTACTGGAATTTGAACTCAGGGCATTGCTCTTACTGGGCAGGTGCTCTACAGTTTGAGCCATGCTTCCAGTCCTTTCTGCATTGGTTGTTTTTGAGCTAGAATCTCACTTTATACCCAGGTTGGTCTGGACCGTGATCTCCCTATTTACATTTCCCGCACAGCTGAGATGACAGGCACACACCACCACACTCAGGTCCGCCCTCCACCCGCCCTTGGGAGGGGACGGTTCTGGGGTTCAAACTCGGTGCATTGCGCTTGCTAGGCAGGCGCTCTACCACCTGAGCTGTTCCACCAGCCTATTCCCTAATCTTCATTGGTTGAGATGAGGTCTTGAGAACTTTTTGCCTGGGTTGTCCTTGAACCACAATCCTCCAGATCTCTGCCCTTCAAGAAGCTAGAATTACAGGCGTGAGCCAGCGCCCGCTCGGTCCTGTACTTTAATTCTTGAGAGAGAGCGTCTTATCAGGGACACCTCTTCCAAGGACAGCACCTGCTTGGCCATGGGTTTTATACATCACAGGCTGTCCTGCGCTGTGGAAGGAGCCAGGGTTGGGGACCAGGCCTCAGGATTTGAGCCAGGATGGAGCAGAGAGGAACCATGTGTCAACTCCCTGTGGGCTGTCCATCCCCACAGGGACCTGGGGAGTGAGAAGAAAAGGCCCAGACATCAGGGAGAGAAAGGACAGCAACTCTACCCAACAAGGACACCAGGAAAAGCCTGCAGTCACCTCCTTCTTCACGTCTCTCATTGGTTTGGCGCTTCCTTCTGATGCCTTTGCCTCCTGAAAGATGTACTTTAGTCTGCGATTCTTAAAAACCCAGGTTAGCCTGGGACACTGACCTACTCCCAGGAGGTGGACCACGCCTGGACACATTCCTACAAAGCTACAAACAACCCAGAGGAAAAGACACTGACTTCAGCCCTCAGAGCGACAGTACAAACAAACAGAAACTGACTCAGTGCCTGCCCTGAGCGGTGTCCAGACTCGAGTGACCGAGGGATGGGCTCTCACTGTCAGCTGACCGGGCTCACTATTGTCTTGGAGAATTTCTGGCCTGACTTTTAAAGTTCAAAGCTTCCTCCCTTTGCTTTTCGTTATTTTCTCGTTTTGTAAGAATACAAATGTGTGAGAACTGTTGCCTGTTCCTGGCAAAACGTCAGGTCTGCCTCTGCCTCCTTTTCCCCAGCACGTTCACAGAGATGGACCAGAACCAGGCTTCATGGAGGGGATGACAAAAGCCCAGTTGTCCTCAGGGGCTGCTGCCCGCTGCCAGCGCCCTCTCCCCATTGCCCATTCTTGCTGTCCAGGACTCCCGTCCCCTTCCTCTCCCTCCTCCCCTAGAGCACGGCCATTCTGGGGACCTGACCATTACCTCTTCTCCCCCAACTCCAGCTGCTCCTGAGTCTCTGTGTCCTTCCTGGCTTTTTCTTGTTGTTCGAGACACAGAAACACCAGGGTGTCTTGCTATGCTGGGGGAAGCACCTGTCTCTTCCTGACAGAGCTGGGCCCCTGGCCAGCTGTCTCAAAGCCGAGTTGCATGTGTGGTCCCTGTGACTGTTGGCACAAATCAGTTCTTCCCCCCTTTAACCTTCTCCTCAACCCCTGTACCTCAGCTTGCTTTCACAAGCCCTCATAACTGAAGGCAGTGAATGTCGGCCCCGATATTTTCCAAAGTAAAGAACTGAACCCTAAGCTACAAATTCTGTCTTTGCAGCTCTGAGCTCCCTTCCTCACTTGGTTATGAGGCATCCGCCCCTTGGTTCTGGGCTCAAAGCTGAGAGGCAGAGCAAAGTAGCCAAGGAAGCTACACTGTCAAACTGAGCAGCTGCTTCCAACAACACTTGGTGATCCTAGCACCACCTAGAACTGGATGTGCCATGAGCAGGGAATCTTGCAATCCAGGGCAGAGTGGAGGAGCATAGAATAGCAGCTTCAACTCACTCAAGTGTTGTGACACAAAAGCATGGCTTGTCACATTGACGCTAAGCAGGAGCCATGCCTGGTTCCCATGTCTGTGAAAATGTCAAATGTACATCAACAGGAAAAACATGTTCTGCTTCCCCCACACCTAAGACGTGTTCACCAGCCAGGTGCAGTGGTTCACATCTGTAATCCCAGCTACTCAGGAAGTAGAGGCAGGAGCTTCAAAAGCTCAAATCCAGCCCAGCGAAGTTAGCAGCGAGACCTTATCTCAAAAACAAAATACCAGTGACTCACGCCTGTAATCCCAGCTACTTGGGAGGTTTAGATGGGGAGGACCGACGTTCTCGAGACCCTATCTCAAGACCCCATCTCCAAAATAACCAGAGAAAAGAGGACTGGAGGTGTGGCTCAAGTGGTAGGGCCACATGCATGCTTTGCAAGCGTGAAGCCCTGAGTTCAAATCCCAGTCCCACAAAACAAAACAAAAAAAGAACGACAGCATTGGAGATTTAGACTGAAGTTTTTTTTTTTTTTTGAGGGGAGTCGAGATTAATTCCTTTGTCAGAATTTCCCGCATCCATTTGGGAATCTTCCTTTAGTAGCACTGAAACATTTCTGAACTTGGAGGTTATTTCTAAGCAATATTTCTAAGATATATGCTGATCCTTTTTCCTGAATTCTGGAAATTCAGAGAGGGCTGCTTCCCCTGACACACATGCTCTCAAACACAAACCCAAATCAAACGTGCAGCCATCAGACGACAGGTGCCCCCATGCAGGAGGGCCTCGCATCAGAAAGACAGGTTTCTTAATCACACACACAACTTCACACCAATTTGACATCCCGCAGCATTTAGTGAGCAATCAGAGCACCAGGCAATTGGGGTGTATCCAAGAACAGAAGGACAAAACCCTGCTCTGGCCCCACGGACGCTGCATACTGCAGTGAGTCTTTGAAACCCCATATGTGGTAAGCATGCGTGGAGCACATGGGGATGACCAGCAAGGGAAAATGGCGGGGCTGAGGCAGGGGAAGCTGCCTGAGGGGACACCTGAGCTAAGATCTGAACAGGCAGAGAGAGCAGAGTGGCCAGTGATGTGGCAGATGAAAGGGGACCCAATGTGGGAGACCCAGGGACTTCACTCTGGGGTGAGGACTGGGCCACGGAGCATGGCGGTGCTTCACTCAGGATCTCAAAGGGAGCAAGCCACACCTGCAGGCGTTGCCAGCGAAGGACTGCATTCTGGAGATGTCATTGCAAACTACCTGCCCTGCTGGGGGGACGAGAGGAAGTCAGGTTGAAGCCAGGTGTTTGGGCCACCTGCGATGGAGAAGGTTTGTGGGAGGAAGGTGGAGAATTCTGGACAAGGTAAAGATCTGTTCTTCAAATCTTCAACACCCTGTCTTGGGTGCACTACATGTTTTTGGTTTGGATTTTTTTTTTTTTTTTTTTGTGGTGGGACTGGGGTTTGATCTCAGGGCTTCACTCTTTGCAGAGCAGGTGCTCTACCCCTTAAACCACACCTCCAGTCTATTATGCTCTGGTTATTTTTGGAGATGGGGGAGTCTCATGAACTATTTGTCTGGGCTGTCCTTGAACCTGGATCCTCCTGGTCACAGCCTCCCAAGTAACGTCACCGGTGCCTGGCCGGATGCTCTAAGTTTTGAGGGCCACATATCTAATCACAGCCAATGAGGCTCTGGGTGGGGGACAGGACCCTTCCTGCCTCTTTCAGCTTCTGGGGTCACCGGCATCTTTGGTGTCCCTTGGCTCGAGGCTGTGTCAATGCATCTCACATGGCTTCCCTCTGGGTGTCTCTCTTCACACACTGTCCTAAGGAGGATTGCAGGTTATGCTACTCCAGCATGATTTCATCTTAACTTTCCACATCTTCACTGGCCACACTCCGAGGTCCTAGAGGCTGAGCTCAGCCGCCACGAGCAGGCTGGGGCAGGAGCCCTGACCAGGACGAACCTGTTCCATGAGGTGCAGGACAGACACCGAGAACCAAAGCCTGATTCCCGGAACTCTGGTGAGGAAGCCACACTGAGCCCCAAAGTCTCCACAGCCACCCTTTGGCTTGTCCTCCTGGCTTTTGGGGTGCCCCCCAAGCCCAGGTGGGAAGGACCGAGGGGCCTAGCCTGGCCTAGGCAGTCAACATCTGGGATGGTCAGCCGTGGCCAAAGACAGACAGGACCCTTAACACTCCAGGCTGCTGGTGGGGGCAGGAGGTGCTCCCTAAGGTAGGGAGTCCAGTGTTTGTAGGAGGGAGGAAAAGGGAGTGTGTACAGTAAGCAAGATGGATGCAGTTCCAGGGGACGCTGGCTGGGACACAGACTCCCCACTGTGGAGACCACTCCTCATGGTCCACCAGGGCGCAGGGAGCATGGGCGGCCAGTGGCTGCTCTCTCTCAGGTCCTTGGTCCTCACAATGGGAAGAAAGTCAGAGGCAGGCTTGGGTGGTCAGCTGGTGGCTGCTGACCATAGAAGATGTGTTTCTGGTGGTGACAGGGGCACTAGTAGCCACTCATGGGTGGGGGTCTCCAACACAGACTCCTCCACCACCCAGGGGTGAGAGGTTGAGGTCTCTCTGCTTCACAGAAGGGGAAGCTGAGGCTTAGAAAACCAAGGGAGTCAATAAACTAGCAAGTGGCAGAGGTGGGATTTGAACCAGGGCGTGCGGCTCCAGGCCTGCACTCCTTTTACAGCTCACACACCATTTGAAAGCATTCAGTTTGCTCAAGATGTACGCCGCCACCACCTCAGTGAGAAGCTGCTCCCAGGAGCGGCCACTCCCGCGTCCCTTCCCAGCCCTAAGCACATCTGCTTTCAGGGATTTGCCTGCTCTGGACATTTTGTATAAATAGGATCCCACCTTTCTGATAGCGTCAGCAAGGCTATAGTTGGGGGTGTGGCTGAGAACATTTGACCTCCACCAGGCTGGACATCAGCCCTGCGCCTGAAACACAGGCACGCTCATTTTCATAACCTGAGAGGACATGCAGCCTTGATGACTTCTAACTCTGCCTCTCGCTCTCACACGGCAATTCCAGGGCATGGGTTTCATCTGCAGTCGTGGGACTGTTTAGCATTCCCATCCACGTGATCTTCAGGAAATGGGCTAAACTCTCTGGGCATCGAATTGGGAGCCAGAGAACCCTCCAGAGATGGCCACGATCTCTCTTCACAGGGCGGAGGCTTTTGTATCCCCAAGAGAGGTGATAAAGTTTGCAAAGGGCCTGCAGGATGAAATGTGGGTCTTGCTTAATCAGAGTCTATGTGTTTGTTTGTTTGTTTTTTGTGGTGCTGGGATTTGAACTCAGGGCCTACACCTTGAACCACTCCACCACCCCTTTTTTTATAATGGGTTTTTTTGAGATAGGGTCTCACGAACTATTTGCCCGGACTGGTTTCGAACCTCGATCCTCCTGATGTCTGCTTCCTGAGTAGCTAGGATTACAGGCATGAGCGACAGGCAGCAGCCTGTCCATGTTTGTTAACCGGTTACTGGGACTGAGGCACGATGGTAGCAGCAGCAGCAGAGCCGGGATGAAGAACCCACCTGGATCTGCACCAGTGTCTCCGCCACTCATTTCTCCAGGGACCACTCAAGGGACCAACGCCTGAAGCACTTTCTAGGCTTCACCAGCCAGAGGCTCAGCATGGGGCCTGTGCGCGGGGACTGCCCACCTTTGGAGCACACAGACAGGAGAACTAGCTGCGGAGCAGGCGAGTGTGGCTTCTGAAAACAGCTCTCCAGGAGAAGAAGGGACACCTGCCATGTTGGCGGCCCCGTGGCTGAGAACAGGCAGAGCAGGGAGTCGCACCCTAGGCAGGCCGCAGCAGGCCCAGGCTCCTATTCAGTATTGGCGGAGTAGATGACTTTCCTGAGGAAAAAGGCGTTGAGAGAACAGATCCCTGCAAGGATGATGAAGTTCCAGTCAGCTCTCTCGGAAAGCTGCAGCTTTGGAGCAACAAGAGGTCTCAGGTCACAAGCAGGGAACTGCTCATCCCCCCTTTCCGTCTGTGGCCGCCTGGCCCTCCACGGCTGCTGCCTCCAACAGGACATCTGGTTAGAGAGGTGACCTGCCAGGATCTGCTCTGCTCTGGAAGATGTCAAAACAGCCCTAAGAAGGAAGCACCTGTTACTACTCATCTACAGATGGGGAAACTGAGGCATGGGTCTGCTTGGTCACACTGCTTGGGCCTCCTTCTGGAGCCCTGGGTCGCTCTGTGGCACTGGAGTTGGTCCTGGGTTCCTGCCAGATAAAGCAAGGTGGAGGGTGGGAGGTGGGGAGCATGAGAAACAAGGACAGCAATTTACAGATGGTACGTCAAAGCCAGCCCACCTTCCAGCAAGGCAGAAAATTGCTCCAGGGTTCTATTTTGCAAGTGCCCTTGTCCCCAGCTCCAGAAACAATAGACTTACAACAGCCTGGGGGAGGTTCCTGCTTCCAGCCTTTGGAAAAAAGCAATCCATTTCAACTGATTTCAAGGCCACACAGTGCTCCCTGGGTGATGGAGCCAAACTTCCTCTTTCCCAAGGTCAGAGTTATCCAAGTTTGTTCCTCCACACTAAGGAGCAAGGACTGTCCTGCTCTTTGCAGGGGTCGGAAACCAGGGCTGAGCGTTCAGAGGAAAACACACACTGCTCACTTGCTCCTTGGCTGGATTTTCTTCCAAGCTTGGGGACCTGGAAAATGGGATTTTAAAAACGATTACCAAAGTAAGAGGAAGAAAGTTTAGAAACAACTGAAAAATGGAAGAAGCGCCCCTTCGGTAGAAGTGTGGCTAACTCTACACGCTGAAGTCCCCTCCCACCTGCCTCTGCTATCCACAATCTGGAGTTGGATGTGACGGCTCAAGTCTGTAATCCCAGCTACTCAGCAGACAAAGATGGGGCATCATGATGTGAGACCAGCCCCAGTGAAAAGTTCATGAGACCCCCCCCCATCTCAATCAATGGCTGGGTGCAGTGATGTGTGCCTGTCATCCCAGCTACAGGGGAACTGTAAATAGGAGGACTGAGATCCAGGCCTATCAGGGCATAAACCACAAGAATAACCAAAGCAAAAAAGGCGGACACCTGCCTAGAAAGTGCCAGGCCCTGAGTCCAAACCCCAGTCCCACCAGGAAAAAAAAAAAAAAAAAAGGCTCTGGATATCATTTGACAATACCATAAGAGAGCCTACACAGAGAGGCTCCCCCTTGATTGTCCATGTCCAGCCATCCTGGGGTCCCAGGGCCACAGAGCCTTGACCGGCTCCTAGGAGAGAGAGACCTCTTTGGTTGTTGTTTACTAAAAGGGGCTGTCATGGCCAGAGATGTAACTCTGAAGCAGGCTGTGTAGTGACCCCACCAGGTCACTACAGACCCACCAGGACCATTAGCTACTCAAAGGCCCTTCTCCCCTGACCCTACTCCTGCCACCTGAGGAAAAGAAATTACTCCAAATCAACAGTTTCCCAGACCTCAAAAAATAGATGTCAGAACACCCCAGTGGTCCCAAGCAGAGCCTCAGACTTGTACACCCTGTTGTTTCAGTAATGGTTATTTAGATTCTGTTCTACCACGTGGAGAGAGTGGCTCTTGCCAAAGTAAACACGCTGGATATTCTGTTTATTTGCAATATCGAATTCTATGTTTAAGCTATAATAAATAGCTATGCAAGCCCAAAACAACACATATTCTTATTGCTCAGAAGTGGGATTGCTAGCCAAAGGGGACACATGGTTTTAAGACTTTTGATAGAAAACTCTTAAGTTCGCATCTATAGAAAGGTCCAGTTGTCCTCGCCAGCTTGTGTGAGACTACTCCACACTTAATAAGTCACTCACTGACCAGCTGTGGAGACCACTATCAAAGTATCCATTTGGACCAGAAGGGTTGAATTGCCTGTTTAAGCTGCTGGCGAGATCGCCACTAGATGGCGCTCTTTGCAAAGATTTCAGAGTCTCAGCCGTCAGGAAAGGAATTCAGGGAATTGATGGAACTTCAAGAGAACTTTGGGATAGACAGGCACCAAAGCAAATTTGGAACTTACCCTATGAAGTGGCAGGGTAACAGCCATGGGGCTTTGGCATTTTGCCCCCCTTCCTGTACATCTTGTTTCCTACGACCCAGCTTCCAAAGCACCAACCACTGCAACTGTCCCTGGGCACCTTCTGTGCACATAAGGCTCCCTCCACCTTCCTTGTTTAATTCTCACGCTTCCGAAACTGAGGGTCCAGGACCCGCCCCAGGAAAGCCATGTGGACCTGCCTGGCTCTCCATGAGTGGCTCTCTTGGCCTCTTGCAGTGTCCCCGGCTCATTCTGGTTGTGATTTGACATACCCCTGTACCATTGGTAGGCACCTCTCTGTGTGGTTGAAATCAAAGCTCCACAAGATACTCACTGTTGTCCACCTGCAAAGAGGACATGCCTTGCAGGTGTCCGCAGCATGGAGGTGCTCGGGACCTCCCCTTTCAGCTTTGCCAAATGGTTGTCTTACTTGGGAAACCAAAACACAGGTTGAGATTGTCAAATCTTACCTACTATGAAGGATAGAAAGAAAAGCTGAAAAGTCTGAAGGTAAATAAGACACAGGTAGGTTGACAGATTGTTTAAAAGGATCCTGGGAGTGGGGTGAGCAAAGGGTGGGGTTTAGCTCACCTGTTGGGGAGATGAGTAACATAACTGCTGAATGGCTCAAAGAATGGGTACAAGAGCCAGGTGCTGCTAGCTCATGCCTACAATCCTAGCTAATTGGGAGGCTAAGATCAGGAGGATTGGGGTTTGAGGCCAGTCCAGGCAAATAGTTTGTGAAATCCCATCTCCAAAATAACCAGAGCAAAATGGACTGGAGGTGTGGCTCAAGTGGTAGAACACCTACTTTGCAAGCTCAAAATCCTGCATTCAGACCCCAGTCCCACCAAAAAAAAAAAAAAAAAAAAGACTGGGAATAGGACTGCCCCATTAGAAGTTACCCACTGACATCTTCGCCAGGGCTTAGTGAGTTAGTGGACGTCTTCTGCCCTCTGAAGTGATAGTGTGAGAAATCAGAGGGGAGAGCTTTGTAAATCTTCCCTAAGCCAACATAGGGTACTGGGAGTTAATGTAAGTTACTGTTGGTGTGACCTTCCAGCTCCTCTGCTTCTGGCTGCTTGGGCTGCATTTCAGACATTTCAGGGGCTTTCCGTTGCAGGTGAGTGACCTGCATACTGGGTAGGGGGTCCAGAATGACATGCTTTGGCAGTCCTTGACTGAACAACCCCGTGATGGGGTTCCAAGACCATCCTGGGCATCCTTGGCTGCAGCTAGAGCTCCAAGGATGGAGTTATTTGTGCATCAAGAATCTGGAGTCCACAGAAGCATCTGCTTGGTGCACTGTGTTGCTGTAGACTCTGCATTCCGACAGATGACAGAGTGGTGTCCGGGAACTAAGCCCACCCCCCAAAAATACTCCCCCATCCTTCTGTTTAGTGAGCTTTCCTAAGAAGCCATTAGGGCAGACCAGCAGAGGGGATGGAGATGACTGGGGCTTCTGTACCTAAGATGCCCCCTGGCATTTCCTAAGGATGACAGGCTAGCCCCTTTACCCCGCGGCTTGCTTTGGAAGCCCCCAGATAGATTTGGGGTAGGGTGCTTGAGGGGAAATCCCCATCTTGTTGGCGTAATGGAGCTTAGGCAGATAGATTCTGGGTTCTCCACAGCCTCTGTTCCTACTTCTCAAAACCTGGTGCCCCAAACTGGGAGCCTTTGGCAAGAGTCCCCTTGGGATAAAGTGGGATTTCTGAGTCCAGGAACAGGCGCCGAAGGTGGCCTGATCTTCCCAAGCTCTCTGAGCTGGTGGATCACCCGCTGTTGTGGTTCTGCAGGCCAAAGCTGCACAATGAGCTCCCCACTCCTCTTCCCATACTTCCCAAGTACCAGGGTTGAGAGAATGGTAGGGACTGGGGTGTGTCCTATCATATCAGCCCATCTGGGATGTGGACTGGTTTCTCATCAGGGGTTGGGCAGGCGTCCCACACCCCACGCTCCACCCTTCCCGTGCTTGGCCCCAGGCAGGTCCTGTGCACCGCTAGCAAACAGCTGAGCTGGGGAAGGCAGAGTGCAAGGAAGAGGAGCGTGTCCTGTCCATTGGGCCACGCAGCGGGCCCCGCACGTAGGATGGGCTACGGCGACACGGAAGCTGGTGAGGAGGTCACGGTGTCTACCAGCGCAGTGGGGCCTGGGCTTCCACAGCTCAGCAAGATGCTGATCCCGGTTAGCTTCAGCCTGACGCTCCACGTGCTCTTAGGGGGCGGAGCCCTGTGAGGGGCCGAGCCTAAATGGGGCGGGGCCTGTCGGCGCGGACCAACTGCAGCGTCGGACGGGGCCTTGCGTAGCGGGTGCAGGGCGGTGACCGGCAGAGCCTTTGCGGTATGGGCGGGACCTGTCTGGGGGGCGGAGCCTGTCAGGACTGACCAATGGCGGCGGTAGCGGGCGGGGCCTGGTGGCGGGTAACTGCCACTGTGGGCGGGGCCGGCGAGCACCGGGATAAAGGCAGCGCCGGGCCGCGCGGACCCAGACGCAGCAGCTTGGGGGCGCGCAGTGCCCTCCTCGGCCGCGCGCGTGCCTCGTGTTCAGGCCCGGCGAACCGGCACGGCGAGCATGGCGGGCGCGGGCGTGAAGCGGCGCGCGGCAGCAGCCCCGGCGGCCACGGAGGAGGAGCGGCAGGCGCGGGAGAAGATGCTGGCGGCGCAGCGCGCGGAGGGCGCGGACCCCGCGGGCGCGGGCGCGGGCGGGGGCGAGGGCGTGACCCTGCAGCGCAGCATCACGCTGCTCAACGGCGTGGCCATCATCGTGGGCACCATCATCGGCTCGGGCATCTTCGTGACGCCCACCGGCGTGCTCAAGGAGGCCGGCTCGCCGGGGCTGGCGCTGGTGGTGTGGGCCGTGTGCGGCGTCTTCTCCATCGTGGGCGCGCTCTGCTACGCCGAGCTGGGCACCACCATCTCCAAGTCCGGCGGCGACTACGCCTACATGCTGGAGGTGTACGGCTCGCTGCCCGCCTTCCTCAAGCTCTGGATCGAGCTGCTTATCATCCGACCCTCCTCGCAGTACATCGTGGCGCTCGTCTTCGCCACCTACCTGCTCAAGCCGCTCTTCCCCAGCTGCCCCGTGCCCGAGGACGCCGCCAAGCTCGTGGCCTGCCTCTGCGTGCGTGAGTACTGGACCGGCCGGGGCGGGGGGCGAGCAGGGGGCGGTCCCCTGTCCCTGCATCCTGGGACCCCTGCATCCTGGAGCGCGCATTCTCTACATCCCGGATCCCGCCTCCCGGCATCCCCACCAGCGCCTGGACCATCCCCGAAGTTCTAGGCTAAGATCTCTGGCTCCAGAACCCACGTGCGTTCCATTCATTCGTGTACACTCCCCCCCCCCGGACCCCCCCTCCGTCCCCGCAGTCCCGGAAAGAAAGACCTAGGGACTCTGACCCCCAGCGGGCATTTCGTTTTCCCACCTAATCCATTAATGCTTAAGCTGTTCTAGCCCGCGCCAGTCTTCTGGGCAGGCTGAGCAATACTCCCTGCCTCTTGCAAGGAAGGCACCACGTGGAGTGACTGAACAGTCAGTTTCCTGTTTCAGCTTCAGTTGCCGACAGCTTGCTAAGAAGGCAGTTGCAGTTAAGGGGAAAAAAAAATTTTTTAAAGCCAAAACCACCATTTCTGTTCCCCAAAACGGCCTGCCAGGAATGAGGCTGACTCCTAAGAAAATAGTATTAAAGTTGTACTGGTAGGTGAGGGATTGAGGCTGAATAGCAGTTTGGGATACCCTAAAGGCTGCCCAACAGAAAGAGACCAGAGATTGCTTGCAGACCAAATCTGTGTGTATTGGGGGTGGGTGGGCTTGGGGAATCCCAAGTGGTGCCAAGAATCAACTGTGGGGCACAGCCCTTCTGTAAGTGGGCACAGTGCTAGCAGGCCAGGAAGGAGGGTTGCTTTGTAAGACAGTTTTCTTGTGGGATTTCAGGACTTTAAAAAAAAAAAAAACAAAACTTGAAGCAATTCCCACATGATCATTTTTTTTTTTGAGGCTCTTCGCAATTTCCCAGATTGTCCTGTGGCTACCCTTGAACTTGTCTTGCTTCCAAAGTTTACCCTGGAGCTCTGGGCATCCAAGACATTAAGAGCTACCACTTGGTTAAGGGTTGCCTGAATCTCAATAGTGCATACAGGTACAGGCTAATAGGGCTACGCTTAGAGTTTTGGGTCATGAACTGTGAAATTAGGGGTCTGTGTAATTGGTTACCCGGAGTGGATTCTGACTGGCAGTACACGTTGGTGCTGTTGCGACTTTTGGTCTTGTATCCCGTCAAGTACACTGTGTACTACTTAAGAAGTACCAGTGGTTTGGCTGCCTGAGATCCAAAGCCTTCTGAGGCTGGCTTACGATCCACACAAGATGAGGGGGTCTTCATGCTGTGGGACTTGACATCCAGAAACTGTTGGGTTCCTATCTATCTAGGAATGCTCACAGCAGTGGGTGGTCTGTGGGAGGGCAAAAGCCTGTGGCCTCTGATCGGCCTGTGGAGATGAGGTTTTCTTGGAATGACCACTGGACTTTGAAGAAAGGAACTCTTGTCTGGGAGAATTGTAATTGTCCAGTTTTCATCATTTCTAAGTACTAAATGTTGAGGCCCAGTAGGGAGCACAATGGGTAGTATCTTTAAAGGGCTTGCCTGTAGACTTCGGAAGGTGCAGAGAGCTATAGCAGAAGTTAGGATGGAGGGTTTTCTAGTGTCTTCTGACTAATAAGCAAATACAGGATCTTACAGATGTACACAAAGCAAGCATGAGGGCCACATTCGTCCTCCTCCCCTGCACGGTGGCTAACAGTTTGTGCTTCTGGAGCGTTTTATGCTGTTGATGTGTGGTGCTTATTCTCTTAAAATCTCAACATTATCACAGTGTACCACATGTTCTTCACCTTTTAAGTCTTTCCACATCAGCACACAGGTGGCTCCTGCTTTTCAGCTGCTCAGCACCACTTCACTTTGGTCCCCAGCAAGCGGGCTGAGCATTGGGAATCCCGCTTTGAGTGTCTGGCTCAAGGATTTGTGGATTCGAAGTTGATAGCCACAGGGCCTTTCAGAGGCTGTGCCAAGCTTTTACTCATAGATTTGTTTTCTTTCCTGATTTTTTTTTTTCCCTTGAGACAGGCTCTTCCTGTCGCAGCCTCCCAAGTGCCGGATTTACAGGCATAGCCACCATACCTGACTCCTATCCATGGATTTCTTTTGTGATACATCCTTTATGGCCCCTATAGGGAAAGCCTGTGGGTGCGTTATGGGATGGGAAGACCTTGGTCCACCCTCAGGGGCTGCAGAGGAGGACTCCCCCACATCCCTTTCTGCCTTGGGGCCACGCTGTGCATCAGTCCCACAGCTGTTTCTCTGAACCACTCACGTGCACCATACCGCCTTTGGTGTTGGAACAAGGATTTTCAGTAACAGAAAGGGTTGGACTGTGCAGGAGAGCCTATCTAGCACCTGCTAAGCGGAAGGAGCCATGATGAACTGCTTGGAGAGGGGGCCAGTCTGGGGAGTCAGGAGGACCCTGACTGGCCCTCAGGCTGCTGGAGGCACAGGCTCAGAGAAGGGCTGCAGTGTCTCTGCTGGACAGGATGACCCCTGCAGGGTGTGGGAAAAGCCCCTTGCATGGGGCCATGAATACCATCCCAGGCAGGTGGACACTGCTCCCCAGGAGAGTTTTAATGCATGTCAGTGATGGCCTGTAAAGTGAGCTTTCTCAGGAAAGAGGTGCTACTCCTGGCACAGCCAGCTTCCAGGTCTGCCTCTCTGGTGGTGTGACTCTGGCACCTCAGGAAAGGCCCACAGAAGGCTCAGCTTCCATAGCACAGTTCTCATTCTGCTAGCTGGTGTTTTCAGCCCTCTAGGCCTGTCCCTCTCGTTTCTTTTGGTGTGAAATGGCTTGGCCTCAGGGTGTGGAGTTGTCCTAGTAAAAGAAACCCCCTTCCCATGGGTCTCCTGTAGGAAATCTAGAGATGAGGCCGTCACACAGGGGTCTTGGGTGTGTTTGTTGGTCCATCTGTGGAGGTGAGGGGTCTAGCTTCCTACACCATGTAGAAAGTGAGTGGGAATTGGTTTGGGCTGCTTGTTTATTGCTTAATGAAACCTTGATAGTGTTTACTTGGAGTTCAAGTGGTGCTGGATTTTATCAGCAGAAGTCACACAGACCAAGCTGAGATTCTGGCTTGGCCCGGATTTGACCAGGCACTTATCTAATCTTACTGGGCCACGGCTCTCTGTGAGGTGGGTACCTCGCTCTCTGTGAGGTGGGTACCTCGGAGTATTGCTGAGTGCATGCACAGCAGCCTGCCCAGGGCAAGTGCACTGTGAGTGGCCACCATCTGCTTTCCCTCCAGGGGAAGCCTTTAGGAAGAGGGGTCTGAGCCGCCTCACTGCTCCCTCTGCCATGTGTCACTTACCCAAACCTGTGGGTGTCAGGGAGATGGCCTGATTGTTCTGTAACATCAAAGGCAGGAGTCTCCCACCCTTTTCCTGATGGGTGGAGGATGGGACCCTGCCCATTGTGGTAGCCACCAGGACTTGCTCACTGTCACAGACCAGGCCATCCTACATCCTTGAAGAACTCTGGTCTGGCAACTGAGGCACTTACGGGGGCCTTCTCAAGAGAGGTGGTGCTGGCTTGCTGGGGTTCCCTAAGGCCAGGTAGCTTACCCTCCTGTCCCTCACCTAGTGTGCATCTGGGGACTTGTAAACTGAGCTATCTTCCACCTGATGTCAGATCAGGAGCAGTGCAGCTCTGTTTCAGGAAATCGTGGGGGACCGTGTGGGCCTCCGTTAAGTTGCGGCAGCCCAGCCTGGGTGTTGGTGAGGATTTATTTGATTTGCAACACATTCTGTTCCCTTCTAACCTGGAGCAGCCCCAGGACCTGCTTGTTGAGCAAAAAGAAGGAAAGAGAGGAGAGAAGCCAGAGGAGACTGCCAGGCGCCTCCCTTCCTCTGCAGCTCTGGGCTACAGGGTGTGACCCACCCATGAAGCTAGTGTTAGCCCGAATTGGGGTGGGGTGGGGGGAGGGAATGAATGATCTGGATGGGGAAATCTGCTTGCCCAGCCCTTTCTCAGAAGGCTGGGGCACAAGATGGGTCTTGATGGCTGCCGGCAGCTGACAGTGACCAGGGAGTCGGGAAATGTGCTCCCGCCCCATTTCCAAGCTGCCTGCTGGTGTTCTTCCACCTAGAAAGACCACTACAGGCCTCACTCCTCAATCTGGACACGTCTAGCAAGGCCTAGGTGAAACCCAAGTCAGGTTGGAGGTTTCTGGGCCCTGCTCTCTATCATAGCTGGGATCCTGGCTGAGTGAGGCAGAGGCTCCAGTGTTTCCAAGGCCCAGCATCTTGAGCTGTGAGTCAGTGCAGCCGACAGCCTGGCAGTTGGCCCTGAAGTCTGCTTTCCAGCAGACATGAAAGTGCAGCCCTCCTGAGAAGGTCTCACCAGTCACGGGATCTGGGGCTAAGGCACAGTGGCTCACAGCGTGTGACCCCACGACAGCTGGGGATGAGGCGGGCACTTCTCACCCTTTCTTTCTGGGTCACAGGCCCCTTGGGTAATCCATAGCACGTGCAGGATCTCTGCCCAGAAATGCGTGCCAGGAGCGGGTGACTTCCCAGACCTGAGGCCCAGGCCTAGGCAAGCGTTCTGAGCACACTGCCCTCAGCCCAGCACACATTTGGCTTCTTCTCACATGCACTCTGCCCTAGGACTAACGTTGGTGTTACCATCCTCGTCTTACAGCTGGGGAAACTGAGGAAGAATTAGACTGGGAGCTCAGATCTGGAGTACCTGCCTCTGCACTGACCACTGTTGTCAGACCCGACCTGGAGTGACCTCGGTCTCCAAGTCCATCGGCTGGGGCAGGAACACACGTAGATCAGAGGTTCTTCTGTGTTCTGGACTCCCCACAGTGGAGAGCTGACCCTCTGCAAGGAGTTGTCTGGCCATCTCTCATCTCGTTGCCATCTCCACTGTGCACATGGGCTTCAGGAGGACTGTCCAGAAAACCCCCTGGAACTCCTCCTCCTGGGATGCAGGATTTGGCAGCTCCAGTAGGCATGACCCTTCCTGGAGCCTCCTGGTTTTCTGTCCATGAGGAGCTGCCCAGAGCACCCTCTAGCCTCTGCTCTGCTTCCTTGCCTGCCTCTTCTGAGTCCCCTGGCGGCGCCCCCTTTCCCTTTACTTCTTTGACCCAACAGGTCCATCCTTCAGTATCCAGAACTCTCACTTTGAAAGGCTTGCTTTGCAGGTAGCTGGCAGCACCTGTGTGTGGCAAGGCGGTTGGGAGTCTGATGGGCATTTCCCTGATCTCCTATCCATCAGACCTGCCCCCAGGCAGGATGTGCTGTGCCCAGCCCTCCCATCCTGTGCTGGGATTTGCCTGCTATGTGAAGAGTTAGCTCTGATTCCCACTGGGCCTGGTGTTTGCAACCCAATCCACGCTGAGTCACCCTGACCTTGGGGCTGGCCGGCATCTGTCACTCTGAGCTGCAAGAATAGGGCTGTGGCTAGCCCAGCATTTTGACTCTCCTTGAGCTGCTCATAGTCAGTGTGGGACCTGCCTTTGGCTCAGACTTCAGGTCCTGCACCAGGTCAGGCTGCAGGGGCTTTGTCTTTCCCAGGTTCCCTTTGTGGGACTTGCCAACCAGAATTGACTGGGAGAACCCAGAGCTGCTAAGAAGTTCTGAGCCAGGCCCAGGCTCTGTCCTTTGAGTTGTATGACCTGGGGCTGGGTGCTTGGTCTTTCTGGGCCTGTGGGTCAGAGCCAGGAGCCCAGGGCAGGGTGCAGTGGTGGTCAGCAGCACAGCAGGAACTGAGCAGGGAAAGGACGGAGGGGTGGGCAAGCCTGGTGATGGAGTGGCTCGAGGGGAGGTTGGGCCAGAGCCTCCTAGAGTGACAGCATCCCAGCTTTGCCACTATGACCAGAGGCTCCCTCAGCCCAGGAATGTACCCTGGCTTCCTTAACTGTACCTGCAGGGTTTTGGGTGGGGAGAGGCCTCAGACTGTGTTTTTGTTCTTGTTTTGTTTGGTTTTGTTTTTTCGGTTGGACTGGAGTTTGAACTCAGGGCTTTGTGCTTGCAAAGCAGGTGCTTCACCACTTGAGCCACACCTCTAGTCCATTTTGCTCTGGTTATTTAGGTTTTGGTGTTTTTGGTTTTTGGTACTGGGGTTTGAACTCAGGGCCTACATCCTGAGCCACTCCACCAGCCCTTTTTTTGTTCGAGAACTATTTGCCTGGGCTGGCTTTGAACCGTGATCCTCCTAATCTCTGCCTACCCAATAGCTAGGATTACAGGCATGAGGCACAGGCGTCCAACCTGCTCTTTCTTTCTTTTCTTTCTTTCTTTTGATCTTGCCCTTGATATTGTGGAGATGGGGTCTCACGAACTATTTGTCTGGGCTGGCCTAGAACCTCGATCCTACCAGTCTCTGCCCTCCAGGTAACTAGGTGTTACCCACTGGTATCTGGCTTTTGGACTCTGTTCTTGATAGCGACACCTACCCCATGCACAGGTTGTGTACTGGTAAGGCCCCAAAGTACCCCGCCTGGATGTGAGCCAGTCATGGGCTAGGAAAATGAGGATTGGAAGTCCCTGCCGAGTGGCCAGGGCCTGGGAGTGGGATTTAGGTGACCTGGGTGTCCTCTGCTGTGTGACTTTTGGCAAGTTGAATAACTTCTGAGTTCCATTTACCCCACTAGCAAATGGGGGTGTTGGATCCTGTGACTGGAGCAAGTTTTCTCTGCTTTTTTTTCCTTTTCTCTCTCGGTACGTGGGATTGAACCCAGGGCCACGTGTATGTTGGGCTACCCCCACCCGTTTTGTTTGTTTTGTTTTTTCTTGATGAGCTTAACTTTTGGAGGAACAAGGGTGCCCAGCATACTGCGTGTTGGGGCTCTGCTTTTAGCTGATGACGGAGACTCGTTATCACTTACACGCACCGTGTCATGTCCTCTGAAGATAACAGTGAGCAGGCTGGTGCTCAGGTGCCAGGAAGCACTTGTGCGTGTTATTTCATAAGTGCTTGGAGGTGTCCTCTTTATGGAGGAGGAAGCTGAGGCCCATGGTCACATGGCCTGTCAGAGCTCAGTTCTGATTCAGAGCCGCAGAGTGGGGGCCTTGTAGGCACCTGCCCACCGGGTACTCTCTTCAGAAGGCCTGGAGAAGGATGTTCCTGTTCAGGGCTTTCCTCCTCTGCCCAGTATCATTAAACCCACCCCTCTCTAGCCCATCTTGGAAGGCTGTTCACCCCTGCAGTTGCTGATGTCTCCCACAGGGCCAGGGGAACTGTGTAGGGGCCAAAACTCAAAACAGGTGCCGCCAGCCCCATTCTTGTTTCCACAGTCCTTGGGGGGATGGGTGGGCAGAACAGCTGGGAAACCTGCCCAGGCTGCAGGCCACACCTCTCTCTCTGAGGTGTGTGCATGGCCAGAGGGAAGTCCCAGGCTCATCTGACCAAGCCCAAAGCCCAGCCCTGGATCTAGCTGCTTCCCTTTCCTCTGCCTTCAAGACTACTAGAGTCCTGACTTCCCCTGGTTGGGAGTGGGGAATGGGGAGGGAACTTAGGAAGGGGCACCTTGAGATGTCACCTGAGTGTCTGAGTTGGTGCCCAGGACCAGCCACCCAGCGTGTGCGTGTGTCCAGTGGGGTGGGGGTGGACAGGGTTCCCAGCCCTGCCTGGTCAGAAGCTCTGGGAGCTCAGGCTGTTTGTACCAGTGCCTGGGCATTGGAGTCGAGTGTGGGCAGGGTTGTCCTGCCCCCGTCGCTGGTGGGAACAAGAGACTACGAGGTAGGAAATGGATCGGTGCTTTGAGGGCTAAGCAGAGGTTGGGTGCTAACCCTTCAGGGGCCCAGGAAGGAAGTCATATGTTCATCAGGCCTGTGGCCCTGTGTGTGCTGGACAGATTCAGGTGATGCCGATTGCAGCCTGGACCCAAGTCTCAGGCCAGCGGTGGTAAGCTGGTGCTGTTCTCTGGCTCAGTGACAGCTGCTGTGCTGGGTGTGCCCTGAGGACCAGGCCAGCCATGCTTCCTAGAACCCGTGAAGCTTGCTGGCCACTTCTTTGTCCTGACTCAGGGAGACAGTGTTGCTGTTGGCAAAGCCTGGGCAGAGCTAGCCTCATTCGCCTGGCAAGGTCCTCCCAGCCCAACCGAGGGAGGCAGCAGCTGCTGCTCCCAGTCCTTGCCTCAAGTGTAGGCCCTGACCTCACACAGAGCACGCCCTCTTTTTAAATAGACTCCTTTGGGGAGGCCCAGTGGACATTGTATCTGACAGAAAGAAGGCGGTGGTAGCTCCTGGGTTTCCTTCCCTAGCTGAGCAGTGTTGTGCAGTGAGCCCATCCATAGAACGAGGCTGTTCCATGCCTCCAATGGGCCTGGTGGTGTGGAGTGTGGAAGTACAGTTGGAGAGGGACAGTGAGCCTGTCGGGGATGGTGACATACAGGACCTGCTAGGCTGCAGAGGCACCCTTCTGTCTTGCATGAGCTGTGGAACCCCTGCAGCCAGCTGGGTCATGGCTGACACGGTACACACAGGCCTGAGTGAGGCAGGAATAGCGCTCTGCTAGGCCTAGGGGACCAGGGCCCACCTGCCTGGCTATCTGCACACAGCGGAGGACTCTGGGCTTTATCTCCGTAGCCCCGCTGTCACTGTGGCCAACACAGGCATGCTTATCTAGGGGTGAAGCACAGGGAGCCCTAGAGAGGAATGGCTTCTAGCCTGTGTCACAGGCAGCCTCCCCCATGCCCGTGTCATGCCCTCTGCTTGAGGCATAGCTGCTTCCCCTTATCCCCTGATGCAGGGGCTGCAAGTGACCAGCCACATCACAGTAGCCTCATCAGCGGGCAGGGAAGCTGAGGCTGGGGAGTCAGCAAGTTGTCAGGGTAGGGAGTTGAGGTTGCATCAGCCACCTCCATGATGAGTGAAGGCCGGAAGCACTGGGTCTAGACGAACTCATATACTCAAGGTTTTTACGTCTTGAAGTTTCAAGAATAAGGAAGCGCGAGTTTCATCATCCACTTTTTAAAAGTGAAATCCACATGTGGCACCCCGCTGCGTGACCTGGTCAGGAAACGGTCAGCACCATGGAAAAGGTGCCCAGTCCGGGTGGTGCAGCCTGGCACCTGCTGGCCCTCTGTGCCCTTGGGTAGTGGCCCAGGCTGGGGACTTTTTTTGGCCAAGGAACAGCTGGTATGGATCTCAGGCAGGGCAGGACAGAGTATTGGGATGGCAGAAGAGGGTCCACAGCGACAGGCATACTGTTGTCCCCGTCTTTAAATGTGTCGCTTCAGAGAAGCGGGAAGAGGGACTCCCAACAGCAGCTGAGCCTCAGCTCTTGACAGCCTTGTGCTCTCCCTTCAGAGTCAAGTCAGGGAGCCAGACTGCCACTGGTGTCAGCTCTGCCACACCTCTACCTGCCACTGGGCCTGAATTGGGAGTGATGCAATCGCCTGGCTTCTTGCTGCAACCGGAAGGAAGCCTGCAGGGAGGGGCCGTAGACTTCTTTGCTTTGTGGTCACTCTCACCTTTCAGGAAATGTGAGATTGTCTGGGGAAAGCAGGACCTGCCCCCTCTAGCAAGCTGAGAGTTTGGTGGCTGCGTGGGGACACAGCTCTGGCTAGAAGAAGCATCTCCGTGTCTTGCGCTGCTCATCCTCCTTCCTTACTGCGCGAGCGCCAGGGTTGTTTCAGTGCCAAGGAACCAGTGGGCATTGCATCAGCCAGGACATTGCTGCTGAGGCATGCAGCGATTTCCAGAGAGGCAGGCCCTGCTTCCCGCTCGCACCAGGAGCCTGTCTGTTTTCCTTCACCTGAGATGTCAGGTCACATCCAGTTAATTAGTGTGCATTTGTTTCTTTGAGGCCTGTTCCTCAAATTGCAAAATTACATAGAATTAGTCCAGCCTGGCGCCTGCGAGACCTGAGTTGATGGGGCTGCAGCTCTGTGGGGGGTGAGGAAGGACGAGTGGGGCTTCCTGCGGCAGGGTTGCCCTGCACACGTTAATGTTTGACAGCGCCTGTCTGACATCTATGAAGTCTCCCTTTCCGGTTCCTGGCACCAGGGGGGCTGTAGCTGGGGAGACTGGCAGCTCACCTGGCAGTGTCTTCCGTGCAGATTCAGTGACCACCAGTAACCTCAGGAGCATAGGTGACCGGAAGGTAGCGGAATGGGGCGTGGTGGACAGTGGGTATTCAGACCTTTGTTCTGGTAGAATTTTGTTTCCGTTGTTTTAGAGCAGTTGTTTTTAACCACCAGCTGCCTGAAGGGCCAACAGCTGGCTCCAAGTCCCCACCCACCCCCACATGCTGGGATACGGTGGGTCCCAGGCAAGCCTTGCTGCTCTCTGGGTACTAGTTGGCAACTGCCCATCTGCAGGCCCCAGTCTCCTTCTGGTGCCGTGCCCCTCCCCCCTCTTTCTCAGGTGCCAGACTCTGGGTACAGTTGTTCAGGCGTCTAGAAAACTGGCACTTTTTCATATCTGCCCGTCAAACGGCAATGGGATTGGGGTGTGCACGTTTGTGTCCCGCCCTTGACCACCTGAGCACTGTGGGCTTGTGAAGAAGTCTGGCTTAACGCTCCGAAGGTTACTCCTCACCTGCCATCCCTCTCTTGCTCCCCGTCATCAGCTGTGTCCATGCTGCCTCAGTGTCTCCTCTGGACTTGTCAAGTGGATTCACACAAACAGGCTGGACAGGTGCTGTGCTGAACCCTAGCAGGCTCGAAGTGCTGCCAGAGGTGGGGCCGGCACGGAGGTGAAGCAGCAGACCTCCGGGTGGCAGGTGTGAGCATTGAACTGGAGTCTGAAGTAGGTGCTCTCCTGTAGGGCCTCCGGTGCTGTGGCAGGTGACAGGTGGCTCTGACAGAGTCCGTAGGAGACTTGAGATCCAGTCACTTCAAAGAAGATCCCTTAGGATCATACAGGGGTACCTGGGATCCAATTCTTTTGAGAGTTTGGTGTTTTTAACCTTTGACCTTGGCCCTGGAGAGCCAGTGAGTTTATCAAAACAAGCCCGGAAATCAGAAGCCATGGGAAGGGCCGCTGTGCATGCAAACTGTTTCTTTTGGATCCTTGCCCTGCTCCCAGCCCAGAGGCGTCCTCAACCTTGCCCCCCACACCCACCCACCATGCTGACCAAGTTGTGCTGTGACCACCTGGCAGGTGAGGACTCAGGCTGCTCTCTGTCCCCACAGTGCTGCTCACCGCTGTGAACTGCTACAGCGTGAAGGCTGCCACCCGCGTGCAGGACGCCTTTGCCGCCGCCAAACTCCTGGCCCTGGCCTTGATCATCCTGCTCGGCTTCGTCCAGATCGGCAAGGGTGAGTGTGGCCTTCAGCCTTGGGAACTGTGTGGCCCCTAAGGGTGTGGGGTCCCTGTACTCGAATGCCTGGCATGGACACTGAGTTTGTCCTCTGGGGAAAGTTGAAACCATGCTGGGGCAGGGAACCCTGCATCCCAGGACTGCACACAGACAGGACAGGACAGGTCAGGAACTCTTAACGCGTCTGCTGTTTGTGCAGCCACTTTCATGAGCCCTAACTGTCCCCTCCATGAGTCTGATCTCATGGCTGGCATCCTGTGTGACAAGCTCTTCTGGGCTGTATTCCTTGTCATATTGTGTTTCCTTTACCTTTCCTTGGTGGGTATAGGACTGTCCCTGCACCTGTGACTGTTGTGGAAAATGCTGCCAGGAATATTCTTGGTGATTCCTGGAGAATGGGGGTTCTTGGTGCTGTGACGGGTGCTGGGCATCGGCAGGCCCTAGGGAAGGCACATGCTTGGCTTAAGGGTTAGGAGTCCAAGGGCTTCCTTAGGAGGAGGATGGCAGTCCCCACAGCACCTGTTCTTGGACATAGGGACCAGGCCTGTAGGTACTGCCATATTTGTAGGACAAGGAACCGTGTTCTTCTCTAATTTAAAAAGATCGGATAGATGTAAAAAACAAGATCTCTCTAATCCCATCACTCAGACATGCCCACCAAGATGGATGCGTGTAATCCTAGCTACTGAGGAGACAGAGATCATGAGGTTTGTGGGTCAAGGACAGCCCAGGCAAAAACCAGACCCTATCATAAATATTCAACACGAGCCAGGTACTGTGGCTCACGTCTGTAATCCCAGCCACACAGGAGGCAGGGATCAGGAGGATCACAGTTTGAAGCCAGCCAGGACAAACTAGTTCACAAGACCCTATCTCGAAAAACTCTTCACAAAAAAAGGGCTGGTGGAGTGGCTTAAGGTGTAGGCCCTGAGTTCAAACCTTAGTACCATTAAAAAAAAAAGAGAGAAAAGAAAAAAAATTTTAACACATACATTCTCTGCGGTGTCACGGTGCAGGTGACCCTTTGCAGGGTGTCTCTGTGGGCAGGTGCACGCGCACACACGTACCATGTACGTCTGTTTTCCTGTCTGTCTGGACCTCCACCTCATGTGTGTCTCACCTCGTGTGTCATGCTTTGTGGTAAGAACACGACAGACCCTGGAACACATTCCAGGCATGAATTTACCCCCCCTCAGGTACGCTGAAGAAGTGGAGGAGCTGCTCCGAGCCCCACCCAGTGCCTTTGTCCGATTTCTTTCTGCACTCACCCCCGTCCCTTGGCCAGCCCAAGCAGAGAGCAGATGGGAAATGTCTTTGCAAAACTGGGCTGACTCTTCACCACAGGACTGCCCCTAGGAGCTTCTATGGGTGGTGCTAGCTCCTGCCCTGCGAGGTGGGCACCAGTCAGTGCTCAGCAGCCAGCCACCAAATTTCTGCCAGAAGGAGGCCCGTGGTCCTGGTGTGGCCATAGGGCAGGCAGGCAGGACTTCGGACTTTGTATCAGGTCAGGGGATCCCTTAGCACATCAGCAGCTTGGTGTGTCCCTGGAGGCAGCCAGGACCCTTGGTCTCCATTTCACAGATGAGAAGCAGTCAGGTGAGAGAGGTGGGAGTGGGCTGGGACTGCCTCGCCCCTTCCCTCCTTCATGCCTGCATCAAGTCCCCCATCCTGTAAGGCCCAGGGGATTTGCAACAGCAGCTCAGCCCCTCGTGCATGCTGGGCCCCAGCTGTGAATTGAGTGGTGGGGAAACAGAGCATCACACAGTACTCCCACCAGCTTCTGCATGCAATGAGTCAGCCTCAGTCTTCAAGCCTGGCAGGTGAGGCACCAGAGGCTGAGGAGAGGGTGGTGAGGTGGCAGCTCCCACCTGGAGCACAGCAGCGAAGATCATCTCATGAGAAGGCAAGCCTACCCTGCACCTCAGACCTCATCCAGCTGGGAAGTGCGGCTGATGAACAAGAGCTGGGGGATTTGTTTGGCTGCTGTGATTAGAAAAAGTCAGATGAGGAATTTAGGAGGGAACCTGATTTTTATAAAAACAAATTTAGTTGGGATAGCAAAGGGCTTTTGTTCAGCTTGAATACACAATATGTTTATAATTCTGGTGACTGTGTGATCCCCTACGCCCCTGGCAGTTCCTTTCTGAGCTCTGGATGCAGTGCAGCATTTGCAAAATTCCTATGCGAGTTTTCTCAGGAGGTTTGTTCTGTTCCCGGATGGATGGATGGATGCCTTTGCCCTGGAGGGCGCAGTGTTGGAATGTTGACCCTTTCTCCCACGACAGCTGCCCTGCTGTATTTCCCACTGGGTGCAGAGCTCTGGGACAGCCGTACTGTCCCCATGCTGACGGCAGCTATGCCACCCAGGCCCTTTAATGCAGAGTCCCCAGCTCTGATAGTGCTCACATGAGGTGCCATTCCACCATCTGTGGGCCTGGAGAGCGTGACAAGCTCCTGCAAGCAGCCCAGCCCACGCACCTGGCCTTGGGGCAGCTTCCTCACCCCATCCCCCAAGTGGCCTTGGTGCTATGGGGTTCAGCACCATTTTCCCGTATTCACTGTTCCTGGCTGTTGGGAAGATTGTGAATCTGTGCTTACTCGGTTTTCCCCAAAGCCTTCCTCAGAAATTCCACAGCCCCCACCCATGTGCCAAACAATGAGGATGGAACCTGCTGTCCAGAGCTCGAATCACTGTGTGGGAAATCAGACAGCCTATGGACAGGACAGTCACAATGAGGGGCACAGGATGTGGGATACAGTTAGTGTGAACACTCTGCAGAACTTCTCACCCCCCAACCCCCCCCCCCCCGGATTTTGGAGGGCTTTGTCCCCTCTGGGCTGGGTGGGGGGGAAGGTGACATGGGGCCTTGGGGCTGGGGTCCCAAGTGTCTGGATTCAGTCCAGCACTCTCAGAAGTAGATGGTTCCCAAACTGCTATCAAGTCCAGCTGGCCATGGCTGGACTTGTGGATGGAGTCGGTGAGACATGCATGGTGGTGGCTTGGAGAGTGTGACCACAGAGAGGAGCCCTGGAGCCAGAGCCCAGAGCCCAGAAGTGGGTAGGCAGCTAGACAGACGTGGTGGGCGGGTCACCTTCCTGCCTTTGCCAGCTTCTCCTTAACCACAACGCCCAGCAGGGGCCACAGCCCAGGGTCAGGCTGTTCCCAAACATGAGTGGGCGCCAAGCCTTTGTTTCCGAGGCCAGGCGTGGGAGTGGGCTGCGAAAGGTTTCTCTGCCTGGTGATGGAGCCAGGTCCCCAGAAGGGCACAATGGAACCTATTGTGCGTCTGCTTGGCTACCCCACACTAATCTCTCCTGGGCAGTGCTGACTGGACTGGACAGTCCTGCTGATGGGACATGTTCCATGAAACCTTTCTCTCTTCTTTTCCTCCCATGTTGCATCATTGAGATTTGCCCTCTTGTCCACAAAGTGTAGACAGCCTCATCTATGCTGGGCTGTGTGTGAGGAGGAAGTGCTGCCCCTCCCAGGTCCCCACACAAGACACCTGTGCAGTCTGCAGCATGAGTGGGCTCAGCCTGTCTGGCAGTAGATTCAGCAGACTGAGGCTGGCACAGGAGACAGGGTCTGCCTGGCACATCACAGTTATTAAAGTGATTGTTTTCACTTGGTACTTGAGTAACTGAGGTCCCCCAGGCTTACAGAAGTGGGGTGTCCTGTCCCAGTCCCAGAGCTCGTAAGCTAGGGGCAGGTCCAAGTGTGACCACAGGCTTGGTGTTCAGGGTCATGAGTTCTGTGCTTGGAGTGCATTGGGGGGAGGGTATCAGGTGTCACGAGGAAGGGGGTTGCAGAGTTCAGGCATGGTGCTGCACACCTGGAATCCTGGCACTTGGGGCTGAGGCAGGCAGGAGGATCATGAGTGGTTCTGGAGGTGTGGCTCAAGCAGTAGAGTACTTGCTTTGCAAGTACGAAGCCTTGAGTTCAAACCGCAGCACTACCAAAAGTTCTGGAATAGCCAGGAGGACGGTCTGGATCCACCAGCATGTCGGGAGCCCACCCAGCCCATTGGATCCATTTCTGTGGAAGGTTCCAGAGGGGACCAGAAGAGACACCCAGAAGCTTTGCACTTACACTGGTGCACTGTAACTTCCACCAGTGTCCTATGTGGATGAAGACCTCAGTAGGATGGTGGCATTAGAGGTGTGGGGCAAGGAGGGAGTACCCAGCCGTGTGGGGACCTGAAACCACTGCCGGAAAACCCTCTGGGATCTGAGGCACAGAGCCTCGTCAGCTCAGCAGTGGGGAACAGCTAGAACTAGAGGCCCAGAGGGTTCCTCCCAGTGAGGACTGCTGCGTGGTTGGTGATGGGACCCTCTTTTTCCTTAGAGGCCTTGTGTCCAAGCGTAGCCATATAGGGACTAGGACTTCAACACCTGGATTCGGGGACGTGATTCTGTTCACAGTACGACCTGAGCTTTGAGCACCTCTCTTCAAACAAGAAACAGGATAAACCTGGGAGGACACAGCTCCTGCAAGAGTCTGGGCCGTGTGTAACAAAGAGGACAACAGCTGCAGTTCACTTTGAGTTGCCACAGCTAATGGGAAAGGAGCGCCCTCCTGGGGACTTCACAGGTTCAGCCGCGTGGGAGGCATCTCAGACAGGGTTGGGTCTTGCTAGGACAGGCAGGATGCCATGCCTGGGACCTCTGCACCCTGTACATGACACGCTCAGGCTCATCCTCCACACCAGATGACCTGTGCCCTGCACGCAGGGATGTCGCTGACTGAGAACCCAGGCATAGCTCCCTTGAGGGAGCCAAGGGTACTGTTCCTCTTCTGGGTGATCTCTCACAATTTGAGTACGTGGACCACTGCAGTCCTGTGCTTCCTCAGCTGTGCAAGAATAGCAGATCTGGAAATCACGTGCGGCTTTACTAGGCCCAAAACATGGGTAGTTGGGTTTTTCCCTGTGTCCTGGGGAGGCCAGGCGCCGGAGGCCAGAGCAGCAGAGGGCAGCTCCTCCGGGGAGGAGTACAGCATGGTGGGCAAACACCATCTGACTTAGCTGTAATCTCCAGACCCAAGTCCTGCCCTATCCCCAGCCCAGACATCAGCAGAGCCAAAGAACAGGCACCCAAGCCTGTGGTAGGAGATGGAGAGGGAGCCCTGGGAAGTGGCCTCCAGGAAAGGCCGGGTTCTGAAGGGAACTTGTGTATCACGGCCTCCTGAGGACTGGAGCCACTTAACCTTCGATACCCTGCTAGCACCCACCCAGCCTCAGCCACCGGTCCACCGATCCTGTAGTCAAGGGACTGGGAACAGGTCTAAGGCCTCTGCTGTTCTGTGTAGCGTAGAGTCCTGGTGACTAGAAGTCCAGAATCAAGGTTTTGTCAAGGCTGAATCCTTGCAGAGTTTCCAGGGGAGAAGAAAGAGGGGGATAAAAATTCAGCTAGCACTGGTGGCTCACGCCTGCAATTCTCGCTATTTGGGAGGCTGAGATCTAGAGAATCACAATTCCAGGACAGCCCAGGCAAGCAAGACCATGTCTCCAAAGTAACAGCAAAAGGGGCTGGAGATGTGGCTCAAGTGGTAGAGAAGCACCTGCCTCACAAGAGGGAAGCCCTGAGTTCAAACCCCAGTCCCACCAAAAAAAGAAACACTAAAAGCCGGAGTTGCTGGTAGAGACCTCATCCTGCCTTTTCCAGATCCTGGTGGCGGTGGCTCCAGGTGCTCCTTGGCTATGGCTGCACCGCTCCAGTCTCTGCCTGGATCACACATGGCCATCACTGTCTGTGTCTTTTCTTTGTCTTATAGGAGGACACTTGCATTGGGTTTAGGGCCCACTAATTCAGGACTGCTGTCTTACCTTGAAATCCTTTTTAGATCTGCAAAGACTATCTTTGGTTTTTGGTGGTACTGGGGTTTGAAGTTTTTGGGGACAGGATTCAGCACACTGTAACTGAACTGAGCAGCAGGTAAGAATCCCCACTGTTGAAGGACGACTGGAGGCAGCACAGCAGCTGAACCAGGTTGAGGATGGCTCTCTTGCCACCAGATGTGCCTGTGGCCGTGGGAGCCCCTGTTAGCCCTGAGGTTCTGGGATTTCTCCTGCCTCCTAGCCCCAGTGTTGCCTCAGAGCCAACTACAGTCTGCAGAGTACTGGGTTTTCCCATGTCTGGGGCTCTGGCAATCATCTGACCTGGCCTTCTCCCCTACCCCCCAGCACACAAAGGGCCAGGCAGCTCTCGGGGGACACAGCAGCTTTAGGGACCCTCTGTCCTCTGAGTCAGATGACACAGGATTGGCTGTATCATGGGGATAGAAAGAAGTTGCGTTCTTGATGAATTCCCACTTGTGCTCGTATGGTGGATACCCTCCCAGGCGGCCATCAGTAAGGGGTTCAGGCAGGAGAGACCCCTTGCCGGTGGAATGCTCCCATCCTACCACCATCCCAGCTCCCGAGGGACCCTGTTCTGCTGGTTCCCAGGGCTGCTGGGACCTTTGCAGTATGTGGAGCTTTCAAACCGAGTCTCAGCTTTTGCTGGAGGTCTGAAGTAAAGGAGACCCAGGAGCCGGCCCAAGCTGGGATCCAGCCCCAGTGTGGCACAGCTGCGCCACTTGGCCAGCTCAGGAGGAGTCTGAAACATGCAGGCAAATCCAGAAGAGTGACAGCTCAGGACCACAGCACCATGGGGGCCAGCTTGCTGAGTCTGGGTCCTCCCATCCCAGCCCATCTGTGCTGCTTTCACTGTCATCTTGTTTGCCCTCCCTAGTACTGGGCCTTGAGGGAAGAGGTGCTAGGTAGCACAGAGCTCAGCCCACCCTGCTGCTGGGCAAACCCTTCAGTCATTTATTCCCGCCATCCAGCACCTGGAACTCTGGAAACACAGGTCACATCTGAGCAGGTCTGTGGAGGGAAGACCCAGGGTTGGGCCAATGCAGCTCGTGGGCCAGTGTGACTCAGCCAGTGGATACCACCGGTGCTCCTCTCACACTGATCATGACTCACCTCCCGAAAGTCTCCAGGCGGGGAAATGTCCCATTTGTGTGGAGTGGTTGAAACTGCTGCTCCAGAGTCTGAGTCACATGCTGCCACCTTGCAACTCCCCAGGGCAGCTCAGAGCCAGGCACAAGTGACTGCCTTGCTGTGTGAATTAGATGAGACAAGTGTGGCTCTGGCTGCATCTTGCCCTGGAGACTGGCGGGTAGATCTTTCCTGCCAGCCCTCCAAGCCACCCTGAAACAGTTGCAGAGACAGACAGTTGTGGCAGGAGCCCAGGCTGATGGAAGGTCACCCACTGAGCCACATTAGGCTATGCCAGCCCCACCCAGGGACAGCTTGGGGATTCGTGTCTCTATGTAACCTGTGGAGAAGAGCTTGCGTTTGGCTGGGTGCCTAGGGAAGTTATGGACTCCTGTCCTGAACCGACATGCAACTTAGATGGAGGCTGCTGCAGGCCAGGCTAGTGTGCCATAGTGTCAGACACCCCTCCATCTCTGGACAGTGGCATGGGGGCAGCTTAAAAGACTTGAGATGAGTTAACCGTTCCATCCAGGGAGGGTGAGAAGCCAGCCATCTGTCAGCTGTGCTCGTGGCTGCGTGGTCTGGGGTGTCATTCCTCTCTGAGCCTGGATGTCGTCTACTTTCCTCCAAAGGACCAGAGTACTTGGCATTGAGGGAAGGCAGTCCTGGCAGCACAGCCTGGCCACACTGGTCCTGGGAATAGAGCCACACAGCTAGTTAAGAGAGACCCAGCCTAGCCTCTTACTAGAACCTGGCAAGATTTCTAAACCTTTGCTCCGAGCCACTCATGTTTCCCTGGAGTCACAGAGACTACAAAACCAGAAATCCCAGGAAGTACCCTTCACGGTAGGCAATCTGTCTCAGCACCACCGACCTGGGTGGTGCCTGCAGTATGTGTGGCACCCTGAGTTAGCAGCCTCATTACCCAGGCCTCAGGTTTGCATGTCTGGTTTTGGCTGGAAAACCTTACACCATGTCCCAATCCTCGGTGAGACCAGCCAGTGCCCCTGTGGCAATCAGGTCACAGTGTCATGAGGTTGGAAGTTGGTTATGATGATCAATGTGTCCAAGGCCTCTTGACCGTTGGCCCAGGTGGGGTCCTGGTCACCACAAACAACATGTGCATTTCCATCCTCCAAGGACTTGCCCTGCCCCTAGAGTGTACAACACTGGGGAGTCAGAGCCTCCATTACTGCATGGCCTGGCGGGTCCTCATGACCCAGGCCAGCTGCCCCAGGCCTCCTTTTCTCCACTTCTGGGACACATGCTCCTCCCAGTAAAGGTACATGGGCCAGGCCATGGGACATAGCGGGGTTTTGCAGAGAAAAAAGGCACTGCGCACTCTAGAACTTTCCATCAGAAAGCTAGCGAGAGATGCCCAGAGGGGCTGTGGGCAGCTCAGCTGAGGTGCTGTTGAAAGCTGCCCTGTCCTGTGCTCCCTGAAGTGACTACCATGTGACCAGGACATGGGACATGGGGGCTGGGTGGGGTTCTTCAGGATACCAGACCTGTCTGGGCGGGTAGGGTACCAAGGCACACCTATCCCAGGCTGCAGAGCAAAGTTCCCAGGGTCACATGCAGAACACCGAAAGTGGACCTGGACAAGAACCAGTTCCACCCTGGAGGGGCCCCAGCACGGGACCTGCAGAGGAAATCCTGAGCTGCCTCTTAAGCTGGTTTCTGGTGGCCGAACAAGTCTTTATGGGAGCCTCATTCTGTACCTTTGCACATCACTCCTGTCACCCTTTGGTTGTTTAGTGGCTTAGGTCACCCACAGTAGCAACCTAGAGCATGTCCCAGCCTGGCCTTGCCCCAGCAGGACCTGGACACAAACTCTGTGCCCACAGCCATAGTTCTAACTCAGAAATGGCCCCTCATTATCAAGCAGCTCACGATCTGACTGACACTTCAACTCCCTGTCCCGTTGGCGTCCTGGTCTTGGATCAAATTTCCTTCTTAAAATGCAGCCACCCATGAGGCATGTCTGTGCTGTGGCCACCCCAGGGACCCAGAGCTGTGGAAGCCAGGAACAAAAAGCCCACAGGTGGTTTCTGCAATCAGCGCTGTCAGCCCGGCCATGGTCTTAGCCACTGTTGCTCATATATTCAGGTGCAGGTCAGCCTGAGTCCTCCATTCGTTTCCTGGCAGCCTGCACAGTGTCCGCTCTGAGCTCTGTGCAGTGGGAGGCCAGGGTTAGTGGCTTAGGCCTATCACCAGGCCATGGTCCTGCACATTAGGGTCAGGTCCCAGTGCAGGGAGGAGTGGGCAACTGGTCAGATGGCTGAGCAGGTGCCGTGTGCTGCAGTGGAGCGCCTCCACACAGCATTTCTGTCGGACACTTTGCTTCAGGAACTTTGTGAAACTTGCAGCACGACCTGTGCAGTGTGCTCTAACTACTCCTCTGTCTGCCATCTTCCAGGTGATGTGTCTAATCTGGATCCCAAGTTCTCCTTTGAAGGCACCAAACTAGATGTTGGGAACATCGTGCTGGCTCTGTACAGTGGCCTGTTTGCCTATGGAGGATGGTAGGTTCTGAAATGTCGGGCCCTGTGACTTGGGGACCCAGGTACCTGAAGTGTCCAGAAGCCCAAGTCTCCAGCCCTGCAGGGGCCACTTGAGAGGAGGCAGGTAGAGGGCTCCCGAGTTGGCCCTGGCACACACTCAGCACCACAGCCTGTAGGTCACCGTTGGATGACAGGCAGAGAGCATCCTGACTTAAAAGGCAGCCTCCCCAGCTGGGTTCTGTCTAGCTCTCTGCAGGTGCCTACCCTTGGCTCTGTGCTCAGGACAGAGACTGTGGGGTGAACAGGCAAGGAAGGTACTAGAAGGCGGGAGAGATGACGGATAGGGACACTGTCAGGTATGGTGGGGCTAGGCCATACAGAGGCTAGGCCTCTGTATACTCCTGGTGGAGCTGGCTGTCCCTGCAGAGGACAGTGGAGCAGCCTTCAGCATAGGGCACCCCCGCCAGCACTGCTGGTCAGCATCGAGGGTCTTGGAGCCCCAACACCTCTCACCTCCACCCACGTAGCCAGGAGGGTCCTTCTGCACTCCGTTCTTTTTGTGGGAGTGATGTGACATGACGAAACTGTGCCTTAATTCTAGGAACTACCTGAATTTTGTCACAGAGGAGATGATCAACCCCTACAGGTACATGCAAGACACTGGTGGGGACGTTTGCGCTGTTTTAACGTAAGGGAGAAGCCACCTAAAAGCCTGCTGGTGGGCTCAGCACAGAAGGCCATGCCAGAGGCCTTGCGGTTAGGGTGGTATGGGTGTGGGGCTGGTTCCTAGGCCTGTGTGACCTGGAACAAGAGTCCCCTGACAGTGGGCCATATGTGCCCCAGGGTCCCCATCCTGCATCTGGTGCCCGCAGCACCACGGAATGACCCTTCCGCCTACTTCCTGGTGGGGGGGGGGTACGCAAGTGTCATCTCTCATGGAGGTGGGACTTCCAGAGAGGGGCAGCTGTGCCTCATCCCCGCCCCAGGTCCCCCTAGGTGGGACTAATCTGGGCTGTCACAGATGGGGTAGCTCAGCCCTCAAACCTTCTTGGGCAGCAAGGCTGGCAGGGTTGAATCATTAGTCTGGGTTTTTGCAGCTGCCCAGGCCCAGTGTGAGTGTCTGACGCCTGCACAGACACTGGAGCAGCCTGGCTCCTGTCTTGGGGTCTGGCCCGTGGTCCTGGGCTGTACTTTGATGGCCTGTCTCTGCCCATCCCTTCAGAAACTTGCCCCTGGCCATAATCATCTCTCTCCCCATCGTCACACTGGTGTACGTGCTGACCAACCTGGCCTACTTCACCACACTGTCCACCGAGCAGATGCTGGCATCCGAGGCTGTGGCTGTGGTAAGACACAGCTTGCCACCTCCCCAGGCCTGAGAGGCTGAGGCACCTGCCCCATGTCCAGCCTCCCTCTACCCTGGAGGGGTCCAACAGTTGTCACTGGTCTCCACTGAAGATCAGTGCAAAGGGCCCAAGCTAGCTGCATGGGTTGGGATTGTTATACTCAGGGTTTAAAACCCTGGTGCTTAGGCAGCCCATGGGTGACCCTGGGCATTTGTGCACAGCATGGGGTCCACTATGCACTGTGGTGACTTAGGAGGGACCACCACTGACCCAGCAGCTGGGAGGCAGCTAGATGTCACCAGGCAGCATGCTGGGCCCCTCCACAGTCCCTAAGGCTCCTACCCACTGTCCTCTTGGACTGAAGTCCCCCATGATACAGAACCTGTCACCAAGAGGTGATGGCACTTGCAGAAGCAGGCAAGGGGGCTGCTTAAATGACCAAAAGTGAGGCCGCGCCTGGGGCTGAGGCTCACTCTGCTGTGTCTGCCTAGGACTTTGGGAACTACCATCTGGGAGTCATGTCCTGGATCATCCCTGTCTTTGTGGGTCTGTCCTGCTTCGGCTCAGTCAACGGGTCACTCTTCACATCCTCAAGGTAAGCACCGAGCACAGACAGGGCCCTGCAGCCTGCTGTGTGTAGCGAGGTGTGGCTGTTAGGAAACATGGAGGTGAGGGAGCCAGGGCCTTTGTCACCCTGCCCCATCCAGTGGTAGCACAATTGCTGTGTCCTACAAGACCCCACGTGAACACCCCTGGGGTGGGCTGGAGCCGAGGACACCCCAAGTTTCTGTTTCTGCCAGCTAAGTGGTCAAGGACAGCGAAAGCCCGATAGCCAGGAAGTGAGGCCCCTCGCGCTGCCCCAGTGAGGCTCTGCTCCCCGCCCTACTGTCATCTAAAGTTCATGCACCAGGTGGAATGGAGGCCAGGGCTGATGCCCTCTGATCTGTCCACAGGCTTTTCTTTGTGGGGTCCAGGGAGGGTCACCTACCCTCTGTCCTCTCCATGATCCACCCACAGCTCCTGACGCCTGTGCCGTCCCTCGTGTTCACGGTAAGCCTGCACCCTCCATCCCTGAGATTGTCTGAGGACTCCTAATCCACACACTACAGCACCAGGCGCCAGCTAGCTGAGGAATTTTTCAGGTTTTTAATCCCATATGTAATATGTGGTTGTTGTAAAGAGCTCAGTCAAGCTATCTGGACGCCTGTGAGGCGAAGGCCCCACCCCCAGGGAGCCTCTGTTTACAGTCACTGCCTCTGCTGTGGCTTCTGGGGCTCGACTGCAGTCCCAGAAGTGTGCACTCACGCGTTTCTGTCTTAATGGGCTCCATCCTGCACGTTTTTCCCAGCCACCTTTCTGTACCATTTTGTGTGACTGCATGAGTTCTCTAGTGCTGTTGAGGCTGCTGCCTCCGCCAAGGGCTGTGCCAGGATTGAAGCACCACTTCCACCACGGCTGTGGCCAGTCTCCTTCCCCAGCACATGGCCTCTCTGGGGGCAGCTGGGGCATCTCCTGATTGGCTGGCTGGCCACTGAGCAAGGGATCCTGGGGGAGAGAAGAGAAAGCCTCGTGTCTTTTATGGCCCAGCCTAAGAAGTCAAGCTGAGACAGTAAACACAGCCACCTGAAGCACAGGAATTCGGCTCCACCGCTGGAAATGGCCTCAGCTTTGAAACAGGTCGCGGCAGTGAGTCTGGGGTGCAGGCTCCCACTCACTCTGCCTCCGCCTGTCCTGGACCTGCAGGTGCCCTCACAGTGGTCAGATAGGCTCCCCTTTGAAAGCAAGAGCAAGTGAGTGACTCCGCTGGACACCAGCCAGGCAGGACATTTCCTGGGTCTCGGGTGACCTCCCTGGCCCTCTCTGCTTTCAGTGCATCATGACCCTGCTGTACGCCTTCTCGAGAGACATCTTCTCTGTCATCAACTTCTTCAGCTTCTTCAACTGGCTCTGCGTGGCCCTGGCCATAATTGCTATGGTGTGGCTTCGCTTCAAGAAGCCTGAGCTGCCGCGGCCCATCAAGGTGAGCCCCCGCCCGCCCTCACAGAGACCTGAGTTCACCCCACCGCCAAAGAACTACACCTGGGCCGAGTGAACGGTTCTTAGCGCGGTCAGCAGAGGGTATCAGTTACTCCAGCCAACCAACAGCAGTTTGCCAGGACTTCATGATCCCCGGGGAGGGGCAGTGCACGCTGAGCTGTGGGGGCATAGCAGGTGCGTGAGTTGGAGTGAGGGCAGAGCCCCTTGGTGGCCGCCAGCCAGCAGCTCCTGTCCACCAGTTCCTTGAAACTCAGCCATACCCACCGCAGGTCTTCTCCCTGTCCCTTGTCCAGCAGACATCACAGTTGAGTGTAGCCTGGATCACAGAAGGGACGAGAGTAGCTCAGTGGTTCCGCCACTGCTCTCCTCCCTGTTTGTAACCACGTATGGGGCCCAGGGCTGCCAGTTGAGCTCTGAGGCATGCATTTTAAAACACCAGTCAGTGTGAGGCCCCAGCAGAAGCCCTGATAGAAGACAGTCCCTGGTGCATCTGGGAGGACACCCCACCTTCAGGGGAACCAGCTTAGGCCTCTTGCACCCATTAATTGGGAAGGTTCTGGGGACAGGAGTCAACAGGAAGATGCCAGACTGTTCATGCTGGCCTGTGGAGAGCAGATGCCAGGAACTGTGGGCTCTGTCCACTGGGGATCTGAGCATGAAGCAGGAGTCTGTTCCCTGGAGCCCCTTTCTCAGGGTGACCTGTGGTCTGTAGGTTGAGACAGGTGAATGTCAGACCTGCCCAGCACAATCCCACAGCAGAGTGCAAGGAACAAAAGGCTTGACTGTCTGCTGGCCTCTCCTGAGCCCTGCAGGGAGTCCTGTCTCCTCTGCTTGTGCAAGTTGTGGGTTCAGGGTGGGAGTCACTCGGGCCATCCAAAAAGGGTTCTCTAAGAAGGCAGGACTGTTGCTTTTTGGTGAGTGGCCAGGGTCTTCCCAGAAGCGCCATGATGACTGCTGTGGCTGGGACTTTCCATTCCTATGATATGGGACTGGTAGGGCTGACCCTTGCTAGGCTTCCAGAGACCAGGCTGGTTCTTTTCATCCTCTGTCACCACTGGCCAAGCTTTGGGTAATTATGTGCCCGGTGCCGTGGCTGAGTTCAAGGTAAAACGGGGCAGGATGTGACCTTTATACTCCACACACCCCTGGCCTGTTTTCAAGGTGCGAGGGTCGGGGAACAGGGTGTGATTGGGCATCTTGGGCCAGGATGGCACGGGGTTGGATGGAGAAGGTGAAGAAGGAGCACACACAGCCAGCCACAGGCCATGGATGAGGACCACAGACCACAGGTGGTATGAGGAAGGAGCAGGAAAGCCCTGGTCACTTGTGCCCCTCTCCATCCTGCTCCAGGTGAGCCTCATCCTCCCCGTGTTCTTCATCCTGGCCTGCCTGTTCCTAATCGCCGTGTCCTTCTGGAAGACGCCCGTGGAGTGCGGGATCGGCTTTGCCATCATCCTCAGTGGCCTGCCCGTCTACTACTTCGGTGTCTGGTGGAAGAATAAGCCCAAGTGGCTCCTGCAGGGCATCTGTGAGTGTCCGGCTGCTGCCCCCAGCCAGGGCGGGTGGATACGAGGCCTGCTGTCACCAGCATGCAGGCCGAGTGGGTTGTGCAGGGCACTGGGCTTCACAGAGGGGTCCAGGGCATTGGTGTGTTGGCGGCCCACATACTTCGGAGATGAGACATTCAGCTCAGCACCAGCTAATCTCAGAATAGGGATTCCAGAGAACCTCGCTGCTTCTGCCAAGTAACAAACCCTGCTGTCGGTCACCAGCTTAGACACAGCGCCTGACTCAGAAAGGCCGAGGCAGAGAAAGCAGTGCGTCTGGCTCCCGCAGCCCCAGCCCAAGGCTGGTTCACAGCCAGGTTTAGGCCCTTGTTCTCAGCCCAGAGCAAGCAAGTCAGGGCCTGTGGGCCTAGGATGGCCCCAGTGCAGGCAAGGAGACACTTATTCCCAAGATCCAACCACACGTGACAGGGCTGAGAGGCTGTAGCCACTTGAGTAGGACATCTCTTGATCATTGTTCAGGGCCTGCAAGAAGGGCCATCGTGCCCAGCTGCCCTTGAAGACTCAGTGGACACAGCTCTGGCCTGCTGCCTGCCACACTTTACCCCCCCACACTAGCCACTGCAGCTGGGCCACTTCGGCATCTAGCCAGGAGCTGCAGGCCATGCACTGGCCCTGCGGCAGCCACCCAATGCTGTATGAACTAAGTTTCATATAAAGTTTGGGGTTTTGGATTCCTGCAACTTTGAAGTCATTGGTAATGTAGGGCTGGGTGGACAGTGGGCTGCAGGGCCCCGTGCACCCCATCTGAACTAGCTGTCCTCTCCCCTGCAGTCTCGGCCACCGTCCTCTGCCAGAAGCTGATGCAGGTGGTCCCACAGGAGACCTAGCCAGGAGGCCTGGCCTGCCAGCAGAGCTCACATGGCCATTTCCAGACAGCTCACCTTCAGAAAAGCAACTCCCGGTCCCTGTCACGTCCCCACAGCTCCTCTGCACGCGGCCAGCCACCCAGCATCATCTCACTGTCCCTGTACATCCAGCACTCAAGGCAGCTGTGAAAACTGGTACGAATTTAGGCCTGAAAGATGAACCTCCCCAGGCCAGAGGTAGGAGCTGTGAGCTGAGGAGGCTTGGCATTTCTGTCCCCCCAGGGACTGGGGACAGCCACACAGCAAGCCTTCTCCCTTCCTTTGTTTGTTTGGGTGTTTGGGGTTTTTTGTTTGGTTTTTAACTTAAATTTCCATATCTGGCATCTTGGTTGAGGTCACCAAGATGATCTTTTAAAGCAGTGAGGCAGCAAGGGGCAGGAGAGGCTCTTGGACCTAAGGCTGCCCACACACAGTACAGCATGACTCAGAGGGACCAGATCACTGTCACCAGGTGGACAGAACTACTGAGACTGGACGTCACCAACTCAACCAAGGTCTTACACTGACAGCCAGATGCCAGCCCAATGTAGGGCTTGGCTTGGTTGTTTTGACTGTTTTTCTGAGGTCTTTCCAGGACCTCTTGTATGCTAGGCAAGTGCTCTACCAGAAATCACACCCCAACTCTATCATGTATAGACATGAGAGAAGTCCCCCTGGGCTTAGGCCTCTGCCCCCAAAGAGGAAAATCTCAGCAACGCCGCTGCCTCCATAGAGAGAGGAGCTCAGGGGAAGAACCAGACCTGCTGGCCCACTGCAGGGCTGTGCTCTGAACACAAGTCCCAGCTCTGGGGAATCCAGAGCTCTGCATCAGCCAGCACTGCCCCAGGAACCTTCTGCAGCACCTGGTTTCTGAACTTGACTGCTGTGTGCACATGCACCCCAGACCCTATCCTGAAGGGACAAGCCCTGGCATGGCAGCGCCACCTCCTGGTGGGTTTGGAAGGCCAAGCTCTGGTTCCTGCAGATAAAGCCCTGCAGCTCAGCTCTCCCAGAAATAGACCATAAAGGAGACTTCATGGCCCCAACCCGAGAGGCTCCCATCCACAGACTGGCCACTCCTGGAGGTTGAGGCACTGCAGCCCATCACAGGCTCAGAGGAATCAGCCTCTGTCATCTGCTGACTGGATGGCAGCCCACTCCTGGCCATGGTGCCCCCTGCCCATCCTCTCCCCAGTCCTCTGTGACCATTGTCCAGAAAATGAAGCCAAGCATCCCACCTCCTCTGCTACATGTGTACCCCTGTGCTACCTTGAGGACGCTGGCTCTGCAGGGTGAAAACGCTGCTGCTCTGCACAGACCCCTTGCACTTCCTGTGGAGGCACTACCTTTCCAGCTTCTTTTTCCACTGCTCCCTGAGGGAGGCAGCTCTGGCCCCTCCACCATGTCCAGCTGTGCTTACTCCTGAGCTGTTGCAGATTTCAGGGACTTCACACTACAAGAAGCCTCTTCCTGTGCCCTGGGTAGCTGCCGCTGCCCCTAACCACTGTCCTGGGAGATGGGCTGCAGGAACTACTGTACAGAAAGCAGCTGCATGGGCCACCCTGCAGGGCCTGTCATGGTCCTAGGGTCCCGTTTCACTTGGGCATTGAGAGGCCAGGGCATCTCCTACAGGGTGGCTCGCCCTAGGATCTGGGCTGGGGCTTCTCACCTGGGAAGTGAGTTGTGGGGGGGACCCAGACTGGTCCTGGGGACTCTGCCCCCCAACCTAGCCTGGGTTCAGAGAGCAGAGATGTTTGGCTCCGGCCTGCCTGTCCACACTGAGAAGACACCTGGCTCTGCTGTTCTTGAATCCGGGAGGGCAGGTGGGACCAACCACAGGCTGTTGGGGAAGCCCTGCTCCGACCACACTCCACTGAGGAGTCCCAAGGGTTCCCAGCCGGGGTTTGTTTTCTTTTAAAGCAAATCATTGTCTAATCTTTGTTCAATTCTTTGTTTTTTTGTTTTGTCCTAACATACTACTAATGGAAAGGACGCCGTCAGCGCCGTGTTTATTTATTTCCAGTGGCCGGCAATTCTGCCTCACAGTTTTCTGTGATGTGTGTGGCACCTAGTCTACAGCTAGTCCCCACCACCTTGGGCCACCCACTGTGACATCCTGAGTTAAGGACATTACGGATGGCTGTGACGTTTTATTCTTGTGTTAATGGCTAACTGTTACACTAGGCCGGTTGGGGTAGGGAGTTTTGTTTTATGGGGTTTTGTTTTTTAAAAAAAGACGATTGGAATTCTAAATATTGCCGATGGTCTTCTGTGTTCTTTTCTTCAGCGTCAGATTCTGGGTGTGGAAATGTCTGGGGTTCCCTGTGCAGTCACAGACAAGCCCTGAGGCCCTACACTCCGGGGCTGGATGTGGGGGGATAGGGGATGGGAGGGGATGTGGCACAAGACCATAAGTGAGCGAGAACCAAGTGTGACAGACAAGCTTGCAGGGAAGCCAGGCAGGGGGCTAAGCAAAACCCCAGGGGCTGGGGAGGCACTGAGGCACAGCGGGAGAAGGTTCCGGCAGAGGACCTGAGCAGGAGGGGCTCGGTCTGGCAGGACCAGAAGAGCCGTGAATTGGGGTGAATGTGCTGGGCGGACCAGCCTGAGACCACCAGACACAGCACTGAGAGGAAGGAAGGGGAAGGAGGCTCTTTTGTTTCTTGCAATACATGAAGGGTTTTTTGAGATAGGGTCTCATGAACTATTTGAACTGCTGACTTTGAACTTCGATCCTCCTGGTCTCTGCCTCTTGAGTAGCTAGGATTACAGGCGTGAGCCACGAGCACCCGGCTTCTGTGAGACTCTTAGGCCCCTCATTTGTTGGGCCAGGTTCAAGGCATGGACAACCTGAGGACCTCTTACCAGAGTCGGTGTCTTACGTGGCAAGGGCCAGCTTGTCCCCCACCCTACAGTCTTATCCTGGCACGCAGTGGGGAGTGGCCAGGGCAGCCTCCCGGGTCCTGACTTGGTCCAATCTTCAAGTCCCACCTGCTGACCAAGGGTCCAGGTGCTGGAAAGAGTCCCCAGGGCTTGTCCTCAGCTCCCTAGAGTGCTAGTGCTGTGTGGAATCATGTTGGGAACATGACTTTGGGGGGCAGAGGGCTGCTGAGGGCTCCTGTGGACCTGAGGGAGGGTGCTTTTCCCCAGTGCTGGGCCTGGGGCACTTCAAGGCCTGCCAAGGGTTCTGGGAGGCTAAATGATGCCCTGTACTGTGAAGCTAAGTGAAATCTTGATGGCATACACAGCCTCTCCCTGTTTTTAGGAATAATTGAATTGACTGCTCTCTGAAGTTGTTGGGGCCTGTGCCTCCCAGCTGGGGAAGCTGGATGTCTTCAGGAGTATGTGTGTCCCTTTTGTGAAGTGACAGTTGGAATGGGCTTGCCTGCTACCTACCTCCAGGCAGTCTGTGTCAGCCTGTTATCCCAGCCCCTGAGCTGTCCTAAGGCAGGTGGCCTCGGAAGCAAAACACAGGCTGTGCCCTGCACACACACTGGCTCTCCTAGGGCTCCCAGCTTCCCAGTCATAAGGGAGGGGATGGCTGTGGGAGCCAAGGTGGGCTTCACAGGTGACTCGGCTATGACGCACCCTGACTTCAGGTGGTCATTTGTGAGCTCTTGTTCCCACCACCATGCTCTCTAGGCAGGGGTGCCTCTCTTGTCACCCTCCAGCCAGAGAGGAAGTGCCTGGGCAAATAGTTCACGAGACCCCATCTCGAAAAATCCCCTTGTAAAAATAGGGCTGGTGGAGTGGCTCCAGGCGAAGGCCCTGAGTTCATGCCCCAGTACTGCAAAGAAAAAAAAAAAAAGGATGAACCTCACACTGCCTCCAGGATTCTAGAGAGAGAGTCACACTCCACTGGGGCCTTCTCTGGTCATTCCTGGACCTTGGACTGGGTCCCTTCAAGCACCCTATACACATGACATCTTTTTGGCCTTTTAAAGTGTTTGCAAGTCCTCAGCCTCCCTCCAAGAACACTGCAGAGATGGTGGAGGTGGGGAAACCCCTAAGCGTCTCATCCCAGGACGGCAGGATGGGGAAAGGCAGAGTTCAGAGGTCAGAGGAGTGTGCCCTCTCCCCAGCCCCACCCCCTGCCGTGGTGGACGGGGGGGGGGGGGGGGGGGGGGGGGGGAACCTTTGCATTTCTCTAATGCCAGCTGGGTGGTGGGGAGGGGCCCCCTGCAGCTCCTCCATCTGAACCACTGGGGGCCCTGGCTCCCCTGCTGGTAACCTGTGCTCTGCCCTGGAGCCTGACCGCACCAGTCCCACCTGGGAAGGTGAGCTGACCCTCTGGCAGATAAGGTGGAGGCTGGTGTTGCCTCCTCAGAGGAGAAGCCTGGCTCCCAGCGGTACCTCGCCTGACAGCGGGACTGGACCCACGTGTGTTAGCACACAGGGAGGGGCCCCACACCTCCACACCCGGAAGGGCAGCTGTCCCTGCATCCCACAGGACTGGCCTCCCTTCCAGCTGTCCTCTTTACGGGCCTGATGTCAGCCTCCGTGTTGCCTCTCAAGCATCAGTCATCCAGTCCTGTTTCCTGTGAAAACAGGCAAATCTCCACCTTACCTCCACCCCAAGGCTCTCAAGCTCTGTCCTTCAAGTCTTCATCCTTGTGCCAGAAACTTCTAAATTCCTACTCTTGCGTATGCACGGCCATGCAAAGTGGTGCCCTGTTCAACTCTTGGGGTCCAGTTCCAACAAGACCCAGATCTTCCCTTGTAGCCAGTGACTAAACCCTGCAAGTAAGAACTCAGCTCCATGATTAAAGTCAGCCACTTTTTCAACCCCCCCAGGGCCCCATAGACCCTTGGCAGACAGGTCTCTACCTGTTTGATTTGAGAGCAGATCCATCCTGGGTCTAAGAAGGTGGTGGAAAGTTCCAGAAGTTCCCTCTCCCTCCTTGACCTCTGTGTGTTCACCCTGACCCTCCCTTCTGAGCTCTCTGACCAGAGCCCCGGCTCCAGCTAATCCCAGGAATTTCTCAGAGAATCCCTTAATCCCCAGCAACTCCTTGGGAGGGCCTGCAAGCCCCGGGTGAGGACTCCATCTCAAAGTTTTACCACATTCACCTCCTTGGCACAAGGCTCCCGGGGAGCCAATTTCACCCAGCTCTCAAACACTTCGTCCTTCTGTGTGTCAAGGGCTCAAAGGAGCTCTGGCTGCCCACCCCCACCCCCCCACGCAGGCCTTCACTGCCGTGACCTCCAGGCCTGTGTCCCCCTCCTGGACTCTCCAGCCTAGGTCTCAAAGGCACCTTGTAGAAGTGCAGGCCCCATGCAGAAGCTCTCCATTAAAGCAGCCCCTGTTTTATTTCCAAACTTGGCTCAGGCCCTTTAGTTGGGTTGAGAATTCATGGAGAATAATTTGTCAAATAAAAAACAAATCCAGGGGGTGGTGGAGTGTCTCAAACGGTAGAATGCCTGCCTAAAAACAAAGCCAGACTTGGGAGGAGAGTTTTTTTTTTTTCCAGTTTTTGACAACTTTAAAGGATTGTTGCAGCCAGGAGCTGGTAGGTTACTCCTGTAATCCTAGCTACTCAGGAGGTAGCGATCAGGAGGATCCAGGTTTGAAGCTAGCTTGGGCAAATAGTTCTCGAGACCCTATCTGAAAAAACAGGTCTGGAGGAGTGGTTCAAGTGGTAGAGCACCTGCCTAGCGAGCATGACGCCCTGAGTTGAAGCCCCAGTCACACACCACCCCCAAAGAAGAAGGATTGTCACGGGGGCGGGGGAGGACACTCCACTCTGCCCATGTGGTCCCCAAGGGGAGACAGCCAGTGACAAGGCAGAGAAAGGGAGTCAGGCCTCCCTCTCCAGAGGCAGAGCTGGAGTCATCTCAGTTGTCTGGGGAAGGGAGTTAAAGCGTGGGGTTTTTCAACCTGCCCCGTGGAGAGATGGGGGTGTTGGGCTGTTCTTGGGCACAGCCTTCCCCACGCTTGGACCACCTGTCGCTTCTCCCACAACCCAGGATGCCCAGCCGACATCCTTCGTCGGGCTGTCTGACGTGGCGAGACCGCACATAAACTTGACTTCCTTTTTTAGTTTTGAGCTCCCCCGGATACGGACATTGAGGCCACAGTGAGCAAAAATCAGAGACTTACTGCCCATCCAGTTACCCCACAGCCTGCCTGCAGTGGACAAGAGGAAGCAGGAGCCAGTGTCCAGCTACTTGGTTCCCCCTTGGTATCATAAAGGTGCCTGCTCGTCACCGGCACCAGGCTGGGGAAACCAAGGCTCACGCTTAGTGGAATAGCACCATAGTAAAGACAGGCAGAGAGCGTGAAATTCTAAAATTGAGTGTGGTGATGTTTGCCAGGCCCTCGTCATAGGCTAGAAACAACTCAACTGGACAGTCCTGCAGTGTGTGACGCCTACTTCCACAGAGTGCCACCCGAGGCAAGGAGACGGAGACTTACGAAGCAGGCACAACATAAAGAGAGCCACAAGGTGCAGAAAACTGTGTGGTTAAAATGGGGTGAGGAATCAGGCACCAGGGGATCAAGACTGTCATTCTAGCCACTTGGGAGGCTGAGGTCAGGAGGATCCAGATTTGAGGCCAGCCCAGACAAACAGTTCCAGCTCCAAAATAACCAGAGCAAAATGGACTGACAGTGTGGCTAAAGTGGTAGAGTGCCACCCTGAGTTCAAACCCCAGTCACCCACCAAAAGAAAGGAAAAAAAAAAAAAATAACCTACCAAGGTCATGGGATGTCACAAAATGGTTTGTTTTGTTTTGCTTTGGTTTTTTGGTGCTGGGGTTGGAACTCAGGGCCTACACCTGGAGCGACTCCACCAGCCCTTTTTTGTGAAGGGCTTTTTTTGAAATAGGGTCTCACTAACTACTTGCCTGGGCTGGCTTTGAACCATGATCCTCCTGATCTCTGCCTCCCGAGTAGCTGGGATTACAGGCATGAGCCACCAGCGCCTGTTTTTGAATCACCATCAAATAGTTCCTGAAACAATAAATCTTAACCTAACAAAACAAAGACCCAACCTGTAAACCACTCCCTAGGGGTCAGGGCACCCAATAATATTTTGTACTTTGTAAATCTGTAGGCCTACCCTAGCGTGTGACCTTAACCGTGACTTCAGCCTCCTGGGCTGGTCCTAGGGAGGGAATTAACACTCCAAGCCCCTTCTGCCTGGGTAAAACCTTGTGCCAGGGTAAAAATAGTTGTCATTCTCGTTCTCACTCTAGATGGGCCACTTTCAGTCTATTGAAAGTGTATTCCCCTCCTAATGAACTTTGCTGTCACCTTCAGTACCATCCGAGTCCTGTCTGAATTCTTCCCTCATCCGAACACAAGCACTAAAGGAGATACCAGTGCTGACTTTCCAGTAACATCTCAAGCTTCAGTCTCCCCACCTGTGCAGTGAGAGGCCCCAGTGCATGGGGTGGGTGGGGCTAGGGGAAGTGGCCTATTCCTTCCCTGTCCCTGCCCCAGGCACACCCCCATCTATTCAGCTCCACAGGTCCCTCCTGATGCCAGGTGTTTCAGGAAACCTGAGTCCAGGCCAGCACACTCCTCCTTGTGCTTGCTACAGGACACCTGAGGGGACTCTTGCCAAGAGCTTCTAAAGGAAGCGCCCTCTTAGTAACCAGATCTCCTGGAAGGGACAGTTTTTTCTGGGTGCAGCTGTGCAGCGTGAGTGAGGCCTGAGGCGGCTGCTGCTCAGGCTACAGCACAAGAAAGGCCTGCGGGCTGTGCAGTTCCTTGCCAGGAGCCCAGGGGAGCAAGTGCAGGAGGGGCCATCCTGCCATCTGGCCTGCCGCTGCAGAAGCCAGTCTGTCCTCACAGCTTCTCCTTGGTTTTGTTTATTATTTGTTTATTTTCGTGGTACTGGGGCTTGAACTCAGGACCTCCACCAGCCCTTTTTTGTAATGGGTTTTTCGAGATAGGGTCTTACGAACTATTTGCCCAGGCTGGCTGCGAACCGTGATCTTCCTGGGCTCCCAAGTAACTGGGATTACAGGCGTGAGCCACCAGCGCTCAGCAACAGTTCCTCCTTTGTGACCCAGGTTCCTGGTCCAGGGCAAGTCCCATGTGACCCCAAGATCTTCCACAGCTTTAAGCACAAGCCTGGTACCTAGGACACCCCACTAGTGTGAGCCGAGCCTTTTCTGTCGTGATTGTTATAGCTCCCGTCCCCGCTAGGCTCTGCTCTGGGGTGACACTGCCGCTCTCCGGCTTGGTCCAGGCCTGGATGCGGCACTGAGTTTCACCTCTACAGGGGCTGCTGATGGCTCCAAGCTGAGCCTTGGACTTGCCCGTGGCAGGGGGAGTCCACCTGTCCAAACCCATCCCTTTGATGCGGCCTGGTAGATGGCCATGTGGCCATGTCATCTTAGTCCCCAAATTGGGACAGTTTGGGGAACTGTCTCCCCCCTACAGTTCCTATGGGGTCAACAAAGGTCTCTGTGGTGACCACATGACCACTCAGCTTCTCAGCTCTTGCTTCCTGGGGAGCCCCCAGTACCCCAGAGTCCACCTGGCCATTAGTTACAGGGCCTTCTGAAAATGGGACTGACTCAGTTCTCCCTTTCACGTCCCTCTCTCTACCTTCGCAAGATCACCTCTGTCCCATGGCACGTGGTGACAGTCAGGATGCATAGGGGATGGGGGTGGGTAAAACGGGTCAAATGCCAGCCCTGAATTTGTAGGGAGCAGTTCTGGGGCTGGCGTTTGTCATCCTTGACTCATCACCATCTGTCACTTCCTGCTTCCTCCCTCTGGTTCTTTAGGGGACAATCTGCCTCTCATCAAACACGAGCAGCTCAGAGTCATTACTAGAAACCTCACAATGACAAGTCCTGCATTCTGCCAATTTGGGCAAATTTATTTTGAAAGCATTTGAGGGCCCACCCGCTGGGGTGTGTGAGGAAGTCCTTGTCCCCAAGAGGAACGAAACTCCTTGATCCCAGGAGTCTGGGCTGCTTTCGTCCAGGAGGTCTCTACATACTTTTCAGAACTCCACAGACGGCAAGAAGTCCACTTGACTAAGTGTCCCCCAAAGTCGCCCACCCGCGTACCTCAGTTTCCTCCTTCATCCCATCTCCTCCAAGGGATGCTGAGAATGTGAGTTTCCAGGCTTATCAGAGGGTCTCCCTTTCTTTCTCTGCTCAGGCGCGGGATAGAGGAGGTTAGCCCCGTGGGGAAGGACGAGAGCCCGGACTCTGCGGTCCCCCTCCAGTGTGACCAACAGAATGGGGGCTTGGGGCCACACCATCTCCCCGGGTCTGCCCTTGTGTCACAGCTCATGGGCAGGATAGACGGCCTGCAGTCACACGAGACCACGTGCACCGTGACAAGAAGAGCAGACAGCAGCTGTGCGTGGCAGGGGGAGGCCGCTCGCGGACCTAGCGCTGCTCTAAGATGCCTGCGGATACGCGGGAGGCAGAGATAGGAAGGTGGCAGTTTGAAGCCAATCCGGACAAAGGTTAGCAAGTCTCCATCTGAATTCAATCAGCTGGGCGTGGTGGTGCGTGCCCAGCTAAGCAGCTAGGCAGGGTGTGGGACCTGGGCAAAAATGTGAGACCCTATCTGAAAAAATAACTCAAGTGGCTAGGCATGACTCAAGTGGTGTAGCACCTCCATCTCAAGCAAAGAACCCCGATTTCAAGCCCCAGTAATATGAAAGAAAGAGGGAGAGAGACAGGGAAGGAGCGAGGGAGGGAGGGAGGGAGGAAAAAGATTGGGGTATGACTCAAGTGGTAGAGCACCTTCTAGCAAGAGTGAGACCCTTAGTTCAAACCTCAGTACCACAAAAAAAAAAATCTGTCTTGTCTCTCAGCTCTGGGGGTGGCAAGTCCAAAATCAGGATGCCTGTAGGGCTGCACTCTGCTCCAGAGGCTGCAGAGAGGGATCCATCCTGCCTCTCCCAACTCCTGAATTCCTTGGCTTGTGGCCACATCACTCCCATCTCTGCATCTGTTCTCATGTGACCTTCTTAAAATAACACTAGTCATAGGATTTAAGGCCCACCCTAGTCAAGGATGACCTCATCTTAACTCATTATAGCTTCGAGGACCTTATTTCCACATAAGGTCAAGTTGTGAGGGTCCAGATGGATATGTGGGGGTGGGGGGGCGGGGAGGTGCTCTTCTGCCAATTGAAGGAGGGTCTGACCAGGTTGGGTCCCCAAGGGAGCTCCTGTGTTCTGACTATTGACCTCAGTGGTGGCCAAGGGACCCTGCTTGCCCATGGTGATAGGTCATCTGTAATACCAACAGAGATGGGGTGGAGGAGGGGGGTGTCCTGGCCTTGCCTTGCTCTTTTTTTATTTTCTTTTGGTGGCACTGGAGTTTGAACTCAGGGCCTCATGTTTGCTAGGCAGGTGCTCTACCACTTAGCCCCTCCACCCACCCTTTTTTTGTATTGAGTATTTTCGAGATGGGGTCTCTCAAACTACTTGCCCAGGTTGGCCTCGAACCCAGATCTTCTTGATCTCTGCTTCCTGAGTAGCTAGGATTACAGGCATGAGCCACCGGTGCCTGGCCCTGCCTTGCTCTTGACTCTGGGATGCCAGCCTCCTGGGGGGCACAGCCCAGCTTCCCCGCTTCCACAGGAGGAGGTGAGTGACAGCACACTGTGGCCATCCGTGGGATTTCCACAGAATGTTCTATTTTGAAGTATGGCTCAAGTGGAAGAGCACCTGCTTTGCAAGTGCAAAGTCCTGAGTTGGGGTCTTGGATGCATGTTGACCCACGATGAGAGAGCCTCCTTTCGTGGTTGGGGTGAAGTTGGCCCTTCTAGAAAATGGTGGTAAGTGAATCCATCGTAAATCCAGCCCCTGCTTGGGAGAGAGCCTGGGAAAAGCGTGCAAGTGTTCTTCGTGTACACCAGGCCTGTGAGGGAAGAGCTCTGGGCAGAGTTGTTCCTTTCAGGAGCTGCAATCAGATGTTTTTTGCTGTACTTGAGGAAAACCCAGGTTCCAGTGGTCTCTGCCATTGTCCTGTTGATACTGCAACTAGTGACTGACACACAAGCCAGGTGATGGTGGCTCACACCTATAATCCTAGCTACTCAGGAGGCAGAGATCAGGAGGATCACCACTGGAGTCTGACCTGGGCAAAATGAAAGCAAGACCCTGCCTCCAAAAAGCTCAACACAAAGAAGGGCGGGCAGAGTGGCTCAAGTGGTAGGGTGACGGGCTAGCTAGCGTAGGGCCCTGAGTTCAAACCTCAGTACTGAGGGAAAGAAAAAAACTTAACCTGTGACTTAACAGCAGACGTTTGTTCCTACATAGTCTGGAGGCCACAAGTCCACAGCCAAGGTTTGGCCTGGCTGCCCTCCATCCAAAGCCTGCAGGGATGACCCCTTCCTGCGCCTTCCAGCACCTGAGGGCTCCAGGCTTGTCACATCATCACTCCAGTCTCTGCCTCTGACTCACATGGTCTTCTCTGGATGGCTTTGTCCCTTTCCTCTTCTCGTTTCATTGTGTGTGCGCGTGCACACGTGCGTGTCGTACTCGGTTTGGAGCTTGCCAGCCAGGCGCTCTACTGCTTGAGCCATCCCACCAGCCCTTGTCTGTGTCAGGTTTTTTCGAGATAGGGTCTCACAAACTATTTGCCTGCGCTGGCTTTGAACCACGATTCTCCTGATCTCTGCCTCCTGAGTAGCTAGGATTACAGGCGTGAGTCAACAGCACTGGCGTTCGGTTTGTTTTCAGATAGGGTCTTGTGCTAACTTTGTCCTGGCCAGGCTGCACCTCCATCCTCCTACCTCCACCTCTTGAGTAGGTGGGATTACAGACATGAGCCACCATGCCTGCCTCTTGTCATTTCTCACAAGGAAACTGACTTTGGTCTCAGGCTGTCTCTACACAGGAGGGTGTCATCTTGACCCCTACCTACTTCCATCTACAAAGCCTTCATTTCCAAATACAGCTGCATTCTGGGGTGTGGTGTGGACAGGAACATTTGGGAGATACCAGGTAACCCAGCGCAGACTACACAGGGCTTGGTCTGCATTGCCTTCTGCTGTCTCCCAATGGGAACATTTCCGGTCTTGGTCAATGGGGACATCCCTGCCATTGGTGAAATGTCTGCTGGTGGGGCAGTCAGGCCCAGCCACAGTGGTGCCTGTGTGTTGAGGGTGGAGGTGAACCTGGGATGGACAACAATCTTGACCCCCACCTAGATCAGGGGTCTTTAAACTTTGGAGTCACTGTGTAAGACCCAACAAAGAACAGTGAATAAAGTGCTTGTGACTGAGTTCCTGGGGGCTGGTATCATCGAGGGCAAATCTACTTGGGGACAGAGATGGAGGGTGGAGCTGGGGTGTGGGGAAATGTGGCTGGGCCGCAGTGAGACCCACTGGCTCCGCGGCCTTGGGCCCTCAGTGCACAAAAGAACACTGCAATAGGTTCCATGGAACCTGTGGCTCCCGAGCAATGGCGTGTCGTGAAATGATGGGGATTCGTGTTCCTGCAGCCATGGGTTGAATGTGCCCCCCTTGGGGATGTGAGAGACAGGCCAGAGGAAGCTGTGGGCCCATCCATGCAGAGTGGTCAGACTGCAGGGCACCTCAGAACCAGCCCAGCCCAGCCACACAAAGCACCACACAGTCTGGAGTCCCAGACAGGACCACAGTGACAACCACGTGCAGCCTCTCAGCCACACACCTGTGTCCTCCCACATCCGGAGGTCGGAGGTTCAAAGTCAAGGTGTCCACATGGTTGCACTCACTCTGCTCTCCTGCCCTCCCAGTGCCCGGTGGTGGCTGACCGTGCTTGGTATCCCTGGCTGTGGCTGCATCCCTGCCTCTGTCATCACATGACCATCTTCACTGGGTGTGTCGTTCTCTCCTCCTCTTGTAAGGACAGCAGTGGGCTGGTGGAGTGGCTCAAGTGATAGTGACTGCCTAGCAAGTGTGACACCCTGAGTTCAAACTCCAGTACTGCCAAAAATAAATAAATAAGGACACCAGTCCATGGGCAATGACCCTATTTCCAAATTCAGCATTTGCAGCCAGCCCCAGCAGGGCCTGGGCAGGCATCCTGTGTGCTCTGGGAACGATGGGTGAGTCTCCAGCTCTGCAGAGCTCTGGGAGTCCAGGCTGCAACGTGGGACAGACCCTCACCCTCCCCAAGCCTCCAGTCTCCCTCCCTTCTGACCAATGACTTGTTCCAGCTGGGCCAGAACTCTGTCCCAGGAGGTGCTCGGGGACTCCCGTATTTACATGGGGCTATGCCGTGACGCACGCACGACATCTCACCGTACCATCTCAGGATATCCAGAGGTTTCTGGAGATTTTTGGAACAACCCGTGTGTCTGCACAACAGAGGTGTCACAGGTGCCCCTTTTATGATTGGAGCCTCCCTTGACTCTCCCCATTGTTCACCTGTGGCCCCAGCCCCAGCCAATGAGCTCGAGGGTCTGGGGCCAGGTAAGAAGCACCCTAGCCAGGCCCTCATCCAGGGAGGCTGCATTTTTTCAGCACCTCTTTTTTCTGGCTTCTGGACTCCCGTCAGAGGGACCAGACACTGTGCCAAGCACCTCAGCCTTGCTGAAGCCAGGGCTCTGCCCCCTGCCCTCGAGTTCAGCTCCATTTGGCTCCCTTGACTGGAGCTCCCTTGACCCACATGGCTCAGCCCTGGGTGCTAAACCACCTTAGGTTCTTCCCTTGCAGTTTCCTTTAAAAAAAGTAAATAAAATAGCCGGGCACCAGTGGCTCACGCCAGTAATCCTAGCTACTTGGGGGACAGAGATCACAGGAGGCAAATAGTTCATGACACCCTATTTTAAAAATACCCAGCACAAACAAAGGTTGGCAGAATCTCAAGTGGTAGACCACCTGCCTAGCGTGCTAGGCGTGAAGCCCTGAGTTCAAACCCTAGTACTGTCAAAAAAAAAAAATTAAAGGAGTTTTTTAAAATCTGAGGTGTAATTCACAGAACATAAAATTAGCCATTTTAAAGTGTACAATTCAGTGGCACTTGACAACATTCACAGGGTTCTTCAGCCACCTCCTCTTCTCGAATATTATCATCACCCTACAGGAAACCCTGTCCCCACTCACAGTCACCAGATGAATTTTGATAAGAACATGTGCTTGGCACCCCAACCCCCAACCACGATAAAGAGCATTTGTGTTAGCTCTTTAAAAAGGATTCTGGAGCAGAGCTGCAGAAATTCTGACGTGGCAGCTCCTGAACAGAACCAGGGCTCTGTCCTGAAAGGAGCCTCTGACAGTGTTGGGGGAAAAGGGTGGCAGGTGTGGTCTGGGGTCAGGGTCTGAGAACCCAGCCAGGCCTCCCTCCCCTGAGCTGTGCTCTCTCCATCCTGAGCCTAGTGACCCCTCCTGAAGTTGTGTGCAGGGCACCTGGGCAGGTGTCTGCTGCTGGGGGTGGGGCTTGGGGTCAGCTGGGGAGCTGGAACCTGCCTGACCACAGCTGAATTAGAGGTGCCCAAGCCATTCAGTGTGGATCCACAGACCTACGGTAATTTAACATTTATGGATTGGGAAATTTTACATTAAAAAATTTTGTTTTACTTTCTTAAACAAAAAAAAAATTCAGGACTGGAGGTGTGGCTCAAGTGGTACAGCACCTGCTTTGCAAGTGTGAAGCCTTGAGTTCAAACTCCAGTCCCACCAGAAAAAAAAAAAAAATCAAACTAGACTTGGTGGTGCATGTGTGGAACCCTAACACCTGGGAGGCAGAGGCAATAGGATCACCTAGTTCAAGACCAGCCTGGGCTGCAAAGCAAAACCCTACCTCAAGAAAAAAATCAAAGTTCTAGTAACTTAGGGCTCCCTGTCCCAGGAGGTGGCTGGAGCTGACCAGCTGTTGCCCTGTGACTGTCACCCACCCTTGTTTCCCGTGGGTCCCCTCACCTCATTCTGCTATCTTCAGGATCTGACTCCTGTAAGTGTTTGAAATTTCAGGTGTGTCCCGTATCAAAAGCACCCCATGAAAGCAGACCCAAATAGGGTCCTCACATTGTGGACCCGCTGGAGTGTCCAACATGGTGGTCCAGGTCCCAACCCCTCTTTCACCTGGGCCTCCGGGAGCCAGCAGAGCAGAGGATGCCGATGCAGTGGGAATGTGAGAGGCAGAGTGAATTCTTCACTCCCAACAGCCTCAGGGGCAGGCAGGACTGGGATTGCAGATGGACAGATAGCAGCATTAATGCCCTGCCCTGTGCCAGTGGCAGGCATAACCAATCGATCACTGCCCTCTTTCTCTAGGCCCAGGATTCTCAGCCTCAGCTTTTGACATTTGGAGCTGAATATTTCTTGTTTTGTTTTTTGGTTTTTTGGTGGTATTGGGATTTGAACTCAGGGCCTTATGTTTGCTAGGCAGGTGGTCTACCACTTGAGCCACTCTACCAGCCCTGTTTTGTGTTGGGTATTTTCAAGATAAAAACTCTTGTGAACCATTTGTCTGGGCTGGCTTGGGACAACAATCTTCCTGATCTCTGCTCCTGAGTAGCTGGGATTACAGACTGAGCCACCAGCGCCCGGCATGGACACTGCTTTGTTGTGTCCTGTGCACTGAATGATGTTAGTAGTATCCTGGACTTCCACCCACTGGACACCAGCTGCAACTCCCTCTCCCCGAATTGGTTGTGACAACCAAAAACATCTGCAGACTTGTCAAGTGTCCCTCTGGCTGAGAATTAAGTCCAGACACCACACACACAGGGGGCTAGCCAGCCAGCCTCCATGCCTATGGCTGGCACAGGGCGGCTGGCACATGCCTGCTTGGGGTACAGTGTGCTGGTATGAACCCAAGATCTGCAAGGAGACTCCCCCTTCCAGCACTTCCATTGCATCCTATCAAAATGTAGATAGCCACCCTTGGCTCTCAGTGTCCCATGAGGATTAAGGGCAGGGCTGGTGCCTTACAGGTACCTTGCCAATATCCCTGCCCTCCTGTGCCCTGTGCAGACGAGCAGGGCCTGCAGGGCATGACTCACAGAGGAGCTGCTGCCCTGCCCAGGTGAGGAGGGCACGAGTTAGGGCAGCTCAAAGGAGCAACTGGCCAGGTTTATACCCGTCACTTCATCCCATGGAGCCAATCCAGGCATGAGGAGAAAGAGAAGCCCTGGGGAGGTGGGGAGGTGCTCTTGTCCTATCCATGAACCCAGAGGCCAGGAGGTGCACATGGCAAGAAGACAGACCTTGCATTAGCCGCAGCTCTGTCCCAAAGCCCACCCGCTCCCGCACAGGGGCAGCTGATGCAAGAGGTGACCACAGTTCAAGTGAGAAGTAGGAGGGAAGTCCCTGAGTGCCACGGCTTTCCTGACTCACTAGCTCCCACTCCTCTCCCCCTCGTCCTCTCTTCTCTCTCCCCCTCCTCCTTCTGGGCAGCTGGGGACCCTGCTGGGGCTCTGTGGAAGGACTCAAAAGAGACCCGCACAAGGGACTGAGCCCTCCCCCTGCTGCACGTACACATGTGTGGGGCACAGGATGGAGGGAATAAAACCATGAAGCTCCTGGCCCCCTCCGGAGCCGGAGAAGTGGCCCTGTCCTCAGCAGGCCTGGGTACTGTGAGAAAAGCCAGAGGCCCAGCAGTGGGGCTTTTCCAGTGAGAGCGGCTGCCTGGCTGCACACTAGCTGCAGCCTGCCTCTTACCAGTGAGGGCTAGGCGGGGGCTTGGGGACTGACCACTGGAGCCCCATTGGCCTCTCCTCTGCTGACATAGAGGACACAGTGTAGGGCAGGAGCCAGGAGGCCCTGTCCCTTTGTCACAGGGTTTTGTGCTACCACACTGGAGACGTTTCCTGTGGTGAGCCGTTCTTTGTGGCGTCAGTAGTAGCAGCCCTGACCTCCACCCTCCAGGTGCCACGGTGCCCTCCACCCTAGTGTAGCTGCCAAAACTGTCGTCAGACACTGCCAGGTGCTGGTGAGACAAAGAGAAAAAAAAGAGAACTGTGTTGTGATGGGGGCTGATGCAACTCCAGAGCTGTGTTGCAGCAGGAGGTCACATGACACTCAAACAGTGAAAGACAAGACCACCGAGACCTCCCAGATCACCGCGCACGCAGCCCAGGACTTGGCTACCCTTGGCTTCTCTGTAATGGCTCGTCCATGCCAGCTCTCTCCCTGCAATAAACCTCTTCCAATCCTCACGTCGTCTCTGAGCTCTTTCTCTGGTGGTGACAAGAAGCTGGAAACACCAGGTAGAGGTCTCCCTGTGCCGCTCTGTCTCTAAACCTCTCCAGCCTTCACCGGCCGTTCAGCACAGGCACCATAGCCCCCAGGAGAGGACAGGGCAGCAGTCAGGAGTGAGCTGGCCACACCTGGGCTCTGGTGACCTGGGGATTCCTGGAAGCCCTGGATGGGAGGTGCTGGAAAAGGTTCCCTCCTGAGGAGGGCAGGGGACACAGAGCAGAGGGAGGACCCTCACCCAGGACGGGCATGTGGTCCTGCAGGTGCTTCCTTTTGAGGACAGGAGGTCAGGCAACTCCTCATGACTACAAAGCTCTGTCAGGAGAGCCGAGCGCCTACATAGAGTCCTGCCCCAGTGTCTGTGCCATAGACACCCGAGACTTTCCTTGTCCCCCATGCACACACACCCCTACAGGGCTGGGTCAGACCCAGATGGAGAGGACCCATCTCTGCAGAACACCAGGGCTCTCCCATAGAGGCTGCCATAGGCTGGAAACACAGGAGGGGCACAGCCGGCCTGTTCCCTGCCACCTTCTGTATTACGTTCTCAACGTGGGCCATATTCAGGAGAGGTGACAGTCCTGGACCACAAGTCCCTGAGGCCATGGCCGCTCCTCCGTGAAGGCTGGAAGAACATGACCTGGGGGCAGGTGAGGCAGGGTAAGGAGATGGGCAGACAGGGAAATTATGTTGTTTTTAATAAATACTAAAAGGGCCGGACTCAGACATTAGAACCAGGAAGGAAAACCTGAAAAACCAGAGCACCGAGCCTCACTCCCACCTCATTTTAGACTCTAAATTACCAGACAAGGGGAACATGGAGTGTCTGTCTGCATCTGTTAAGAAGCTGCGGGGCTCCTTGAAGGGATAGAGAGGAGTAGAATGGGGAAATGTCTAGCAAAAGGAAGTTCCTGTGTTTGGGATAGTCCTAAATTCCACCTCCATGCTTTCAAATAACGAACAGCACCCATCTGGGGCCCCCAGAACCACTGCCCGATGACTGGGAGTCTCTGGAGGATACGGCTCAGAGTGTTCTCAAAGCTCAGAAAGTACAGACAGACAGCAGATAAGAACCACCAGCTCACGCCTGTCATCCTAGCTACGTGGGGGGCTGAGATAGGGAGGATCACGGTTCAAAGTCAGCAGGGCCAAGAAAGTTTGAGACCTACCCCCGCCAAGATCTCCAAAATAATCAGAACAAAATGGACTAGAAGCCTGACTCAAGCAATAGAATGCCTACTTTTTAAGTATGAAATTCTAAGTTCAAACCCCAGTCCCACTAAAAACAAAAACAAAAACAAAAAAACCACCCATTCTGAGTTTTTATTCCCATTTCCTGTGTAGGGAGCAGGAAATGTTTCTTCCTCCCTCAGCTCCCCCCAGTCTCTCTACTTTACCCTCTTACACTAAAATACACGCATGCTGAAGGTGCCCCGTGTGAGGCTCTTGGTTGTGAGACACCTTGAAATGCTTTTCCCACGTGAACCTCAGGTGCCCGTGATTTGGCAGGAAACCGAGAAGCTGAGAGCACCCACTCACGCCCCGTTCAGTGACAAGGATGGGTAGGGAGCAGGGCTGTGCTGGACAGTCTGGCCACCAGCCCTGGGCTCCGGTGCTGGGGTCGTTACATCCTCTCTGCTCTCCCCCAAGGTTTCCTATCCTGCTACTCCCTGCCTCCGCCCCTTGCCCTGCCCTGGGCTGTGCTGAGGGAAGCAGCTCCATCAACCGTCCTCAGGGACAGGAAACAGCACCCACCTCTCCACCCCTCCCCACTGGGGGTCCTCTCATAGCTCTCCTGAGCACCTGGGAGGCAGGTAACCCTGCCCGGCACCAGGTGAGAGATACCTTCCCAGAATCAGACCCCAGAGACCCCCCTCAAAGGCTTTGCTGGAGAGGAAAAATGTGGCCTGCTGGCACGGGGTGCAGCGTTTCCACGCACCTTCCTTCCGGCACACACAAGTGGTCCAGGGCAGATCTTAGCACAGCAGCCCAGGCAGACTGTAGCATGGTCACCAGCATCACACAGGAGCCGTGGGGAGCCTGGTCACTCACTGAGGCCCACAGCATAGAGGCAGCTGGTGGTCCAGTTTCTCCTGTTCCACGAGCTGCTCCTCTCCCATGGGACCCCTGTGGAACCAAGTGGCTGACGCTCTTTTGGACGGTGCTTTTTGGTCCCAACATCACTCGTGGGTTTTCTGGGCGTAAGGGTGAGGGTGTTGTTGGCTGTTGTCAGACCTCATTGTTTCTCCTTTAATTCCTGTGTTGGGGTCTTGGTGGGAACAGGTGGTCCCCAAGGAAGATAACTGAGGAGCACTAGACTCCAGGACAGTCAGCAGGCTGAGGACAGAGCCTGGGAGGCCTGTGTGAGACTGAAGGTCCCGGAAGACCAGGGATCAGGACCACAAAGAAGGGGGGAGTTTCTAAGAAGGGATCAGAACACCTGTGATTCCTAGGGGACAGGGCTTCCTGCCAAGCCTTCCTGGATGACTATCTCCCCACTTTTCCTTCCCAGAAGCCTTGGTCCTCAATGGCAGTCCCTTGGTCAAACCCAGCTGGAAGCCAGAGGGTGAGAGAGCCCTTGGGGTGAGCCTTGTGCAATAAGAGAGGATCCACTGAGGCCACAGGTGGGCCCAGGCAGTGCTGATAACAAACCTGCTTCCAGCAGGAGCAGCCAAGACTGAAGGGGCACTCGGTGCTTGGCGTTGGGTCACACACTTGTTAAAGTTCCTGACCTTGAATTTCAAGAGAGTGCTGTGAGGCCAGGAGGCTGAGATAAGCAGTGAGCATGGCTGTGCAGGAGGTAGAATGGTGTCTGCATCTTTGAGCTGGGAAGGCTAGCCCACCCTCCTCCGTGCTCTGCTGGCGTCTGCCTGCCCGGCTCCCCAGCACAAGGAAGGGACCCCTCTATTGACTGACTGAGCCGATGGAAGGCAGTGGACAGTGGGGAGGGAGAGCAGTGGAGCACTCCCCCAAAATGCACTTCCTACTTCCTCCCCGTAGAGCGGGTCCAGGCAGGACTGACACAGTTGCACGGTTTGTACACTGCACAAAGGGCACCCGGCTCTAGCCCAGGGTCCTGTGCTCCTGGTCTGGGCCCCATCCAGCTCCAGGATGGGACATGGTCATCTTTGTGCAGTGATAGTGGAGATTAGAAGTCAGGAACAAGCCCGGCAGGTTGGGAAAAAGTCCAACTAATCAAGAGTCACACAGTAAAACAAAGTTAGTCTTTCACCATAGAGCAAGTATTCCAGGTCAGGGTAACAAAACAGGGTTGTTGGCAATAATGGCGCCGATAGGTTTTGGTTTTTACTGCATCCTTAAGTCTGTTTCCCAGGGTTGCGGTCCTGCCTCCCAGGTTCGTGGTCCTGCCTCAAGTCTAGCTTGAATCCTCCTTCTGCCCCAACCTCCAATCAGCACGAACCATAAGATCCTAACCCATCAGATCATGCTGAGTCCCACTGAGGGGTATTTAAGCCCCTGCCCCTCTCTCCCTCTCTCTCTTGGCTCTCTCTGCTCTCTCCCTCTCCCACTGGCAATAAAGAATCTCTTGGCCAGATCACTCCTCTCCACGTGGTCACTTTTGGGGCCTACATGTCCAACAAGGGTAACCTAAGGCTGACCTGAGCAGAAGGGGTGCGCAGGGGTGGGAGGAAAGCAGTTTGAGCACCAGTCCCCTCCAAACCGCATCATTCACTTAGGACATGCCATAAAAGGAACCTACAGCCAGGTGCTGGTGGTTCACACCTGTAATCCTAGCTAGATCCTAGGCAGAGATCAGGAGGATCCAGGTTTGAAGTCAGCCTGGGTGAACAGCTCACAAAACCCTATCTCGAAAAACCCTTCACAAAAAAAGGGCTGGTGGAGTGGCTTAAGGTGTAGGTCCTGAGTTCAAGTCCCAGAACCACGAAAAAAGGAACTTACAATGCCTGCATTATTCAATGCCTAGTTAGCATATAAAATTTGGTAACACCTTACTTTGGTGAATAAAAACCCCTAGACACCTCAGAGTCTTGGTCCTGGGGCTGAGTCTTTATCCCTCCCAGTTTCTCCTCGAGGAACACTGCGGGTGGGGGAGGAAAGGTGTGCTTTTAGCATAGAGCAGTTTGGGGCCAGACTCAGGCTGAGGGGACCCAGTGCCAAGGGAACCCTAGGGAGTTCCCCCATTCCCTCTGCAGCAGATGATCCTATGAGCCCTCACCCCACTTGGTGTTGTTACGGGTGTGTGTATGTGGGGGTGCGGTGTTGTGGACATTCCTCAGTTTTTGGGGACAGTGTGTAAGTTAGGACACTGCCCCAGATACAGCCAAAGAACCACAAAGAGTAGGAAGATGGTGAAGAGTGGTTTGTTAGGAAAACAACAGACCTGGAGGGATGAGGCAGGCACTTGGATGAGGGCCAAACGCTCCTGGAAGCTGTCAGGCTTGGGGTTTTATCCAGTAGGGTTGTATTAGCCAGGAGTGATGGGTGAGAGAAGATCAATGGAGAGAGACAGGGAAATTCTATCATTTTAATAAATCTTAAAAGGGCCAGACTGAAGATATTGGAAGGAGAAAGTTAAAACTAAAAAGTCAAAGCAGCTAGCCCCTCCCACCTCCTTTGAAATGCTAAGTCACAAGAATAGGGAGAGATAAAGGGGCTCCCTGCCTCTGCCTTTCTCTTTGAGATGTTAACAAGCTGCAAGGCTCCTTGGAAGGGCAGAGGGACAGAAAAATGAAAGGCATGTCCAGCAAAGGGTTGTCCAAAGACACACCTATTGTCGCTGTGTTTGGGGTGGGCCTAGGTGATATTTCCCGGCCTTAACCTCATCTTAACCACCAGATCCATTGTCTTAACGATTAAGACATTAAGATATGACCACGTGTGTCTCCCCCCCCCAACTCGGAAGGTATGACTAGAGATAAGGACCACCATTTTGAGTCTTACTTTCTTTTCCTGCATGGGGAGCAGGAAATGTTTCTCCCTACTTTTGTCCTGTTTTGCTAAATTCCTTTCCTAGTAAACTTTTACCACTTGCACCATGTTTTCACATCTCGCTGAATTCTCTTGCAGGTGAACAGTGAGGTTACTGAATAGATGGAAACTGAGGCCTCCCCTTGTGGCCCTCCCAAGTGGCTTGACCCCTGAGCATACATTGCTCAGGTGTGGGAAGACATGAGCCTTCTCTGTTTGACCTTGAATGAGGGAGTGGGCTCTGTTACTGGGAGGTCAGCATAGCTATCTACCTCATCTAGAGAGAGCATTCGGGCAAGAGAAGATGAAAAATGCAGTGAAAGTGACAGTGAAACCTGAGTTTCAGGCCTCGGGCCCAAAATCTTGGTCTTTCACATGTCAGGTCCAGCAGCTCGACCCTATAGGCCAAACAAAGAGACAAGGTGAAGGGCAAAGAAAGCACATTTATTATTCGGTCCAGAGTGTTCCCTACAAAGAGGCAAAGCAAGCACTCAGTCTCTGTTCAGCATCTTCGGGATACAGACGTCTGCCTTAGCTTTAACTGGACAAAGAATTAGGGCAGGGGACGAAGTCACAGGAGTGGCCCTTCTGATCATTATCTCAGTCCTTGTGGGTCCCAGAGACTTCGCTATCATGGCAGTAACAACAGTTTGGTTGCCAAGACAGGATGACTCCTGCTCCAGGGTGCAGCCTCATCATTACAGGTCACTGTCCTCATTTGAGGAGTGGTCTGTCCTCCAAGGCTGTCCTCATTTGAGGAGTGGTCTGTCCTCCAAGGCTCTGCTGTTCCTTAGGGGAAATTTCAGTCCCTAGTCATACAGATGTTACCGATCTGTCCTGTTCTTCCTTGACTCTAAGGTGGCTGTAGGAGAAAATGGCTCAGAGCAAAGGACAATGGCACAAAATGGACACAGAGAAACCAACGTTTTCTCCTGTTCTCGGTTAATTTGTAGGCCCAAGTAAAGAGGCACCCATGCTGGTGGCACCTGTAAAAATAGATACTTGGGAGCCTGAGATCAGGAGGATCATGGTTCGAGGCCAGCCAGGGCAAATACCACGAGACCCCCCATCTTCAAAATAACCAGAGCAAAGTGGACTGGAGGTGTCCACTCAAGTGGTAGGGTGCCTGCTTTGCCAGAGTGAAGTCCTGAGTTCAAACCCCAGTTCCACAAAAAAAAAGAAAAAGTGGTTTAATCATCTCTTACAATAGCAAAATTTATTAGGAAAGGAAATGCACTTTCAATGGACTGAAAGCAATTGTCTCCAGAGTGAGAATAAAAACAATTGTTTTTTTATTTATTACACCAGTTTTTATTGAGTTAGAAGGGGCTTGGAGTGCTAAGCTCCTCCCCAGAGCCAGCCCACCAGGCTGAAGTCATGATTAAGGTCACTAGACTAGGCTAGGTCTGCAACTCAGGTTCACCGACCGCCTAGGGTTTTTTCCAGTACTGGGGCTTAAACTCAGGACTTCATGCTTGCAGGCAGGCGCTCTAACCCTTGGGCCATTCTGCCAGCCAGGGACTGGGGTTTGAACTCAGGGCTTCGGACTTGCAAAGCAGGCGCTCTACCACTGGAGTCACAGCTCCAGTCTGGGTTTTTGTCTTGGTAAGTTACAGCTCTTTTGTTCCAGGAACTGATACTGCCCTTCCTCGGGGTAGATGACTCAAATACCTTGTGACATTCTGTAACCTTGGCGCACTATTGCGATCTTAACCGGATGTTATGCATTTTTTCCCTTGGCGGCCTTGAAGAATCCTCCTTTTGAGGTTTTCTTTGCATAGCGCCATCTCTTGTGACTAACAGACCCCACGAGGTGCAAGGTCATCATCTTAATCACTGGCTCACGCTGTGGGTCATCTGGGGTTTTAGAATGGAGTCTCACAGCTCGGGCTGATTCCTTGGTCCTGCTCATACCTCCTCCATACCTATAAGTGTCAGTGCCCAGTTTCACCATGTCCCACCCCTCCTTCAAAGGATTCTGGGGGAGGGCTGAGGGCTGAGGGCTTCCCATATGGCAAACGGGACAAAGCTGCCAGGCACCTGTGACTCGTGCCTGTAATCCTAGCTACTCAGGAGGCAGAGATCAGGAGGATTGAGATTCAAAGTCAGCCCTGGCAAATAGTTCTGAGAGACCTATTTTGAGAACTTATCTCGAAAAACCCTTCACAAAAATAGGGTTGGTAGAGTGGCTGGAAGTGAAGGCCCTGAGTTCAAGCCCCAGTACCGCAAAAAAAAAAAGAAAAGAAAAAAGGAACCCGGGGAGGGCAAGCTAGCTGCCTCCTCCCAGGAGGGTGAGGAGGTGAGGGTCCCCTGGGACCATGTGGCCAATTTAATGAGAGCCAGGCTTTTCTCAGGCATACTTGGGGGATGTCCGGCAGTCAAGGACAAGGACTGCCCCACTCAGAATCTTAGACAGAATTCTCTGGCATTTCCCAAGACTGCACCCAGAGCTAAGTGAACTCCTGCTGAAGATGTCAACCTGCCACCGTACAGAGAGGATGGCATTGAGGGCTCTGCTTGCCTCTTGCCTCTGGCCAGCACCACTCAGACTCTCCCTGGCCTAGCAGTACCTCTCTACCTGTGGGACTCCTACTGCCTGGTCTGTTTGATCTGGACAGGGGACAATGACCATCTCTTCTGTCTGGCCCCATAGAGGCCGAAGGACCCCACCTGGGGAGACAGGAGTAGGCCAGACCTTTGAAGGAAAGAGCACTCAGTCCATTTTCTAACATGCCAGCTCAGGTGGGCAGGCGGCCAGTCTGGATCCTAGGGGTCTAGGCTGGGAGGCTGGGGAGAAGACCCGGAGTGAAAGACCAGTGGTCACACTGGACATGGCCCCGCTCAGAGCCACTGAGTCAGTGTCCAGGGGTGCCAAGGCAGAAGGTGGAGCACAGTCCTTTGATCTAAGTCACCAGGGAACCAAGCCATGCAGAAGACATCACAGACCCTGGGAGGCCATCTGGCCTGGGCCTTGGGAAGCTGCCTGCTTATCTATGACTGTAATCAGTTCACTCACGTGGGTGTCATCAGTCACTGTGGGTCACAGTTGCTAAGAGAACTGTGTATTTAAAATCCCCCCAAAAAATAAAATCCCAAAGTGTTGGGGGGGGCTTGGCCAGCAGGGTTCACTCTTAAAATCCCAGCTACTTGGAAGGCAAAGATCAGAGGATCCTGATCCGAAGTCAGCCTGGGCAAAAAGTTAGTGAGACCCCATCTCAACACACAAGGCAGCAAGGCAGGCAGGCCTGGTGGAGAGCCTATCATCACAGCTGTGCAGGAGGACTCAGTAGGGGACTCACTAGTAACCATAATTGCTAGGGGATGCTCGGGTGGTAGTGAGGGTGGAGGGTTTCTTTTTGGGATGTTGAAAATGCCCTCATGTGCTCTGTGGTGGTGGCTGCACAACTTGGTCGTGATAGGAAAGCCATTGGCCGCACACCCCAAGGTGGACTTGATGCCACATGTCACAAAGTTGTTGCCGTTCATGCCACCCTAGCTCTCCACTCTGTGGTCTGTTGCTATAGCAGCTCCAAGAAGCAGACATATCTGTCGGCCACTCTGTGTAAGGCCAAGCAATGTGGCAATACAGACCTGTGCTCTGTACCCTCCTTGCATGTCTCTGTCATGAAATCAGCATAGCTGGAAACTGGAAAGTGTCTAGTTTGTTTTGTTTTTGTTTTTGTTTTTGCAGTACTGGGGTTTGAACTCAGGGCTTTGTACTTGCCAGGCAGGCGCTCTACTGCTTGAGCTGCGCCCACAGCCCAAGTATCTAATTTTTGGACCTAAAAAATCCCATCTTTTCTGATTATGGATGTGCACAGACAGAAGTGACCCAGGAGCAGCTAGGGAGCACTCAGTGAAGGCTAGGGTGATGGGCAGGAGAACAGAACAGAGGGAGAGGCTGCCCATGGCCTCCCAGCTAAGGCCAAGCCCTGCCCTCCACCTCCCTTCCTCTGTCTGAGACCCTGATCTCCTCCTGGCCTGACCCTGCTGCCAGCTGAGAGCAACCACAGCATCAGCGTCCACTCACTGTGTGGCCCTCAGGGGCAGCTGGCCTCTGTGTGTGCTGGGAAGGAAAGTCCCAGCACACTGTGCAGCTAGGGCACCCCTCACCTGTGCACCCCCTCACTTGTGCACCCCCTCACCTGTGTACTTCTCTCACCTGTGCATCCCCTCACCTGTGCACCCCCTCACCTGCGCACCCCCTCACTTGTGCACCCCCTCACCTGTGTACTTCCCTCACCTGTGCATCCCCTTCACCTGTGCACCCCTTCTCACCTGCGCACCCCCTCACTTCTCACTTGTGCACCCCCTCACCTGTGCATCTCCCTCACCTGTGCACCCCCCTCACCTGAGCACCCCTTCACCTGTGCACCCCCCTCACCTGTGCACCCCCTCACTTGTGCACCCCCCACCTGTGCACCCCCTTCACCTGTGTACTTCCCTCACCTGTGCACCCCCTCACCTGTGCATCCCCTTCACCTGTGCACCCCCCTCACCTGTGCACCCCCTCACCTGAGGACCCCTGCTCACCTGAGCACCCACACAAACGTGTGCACCCTCACTTGCGCACACCCCACTCACCTGCACACCCTTCAGTATCCTGTGCAGCCCCATTCACCTGTGCACCCTTGCACAGCTTGGGCAGCCCTGGCTCACCTGTGCACCTCATTGCTCACTGCACACCCCCACCCACATGGCTTTTGCTCAGACTACACCAATGGCGTCCTGCCACCTGTGTCTATTTCCTTTTGCTATGGTGACCACAAACTGGTGTCTTAAAGCGCACACGGTGAGTGGAGGGTTCAAGTTGCCCCTCTCTTCATAAATCATGTAGAAGTATTTTGCTCTAAAAATATATGTCAAAAAGAATAAAATTAGAAGAACAGAGATTAAATGTTGACTAAAATGAGCCATTTCCTGGTCGCCACTGGTTCACATCTGTAATCCTAGCTACCTGCGAGGGTGAGATCCGGAGGATAAAGGTTTGAGGTCAGCACAGGCAAACAGTTTGTAAGACCCATCTCCAAGATCATAACCAGAGCAAAAAGGACTGGAGGAGTGGCTCAGGTGTTACAGTGCTTGCTTTGTAGGTGTGAAGCCCTGAGTTCAAACACTAGTGCTGCCAAAAGCAAAGCAAACAAAAGCAATCAGTTCTCAACACTGATTTCTCATGGGGAGCCAAACCTTTGTTTCAGGGTGGGAAATGCAATAAATAGCTGGCGGAAAGGTCAAGGACTTTGTATTTGACTAATCTCTGTAAAAGTAATCTGGCAATCCATGTCATCTCAGAATTGCTTCTTGTCCCCCAGCCGTTTAACGGGAAGACTATTACGGATCTAAACACCAGCTGGTAACGGGCGCCGGGGACTCACGCCTGTAATCCTAGCTACTCAGGGGGCAGAGGTGTGGTGGAGCTCCTGACTAGCAAGTGTGAGGCCCAGAGTTCAAACCTCAGTACTGCCAAAAAAATAAATAAAGCCAGTTGGTGCAGCTTTCAGGGCTAGTCCTCATGTCCTGTCGATAAACTCAGATGACGTGCCAAGTCCCATCTGGTTCATAAAAAACTGGCTACACATTAGGCAGTTGTTGAAGTATGCACGCACGCACACACAACACGCACACCCATACACCATGCACACGCACAACATGCACACACACGGTGAGTGATTCTCTGACACTTCTGGAGGTCAGACCCCATGGGCAGGACTGGCTCCTTCTGGAGGCTCCAGGAGAGATCTTTTCTGCTGCTGGCCTGGCCTGTGTTCCTGGACTCACTGCCCCTCCTTCCATCTGCTCACTGACCTCTGCCTGTCTCCTGTGACGCATCTGTGATTATCCAGAATTGTCTCCCATCTTTAGATCCTTACGTTGGCCAAACCTGCTAAGGTCCTCTCCTTAGAAAGTCACAGTCAAAGGTTCCTTCTGGGGACAGAAGGTGGACAGGCTGGGGAGGGTGAGGAAAACTTGCTTAGCCTACACTACATTGCCCTCTGTCCCCTCCAGTGGCCAGACTTTTATTTATTTATTTATTTTTTTGGTGGTACTAGGGTTTGAACTCAGGCCTCAAGCTCACTAGGCAGGCCATTCCTCCAGCCCTTTTCATGTTGGGCATTTAATTTAATTAATTAATTTTTTTCCAGTACTTGGGCTTGAATTCAGGGCTCACACTTTGAGCCACTCCAACAGCTCTTCTTTGTGATGACTACTTTCAAGATAGGGTCTCAGGAACTGTTTGCCCGAGCTAGCTTTGAGCCTTGATCCTCCTGATCTCTGCCTCCTGAGTAGCTAGGATTACAGGCGTGAGCCACCAGTACCTGGCTCCAGAGGACTTTTTAACAGGGGCTCCCCATAGTTGCCTGCTCACCACCCCGCAGCAGCCCCACTAGGAACCTAGAGTAGGACCAAATCCCTTCCTTCGCCCATGCCCTGTATGATGTGGCCTGGCTTCTCTGGCCTCCCTCTCCCCTTGTGTCACAACACCCGAAGTCACCCCTTCACCAGCCCCCTCGCCTGAAGGAGGCCTGTCTTTTCTGTGAAGTTTAAACTAGTTGAACACATTCATCACGGTCCCCCACTGTCCTGCATATCTGTCCACTTGTTTCCTGCCTCTCTGCCCCAGCAGACTACAAGGTCCCAGCGAGCAGAGACCGCCCGGCGTGCAGAATGGTCCAGCGTGCTGTGGACCTGCAGCAGACCTCGGAAGAGGAGTGAGTGGCTCCACAGAGCTGCACCCCGCCAGCCCTGTGCCTTTCCTGGCACTAGTTCACTGTCCAGTTGCCGGGCAGTTATTCAGACACACAAAGAACCCTTGGCCTGTCGGGGAGAACAAAAGGGACTGTGTGCTGTGTGGCGGCTGGAGTCCTGGCTGAAGGCTCAGTCTCCTCTTCAACAGATGAAGCTTTTCCGACTGTAACGAAATTATACAGTGAACCAAGGAGTGCTGTGCGGCTCCTTTTCAGGGCTTCTCCACCTGTGGACTGCAATCTTGTTTATCTAACCCACCCCTTCCAAATCTGAATCTGACCTTGGCCTTGAGGAGCCGAGAATGATGTCCCCTGGCCGGGTGCCTGTGTTCGGTCAAGCTTCAGAGCCACAGTGGGCGAATGGTGCCCGTGTCTTGGCAAAAGGACCCGGCTTGCTCCTTTCTGGGAGGCAGAGCCTCGGGGCGCCAGGAAGGTGGTGATATTCAAAAGACAATGGCAGGGGTGGCCAGGAGGCCACACGCCAAGCTGCCCCCAGTTCCACAGGGAATTTCACAGGGTTCTGCTGAGGTTGAACAGCAAAGCATACTGTTATCTCTGGAGAATTCGCACATGGCATAATTTTACCAGGGCTAAAAAGATGCTAGCCAAATCGATGGAAGGCCAGTGAAGCAAGAGTCTTTTTTTTTTTTTTTTTTTTGGTGGGACTGGGGTTTGTACTCAGAGCTTTGCTCTGGCAAAGCAGGCGCTCTACCACCTGAGTCACACCTCCAGTCCATTTTGCTCAGGCTATTTGGGGATGAGGTCTCATGAATGATTTGCCTGGGCTAGTCTTGAATCTTTATCGTCTAAATCTCAGCCTCCCAAATAGCTGGGATTACAGGCCTGAGCCACCAGTGCCCAGGAATGGAAGCTGGACTCCAGTGGTTCACGTCTGTAATCCCAGCTACGCAAGGAGGCAGAGATCAGGAGGATCGAGACACCCTATTTCAAAAAAAGCCATCACAAAAAAGGGCCGGGAGACTGGCTCAAGGTGAAGGCCCTGAGTTCAAACCCCAGTACCTCAAAACAAACAAACAAACAAGATGAAAAACCTAGTGGGGGTTTATTTCGTCTCTCCTCTGGGGAGAATCCAGGGAGCATGGAGACCTGTAGAGGCCAAAGCGGCTGGTTGAAGAGGAGGAACAGGTTTGCTTTGAGTGTGCAGTGTCTGAGGCGTCTGGCAGCCATGCAAAGGCTTGGAGAGGCCACAGGGAAGTTTGTAATCAGGAGCCCCCAGCCCTCCACGACTTAGCAGGCAGATGGGGCACTTTGAATGGGACCATCTGCATCCTTGGCAGGCCAGCTTCTGGACAGGACAGGTATGGCGGTGCTCCTTCACCTGCCCCGTGACCAAGGGACCCAGCAAGTCAGTTCATGCGTCATGTGGACATAGCAGCACCGGGATGGGACCCTGCCAGCTCACGGCACATCCTGTTCCCTTCTTCTGGCCATGCTTGTTAAACCCCTCTGAATCCTCTGTGTTGATTCCCAAGGAATGAAACAGCCGCAGGGACCAGAAAGAGGCTGGGACTCACTCCAGAGGATTAATGAGTTTTCCAACCTGATGGGGCAAGTCTGAGGCACTGCCCTCCTCTCCCTGAACTCTCCTACTGTCCTTTGTTCCTCTGGTCACATTTTCATAGTTCTCCAAAGCTGGCAGGCATTGGACCCAGTCTCGGGAACTGCCGAGCACAGACCTGAGGGCCTCTCGCTAGCACCTCCCTCGAGCACAGGGTGTCAGCAGCTCCTCATGCCACACTTTGATCCTAAGAGCCCAGTCGCTTCTTTATGAAAATTAAAAAGCATCACTGATCTGGCTTTGTCTTTTGAACTCCAGGCTTTCCGGTGAACTCCAGGCAAAATCCTGCCAGAGGGCTGGGGTGGCTCCAGGAGAGGCCTGAGCTCAGATGGGGAGCAGAGTTGTCTGCCCTCCCATGTGTGCAGGAGGTGACTGTGGGGTCTGAAGACAGCCCCAGGCACATTTCCCACAGAACCTGAGTTACAACCAAAGGGTCAGAAGAAGTTGCCAGTCCACATCCTGCTTCAGTCTATACTGTCCAGTGTAAAAATGCAGGAAGGTACTAATGTCTTGTGTGACTACGTTCTTGCCTGTGCATTTCCTTGCCCATGTCCTCCCCATGACAGCTGGACAGCTAAGTCCTCTCTAGCATTCCTCTTTGCTCAATGTAGCCTTTGCCATTCTTGGTCCTTTGCATTTAAATTTTATTTATTTATTTAGGAGGGACTGGGGTTGGAACTCAGGGCTTCAGCACTTGCAACGCAGACGCTCTATTGCTTGAGCCACATCTCCAGTCCACTTTGTCCTGGTTGTTTTGGAGATAGGGTCTCACAAACTGATTGCCCTGGATGGCCTTGAACCAGGATCCTCCCAATCTCTGACTCCTGAGTAGCTAGGATAACAGGCGTGAGCCTCTGGCACCTGGCACCATTTAAATTTTGAATCAGCTTGCTGGCACTAGTGTTTTGTGTGCACACATACACACACACACACACACACACACACACACACTCCTCTGGGACCCCGTGGAAAGTGGCATTGAGTCCACACGTGACCTTGAAGAGAACTGGTGCCTTTCTAACCCTGAGTCTCCTCTCTGTCAGAAAAAGCTCTTCCTGCAGTGTCTTTGGTCTCCCACGTTTCAGCTTTCAGTGTAGAGGGCTGGCACACTTTTTGTTCGTGAGCAACAGTGAGAAGCATAAAATCAGAGATCGTGGTTCAGGCTGTCCCGCAAAAAAGCAAGGCTCCATCTCCGAAATAACCAGAGCAAAAAGGGCTGGAGGTGTGGCTCAAGGAGTAGAGTGCCTGCCCAGAAAGCACAAAGCCCTGAGTTCAAATCCCAGAGCTGCCAAAAAAAAAATTTGCGGTGAATGAAACCCATTAACTATATTTAAACTCCTAAGTTCTTAAAGGCATTTAAAAGAAAGGCAAGCACATCCACAGTGAGAAAAATAGAAAAATCATTCATTATTTTAATTAAGCCAGGAATGGTGTGCACGCCTGTAATCCCAGCACTCATGTGCAAGGCTGAGGCAGGGGGATCTTGAGTTCAAGGTCAGCTGGATCAGATAGTGAGATCCTGTGTCAAACTCCTCACCACCACCCCGAGAGAACACCAAGGAAATTAAAGAACCAAGAATTGGCCCTGCCTTTCCTATAAGAACTGTCCTGCTGCCAGGACGGGCAAATAGTTCAAGAGACCCTATTTAAAAAAAAAAAAAAAACCATCACAAAAAGGGCTGGTTGTATGGCTCAAGGTGTAGACCCTGAGTTCAAATCCCAGTACCACAAAAAATAAAAAATAAAAAAAAAAGACACACCATCTTCAGAAAAAAGCAACTCTCTACAGCCATGACCAGGGGTACAACCTGTATCACAGAGCCACCAATACTGTAAGAGACTGGGGACTGTAAAATCTCCTGGTGGTGACCACCAGAGAACAGGGATGAGGCCCAGGAGGGGTTCTAGTGAGCTGCAAATGGTGTGTCTGGCCCCAGTGTAGGTGTATATAGGGGCTTTTCCTGGGGTTTGAACTCAGGGCCTACACCTTAAGCCACTCCACCAGCCCTTTTTTGTGATGGGTTTGTTTCGAGATGGGTCTTGAGAATTATTGACCCAGGCTGGCTTGGAACTGTGATCCTCCTGATCTGCCTCCTGAGTAGCTGGGATTACAGGTGTGAGCAACTAGCACCTGGCTAGTGATAGTTTTAAAGAATTGTCAGAGGGAGGAAGTAAGACCGTCATTTTCCCATGTACTCACGCAAAGCCTGCTCACTGTCCCTCCCCTCTCGGAAGCACGCTGGACAGAGTCCACAGGGGATCCCCCACCAAAATTTAGCTTACGTGGGGACCTGGACCCTGGAGGCGTATGCCAGGCTTTCATCATCTAAGGGAGATCGGAGGCTGGGGAGAAGACCAGTCAGAAACCAGGGACAGCTGCCATCCGTAGGACACCTGGAACCTCTTAGGTGTCTATGGAAACCAGTGAATTAGTGTTTGCTCATCTGTCCTGAAAACAGAGGGTGCAGAGGGATTGAGGTTGCTCACTTGTAATACTGATCTTCATGGCGATCATCTCCGTCACACAAGCACGTGAAAGCAGGGCTGGCTGACCTCTGTGCTTCCTACAATGAGAGTTTCTAATCCGGCGTCACTGTCCCCTTCCTCTGCCCACCCCACCCTCTCCCCTTCCCCGCTTGCTTGGCTCCCAGAACTTGCCTGTGGCTCATTTTGATTGTTCATTTTTAGATAATATCTTTTTCTTTTGGAATAATTTTAGGTCTGCAGAAAAAGCTGCAGGTAGATTGAGAGTTGCCGGTTCCATGGACTCGGTACGAAACCGCCTTTGGTACTTTTCCTGACAGCATTTGGATTTCTCTGTTCTCCATGAACCAGTCCCATCTGGGATCTCATGGGACTCACTTTGCCGAGGCCCCCCCACAGCTCCCTTTCTGATGGCGTCCTGCTGTGGCAGCTCCACCTGCCACCTCCAGGAGAATGCACCTCCTTGAGCTCCATGGTCTCCCAGGTATCTCTGTGACTCTGGACAGACACTGCCCTCTGAGGTCTCCCCTCTGACCGGACACTGGCCAGTCATCACTCTCCAGGACATGCTGGGGTTGCAGAATACCTTCCCCTGACTGCACTTTGCAAAATCAGGGAACCAAGTACAAAGAAACTAAGCCACTGGCAGCAGACATCCTGCAATGGGGCCCTGCAGCTTCCTCGCTGTCGGTCCTTAAGCTGTGGAATTGCTTAGGCCACTGGGTCAGATCAGCCTCACATGGATATTTCTGCCTGAGGGAGGTGAGCACAGTGCAGCCCAGGACGGTGGCTGGGTCTTCACTGTTGCTGTGCCCCATGCCGACGGGAGCTCTTGGCCTCCTGCTCTCTGGCCTGCTCAGCTCTGTGGCTCAGTTTCAATCCCTTCTGGCTCCCTGTAGTCAAGCCCGCACCCATCACAGTCCCTCCTACATCAAACTCCTTCTCGCTACCTGGCAGTGCCACTGCGAGTTCAACACCAACCCAAACATAGAACAAACTTCTGATCTAAGGGCTTTGGGTGACGATGATGTATCCCTGCAGATTCATCAGTCATATCAAATAGAGCACACCAGTGCAGGTGCAGGACATTGAGAGTGGGAGAGATTTGTGGGGGACGGGGCGGGGGGGGGGGCAGTTGATATCTAGGGTGCATGGGAACAATCTGTGCTTCACACTCAATCTTACTGTAAACTTAAAACTACTCCAAAAATAAGTCTATTAAAAAAAAGAAAAGCAAACCCCGTGTGATTGGCTGGCCCTGCTCTCCGTTTGAGGCTAGCTGGCACCCAGAGTGTCCCCTGGTTCAGGAGTCCAAGTTTCTACTCCCTCCGCTCTTCCCCGCACTACAGTCCTTTAGGTCACCTCTTTACAAACCATCCTCAGCTGGTGTTTTGTCCTTACAGGGCTACTCTGACGTTTCAAAGACTGGCCACACAATGACCTGTGTGCAGCTCTGCCACACAGCACCGAGATGCAACAGTCCCGAAAGCTGGAAGGCCAAGATCACGGTGTCAGCAGGGTCGATTTCTCCTGAGGACTCTGCCGCAGGCTGTAGGCAGCAAGGTGTGGGGCCTACATTTCCAACATCTCCATCCTCTGCCCTCCTGGTTTCCCTCCGCAGGGTGCTGCATCCCTAGTGTCTCTGTCTACGCCTGCTTTTCTGATCAGATTGCACTTGGGTCTGACTTACCAGCCTCATTTTTCTTTTCTTACTGAAGCTTGAACTCAGGGCTCTGCGTTTGCAAAGCAGCCACTTGAACCTCATCTCCAGTCAGTCCATTTTGCTCTGGTTACTTTGGAGATGGGGTCTTGAGAACTATTTGCCTGGGCTGGCCTCGAATCTTGAGTCTCCTGTTCTCAGCTTCCCAAGTAGCTAGGATGACATGTGTAAGCCATGAGCACCCAGCTTCACAGCCTCATTTTAATTCAATCATCTCTTCAAAGGTTCAAAGTTTTCTAGGTGATCACATTCCAAGGTACTAGGGTTTAGGACAAAAAAAAAAAAAAAAACTATCACTGAATTTGTACCAAAGTTCTCTTTGAAATCATGGAAAAAAGGGCAGGTTCTCACACACTATTATCTAGGAGGGAAAAAAAGCTGTTTTTGTTTGTTTTTTTGGTACAGAGGTTTAAACTCAGTACCTTGCATCACTAGGCCTTCTGGAGCCATCTCCCATCCTCACCAGGCCTGCAGGTGAGACCTGGCTTGTACAGCTGAGTGGCACCTGGGGACTGGCCTCTGCCTATGATGACAGTGGCAGCCTAACATCTGTGAGAAGACACAACACCAGGCACTCCTACTGGTCTTGACCGAGTGCCTCTTCACACACAGGGCTCGGTGCTGCCCGCATCACACCCTTCCCGGCAAGGCAAGGCAAGGCCGCTCCATATCCTCTCCCCATCCTCAGCCTGATGCAATGTTTGCCCCGTATGTCAAGTGGCCTGGAACTCCTTCGGTGACGCCGGGCTGACCCCTGGTGGCCGACACAGACATTGCAGGCTCTGCCTCTACCTAACTTCGAGGCTATGTTGCATCAGCCAAAGGGTGCCTGTCTCACAGCCGTCCCACAGGCCGCCGGGTGTCGGGGAGGGGTGGTGAACGGTCCGAGTGTCACGACCTCAAGGGGTTCACTCAGTGCTGTGGGGACTGTCTCCAACAGGCCGCCTGCACCTGACGCCTGCTGGATGGGACTGGTGGCCAAAGATGAACTTCTGCCACTTGCTGGGTGGGCCCTTGTGCTTCAGCCCTCTCTGTCCTCATCCTCAATCCAGGAAAAGGGTCAGGTTGTCCCTGTGCAGTGGCCCAAGGGGCAGCACCTGGACCCTGGATCAACGTGGCCTGGTGCTAAGAGAGCAAACCACCCTTCTCTCCCTTGAAAAAATATTGTCAGCAAGCAATGTATGTGACAGATCCCTTCTGCAGCTTCACTGCAGGAGCTGGCAGGAAGGGGTCAAAGGTGAGGAATGGTGGAAGACAGATGGGGAGGATGCTGGGCTCATATCTACAGAACTGGCCTTCTGCTCATCCTGGGTCTTCAGAGCTGCTTTTGCTGAAAAGCACTGACTGCCCACCCGGGCCCACAAGGTAACTAAAGGCAGGACAAAAGCCTGGCGTCCCTCCTGAGCCGTTCCCTTCAGCAGTCACCTGGAGTCCAGAAAGCGGGACAGATGGATAACCATCATTAGGATAACGGACAGAAACTGTAAGAGGCATTCACGCTGCTTTTGCTGAAGAGCACTGACTCCTTCTTGGGCCACGAATTAACTAACAGCAGGAGAAGAGCATGGTATCTCTCCTCCTTAGAGGTTGCTCTAAGCCATTCTCTTCACAGTCACTTGCAGTCACCCTGGATTCCAGGCAAGAGGGATGATAACTTCTTCATGACAAAGGACAGAAACTACCCTCAACAGTAGACCTTCCTCAGGACGGACCACCTGCCAGGTGACACTGATCTAGATTACAACCTCTCCCAGAACGAGGACTGAGATAATGATCAACCAGAATACACTGTGACTGAACCGTTTATACATACCTTTTGTCCCCTCCCCCCAGTTCTTGGTCCATTTAAACCTAGAGCTCATCTCTGTACCCTAAAGATGGCCAAAGATGGGTTGAACGCTTACTCTGGCTCTTCCCGAGCAGTGTAATAAATCTTTCTCTGCCTTCACCAGGCCTTTATTTGGGATTTAGGGGCGGACCTGCCATGTGGAATCTCAGGAGTTTGGGCCCTGGGTCAAAAACCCTGGCTTCAAAACTACCCCAAGCAACAGCAAGATCAAGTTCTCCAGAGCCCCTTGCAGAACCGAAACTGAGATAATGATCCATCGGACCCCTGGCCTGACCAAGACTACCTGCTCCGCAGGCCTGCCGTGTACCTGCCGTGCACACTTCCACCCCCTGCCTTGTCTCACTTTTCTATGAAACCTCAAGGTTCCCGTGAGCCTCTGGTCAGACCCTGGGTCACTTCCTGACTGATTCACTCAAATAAATCTCCTTTTTCTGCCCTTCACTTCTACTCCTCTCTCTAATTGGGACTGGTTGCCCAGCTTAGTCTGTTGGGACTCCTGGAGCTGGGCGCTCTCTCCTCTCTCTGTCTCTGTCTCTCTCTCCCACTTGCTCACCATTCCTTTATTATTAGATATAAATTAATTTGAAATTTTCATGCACGCTTATGGGCAAAGATCACTGGTGCCTGGGCAAGTGTCGCCCTCTCCTGGCCGGCATCCATACCGTAACTGAAATTTCCACGTTAAGTTCAGAAGTACCACCATGAAGATCAAATTTGTTTTTTGAAACAGGAAACAACTCTTAATATCATACTGACTACTATCATCAGTGAGCAGGTTGTGAGTACGCCGTGACCCTGGCATGCTTCGCATGTGTGACCCCCAAGTGTGTCCCCACACTGCCCAGGCCCAGTCTGGGATGTCCTGCATACTGTGGTCAGAGATACAGCTAGGGACCATGGAGCACACAAGGCGGGAAAGCTTGTTGTTGATGCTACAGTTGTTTTTAAAAGGTGCAACTCCTCCACCAGGAAGTGGAGCGTTAGTTCTGTCTGTAGGTTGGTGTTTCAAATCCGGCTAACATCGCTGTTTTGGGCACCTGGCACTCTCGTCCTGACTGGCCTAGGAGCCAGCTCAGTTTTCCAGCCCAGTGATCTCACAGTTAACAATGACGCTGAGGGTTCCTGGCAGAAGACTTAACTATCAGCTGCCCGGCTATGAAAATAGAAGGCAGCAGAACTTCAGCTCTCAAGAAGAGCTCCTGCGGTGGTGTCCGTGGCAATGATGAGGCCATCTGGAGGAGGCCAGGTGCAGCCCTTCCCAGAAGCTGGTTCTGAAAGCTCCATTCGGGGCAGGGAGCTGACCACATCCTTCTATTGCGGGCCATGCTGGTGAATGATGCAATCAACAAGGAACAGGTGAAACGCGGACCGTCCCCTCCACCAGAACCTACTCCGCCTGGTTTCGTACGAGGAAGCCATGTTGGAGAATTGGTGGCCCTGTGTTTCAAAGACAAAGCAGAAACAGATTCCTGCTGTTTGATTTCAAGTAAGTCAAGACTTTCCCGCTCACGGCATTTCCTCTGATGGTGCTGTGCACCCTCCTCCCTTGTCCTTTTGTTGTTGTTGAAGTTTTAGCAAAGACTTATTTTAGTGTATCAGGATAAAGTAGGGAGAAGTGTGTGTATGTGTGAGAAACATCTCCTGCTCCCCACACAGGAAATGGGAGTAAAGACTCCTTTCTTGTCTTACCTTGTATTCCCAGGACAAAAATGTTGCCTGTTTGCTAAATGTAAATAAATTATGAATAAACAATGAATGAATAAAGTCCCCAAAGAAACAGTGATAGAATGCAGAGAACATTTAACAAGCATAGTCAGAGAAGGGAACTAAATTAGACTTCATTTTTTTTTTTTTTAATGGGACTGGGTTTGAACTTGGGGCTTCATGCTTGCAAAGCAGGCACTCTGCCTCTTGAGCCAAGCCTCCAGTCCATTTTGTTCTGGTTATTTTGGAGATGGGGTCTTGTGATCTATTTGTCCAGGCTGGCCTTGAACAGTGCTGGGATGACAGGCATGGGCCACCAATCCCAGCTTTTTTCCATTGAGATGATGTCTTACAAACTTTTTTTTTAAACCCCATTGGCCTTGAATTGCAGTCCTCCTGACAGCCTCCCAAGTAGCTAGGATTATAGGTGTGAGCCACCAGTGCCCAGTTTAGATGTCAAATACTTTATTTAGTAGCACATACTGTGTGCGGGTCATCCAGTATGGAGGACTAAGAGCCTTTGACATTTGATATTAAAGCCTGGCTGAGATGAAAGTGAAGACTGAGACACAGAGGCACACAGCTGATATTCATGATCGGTGGAATGAGGAAGAAGATAGTCTGGTTGCTTTTTTTTTTTTTTTTTTGGTGGTACTGGGATTTGAGCTCAGGGACTTGAGCTTGCTAGGCAAGGGCTCTACCACTTGAGCCACACCCCCACCCCAACTGACTGCCTTTTGAATGAGATGCAAGTACTGTCTTCCCTATGAATGGATTTTGACTGCATAGGGCCTGATAGTATCACTGCAATTCTGTAATTCTCATCTCTAATACCCCTGTTAAAGAACTGGGGGTTCTCAGCTGCAGTGGCAGTGCCATCTCCCTATTCAGTACTGGCTGTAGCTTGCCTCTAGCTCAGACACTGCCAGTAGAAGAAGGGGTGAGTAAGGAGGTGTCTGTGCCATGGCTTGCACAAGCTGACTACCTAAGTCCACTGGTAAAGCACCCAGGAAACACCCGGGACAAAAGCTGCTTCAAAAATGCCCTCTACTGGAGAGATGGGGAAGCCCATTGCTCCTGGCCTGGTACTGTGTGCACTCTGTGAAGTTAGGTGATTAGGTGCTTCTGGAGTTCAGCTCCCTCCCAGGATCTGCTGTGAGAAATTTCTCAGGATTCAGGACAAATCTGTGCTTCTAGAGCGTAGCTGTCGGGGCTGTACAGGAGGCAGGTGAGGCCTGGCTGGTTGGCCTTTTTGAAGGTGGCACCTGTGTCCTGTCCATGCCAGACCATTCTCATTTGCTTAAGAAGGCGCTGGTGACTCACATCTGTAATCCCACCTACTCAGGAGGCAAAAGTCAGGAGGATCGTGTTTCGAAGCCAGCCCAGGCAAGTAGTTCTCGAGACCCTATCTTGAAAAAAAACCCATCACGAAAAAAGGGCTGGTGGAGTGGCTCAAGGTGAAGGCCCTGAGTTCAAACCCCAGTACTACAACAAACAAACAAACAAACAAAAAGAATCCGCCATGGCCAGGCACCGTGGCTTACGCCTGTAATCCTAGCTACTCAGAAGGCAGAGATCAGGAGAATTGTGGTTCAAGGCCAGCCCCAGCAAATAGTTCAGCAGATCCTATCTCAAAACAATCCAACACAAAAAAGGGCTGGCAGAGTGACTCAAGTGGTACAGCACCTGCCTAGCAAGCATAAGGCCTTGAGATCAAACCCCAGTATCACCACCACGCACGCACGCACACACGCACGCACACACACACGCACGCACACACACATGCACGCACGCACACACGTGCACACACGTACACGCGCGCACACGTGCACACACGTACACACACACATGCACACACGTACACACACGCGCACACACACACACACACACACACACACAGAAACACAATCCAGCACGGTCTGGATATGGCTTGAATGTGTCCCCAGGGGCTCATGAGTTGGCAGCTTGGTCTCCAGTGTGGTGGGGACCTTGTGGGAGGTCCTTAGGTCATCCAGGAGCTTTCACAGAATCCTGAGCTCTTGCTGGAAGAGTCGTAACAGGGAGTCCAACCCCTGAATCACTCTCTGACTTCCCCGGCGAACGTGTGATCTCTTCCCCTTGCAGGTGCTCCTGCCAGAGCTGATGCCCTGCCATTGGGCTTGCAGCCTCCAAAACTGTGAGCTCAATACCTCTTTTCTTTATAAAGATAGCCTGCCTCAGGTATTTCACTGTAGCAACAGAAAGCAGACAACTACAACTAGGTTATTTGAACTATTTCTCTCATTCAAAACAACCAAAAATGCAGGATAAAATGTTGAAAGAAGTCTTCTCAGCATCAGAAAGGTAACCGTGAGTAAAGAATCACCATCCCGACTTCATGGAAGGTACAAACCAAAAATGGTGGTTGGACTCTGAGACCACTTTTGCTTCCAGACACAAGCCAGTCTACCACTCTTGGCTCGGCCTTGACAGCCCCAGTGGTGAGGAAGAAGCCTCCAAGTGCAAGGCTAACCCAGGGAAGATTCAAGAGACATCCCACCAGAGGCGGGGGCGGGGGGAGGGCTGGGGACCCCAGGAGGTCACCTCAGTGCTGGTCCCTGAGACACTGACCACCTCCAGCCCTTCCTCGGGTTTTCAGCCTAAATGTATATCATCTGTGTCATCTGGAAAGCCAGAAGCCAAGAATTCAGACTCAGGAGATCATGGACTTGGAGTTCCTTGTGATTTTTTTTTTATGATACTACTAAGGCTTGAACTCAGGGCCTTGCAGTATCACTTGAGTCACCCCTCAGCCCTTTTTGCTTTTTATATTATTTTTCAGAGCCTCACACTTCTGCCCGAGGCCAGCCTCTGAACACAATCCTCTTACTTATGGTCTGTGGCATAGCTGGGATGACAGGTGTGCACCAACACACCTAGCTTATCATTGAGATGGGCAGGGTCTCATTATCTTTTTGGTAAGGTGCTCTCAAATCATCATCCTCCTGATCTCCACCTCTCCAGTAGCTGGAATTACAGGTGTGAGCTGCCATACCCTGTCTGTGCCTGTAATTTTCTCAAGAAGCAAAAGCCATTCCCTCTGGAGAAAGATGGTTTCCTTGAAGTCCTTGGCAGGCGGAGGGGGTGGGGCGTGCACATACAGTTCCCTAAGGATGAGCAGCATCACAAACTGATGAAATAAGACAGGCTTGAAAACATCCTCAAGAGCTGAGCATCAGTGGCTCACACCTGCAATCCTAGCTACTTGGGAGGCTGAGATCAGGAGGATCACTGTTCGAGGCCAGGCAAAGCAACTACTTCTTGAGACCTCATCTCTCCAAAAATGATCAGAGCAAGGTGGATTGGAGTGGCTTGAGCAGTAGAGTGTCTTCTTTGCAAGCAGGAAGCCCTAGGTTCAAACTCCAGTTCCATGAAAAAATAAAATCCCTTCATAAAATCTCTTCAGGGAATGGGAAATCAAGTGGCCTCAAAGATTTGAGAAAGACACAGACAGGACTTTTGAAATACGATAACAATGGCTGATAATTCCATGCACAGATTACTGACTGTGAGGCATGAGAGAATCCATGAGCTTGGAGATAAATCAAAGAATTTCCCAGTCAGGCACCAGTGGCTCACGCCTGTAATCCCAGCTCCTCAGGAGACAGAGATCAGGAGGATCACAGAACGAAGCCAGCCTGGGCAAATAGTTCATGAGACTCTATCTCAAAAAACTCTATCACAAAAAATTGGGCTGGTGAAGTGGCTCAAGGTGAAGGCTCTGAGTTCAAACCCCAGTACAGAAAAAAAAAAATTTCCAGACTGCAACATAAGGAGGCAAAAAGGCAGAACTGCAAGTACCGATGCCTCTTGACCTCACATACAAAACTTCTTTCTTCCCTCCTTTCTTTCCTTTCTCTCTTCCTTCCTCCCTCCTTCCTTCCTTCCTCTTTCCCTCTCTCCTCTTTTCCTTCCTCTTCCCCTCCTTCTCTTTCTTTCTCAGAGTCTCGAGTTTTGCCCAGGCTGACCTTGAACTCCTGGGCTCAAGAGATCTTTTCCCCTCAGCCTCTGAAGCAGCTGAGACCACAGATGTGCATCTGTGTGCATACGGCAGAAAATTTTAGCAAATCAGATCTGACAATCCATCAAAAGGGTGATGTGCTGCAACAAAGTAGGGTTTAGACAGCAATGCAAACATGTTTGATATTAGAGAAATTCATGTAATTCACCACATTAACAATTTCTGAAAAAACATATGATCAATGCTTTTTTTTTTTTTTTGGCAGTACTGGGGTTTGAACTCAGGGCCTGTCTCTCGAGCCCCTCCACCAGCCCTTTTTTGTGAAGGGTTTTTCTAGATAGGGTCTCGAGCTCTATTTCCCTGGGCTGGCTTTGAACTGCGATCTTCCTGATCTCTGTCTCCTGCGTAAAAACCTGTAGGAAACAAGGAATAAAGGAGAGCTTTCTCCTCCAGATGAAAGGCAGCTATGATCTCTCCGCAGTGGACATCGCCAATAGCGGAAGACAGGACGGGCTTCCTGTGCTATGAAATACCCATAACCCAGCAGCTTAAGCAGTGCGCCTGGTTGGCTCATGGGTCTTATGGCTGGAGCCAATGTGGCCTCTGTCAGGGCCTCACAAAGCCAGAATCAAAGCATTGGCAGTGGCGTTCCCATCACGAGCTCAGCTACTCTTCTAAGCACATGTGGTTGTGGCTATGGCAGAACTGTTTGTAGTTATAGGGCCGCAGATTCTATCCGTGGCTGGCTGTCAGCGCATGTCACCTGCTTTCCATGCCTCGTGGTCCCTCCGTCTTCAGAGCCAACAATGGAGACTCTTCCAGAACTTGCACCTCTTTCACCAGGACCAGCCTGGCCCCTTTTAGGGACTTCCCTGGTTAAGTGAGACAAAACACTCAGTCTCCTGGAAGGAGAGAAGACGGTCAAGCCTGCTGTACAAGGAGACCTGACACATGAGCGATGTCCGTCACATGTGGTCCTGGGATTACAGGGCATGTACGTGAGGGGGTGGGGATCTTGGGGGCTGTCTTAGAATTTTGCCTACTACAAAGACTGAATGAGTGCTTTCCTCCTAAGATTGGGAACAATGCTCTGTTCAACACAGCCCTTGGAGGTTCTAGCCTTGGAGCAAGACAAGAGAAATAAGAAGGCATCCAGATTGAAAGGAAGGCACAAAAGTGCTTCTAGTCACAGACCACACAGTCACCGATGTGGACCAGTTCAGGGAAGCTACAAAAAGTTATCAGAGCTAACAGGCGAAGTTAGGTTTTAGGATACATGTTTAGTGTAAAAGACAGTATTTTAGCAACACTTACTTGACAAATTGAAATTACTGAACGGTGTCATCAAAACCATGAAATATGTAATGATACCAGTAACCAACAATGTGCAAGACCCAGGAGTTGAAAGCTACAAAGAATTGCTTATGGACATTTTTCGAGACCCACATAAATGCCTGCAATCCTAGCTACTTGAGAGGCTGAGAAGGGAAGATCATGGTTCCTCAAGCCGAGGGGAAATCGTTTTCGAGACCCCCATCTCCAAAATAACAAGACTAAAAAGGTCTGGAGGTGTGGCTCAAGCTGTAGAACTCCTGCTTTGCAAGCCCAAACACCTGAGTTCAAACTGTAGCCCCATACAAAAAAACAAAAACAAAACCGAAAAACGTGTAGCTCCATGCCAAGAAATACGAAAATGTCAATTAAAAAGATGACCGACCTCCCCAGAGTCTTCAAGGCCAACAAATTCTCTGCTTGTTTTCTCTACCCTGGAACCTGAGTAGGTGGCTCTTCTCACAGGGCAGGGCCAATTTCATGTCATTCTGTTCCCTAGAGCCTACCCACACCAACCTGGCCACACATGGACACTTTAAAGAGATGCAATTTATTGTGTGTACAGTATAAACAGGCAAATCCCCAATGACAGTGGAAGAACTTACTGTCCCTCTCTCTGGAACTAGTCCGAACAAGTAGAAACAATTCAGAAAGGACACTTAAGGACGGGCAACGTTTGTGCAACATGGCCAATCACTGGACCTGGCACTGGCTAACTCTGCCACCAAACAACTGCAGGGCCAGAGTCACTCCATGAGCACACAGAACATTCTCCAGGACTAGGTGCTGAACAACGAAGCACACTCCATCAATGTAAAAGGACTGAAAGCATGCAAAGCTGGGCTGGTGGAGTAGCTTAAGTGGTAGAGCTCCTGACTAGCAAGTGTGAGGTCCTGACTTCAAACCCCAGTACTGTGAAAAAAAAAATCATGCAGAGTGAGACAGGATAGATGGGGGGACTGAGGCACGGGAATCAAAAGCTAGAAACTAAAAAAAAAAAAAAAAAAGTACTATATAGAGGAATTACCTTTTTTTGTCACCTGAGCCACTCCACCAGCCCTATTTTGTGTTGGGTATTTTCTGGATAGGGTCTCTTGAACTGTTTGCCCTGGTTGGCCTCAAACTACTATCCTCTTGATCTCTGCCTCCGCAGTAGCTAGGATTACAGGCATGAGCCACTGCACCTGGCTGAAGGAATACCTTGACTAGGAGCATACACATCTTTCACTTTGCTCTCATACTTCCTCATGAGCTGGAGCATATAATAGAAAAATATCCCCTCTGACCTCATCCAAATGATTACCACACTCTGGGAACTGAGCAAGAATATCTTAAAGACAGACACAATCCTGGGAAGAAAGCATTTGGTAAAATGACTCCTCAGATCATAGACATGTTTGCAAAGGGAAAAAAATCTTAAGGAAAGACGCTTGTTTGAAAGGAACAGCTGATGAAACTCATCTTTTGTTTAAAGGGACACTCAGACATCTATGCCACAATGACCCAAATTTAGTAAAGCAACCAGACTTGGTAAATCTAGGCCCAACTGATAATGTCAAAACAGTGTAAGAAGAACGAATGAAGAAGTATACCAGGTGTCCAGAACAAAAGGGAGTACTTATCCAAAGATGAACTTAAACCAGCCCCCCAACCCGCTGTTCACTATAAATACCTCTGATGTTAACCACCCAGTATACCTCTTTCCATTGCCTGCTTCTGTGTCTGGCTGTGCACAGTACTTTCCTCTGGATTAGTAATAAACTTTTTTTGGTCTCTACTTTGATATGCCCTAAAATTCCTTTCTGTAACAATGCCATAAACCCAATATCCAAGCTGAGGACCGTGGCTGGTGGAGTGGCTCAAATGTTAAGAGTGCTTGCCTAGCAAGCATGAAGCCTTGAGTTCAAACCCCAGTACTGCCAAAAAACAAAAGAAACTCCTCAAGCTGAGGACCACCCTCTAGGGACCTCCTCGGTCCACCAGGGTCCCAGTAACAGAGCATGTTCTCCAACAACAATAGAGTTAAGTTAGAGATAAGTGACAAAGAGGTAATAAAAAAAATCACCAAGTATTTGAAAATTAGATAACACCCCAAAGAGGAGAGACTGTAGCTTTCAACTGTTATGGATCTATAAGACTAGCTTTACCTTTTCCCTTAAACTAGAAAACTAGATGAAATACCTGAAGCAATGGTTTGGTTTTACGCTTTATTATTTTATTGATGTTCCCAAGAATTCTGCGTAGTAGGGAATTGGCTTATTACTCTTATTTCCAGGTAAGAAGTGTGCAAAGAACTACTTTCTCTGTCTCACACCTGGGCAGTTCTTGCAATCACGTGGATGATTTGTGGGGAAGGTCATTTGAAGTCAGCGTTCTTTGCCTCATTTATTCACTTTTTAACTCTCCTGAACTTCAACTGGAAGGCAGCAGAGGGCGCCTGACCACAGAGAAGAGTTTAAGATACCCATTAAATTTTCAGAAATGCGACTTTCACTAAAAAAGACCTCACACTTAATCTCTCCCTCCCTCCCTCCCTCCCTCCCTCCCTCTCTCTCTCTCTCTCTCTGTTTTAGGATTCTGACCTCACTTTAGACGTTCTGTTCCATTTCTTTCTTGGTAATGAGAATTTCAATCTCACGTAAATCATTATGACACATATAATCCAAGAACCTTCCAATTGAGTTTCAAGATTCTTTCAGATAATAAAAGTATTAAACCCTGCATCTTCTAGATCCTTCTGAATCTTCAACAGGGAATATACTCTCCGTTCGCAGCTCTGAAGAGGGCCCACTGCCATGTACTGCAGTCAGATGTGCTGTGAATGAAGGGCCATTTTGCTTCAAGTGCATCACACTCAGATTGCCCAGTTTTCTCAGGAAAGTGGGAAAGGATTAGGTATGTTCTTAAAGCCACAGCACGCTAGAGGATACGTCACTATTCCACTGGGGGCAACAACGAAGATTTAGCCTTTCATAGTTCATCAGAAGCACCGCCAGTTTTCTGTGAAGTTCTCCAGCTACTTTCTGGTCAGGTTCTAACTGGTTCTTTTTTTTTTTCCTACCATCACACATGTTCTACTAGCGGTGCTTGGAGATCACAGAAACCTTAACCCAGGTGTACCTTTCTTCCCATTGCTTCCCCAAATTTAATTTTTCTTCTCATAGAACCAGGTCTATGGACAGGGCTGGGAGTGGGTTGGCAAACCATCCCTCCCTGGCTACTCGGTAATAAGTAAACTGATGGATCCAAGGTGATTTCTTTAAAGGCTGTCCTTTGGCAGGTCACCCACAAAGTAAGAACCTCCATCATTTCCTGATCTATGCTTTCCTTTTGCCAAATTTTTCTTGTCCTTGTTCTTACTTTGTCTCTATTTCTTTGATTACAAGTCCAAAGATGGCACCTTCTAGGTAATGGGCATTTCCACCACACAACCCTTTATTAGAGACGTCAGAACCTGGAGCACTGGGAGGAGGGAGAGAGGGAACAAGGGAGGGGATGAACCAAACCGGAGTACATTATATACATATACAGAAACGTCACAACTATTATAAACTAATAATAAAGCTTAAAAAAATCCTACAGCATAACCCCCTAGCAGGCAATTGGATCTTTTTGTTTCTAGACTTGATAAAGTGACTAACTTGGAAGGTGACATCACCAGCTCTGGAATGGTTTAGCACAATAGCTGGCACATTTTATGTGGGAAGGGGTAAGGGACCGTCTTAACTCGGGTCAGAAATCCCTGCAAGTGCAGGAAAAACTTTCTGGGAACTAGGCGCGGGTGGCTCACACCTGTATCCTAGCTACTTGGAAGGCTGAGATCAAGAGGATCACGGTTCGAGGCCAGCCGGGGAAAACAGTTCCTGGGCCCCGCCCCCCATCCCCTCCAAAATAACCAGAACAAGTCTGGTGGAGTGGCTCAAGTGGTAGAGTAGCCTAGCAAGCGTGAGGCTCTGAGTTCAAACCCCAGTCCGCCAAAATAAATAAATAAGCAAAGCAGAATGGACTGAAGTGTGACTTAAGCTGTCCGTTTACGTGCCAGCTTTGCAAGCACAAAGTCCTGAGTTCAACCCCAGTCCACCAAGAAAAAAAAAAACCCAACACTCTGGGGAATTAGACCACGGCATTCATTGGGTCCAAGGCAGAAACAACATGACTATTGTAGAGTCACCCAGTTCCAGTTAGCAACCGCACCCCGACCGCAACACGCCCTAACGTGCCTCCAGCACCCTGGGAGGCAGGGCATTGGCTCCACGCCGGAAGTCGGGGGAGACGGACCGGAAATGACGCGATCTCAGCGCGCCTCGCAGGCCGCGCGCCGCGCTCCTTGCTAGGGATTCCGGCGTCGCCTTAGATCCGGCGAGATGGGGAGAAAGGGCAAGAAGGAGAAGAAGGGCCGCGGCGCGGAGAAGACAGCCGCCAAGATGGAGAAGAAGGTGTCCAAGCGGTCGCGAAAGGAGGAGGTGAGCGGGGTGGGCGGGACGGCTTGGGGGCTCTGCGGAAGCCGCGTCTGGGCACCACCTCCGCCGGGACCTCAGTGACCGGGGCTCCCCCGTCCCCTGCGAGAGCGGCCTCGTCGGGAGTCCTAGCCGTCTCTCCTCGCTTCCCTTACCGCTGCTGCGTGGCAGGGTGGTAGGAACAGGTCGCCGGGGGTGAGTCGCCTGGGAGTGGAGCCCTTAACAAAAAGAGGGCAGATAACTCTCAAAGCCATCCTGAGGAGTGAGCTTCCAGTGGACGAAGACGCCACTGGAGCCGTAGGTGGTACCCCACCACCAGCCTCTTTTTATTTTCTTCTTTTCTGCCAGTGGTCAGTGCCGAACCTGGGCTTGTTAGAAATACCTTTAAGATAAGCTATTGGGGTGTCACGAGAGAGACGACACTACTCAGAAGTCAACAGGCAAGAGAAAATTTGCTTCTGCAGAAGGGTGCACGCCGGGCAGGAAGTCCGCAGGGGTTTTATCTGACGCCGCTGTCCCTCTCCTGCCCCTGGATTGCGCAGGTTTTGGGCTCACAGTCTAAGCGGTTGGCTAATTAGAAAAGGGCCAGGTTAGGAGGGGACTTTGGGAACAAAGAAGTTTAAAAGTTCTGGGAAGCCGTAACTGTTTTAGGTTATCAGCTCCGGAACCAGGGCATCTGGAGGAATTCTTGCCCCGCTGAGGATAACAACCCTTTGTTCTTAATAGAAACTTTTATCATACTAAGCTGAGTCCATGAAGCGAGCTTATGGGAAGCGAGTTAGTAAGGCGGTTATTACTGGTTAAATTCTTTGTCAGAAAAGACCTGACCTAAACTGATTTTTACAGGGTTAATTGCTGTGCTTTCTGTGGACTTTTCTGATGCTCCCGGGGCAGCTGATAACCAGTGTTGACCCAGAGTTTTTAGTGTCCCACGCACTGTGTTCTCTGGGCTTTCTCCTTACAGCCTCAGAATAGGAAGCATTGGTATTCACACTGGACAGGAAGGAAGTCAGACCAACAGGTTGCACAGCCCAGAGCCACACGCCATGAATTGTGTGCAGCTAGGATTTGAGCAGACATCCCCACTCCAGAGCTGTTGGCCACATTCCTTTGCCCCCTTTCTCCCTAGATTACTCATCTCTGTCCTCCTCTGTCTAATAATGGAGTTGGACTTTTCCCTTAACTTGCTGGAGGCTCTAATGTTCTAAGGCTTTGACCAGTTAAGTACACAGACTCTGTAGGCAGAGCATTTGGTTTGAGTCTTGCCTCTCACAGTTGGCTGGCAGACCTCAGAGAGCAGGGCTGACTGCTGAGGGCTGTGGCACAGCAGTAATCAGTTCATCTGTGGTATCTTTGGAACTGCTTAGGACAAAGTAGGTGCTTGGTAACTGGCTATCACCTGTTGTGTTTACTCTTCACATTCCGAGTAGGTCATGGTACTTAGATAATCGTGACAGCTTCCCTGAAAAAAGAGAAGTTGTCCCATCTGGGACTTGCATACTATCTTGGTTCATTCTCAGGACAAACCTTTAGGTCCTTGGCAATCTGATTAGGTCAGCCCTAATCAGGATAATTAGGGGATATCTCCCTTTCTAAAAGTCAGCCATATCACATAACATATGCTGGTCACAGGAGTGATACCCAATCATTGCATAGTTCTGGGGCTTATTGGGAAGGGAAAGGAACCTTGGAGACAGTTGGGAGTTCTACCATAGACAGCCTCTCTATGCCCTGGATTCTTCCCCTCCAGCTCTCCCTGGGCACTTCTTTAGCCACACCCCCTTTATTCTGGTATCTCAAATTTGCCATGTTTTTGCTGCTTATGGGATTTACCTCTGTCCCAGTTACACTCCTCATGACTCAACTCTTTTCATCTTCCAGTTGATTGTCACTTGGAGAGGCTGTCAGTGACAGAGTCTGTGCCACCCAGACTCTGCCCTCTCCTTCCCCCGTCTGGTGATTATGAGGCTCAACGCGATAAGAAATGCTGCTCTAGGGTAGTAGTAGGAGCATTCCTGGTGCACAGCCATTGTGGTCTGGCGAGATTGGCTTAGCATGAAAGAATATGGAGGGCTGGTGGGCTAGCTGGCAAGAAGTGTATGAGGTGAAGTTGAGGATGCCCCAGCCTACCCTTCTGATGAGTAATGGTGCCTTTGCACCCTTACCCCACACTGTGCTTTGGTTTCACATGTGGATCCAGGAAATGCCCACAGAAGCTGCCTTCACCAGGAGACACGTGGGGAAGTTTAGTTAATAGCAGGGGGAGGCCTTAGACCGATGGACTGCAGTACCAGGACAATTATAGTGTGCTCCCTTTCCCACTGGTTGTCCCTAATTCCTTCTCATCTTCCAACAGTCCCCTCTCCATCCAGGCCTTTCTGTAAAGTTCCATTTGTTCAGTAATATGTCTTGAGTATGGAATGTAGTATGTTGTGCATAAGAGACTTGGTCCATGGGCAGCTGTCACAGAACTACCACGTGGAAAGGGCAGGCTACTGGATGCTTCTGTGGCCTGTCTGTAGCCTGCTGGTGAGCACATAAATCTGTGAAGCCATTTTGGATCCCTGTTTTGTCTTTATCTAGAAAGTGGCTGCTACAGCCTAGCAGTCACATCTGGACACTATTCTTGGAAAAACTCCCCATTTCCATGTGGATACAGGCACAAGAATGGCTGTAATGGGCTGGCGGAGTGGCTCAAGTTGTAGAGCATCTGCGCAGCAAGCATGAGGCCCTGCAAAGAAAAAAAAAAAAAGTTGTAGTGGTATTACTTGTAAAAAAAAAAAAAAAAAGGAATTAATATAGCTGTTCTTCAGTGGGAAGATGTGTCTACATTTTGAATGAGTGGTTTTAGTGAATCAAACTGTTTAGTTGGCAGAACTGGGCAGAAAAGCAAGTTGCAAGAAAATATATAGTATTATAGCATTTAATAAAACTTAAGAATGTAGAACAGTGGTGTAGTGCTTAGGGATGCACACATACATAATAAAAATATAAAGAATTGTTTGAGACCGGGTGCTGGGTAATCTTAACTACTCAGGAGGAAGGGAGCAGAGATCAGGAGGATCATGGTTTAAAGCTAGCTGGGAGAAAGAGTTCACAAGGTCCTATTTCGAAAATATCCAGCACAACAAAGGCTGAAGGAGTGACTCAAGTCATAGAGCACCTGTCTAGCAAGCATTAGGCCCTGAATTCAAACACTAGTACCGCCAAAAAAAAACCTTGAGAATAATAAGTAGCATTGGGCATGGAGGTGCACACCTGTAATTCCAGCAGTTGGGAGACTGAGGCAGGAGTTTGAGGTCAGCCTGGGTTACATACTAAGATGCTAGCTGGAGAATGCTGTCTTCCTTGAGCTGGTGGATGCATGCAGGAGTGTTTTGCATTCACTTTGTAGCTTCCTGCGTGTGTGATAAATACTACTGCAAGGAGCGTGTCCTGCTGTGAGAGCTCCTAACCTGGAGGGGTTAGCATCCACCCTGAGACAGGGGCGAGCATGAGGAAGCCCAGGGAACTAAGGAGGCTGGTGCCCCTTAGAGGGTGGGGGTGGGGAGGAGGGAAAATGCTCTACAAGTGCCTGTAGGTTCAAGAAGATCTGTGGCTTACCATTAGGCCCTGCAAAATGTGGGAGGAAGAGAAGGGGCAGATTCTAGGTCAGCTTGAATAAGGTGAGGGCAATGAGCAGAGAGGAGATCAAGGAGAGTGTGGGACTTTCCAGGTGACAGGCCTGCATCACTAGGGTAAGGGAATGTGCACTGGGCAAGGGTGGGAAAAGGCTGGTTTCTAGTGCTGCCCAGAACCAGTACCTTACCTTCCAGGTCTATTTCACAGCTATGGCTGTGTCCTCTGGGCAGTGGACTGCAGGTGTTTGTGGTGTTCTAATGGGCTTAAGGCCTACTCTTCTGGTGCTCATATTTTATTGTGGGGGTTTGGTGGGGGCAGAAGACAAACAAATGAGCAAGAGAAATAGGAGGCACCAGTGTGCAGACAGCAAGGTAGGCTGGTGGACGCCTAGGCCTGGGTTCTCAGAGACCCTGCCCTTAAAGGTGTAAGCAGTGAGGTCAGCCGGGCTTGTATACATGGAAGGCCCTTTAGTAGCTGGAGGTCTGGAATGAGATACTACTTAGTAGTGTGTACATCGACACCTACAAGGAAGCTGCCTTTTAGGCTGAGCTCCGAATAGTTTTTGAATATGTCAAACTCTGTGTACTCTGAACCCAGGAGGAGCATGTTAGAATGCATGAGTATAACTGGATCCTGGTCCAGTGACATTGACAGAGGAGGAAAGCTGGCCAGGCTTTTGACTCCATGACAGGTTTTTGAAAGACTCACATGTGGCTGCTTGTGTGCCCCTAGGAAGACCTGGAAGCCCTCATAGCCCATTTCCAGTCTCTGGATGCCAGAAAGACCCAGGTCACGGAGACCCCCTGCTCCCCGCCCTGCCCACGGTAAGTGCCTTCTAGTTCCTGTTTCTTCTCCTCTCGGAGTTGGAAAGCCGCTTGACATCTTCACTAGGTGACCAGGCACTTGAGCCATTTTCCTCGCTAAGTGCTGGGTGAGGCTGTCAGTTCCTGCCCCGCAGGGGGTGCAGGTGAGGTTTCCCAGTATGTGACTGCTCTAGGATATGGGCCATATGTGAAGGCTTTCCGGCTGGCAGCAGTTTGTGGATAAGCATATTGCACCAAACAGCTTTTCCTAGGTTTCAAGGTGGTTTGTTTGGTTTTTTGGCAGTATTGGAATTTGAACTCAGGGCCTCATGCTTGCTAGGCAGGCTTGAACACTCAGTCAGCCCTTTTTTGTGTTGGGTATTTTATTTTCTTTCTTTCTTTCTTTCTTTCTTATGGTCCTGGGGTTTGAACTCGGGGCCTACACCTTAAGCCACTCCACTAGCCCTTTTTCGTGAAGGGTCTTTTTGAGATAGGGTCTTGCAGACTATTTGCCCAGCTGGTTTTGAACCGTGATCCTCCTGATCTCTGCTGCCTCCCAAGTAGCTAGGATTAAGAAGTGTAAGCCACTGGTGCCAAGTTTCAGTGTGTTTTAAAGTGTACACCACTGGTGAAAAATCAAAAATCACGTAGTTTTTTGCTGTTTATTCTTAATGCTTTTATATTTTTATTTATTTATTTATTTGTTTATTTTTGGTGGTACTGGGGCTTGAACTCAGGGCTTCATGATTGCAAAGTAGGTACTCTACCACTTGAGCCTCACCTTTAGTCTAAGGCTTTTAAATTGTCATGTGGAAAATTTATTACTTGTAAATTGTGCTTATCTATTTTAAACAAATTTATAAATTATGAAAAAAAATTCTAAATCTTTTGTAGGATTTCAAACACTATGGACTGAGCCGAACTGTACAGGCCTTAGGCTCTGCCTGCCTTCTTCCTCCCAGCTTCTGAGTTCTAATTGCTTCTGAACTTGATTCAGGGCCTCTGATTCTTCTCTTTGCTGCTCAGAATGGAGGCAAGACACTGAGGCATCAGGTTAGGAGCCTAGGACAGGTCCATTTCCCCAGGAAACAGGTGGCGTATTGTACTGATTGGAAAAATGTGTGAGCCTCAGGCCTCTGGGTTTGCATCATTCCTCAGTGAGGATGAACTTGTCTCTCAGTAGCAAATCAGAGCCACCATGGGAAGGCAGCTGTGCCGTCACCCGTCCTGAAGTGGCTCAAGCTGTAAGAGTGTCTTCCTAGCAGCGTGTCCCTGAGTTCAAACCCCAGTGATGCCACAAAAAAGGCATGGTGGTCCTTGCCTGTAACCTGTACTCCAGCTACAGGGGAGGCATAAGTAGAAGGGTCATAGACCGAAGTTGGCCCTGGGGAATTGCAGGGGGGCTGGGCCTGTGCAGTCAGCTCAGTCCATAGTGTTTGAAATCCTACAAAAGATTTAGGATTTCTTTTTTCGTAATTCACAAATTTATTTAAAATGGTTTGTGCACATTTTACAAGTAATAAATTTTTCTTTCTTTTTTTTTTTTTACAAGTAATAAATTTTTCATGTGACAATTTAAAAGTAGGTGATTTTCCACTTGTGATGTATACTTTCAAAACACCTTGAAGCCGGGTACCAGTGGTTCACATTTCTTAACCCTAGCTATTCGAGAGGCAGAGATCAGGAGGACATGGCCAGCCCAAACAAAAGTGAGACCGTATCTCAAAAATACCCAATACAGCTGGCAGCAGTGGCTCACGCCTCTAATCTTAGCTACTCAGGAGGCAGAGATCAGGAGGACCATGGCCAGCCCTTTTTTTGTGATGGGTATTTTTTTTTTTCTTTCTTTCTTTCTAGAGCTCTTGGACTTTGGCCTCAGGGTCTCACGCTTGCTAGGCAGGCACTCTACCACTTGAGCCACTCCACCAGCCCTTTCTGTGTTTGGTATTTTCATACACTGTACAAAGTGCATGGAACTGGGCAGGATCTGTAGGTTCATCTGCAGCAGGGCGTCAGACTTCATTCCTGCTTTGCAGCTTGTCACACTTTGCTTTTCCTTTCACCAGTAGCGGATGCTTGGGCTGATTCTGCTTTTGGCCACCGTGAATAATGCTGTAGTGAGCATTGCCATGAGGTATCTGAGTCTGTGCCTCGGTGGAACTACTGATGCATATGGTGACTCTGGATTTAGCTTTTTGAGGGACGGCCAAACTGTTTTCACTATTTTAGTACTGTTTTCTTCACTGCAGAATTTCTCAACCTGTGAAATGTTTCTGTACACAGTAAATCCCCGAGAGAAAAATGGAGGTTTCAGATTTCCTAAACTTACTTGACCTCAAAACCTGTTTGTCCCTTGTGAAGTGTCTTTTTGAATAAGTGGTGTGGACACACCTTGGGAGCCCCAGTGTAGAGGGTTCTGAAAGCTGGGCATTTTCCAGCGATTGGCCCTGTGATCACTGCTTCTTTGCCAGCTTACTCCTCAAATAGCGAGAATGTATGCATACTTTCCCTTACAGCTGCTCTTTTGTCCTGTGTGTGAAATAAATAGAAAGTTACTGACATTTTCTAGATGGGAGATTCCTGGACATATATTGAAATGCTTAAACACTGGACTTTGTAGAACAGTTGTAATTGTGATTTAAGAAGTTGGACTCTTAAAACAGCACAGGTCTGGAAGATTCTGCATGTAGTTAGAGGTCTGGTGCTGTTTTCAGCCAGTTCTGAGTGGGGTGGCTCTGACCCAGCTCTTCTGGGGTTGTGAACCTGGCATTGGGTTGGAGGTGGCAGGGTGGTTCCCGGTCCCAGACCTCTCTCACCTCATGTCTCGTAGAAGCTATGCTGGCAGAAGGGAGCCTGGCACTTAGCCTACACACAAGGTCTGACATACTCATCTGCTGCTTGTGTCTCCTGCAGGTTGAATGCCTCCCTCTCTGCTCATCCAGAGAAAGATGAATTAATCCTTTTCGGAGGTGAATATTTCAATGGCCAAAAAGTAAAGTATATTTTTTTCTTTTCCTCCCAACTTTTCCTGGGTCTTACTTGAAGTAGTGTTCACTTAAAGCTGTAACATAAATAAGCATTGGTCCTTTCACTTCCCTCTTATAGATCCTACCTCCTGAGTAGAATTGGTGTAGGTGTCCTTGACCATCACCAGGACCCTTGGACTGAGCACCTGTGTAGCATTAGTTCTGCAAGAGCCCTCCTGTTTTCTACTTGGCCACACCTTCAGCTCTCCCCCAGTCATTCCCGTCCCCACCTGCCCTCCAGCAGTTGACATGTGGGCTGTTCACAGTCTTGATTGTGCAGACTGCTCTTCCTTCTGATGGCCTCACTGTTCACATTCACAGTTGTTTCTGTTTTGTTTTATGGTGCTGGTCCACCCAAGGGCCTTGCATGTGCTAGGCAAGTCTGCTACCACTAATCTATCCTTCTAGCCCTCAGAGTTATTTGAATAAAGAAAGTGCTAATAAGTTGCAGGGCTAATTTTTACATTTATTTATTTATTGGTGGTCCTGGGATTTGAACTCAGGGCCTCACACTTGCTATGCAGGGGCTCCACGCTTGAGCCACACCCCCAGACTTTTTGCTTTATTTTTCAGATAGGGTCTTACATTTTTGCCTAGGGCCAGCCTCAGACCACATTCCTATCTACATCTCCCGAATAGCTGGGATCACAGGCATGCACCCCACATTCAGTTTATTTGTTGAGATGGAGGTCTCAATAACTTTTTGCTTGGGCTAGCCTCAAACTATGATCCTCCTCATCTCCACCTCAGAGTAGCCCTGTGTCGGGATAAACCAACACTTTTTTTGGGGGTGGTAGTGAGGTTTGAACTCAGGGCTTCATGCTTGCAAAGCAAGCACTCTACTACTTGAACTACACCTCCAGTCCATTTTGTTCTGGTTATTTCAGAGGTGGGATGGTCTTGAAAAAAAAAAAAAGGGTGGTGGGGGGGTGCTTACCTCCGAGTCTGCCTCTGGATTTCCATGCATTTAAAAAGTAGGCTTGAAATGGAAGAGTGACCACTCTTAGCAGCAAAGGCTCTCAGTGCCCGAGAGATGAGTAGGTGTTGTGAACGTCTGGCCTTTTCCCCTGACTTATAAGGTTTCCATTTATGAGTTTTTGATGATAGACTGGAAAAGGGTACCCCTGCAACCATTCTTCTGTTCAGTCAGGGCGTTGCTTCTTAAGTGGCATGAGATTTCCAGGCTTACTATACCATAGGCTGAGAGTTAGATGACTTTGTCCAGCTGTAGGCTGACGTATGAGTGTTCTGGATATGTTTAAAGTAGGCCAAGCTAAGCTACGAGATATGTTAAAAGCATTTTTGACTCAATATTTTCTCTTTTTCTTCCCCCCCTACTGGGGTTTGAACTCAAGGTCTCGCACTTGTAGTCAGGTGCTGTACACTGACTGAGCCATGTTCCAGCCTTTTGCTTTAGTTATTTTCAGGATGGTCTCATGTTTCATTTGGCCTGGGGCCAGCCTTGGATTTCAGTCCTCCTCCCTGTAACTGGGATGACAGCAGTGAACCACTGTTCTGGCTTCCACTCAGTATTTTCAACTATGCTGAGTTCTTTGGGACTTAAGCCTTTGGTGGGACCTTGGGACCTGCATATGGCCTGTCTGCATGGGTGTGATTGACACTAGTTTAGGGACAACTTTCCTAGAGGATTCTAATAACTGAGAGTATCCTCATTACTTTCCTGCAAGCATATAATACATGACACTGAAGTTCCTCTTCCTTCTCACAGACTTTTGTGTATAACGACCTCTATGTCTACAATATCAAAAAGGATACTTGGACTAAAATTGACATCCCTGGTCCACCTCCGAGGCGCTGTGCTCACCAGGTAATGTCATGACCATCAGCATTCCTCCCTCTTCATCAGTCTGCTTGACCTTTAGAATCTGAAAGTGACAGGCAGCTTCCTACAGAGAGGCTGGGCTTTCGTGGGTTGTTCTGGCTCTTCCATGTTCTACCTTGAACTCTTGACTAAGCTTCTTCATACTTGTGTTTCTCACCTGTGAGGTAGGAAAGTGAGCACATGCTCCTTCGCAGGTGGTGTGAAGGTCATATGAAATACTCCATGTAAAATGACTTCATGTCGTTGCTCGTGTGTAACAGCTCTCAGTAGGATGCTTGCTTCCCATTGCAATGAGAGGATCCCGTAAGTCCACTTTCTGGACTAGGTGGTGACCACAGAAAGATAGGATGGTCGGGAAAGGGGCAAAGGGTAGGAGGAAAGGAATTATTTTAGGGTGAAGTGAGTCATAATGAAATAGCACTAGGTTAGCATGGAGTTAGCTCACTTTTGCTGACACGGGAGGAGGGGAGGGGTATCGTTAGAGCTGCTCTGTGGCTCTCAGGAAAGGTGTTCCCCAGGCTCCACAAGGAGGACGCTCAGTCCTCTTCATCACTGACTCTGCCCTCAGAACAGAGAAAGGGAGGGAGCAGGTAGTAGAGATAACTCTTCTGCTTGGTCTGTTGAGACCATAGGCAGCTGCTGCAAGTGAGACTGAGAAATGGAGGTACAATGAGATGGGTGCGAAAGTTGAAGGTTGTGAGCTTGTCTCTCTATTCACTTGATGGTTTGTTTCCCCAAAGTAATAGTCCAGGATTCATTTGAAATGAAATGCATTTTCTCAAAAAGTATAAGAAGAAAGTTGCAGCTGGGTAAAAACAACATCTGTGTTCTTACTGGCCTTTGCAAGTCAGTGAGCAGTGGGTGGTTCTGGGGGAGGAGTTAATGTGTGCACGTGTTTATGAAATAAGCAACATCTCAGAAAATACTCACCTACAACTGAGTAATTACTTCCTGACACTCCATCTCAGTAGGCCATGCTCTCAATAAAAAGATGTCCTTTATCTGCCAGGTACCATCCTGTGTGCTGGGGATATAGCGTTGAGACACACTTGACCTTCTTGCTGTGTTCCTTTTTTTTTTTTTTGGTGCCACTGAGATTTGAATTCAGCTTCAGATCTTCATACTTGTAAAGCAGGCATTCTACCACTTGAGCTGCACCTCCAGTCCATTTTGCTCCAGTTATTTTGGAGAAGGAGTCACTTGAACTATAAATGCCCAGGCTGGCCTTGAACTATGATCTTCCCCATCTCAGTCTTCCAAGTAGCTAGGATTACAGGTGTGAGCCACCGGCACCCAGCCTAAGTTGTTTTTAGATGTCATCTTGCCCATGGGTTGCAGTGTTTAGAACTATGTTGTTTGATTTACAAATATTTTGGGATTTTTCCAGATACATTTTTGTTATTTGTGTTTAATTCTATTTCAAAGAGGACTTGTGATTTAATCCTTTTAAATTTGAGGTTTGCGTTGTGGCTAATATGGTTTATCCTGGTGCCTGTTCTGTGTGTGTTTGCAAGACTGTACATTTTCTGTAGCTGCTTACAGTGTCCTTATTAGTTCAGACCTGATGGTACTCAGGTCTTCCATGAACTTACTGACCTAGCCCTGGGAACCTGTGTTCTGAAATTTGCTTGTCTGCTGTTAGCACAGCTATCCTCCATTTCTTAGGACTTGAGTTTGCATGTTATCCTCCCTGCTTCTTTTACTCCTATCATTTTAGCACCTACTATTTAAAGTGCATTTCCTGGACTTGGAGGTGGGGCTTAAGCAGTTGAGTGCCTGCTTTGCAAACACAAAGTCCTGAGTTCAAATCCCAATCCCACCAATAAATAAATGAATAAATAGATAATTGTTTTTTTAAAAATGCATTTCTTGTAAACAGTGCTGTGATTGAGTCCTGTTTTTAAATATAGTTTGAGAATTTGTGCTTTTTAATTGATATATTTTCCTGTCCAATGCAATGTATTTTTTTTTTCTTTTATTATTCGTATGTGCATACAAGGCTTGGGTCATTTCACCCCCCTGCCCCCACCCCTTCCTTACCACCCACTCCACCCCCTCCCTCTCCCCCCTACCCCCTCAATACCCAGCAGAAACTATTTTGCCCTTATTTCTAATTTTGTTGTAGAGAAAGTATAAGCAATAATAGGAAGGAACAAGGGTTTTTGCTGGTTGAGATAAGGATAGCTATACAGGGCATTGACTCACATTGATTTCCTGTGCATGGGTGTTACCTTCTAGGTTAATTCTTTTTGATCTCACCTTTTCTCTAGTTCCTGGTCCCCTTTTCCTATTGGCCTCAGTTGCTTTTAAGGTATCTGCTTTAGTTTCTCTGCGTTAAGGGCAACAAATGCTAGCTAGTTTTTTAGGTGTCTTACCTATCCTCACCTCTCCCTTGTGTGCTCTCGCTTTTATCATGTGCTCAAAGTCTGCAATTAATTTTTGATATGGCTATCAGTAATGTTTTTAAATTTCTTTCTTTGCTTTTTGTGGTGGTACTGGGGTTTGAACTCAGGACTTCATAGTTGCTAGACAAGCGCTCTGTCACTTGAGCCGCTCCACCAGCTCAGTAGTGTTTTTGATATTGCTATTGCTGTTTGTCCCAACTGTTGTGCTTTTCTTTTTTCCTGCCTTCTTTTGAATTGAGTACATTTCATATCATTTTTATTTTCTCTGTTGGCTTATTAGCAGTTTCTTATTTTGCGTTGTTTTCGTGGTTGTTGTATGGTTTGCAGCGTACTTCCTTATTTTGACAGTTTATCTTGCTGCTTCTTGTGAGCTGTGAGAACTTTGCAGGAGAGCACCCACATTTCTCCTTCCATTGTTCGTTCATACCATTACTGGCAAATACTTCTTTCTATATTGTGAGCCCTACAGTGCAATGTTCATGTTTTTGTTTTAGACAGCTACTTTGTCTTATGTTGATTTTCTTTCTTCCTTTTTTTGTGGGGTTTTTTTTTTTTTTTTTTTTTTGTGGTACTGGGTTTGAACTCAGGACTCAGGGCCTCATACTTGCTAAGCAGGCGCTCTACCACTTGAACCAAACCTCTAGCCCATTTTGTCCTGGTTATTTTGGAAATGAGGGGCTCTCGAACTATTTGTTTAGGCTGGCCTTGAAACGTGATTCTCCCGATCTCAGCCTCCTAGGATTATAGGCATGAGTCAGTGGCTATGGCTTTTTTTTTTTTTTTTTTGGCAGTACTTGGGTTTGAACTTAAGGCCTTATGCCACATTCTTTTAGCTTTAGTTATTTTCTTAATAGGATCTCACATTTATGCCTGGAGACCTGGACTGAGACCCTTCTATTTATGCTTCCTTCATAGCTATAATGAAAGGCATGTACCACCATGCCCCAAATGAACCGTGATTCTCCCAGTCTCTGCTTCTTGAGTAGCTTAGGATTTCAGTAAGAGCCTTTATGCTTGAAGTAGTTTTACTGTGACTATTTAATAAAAAGAATGCCCTGTTAGCTTGTGTTGTGACTGTGAAGTTTGAAACCCTGTTTTATTGGAATCTGGCATTGTTGATGGTGAATCTTTACTTTGTAGCCTAGGAGACATGAAAGTGCATTGGGTTTTTGACAGAACAGTGTGCCAGGAAGATACTTTCCAGAATCTTCCTCCCCTTGGAAGCAGGAAAAGATATGGCTAAGTGGGGGGTCCCTGAATGCACTGAGTGGATGGTGCTGACACTGCTGGTCACCCAGGGACCAGCTGTACTGCTGTGTGGCTGACCTACCTGTCCGCTTTCCTTTTACAGGCTGTGGTGGTGCCTCAGGGTGGCGGACAGCTGTGGGTCTTTGGAGGGGAGTTTGCTTCTCCTGACGGAGAGCAATTCTATCACTATAAGGATCTCTGGGTTCTACACTTGGCCACCAAGACCTGGGAGCAAGTCAGGTAAGATGCTAGACAGAACCAAGCCTCGGGCTTGCTCTTGTGTGCTGAGTTCTTAGTTCTGAGTGAGGAGTGAGGCAGGTTACAGTCCTGAGAGACTGATCTCAGTGAGAAGTGGGCAGTGGTCGGTGGGCCCCTGCTTTCTCTGGTTCAGTTCCTTCACAGGGAAGCCTGGGCCTGGAAGGCTGCTGGTTGCCTGGCATTGTCAAAGGTGTCAAGATTGACTGGGACCGGGAGTACTTTCAAATCTTGCTTCTTGTTCCTCCCCCATCAGTGTCTTAGTGGTCACATTTTAATGCAGTTCTTCCAGTGGGCCATCTGTTTGTCCCCTGGAGGCAACTCTGGGGTTCTAGTCTGCTGAGAATGGAACTGATTCCTATAGAGACTTAAAAAAAAGGGAGTGCTGTTTCTGTGTCAAGTGGATATACAAACAATAGAGCTGGTCAGAAGAGGAAGGAAGGAGAGCCTTTCTGTTTCTCTGCATTAAGCCAGGCTCTGCATCTTTTGGTGCTGGATTCTCACCTCTGCCTCTCTGCTGTAATGTCTCCTGTGTGCTGTTCATGGATGGGGTTCGTCCTCTCTGTTGGGTATAGATTTGCATGTCAGTTACTTAAAGAAGCCTGGCAGGATGACGTACTAGAAGTAGAGTTGTCAGCTTCTCCTTGGGCATGGTCAGGCCCTGTTGCCAGGATTGTACAGACCACATTTCAGTAATGTGTTAGTAAAGGGTGAACCAAAGCCTCCTGGCTGCAGGGGATGGGGAGTTGTGATGCTGCCTCCTTTAGTCCGAGGACTTACTGGAAAGTATGTTGCTCTCACTGGACAGGGTACTCAGTTAATTAACCTTCAGTCTCTGTCTAGCTGTCTGTCTTTTTTTTTTTTTTTTTTTTTTTTTTTGTGGTACTGGGGTTTGAATTCAGGACTTATACCTTGAGCCATTCCACCAGCCCTTTTTTGTGATGGGTTTTTTTGAGATAAGGTATCATGAACTATTTGCCTTGGTCTGGCTTTGAACTGTGATCCTCCTGATCTCTGCCTCCTGAGTAGCTAGGATGACAGGCTTGAGCCACCAGCTCCTGACTCTTTTGCAATAGGGTTTCACTGTGCCCAGGTTGGCCTCAAACTTGGGATCTTCCTGCCTTCGCCTCCTGAGTGCTGGGATTACAGGGCTTGCATCATTACACCTGGTTCAAATACTTTTTTATTGTGGCTAAAACATGAGAATTTTTTTAAAAGTATGGTGTAGAAACTATTAAAAGTATTTTTGTTGAAATGGTACTGCAAACCTAAAATTTAGTTCCATTCTTCTTTTTGTGATTCTGGGGTTTGAACTCAAGGTCTCATTCTTGCTAAGCAGGCGCTCTACCACTTGAGCCAGTCTACCAGCCCTAATTACCATTCTTAACCTCTCAATTTCAGTCTGGAGATGAGCAGTGGGGTAGGAAGATGGTTATTTATATACTTTAATTTTCATTTCCTTTAAATTGCTGTGTGTGGGCCAGGTGCAGTGATTCACCTCTGTAATCCTAGCTACTTGGGAGGCTGAGATGGGAAGGATCAGAGTTTGAGGCCAGCCCAGGCAAATAGTTCAAGAGACTCCATCTCCAAAATAACCGGAGCAAAATTGGTTGGAATCCTGGCTTGAGTGGTAGAGTGCCTACTATGCATGCACAAAGTCCTGAGTTCAAAGCACAGACCCATCAAAAAAAAAAAATCCAGCCTTAATCTTCTGTGTCTAATTGTATCCCACAGTTTATAGAGGTCTGATTCCAGGACAGTACTGTTTTGGTGCTTTCCTTAATCATTCCCAATGTCCTTACCTCATAACTGTGACACACAGCCCAGCTGTGGACGTTTTATTTGAGCAGTTTTCTTACTTGATTTGATTAAAAAAAAAAAAAAAAAAAAGGCCTGTGGCCAGTCAGCCCACAAGGTCAATGTTTCTGAATTTGGCTTTGTTGGTATATGGAACAGGCCTTCAGAACTGGGCAGTGTGTATATGAGGGAGGTTGCCCAATAGGAGTGGGTGTCACCGTGGCTGGGAGAGGCCTGCTTTAGGGTGGGTCTCAAATGTGCAGTGTTTTACCCAGTGGCTCAGGAAGAGTGTGAGTGTGATCCTTCTTCATTCTCACCCAGGTTATCAGCATGGAGAGTACGGCCCAGCTTTTCCACCATAGACAGCAGTAGGGAGAGAGTGGCCCTGCCCCTCACTCTGGACTACATCAGGGAAAGTATGGTCCTGCTCTCTTACCTCAGACATTATGTAGTTCAGAGCTGGTGTCGTGTGGGGTTCAGGAGTCTTTTTGTGTTAACTACTGCTTTATGTCCTGTCCTCAGTCCCAATCTCTGGGGCTCTGACTACAGATGGAAACCTCAGTTTAGGTCTAATTGATCAGCCTCTGATATAGTTGTGAGAATCAACTTAGGTTGGGTCTTTTCTGTTAAAGGATTTAATCAGTAACCACCGCTGTTACTAGTGTTGGTCTCACTAACTCGCTTCCCATACATTCACTTCCTGGACTTTGCTTAATGTGATAAAAGTTTCTATTAAGAACAAAGGATTGTTATCCTCAGCGGGGCAAGAATTCCTCCAGATGCCCTGGTTCCGGAGCTGATAACCTAAAACAGTTACTGCTTCCCTGAGCTTTTAAATTTCTTTGTTCCCAAAGCCCCTTCCTAACCTGGCCCCTTTCTAATTAGCCAACTGCATAGACTGTGAGCCCAAAACCTGCTCAATCCAGGGGCAGGAGAGGGACAGCGGCGTCAGATAAATCCTCTGTGGACTTCCTGCCCAGTGTGCATGCCTCCCAGACTTCCTGGTGTGCACTTTTCTGCAGAAGCAAATTTTCTCTTGCCTGTTGACTTCTGAGTAGTGTCGTCTTTCTTGTGACACCCCAATATCTTATCTTAAAGGTATTTCTAACATAGTGGCTGGTGTGCTTCTTATTTTGAATATTGCTCCATTGATAGGAAAATTTCTAAGTGGTGCTTAGATACCCAGACGATGTCTATAAAAGTGTTTTTCTTAAACGTAAGTTTTAATGAAGTAAAGTACTAATAAAGAAAACTGCCCAGTCATGTGTACCTTAGTAAGTTTTTCAGAGTGAGTGCTGTGGCTGCAGCAGATGGGTGAGCACGGGCAGCCCCAGAAGCCCACGTGCTCTGTGCTCATTCACTGTGCCCACCCCTGGCACGACTCCTTTTTGCTTGGCTTTGAACACATCTAAATGAACTCTTAGTGAACATTGTTTTGGGAGACTTCTCTCTTGCATGTCACAATAGTCTGTTTACTGTAGAATATTCCATTGGCTGCACATGTCCCTGCATGTTTGGTGTGGTGGGCTCTGGGAAGCTACAGCTAGAGTTCTTACAAATGGTGCTGTTATCCACACTCACTCACTCTGTGTCTCAGGACAGACAGAGCTTTGTAGTGCCATTGAGTTTGCCTCAGACAGAATGAGACCTAAGGTTTTGTGCCTGTTTTACCTTAGCCTGGTGGCAAGTGTTTTCCAGCTTGGTGGTGCTGATGGTTGTAACCCAGCAGCTTTGGGAGCTCCATTGCTCCGCCCAGGCCAGTGCATGGCTTCTCCAGTCTCCTGGTTTTCCACTTGGTATGTGTTTCTGTAGCATGTTGGACAAGTGGACACTTTAGTACAGTCACTAGATATAACAGTTGCAAATGAGAGAAGAAAGCATAGCATTAACTCACATGGAGGAGATTAAGCTGCAGTGATGTTAGCACGGCCATCTCATTGTGCAGTGGACGTGTCAGAGTTAACAGCTATTTTGAGAGTTCTTCAGGCTCTGTCTTGTGGGACGTGCCTGAAAAGCTGCCTTGCCTGAAAAAGAACAATTCCTGATTTAGTACCATAGATTCTATGTGTTAAGGGTGTTTGTTCCGAATTTTATGTTTGTCTTTGATGTGTATGCACATGTGAGTTTGAAGGAAGTCAGATACCCAGGGATGGACTTGGGCTCCCAGTGCAGTTGCAGAGTTTGCAGCTTTTGACGGGAAGGAGGACGTGAAGAGAATTGGGACGACTCAGGTTTTCCCTCTGTTTCAGCAAACAAGTGGCCGACTTAATGTGATCACTAGCAAAGCAGAGTAACATCCTGAAATCCTAGAAAGGCTAGCATTTGGTGTTTGCGAACGACTTTCCTTGACAGATCCTCGAGAGACAGGTGTGCTTGCAAGGTCTGATCAGAAAGTGAGAAGGAGCTTGGGTCCACCTGTGGAGCAGGAGGCAGAACCTGCAAGACAGCAAGAAGCCTCATTCTCCCTGGGCAGTGTTGCTAGACCAGAACCTGCTGCCAGAGTCTCTCCATGGGTTTTTAATGGCAGTTTTTTCTGTGATATGTTTTACATACCATCCAGTCACCCTTCAACAATATATGATTCAGGCTGGATGTGTGAATCAAATAGTAGAGTGCTTGTCTAGCAAGCACAGGCCCTAAGTTCAAACCCAGTGACACCAAAATAAAAATTGCTTTAATAGTAATAAATAAACTCACACACATGATTCAGCTGGAGGTGTGGCTCAGGTGTAGACGACTTGCCTACAAAGCACAAGGCCCTGAGTTCAATCCGCAGTACCACCCAAAACAAATAAACAGATAAATACATAGATAGATAGACAGATAGACGTATGATTTGGTGGATCTTAGCTTGTTCAGTGGTGTGCAGCCAACACTGCTGTTTAATTTAGGCAGTTTCCATCCACCTGAAAAGATGCTCCACACTGGCCCTGCAGCCACCTCTCGCTCCTCTTCCCAAAGATCCTGCTGTTTCTCCTGGGTCTTTCATGGAACTAGAACCCTCTGATGTGTGTCCTTTTGTGTCTGGCTTTTTTTTAAATTTTTTTTGCTCGGCATAAGGTTTTCAAGTGCGTCCATGTTGTGTGTGGAACTTGAGTGGCTTCATTCCATTTTGTGGCTGTGGCTGTTGATTGGCATTTCGGGATTTCCACATTTTTCTGTCATTAAAACTCTTAATAGGCAAGAAAAAAACTGACTAAAAATACAAATGTGAGTAGAAACACGTAAGTATGTGAGTGTGTATGTGAGCATGTGTGCATGTGTGTGCTGCTTCTGATTTGGGGAAGGGAGCATTTGTCTTCAGCTAAATGCACTTGGTACACTTATCTTACAGTTGTGTCTAAGTAAAAGTCAGTCTCTTAGGAAAGAAGCATCGGTGGCACAGTGATTTAGATCCTGGTGTAGAGGGTAGGGAAGAGGTGGCTGAAACCAGACAGCCTCACCATAATGAGTCTTTGAGAGCCTTGGTGTGATGCGCCTGTCAGTAGGACTAGAAGCACTTCCACCCTTTGCGCCTCTAGCCTGAGTAGGTTGAAGGCCTCCGGCCGGGCTCATATTAACGCAGCTTCTGAACAGTGTAGTGGCAGCTCCTGTGAGCCTGGCCTGCTGGGAGGGTAGGAGTGGACACCCTGCGGTGCCCGTTGCCTGTGGTCCTTTTGATGATGCTGTGTGTGAGGAGGGAAGGTGGTTAGGTGGGTTAGTGCCTAGTTTTTCAGGAAACGAGGGTAAGGCAAAGGGATGTGTGAAATTGAAAACCCCGTAGGAGGAGGTTTCTGGGTGCTGAGACCTGTGCTTGCTGTAATGCAGAGTCTACTGGTGGCTGAGAGAGAGGCCACCTTGATCTGAGGTCTGGCTCTGCTGCAGATGAACTTTGTAGGTCTTGATTTTCTCTTCTTATAACTGGGAATAAAGATAGTGTCTGCAGCATGCCGTTGTGAGGAATAAATGCACATGAAAGGACTGAGCCTAGCAGCGAGTGTCACCTCACTCTGCTCCTGATAGTAATATTAAAAGAGGACAAGTTGTCTGGGCTCCCTGAGTTCAAGACTGCTGCCGCTGTACACTGTGGTTCAGTGCCCAGACATACCCTGCAGCCCGCAGTCACTGTGCAGGGATCTGATACTTGGAGGATGTACTTTTTTTGCACTCTGCCACTTGAACCTCTGCCAGATAGGACCTGAGACTTGGGAGTGCTCCAAAGGCTTGCTCTGTGAGGCATAAATGCTCACGTGAGCATGGGAGGCATGTTCTTCACACGGCTCCATGGGGACCACACTGACCACACGTGGAGGAGGCAGAGTTCCCATGCTGAGGAGAGCACTAGACTGGCTTCCCTGTCGTGGCAGCCTTCAACCCCAGGGTTGCAATAGGTTGTTCCTTTGCTCAGCGAATATCTCAGGGCTGCCTGGTACTGCGGTGGTACTGTATTTTGTGAGATGTAAACTTCAGAATAACTCAGGAAGTATCTGTGTGCTGAGTCCTCAGCAGTTTGTTTGCACCCTCAGCCTGCGGAGCTGCTGCGTGCATAGATGTTCCCTGTGAATGTCGCACTGTGGCCTGATAGGGGCTGGTGACGCTGGCTGGCAGGGCGCCCCGTGGGAATGCCATTCTGCACACAGCCCAAATGAGCTGAAAGCTCCAGCGCCCACAGCGTTGTGCGTGTATTTGGGTGCTGTACATAGACTTCTGAGCTGAGTGGGACATGCTAATTTTTTAAGACTCCATATTTAGGACTGATGGCAATCGAAAAGCCTGTTGGAGATTCAAATATAAATGGGCTTGTTTGTGGTGACTTTATCCTCCTAAAGGGGGTTGTGGAGCCTTTTTTTTAATAGAGAATGTTTCCCATTTTAGTTACAAAACACAGTGGTACTTGGCTGCTACTGCAAAATGTTAGTTAAGTCTTTGGTGCCTGACTCAGCCAGAGGATGACCCAGTGGGATTCCAGTACAGGGAGCTGCTGGGAAGTGTGGGCCAAGTCTGACCAGCTTGCTGGAGGGCCTTGGCTTCCATCACCCAGCCAACGCTGGAAGCACCTGGGGTCTCCTCTATGTATGTTTTGCAGTAGATCTGGATGTGAACGCACTGGCTGACTTGTTGGATAAAAACCTCTTCCCCAGATTCTTCTTCTAAAGTAATAGATCAGAAAATTTCTCAAAAGGAGAGTTGGCCTCTTGTCCAGCATGCATCTGTTCTTCCCACCCAGGTATGTAGTTTGTGCATCCTGCAGAGGGTGCATGGCTGCACCACAGGCTCAGCCAGCTTGCTGGGAGGGCTGCTCCTGCAAGCAGCATGCACAGCTGGGATCCACACTACAGCCCTACAGCTCCCACTGAGCTTGCCGGGTGGTGTCTGCTGTGCCTCAGACCATTTCTTTTAAGCCTTGAAATGTTTGCTACTTGTATCATGATTTTTGGCTTACTTTTATGCTGACTAATTGTGGGTGATACAAAACTAGGAGGGGAGAGCAAGTGGATTTCTTGACCAGTTCAGCATCCAAAACCATCTTCATGGACCAAACCTAGTGAGATGGGCATTACGTTGAACTAGTGTCCTTTATAGGATGTACATAAACATATGACGAAGAGGCCAGCCAGGCTGCCCTTGCTAGTACAATAGAAGGGTTTAGTAAACTGCAATCCCATCTTGCCAAAAGGTGGGATTATCTGAAGATGCATTCAGGACACTGTATTAGTTGTTGCTGGTTGACTCTCCATGGACAGGTGTACTGGTCATTTTGAATGACACACTAGAGGGGATGTTGATAGAGCGAAGGCTGTGATCCAGCATCTGAGAAGAGCGGCATCGGTTCTAGACTGGGGTGAGGGAGGCCCTGGCAGGCATCCTAGTGGTGTTGCATGAATCTCAAGCTAAGATACGGGACACTGATGCAGTTTAGCAGGAAGCAACATTTTATTGTGTCAGCACAGATTCAGCAGACTCCTGTCCAAAGGCTGAGCCCCAAAAATGGAGATCTCACCTTATATACCCTTGCAAGCAAGTTACAGAAGCAAAAAAGCATCCCATATATGGCTGCATGTGACTTCATTGGCTGTTTTATTTTCCCCGGTGCTATGTGACCTTCATGTTTTAATTCTTTAAGTTTTATCTCTCTGCTTTGCCATCCCTTCCCCCGTCTCATCAGAACACAGCCTGTTTCTCGTCTGGCCCTCCTCCCTGGTACATCATTCTCCGTTTTGATGCTCAGACCCGACTAGGTCAAAGAGCATCATCTTGATTTAGAGGTTTATATTTTTATAGCATCATTATATGAGCAGCTGTTTTTCTTTTTATAGTGACCTCTGTAATGTTCCTGATAGACTGCAATACCAGGGGGACCAGGCAGGGTAATATTAAGCATTTTCCTAGGATAAGACCCATCACCCATTTTTATGGCAAATGTAGTCTGTATTGTTTTCTTTACGCTGGGACTTTTAGTATCACTTACCAGCAACTTTGTTAACCTGGGAGTACATGAGCCAATGTAATATCTGACCTGTTGGTGGGTGCATGATACAAAGTATGGTTGTGCGGAGGTCCCAGCAATGGATCTCTTGTAACATTCCGTACATATGAAAAACCTTGTAAGGCCCACCCAAAAGGTGAGAGTCCAAATGTGTAGAGGAGAGTAGGGGTGTGTCCCATGTTTGTGCTTCCTCTGTGTATAGACTACTCAGCTTTTGGAGTGACTAGAGCAGGGCTGTCCCCCTGTTGTTTGTGGTCCTCTTTTCTTCTGGGAAGCGGAGTCCTGCTGAGGAAGGGTGCAGGTGTTTCAAAGGGTGATCTTGGATGGTGAGGCTGAGTCAAGGATGTACTCCCACTTGGGAGAGGCTGGCTTTATTTGGCTGTGGTGGATCCAGGGAGCAGTTTTTGTTGCTTTAACTGTAGTGGGGATAGACAAGGCAACAACAAAAGGGCCCCTCTAATGGGGTTTTAATGGTTGGCCATTTTATTTTTTTACCCAGACAGTAGCTTTTGTTTGTTTGGTTGTTTTTTTAATTGAATAGAATTACCATGGCAACAATATACTATCAGTATATATGTCCAAGAAAACTCATTGTTTAAAAAAATTAAAACTACCATCTTTAAGTATTAAAAGACATGTTTAGATCCAGCAAAAATAGTTATTTTCTCTCTATTTTATTAGAAGACCCTGTCTAAAAATATGAGTTTGTGTCTGGAAGGGTTTTAATGCCAGATGGCCACACATGCATAAGAACCATTTTTTAATTGTCTCGGTCTTGGTTATTTTTGAGAGGTCTGGCAGGAGTGACTCCATTTGAACTTTGATGGCATTCCCCCCTTGTCTCTAAACTGTCTCTGAGCAGTCTCTTTTGAAGATCTTTCTCCTATCCAAGTACAAATCAGGCCCGACCCTGCTTAGCTTCTGAGACCAGATGAGATTGGGCACATTTAGGGTGGTATGGCTGTAGACTGAAGATCTTTCTTGGTTGGTCATTTTCTTTCTTCATCATGAGGATTTGCTCTTTCCTGGATTTTGGTTAGTTGGTTGGTTTTGGTCCCACATTGCAGGGGTTAAGGGGGGGAGGAATAATGAGATTAGGTGGGAGTCAGTGCCAACTTAGACCCTTTTGAACAAATTTAAGCAACAAAGAGGCTTAGAAGGAGCTGCCCTTAGGCAATGGGCTTCTAGACAAGAACAATACAAAACAAAATCCAAAAAAAGCAGATGTAAAAGCTAACCTGGTTGACACATAAGCACTTATTAGAGTCATTTTTTTATGGACTTGATTATAAATGCCTCAGAAGGATTAAAACTATAACAACAAAACCTTAAAAGAGCCATGGTTAAAATTTTGATGGACAATTTAGTAACTAACAGAACCACTAACTTTTTGTTACCATGTTTATCTAAATTTTGTAGTTTAGAAGGCTTGATGTACTTGAAGAACATAAATATATTTAGCATAAGGAACCAGCAATAGCATCATAGCTCTATAGAGGTTATATATACATTCTATTTTAGTTGTTCTTGAAGGAAAACCTTAGATTTTTATCAGTTGTGTGTGTGTGGGGGGGGAAGAACAGTTTCAGTAAATCCAAATAGCCCAGTCACAGACGCATATAGGGTACCGACTGTATTAGAATCACCCAAGACAACAGTTGTTTAACCATGAAGTCATCTAGAAAATTGTACATAAACTGTTAGAAAATAAGAGGCATGGAAGAGGCAGAGAGACGGCTCAAACACCAGTACAGAGTTTATTGTTCAGGCAGGAGCCCTGTGGAGGGGACCCCAGCAAGAGAGTTAGAGCCCATTGCCATACACAGGCTTGGGCTAGATATAGGGGGCTAGTGGAAAAATAACCAGGAAGGTCACTAAGGGATACTGTTGCTGGGCAACCAAGAAAGATAAGTTGTAGTTAGGTCACTGTCTACCCAACTGTCCTTGGCATCCATCTGGGGAGATAAAGGTTAACAATTTTCTCTTTGTTAGTCTTTTGGGTTGAGTGGGAGTTTTTAGTAAGCCATCTGCAAGGGGGGAGGGGCCTGGTCCTAACATAGCTGTCCTCATTGTTAACCCAAACATAAACTAACCCTTTAATGAACATGACTCAGTTACCTTAGTAGCTAAAATCCCGACAAAAATCATCAGAGGACACAGGTAAATATTTATGGGGACTAAGTGTGGAGTTAGGAAACCTAATGGCCAAGAATCATGGCTCAGATATTGATAAGGGATAACATCCCAGATTGTTGACATTAACAAATGGCTCATGACATACAGCAGGATCCCACCAACCTGTAGTCAATGGAGTCCCCCTAAAATAACAGGCCCAGTCTGCCCAAAAATTCCCTCCACCTGACATTTGGAAAGAGTAGGACTAACATCTCCACTCTGTTGACGTCAATCAAAACTGGTGGTCTTCATATCCAGTGTAGTGTTCCTTTTTGAGTTTGTATTTCTTTATCCTATCTGGAGTGTGTACTTTGGCTTTGTTTTTTGTTTACTTTGCTTTACATAAGTAAATTTGTCTCAACCTCATATCAGTGCAGCAGCACTCCCTATGCTCAGCTGCCTCTTGTTTCTCTGTGTTTTAATAAACTTTTGTTGTTTTGATAAATTTGTGGATTAACCTGTAGCACCAAAAATTTTTGACATTTATTTTGACAAAATAAAATCCATTTTTAAGACAGTTTTTATAAATGTTATTAACAATATTTTTAAGATAGTCTTGTTGTTATGAGCTTAGAGAATTCAGTTTTAGTTTAATATTAGTACATTAAATTTTGACCTTTAATGTAACTAGATTTTAGTCAACTCAGTCAATTTATATAAGCATTTATAAGCTCCATCTTTTTATGACAGCTTACTCTGTACCTTTATGACAACTTATTTTGTATTCCCTGGGGGAACTTGTCTTTATCCTTTTTTTTTTATTTAAAAGTATTTTTTATCATTTTATTTTCAAAAACTATATTCTTAATATCCTTAATATATGTGTATGTTATTTGTTGAAAATAACTCATAAAACCTTTTAACTTAGACCCTTATATTTGTATGAAAAAAAACTAGAAAGAAAGCAACCTTAAAATTATTTTTTGTATAAAAACAGTTTATAGAAAGCCCATTTGTTAATAAACCCATGTATTATAAGAGAGAATTAAATCCCAGATTTTATATATGACAGAATGAAACAGGCTAAGGTCATTTTTAACTTCCCAAATTTTAAGATTCCTGTTGCACACTGTAGCCTCCCTTTTTTTTCTTTTTTTCTTCCTCTGGTCTAAGCCAGAGTGTTAACCCCTGATGCCTGTGTCCTAGTGAGACCTGATTGAACTAAGTTTGAAAACCTGTTTTCTTAAAAGTAGCAGTAGAACAGAGTAATAATTTTTTACATTTATTTTATAATAAGAACCATCATTAAGATGTTTACATATTCAAATGTAAAAAGCTTAAGCAGTTTGTAACAGATCTTTAAAACAAACACCATGGTCTTTTTGTTACCTTGAATATCACATCAACCTTATAACAGCAGTTTAAGAAGCATTTTGAAGATGCTCACATATACACACATATAAAAGCTTTATAAATTAAGTATGCCAGGAAAAAATGTCAACTTAAGTACGCATAAGATGTACTGGAATTCCAGGAGCAAATTAAATTTTGCCCAGTGTTTTAAACAAATTCGCAAAGACACACACGCACACAATTAGAGTGCACTCTCAAAAAAAGAAAAAATGTTTAATTACACCCAGAGGGCTATCCAGAGGAATGGTGGATGATGCATCTGTTCTCTTTGGAGTCTCCCCTTTAGAACTGGATTTTTTGTTATCCATCCCTTAACCTCAGTTGTGTCTATTTCCCAGGAAAAGCTCAAACTCCCATTAACCCTCGGAGGTAGGTGTCTTACACACTTTTGCATAGCACAGTACTTCCGCCCCGCTCCCTGAATCTGAGACACTGCTTCACCCCAAAAATGCAGTTACTAGTGGTCTCTGGGAGGTGATGAGTCTCCCCTTCTGCCTCCTGGGGCAGGCCTGAATTTGAACCCGGGTACTTACCAATCTGGTGAGCAGTGCTTCCAAGTTAGTTCCTGAGCCTCACCAGTTCCGTTGTGCATGTGAGGCCTTCACCCGAGCTTGCCAGCAGGATGAATCCCCCTCTGGATCAAGCTGACCGTTGGCACCTGGTAGGATCTTCTCCCAGCAGTCTAGGGGATGCACCCCGGTGCCAAGGGAACTGACAAATCACCATCTCCACAAACCCGGCAATGAACCCCCAAGAAATATCGAGGGAATTTCAAGCTGAGATATGGGACACTGAAGCAGTTCAGCAGGAAGCAATGTTTTATTGTGCTGGCACAGATTCAGCAGACTCATGTCCAAAGGCTGAGCCCCGAGAACTAGGAGGTCTCACCAGCACGTTACAGAAACAAAAAAGCAAAGCTCATCCCACATATGGCTGTATGTGACTTCATTGGCTATTTCATTCCCCAGTGCTGTGTGACCTTCTTCATATTTTAATTCTTTTAAGTTTTATCTCTCTGCTTTGCCATCCCTTCCCCCTGCCTCATTTTCAGAAAACAGCTTGTTTCTCTTCTGGCCCTCTTCCCTGCTACAATGGTGCACAGTGAATGATTCATCTGAACATAAGAAAAGGGTAACCATTTGGACTGGATGAGATTTTACATAAAACCCTGTGTGAGAGTTTTAGAGAAAACTATGTAGCATGCATGAAAATAAATAACATGTTATGTAAGCATGTTGTGTGATTCAGGTCACAACCACTCTTTGCCACCTGGAGTTGGTGAGGTCCTCATGGAGGCAGTGGGAGAGCCTGATTTCCCAAGTAGGAGGTGAGGCAGGTCATTTGTGAGGGTCTCCCATGCCATGGTGCTTTTTCAGTCTCGTGCTAAGACCCTGCCCTAGCAGTCAGCAGTTGTGAATCTCCCGGACACAGGGTGCCCAGCTCAGGCCTCTGTCGGAGCCAGAAGCCAAGCCTGAGCATTATATATACTGTGACAGATATACCCTCATCTGAGAGTGTCGTGCTTCTCCTTGATCTTCCCTCCATTCATTCCATTGTTCTCCCTCTCTCTGGTTATGAGAGTAATTTGTGTTCACTGGAGAAAATCTGGGAAGTGCAGGGAAGGTAGACAGTGATGGAACCACTCAAAACCCACTTTGGCCAGGTGCTGGAGGCTCACACCTGTAACCCAGCTACTCAGGAGGCGGAGATCAGGAAGATCGTGGTTCAGAGCCAGCCCGGACAAGTAGTTCATGAGACCCTATCTCGAAAAAACTGTTCACAAAAAAGGCTGGTGGAGTGGCTGGAGGTGTAGGAGGCCCCAAGTTTAAGCCCCAGCAACCATAAAAACAACAACAAAAATGATTTAGAATGGAATGTTGCATAATGATGTGTTTTGTAACCTGCCATCTCACTCACTGTTTCATAAGCATTTTTCTGTGACAAGAAGTATCTTAGTCTGAATTTCTTTCTTTCTTTTTTTCCCCAGTACTGGGGTTTGAACTCAGGGCCTTCACCTTGAGCTACTTCACCAGCCCTATTTTTGTGGAGGGTATTTTCAGATAGTGTCTCTTGAACTATTTGCCTGGGCTGGCTTTGAACCTCAGTCCTTCTGATCTATGCCTCCTGAGAGGCTAGGATTATAGGTGTGAGCCACCTGCGCCTGGCTTATGTTTTTGCTTGTTTGTTTGGTTTTTTTTTTGATACAGGGTCTCACTGGGTAGCCCAAGCTGGCCTTGAGTTTATGATCCCCCCTGCCTCAGCATCCTGAGTACTGGCATTGGAGGTGTGTACCACCACAGCCGGCTTGATACCCATCTTACTGAAGTTTAATTGCATTACAATCCAATAGGATGTACAGTTGGGTGGATTTCAGCATCAGCCAACTGTATCAGCCACTGCAGTTTAGATATAGAACACTTTCATCACTGTAAAATGTGCCTTCACACATTTTGTAGTTAGTCTTTTTCAGAATCTGGTACTGGGAATGGGGTGTTGCTCAGTGGTGGGGCGTTTGTCCAACATGTACAGGCCCCCGGGTTCTGCAGCATTGCAGATGTGTGTGTGTATACATATGTGTGTTTGTGTGTTCATACTGATTATTTACTTTCTGGAATTCAGTTAGCATCTTCTACCTAAGAAATCTTTTCTCCAGGCCATAAACTTTCTCCACTTTTAGTCTAGAAGTCTTGTAGTGCTAGCTAGGCTGTCAATGATTGTGGCAGTTTGTGGATCAAATTAAATGGTACTCAGTAAGAAAATTAAGTAACTTCATAGTTTTTTTGTTTTTCTCCCCTTCATTTTAGATCGACAGGGGGTCCTTCAGGTCGGAGTGGACATCGTATGGTGGCCTGGAAGAGACTGTTAATCCTTTTTGGTGGCTTCCATGAGAGTACAAGGTTGGTACCAACAGCAGAAAAGTCTACCTTTTCTTGGAGTGATTGGATGAACTTTCTGTGGGAAGCCATTCTGAATGTACACGGAAAGCACTGCCCTCTCAAACCACGGCCAGCTTCGTGGGCACACAGCTTGGCAGCCACAGCGCAGCTGCAAAATCATGACTTTGTCGTGCATTGATTAATTGTGCACTGCTGTGTGCAGGACAGTACATGAGATCAGTTCATCTTCTCCTTCCTTGTAGGTCATAAATGGTTATGAACTTATACGTCATAAATTAAGCTTTATAGTGGTTTTAGCTTGCAGCCATTTAAAAAGATGAACTGTGGCTGGGTGCTGGTGGCCCACGCCTATAATCCTAGCTACTCAAGAGGCAGAGATCAGGAGGATTGAGGTTCAAAGCTAGCCCGGCAAATAGTTCATGAGACCCTATCTCAAAAATACTCAACACAAAAAGATCTAGTGGAGTGGCTCAAGTGGTAGAGTGCCTGCCTAGCAAGCATAAACCCCTGAGTTCAAACCCCAGTTATCACCAAAAAAATAAAAGACAAGAGCTGTTTTTAAAGCCATGTCTTTTATCTTGTTTAAAATTACTTAGGAAAGGAGTCTTTGCTCTCAATTCCTGCATGGGGAGCAGGAAATGCTTATCTCTCTTTTCTCCCCTGCTCCTCTCCTAATAAACTTTACTGTTACTTTTTTTAAAAATTACTTAGGAAGTATTTTGAGCGCACAGCAAAAATGATACTACAACAGAGGTAGTCAGCATCTGTATTAAATTAGTTTGACTTTTAAATACCAGCTTTTAAAATTTTCCTTGAGGCAGTTGCTATTTATATTACATGCAGAATAGAATTTCTTTACTGACAGTCTGCAGTATGAAACCTGAGGTAACAGTGAAGCATAGCATCTTCTGAAAACTTGGAGCCTCTGCATGCTGGGTTGTGTATTGCAAACTGTGCCCTTGTAAGAGGACACATGGGTCTGAGTGGCAGGCAGCGGCTCCATGGCTTCTTAGCTCTTCTTCAGTGCAGAGATGGCATACACCCCTGGGCACAGCTGGCAGCTGCTGCTTCTTCATAGTCCTCTCTGAATGGATTGAGGTTGAGGGCTCAGCCAAGCAGAGGCTGCCATGCACCAGTCATCATTTTGGGAGTTAGAGCCCCAGGACTGGACTGTTCAGATGCTGCATGAGAAAGACGAGTGGTTACTTCCAACCCTGGGTAGATCTTTCTTTGTACATGGCTGAACTCTTCTTTCTGCAGAGCTGGAGGGCGGTGCTGTGCCAGGCATTCTCATTCCCTTTCCAAGTCCCAGTCTGTGTGCTGAGTCTTTTGGCACCGAAGTCCAAGGGTATTGAGTAGTGCGGGACCCCAGGACCTTTGGGTGGCAGCACATGGTGCCTCCTCACACAGCTTGAGTATGGATGGATGCCTAGGATCTGCTTCTGTCTCTCAGTTTTGTGGAGATGCTCTGCCCCTCAACATCCCTCCCATCCAGTCCAGGGTCTCTGCACTCTCATGGTTCAGTTAGACCCTATAACTCACCATTGGTCTTAAAATTACACACAGAAGAACCTAATGTAGTTATCAAGGAGATTGTGATTTTTGTTAATTCAGAGAGGAAATACAGTATGACTTTTTCAGATTAAATTAACATACATCTGTGGGCTAGCATTATTTCTAGTTTTCAAATGTAAACACGGATGTGTTTACAGTCCTTCATTTGAATTTAGACTTTAATTAAGCAGGTAACATAGTGAAAATGTAGGCAGCTTACCTTTATTTTAAGTCAGGTGCACTTCTTAACCCTGCCTTTTCCTGGTGTCACCTTCATGATGGCTTGTGTTCCTTTACTCCGACCAGGGATTACATATACTACAGTGATGTGTATGCCTTCAGCCTGGACACATTCACCTGGAGCAAGCTGTCCCCATCAGGACCTGGGCCCACGCCCAGGTCAGGCTGCCTGATGTCTGTCACACCACAGGGCAGCATAGCCATCTATGGAGGCTACTCAAAGCAGGTAAGACCAGTGCAGGAAGAGTGACGTTTTTCATTTCTCTATAGGAAACTTCCACAAGATGAATTCGAATTACAAATGGGCTGTATTCATTTGGACCTGTTCCTCTTTGAACATAGTGAGCCTTTTTAAGGCTTTCTCATCCTCCGAGAACACTGCAGTGTGAACAGTTCTGTATTTTATGGATCTTTCTTAAGCCATAGACACTGCAACTCCTGTATAGTCTTCCATCATAGAGCATGGTTTATCACTAGTCTTTTGTTAACAGACTTTTTTTCTTTGTACATCTGCACAGTGACAGCAGCATTCTTTATTTTGTGGTACTGGAATTTGAACTCAGGGCCTCAACTTGCTAGGCAGGTGCTTTACCACTTGAGCCACTCCGCCAGCCTTTTTCTCAGTGTGTTGGGTATTTTTAAGATTAGGTCTCTTTTTTTTTGCCGAGGCTGAACTAGAACCACAGTCCTCCTAATCTCTGCCTCTCATGCCTAGCAAGCAGCAGCATTCTTATGCCCAGGCATGGGAGTCTCTTTTGGTTTAGCAGAGTGTGCACCACAGGGTGCTGACCACCACTGGCAACAGCACACCAGAGTTCTTGCCTCGCTCCTCATCAGCTCTTTGCCAGCCCTGACATTGTGAATCTGAGAAATGAAATAACATCTCATCATAGGGGTTAAAATTCTTATTTTGAAAATTCTCAAACACAGTTAACGTGAAAGAGTTTTACAGTGAGCACTTGCACACCCCACTTAGATCCTGGTCATATGTCTGTTCACACATTTGTACCCATATCCTGCCAGTCATCTTCTGTGGTCCCCCTAAATACCTGCACCTGTGTAGCATTAAGTAATGGTCAGTGCTAATTTGTAAAGTTACCACTGGATGTGCAGTGTGGCCCACCCCTCCTCCTGCTAGGCCCCTCCTATCCAGTTCCTGTCCTCCTTCTATTGTCAGGTACCATTCCTATCCTTCCCATAGTGTTAGATCTGCAGATCTGCTTATTCTAGAACTTTCAGTTCATTGCTTTTTTTTTTTTTTTTTTCAGACTGGGGTTTGAACTCAGGTTCTACACCTTGAGCCACTCCACCAGCCCTTTTTTGTGATGGGTTTTTTCGAGATAGGGTCTCATGAACTGTTTGCCCAGTCTGGCTTCGAACCTTGATCCTCCTGATCTCTGCCTCCTGAGTAGCTGGGATTACAATGTGCCACCAGTGCCAGCTAGTTAATTTCTTCTTAATGCTGAGTTCTGTATATGACTGTACCACAATTGTGTTTCTACTTTTTCTTGGTGGATACCCTTGCTGTGTCCTAGTAAATAAAGCTGTGATGAACATTTTCTTATGGCCATTGACTGGTATATATTTTGGTTTCTCTTAGGTGAACACCTTGGGGAGGAACTGGTTTGCAAATGGGCTTGGCTTCCAATGCAGTTACTCCAAAACCTTCTGAGAGTTCTGCTTGTCTCACTCCTTGTCAGCGCTTGAGCTGGTGTCAGTGTTTTTATTTTTAGCTGTTCTGAGGGATGTGTGGTTCTCTTTTTTTTTTTCTTATTTTTTTTTGTGGACTGGGGCCTACACCTTGAGCCACACCACCAGCCCCTTTTTCTGATGGGTTGTTTTTTTTTTTTTGAGATAGGGTCTCTTGAACTATTTGTGTGGGCTGGCTTTGAACTGTGATCCTCTTGATTTCTGCTTCCTGAGTCTCTAGGATTCAGTCATGAGCCACTGGTGCCTGGCTATTTGGTTCTCTTTGTGGTTCTAATTCACATTTCTCTGATGATGGTCCTGAGCTTATTGTTTGTAGGTCTTCCTGGAGCAATAAGGTGCTTATTGAGGAATGGAAACTTTGTTAAAGTCTAACTTACTGTATTTTTCTTTTACAATTTTTTTGATCTCTGTGATCTAAGAAGACCTTGTTTACCTTCAGTAATGAAGATTTTCTCTTATATTTTTCTCTAAAAGTGACATAATTGCAGCTTTTATATTTAGTTGAGCAATCTCTCTTGAAGCCCCTCTTCCCCCATGAGTTCAAGATCTTCACCTTGAACTACTCTACCAGCCCTTATCTGTGATGGGTCTTTTCAGGATGGGGCCTCGTTAGCTATTTGCCCAGGGCTGAATCCATCCTCCTGATCTCTGCCTCCTTAGTAGCTAGGATTATAGGCGTGAGCCACCAGCGTATGGCTCAAGAAGCTTTTCTTTTCCCACTGGATGCCACAGGGACCTGAGTTGAGGACCCAGGGACTAGAAATGCAAGCCTGTTTTGGGTGGTCTGTTCTGTCCCTTTGGTATGTTTGTCAGTCCTGTTCCAGCATCCCATGTCTCCACTATCATTTTATGCAGTAAGCTGTGAAGGCAGTTTAAGTAATCCACCCTTGGCCTTCTTTTTCAAACTTACGCCCACCTGCCAGTTGTCTGTCCCTCAAGTTTTTTTGTTGGCATCCCCATCCCATCCTGTCCTATGCCTGCCGCTGGTGCTGAGGACCTTCTGCATGCTAGGCAAGCCTTTCACCGAGCTGCTTCCAGTCCTTCACACTTGATCAAGGTTCTTTGTTGATTTAGTATCACTGTGTCAATTTTTACTTAAAAAGAAAAGAGTCGGTGTTAAATTTATGCATTGGTGCTGCTGCAGTGCAGCGTGGAAATTAGACTTTCTAACTATTTGTTGCTAGTGTAGAAAAGCACATTTTACTCTTTGTGTGTTTACCTCGCACTTTGTGTTCTCAGTCGCTTCGGATTCATCGGGATTGCACGGTCCCATAATAAACACACAGATGGTTCTTACTCTTTTTTAAAGGAAAACGACTCAGACTGTGTTCTCTCTCTCTCTTACTCGCTAGAAAGAGTAAGAACAATCATCAATGGCAAATGGCAGGTGCAATAAAACAACACCAAGAGCCAGCTTCACGCTCTGGAGAGAGCGCTGCACCACCTCTTCCTCGTGGTCTTACTCCTTTTTTGACCCTTATACCTTTGTCTCCTTGTCTTATTGCAGAGTCAGGGTGTTCAGGCAGCACTGGAAGAAGGTATGCACGCTGACATCCTGGCACTACCCTCCATCTAGGATGTTAGAAAAATCTTTAAGATATTGGGGTGTCACAAGAGAGACAACACAACTCAGAAATCAATAGACAAGGGAAAATTTGCTTCTGCAGCAGGGTGCACCACAGACAAAGAGTCTGGTTAGCAAGCACACTGAGTGGGCAGTTCAGTTGGGTTTTATCTCTAATGCCATGCTGCCCCTCCCCTGGATTGGGCAGGTTTATGGCTTCACAGTCTATGCAGTTGGCTAATTGGAAAGGGGCCAGGTTGGGAGGGGGCTTTGAAGACAAAGAGTTAAAAGTTTAGGGAAGCAGTAACTGTCTTAGGTCATCGGCTGTGGAATCAAGGCATCTGGTGGAATTCTTGCCAAACTAAGAATAACAACCCTTTTTTTTTTGAGGTACTGGGGCTTGAACTCCCTGCCTACACCTGGAGCCACTCCGCCAGCCCTATTTTTGTGAATGGTTTTTCAAGATAGGGTCTCGCGAACTGTTTGCCCAGGCTGGTTTCGAACCACAGTCCTCCTGATCTCTGCCTCCACGATAGCTAGGATTACAGGCGTGAGCAACCAGCACCCGGACATGAAGAGAGCAAAAAGTCCATGAAGCGAGCATTTGGGAAGCACGTTAGTGAGGCGGTTATTACTGATTAAATCTTTTGGCAGAAAAGACCCAACCTAAGCTGACTGTTAGTGGGGGAACGGTGTCCACAGCCCGGCACAGTGCTCAGCACAGAGTTAGTTGTGGCTGCTTCACGGGCATCCTTCAGGTTCTAAGTTCCAGTCTCTTCTTACATGCTGAACCTTTTTCATGAGTAGGTGTGAAGTTTTGTTAAATTTCAGTAAATTTCATTCATTGAATGATCATACAGTTTTTAATTCAGTTTATCTTGTGAATTACCTTGATTAATTTTCTAATGTCCAAGCATTCATCTGTTTGTGGAGTGCCCTGCTTGATTCTTTCGTATCATCCTCCTCACACATGGCCGAATTTGCAAATAATCCGTTGGAGATCTTTGTACCTGCACTTACGGTGAAATTGCTCCATAGTTTTCATTCTGGGATGTTTTCGGAACTGTATTCTGTGGGCATGGGAGATGGGGGATGTCTCCTCTTCTGTTTAAATGGTTTTGTGTCAGATTGATGGTGTTTATTCCTGCAGTATTTACTACAATTTACCCGGAAAACCATTCATCTTAACAGTGTTCCTAGTTGAAAGGTTTTTGATAATGGACTCAGTTTCTTTGAGAGATTTGGGGCTCATAGATTTGGTCATTCTGTGTTCATTTTCATAGGTTGTATTTTTCAAGAAACTTGTCCACTTCATCTTTGTGGCTCCCTCTTTTAGGTAGTAGTGTCCTCTTACTATGTTTTAGTGTTGGTAAAGCCTGCTCTGACATCCCCTCTTGCTGACATTGGTATTTTTGTTGTAGTCTTGGCTTTCTTGGCTTCTCGCAGGGACTTGTTTGACTTGGGCTCTTGTCCTTGCTGTTGAGTATGTTGTTCATGCTCTTCTTTTAGGGCCTTTGTCCTTCTACTCACTTTTGGATCTACTCTTTTTTTCTGACTACTTGAAGTTCAACCAGTGTTAGATCCTTTTTTTGTTTGTTTGCAGTACTGGGGCTTGAATTCAAGGCCTTCACCTTGATCCACTCCTCCAGCCCTTTCTTGTGATAGGTATTTTCAAGATAGGGTCTCATGAACTGTTTGCCCAGGTGCCCAGCTAGATCTTTAAAAAAAAAAAAAAAATAGGTAAAGTCATAAATTGCCCTCTAAAGCCTGTTTTAGCTGAAATTTACAAATTGTAAAAGTGAATTCAGAGTATCATAATATTTTCTAATTTCCTGAGTACAGTGCCTTCTCAGCCTCTGCATTTCCAATAGCTGCCTGCAGCTGTGGGACATGGTAAGAGAAGCGTTGCTGAGCACGTGTCTGGTGAAGCAGCTCAGGAACACGCTGGACAGCTAGATGAGCAGCGTCTTTGAGTCATCAGGAGCACTGGAGCACGTGAGAAGCATGGCTCCTGTGGTTCTGCTTCACAGACATCAGCCCTGGAGGCCTCAGCCATCATTGTGCTTGGCTTTAGAAACATTCCATAGCTGTGAATCCAGAGAATCAGGATGAGATGCTGAAGATTATTTTAAAAGTCCCAGTGAGGTGGGCAGGGGCAGGAAGGCAGCTGCTGTCTCTCCACTCTGCAAAGACCCTGACCTATGCACATGACTCCAGTACACATCTGGTTTTCAGTTGTCATGAAGCAGAATGGCTCCAGCTGAGGTGCTTGTTGTGACAGCCTCTGGTCCTGACCACTGGTATGGTACCATGCTTCTCAGCTCTCCTGGGAGGGCTGGTGCTCTGGACTCCTCTCAGCATCACCCTGTGCCACCTGCATGGCCCTGGAGTGCTTCCTCAGACTGGCCTTCGGCCAGCGCAGCCTTTTTTTCTTCTTGGCAGAATCTGGTCCTGATGTGCTGGCTCAAGTTGGTTTAACTGGCCTTTGAAAGGCAGGTTCCTTGAAGGGAGCTTCAGCCCCTTCTCTTTTGCCTCGCGTCTTTTTTTGTACTAAGAGTAATAGTTAAGCTTATTAGGAAAGAAATTTAGTATAGCAGGAAAAAAGGAGAAACATTCCCTGCTCTCTGTGCCAGAAGTGGGAGTAAAGACTTCCTTCACATCTTGACCTGGTCATAGCTGCTTTATGTAGAACCCATTCCCACCCCTTTTGGGGGACTTTGAGAAGGCCCAGAGAGCCCACATCATTCTAGATCCTTGTAGGCTCCACAGAGGCCGTGTTCTGCCTGATGTGCACAGCTTTGGTCACTGTAGCCCCACCCCATGATGTGACACTCTAATTGCCTTTTCAGGGATTAGGTCTGAGTGGATGTTGGGGACCTTGTAGTAGCCCTGCCATGTCTTCTGCCATCCTGACAGTTTAAATAAGTCTGTATCTGAGCTCAGGGTCAAGTGAATGGAGACTGCAGACTGAGGTAGATGGCCGGGTGCTGGAATTGTGTCCTGTTGGGGCTGTGTTAGGCATAGCTTAATGCTTTTCTCCATATCCTGGCTCTGCCATCCTGAGCTCTGCTGGTGTACCCAGTCCCTGAATAGTGAGGGGATGGTAGTGTTGTGTAAATTAGCATTAAAACATTTCTCTCAGATGCCTTTGAATTCTACTGATACTGAGTAGACAGAAGTATGGCTGTAGAATAACTTGTCTCTAATTTCACCACTCTGATGTTAACATCAGCTCTTCCTGAGCTGCTGATGAGGGGCTGGTCCTTTGAAAAGCAGGAACCTTAAGCAGAGCTTCTGGCTTCCCGACCCATCTCCCAAAATTCATGCAAATTATTTACTTTCTAGTACAAGTAAGCCCATGAATGTAAAGCTGTTGTGACACAAAAATAATTCATGGCACAGGTAACTCACATTAAGAAGTACTACAAGCAGCTTCTTGATTTTCCTTTTTGAAGATGAATAGATGTATTTTTGGACAAGTCACAACACTTGAAGGAAGGGAACTGGGCTCTTCAAGAAGGAGTCAAAAGGTTGCTGGGTAGGACTCACCTGGGAACTAGTTGTCTGCTTGGGAGAGTTGCAGCCAGCTGCATGCTCAAGAGAATCAGACCTGCTAGCAGTTCAGTACTCATGATGTGTCCTGGCTCCCTACCACTGAGATTTCCCTTCAGGCTATTGATTCTAGGAAGGAAATGCTGCTGTCAGCCAGACAGAAGATGGTGTCAGTAGGTGCAGGGTATGCAGGAGGCTGCAGCAAAGACCTGCTGGTGCTAAGCTGTGACTTGGGTTTCTAGTGACAAATAGAGGTGTTACTGAATTCCTTCAGCAGACGCTAGGCCTCTGGGTGAATTCAGTTCTTAGTAACAGACCTTTGGGTTTGGAAGAAAAGGCACAAAGTACTCATTTCTTCTGTATTAACTTTGAAAAAGGAGATCCCTTGATAGTAACTGTGTGTTATGTGTGGTAATTGCATCACTTGGGTAGTTCACGTGTTTCTAGAATGAAGACAAAACTTGGAGCTTTCATTCCCCAAGACTTGGGTTGCTGTTGACCTATGGCTGATGGTGAGCCTCCTTGGCTTTGGCACACATAGGCCCAAGTGGAAATGCAAAGTGTTCATGGACAGTTGGATTGTTTATTTAGTTTGAAAGGAAAGTATATTTTCTCCTTACAATAAGCACAGTACTAATAGAAAAAGGAAAAGAACTGTACACCCACATCTCTTTGCTCTGACCTTGGGGAGGGCCTGGAAGCAGCACCCCCAGGTGTCATTTTCTGTCATGACTCTCCAGTATGAGAAACCAGGGCTTCTGTAGGGGGCTCCCTAGATGAACCTAGAGAATGTCTTAGTGCCAAGGTTGAAGTGCTCAGAGCAAGTGAAAACAAAACCCATAGTCTGGGGTCTGTCGGAGGACAATGGGAGCCAGCAGAAAGTGCTCCCAGTGTCCAAGGCTGCACAGTGTGAGAAATGGGGGGAGAGGAATCCCAAGCCTTGTCTGCAGAAGCAGACCTCAGGACACAGGACATGATGCATACTTCCAGATAGCACAGATGGAGGGGACAAGTAGCAACTTTCCAAGGCAGGAACTGACAGACATGAACTCAGCCAGGTGACAAGATGACACACACAGTCATGTGTGTTCTGAATGGGGTCCTGGCACAGGAGTAAAGCATGGGGTTGGGTTAATACCATTTGATGAGTGTTGCTGCATTGTCTGAACTGTGTACTGTGCTCATGTAAGGTGCGTGTGCCGGGGACAGGAGGTCTGTACTGTATTCTGTTTTCCTGTAAATAACAAATGTGTGTTAGAATGGGGAATTTTAGGAAAGACATACACAAGAAAGACACCAGAGTGGACTGGAGTCGTCCTTGGGTCAGCCTCTTGCTGAGCAGTTGTCTGGGCCCTGGGGTGCTGAATGGGGATCAGGTAGGTCACTGTGGCCTCAGAGTGCTGTCCCTGGCTGGCTGGGCAGTGAGACTGTTTAAAGCTCACAACCAAGGGTTAAGAGACGGGAGCTTTGTTGGTTCCAGAGTTCTGGAGGTCTTTTAATGGTGGTGGCTGTGTCCTTGGAAGGTGTGAGGTGCTTTTGACCTGTGCTGTCCATGGTTCCTGTCTACACTGTGCAGGCTGGCTGTGGATGCCACAGGAGGGAAGGCTTCATGGAGTGTGCACCTGTGGTTCTTGGCGTGACTGGTCACTGGTGGTGGGTTTTAAGATTGGCATGTTAATTAATCAGCCATGTCTGCCATCAACATAGAGCCACAAAGACTAAATTTGCTGTGGAGCTGAGCCTCCCACCAGAAGTGTATCTCAGCTTCAGGGCCCAGGTGGTTCTCATATACTCCTTTTCCATTTGCAGAGAGTCAAGAAAGATGTGGACAGAGGCACCCAGCACTCAGATATGTTCCTGCTGAAGTCTGAGGAAGGGGGAGAAGGTAACCAGGCTGGCTATAGCTGGGGGCTCTGGGCACAGGCCACTTTTTAAAGTGTGCACTGCCCTGGTGTGGACATGGAGGCTGGCTGGCAGTGAGCTCCCTGGGCCCTGGACCAGGACAGGGGGCCTCGTCAGACTTAAGGATGATCTTCTAGCGTCCCCTGGCACTCACCAGGAGTCCAGAACCTCTCAGCCACTTGTGCCAACCTCCATGTGATTTGTGACATGTTGTATTTCTGGGTGTGGCCTCCAGGCTTACAGGTGACGGGTGACAGCAGGGTGGCTCTTCTGGGCAGGGTTGCTGCACATACTCTCTTGAGCGTGGAAGCCTTGATGTGTAGATGTGGGGTGAGAGGCAGGAAGGAGAGGCTGCTGTTTGCAGTCATGTCCTAGTGTCAAAGAGTTCGTATGTTCTCACTAAAGAGCACATGGCTGATTTTAGGATGTTGAATTCCTTCATGCTTACCCTGGGCTTGGAATCCTGCTCTGCAAGGAGCACTACCAGAGATTTAGGACATGGCGCCGAACCTTTGGGGAGCCTGGACTGGGCCTGAGCTGGGCTTCAGTGCCAGGGCTGAAGGCCAGCTGAGGCCTTTGAAATGTCCCACACCTAGACACCCTTAGGTGGCCACGGAATTCCGCACTTGCAGGGGTTGGTGAGGACAAACCAGGGTTTTCTGTCCTTAGGAAACTTGAACCTGAAGACTGGACTCTGTTCCAGGTAGTGTGGCCCCAGCCTGGTGCTCATTTCTTCAACCCCCAGTAAGAAGGATGTCTTGCAGACACGTAGCAGCAGAAAGAGGGTTCTGCACGTTGTGCTTTGTGCTCTACTATTTTGTTCTTCTCTGGTTCTTTGTGATGAGTCGATCTCATAGCCACAAGAAGTAGACCCAGAGTCCTTCCTGCACTGTGCACAGTAGGCCTTGTCCACTATTGCCAAGTGGAATACTTGTTGCTACTTTTTAATGGAAAGAACTGAAATCTCAGTTCTTTTTTTCTGGAAGTAGTGGGAAGACTTTCCCACACCAGGCCACGTACTGGATGGCTGTCACATGAACCTAAGGAAGAACATGAAGTCGATCTCGCCAGCAGGAGAGATGGGGTCTGCATGAGTGGTCAAGTTAGCTGGTTTAGGGTCGCTGCAGCAGAGGGGACACCTGTGCCTGTTGCAGACTCCCTTCCTGTGGAAGGATCTTTACTAGCCATGGATCTAGCACTGGGCTGGGCTGGTGTGAAACAAACTAGGGCAGGGAGGATGCAGTCTTTTGTGAGGCTGTGCTTGCTCTGCCCATGAGGACCCATGAGAAGCCTATTTCAGCCCAGGTCCCTCCTGCTGAGGTCTGCTTCCATGCTTCATCTCCTCTAGCCTTTTTGTGTTTTGTTCTGTTTGCAGTACTGGGGCTTGAACTCAGGGCCTTCATCTTGAGTCACTCCACCAGCCTAATTTTTGTGATAGGGTTTTTTGAGATAGGGTCTCACAAACTATTTGCCCAGGCTGGCTTCAAACTGCAATGCTCCTGATCTCTGCCTCCTGAGTAGCTAAGATTACAGGCATGAGCTCTGGCGCCTGGGTCCGCTAGCCTTTCAGCTGTGATTTGCAGTGGCCTCTTAAGTGACCACTTGGGGTCCTGAACAAAGTCAGTCTGATGTAGCTTAGCCCTAAGGAGAAGAGGAAACTTCAGGGGATGTTGAACAGAGTCTGCAGAGTGAGGCACATTTTTTGCCTGTATGCTTGCATACTGTGGGTGCCCAGAAGGGCCTCAGTATATTCTTGGCCAGCTCTCAGTCTCCTCTTGCTTCACTTACCCTGCTTCTTGTTCTTCTTTGACAGGCAAATGGATGTGGACCCGGATTAACCCTTCAGGGATCAAGCCCACCCTAAGGTCTGGCTTTTCAGTGGCTGTGGCCCCAAATCACCAGGTGTTACTCTTTGGGGGTGTCTGTGATGAGGAAGAGGAAGAGAGCCTGGAAGGCATGTTCTTCAACGACCTGTACTTCTACGATGCCATCAGGAACCGCTGGTTTGCGGGACAGCTGAAGGTAGCTCAGGACTGCGGAGAGTCTGTACCTTATCATCTGGCACAGGCCCTGGGGGCTGCGCCCCACAAGCCCTGGCGTGTTGGTGCTTCCTTCTCCCTGGTGAGGTGCTGGCCCATGACGCCCAGCACTCTCTCAGAAAGGGTGTTCCTGCCTCTGTGTGCCCAGGTGACTGGGCTCACAGACCCTTGGACTGGTGCCCCTTGACTTGTTCTTGGTCCCAGCTGCCAGGTGGTCCCTGACCCAGGGCTGAGGTTCCAGAAGTACCTGTGCCCTCACAAGGGTGTGCTTGAAGTTCTCTGCAGCATGCCTGTGTCTCCACTGCTGAGCTCATCCCCGTTTCCCATCACCCTATACTGTTCTTGTCAGCACAGCTGCTGTCTAGGACCCACCCAGCAAGATGGAAGAGCACATGACAGTCCCAGAAGGGACCCCCAGGCCGCCTCGGGGTCTGTGTGAGTGTATGAGATCAACTGATAAAGGAGTATCTGTGCCTGTTGCAGATTCCAGCTCCCTTGGATAAGTCTTGGACTCAGGTGCACGCTGCTCCCCCTACCTACACAGGCCTCTGCAGAGAGGAGGAGCTGTGCCATGCAGAAGCCACACAAGAGGCTTTTCTGAGAGTGCCAAGCCTCAGCAGGCAGTCTCAGGACCCCTTGCTGTTTCTGAAGATGGTGGGACCTAAGACTGTCCTTTGTGAGGATTGTTGTTGCATCTCAGTACAGAGTAGTTCCGAGCATCTAGCATGTAGAGCTGACTTAGGGTTCACTTGGAGGTAGTGACAGTTGAAACACTGGACTATAACATGGCAAATGTCATCTTGTGAGCATGGCTTTCTGCAAGAAAATGACAGAGGTGATAGCAGAAGGGTCCAGATTTACCTTGCGATGTGGCCACAGAGATAGGGTGGTTGATTATCCTGCAGGAGGGGACCTGACAGAAGGGCACCTTTGAGATGTAGGAGATTGAGGGTTGCACTCTGGGTATAGTGCACATAGATGGGCATGGACTGCTGATCCATCTGGTGTCTCATCTCGTCTTTGGTGGACAGAGAGTCAGAACCACTGGCTTCTGAAGCCCTTATTGGTCGGCCCTTGTGGGTGGTATGGATTTCCCAAGACAGCCCTTACTGGGCTGGTAGAATAGCTCAAGTGTTAAAGCAGGTATGAGGCCCTGAGTTCAAGAGCCAGTACCCCCCCCTCCAAAAAAAAAAAAAAAAAAAAAGACCAGCCTTAAGGTCTCGTCCTGAGGTACTGGCCCAGTGCTTCCCAGTGTGGGATACAGGTGATTCCTAGTCCAGCACTGAGCAAGGAATACTGGCCTGGCCTCCTGATCCTACCATTAGAGAATGGAAGAAGTGTCTGTTCTTGGTCCCTCAATCCCATGCTGTGTCCCCACAAACCCATGACTGGTGTATTAGGGGCAGGCTTGTCCCTTGCTGTACTGTGCAGCTGGCACTATGTGCGCTTTTCTGTTAACAGGGCCCCAAGTCAGAGAAGAAGAAACGGAGGCGGGGTAAAGCAGAGGCGTGCGAAAATACCAGTGAGCAGGAGCAGGGTGTAGCCAATTCCCCAGAGCCCTTGGAGGTGGTCAAAGAGGTGGTGGACGAGGATGGGACTGTGGTGACCATTAAGCAAGTGCTTGCAGCCCCAAGCCTGGCTGCAGGGCCCCCACCCGAGGACGAAGATGGTACACTGGAGCCTAGTAGGGCCCCAGTCGAACCGTGTCCACGCTCCAACGCCATGTTGGCTGTCAAGCACGGGCTGCTGTATGTCTATGGTGGCATGTTTGAAGCTGGTGATCGCCAGGTGACCCTCAGTGACCTTTACTGTCTTGATCTCCACAAGATGGAAGAGTGGAAGACCTTGGTAGAGATGGATCCAAGTAAGCTGGCAGGGTGACTTCTCTCCACACTGTGGGGAGGGCCTGTGCCACCAGCTTGTGTCATTTCAAAGACTGCACTGTGCTGGCAAACCTAGCAGGGAATTGTGCTCTTGCCTGTGGGCCACATTTTCCTAAAAATAGAGTCCAGGTGTAGAGAGTGGGTCAGTGGTGCATGCCCATCCCTTGCCCTGAGTGCTCACGAGGTGGTGACAGCACAGAGGCCACCTCTGGGGACTGCCTGCTGTGTGCACTGTATGTTTTCCCTAGCATGCTTGTGGCTTTGTCTCCTGACCCAAACTCCATCTTTGCTCCTTGAGTCCTTTCATCTCCATTTTACCCTAGGCTGGCCACTGGACCCAAGTGTGTTCATCTTTCTTAAGACCTGAGCCTAACATCAAGCAGAACCTGCACGTTTAGGGAAAGGGACCAAACCACAGGCACAGGGTCTATCACCATCTCTGGGAACCACAGCCAGGGCCCAAATGGAGAGGGTGCAGGGGAGGCCTCCCCTCAGGGAGTGTGGCTGGAGATGGTGCCCACCCCAGTTCCTCACCTCTTTCCTGCTGTGAAGTCCAGGGAGACTCAGCCTATTCTTTATTGATCCCAGGTGTCTGGATAGGAGGAAGTTTGCCAGGTATCTGTGGCAATTCTCGAATAGGATGGGGTCCTTAGGCTGAGGCCAGCTCATGTCATACAGCTCTGCCTAGGCTGCAGTCAGATTCTCTGTTCATTTTGCTTTTGCAGAAACTCAGGAGTGGCTGGAGGAGACGGACTCGGAAGAGGACAGCAGCTCAGGCGAGGGTGCAGAGGGGGGTGATGAGGATCAGGATGTGGACAGTGGGGAGAGTGGCGAGGAAGAGGAAGGTGAGTGTTCCATTAGAATTCAGCCTTATTTTGTAGATGTGCTTTGGAGGCGGACCTAAGTTTTAAACAATGCTCATGTGGAGGAGGGGGTCTGGGCGGCTGTGGTTGAGTACAGTGCTGCCACGTCCTCCTGGAGGGTCTGTGAAGAGCCATCCTCTGCACGACTCACGCAGGCTGCCACGGCTGAGTGTGCTCCTCTCTCGTTCCCCTTCTGGATGAGAAGAGCTGTAACACATGGTGGTACCCAGGGAGCAGTACTCCAACTACCTGTCCCAGCCTGCACTGAACTGGCTGACACTCGCCCAAGAACACATGGAGCCCAATTCAAAGGAGAAGGTACCGAAGATGGCCATGCCATGACCAAGGCATTCTTCCAGAGTCAGTTCAAGACTCCACATGACTGAAAATGGTGGGAAGTTGAATTCCCTCAGCCTCCCTGGGTGTCATTTCAAATAAAGTGGATGTTTATGGGGTCCCTTAAAAACGTTGTCTTGTGTGCAGCTGAGCATGTCGTCAGGCTGGTGAGGCCTTCACCTGTTGCCTCAGTGGCTTCTTCGAGGTAGGGCCTGGAATAGCCTGGGGAAAGATGTGAATCTGGGGGACCTGTAGGAAGCATGTTAGTGTTCTAATAAAACTGACTATGGGTGCTTGGTGGGGTTTCTCCTTCTACAAAGCAAGGAGACTTGTGTTCTGATGAACCCTGTGTCATCAAACTGGGGACCGTCTCTGCGATCCTAACAGTTTCCAGAAGCAGCTGCAGTGTGTTTGCAAATGGCGACTCAGTTTAAGTAAAGCACCTATTCCTAAGCCAGTCAGCTCTCTGCTGGCTGCTGTGGCTCTCATGGTAGAATGCTTCAGTGTACATCTGTTCTATTGTAACTTTGAAGAGGCAGAGCCATCCCCGGGTGTGGGTTTGTCATTTGTAACGTGACAGGAAGGGAAGTCAGAGCACAAATACTCCGCCCCCTGCACACCCCTCCCATCGCCTCCACTGCTACCTGACCCTGGAGCAGGTGATTGGTCACTGTGGTGTCTGCTGCCCAAATACACTGGCCAGTGCCTGCTCCACAGTTAATGGAACAAGACCAGTTTTTAGTTGCATAGCTGGACCCAGAATTTGGGCTTTGATTTCATACTTGAGGGGTTTTTTCTTTTTTTCTTTTTTTTTTTTTTTCATTTTAAGTATCTTAAACCATGAGAATAAGGATTTGTGGTTTTCTTTCATGTAACATTCATCACATCTATCACTTGGAGTTAACCAAAAGGTGGGCATGCCTGGCAGAGTAGGGCTTGACCCATGAGAGCTGTAATGGGAAAGATGGGCACCTGGCTGGAAACAGACTTTTGCTTTCCCAGCTGTCATCTCTCAGCACCACAACATTCCCAAGAAAGCTGAGGTCCAGTCAGGACAGAAGTACAGCCTCAGACTCAGCAGAAACGCACATGTTGGGCTTCCCCAGGCAGCAGCCAGGTGTCTATAAGGCTAAAACAAAACAAGGTTTGGCTTTGGTGGTGAGGACCAGAGCTGCCACAAGGGCCCAACTGTGAGACTGCACTCACAGACTTCTCTCACAGGATTTGAAAGCTGACTAGAAACAAAGGCTCTGACTGGGGCATTTAGCTCAGTTGTGGCCTGGCATGTACAAGGCCCTGGTTCCCTCCCCAGCAACTCACAAAAAGGAAAAACAGGTTGCAGGTAATATGTTGAAAGCCGCCTGCCCCGCCCTCAGTGAGGAACACCTGCCTACCTGCTGCATCTGGACCTAGGACTGGCCATGACCACAGAGAGTGTGCCCTCCAGGAATGCTGCCAAGCCGCTGTTCACATTCAGGGAGGCTGAGGTAGGTGCTCAGTGCTGTCAACAGCAGCCTGGCTATCTTGGCTGTGTGTGTGTGCACTGTGTTGAGTAGGAGGGGTGTGTGTGCAGCGTGTGTTGAGTTAGGGGTGTGTGTGCAGTGTGTTGGGTAGGAGGGGTGTGTGTGCAGCGTGTGTTGGGTAGGGGTGTGTGTGCAGTGTGTTGGGTAGGAGGGGTGTGTGTGCAGCATGTGTTGGGTAGGAGGGCTGTGTGTGCAGCGTGTGTTGGGTAGGGGTGTGTGTGCAGTGTGTTGGGTAGGAGGGGTGTGTGTGCAGCATGTGTTGGGTAGGAGGGCTGTGTGTGCAGCATGTGTTGGGTAGGAGGGCTCAAGCTTAGCTTAATGTTGTGTTTGTGGACTGTCTCTTGTGTGCGGGGTGTTTGGGGCTCTTTTCCAACACTCTGGACTGAGCCGGTTGGAAAATCTTCAGCAGCAGGACTGAGAGGCCAGGGCAAAGGACCTCTGTTGGAGTTCCACCCCCTCCACCTGCTCCTACCCCATCTGGCCACAGAGCAAGCTGTCTGGTGGCTCTCTTCACTCCTGCTCTGGGGAAGAAGTGAGGAGCCTTGCTGGCCTCAGTGCAGTGTCTGTTACCAGAGACATTTTCTTTCAGAGGAGCTGATAACTAGGTGAAATTTTTAAGAAATTTGGAGTCGGGTTGGAAGAAATACAAAGCCCCTAAAGAACAGACCCCTTTTATGGAAACATTTTCTGTCCTGTCCCGAGTTACTGCTGAAGATTGCATGGAGAGAGGTCAACAGCACCAGCAAGGCTCAATAAGAGCTGAGTAAGCGAGTTTCCAGAAGAGGCCTGCTGAGCCATGCAGGTGCTGTGATTGAAGCACGGAAGAGCACACCTCGAATGTGGAAGTGGGAGGTAAAAATGTGACCCGGGTTGCACAGTCCTAGGCAGCTGTGGCATCTTTCAGGGCCCCAGTGCCCAGGTAGCACCATGGTCACAGTGGCTAGGACGAAGCCTGAGTGCTTGCATGCCCTGGGCTACTGGAACAGGGATAGCTCTCGATGGACTGTCCTGTGCCCACCTGCCTCTGGAGGTTGAAGCTCTTGTGGTTGTAAGCCCCTTTCTTCTAGCCCACCAATGGTAAAAGGCCTGCCTCCTGCCCTCATCACCCCCTGGACACCTAGTGAGGATGTTAGCCAGTGCACCTGACAGCAGTGCTATGGCTCCTTGGCAAGTTTCATAGGGTATAAATAGGGCTTCTCTGGTTTTCTGTTTTTGTTTGTTTGTGGTACTGGATTTGAACTCAAGGCCTTGCACTTGCTCATCTGGCACTGCCGCCTGAGCCACATCCCCAGCCCTATTTACTTTAGGTATTTTTTCAAGTAGGGTCTCATGTTTATGCCCAGGCAGGCCTAAACCACAATCCTATTTATGTGTCCCGTGCAGATGGGATGACAGGCATGCCCAACTTTTATTAGTTGAGATGGGGCCTTGGCTGACCTCAAACCCAAATCTTTCTGATGTCCACATCTTTTGTTGGTTTTGTTTTGTTTTGTTTTTGCAGTACTGGGGCTTGAACTCAAGGCCTTCACCTTGAGCCACTCTACCAGCACTGTTTTTGTGAAGGGTTTTTCTAGATAGGGTCTCACAAACTATTTGCCTGGGCTGGCTTCGAACCATGATCCTCCTGATCTCTGCCTCCAGAGTAGCTAGGATTACAGGCATGAGCCACCATGCTTGGCCTAGTCCTAGTACCTTATTCTCCCTTCCCAGGAGCAGCTAACTGGCCACTGGGGAAAGATGAGTTTGAGGGATTGGCTAAAGGCATTGGATCTCTTGGGCTTGGATAGAATTGAATGAAAATGAAGGGCACCATCATTTAAGCCTGGAAATCCTCATCAACAGTTTGTTTTGATATGATGGTGTTCATTCTATGTGGTGTCTTCTCATTTACTTTTTATTGAATTGGTACAATTTAGTGGCTAGGTGATACTGGCAGACACAAGTGGTCACTGGGAGAAACCAAGGCACCAACTGTCTCAGCAGGTGGTCTCAGTGCAGGAACAAGGCGCTGGGCTTGCCTAAGTTCTGCTTGTGATCATCATTTCCCTTGTCAAGCTGCCCACTGAGGCAGCACTTGGAAAGATCAGGGATGTCTCAGAGGAGTTGAGGAGAAATGGGTTAAAAAGCCTCTGATAGAAACAAATATGGTACCCTTCCTAGAGGGCACAGCCTGACTCTGCCCACCTGGCTCCCAGGTTTAAGCCTGTGGGCTCATCCCCGTATCCTCTCTCAAGGTAGCACAGGCTATGGCTGGGGTGCCTGCCAGTGCTGGGAGACCCTCAGCTCACAGGTAAGGAGCTGGTGGGAGAGGTATTTAGGCTCACCACCTGGTGAGTGAACAAGAACAAGTAGTTAATTCTACAGAAGATGTTGGAGCAGGCATTGCCTTCAGACCCACCATCACTATGCTATTCCTGCTCAGAATCCTCAGGGGGACTGAGGCGCTGATGGCTAACAGGCCCGGGTCCTCAGGCAGGAGTTCGCATTGTCCATTCTGCATCTTTGGCGATAGGAGGAACTTCCAAGTAAACAGATACTTGTAATGAGATGAAACAAGTCCTCCATAGTTTCACTGGCATTTATTACTCAAAGGAGCAGACCTTTTGTTTAACGTGAAGTGTCCCTTGCTTTCAGATTGTGAAGTAGATGGTGGTATGGTTTAAACAATTGCATTCATTAGAGGTTATTTTGTCTACTTTGTCATTAACCAAGTCATTTCCAGCTATAAGAAAAGAGGTCAGGGTAACTTGGGCTTCACCACTAACAAGAAAACTCAGCATAGTTGATATTCCCTTGCTGCGTATGCACAAAGTAGTCAGTCATGTTGTATTAACCAATGGTTTACATGTACCAAGACAAAAATTGGAAAAAGGAAATGCAGATTAAGACTGTCCTGGGCCAGAGTCACAAAAAGGCACCTACACCATGGTTTCCCGTCAGGTGAGGCTCATTGCTAGTGACCTCAGTTCAGGTTGCAGGGGGTTGTCTTTTTTGAGATGGTGAATAGTGTGAAGGAGTAGAGTCCAGCCACAGTGTTGGAGTTCTGCTCCATGGGAGAGCAGGAGGGAGGGCGCAGGGAGCTGCTAAGCATGCATGAGGCAGTGCTGTCCATAGGCTGATTTCTTTTCTTTTTTTCCTTTTTCTTTTATTATTCATATGTGTATACAAGGCTTGGTTCATTTCTCCCCCCTGCCCCATAGGCTGATTTCACCAGGCTCTTTGGCTGCTCTCAGGCTGTGACGTGCAGGCCACTGCTTCCTCATCTGGCAGTGCTCAGAAAGAAGGTAGGTTTTATACAGGAGCTACATGTGACTAGCTGGGGGCCTCAGCAGAGGGGTAAGGGTGGTGCCCCCATCCTACTCCACCCCCACTGGACCCTCACATCCTCGTCCAGCCTAAATCCAGCTTCTGGGGACCCCACTCTGTAGTAGAGAGCAGCCCTCCTTGCTGACCAGCATCTGCCTTGGGGATTCAGAATGGTCTGGGAAAGCCATTTGTTGAAAGTGAGCTGGCTGGATACCGTATCTCCCTCGTGTAAATGCATGGTGTTCAGGAGAGGGAAGGAACCCTGTGGGCATGAGTGCCATTGGTGGGCAATGCCCTGTTTCACAGGGAAGTTCTGGAATGTGAAGTCATCTCTGATCTTGGGCCTGGAAGCCTTACCACAGGCCTGGGACCATTCATAGCACTATCTCGAGGAACCAATTCTGGTGCTGGCCTGACCTTTGTCACCAGGCAGGCAAAGCACAGTGTGCTCGCAGGTCTGTCAGTAGGCAAGAGAACCATTGTCCTGCTGAGACACTGTCTCAGCCCCCCAGGGCCCTGGAGGTTTTACTTGTTTGGACTGAAACCAGAGCTGTGTCCTCACAAGACTCAAAGGTGGATGGGAAGGATGGTGGAGGGATAGTGTCAATGTAAGCATGGACCTGGACAACTGAGCAGAGTACATGGCTGAGGTGGGGCATGGTTGGGGGAGGGGACAGACCAGACCAAAGTGAGGTAGGTGTGAGATTGCTTCTTTGCCTGCTCTGCTGTTCCCCAAAACCTGTGTCCTGGGCCCCTGACACCTCAGACCCAGTTGGAGCTCCCTCCCACCCCCTGGTATGGCCCTGGTAGAGCTGCCTGGAGCTGAACAAGATGTGGCCAGGCTACCCCAGTCATGTTCCAGGCACCTCCACCGCAGGTGTCATGAAGAAACAGACTTGAGAAACAGCGCTGGCTAACAGTTGGAGAACACTGAAGCCTCCTCCAGGAGCCATTCCTCCTGCTCTAGAGGAGTTTCCACTGTTCCTGCCACAGACCTGTGCTCTCCAGATCTCCAGCTCCTCACAAAGGAAGGACTGCTGCAGGGACTCGGCCTTGTTCTGCCTTTCAGATGCCCATCTGTTCCTGACTTCACACTCCCAGGCACAGGGTACACTGAAGAAACGAAGCTTTGCTGTTGTTTTGTGTTTTAAAGGCAACTGTACTTTTTCTTCTTTTAAGGCTGAGTTGACAATGCGTCTTGGCACTTGGAGAAAGGTTGCTTTTGTTCAGTCTTTGCTGACACATTGCCTGACCACAACTGGGCCTGGACGGGAGAACAGAGCCAGGCAAACACCCACATTGACTGACAGCAGAGCCTCACTCCCTCCTCCCTCATCTGGACACAGGAGGCAGATCCTTGTCCTGTACAAGATTAGAGATACCGTATAAACTCAGCTACCGAGGTGTTTATCAGGATCATAAAATACACATTGGCTGCATCTGCCAGTTGATTGCAGAGAGAATGAATTGCATGGTGCACTGAGCTGTGAACAGAGACGCGCTATCTCGTAGGCACCTTTATGCTGTTTCTGAGGCCAAAGACAAGGCAAGTTAAAAGGCGAGACCTAAGAAGAGTTAACAGAGCAGCTTAATCTGGAAGAGAAAGCTGCCCTCACCCTTCGGCCATCATCATGAGAAGTTTCATTGCACAGTGTGATGGAATGGACAGCCATCCCAGGAAGACTTGAAGCAGATCAGAGTTCCTGGGTGTGTGAGTAGAGCAGCCTCTGGTCAGACAGCCTGCAGGGGACACGGGAGCAGTCCGCCCACAGGAGTCATACTGGTGCTGATTCAACCCCAAAACACGGATCCCCCAAGTACTTGCGCGCTAGATGTCTGTAGTCCTTGGGCATTTGAGCACTCCGTGGGCTCTTGGCAGCAACCTTTAGTCTTCATTGGGGGGGGTGGGGCATGTGATCTGTCTAAACTCGACCCGTTTGCAGGTGAGCAGGAGCAAGCAGAATTAAAGCCAGGATGTGTAGCTGCCCTGCCTGTATCTGAGCACCAAACCCATGGCATGGGGGATGGGGGGCGGTGTTGCAGACTGGAGAGACAGGCCTGTGGTCTTGCCTCAGGTGTCACTGAGGAGTCTTGAGCCTAGCTCGTGTAGGAATGCACGTCTGCTCACACCTCATCAGTGGAGTTTCACAGAAGAGTTACCGTTTGTGAAGAGGGGTTGTACTACATGGGAGAGTGAGTCAGCCTTGTGTCTCGGTGGCTGTCCTCTACAGTGATCTGGGCACAGCCATTGTATTTCACTAGCTGCACACAGTTTTCCTGTGTCACCATCTTCCTTATCAGTTATTTCAGGCTCTGTGCTGTGTGCCTAATCTGTACCTCTGGGAATTGTGTGCTCGTGACCACAGTACTTAGTCTCCAAAAGAATGGGTAAGGATTTACCAGTTGCCTGAAATGATCCAAACACTTTTTTACACACTAACAAAACTTCAAAAGGCACAAGGCAGCCAGTGTACACTATGCCTCAGCTACCAGCCTCAGGCACCAAGTGTCTTCCACCCTCCAGGGCAGGTGCAGAGGAGAGGTGAGCCTGGGGCGTGAGCTGTTCCTTTGCCCACAGGACCAGAGGCAGGCTCTGGGGAAAGTTGTTTAGTTTTCATAGCTAGAGAACAGAAGCAGCTGTGGGGAAGTGGTGCCTACCTGTCTGCTCTGGGTCTGAAAACTGTCAGATGCTCTGCGCTGGCAGCCAGCAGGCCACATGATCTGCCTTGAATGCTGCTGTCCTCTCGCTCAGCATAATGTGTACCCAGGGCTCTGGACAGGTAGGAAAGAAAGTGAGCTGGCCACGGGGGTGACAGGGTGCCTCTATCTTTAATCATGCTGTGTGGAAACCAGCTGCAGGTCAGCTTTCTAGAGTCTTTGCGCCCCACTGCATCTTAGTCTCAATAAATCCTGAAATTTACCAGGAATGTGGTTTTGCTCTCTGCACAGGCAGGCTGCTGGTGCAACACTGGCCATGGGTTTGGTGTCATGGTTGTGTCACCTGTGGTAGACAAGTGCCATGCTGGTCACTCCCTGTGAGAGCCACCTAGGCACGAAGCCACACATGCTGTGTGTCTCTTGTGTGTGTGTGTGTGTGTGTGTGTGTGCGGATGTGCCACCTGCGTGGGGAGACAACCTGTTGTGTCATGCTGTTTCTGGAACATACACAGCTCTGGTCATTGCAGACAGAATTACAAAACACATATCCCAGCATGGATGATTCTCAGAGCTGCAAAGAGCAGGAATCTTTATTTGGTTCACTTAAGGTCTGCAGCAACCACTTGATATTAAAAAAGGAACGGAAAAATAAGATGTACAAAAAGATGTAAACCCCCTAGAAACAATCAGAAATGCACTGTCACCTACAGATTCTCCCTCCCCTAGGTCCCCAAACCAAACCGACCCATGAGAAGGAACAGGCAGTGGATGGATAACGGAAAACCATAAAACTGAATGTAACTGGAACATGCTCTAATCTTTAGTTTATTTCTGATTAAAAATATAGCAATCCAGTGCAGTGTAGTAAAGAAATCTGCTCGAAAGGTAGCAGAGAAACAGCTAAACATAAGCAAAGCAAGGCAGAGTCCATAAGACGGGCTGCACCCAAGAAGACTGATGGGAAATCACGTGAAGGGCCCCCGCATGCTGACGTGCCCGGGCCAGACCCAGGCATGTCTGCACGTGAGAGCTGGCCACAGGCCCCAGAGGTTCTGGCATCCCTTGTTTGTTTGGATGGGGAGACAACCCTGGTAGAGAAGGCAGAGACATAAGGAACCTGTTTTTGTTTGACTGGAACAAGTTACGTACATCTGGGTTGGTGGGGGAGATGCAACAATTTCCAGGAAATTCAAGCCACTGGGTTTCAAAGTCACTGTCCCAGGACCACGCCTGCTCTGGAGTAGCACTGAGGAGTCTGGAGGGAATCTGCATATCTGTTACGAGAAGTTGCAGGCACAGTGCAAAGATGGGAGACCCCGTGGAGGTCAGTAACAGGTGACGGCCATGGGGCGTCACTGCCAGGGACACGGAAGCATACTAAGTGCAAAAATGCCACATGCTCAGAGCCCAGGCGTGCTGTTGGACTGTCCATGGCATGGGGCACAGCCCCATGGCATCAGTGTTCAGATGTGCCCACCGGATCAGGGTCAGCCCTGAACATCAGCAGCACGGCTTCCCTGGGTCTGGAGGGAGGGTGGCCGGACGGGGCAAACAACGAGTGAGCAGAGGACAGCAGGGAAGAATAAGGACTTTAAGACTCGGTGTCGGGAGACAGCCTCACAAGGAGGGCCAGGGGCAGTGCTGAGAAGAGGAGGGGTGGGGTCGTGGTCTGTTTTGTGGGAAAGAGAAAACATTTCTCTTCCCGTAAGTATGCAGCACAGAGTTAAGGTAGAAAAAGGCCTGGGCTGCTCCCAGCCGGGGTGGGACACCCTATTCCCCATGCCTATACTCGTCACCGATTCCAAACAGGAGAGACAGAGTTAACTGACTGTGTGTCAGCACCTTGCCTGGCTAACCGGGCACCCTTGTCAGGGGGACTCCTCCTTGGCCACCGCCACCTTTCACACCCCAACTAGAAAGGCGAGGATGAAGACGACCATTGCTTTTTTGCTTCTGGTTTGCCAGGACCCCTTCTTTTTCCACATCAAGCTGGAGGGTCGGCGTGCTGGCCTCCTGCCATGCCACACAGCATAGTGTTATACAAGCAAAGAATTTTGGCTAAAATCCAAAAAACATTACCCAGAAAAAAAGGCAAACTGTGAGTAATACCCAATCATGTTGTTCTTCTGTGAAAAGACTTGGAAGTTGTAGGGCTGTCTGAGTTAGGATTCCCTTTTTGTACACTTGTTACTTCAGCCATCGCAACAACCTCATCAGATGAAAAAGTTAATAAACAAAATGGCGACTCCAATGTTGAGCAGGATCACCATGACGACCAGAATGGGAGCTGAGCCCTGGAACAGAGAGGAGAGGTGAAGGTGATTCCTCAGGGCCCTGACTGGGTCCCAAGAAAACAAGTGCCCAGAGGCGGGGAGGGCAGGGACCGTGACAAAGGCCAGGTGCGGGACCTCCTGGAACAGGCAGCTGCGTGCCTTACAGGTGGTGGAAGGCTCCCTGGCACTCTGTGGAGAGAACCCAGCCAGGGCCCTGGACAGTGGGCACCTGCCTCTGGCTCCATAGACTTGGGATCCAGAGAATGGGGACAAAAGTTTCAGGCCTGCCCACATGGCATCAGCTGTGGCCCACCCAAAGTGGCTCTGAAGTTACACAGCGCTCTCCAGTAGTCCTCTGTAAACTCCAGACACTGCACTGACTCCAGGGGCCTTCACCTGCTGCCTTTGAGTCCAGCAGACCCTCTCTGGAGCACAAGGCTCCTGCTCACAGTCTTGTGGCCGGCTCCCCTCCTCTTGACCTACACCAGGACCTGGCTCCCCTCGGCAATGACTCCTGCAAACCACACCCTGCTAGTGGACTGCTCACACTGAGCAGGAATGGGCGCAGGTATAGTCACTCCAGGTGGACTTCAATTGGACCTCAGTTTTACCCATCACCACCCCTACTGACTGCAGTAAAGGAGCCCTGCCCTTGCTGTGAGGGTCAGGCCCCACTGGCTCCAGAGCCAGCTGTTTCCCTCCCCTCCTCCAGGTCCTCATGGCCAGACCTGGAGACATGCATGACAGGGCTGGCCTTTTTTAGGTTGGGTCAGTCCCTACAGTGTCAGGCTTATGGTGAAGACATCAAAGGGGCCTGGAAATGCCTTTCCCCAAAGGAGACACCGGCTCCCCTCTCAAATGAGAGACTGGAAAGCACTCCGACAGTTCCCCAAAAGATTAACCAAAATTTCCATATGACCCACCCAGCAACTGCACCCCTAAAGTAAATGAGATCATACACTCAGAAGATTGCACACGGACACCCAGCAGCAGGACACACAGTAGTCAAAGTGGAAACGCACCAAGTCCAAATCGTGTGTCTATAAAGCATACCAGGTTCTGATTGATCCTGTAGCATGGATGAGCCCGGGATGCATGGTGCTGAGTGAGGGAAGGCAGACAGAAGGCCGTGGATATGAAATGTCCAGCAGGGGCAGATCCACAGAACACAGGTCCATGACTGCCAGTACTGGGGTGGGCATGGGGAGGGAGGGAGGGAATAAAGTGCACAGCAGTGGAGTGTTCCGGGGTCTCTCATGAGCACTAGAACCACTGAGTTTGTGCTCTGAAGAGTGCTTCATGGTATGTGAATTCTCTCCCCAAAAACTTGTCAGCTGAAAGAAGCCTGCTGCCAGGAGGAGAGATGTTTCCAGAGGCCTGGGATGTCTTGATGTGCACAGCTGCTCCCTCACCCAGCCAAGGTACCACACAGGCACTCACCCTCACTTTCCTCCTGCCAAGCTGCCAGCCAGCCAGTGGATCCTTCTCCCAACTGCCCTTCCCCCAGCTGGGTGACATCACTGCCCTATTCAAGGCCCTGGCTGCCGCTCCCACATTCATCCTGTGTAACTGGGCAGCTAGGTGTCCTGCAACAGTCCTTCACCATACTGCTAGGAACCCCTCTCCCTTCCCGGTTTACAGACCCCCAATGGCTGCCCAGCAAGGCTGGTCTGCTCACACATTCTCCAGCTGCCACCCACACCTCTCAGCCAGCTCTCCTCTGTCATGTCGTGAAGCTGCCCAGCCCCCGTCTTCTCAGGGCTGCTGATCTTCAAGGCCACTGCTCCTCCAGGACACCTGCCTAACCGGCTGCGCACATGCTTCTCCCCTCTGCACCATTCCTCGAGACAGTTGGCAGCGCTCATCCTGGTGGTGGTTTTACATTTGAACTTGACAGCAGCCTAATGAGCAAATCTCATTATCCAGAATCGCAGAGACACTCAGGCCTCAGGTCTCCAAATCACCAACATCTGCAGCCTGGTCTGCCTGGTTCCCAGACCCACAGGCCCTGCCGCTCTCCACTCTGCACCAAGTGTAGGGAGCACCCTGATCTGCCCACCAGGCACCTTCCCCTTCCAGCTAGCACCCCTCTATGGTCACTTTTCTGGCTTCAGGGACTCCACTCTCCAGGGCTTCCTTCCATGTCTGCTTGAAAGACAGTGGCTTGAAAATTTTTTAAAGAGAATAATGTTTGCTCAGCAGAAGTTTTTTGTTTCGTTTTTTTTAATGGTCTCTGGTAGCCCAGGCTGGTCTGGAACTCAGATCTTCCAGCTCAGCCTCCTAAAGTGCTGGGATTACAGGCGTGGCTTTTAAAACATCCCAGGATGTGCCTTCCCAGGGTGAGGAGATGCCTCAGAGCCAGATGGTGACAGCCTTGGGGTGACTATGGTACTCGCACTGAGCCAACCCTGCAGGGGCGCAGGGCAAGGACCTCAGCAGCAGAGCTGGCCGCTGATCCTTGCCTACTGATAGGATACCCAGGTGAAGTAACTCTTACCGCTCCCACGGAAGGAAAGGCTCTGGTTTGGCACCTGCCTGTGCCAGGGCAGGGCTGTGCGAGTCACTACCTGCTTACTGTCTAGCCCCAGCCCAGTTAATTTACCAACAGACAGGCAGGAGCTCAGGGCTTGTGGCAGGGGCTGCCTTGGGACATGGGCCTGCTGGGTGTATCATCTCCCCAGCTCTCCACATTTCATACACCCCATCCTGGTGACAACACCGTCAGGCTTCACCTGCAGCCCCTAAAGGAAACTCCTGCCACACCTGTCATTTCAGAGAGCGACACTGAGGCCCTGCAGTATCTAGGAATCTACTGGGGGCCATGCTGTTCATTGACTGGCAGAACTGGAGGGAGAACCCAGATGTCCCCACCCATGGTGACCACCCAGAATTGCCAGGACCTGTATGGGCCAGAACCCTTGGCCCTATCCTGGCTAGTGTCCTTCCTACACACATCCTTACTGTCCTCACTGTGGGGACTTGCTGTTCGGGCTGGGGACAGCCATAAGAGGACTGCATGAGCTTGGGGAGCCCCCTACCCTTCACCAGCTGCCAGACCCCTGGGTGAGGTGGGAATGTCACTGGCCAGAGGGTGTTCTGCTGCCTGTGCAGGACGGACTGAATCATGGAGAGCCTGGGGGGAGGGGAGGAGACTCAGCAGGCCACTTATCCCACTCAGGTGGCAGGAGGCAGGGCACCTTCCCGTCTCCAATAGACTGGACTTCCTAGACAGTGCTTGAGGAGCACCTGTGCCTTGCCTACCCCATCTCCCCTCACACTCAGCAGGCAGCGTGGTGTGGGTGAAGGGGTGAGGAGGGGCCAGGAAACAAATGAAGGCAATTTGCCTTCTAGCAAGCAGTTAAGACCCAGGATAGCATGGGAGTCTCCCTCGGCTCCTGCGTGGGGCCGGAATGGGCTGTGGTGGTGAGGGAGGGTACCAGACCATCACCCAGAGGAGGCCTCAGGTAGGGCTGCCTGCACACTCAAGGCCAGCCTGAAGCTGGGCTCCACACTCCAGCATCAGCCCTAAGAGCCTCGTAAAGCGCGCACAAGAGCCAACACGGTTAAGTGGGCTGGATACAGAATACATATCTCCCACCCCTGCCCGTCACTCTGCTGTGCCTAAAATAGCCACAGACACTCCTGGCGGTTCCGACAGGGACAATGACAGGGAGTGCAAGCAGGACTTGTGACCCCCAGCAGGAGCCATGCAGTTTGCCCTCTGCAGGTATTTGGGGTAGCAGAGGCATTTTAGGATCCAGGCAGCAGTGAGGAGAGCAGATGTTCCCAATGGCTTTAAGCAGACCAGCAGGCTCCTTCCTGCATACATCTCACCCTCCCGAGGGTGGGGCAGACAGAAACCCACAGCTCCCTAGGCCACCTTGGGGTGGACACTGACCCTTTCCACAGCAACCATGATAACTCTACACAGGGGCCTACCCACCTGCCTAGACCAGTTCCTGGCCGCCTGGCTGCACAGTGCACCAAGCACCCCAAGTAGCAAGCTTGTCACGTCCCCCACAACCCCCGAGGCAGCTACTGGGATTTGTTTGACAAGTGAAGTCAAGGCACCAACACGTAGGGTGTTTCCTGTATCCACAGCGACACCGCCGGCCTCCACTCTGCTGGCCCTCCCTTCCTCTGCCTCACTCAAGGGAGGAGGCTGGGGACCCTCTGGTGCCCTCACCCCAGCCTGGTTCCGGGACAGGTTTCTGTTGCCCACCCCGGGGGAGGAGGAAACATGGGGGGGTGGCCTGTTTGGCAAGGGGGACTTCGTGGGAGTGTCCCAAAGGTCAGGGCAGAGCCCGAGAACCTGCATCCCTAGCAGCCTCCCACGAAATCCTAGGCTGCGTTTGTTCCAGGACCACAGCCTCCCCAGGACGGGAGCCACAAGTGCACAGCTGCCCAGTTAGGAACAGCCGGGATTTCTCAGTCTCTACGGCATCAGCTCCTCGGGAGCAGGTCACCTTCACTCCACAGTTGGACCCTGCACCTGGCTCAGAGGCTAACACAAATAAAAGGTGCTTGGAAGACGAAGGATTGCTGCACAGAGGGGCTCCTCTGATCCGGGTCCTCTGCCTGCCCTCTTGGGCAGGGACACGAATGCCACGGCGGGGCCCTTGACCAGGAGCGGTGAGCCCTGGGGCAGCTGGAGTGGGCCAGGTAGGGTCCAGTGCCGCCTGGTTTCCCTCTGGCAGCTTCCAAAGCCACCGTGGTGCTTGCTAAAGAGATGAACCCGTGCGGCACCCTTGCAGGGACCTTCTGACGAAAGCATGTCCCCCGACCCGCCGCCCGACATGGGGAGGGTCCCAGCCTTCGGCCCAAACACGCACCATTCCTGGCTGTCTCCACCCCTGGCAAAAACTCCAAAGAAGCCTCCAGGAGACCCCAGGTCAGAGGTCCTGGGAGACAACTCTGGGCTCCTGCCGCCCCAGGACGGCGCAGGTGCTACCTACCGTGCTGGCCTTGAGCTCATCCCCGTTCTCCTCGTCAGACTCAAGTGCAACAGGCAGGGATTTCTGGGGTGGGGAGAAGGTCAAGTCCCAGCGCAGCAGCCTGGGCTCGGGCCGGTCCCCCAGCCGCAGGCTCTCCAGCTTCTGCACCGTGGGCTCCACGGAGGAGGCCGGCCTGAAGTTCTCCTTGTTCTGGGCCTTAGGCCTCAGTCTCTGCAGCCCGAAAGCCCGGTCTTCCGTGCGCCGGTCGCCCCCGACGCCCCGACTGTGGCGCCGCCTCTGGGGCTGCGCCTCCTGGGGACAGGCGTCCATCCGCAGCAGGGGCTTCATCTCCAGCTTGTAGTTGCTCAGCTGCTCCTCGTCCTGCTCCGGCAGCTTGGAGCCCCCGGGGCAGGGGTTGCCCGCCCGGTGGTGGGAAGTCCACGAGAACGTGGTGGGGGACTCCGTCCGCCGCTCCCGGGGCTTGGGGTTCCCAGGCTGTTTGTGGCCCGAGCCCCGGGTGCGGAAGTCCTCGGCTGGCTGGCCACTGCGCAGTGGGCCGCTGCGGACGCCCCTGGAGCCCCTGGCCTTCTCCTCGCCCCAGCTGTTGCGGGCATAGTCCCCTCCCCGGCCTTCCAGGAGCATCTGAATGTCCCCACCTCGCTCCTCGTCCAGCGACACCTGCCGCGAGAAGTGAGCCGCCTTGCTCCTGGAGGCCGGAGCCGGTGGCGGGGTGGCCGAGGGGCTGGCAGGGAAGCTGTGCAGGGGGCTGTCGTCGGGGGTGAGGTCGGAAGGGGTGGTGCCTTTGCGGTACAGCTCGGGGCTCTCCTGCTGCAGGGGCGTCCCCGTGGAGAGCACCTCGATGTCATCGCAGGAGATCTGGTGCTTCGGCCTCTGGTACTCTAGCCCTGGGTGGGAGACAAGGGCACACAGAGGTCACGCGGGGCAGTGCGTGCCCTGCTTACCGGGTGGGGCTGGGCAGGAGGAGGCTGGTGACTGCAGCCCCCAAAGTCCCTACCCTGTGGCAGTAAGGGTGACAGGGTAGGCCCAGGCCACAACAGAGGGGTGGACGGCTCCCAGCCCTGGTCCCTTGGTCTTACATTAGCTGACCTGTGAGGTCCTAAAGCCCGGGGAGACAGTATGGCAAGGCCACCAACCCCTCTCTTTGCCCAGGACCCCTGTGCCTCAGGGTTGTGGAACGGAGGGCCCGTGCCTCCTCCCTGGGGCCGGGGCCAGTGTGAGGCCCAGAGTTTGGCTTCCCTTCCCTTTCTGATGTCTGGGTCTGGGCTCCCAAGACTCACAGGCAGGAAGCTCTGGGTTTAAGGGAGCAGATCTGGGACCCAGGGGCCAGCTGTGGGCCAGATGGGCACCAGCAGGTAACATCCGCGTCTGGAGATGGCTCTGTCTCAGTGATCCCCGGCCCCAAGGCCTAGACAAGGACGAGCTTCTGGGACGCGCACGGGAGGACCCCACATGACCGAGATGGTACTTCCAGCACAGGGAAACGGGAGCCTGGCTAGGTTTTCTTCAGGTAGGAAGAGCAGAGGTGGCATTTCCCGTCCCTCACGGTAAGCAGTTACACATTCATTGCAGAGTCGAGTCTCAGCTCTCAAACCCCACCAGCCTGAGCAGAAGGGCTCTGGAAGTCCAGGGGGGCCACCAGGAGCAGCTTCCTTGGAGCCTGAGGCCCGGCCGTGCTCCCTGTTTGCACCTGGCCTCCAGGAAGGAGGGGACGGTGACATGGTCTAGTACGGGCCAGGCCCCTCCATCCATAGATGTTCACTTCGCAGACAGGAGGCCGACAGCCCGAGGCCACTGTCCCCTGGTTCCCTCTCGGGTGCCTGGGAGGCAGCAGTGACACAGCGGGTGCGGCTGTGACGATCACTCCCTAAGCCTGCATCCCATCTGCCGTGGGGGTGTGGCCAGGCACCTTTGGGGTCTTGTTTAGTGACTGCCCTCTGTGGTCACAGAGCCCAGATGCAGGGCTGAGGCTGGTGTGATTCTGCCACACGGCGGGGACCAGGTGTGTGTGTGTGGCGGGGAGGCGGGGGCAGGCAGTCCATTCACAAGTGCCAGGCCCGGGCCTCTCACCACACCTGCCTTCCACCAGGGCCAAGGTCAGGGCCCAGGACCAGGCTCGCTGACCCCACCCCTGGTTAGGACTGGGACTCCCAGTTCCTGTGCTCAGACACCAGGTGGTTCGGAGGCCTTCCCCATGACAGTGAAGCCATCTGCCCTGGTGCCCCTATGCTGGCACTGCCATGCCAGGAGGTCGTTCTCAGCTCCATCGAGCTCCAGACCACGGAAATGGAGCTGGGCATTTGCAGCTCTGCCCCAGTGCCTTCATGACTTGGGTACTTGGCACTCCTGACCCTGGGGTGGGAGAATCAGCAGGATGACCTAGGCACTGACTTCCCTGACACAGTCTTGAGTGGCCCAGTCTCTCAGGCACTGGTGGTCAGTGTCCTCCCGACACAGCCCATGCTGAGGGTGGCATTCCTGCCCCCAGCTGCAACACTGACAATTTCCTTTAGAAGCGGGTGTAGCTTGGGCTTGAACCAGGCTTCATTTTAAGTCCCAGTTCTGCCACATTCTTCCCAAGCCCTTGGGCAGGAATATTCTCTGGCAGCTTAGGCTTTGTCAAGACTCCTCTTGACAAAGGAGCGGTGGCTCATGCCTATAATCCCAGCTACAGTGGAGGCAGAGACAAGAAGATTGTGGTTCAAAGCCAGCCTAGGCAAAAATAGAAAGACCCTATCTCAAAAGACTGGGCTGAGCACTTGTGGCTCACGTCTGTAATCCTAGCTATTCAGGAGACAGGGATCAGAAGGATCTCAGTTCCAAGTAAGCTGCACGGCGAATAGTTCACCAGACCCCATCTTGAAAAAACCCATCACATAAAAGGGCTGGCGGAGTGGCTCAAGCAGTAAGAGCGCCTGCCCAGCAAGTGTGAGGCCCTGAGTTCAAACCCCAGTGCTGCAAAAAAAAAAAGGGCAAACTGAGAGGACCAAGTGAGGGGAAGAGGCTCTGTCCACTGTCCCTTGTCAGGAACATTTATCGCTAAGACATCCTAGGAGGACACAGGAAATGCCTGGATGTCAGGAAGACAAATCCCAGAAGGCATCTGAGACCAGCCAGCATGGATAACAACAAAAACACACGGTTCAGACTCCCCACAGGGGGAGATGCTGCAGGGGAGAGGCCAGGGAGGCTGCCTCCAGGGGGCAGCACACAGGGTCAGGCAGGACTTGTGAACAGCAGCAGGAGGCGAGGTGAGGCCCTGTGATCGGCCCCATCCTAGTGAGCCAGCAGTGGCTCCCACAGCCCCACAGGCCTCCTTCATCTGTCCTAAGGAAGCTCCTTTGAAGGAGGCAGCTTCTGAATGGAAAAGGGGCTTCAGCTGGGCCTCCACAGCAGGGGCCTCCACAGCAGGGGCCGTGCCTGTGGGCAGAGCAGCCCTGCTTTCCAGGGCTGCAGGATCCTCTGCCAATCTCCTGGGGCCACCCCATGGACACTCATTAGGGGCTTAAAGCAACAGAACTGTTTTCTCTCAGCTTCTGGCAGCCAGAGGTCCAAAGGGCAGCTGTGGCAGGGCCAGCTCCTGCAGGACAGGGAAGGGATTTACCACAGGCTCCCCTCCCTGCAGCTTCTGGTGGCCAGGGACTCTGTCCCTGCCTGTGTTCTCAGCCCGCTCCATGACCACCTCATCCCCAGATCCTCCTTCCGCCCACCCAGGCCTTCTGCCAAATCACACTCAGCTTGCGAAGCCCCAGACAGCATCTCGCCCCGCTTCACAGATGGGGAAACTGAGGCTCCGGCAGCGATGAAGTGGCCCCCAGCAGTAGAACTGGCTACTGACGCAGAGGGCTGGAGCCCAGTGACTCATGGTTGGGGACCATGGTGCTAAGCACTGCTCTGTCCCCAGTGACCCAGGGTTGGGGACCATGGTGCTAAGCACTGCTCTGTCCCCACACATTCTGCTTGTGGCTCACCTGCCTGGTGGCAGGGTGGCAGGCAGTGCCCAGTGGTCTGAGCACAGGGCAGGTGGCCTGTGTCCTCCCAATGTGGATACTTCCAGGCCCAGTATGTCCAGACAGAAGGGGCAGGGACAACAGAGACCTGTTTGGAGCCATCTCTGAGTCTGACAGGCCACCAAGGCCCTTCCAGCAGAGACCAAGGGGTGCTTTGCCCCTGTGACCTTCCCTCAAGTCTGGAGCATCAGACTCGGCAAGGAAAGGAAAGGTGCAGAGAAGGGACAATGGCCATCTTCCCCATCTATGCCAGAAACCCCCTGGGGAGAGGTGCCAGGGGCCACCACACAGGTAAGACGCCAGAGCTGGCTTTGGGCCGAGCCCCCAGATCAATGGCCTCGGATTTGATCTGCTGACCCAGTTCTGCCAGTCACTGCTCCAGAGGCCAGAGCCCGTTCAGGGTGGCCATATCAAAACACAGTCCGGTTCCAAAGCTCTCACACCTGTCTGCCGGCACCCCTCACACCTGTGGCTGGCTGGGAGTGGTGTGAAGGTGACCCTGACCCTGTTCTCCAGGTTTTGTGGGGCTGAGGTGCCTTCCCAGGGAGGCCGGAGGGGCTTGGGATGGAGCTGGTAACCCTGTGAGATGGCCAGGCTTGTGGCACTGGTGGCCTCCTGCCACCACATACTCTCTGCCACCCACCAGTCGGACAGTGGGACCCTGGAGGCTCAGATGCTCCCCTGGAAGGACCGGCCATCTCCCTGAGACTGGCAGTGGCCACACAGCAGGGGCCGTGACCCACTATTCCAGATTCTCCTGTCCTGCAGCCACTGGCCACAGGTGGTTGCTGGTCTTTAATCAGTGGGTTAAGATAAAACAAAACTAATTCAGCTCCACGGTCACTCTTGCCCTAGGCTCCCACACTGGACAGAGCAAATGGTATTTCCTTAACTACAGAAAGCTCCAGAATAACCCTGGATGGGGGGGGCAGCACGCGCGGAACAGGTAGAAACCCCAGCTTCAGGAAGGGAAGAGGACACTGGTACGGTGACAGCTGCGGGGCGAACCCACCCGAGCCCCAGGCAGCCTCGTGGGGTGCCCAGCCCGCCCAGCCGCCCACGGCCGCGCTCGGAGCCCCTCAGCGCCCAGCAGGACTCACCGTTTTCCCTGTGCTGGAAGGAAGGCGAGAACTCTCTGGCAGTGATCCTGGCGATCCGAGCTTCCTCCTGGGCTTTCTGGGCGGCCGTGAGGGCTGCCTCGGCCTTGGCCCGTGAGTGGGAGGTCCTAGGGGAAACGGAGGAGCAGTGAAGGGTGACAGGAAGCAAATGGGTAGGGTTGAGGTTCCATGTGGGTCCCTCCATGGTGGGCCAGGCTGCGTTTAGAACTCTGGATCTTGTTTGCGTGTTTGTTCATTCAACAAACGTCTCTGGCACCAACCAACCAGCCCCACACGTGCAGAAACAGTCCAAGATGGAAAATGCCACATTCCACATTGGATAGTGACAGGGGCCACCAGTGAGTCCATGTTGTGTGACCTGTCCTGATGCCTCCCTCCCTATCAACCACCCAGCAGCCCTGCCTGGGACCCCAGGTGCAGGTGGTGGGTGGTGTCAGGGCTGGCAGAAGGACACCCAGCCCGTGTGTGGACAGACAGACCATGTAGCTGCGGCTGTCTGCACACCTCTCTTTGTAAAGCACGAGGCTGTGTGGGGCCTGGGTACAGCAAGGCCCTGGGTACCTACCAACCTCGTCTCTTCCCACCCGAGGCACTGGGATACCACGTCCCCAACATGGAGTAAAGGGCACAGCCACCAGTGCCACAGACAAAGAGCACTCTCCCTGCAGGCCCTGCACACGGTCCCCAGTCCCTGTGAGCGGCTGTAACAAATGCCCCAGGTGGGCACACTCCCACGGTTCTAAGGTAGGAAGTCCAAGGTCAAGGTGCTGGCGAGTCCCACTTCCTGGGGCGTTCTCCCTGTGACCGTTCATGATGAAGGGCAGGAAGCTCTGGGGGCCCTGCTTGAATAAGGGTGCAGGCTGCACCCCCATGACCTCCTCACCCTCAAAAGGCCTCACTCCCAGCTCTCTCTCCAACCCAGGTGGGCCTGGGTTTTAATAGGGGGGATACACATTCAGCCATATATCAGTCCCCGCTACACAGCCAACCCGATCTCACACAGTACCTTCTTCCCGGGGCCCCCAGCCAACCCTAAAACTCTCACGCTGCTGGAAAAACCTGGTTTTCTCTTTTCCAAACACCGCCATGTGAAGAGACATGGTATTTCTAGAAGAAAATAAAGCGATGACCTCCAGTCAGATACAGACGTACAAGGCACGGCCTTGGACACACGCAGGTATCCAGGACGTGAAGAAAGCTGAGGATGCCTGGACTGTGGTCCTGTCTTCCTCTAACACTTGCTCCAGGCCTTCTTGCCTTCCACGCCCCAAAGAAAAAACCCAAGTGCTAAAACAGCTTTCACAAAAAGACAGTCATCTCTCAACGTAGCTGTGACCTCACGGCCCATGGAACCTTCGAAGAGATTCCCTGGGAACCTGATGGCTGTGCTTACAGTGAAACAGGGGCCCATTAATAAAGCACTCATTAATACCTGATTTATTATCAACAACAAATCAACTGATAGGTCACTGCTCCTGGCCTCAGGTTCCCTCCGCTGCAGAAACCGACTGGGACTTTGGAGGAAGGTCTCCACTCCCCCGAATTCGAATTCGGAAGGCCCAGGAGGGCTTCCTGCCCCGGGGGAGCGGCCCAGACAGCGTGAAGGCAGGAGAACGCCCTGGTGCAGCTCGTGGGAGCTCTGAGCACCAGCATTTAGGGGGTCAGTGTGGCCAGGAAGCCGCTCAAAACTGCAGTGAGCCCTCCCCCCACCCCTGACCCCCGTGACCCCCCAGCCCAAGCAGTGTCCCGCGTGGGCCGGCCACGTCCCAAAGCTGCGGCCGTGCTGGCCTGAACATAAGCCGCCCCAGTGCAGAGCTGGAGCCAGGCCGAGCCTCCTGAGGAGCAGAGATCGAGCACAGCCACGGCCGGCCGGTGGCCAGTGACTCGCCTCTGCCCAGCGCCGGGCCCACGCCATGCTTTCATCAGCACTTGACTGACACGGAGCACAGCGCGCGGGCTGCGGTATGCGGGGCCGTGTCACCCGCCACGGTCAGCTTCAGAACAGCTCCCACCCCGAAGGGGCCCTGAAGCCTCCATCAGCGCCCCCCTCAGCCTCAGTCCACCGTGACCCCACAAATCTGCTGCTCTCGACACTTCACGTCCAGCTGATTCTTTTCAGGTTTTCTTTTTCCATTTTTCACCCAGATGAAATTCACATCACGCGAAATGAACCATTTTAAAGCAGGCAACTCGGTGGCGTTTATTGGCTTCAGTGTCGTGCGGCCACCTCTTCCATCGGGTTCAGGAACATCTGTATTGTCCCCAAGGGGCCCCTGTGTCCTTCAGCTGTCACCCCACTCCCATCTCCTCCAGCTCCGGGCCCTGACCCGCAACCCCCATGCCACACTGGGGTAACTGAGCCTCGAAGCGGCCCAGGTGGACCATCCCCAAACCCTCCGCGGAGGACCAGAGGATGTCAGTGGGTACCCGTGAAGCTCCCAGGCGCCCTTCCTCCCTCGGGCCTGGGACGGACCTGCCAAGTGCTGCAAAAGCAGTGGATGGAGGCTGAGCCCGGGACAGTCAGGCCGGAGGGGATTCTCAGAGCAGACCCGGAGGGCTGAGCAGGCTCCTGCTGGCAGAGCAGGGTCACCCTCCCACTTACCATCAGGCGACTACTCTGCATCCTATCTATCACCTACAAAGAAGCAGAGGTTGACAAATGAACCAATAAGGGAGAAACCCAAGGTCACAAGGAAAAAGGAGGGCGTGAGGCCTGGAACACATGGCAGATGGCCTGGGATGCAAAGCTGCTTGGGCTCTCAGCTCCGAGATGCCAAGGTGATCACAGAAACATCACTGATGGACCATAGTCTGCTTTTTTTTTTATCTTCTGCAGTACTGGGGCTTGAACTCAGGGCCTTCACCTTGAGCCACTCCACCAGCCCTATTTTTGTGAAAGGTTTTTCGAGATAGGGTCTCGTGAACTATTTGTCCGGGCTGGCTTTGAACCATGATCCTCCTGATCTCTGGCTCCTGAGTAGCTAGGATCACAGGCGTGAGCCACCAGCACCTGGGTCACAGTGTGCTTTTGAAAAATGAAACCTGGGGCTCAGGAGAGGGACGGGCACCCAACCCTGAACCTGAACATGGTTCCTCCTGTGGCCTTATCTCCTGGCTGGGGATTCTGTAAAGAAATCCTGCTGTAAAGACCTTGAATGAAGGTCCTGCTGTGGCCAGGCAACGTGAGGTGAAATCGAGGGCCCACCTTGGCTCACGTGAATCGTGGATGGTCTGTGACAGGCCAACTGTGCCCTCTGCTGGCCACACCTGCCCCAGATCCCATGGTCCCCATGAGAAGCACAGGATGTCACACCTTCAGGTGCCACTCCACCTAAGGGCCACCTGATGTCAAGCTGGGAATCCTGTGTCGTCCACAGAGCCAGAGCCCAAGGGCGGGACACAGCTAGGCTGTATGGTCCTCAAGACCCCATGGATGGACCCCCAAATCTCATGTGACCCTATCCTGGCCACACCTTCCAGAACCACTACTGCAACACAGACTGACCCTCCCATGATGGGCAATTTCTCCTGCCCTTATAGAGAGGATGGGGCCTGACACCTGCCGGACCTGCTCAGAGCTGAGGGCCCCCAAAGCATGGCGTGGGGGGCAGATGGGAAACACCCCTGGGGGGGCCACGATTGGTTCCACATCTTTGCTTAGTAAAAACTACCATTAATTCACCATCACGTATGTATTTACGTACATGTGTTCACACATACATAAAAAGAATATTCTGCGCCAACCTTAAAATAAAACAAATCAAGACAAGAACATTTAATATAGAACAAACTTCCCATCGCGCTGCAAAGGTTCATCGTGAGTGAGAGTTTCAGGTCTCAGCCCAGAGCCCAGTTCTCTGAAGACTAGTAACTCCTGCACCAGGACGGGGGTCCTGACCACCTCAAGCTCACGCCGATGGGGCATGGGGGGGTCTGACTACAGTGGCCCTCCTGTGACCAGCGTCACTCACTGGTCACCCTGTGTGGTTGCTCTTCCTGCTATGGGTGCCCTACACAGGCCAACACACGTGACTCCCACCATGACTTCCACCCAGAGAACAGGTGGTCACAAAAATGCCTCTGGGCAGCTGAGTGGTGGCTGACTGCCATAGCCATGGCTGCTGGAGGAGACGGTGTCCAGGGACTCATCTCTGTGACAGCGGTGAGGACTGTGGGAACCAAAATAGCATCTGCTTAACTGCCAGAATCTGGGGGACAGGAGGGGAAGTTGTCCCATGGGGGGAGAGCTAGAGGCAGCAGGGGCCACCTGCAAGGAGTCTGGAAGGTGGGTGCTGGGGCAGGAAACTCCCAGAGACTGACAGGCAGCCAGCCGGTGGTACTGCATAGTGAGAGGCTGGGCATGGTGGCCACACCTGTAATCCCAGCACTCAGGAGGTTGAGGTAGGAGGATCGCAAGTTCCAGTCTGCCCATGTTAGTACTTCATAAATAAATAAATACATAAATACCGAGGGTGGTATTAGTTTAAACCTGAGCCTACCTCCCATCCAAGTACTAACCAGGCCCGACCCTGCTTAGCTTACGAGATCAGGTGTGATCAGGGTGGAATGGCTGGAGACCCCAAGACACTTTCATGTTTGGGGAACTTCAGTTCCTGACAGGAAGCCCTACAAGCCACAGCACGGGTCATCGGTGAGTCCTCTGGTCCTTCCTCCAGTTACAGCAACCGCAAAGAAAGCCATTCGAAGATTTGTGCCTGCTGTCACCAAAGGGAGCTGGGCTCCATCAACACTGGACAAAACAGACTCAGATCCACAGCACCACCAGAGGTAAGGGACATTGCACAGTGGTGAAAGTGCTGTCCAGCAAGCATGAGTGGGGTCAGTAATCCCCAGAGGCTCGCTAAACCCCAGGCTGCTGGTGCCATTCCCCGGGGGCCTGACTTGGGGTCTGGGGACCACTTGCCATCTGCGTTTCTTCCCGGGACACTGTGTCTACAGCCTGGAAGGACAAAGGAACAAACCCCCAATCCCCTGCCCCCAGAATCTAGGTGGGGTGGCTACCCACAGTTGATGTTAGCCCCAGGAGACCTGTTCTGACTTCTGATCTGTAGAACTGTGACAGAACAAATGTGTCGTCTAAGCCTTTGAACGTGGTATTTGCTCGGCAGACATCGGGGAACCACATGCCCTGTGCCCTGACTCTCCCTAGCTCCCCTCTCCAAGCCCGGGTCCTCTGCCGCATGAGTCGTGGGCAGAGCTGGGTCCTTGGCTGACAGGTGCAGCCTCTCGCCCTCCTCTGTGGTCACTGTCTGGGCCCAGATGGCACCGGGCTCCTCCCTGCACATGCCATGGCCTTCTCATGCACTCCCTGTCTACACACCCGCAGCCTCTGCCCATCCTGGGGCTGGACTCTCCAAGGAGGCTCAGGCCCAACACTGGGGACCTGGTCAATGTCAGAGAAGCCTGGTGGGGGGAGCCACTCAGGGCCAAGGCTAATTCACGGTCTGGCCACAGGGGTTTCCTGGCTGACACGGGTTCCAGCCATGGGGAGTGCCTGGGGGGTGGGAGGAACAAGGTCCAGCAGCCTTCCCAGTTACCCCTCCTGCCTGGGCCTTCTGTGTTTCTGAGCCATGGAAAAATGGCTTCCCCTGGTGGGAAATGAACCTGGTATCAGAGTGGCCAGCTCTGTGTGTCTCCCTTTGCGCTTACTGGTGCAGCCTGCGATGGCAGGGTGACCTATGGGTTAGGGACCCAGGAGCCCAGTTGCTCTGCTCCATGCCTGGACCATCACGACAGCTCGGTTCCTGGCTTTGTCCCTCTGGGATCTTACAGCAATGACCTAACGTGGCCCGGCATGTGCTTTCACTTCCTGTCCCTCCTCTGCCCATGGCAGGCCTTGGTAATCATGTGTAAGTGTGACCCCAACACTGCGAGAGATGCCCAGCTCCCCGCAGACCTGGCTTCGGTTCTCTGTGAGTCACTGACCTCTCACGAGGATTCACGTCCTCACCTCATGTTTGCTGCATGCGGGCCCCCGGCTATCCCTGCTTCCTAGAATTCCACTCTCTCTGCATCCCACATCCCTGTGGGGTCAGGAACACCCCCACTTTGCAGAGGAGATAACTTCAGGCCAGAGAACTCGAGTCACTTGCTCGGGGACCCCGGAAGTCGCTGTGAGTCCCTTCCCATGGGGGAGGGGCCATACCTGGGCAGCCATAAGCCCATCTGCAGGCCTGGCTGGGAGCCGTGGCTCCTCAGATGGTGCCAGGAGATACCCGGATCCAAGGTCTTCATGCCACCCCCTCCTCTATCCCTCCTCGTCCACATCTGTCACAGTGGACATGCACCATGAGAACAAGAAACGGGGCCAGTCCACTTTACAGACTGATGGACAACTCAGCTAAAAGGGGTGATGGCAGTAGTAGTGACATCACCCAGGAGCCAGGGGTTATGTCACACAGACAAGAAAATAAGGCCCTGTGACAAAGCAGGCTTAGCAGCTACCACCAAGAGGCAGGATGGATTCTTTTTAAATGTGGTTTTAGCTGGGCGTGGTGATGCACACCTGTAATCCCAGCACTTGAGAGACTGAGGCAGAGAGATCATGAGTTTCAGGCCAGCCTGGGCTACATAGGAAAACTCTGTCTCAAAAAATAAAACAAAGAATGTGGTTTTCTTTCTTTCTTTTTTCGGGTACTGGGGTTTGAACTCAGTTCACCAGCCCTTTTTTGTGAAGTATTTTTTTGAGATGGGGTCTTGTGAACTATTTGCCCAGGCTGGCTTTGAACAGCGATCCTCCTGATCTCTGCCTCCTGAGTAGCTAGGATTACAGGCATGAGCCAGTGGTGCCCAGCAAAAAAAAAACCGTGGTTTTCTTTTGCACTCCTTGGAAGATCCCCAGGTTGAACTGTCTTCCCAAAATAGACATGTGGGAACCCTCACCTCAGGTACTGGTGGCCATGACCGTGTTTGGTGATGAGGTCATCAGAGTGGAAACTTGGACACAGAGACAGAGGGAAAACACTGGGACATCTCTCTGAGGACAGAGGCTGGGCTCAGCAGCTCCCTCGGCCTCTCAAAGATCCAGCCCTGCCGACACCTTGACCTTGGCTTCTGGTTTCCACAGCAGCCCCGGCTGTGGCACTTGGTCACAACAGCCAGTGACGCTTCCACAAACACTCGTTTCACCTGAGGCCGCTGCTTGTCTGAAGTCACACTCGGGCCTTGGCCTTGAGCCAGCCCCACTAACCTGGTGGCTCAGGGATGCTCAGACTAAACCCAAGTCCAAGACCGAGAGGAGACCCTCCCCCATGCAGGTCCTCGAAGCCAGGCCTCCCAACCCCGTTACTGGAGCTGGGAAACAGCCCAGCCCCAGAGCAAGCTCCTCTCCCTGCGCTGCTAACTCCCAGGCAAAACCACTTCCTCCAGGGAGGCAGCTGGGGAGGGACACGGCCCAGGTGGGGTGAGCTTCAGCCCCATCTCCCCGCAGCTGCCCAGCAGAAGCCCAACCCTGGAGTCCAAGGCCACCTGGATTCCCAGGCCCTGCTGGTCGGTGTCAGTGAGCAGGGGCTGGCCGCCTGCCTCCCGGCTAAGGGGACCCTATGAGACTCTGCACCATGCACTGTGCGGTGCTCAACGCTGAGGGGAGATAAAGGAACTGAATGGTGTTCCTGTGTCACCGCAGGGAGGCCCGGGCCAGCCACTCTGCCCACGGGATGCTGCAAGATGTCCTGGGCCCCCAGAGCCAGGTACATGGCCTAGGTCATGCAGCTCTCAGGGCGACATTCTTCCTCAGGCACAGAGTGCTCGCCCCATTCCACGGGGGGACTAATAATGGATGGCTCCCACCATTGGCCTCCATGGGAGGCTGGCGCCTGTGAACCCACCACACCAGGTAGATGCCCCGAGGTCCTCAGCCATCCTCAATACACTGGGCCCTGGCCCCGACTTCTCTCAGACACGGGTCATCCCAGGTTTTACACACAGGAGCACACAATGACCCCTGTGCACTGTGCTCCCTGCCCACAGCGCAGTCACCAAGGTGCCAGTTTTCCACACTGTGTTCAGAGCTCTGTTCTGGCTCCATGTTTACAGCAGGACTCTGAATCAGACAGAAAAGGCCTTAGTCTGGAGCCCAAGAGAAAGATGGACCCAACCTAGCCCTGGGAGCGCTGAGGGGTTCAGACACTGATCCTAAGAAAGTGGCGGGGGGCAGGGGCTCGCACCTCTCAGGGAGGGCATCTGGGAGGAGGCGGCATTGAAGGCTGGAAGGGGAGAGCAGCAGTAGAAGGTGGAGGTGGATGGCATGTGCCTGAGGATGGGGGCAGAACCCACTCAGACCTATTTCTCCTCCATCTCCAAGGACCAGCAGAGCCCTAGAGGGTAGTGGACAGGGTCAGACCAGCTCCAGGGCAAGGTGCATGCTGGGAGGAGCCTTCAGCCTGGCCAGCGGGGTGGGCAGGGCAAAGAGTGCTGAGGGAGGGAGGGCCACCACCATGGCTGGAGCACTCTCTTGGACACAGAAACAGCAGAATCCTAGGACAGACCCACACACGTGGGGACTGAGCCCTTAGCAGCAAGCTGGCAGGACCCCAGCCATCTACAGGGTGCCCACCTCACGCAGACGACCTGCATGACCTTGGCCCTTTCAGTGTACGGGTCACACAGGGAGCAGCAGGTTCACAGCCTCTACAGCATCTGTAACCTCTCCACGCCCACTGCTCAGCCCACCCGTCAGACCCAACGTGTACAGCAAAGCAAAATCCCTTTCTGCTGTTATTTGAACGCGATTTTCTCCAGGAGCCGGGAAACAAGGAAGGAGGTTTCTGAGGGTCCTCAACCTGCCTGATTCCCTGCAAAGCACATCTCATCTGCTCAGACATGGCTTTCATCGGATAATTTTGTTTTTGAGATTGGGTCTCACTATGCAGCCCAGGCTGGCCCCTTAACTTAGAATTCTCCTGCCTCAGCCTCCCGAATGCTGGGATTGCATGCATGCACCACCACGCCCAGCCTCAGATGTGGGTTTTGTTTGGGGGTTTTCTGGCAGCACTAGGGTTTGAACACAGAGCCTCATACTTTCTAGGCATGCTAAAAAAAGGTGGTCTACCACTCTGTGTTGGGTTTTTTTGAGACAGGGTCTCACGAACTATTTGCCAGGCTGGCTTTGAACCACAGTCATCCTGATCTCTGCCTCCTTGAGTAGCTAGGATTACAGGCATGAGTCACCTGGCTCCGATGTGGTTTTGAACGTCAGACAAGGAAGTAGGATGATATCAGAGAACCTTGGAAAGCTGGGGAACATTCTAGCTCAGTCCTGACCCCAGCCACCACTCTTCCCCTGGGGTTTTCTTCTTCTTCTTTTTTTTTTTCATTAAAAAATCCTCAAAGAAAGAAAAAGAAAAGTCCAAAGCAATGAATGAAATGGTGTGAGCCTAGGGGCAGGTCCAGGTGTGCTAGCTCAGGGCATCTGGGGACATCCTGAGACCCAGGGGCGCTCCAGTGCTGCTCCGCACACGCACCAGACATGAGAGCCACAACCACCTCCGGGAGACGCGTCTGCCAGTGCCAAGGCCCCACGCGGAGGCCCAGCGGCCACACGAGAATCCGGGGCTGCCGTAGCAAAGGACCATAAACTGAGTGCCCCAAACAACAGAAATTTCTTCTCTCACGGTCCCAAGCCCAAAATCAAGGTGCCACATGCCCCCAAGGGTCTCAGGACCCCCTGATCCGTCCTGCATGGCTGCTGGTGGTCACTGCGATGCTGGGCTTCCGCTGTCGTCACTCCTATCTCAGTCTTGGTCTCCACACAGTGTGCGCACACTCGCTCTCTCCTCCTGTTTCTTCTGAGGACACTGGTCCTTGGATTTAGGACTCTATTGTAGGGTCCTGAGCTCATGACCTCTGCCCAGACCCTACTGCAGGAATCCCACGTTCTGAGTGTCCACGTGGACAGATCTTTTGGGTACAAAGTTCAACCCATCAGAGGGTTTGAAAGCTCAAGTCCTCCTTGACCTTCAACGTCAGGTCAAACGTCAGTCACTGGACACAGTCCTGACCCCGGCCCCCATGAGCTCGGGCCTCCCGTTTTGCAGGATTCTTTGACTGACAGTCCCTCGGCCAGACCCGAGGTTCTGGAGGCAGGCGCCGGGTCTGGTCCCTCCCTGTGCTCCCACACGTCCAGCAAGGGCCAGCACACATTGGAGGTCAGCGTTCGGCCCCTCAAATGAGCAAGCGAGTGAGTGGGCACCTTTGCACAAGCCCTCCAGCTCTGCCCACTTACTCCGCATCACGGCTGCTGCCTGGACGTCCTTGGACGGTGCTACCCTGTGGCACAGCCATGATGGGGACTGACTGCCAGCGTTCAGCCTCCCCGAGCACCTGCTGCTCTCCTGGGCAGGGGTGTGATCTCTAAGGCCAGGTGCCCTCCGTGGTGATCGGGACAGGGATGGGGTCTTTGTAGAACCCCCAAAAGAGTCCAGACGCAGGACAGGATCACAGCCCAGATGTCCCTGCTGTTGCTGGGTGCTCTGTGGGTTTAGGTTTGGGCTGCTTCATTGAGAGTCAGCTTACATCCCATGCATTCTCCCAATGAACCACCCCAGTCCAAAGGTGTTTGGCGCGTTTACGGAGCTGTGCAACCCGCCTCTTCGTGGGAAGAGAAACCTCCTACCTTGAGCAGTCACCACGCCTGGCCCAGCTCTTGGCAACCCACCCTGCTTCCTTTCATTGTGACTGTTTCATCTGATTTAGGGATTTCTTTCTGAAGAAATTAAGGAGCCAGTGCACAGGGGAGAGGCACAAGTGGCCGTGACTGAATGGGATGGGGCTGGCGAGTGAGGCAGGACAGGATAGGAAAGGGTGAGCAGAGTCAGGAACGGCGTGGTGGCCTCCAGTGGTGAAACTGGAGCCCATTCCAGCAGCTGCACCCCACCCGCTCTCCCACAGCACCGGGGGCCACCTTCAACCTTTCATCATGGAGCTCCTTTTGGAGTGAAAAAGCAATAAAATGCTAGAAAAACCACAACCCTGGAATGGAACACAGCCGGGGTAGGGTAGGGGAGCAGGTACAGGCTCCATCATTCCCCATCCCCGGGGAGCAGTGTCCACTGGGCTTGTCTGTCTACTCATCGGGCACAGACAAGTGTTGGACACCTGCGGGGCCTGGGAGCCCAGGGCAGGTCCCACCGAGCCTGAGGAGAAGGTCTGACAAGGGAGGGGTGATCTAGAACAAAGTGCTGTGCAGGCCATGGGGCGGGGGATCCCTGAGGATGCAAGGATGCAGTGTGGGGAGGCCTGAGAGGGAGGAGGTGGCCAGGAGGAGTCCAGGACAAGAGGGCAGCAATGCAAAAGACCCAGGGTGGGGACACTGTGTCAGGGACCTGGGGAAGGACAGAGCATCTGTGTGTGGTGAGGGGGATCACAGGACATGGGCCTAACATCTCCCACTGTCTGGCTATCTTCAGGGACTGCGAATGGATATTTACACAAAAATGGCCAGGTGTGGTGGTGTACACCTATAATTCCAGCTACTCAGGAGGCAGAGACAGGAGGACTGAAAATCCAAGGCCAGTCTGGGCAAAGATAGTGGGACCCCACCTCAAAAACAAAGTAAAAACGCAAGGAGGAGGGAGTGACTCAGGTGGTTAAAGCGTTGTTGAGCTTGAGGAGGCGCCGGGGTCAACCCAACATGCACACACACGTATGTACACACGTGCACACGCACATACACACATACACACGTGCACATGCATATACACACATGCACACATGCATATACACAAACATGCACATACACACACATGTACACACACATATACACACGCACATATACACACATACACACACACACACACACAGACGACCCCACAAAAATAATAACTCTTTGTTTAAAAAATTGAGCAAATTCCCTCTTCACTCCTCCCCCCATCTACTCATCTTGCCACAGGTTAACGACTCAGTGCTTCCGGCCTTTCTCTTTCAACTCCCTCTGTTGACTTTCAGACGCACACCTATTTTCACGCCGGTCAGAGTACGCTCACGTTTTTCTACGGCTTGTTTTTGCTTTGCCCCATCCCAGCCTTCTCCAGGAGCCTCTACTGCCTCCAATGTCTGTGTGGCACAGGCTGAGTATCCCTAATCCCAAGAAATCTGAATTCACAGCCGGGCACCAGAGGCTCACGCCTGTAATCCGAGCTACTCAGGAGGCAGAGATCAGGAGGATCATGGTTCGAAGCCCGTGCACCCACAAATGGAAAATTCCGCAGCACGGGATCTCACATGTGTCCCGGTCAGGATGCAGACACACGAAAGATACCAAGTTACCATCAGGCCATGTGTGGAAGGCATTCGTGACACGTAAGTGAATTTCCCGCTTAGGCCTGGGTTCCATCCCACAGAAATCTCATTATGGATACAAAAATGTCCAAAATCCAATAAAATTCAAAATCCGAGACACTTCTGGTGCCAACATCTGGACAAGGGACGCTCGGGCTGACCGTCGTGCAGAGAGCTCGGGACACAGGTGCTAACGCTCCACACACTGCTCCACCCCTGGCTTTTTTTGGTTTTCCCCTAAACCTAACATTGCACCTGGGAGATTGTTCTACAGACAGCAGCGAACGCGGAACTTTCTTGTTCCTTTTTATGACTGTGCCAATGTTCAAAGTCTTGCTCAAGCTGACGGAGCGCAGCCCATCTGCCATTTTCTGCGGTGAAGCCATGGCATCACCTGTAGGTTTGACTTTTCCCACAAAAATCTACTTCAGGATAAACTTCCTTCCAGAAGCCTGATCACTGAGCACAAGGCGCAACTGAGAGGTCCACAAGGCACACTTTGTGGAGGTGACGATGGCCTCTCCGGGAGACGGTGAAACACCTTCTCCAGTTCCCTGGTCGTGCCGTTTTCTTTTTCCTCTCCCCCAGGCTGACAGTGGAGTAGGATCACTGCAGTCTTATCAGGAATGAGGCTGGCCTCCTGGAAGGCTGGCCTCCTGGATGATTTGCAACAGTGTTGTACATGGAATGAAACCAGACTGAACATTTGATCCACCTGGAGTTTATTTCCTTTTCTCCAGATGGAGTCCCCAGCTGGCCTGATATAGTCAGTGAACAACACCCCCAATCTGTAGTGCCACCCTCTTCAGGTAAAGGTCACGTCCTCAAGGGCCTCTCCTGCCCTACACTCAGCTTCCTCCTGTGTTGCCTCTCACCACCCACGCTGACCCAGCCCTCGCCGGTGCCATCACTACAAAATAAAGAATAACCAGGGCAGACTTCAGGGAGGAGGTGGCCACACGGTGCCACAAGAGGGGATAAGAAATTATAATAGGAACAGGAGCTGTGGTCTATCCAATTCCCGCAGTCTGACAGGCTCTGCTCAGAATGTCATCCTGCACCGTCACCCCCGTGTCACAGGTGGGAAAACGGAGGCCTCGGGAGAGGAAGCCCTGGCCCGAGGACTGACCACCTCCAGTAGAGAGCGAGCCCTTGTAACAGGGTCATAGAGTCCAGCCAGCCCTGGAGCCAGCCCATCTCTGGGGGTGAGCCCGCGGGGCTCCTGGCACATGAGCCACGCAAACGCAGGTTGACGCTCAAACATCCTTTTACCCTTCTCCCCGCGCCTCCCCTCCCCTTCAGGCCATGTGTCTATGTTTAGCCGCGCGCCTCCTCTTCTCCCTCACCCCACAGCCCAGAAATAGCAGTGGTGAGCAGCCTAGAGGCCCACTGAACAGGCGCTACGTCTCCACCCTCCAGGCTGTGCCAGGCTTACCTCTGCCTGTGTCTGCGCCTAGTGGGGTCGGTCCGGCCAGATGGGCAGGGCTGGTCCCGGACACAGGATGAGCGGGTCAGTGTGATCTCAGGCACGAAGGCCAAAGCCTCCCATCCTAGGTGAAATAGTCACGAATCTTAAACCCGTGTTAGAAACTCTCGTGTGGCTGGGCACCAGTGGCTCACACCTGTAATCCTAGCTACTCAGGAGGCAGCAGTCAGGAGGATTGAGATTCAAAGCCAGCCTAGGAAAACAGTTTGTGAGACCCTATTTTGAAAAGGGCTGGTGGAGTGGCTCAAGGTGTGGGCTCTGAGTTCAAATCCCAGTACCAAAAAAAGAAGAAGAAAAAAAGAAGCTCTTGTATGAACAACCTCTTGGTTTGCCCTTTAATGTCCTGCCTAAAATCTGATCTTTGAAGTAACTCCATTATATTTAGTTTAAAAAGGAAACAAGTCACTCATGGTGTCTGGAGCAAACACAGGACCACCCAGGATGTGTTTACAGCTGGGAACTTCTGGCTTCAGATGACGTGGTGACACCAAAGGGTGGGAGAAGGGGATCGTGTATGATGATCGCTGTCCCCTGGGCCTATGCCCCAGTCCACAATGTCTGGGCAATAGGCCAGCATCTCCACACTAGCACGGGCTTGCAAGGGGCTGGTGAGAGGCCCTGTGAGTCCCCTACTCACCTGTTACGGCACTGCCAGTGCCAGGTGGGGTCAGAAAGCCACCTGGAATATGGGCTTCTTTCACCAGCATGATCCAGGCACCTATCAGGGAGGATGGAAAGGGAGGCCAGCTGGGGCCTGGGGCTCCAGGGTGTAGGAAGCGGGTGGCTGGGTGGCTGAGAGCCTGTCTGGGCTTGTGTGAGAGGCCTTGTGTGAACCCAGCTCCAGGATCTCAAACATGCTTCCTTCTGGGTTTCCTTACACAAGGAAACAGTTGGGAACTTCAAGGTGGCCACCCCAAGCTTTGACCCTGGGTCAGGGTTTGCACTGGACATGGGTCCCAGGTGATCATACTACCTGCAGGCCCAGGACACAAGCCCTTGCAGTCACCCCCCGGGCCTCACTGGTGATGGGCTACACTGTCTCCCAACATTCCTGGACCCCTGACCACTGTCACCTCTTAAAGTCCTTCTGATGGCCCTCCTTTGTATCTATGAGCATTTGTGCTCCCGCAAGCACATCGTGTGTGAGAGCAGGATGCACCCGACACACCCAGAGCAGGCCTGGCCCAGAGTGGCCTCACACAGGCGGTTGCTGAATTCATGAATTAATACATGCAGGTCTCCTTCCAGCTGGCCCCATGAGGAAAGGACTGGGGGTGGGGTGGATTCAGTGTCCCAACAGCAGTGTCCTGCACCCAGCGGGCACTCCTGGGACCTAGGTCTGGTGAGCATTGAACAGATGACAGAAGGAGCCACGCAAAGGCTTGGGAGGAGGAAGAGGAGCACAGGAGGCTGAGCAGGGACAGGGCAGTAGGTGAAGGCATAGCTGGTCCACCCCGCCCCACCCCCAGGGTTCACCCCTCGGTACCTGGCACCATACTGCTGACAGAACAGATGAAACTAAGGCCAGGCTGGACCTTGGACAGCAGCAGCAATGCCAGTTGGGGCCTGCACTCTGTTACACAAGCCTGGAGGACAAACCTCCACCCACTGACCCCCTGTGGGTGTCACACATCAGTTTGCCTCTCCCAGGATCTTAGTCACTTGAGGTTGTTTGTGGGAAGAATCATGGTTCTGGCATATTCCAGCCATACTGGTGGCCCTGGTGGATTCCCCATGGGCCACTGTCCCTGCTGCTGGGCTCTCAGGCATGCAAAAGTCCTCCACACCTGCCAGTGCAGACCCTGCCTCACCTTCTCTGCTCTTGGGGTCTAGGACACAGCTGCTGAGGGCTCCATGGAAACCTCCCCTTCTGCAGCTCCATCCCTCAAAGGTGGGACAAAGCAACAGCCTCAGGACACAGGCGCTTGACTGGCCCATGCCACAGGGGCTGGTGGTCAGCAGACACACTCGTGGCTACCCCCAATGGCTCCCAACAGCCTGGCCTACCATAGGCAACTTCTCTATGACCTGGTTCCCCTCAACACAGAACACAGCATCCTGACAACCTGCCTACCTCAGGCTGCCACAGGGCTAGGCACGGGAGCCATGCCACACACATCCATGGTGGCTGATCTTATCATTGTCCGTACTCCTCTGCCTGTATCTCGTCTCCTACCCTGAACTCCCACTTGTCAGCCACTGGGTTCTGACCACCCTGCAGCCTGGCTACTCCCCCTGTGTGGGGGCAGCAGGGATGGAGCTTTCACTGCAGACCTCTGACTCCCAAACCCCCACCTCCCCCAGCATCTGTCTGTACTCTGTAGGTCAGCACTGGCCAGAGGTGACAGATAAATGGCCAGGAAGGGACAGGTCACAGATGTAACTCCCAGAACCCTGATCTTCTCTAACTATGATAAACCACAGGTCCTAGCACACATTCTAGACTAAAAGTGAGAAAGGCCCTTGCTTACCTGGCCCCTCCCTAGCCAGGACGGGAAGAGACCAGAACCCCATCCCGATCTGGCCTTCAGCTCTCCCTGCCACCCCATCCAGCAAGAGGCACCCTGAATTCCACGCCCTGCCAACACAGAGCTTCCTGCAGGAGCGGAGGGGACCCCAGGGGCTTGAGACCAAGCAGACACACTACCTGATGCTCCTGCTCAGAGAACGCCCTGCTGCCAGAGTCCAGGGTCCAATTTGGCACGAGACAGACAGAGACAGGCGGCAGCACAGCGCTCCCTCGCCCATCTGGAGCACCCAGAGGCAGTTTCCTCACTAATTTCCAGTTCTCTGAAGGCAGCACTGCGGCAGGCCCAGCCTCCCGGGGCCACGGGGAGGTTTAATGAGGTGTTTGTAATGTGTCTGTGGATCCCCAGAGACCAGATCTCAGTGCCCGCAGGAGCCAGCCAGGACCTGAGCCCAGCTTGGTGCCTGAGGCTGCGGAGAGGAACAGGGCACATGGCAGTGAGGCCAGGCAGCCTGGGTCTCAATGGACTTTACGAGGCCGTCCTTTCTCATCTCCACAGTGTGCAGGTGGCACCTGGGTCCAGGTGTTTGGTAATGCTCTGAGCAGTGGGGCACAGAGCCAGGCATGAGAGGTTCACATGGAAACCCTGATGTCAATTAAACTAAACAGCGTCCTGATTCTACTGCAGCAGGAGAAGGCGATGGAAGCTCCCACCGAGCGCCGCTGTGTGCCCAAAGTCACCTCACTCAGTTCCCACCGGACACTGGACAGGGGTGGCTCCCTGCAAAGATATGCCTGCCTTCATCCCTGGGACCCGTGATGGGACACATTTTTGTGGATGTGAGTAAGGTTAAGGATCTTAAGACAGTCTGGATTATTCAGGTGAGTCCCACTGTCACTACCTGTGCCCTGTAAAGGGTGGATTTGAGACAGAGAAGCCACGCGAAGGCAGAGGCAGAGACTGCAGCTTATTTGGTCACAAACAACAGATGCCGGGGCCCCAGGTGCTGGGAGAGGCGAAGGGGCCTCCCTGGAGCCCTCGGAGGGAGCCGGCCCTATACAGACCTGAGTTTCCAATGTGTGGTCCCAGACCTCAAGGGAGCAACCTGTGTCTGTGCTTCAATGCCTTCAATTTGTGGCCCTTTGCCAAGCACCCCCAGGAAACAGTTACAGCTACTGAGGAGGCACAAGGGCCCACAGTGGCCTGCTGGGCCTCACCCCCCAGCCCTACCAGGTTCGTGAAGAGTGACCGGGGCGGGGGATGCAGCCCCTCTTCCCATCTGTTCAAAGCAGGCAATGATACTGCTCTCCTTGAAGAGAAAGCTCAGTTAGGGGCTCCCATGGGGCACACTCACGTTAAAAATTACCCACATCTACCTGAAATTCAAATTACCTGGGTGTTGCATATTCACAGCTGCTAACTCTGTCCCTGTGGATTAAATAGGCTTTGGCACCTGGTAGGAGTGTGCCAGCTGTGAGGAGCTGAGGGGTGTCAAAGGGCCTGGGCGGGGTCAGGTGACCTCTGACTTCAAAGCAGAGGACAGGACCAGTAGGGGACAGAACATTCTGGGAAGCAGGCCAGGGCTTCATCAGTCCAGCCCACCAGCGCACAGGGAGGGGTGTGGATTTGGAGCGCGCCAGGAGCAAGGCTGGGTCCAGGGAGGACGTGACTGGGAGTGCGGCTCAGGCAGCAGGAGGCGATGGGTTTAGACACCACATGACACCAGGTGCCACCACACCATCCCACCCTGCTAGGCTTAGAGCTATGGCCTCTCCAGGCCTCAGTCCCAGCATCTGCAATGTGGGTTCACCCCACGATACTGGGGGCCTAGGGAGGAACAAAGGAGGCCACTTGGAATCGGGTGACCCTACAGTTGCTGTTGGACACAACACGCTTAGCAAGGGGCGAGCCCTGTCAGTGGGCAGGAAAAGAGCATGCTGGGGGTCTCCACGGGAATCTTGGGGCTCAGCCCCACTGACACTCCGTGTGTGGGGAGTGGCCACAGCTCCCTTGGCCCTTTGCTGATCACCCACAGCCCCTGAAAGACGCACAGGCCTCAGTGGGTCAGAACAGGGTCCTGGCCGGGCACCCAAGCACCACCATGGGGAGGAAGGTTCTAGTCTGACCATTGCAGAGGTCAGGCTGTGACCTCTGCCCCCAGAGAGGACAGCTTTCAGGGCATTCTTCCCCCAGTCAACTGGACAGGTGGGGCCAGGGAGGGGAGTGGGCAGCTAGCACCAGGTTTCTCCATGCAAAATGCAACAAGTGCCAACTGTCTGCTGGGAGTGAGACAGAGGTGAGGGAGGCAGTTCCTGCAGACACATCTGGGGGAGAGGGTCACAATGGGCATGCAGCAGTGACCTGGGCCACGTGACACTTGCACAGGCACCGGGCATGAGTCCAGCCCTACCACCACCAATAAGTCACGTTCTCCCCAGGACTTCAGCCTCCCCACGTGACACATCAGTACTGTGAGGACAGAAAGACAAGTGAGCAGTGAGAGCACAAGGGTGACTGGAATCCTCTTTCCCCACTGACCAACTGGAAACAGACACTTGCCCGGTGACAACGTCCACTAGGTAGATCCATGAGACACAGTCCTGCCAGCAGCTGGGACGTTCTCGGGACCACTGACTTGTCCAAGCCAGGGATGGTCCCCAACGTCAGCCTTCAGAAAAGGACCTGTTCACTCAACTTCACTGGTGTGGACGAAGCTACATACCTGGGGATGAACAGAAGTGAAGCAAACACAGCCCTTACCTCAAACAACAGGGAGATGAGCTATGTGTGAGCCCCGTGTGTGTTTCACCTCATCTTTTCATTGTGCGGCAGGACAGTGAGGTCACCCACGGGGACACAAGACAGTGCAAACACCTGCCTGAGGCAGTGGTCACAGACCCTCCAGGGCTAGCAGCAGGGAGGAGGGTGCTAGAGGACACAGACAGGGCCACTCTGCCAGAGCCCAGGGGTCCAGCAAGACTCTGAGAGCTGTGCAGGAAAACACAGGGTCCACACCAAGCCTAGGACAGCACCTGGCTGGGTGCCTGCCAGCCGCTCACTGTCACTGTCACACTGGACTTTAACTGAGCCTGGGCCGTGAGAGCAGCACCAGAAAGGCTTGCCAGGTAGAGGGTTTGGCACAGGCAAAGGCGTGGTGGTTTGCTTGTTTTGTTCTTTTCTAGAAAGTTTAACTCCTTCAATGCTGCCTTACCCTTTGGAGGTAGGTACATATTAAGTCTAAGAGCCGGAGAGTCCAGTAGAAAGTCGTAAAAATGTCACAGAAGAAAGACTTACTGCTGATGAGGCCCACGGGGATGGGTAGGGCCTAGCCGTCCGTCCAGGGAGCCCGGAGCCTAGCTGCACCCACCTCCCACCAGGCAGGCCTAGCAACGACATGGACGCAGGCTGGCCTCCCCGGGCAAAAGGGCACCTGGGGTCATGAGGTAACAAGGGCCCTCACCTCCCTGTCTCCAGCACCTGTCCCCTGACCCCCACTGCATTCCCCCGATACCTCAGGGCCTGGTGCATGGAACACAGGGATGGCCACCACGCAGGGTTTGAATCCCTGACCTAGGGATTATTTTTAACCCCTAAACACCTCAGTATGTGTTTCTCTACCACGGCCACTCTTGTCCACGACACAGGACAGTGGGTTCTGCTGAAACGGGATATCTGTGCCCAGAGATTACCACGTGGGCAAAACCATACGATCAAGGCCACCAGGCTGGGCGGCTGCCAGGGTGGCTCACGTGCAGAGCGCCTGCCTCGCTAGTGCAAGGCCTTGAGTTCGAAACCTACTACTACCAAAAAAATAAAAAAAGACCACAGGGCTAGTGGGAAAATAAATATGGGTGGAGGCACTCCTCAAATACCTCACTGAAGACACCCAGAAAAGGTGGGAACCTGACAAAAACACAGCATGGTTTCGGCTACCAAGAAATCCAAATATGAAATACCAGAAATACCTCACCAGAGCTGGAAAATAACATGGTGAGCTGTCACAAAGGGGCAGGAGAGGTCGGCGGAGATAGGGGCCCATCCTGATCCTGCAAGGATGGGGAGCCAGGGGAACCTTGATATGTGAGCACTGTGGACTCCTGCACGGCTGGAGAGCCGTGCGCATCATCGACTGTTTCTGGTGGATGAAGTCATGCAAAAGAAAGCAAGAAACTGCATCATGCTAAACTGCTCCTTAATCTCGGAACAAAGTCTCATCTTCAAAACAAGTGTCGTACGAAATCCCATCACACATCTACCACTATTAAGAAAAGAGCCTTGAAGCCCAGCTCCTGGAGCTCATGCCTGTAATCCTAGCTATTTGGAGGCAGACATCAGGAGAATCACGGTTTAAGGCCAGCCTGGGCAAAGAGCTCATGAGAACTCCGTCACCAAAATCACCAGAGCAAAATGGACTGGAGGGAGGTGTGGCTCAAACAATAGAGCCACAAACAAAACCCTAGTCCCACCAAAACAAAACCAAAACTTCAATAGTCACCGCACCTAAGCTGTGGATCAAGTCTTGCCTGACCTGCCAGCGCCGGCATTTTTATGGTCAAAGACATCACTGGTACCCAACATTTGTGACAGCTGAGGTCAGGGAACTCAGGGCCACCAGGTTGGCAGCGTCAGGACCATGGCCTGCTGGTCTGTGGGAGGAGACTGTGTGCTTTCTCCAGCAGTGGGATCCCCGGAAGGCTTTAAGCAGCAGGGGGCTGCTGCAGGTCACAGGCCGCCCCAGGGAGAAGGGATCTCACCAGGAGACGGGTGTTGTACCCCTGTGGTGGGAGGCAATGAGGACCAGAGTCACATTTCAACGTAAAGGTTGAAGGAAAGCAGCCAGAGGCTGGCAGGGTGGCTCAAGTGGTAGAGCACTTGTCTAGCAAGTGTGAGGCCCTGAGTTCAAATCCCAGTATCCAGTCCCAGGAGACAGGGGTGCCCCTTCTCCCAAATCAGTGTGGCCAGTGGGCCCTGGAGCCCTGATCCAGGAAAGCCTGGAGGGGGAGGGGGTCAGCAGGAAAGAAGGGCAAAGCCTCATGGTCCCTGGTTCTCTCACTTCATCCACCCCAAAGACCCATGATCCCAAATAATCACCCTGGGAAATGAACCAGGACCCCACATCCAACGCTACTGCAAACAACCATCAAATAAACCCAGGCCCACAGGCCTGGCCTCCATCTCACTATGTAGGTCAGCCTGGCCTCAAACTCATGACCCTCCTGCCTTAGTTTCCTGAGTGCTGGGATTACAGGTGTGCACCACTACATCCAGCTAGCAGGAAACCAACTGAAGTATCAAATAATTTAAAAATTAGTCATGAGCCGAGGGAAGCCAGGCAATGGGGAAACCAGCTGTCCTTGGGTTTGGAGCCACAGGGATGCAGAATCTGCTGCTGACCAAAAGCACTGGGTCAACAGTCTGTCATGGCCTCAGATGGGGAAAGCACTGCACAGTCAGGGCCCCAACATCCAAGCCTTGTCTACAGCTCACCCACATGGCCAGGAAGGCCCACCCCGAGTCTCGACCCAGGCACACAGGGCCTAGGACTTCCCTGTGCCATGGGCAAGCAGGGAGCCCACGGAGGCCTCCTTAGAATGGTGTGAGTAGGCAAAATAAAGTGCCCAGGTTGCAAAGGAAGCCAGTTATTCTGAAGGGTGTGTTTCCTGGCTTGTTTTTGTTTTGCTTCCTTTTTGGCTTTTTTTTTTTTTTTTTTGGTACTACTGTGGTTTGAACTCAGGGCCTCACTCTTGCTAGGCAGGCACTCCACCACTTAAGCCCCTCCGCCAGTCCTCCTCTTCAGCTTTTTGAGACAGTCTTGCTATGTAGCCTATGCTGGCTTTGAACTCATGATCCTCCCGACTCTGCTTTCTGAGTGCTGGGATTACAGCTGTGCCCACCACAACCAGCCAGTTAGAAACCAATTGTTTGAAGTATTCAATTACTTAAAAATCACTAGTGAGATGGCCACACACATGCATCTTGAGTTGCAGATCAAGGAACAGGAAGTACTGGTCAGCACTGGTGGAGGAGAAGAAGCAAGATGGGGGAAATGGAGGCTTCTGCTGGGGGTACGGCAGGATAGCCCTAACCGGCTGCTAACTTTATCCAAGTCTCTAATCCAGTCCCCACCCAGGCCTGCCCCAGGTGAGGCCAGCCAGCTCTCTCCAAGGCACTGACCCTGGCCTTCAGGAGCAAGGGGTCATCTTGCTTTTGGACCCAGCTCTTAGCACTGTCAGCCGGCTGTTGTTTAATGGGGGCAGACTTTCAGATCTGCACGACGTGAGGAGTTCTGAAGCTGGCAATGGCTACAAAGCCATGTGGTTAATGTCACTGAGCTCTACATTTTTATTTTTTTAATTTTTTGATATATAGTTTTAAATGACTGAGATGACCACTTTATGCTGTATGGACTTCATCACGATTTTTTGTTGGCGGTACTAGGGATTGAACTCAGGGACTTGTGCTTGTGAGGCAGGTGCTCTACCACTTGAGCCACGTCACCAGTCCTTTTGCTTTCACCCTCAAACTGCATTTTTCCCAATCTCCACCTCCCGAGTAGCTGGATTACAGGTGTGTGCCACCACATCCAGCCCCTAATTTTAAAAAATTGAAATAAATGTATAGACACCTTGAGAGAGAAGTAAGCAGTGCACTCTGTAGACGTCAACCCATGGGGGTGTGTTGCCCTGGGAAACCTTGGATACAGTGAAGGACAGACAATCCACAGCTTCTCTTGGAAGCACCCCTTTATGTGCCTGTGACAGACATTACTGATCAATCAAGGCCCATGCCCGGCAGCCAGATCTGACCTCAGAATCCTTCTCGACCCGAAGATCTGGGCAGCCACCGTCAATCAATCAGAGATGGCAGGGAGCTGGTCACCCCCAGCACTGGTCTAAACGGGCAGCAGGCAGGCTGCAGACACCAGGGCGGGGTGTCTAGGCCTGTCGTGCCTGCGCCAGCTGGGCACAGCTAAGTGGTCACAGTGACTGTGGCACCCTGCCGGTAATCGCTCCCTTGCTCAGTCACTTTGTGTAATTACTCCTTGAGGCACCAGACTGTCAGGCCACCCTGCTGTGTCAATCACTAACAGGGACCTGGGCTCAGGAAGGGGAGGACCTAGGGTTGTGACGGGGCCGGGGCCATGGCAGCCCAGATTCCCCCAGACCCTGTAGCTGGAAGAGCAGCTGTTTCCCCTCTCTAGCACAGGGGTGTCCCTCCATCCACGCAGCCATCAGTGATGGTGAGCTAGGCAGCAAATAGGTCCTAACTCACTGTGACTATCCCTGGGTGACATGTCAGAAGGCCACAGGTTGAGAAAGAAAGAGATGTAGCGAGAATGGGGGGATAGGGAGCAAGGGAGAAAGACAAGAAAGGAGGGACAGAGAGAGGGAGGGAGCAGGAGAGACAGGGATGGAAAGAGTCCCCAGTGAGCTGGGTTCCAGCCTGGTTTGCTGTCTCTTATCTCTGAAGGGTCAGGAGTCACTCGACTCTAGCTCCCACTGAGCATCCGCCCTGCGCCAGGTTTGGTGTCCAGCACGGCAGTTCCAGGTGACACAGAGGCTGTGTCCCTGCACTCAGTCTGCAGATGGGGCACCTTGCCAAGACCAACTGGGCAGGGCAGGCAGCTGCAGCCCCAGCCCTGGCACTCAGAGAAGGCTGAAGCGAGGGGACACTGAGGACCTGAAGAATGGCCATCACTGGCCAGCGTGGCACAGATGGCTGTCCATCCCCCAGTAGCCACTGGTCCCTTCCCTCCCACAGTGCTAAAGCCACCAACAGTCAGGTGACCCTTGCTGCACAGATTAAGGTGTCTCCCAGCCTCCCTCGTGGGGAGCGTCCTGTAGCCTCCTTGTGGGCTGTGCCCTGTCCTCCTTCCTCTCCTTCCTCTTCCCTGCAGCTGTGGATGTGAGCTAGGTCACACCCCAGAGACGGGGCTGCTCCAGACAGGGGGCCTGAGCACCAGTGACCCCACAGAATGGCCTAAAAGTCACTGTGGAGGCGTCCTTGGGAGAAGCCAGCCACCCTTGTTTATATCAATTTTCCCTTAATATCACAATTTTTATACAAGATAAAAGTTCCTTCTTCACTGTCTTAAAGTGCACAATTCAGTGCCTCTATCTTCTTCCAGAACGCTTTCATCACCTCGAACGGAAACTCTGAGCCCGTTAGGCAGTCACCCCACCCCTTGTGACCGCTAATCTGTGTTCTGCCCCTGTAAATTCACCTGTCCTTGGGAGTCTGTGTGATGGGTCACGTAGGACTGACCTGTTTGTGACTTTCACTGTGTCTTCAGAGGTCACCTGTCCAAGCTTAAGATTCTGTTGTTTGGGGTCTGGTCAGCCTGGCTTCCTTCCGAACACACACACCAGTGCAGTGGACTGAGTTGCCTCCTCAAACCCGCATGTGAAATGCTAGCCCAATGTGAGGGAGTACATTTGGAGACAGAGCCTTTCAGGAGGTGACTAAGGTTAGGTGAGGCCATTGGGGTAGGGACTGGTAACCTCCTAGGAGGATGAGGGGTCTCTCTGTGCACACAGGAAAGGCCACATGAGGACAAGCAGTGGCACCCTGAGGATAGCCCTCACCAGAACCCAACCAGGCCAGCACCTTGACTCTGGGCTTCCTGCTCTAAGCAGCCCAGGGGTGTTTTGGTAGGGACCTCCAAGCTGCCTCAGACCCCAGGCAGGAGGAAGGGCGAGCACGCCAGGTGTGAGACGAGAGGAAGCCCGGTGTGTGCAGGGCCCCGGGTCCCTACTTTCTTTCTGTCCCGAGTGAGAAACACAGAGTTCCCTGACTGTTCTGTGACCAGCCCTGGTGTCTTCCCCACAGGTTGAACCCAAGCCGGGCCCTGAGCCTGCCCAGGTGCTGGTACCGAAACACAAGCATGACTTGGCTCGTGCCAAATGCCTCCAATGGCCACTCACTGTGGACCTGCCTGGGCAGGACATCTCCGACCTCTCTGCCCAGTGCAAGGACGCTGTGGCTCTCTGCACACACGCTCCCTGGTCAGGCTATGGACTGGCTGCCCGCCTCCACTGCCGCTCTCTGCAGCCCCTCGGGCCCACTCAGCAGTTTGGGGCAGCCCCAATTCTGCACTGCTGTTAGGGCAGCTCCAGCCACAGGTCAAGCTGACAGACAGTTCGAGGGCAGCTCAGTTCCAAGCTATGAACGGCCTGGTGGCACCTATGCCACAGCTGTGACAGGTACACAGAGGTCCACTCAGCTGACCAGCACAAGACCCCAACTGGTTAAGCTTGAGGGCCACAGCCTGCTGACAACCCCCTAAAGGACCCACCACCGAGGCTCTGCAAACCCCAGCCCCACTTAGGACCTCTGTGCAGAAGCCGTGGACCACCTGGGCACACTCAGGCCTGTGGTCACAGCAGTGGTGGGAACCTAAGGGCGGGCAGCTGTCCCTGGAGAGCCTTGGGGTCTCTGTGCAGCAGGCTTCCCACACACAGCACCCACACTGGAGCCCAGGGTGAGGACAGTACACTGACCACTGCAGCCCCCAGGACTGCCTCGGCAGGGACACACCAAGCATCCCCAGGTGGTCTATCACTACACCAGGCCTGACGTACAGCTGGGGAAACTGAGGCTCAGGTGAAGGTTCACTTGAGATCACACAGGCATAGGCTGGCCAGGCCCTACACCCACAACACCTACCGGCTGTGCTTGCCCTTAGAAAGCTTTCCTCTCCTCTCCTCTCCCCTCCCTGTCCTGAACCATGGAGAAGCAAACTGACCTGGCTTCTAGGAGCTACAGTTCCAACAAGCAAATAAAAATGCACCTCGGTGTAAACACCAAGGGAGGGGGAAAAAAGTGCTCTGGAATCACAAAAAAGCAGTAGCCGAGCCCGTCTGGGAGATGAGGATGACTTCAGAGAGGTGTGTCTGAATTGGGTCTCGAGGGATGTATAGGAGCTTGCTGGGATGAGCAGGAACAGCAAGTAGAGAGGCTGGAGGAAGGCACAGGTACTGTCTGGAGGGTGGTGGGCAGGGATGGTGGAATCTGAGGCCAGAACGTATGGAGGGCTAGACGTCTACGTAGCTGGGGAGACCAGACTTTATTCCGGAGGCTTTGAGAGGGAGTAGAGCAGTCAGATCACTGACCCTCCAGCTCCTGCTCGGCCATCCTGTCCACTGCAGCTATCACCATGTGAGAGACGCCATGCCAGGCAGCCAGGCGCACCCACTTCTGTGTGTCCTCCTCTCCGCACAGTGGACACAACAAGCCCTCCGTGCGGGCCGAGCGCCCTCCACACGGCTCTCCCTCTCCCCTCCTTCCAGGAGCTCAGGCCCGAGACAGGTCTTGGGTGGTGCCAGGGCTCCCAGTCTGAAACAGACGAGGACAGGCTGCCAGCTCCAGGGGACTGTGGCTGAAGTCCCGAGCCCACCCCAAGGACCTCACCTGTGCCATGAGGACACGGGAAGGGAGAGGATGTTGTGCTTCCTGCTCTGAGAGTCACCCTGCCTCTGCTGGGCACTGAGCCATCAGCCAAAAGCACACGGGACAGACGTCAGCATCACCCGTGCCACTGATGAAGTGGGGCGCGGGGCTCAGAAACAAGACCGTAATTAGGCCACGGGGCCGAAGTGGATGCTCTGAGCCTGGCAGAGCCACCAGTCACTTTTACCCCACCCCGCCCCCGCCCTGCAAAGTTAGGGTCACGTGACACATGAGATTTACTTCGGCCTCACGTCAAGAACAGCCTGGAAGGCAGAGCTGTGCTGAGGAGGACAAGGTCTGGTTGGTGTTTGCGTCCCACGGAAAGGTTGGGAAAGTCAGTGAACTGGAGAGATGGTGGCACCCAGAAGCCATGCCACATGCTCCCTCCACGGGTGTGTTTAGCACGCAGGAAGGAGGGTCCCCAGATGTTGACAGTGGCTCTCGGGTGGGGGTGGTTTCAGGCTTTGTATGGGTCTTACTCTTCCATTTACTACAAAGTGAAAAACAACAGCCTGGGAGCAGCCAAGGAGGGAGGCTCCTCTGGAGTCCCCAAGTGCAGTCCCACCCACCACATGCCCCCCACCACCACCACCAACCACTGCCCACAGCCCAGCACCCTGTGGGCTCCGCTCCATGGGGTGACCTCGTGCTGCAGCTCCTTTGCCCTCCAGCCCAGGTGCCCGTGTATCTGTGAAGTTCAGTGAAGGGGGAGCTGAGGACACCACGGGAAGTGTCACTGCCCTGGCTCACACCCAGCTCACAGCCTCCACAAGCCAGGTGTGGCACGTCCAGCTGTCCAGGAGTCAGAGGATGAGCTGGCCAGCAGCTGGCAGGGGGTGGAGAGAGAGAGTGAGAGAGAGACAGAGCGACAGAGATGACAGAGAGAGAGTGCACACAGGTGCCTGTGGCTGTGTCCCTCCCTGACAGCCCACCAAGGTGACAAACTGACAGCAGCACCAAGAAGGGACAACACTTAGCGGCTGTTTCATCACTTGCAGCTGTGGCAACAAACTGTCACAACATGGGTGACTTCAAACGTCAGGAATGTGCCCTCCACAGGTCCATAGGGCTGGAGGCCCAGAGCAAAGCAGGCAAGTCTCGGCACGAGGACCCCAGGGGAGGCGCCTTCCAGTGGCTTCCAGCCCCTGCTGGTTCATGTCCCTCCCACTGTAGACACATCTCTCCTGTCCCTGCCTCCGAGGCTGCCTGGCCTCCTGTGTGTCCTTTCCTCATCTTACAGGAACTCGAGCCATTGGAGCAGGGCCACCCTGCTTAGTGCGGCCACACCTTAAATCACATCTGACTCTAAATAAGGTCACACTGATGTCCAACTGATGTGAATTCTGGAGGACGCTGCTCGCCCCACTGTGTGCACCCCCGTCGTGGGGACCGTGCTCTAGTCCTCATCACCATTTAGGGAGCGGGAGGGACAGCAGATCTTGGGCCTCCCCAGGCTCCAGCAGTTTCCCAAGGGACGGCACTGAGAAGAACAAGGAGAGAAGGTTCCGAGCCACCCCTGCCTCTGCCCAGGGCTCTGAGATGACCTCCTGAAGACAGGGGCCAGACTCAGGGGCCAGACTCAGCTTCGTCCCCCAAGACAGGACTGCGGCTGAGGCCTTGGGGGTGGCGCACCAACACGTGGGATCAGCACACGAACCCACTCCAAGAAGAGTCACTCCCAAACCCATGGTCCCCACAAGGCTCTGCCTAGGGGCACAGGGACACAGGGAGCCCTGACCGCAGGGACACAGGAACACAGGACCAGGCAGCGTCCTGCTCTCAGCAACTCAGTGTCGTGCTGGGAAGGCTGACTGCACCAAAAACATCCATTTAACACACCATGTGCAGGATGCAAAGTTACGAAAACCCTAAGTTGAATATACTCCTTCGGAGAATGCATAAATGGCCACGCACACAGGAAGAGATGCCTGAGGTCACCGCCGTCAGGGATGCAAGTCAAACCCACAGTGAGACACCACTCCACACACTAGGGTAGATGGAACAAAGGCAACAGACCCCAGCCAGTGCTGGCAAGGAGGACGAGAACTGGGCCCCACACATGGCGGTGGGAACGAAAAATGGTGCAGCTCTGCGTGAATGCTCTCGCAGGTCTTCCAAAGGTGACAGTCACACAGCACCGGGCAATTCCACCCCTGGGTAACCCCATGAGAACTGCAAATGCCTCCATACAAGTAGGTGTGACTGTTCATGACAGCACCATAGACAAAAGTGGAACCAACCCAAAGTCCACCAAGTAACGAATGGCTGAGGGAAGCACGTCTGTCCACACAATGGAATATTACTCAGCTGTAAACAGGAATGAGGCTCTGATTCAGGCTGCCCCGTTGAAAACATGATGCTGAATGAAAGAAAAGAACAAAAGGCCTCCTGGCGCAGGATGCCAGTTCTATGAGGCATCTGTCTGGGAGAGGCAGCGCCACAGAGTCGTGGTTCCGGAGGCTGGTGGCGGGGATAGGGAGTGAGGGGTAAGGGCCTGGGGTCCACTGTGGGGGTGATGGGGATATTTGGAAAATAGGTGGTGGTGGTGTGACGTAAGAGACTGGGCTTTGGGTGGTGGCTCCACTTCAGTATGAAGGCTGGTGGCTTCTACTTTGCTCCGGATGGAGAGGAAAGAAGTTGCTGTCCCTTCCTTCAGGACCTTGGACAGTGTTTTCTAAGTTCCCACGAGGGTCCCCACCCCCAGGTCCCTAGTGAAGCTGTCAATCAGGATGCCCGTCCTATGATGACCCTCCCTCTTGCAACTGAGGTGGGAATATGACTTAGCCTGGCCAATCAGAAGTTCCACCCCTCCCTGTAGGGATTGGCCAGGTGACTCCAGTCGAGCCAATCAGAGCCTTCTCAGAGCATTACCCTATGGTTGCTAAGAGAAAATGAGTGTCTCTCTCCTTCCTGGGTTGCAGCCTGCAGGGATTATGTGAGCATACACACCTGTGGATATCTGCTACCACGTGCAGAGAACCTTCTGGAGAATGAAACCGAACACACAGCTCCCCGGCTGGCGCACACTGTCATAGCAGCCAGGCGACACTCCTTCCTGCAGGATCAGGAGGTCCCCAAAGGGATCCAGTGTGACCTTAGCTGTGAACGTGGTGAAGAAGCCCCCTTGCTTCTGTAACTACCCAGGGGGTACAGGATTAGCCAGCTGCTGCCACATGTCTGCACTGCTGACAGGTGACAAAACAAAAGCCAGCTGGCTTGGTGTGACCCTTTGTCACCACTCATGCACCACATTCTCCCCGCGGGCCTCCTCCTCTGGGATTCCCTAGGGCAGGTTCCATGGCACTGGTGGAAACACAGGGGACAAGCAGAATCCCACGGCCTCTCAGTGCCTGGGCTTGGGCCAGGTCCACCAGCCTCGTCCCACATCAGCAAGCAGGAGGCACAGGTGGCTGCAGAGGGGGAGAGGAACAAGACACCAAAATGCTACCAGGACCAGGTGGGTTCCAGGCTGGACTGAGACGTTCAACCACCCAAGAGTGGGGACGTGAGACGAGACACAAGTGAGCTTTGTTTCACTCAGGTGGGGAAACTGAGACTCCGTGACTGTCACCGAGTCAAGAGCTGGAGAGCCCCCTCTCCAGCCTGCTCCAGCACGTCTGTCACGGGGACTGACGACATCTGTGTCATGGCATCTCCGAGCAAGACAGGTCTGAACCGTATCCAGCCAGCAGGTGCACCCAGGTGCAGTGCTTCTGGGTGTCGTGTGACTGGGTTTAATTCAGACTCCCAGCATAAAGTCAGGCAACCAAGACAGGCAGAGCTGCAGCAGCTCACGGTGTCCCTGATGGGAAGTCGAGGCACGGAAGAAGCCAAGCAGAGTTTTTGTCCCTGTGCAATGGGGCCAGGGGTCCGCTGAGGTTACCTTGACCTTCACAACATCCATGCTGACGGTGAGGATGGTGAGGACAGTGACGAGGGCATGGCCCCGGGCCAGGTGCTCTGAAGCCTCCCTCGTTTCCTCGTTATGTGACCCCAAAGGACTCAGGCTGTATCAGCCCACTGCACAGGATAGAAAACAGGTGCCATGGGGAGCTGAGGTCCCTGGCCAGGTCACAGAGCCAACAGACAGCAGAACTGACTGCCACCAGGGCCGATCCTCCAAAGACAGGTGAAAAGGGACCCCAGAGTCCAGGGAAGGGTTGGGGTTAGAGGAAAAATATCACTGGTGCCACCAATCCTGGGGTGGATCACCAGAGTCCTGTGGCGTCTCATTCCTGGGGCCTTTTGAATGGACTCTGGGACCTGCAGACCCCGGACCTGCTCTGGGCACCAGGACTCCCAGCTCCAGGGCTCCACTAGACAGGGCTGGCTTGGGGCTGATTCCTGTCTCCCACGGTGTCTTTTCAGTTCCAGGTGTGGGATGACTCAGGTCCCACGCTCCCACCTGACAAGCAAGCGTTTCGGTGGGGTGAAGGTGGCAGCTGTCATAATCACACCTGACAGCAGCATCTCCCTCCTGACCCTTCACAGCAAGGTGAGGCTTTTGAGGTGAGGACCATGTTCAGGCATGGGTGGGCCCTGGGATGAACAGAGCCCAAATGCTTCTGGGCACAACCAGAGGCAGCCAGGCCCCTGGACACCACAGACTCTTGCCCCCCACCCACCAGGGTCCCCTCAGTTGGGCCCAAACTCGGTCATTTCCCAGGCTCTCTTCTTGGATTTCCTTTTAAGTTGTGAGGTCAAAGCCAGAACACCTGGGTTGCCACCAGCTTTTGGTAGCATATGGCCACACGGGCAGGAAGTCCCAGGCTCCCTGCATGGTCAGCCCAGCCCCTCAGTCCTGGAAGCACTCCACAGCAGGGCAGTCAGTGGAGGGTGGAGGGGGTGCACGCTGTTCTCAGGGGACCCAGAGGTAAACACTGCCCTAAGGCAGAATACCAAGTGTATGGGTGTCCTGCAAGTGCCATGAGGAAACACCACATGGTGGCTTAAAACGATGCATGCTGACTCCCCCAGAGTTCTGAGGTCACAAGTCCAAAATGAGCCCTTGGGATGGAAACTAGTGTGTGGCAGGGCTGGCTCCTCTGCAGGCTCCAGGAGAATCGGTTCCTTAACCTTCCCAGCTGCGGGAGCCCGCCTGTGCTCCTTGGCTCGTAGCCTCATTCTGCATCTTCAAAGCACATCATTCAGGCTCTGCTTGTCTTGTCACGTCTCCTCTCTGACTCCGTCCTGCTTCCCTCTGGTGAAGACCTGGTGATGACACGGGGCCTCCCGGTGATCAGGATAATCTCCTGTCTCAACATCCTTCAATCCAGCTGCAAAGTCTCTTTCACCGTGAGGGAGGAGTAGGGTGTGGATGGTCTACAGATGTCTTTATCCGGTCCACAGCAGGGAGAAGTCCCTCCCAGCACAACAATCAATCAAGCCCCCGTCACCTCCTCGTGGAGCCTCTCCCACCCAGGTGACCCCATGCAGCCTTTTTGCTGGGTGTCACCGCAGCACCTGCCACCTCTCTCTCTCTCTCTCTCTCTCACACACACACACACACACACACACACACACACACACACACCCCGCTGCAGGACAACGAGGGCGCAGAAACACCCATTGCACAGCAGCAGGGGGATCAAGGATGGCCTCTGCAGCCTGGCTCGTGAGACTGACAGATGAGATGGGTTTGAACGTTGGCCGCTGGGGAGGGTTCGCACTGTATGATGCATAGGTTGTGTAGCTGCTGAAGACGGGCACAGACCTGCATGAGCCAATGTGGAAAGGTGTCCTGGACGTCAGGATAAGGCAAGGGACACAGCAAGATGCACAGGACAGTCTTATCCTGTAAATGGAAGCTGTAAGAGAGGGACGTACACACTGAAGCCCCCCTTTATCTCCACAAGTGCATCTGAAGACCCCTGTGGGTACCTGAACCATGGGTAGCACCAAACCTGTATGTTTATGCCTATGGTAGAGTTTAATTTATAAACTAGGCACACTAAGTCATTAACAGCAATAACTACTAGTAACATAGAACAACTACACCATTGCCTAAAATAGGGCCACGTGAACAGGAGCACTGAGTATCAGTGCTAAGCTGTGTGTGTCAGTGCTGGTAACCAAGCTGATGACTGCTGACTAGCGGGCAGGTAGCATACACTGCGTGGACACACTGGACAGGGACGGTTCGTGTCCTGACTGGGACGGAGCAGGGTGTGGTCAGATTTCATCACACTACTCAGAATGGTACCCACACCTGTAATCCAGGCACTTGGGAGGCTGAGGCAAGAGGATGGTGTGTGAGGCCAGCCTGGCGGTGGGTACACAGCAAGACCTGTCTCAAAGAAGAAACACCTACGAATTATTTCTGAAATTTCCTGTAGAATACTTTCAGGATGCAGAGCACAGTTAACCACAGATAAGTGAAAACCACCATACTAATTACTTCTAAGGGATGGCCAGCTCAGGGTGGCACATGGTGACTCTGTGCAGATCTGTCTTACTGTTCAGTACATTTACAAGATACACTATTTTCTATTTATAACAGGGAATATTAAAAACAAACAAACAGAAATACCACCCTCCTATTTCAGATCCTTAAAGGTTTTATTTCCTGTAGCCAAGGTGACCGTCCTCCCCAAGTGGACCCTCCCGGATGCTTACTGCCGCACTTCTCTGCACCACGGCTCCAATGGGGAGAAGCCACACGCACAGGAGACGGGGCCACTGGGGTGCCCCAAGGCCCAGCTCACAGGTACCAGCTTAGGGCCGGCCGGGGCACAGCAGGCACTCAGAAAGCAGTGTCGGGGAGTCCCCTTTCTGGGCAGGCCTCACTTCCTCCTGGCCTTACACCCTTACACCAAGTCCTCCCCATCCCAGGAGGGTCATACATACATCACAGTATGTAAAAGGCACTTTCAGGCGCCTGCAGGGACCACCTGGACCTGCGGGCAGGGTGTCGGAAATGCCCGGTGGGAAGATTCTGAAGGCAGCTATCAATTAGCCACGTCTGCTGTGGGTATGGGGCAGGCAGAGGAGCCGACGATGCCGGGGCACTGCTGTCTCTGATCTATGCGCCTGGCCGAGGCCCTGGGTCAATGGCAAAGCATCACAGGCCAGGGGTCACCACCTGCAGCAAGGGTCCACTGACCCAGCAGCCTCAGCTCATGGGATGTGCTGTTATCCACACAGCCGCCCCAAAGCTCCTCTCCAGAACAGATGGTGGCAGAACTGCCTGAAGCCTCTCCACAACCCTGTGTGCATCCTGCCCACTCCAGGCTGCCCCACAGGAGCAAGAGAGCCTTGGGCGCCTGCCCACACCTCCTTGTCCCTCATCCCAAGAAGAGTGTCACTCCCAGGAGACAGAGTGACCCGACTGTCAGACTGAGGGCTTAGAGCCAGAGTAGAGCTCGGCCAGGAAGAGGACGACGAGGACACAGGCTGGGCTGTTTTCCCACTGCCCCCACCCCACGGCCACGGCCACCATGTCTAGGAGCAAAGCTGGTCGCCTGAGAGGTCTTGTGGTGCCCACCTCAGTCTGTGTGTATCACACACACCATTTCATCTTTGTCATCACAAACACTTGTGACAGCCCAAGCGGTGCCAAGGGTCACACAGACACGATTATGTGGTCCCCATTTTGAGCGACCCCAGGAGAATCTCCTGTCATCAGGCCTCCACAGAGCCAGGCAACCTGTCGAGGACACATAGACAGACAGCGTCTGTGACACTGGGACCCCCAGCTCATCAATGATGGACAACTCCAACAAGATCAGCTTGCTCTCGTTTACTTCACCAGGAGACCCACCCGCTGGATGCAGGTGGAACCACCTCACACCAGTGAAAGTCTGTGAGCCCCAAGGAGCAAACGGTTCACAGTCCCCTTGGCAAGGACTGGTAACATGGCTGCAGCCTGGCCACCAGCTCCTTCACCCTCCTGGGATGGGTTCTCATCCCATCATCCCCCATCATGACAACCATGGCCACTGCCCACTTCTGGTCCCCAGCACCAGAGGACGTGAGAAAGTGGCGCTGAGACAATCATTCATTCACTCACACCTTCATTCCTTTGAAACGCAGATCCACCGGTCCAGGCCCTGAGGCTCAGCAGTGAACAAAACAGACATAAACCCCGGCCAGGTAGAGCTGATCCCAGATTCATCTTCCAGACCAACCAGGCGCTGCTGGGAGGACTGCGACCAACTTTTTATGTCTGCCACAGCAATGGGTGAGGACAAAGGACACATTTGCCCTAATAATAACCCTTCTCCTCTCACCATGTGCCACTGCTTTGCAAGACCGTCTGACGATGTCTACATGAGCAGAGACCAAGCACGAGATTCCCACGGGCTGGAGGAGCGTCTGGTTGCAGACTGGCCTGTCACTTCTGACCACACAACAGACAGAGCCCATCACAGCACCCTCCCCCACGATGCCTGGTACATCTTAAAACCCTCAGCCATGAGCCACGGACCCCAGTCCTGCTGAAGTGTTCAAGGGCCTTGTGGTGGTGGAAGAGGGGGAGGGACAACTGGGCTGCAATTTGCCCCTGTCCCCACCCCAGCCTGCCCCACCAGGCTCCCCTGCTGTTTCTCAGGTTGTGTGAGAGGGTGCAGCAGAGGACTCCACTGTGAAAAACTGAACAGCCAAGAAAGGGTCTCCACATGTGACAGTAGGAGTAGGGCTCAGTCCCGGTCACCTGAGCACAGCTGTTCACAGCAAGGCCGGCAAGGCCACCCCAAGTCACCTGCTCTCCTGAGGCCGCAATCAGGTTAGCAGTCGGGACAGGAAGCAGCTCGACACAGCCTTTGCGAGTGGGAATTCCCAATAGGGTGCGGAAGACTCTGTGGAGGCAGTGGCACCTCTGACACGATGACCCTTCTCTGTAGCAGAGGACCTCGTCTGGAATGACCCACCAGAAACCACTGCCCTCCACCCACCCTCATCCCGGTCACTCTTGGGATGGCTCTGCCAGGAGACTGTGTCTGTCTCCCACCAGCACCCAGGTCTCCTCATCCCCACTGAGACCAACTCTGGGGCATGGGCTCTACATCCTACAGGCCCAGGACAGGATATGTGGAGGGCTCACAGACTTCTGGGGAAGTCCAGATGCCACACCAGCCTCTCAGGGGTGGGCAGACCCAAGCTGGTCCTGGGCACCTCGGTCACCACCCTCCCAGCTGTGGGCCACAGGCCAGGATGGGCCTCCCTGGGTGGGGTGGAAGTAACAGCCCACTCCTCAGAATTCATGCTGCTTGTGCCCCTCCTGATGTCCAGGAAAGTACATGTCCCCTGTGCTGGCACAGCCACTGCTACACAGCAGATGCTCTCTCACCTCACTCGGCTCGACAAGCCCTGCCCAGCAGGCCAAGAAAGAGGAGTGCTTCCTTTCCACATCCTCCCACCTCCACCCCCGGCTCCCTGTCCTCGCTCAGCAGTGACAGTGACCACATCCGCCTGGGGCCAGACACAGTGGCTCACACACAGCCAGAGGCCCTGTCATTCATCTGTCAGCCCATTGAGAAGCCACAGCTCTGGGCCTGCAGCCTGACACTGAGTCTCGTCCTCTAGGTGACCAACCGAGGACACTGCTGCCTCCCCACTGCCAAGGGGCACCAGGAGGATGGGCTACAGCCCAGGGTCTCACCTGGGCACTGCCTTCTGAACGTCTGACTCAGAGCAGGACTGGGAATGACATCAGTAATAGTGACAGTGCCAGTCATACGCCAGATCTTACGTTGTGGGCTCCACCCATCCTCCAGTGGGAAACAGGTCAGGCAGGGCCAGCAACTTGCCCTTGACGCTCAGCAGTGATGGTCCAGCTGGACACTGCATCTTGGAGGCCAGACTCTGAGCAGCAGGTTTCCAGTGGCCAGTGAGGGTCTGGTGCCTCCTCCTCTCAGCCACAATCTCAGTGTCAGACCCTCAATGTGCCACATGAAAGTGATCTGAGACAACTTTGGAGGGTGGTGCGTGTACCTGTGCAGGCTGTGTCATAGGTAGTATGTGACATGGCTGTCACAAAGGCACCAAACCCCCATTCATGCAAATGTGGAGCCAGGGCCATCTCTGCTGCACTTGACACATTACAACTCTGACCTTGTCCGTGTAGAAGACAAGACTGGGATACACAGGTCAGCTTCAGGGGTAGGAGCCAGCGGAAGAGGGCAATCTGTTGGGTTTGTTCCCAGCTGCACACACACCAGCCCCCTTCCCTGCCTGCTCTGTCTGGTCACCCTGTGTCCATTAGGGAAAACACAACAGAAGCCTGACTAGGAGACCAGGCACACACCAAGGCTGGCTGGTGCCCCAAATGGCTGGTGCCTGGCTGGGAACCATGTGCTCGGGCCTGAGGTGACCCAACTTCTCTTCATCCCTCTTGTCCTTCTAGCCCAGGCCTTGAGTTTGTCCTGGGGTGTGCACGCCACTTGTGTGTCAACGCTGCCCAGCCCTGTGCTGTCACATCATGGGGAAGGCAGGCCACAGGACGGAGCTGGACCTGAGGGTTCACAGGCAGCATCTCCCCTCCACACAGATGAGGAAACCAAGGCTCAGAGATAAACGGTGGCCCCAGGAGTTCCCCACATATGCCGACCCCAAGCTCAGCCCAACACCACCCTGATTTCCTTGGTGGGAACCGACTTCTCCCAGCATCCTGTGGGATCTGTCTTGAAAGTGCCCTGGGTCCTGGGTCCCAGTCCCTGACCGTGGTCACCAGGTAATGGCCCTGTACATGAAACTGGTTCCAAGGTAGCTTGCCACAAACCTCACGCCTGTGCCACACAAACCCTTGGCCAGGACCATCTCCAGCCCCAAAACTGCCTCTGGTCCACTTGGGTCACAAAATACAAAAGGAGAGAAGTAAAACAAGGAAATTGACCAAAGTGCAGCGGGCGTCTGGATGGTGCCTCAGACCACAGTCAATGCCATGTTCCTCCTCCTGTTTCTAATTTTCCCGTATGAAGCAAGTTCTGCAGTTATGAAGGCAAAAATAGCTATCGAGCCCAATTTGTTCTTAAAATACCAGGTGAGTACTCACCCACATTGCCCCTATTTACTTCCCTGACTGAACATTTCCAGGGGAGGAGGAGGGCAGCAAGCGAGCAATTTCGGACCTCGGTATTGAGGTAGGACTCCATCCTTTCTTTGGCTTCCTAAAAGCCTCTAAACCTCAGCTGCTTCGAGCAACAGGTGTCCGTCAGTGAGCCACTTTTGGTTTTATTGTAGACCTAAGGGCACGGGAACCAGTCAAGGACTAACCTTTAACCCATGACAAGGTCAGAGAGCCAAGCTTCCTGAGCTGGGACTTCCTGGATGCTCTCCAGCCCGGTCCTGCCTGGGAACACAGCACCATCTAGACAGACATGGCCGCCCTCCCAAGACCCCCCCACAGCAGCCCAAGACCCTCAGGGCAGACCCCGAGGGCCATACCCTGTCCCAGGACAGCAGAGACTGGCGGGAAGCCAAGGCTCTGGCTGTGAACACTAAGACCCTGACAAAGCCACCAAGCAGCTGGGACACAGCAGAGCCAGGCCACTTCCTCCATCCTGGGGCCGGGCACATCCGGTGACCTGGCCGATGGAGATGCCTAGAAGCCCGTGGCACCCATCTCTGGAAACCGTTCTGTCGGGTCTGGTGAAATTCTGAACCCCAAATTCGATGGTCCACAGCACATCGAGTCTCACCGGAGCCCCTTGCCACCATCACAGCTGTCCTGTTCACCTGGGCCATCCTGGGGCTCAGAGGGAGCCATGGCTGCAGGTCAGAGAAGCCCAGATAGCTTCCAGGCTCCTCCCACGCCCCTGCACCCCTGTGGCTGCTGCAACTCCACACTAACCCGGTGGCAAAAATCCTTTCTCCAGCCAGCACCTGCTGCACACATCGGACAGATAGAACAGCCAGTCCTCTACCTCCAAGGCTCTACATTAAACACATCTGGATGCACCAGGATACCACAAAGAGACACTGCCCATCGGAGGGGGGGACAGGTCCCCAAACCTCAGATCAACCATGTCCTTGTGCCACCCACATCCGAAGGCCCCCGAGGAACCCCAAGTTTCTGTGGAACCACAGTTTGAGACGCACTCCCACCAGGCACAGCATGGCCGAGTGGTGCCAGGTGGTGCTCCTACCTGGACGCCGCGATCTCCGCCTTCTGCCTGGCGATGGTGGCGGCCCGCTCGGCGGCCTCCACGGCGCGGTCCACCTTCTCGCGGATCTTGCTGGCGCGCAGGGGGATGAGGTTCTTGCGCTTGCCGCTCACCAGCATGTTCTGCTTGTATTTGCCCTCCTCCTTGGTGCCGTCGGGGAAGGTCATGCAGCCGTAGCCATGCCGCCGGTTGCTGGCCCACTCGCCCTCGTACTTGAGCCCATCCGAGCGCTGGCTCACGCCGAAGCCCGAGCGCTTGTCGTTCTTCCACTCGCCCACGTAGGTCTCGGTGGTGGTGGCATCGATGTCATCCTCGATGACGGCCAGCTCGGCCTCGGCCTCGCCCAGGCTGATGGTGGAGTGGATGTCGCTGGCCGTGGAGCTGACGGTGCTCATGCCGGCCTCGCTACGGAAGGAGCTCTGCTTGCTGCGCTGGCTGGCCAGGCTGCTCTTGGACTCGGACTTGCGCAGTTTCAGGCCGCTCAGCAGCGAGCGCCGGAACAGGCCCTTCTTCTTGCTCTTCAGGATCTCCGAGTCGCTGTGTGCCACCAGCACGAAGCCACCCCGGGACACGGCCGGGCTGCCGGCCACGGCCGGGGAGGCGTCCGGGTGCAGCGCGGTGCCATTGGTGTGCTCACTGCGCAGGGAGTTGATGGAGGTCCTCAGGGGCGAGCGGATGACCGCTGCCATGCCATAGGGGACACTCTGCCGCACGCCGTAGCCATGCCGCATACCGCCGACCCACTGGCCCTGGTACGTCCCTGGGGAGGCAAAGGAGAGAGGGGTGAGCTCCCCGAGGAGGACGCAGGGTCCTGCAGGGTGGGAGTGTCCCCTGTTCTGCCCACACCGCTCCCATCCTGGTGAGACCCAGGCAGGTGTCGGGTGAGGCAGACAGGCCTCCCGACGTTCCCCAAAACACTGCTGCCCTGCTTCCCAGGAACTGATTTCGTTCTTTCTTGGAGACCGGGCAGGGGAAGGGGTGTCACCCGTGCCCTGACGCACTGCGGAGAGGACTGGGGAAACCGCCTCCCCACTACTGCTCATTCAGTGGAAGGTCCTGGCCGGGGAGAGTGGCCCACACTGGGGTCAGAGCCCTGTGTCTGGCCCCCTTAGCGGGCGACAGGCTCCCACCACTGGAAATACCCAAAAAGAGTCTGGAAGCCCACTCAGCAGGGACACTGCAGGAAGGATTCAAGTGTATAGGAAGGGGCTGTGGCCATGACCTCAGAGCATTAAAATCAGCAGCCCTAACCAAACCCAAAGGGAGTCTGGGGTTCAGACAGACATCTGCACACCCTGTGCACTGCAGCACTGTCCACAGAACCCCAAAGTGGAAATCACCCAGGGTCAGCCAATGGACAAATGAGTCAACCAAACATGGCACACTCAAACAGTGGACCATTAGTCAGACATGATAAGGGAGGAAGCACTGGCACAAGAAAACATGGTGTCCAACAGAAGAAGCTGGACACAAAAGGCCAATTGGTAGTGATCCCACCTGTGTGGAGTCCCTAGAGGAGTCATCCATACAGACAGAAAGGAGAAAGGGGGCTGCCAGGACCTGGGGAAGGGGGCTAAGTGGACTACCTGCTTCTCAGGGACAAGGTTCCCATCTGGAGTGACAGGAAGGCCTGGGGACAGACGGTGGCAAGGGTACTACATACTGTGCCACTGAGCAGCACGCTTAAAAACCTGGCAGAATAGCACAGAGCTGTGGTCCCAGCAGTCAAGAGGCTGAGGCGGGAGGATCACCAGAACCTCTGAGTTCAAGGCCAGCCTGGGCAACATGGCAAACCTCATCTCAAAAAACCACCGCCAAACAGTGGTGAAAATGGTAAACTTCATGGGATACACAGCACAGTCAAATGAAAAGGGAGAATAATGGGTCCTGGGCTCATTTCTTGCTTGGCTGATTAGCTGTGTGACTTTGGGCGAGTTTCTGGCCCTCTCTGACTCTCTGACTACCGAGCCACAGGACAGGCACAAAACAACTCCACCCCAGGTCACAGTGAGAATTAGGAGACACATTTTTTTCCCTCGACCTACAGAAGTCGTACTTATTAGAGGAATCCTCACAGCATGGCCCCACAGAGAAGCTGCCACCCAGGGGAGCAGCTCTTCTGACCAGGGCAGCAGAAGCAGCCAACCAGATGCCTGGTGGCTGGAACTTACCCACTCACATACTGTTTGTCCCATACAGTATTGCTATGAAAAATTGGCAGATCCTTGTAGATCAGGTCTCTGTGTGCCCTAAAAAAATCAGAGGATCGGGCAACTCCAGATTGTGCTTTTCAAGTGGCAAAACGGCCCGGAGGCCAGCAGCAGCTGAGTCCTCAGACAGAGTACCACCTAAGTTCGCCTCACTCCCCACCACTCCCTACGCTCCCCCGCCCAGGCCGCCTCCTTCACTCTGCAGGGCAAAATCCAACCAAGCGTTGGGGCACAGAGGCCTGCAACCTATCCTCCAGGGATCTCTGCCATCGGTGCCCACTCCCTGCTGCCTTTGCCCACACACCCCGCGTCAGATGGGTTCTGAGCCCTCCCGGGCTGGCCTGTCTCTGAGCCTGTGTTCACAGGGACGGTCCTCACCCAAACTGCCCGCCCCATCCAGTCCGGTTCCTCCAGATCAACCCAGCTCATTCCCCCTCCCCCATAGCACCTCCAAGTGCCCCGGCCGTGGGCCAGCAGCACTGGGATCAGTGGGCCACACACTGCAGAATGACTCAGGATGGCACCGAGTCCTGGGACGTCCTGGAATGCATCCTCCCTGCTCCCCAGATATGAGCTCCCTGGGGAAAGGGTCAATTACAGTCACTTATCCTCCATGTGACATGTGGGCAAGAGAGGGGACATGGATGTGCATCAAGTGACCAAACAGAGAGCCTCAGACAGAGTCTGTCACCCCAAGAGATGGGTGCCTGCCCCAAATTTCGGGTTCTCTGCTGTTGACTGGCAGCTGGGGATGTGATGAGCACCTGCCTCACAAGTCATGCCCTGGGTTCCGTCCCAGCAGCACAAAGGAAAAGAAAAAGTGGTGTCGGCATGGTGTCTGAGGTTGGCTTCTCCAGGCCTGGAGCCCCAGGTGGGGACTCGGGAACAGAATTATTAGGAGGGGGTGTTGGAGGGGGAAGAGGAGAGGGAAGCTGAGCGAGGGGACCAGCTGCAGCCGGATCCCACAGGAAGCTCCATGGAGTAGGTCTCACCTGGAGACAAGGGCTGGACATCTGCATCCCCAGCCGGTTGCTTTGTACCACGAGGCTGCATTAGGCGCAGGGAGCCTGCTGGGGGAAGTGGCTACCTAGGCAGCCAGCTGGTGACCAGAACACTGAGAGCAACTTTGAACTCCGGGAAGAGGCTGGGTGACGGGGCCTCCCCAGGAGGCTAGAGGCCCCGAGGGCAGGGGCATGGGGTTGACCCCAGCAGCCCACAGCACACATCCTCCCTGACAGTCAGCCTGTACCTGGGCTTCCTGCCCGATGAATGGCCACCCTCAATCTCAGAGGACAGGTGGCCTGATGCAGAGAGGTTCCTCTGTCCATGGTGGGGTGAGGGGGACAGAATGACCATCTGACCAGCATGAGGGCGGCACTGTGAGTTCAGCCTCAGCTCCAGGGCTTCAGCTGTTCTCCCGGTGACCACTGGAACCAATGATAGAGCACTTTATCCAAGTAAAGGTAACACAGAGCCATGTCACAGCACAGGGGTCAAGTGTATTACAGACAAGGCAAGTGCTTCCCAAACATCCCCAAACAGGAAGGTCCTTGCCATACACTTCCTTATTTATTGTGGTGCTGGAGATTAAATCCAGGGCCTCAGGCTTGCCTGGCAAGCTACACCCCCCAGCCCTGTGCTTGTATTTAAAAAACAAGAAAACACACACATTTCAAGGCCCCAACTGTGACTACTATGTTGGGATTTCCAGAGAGGATCAGGTGACATTCACCTGTCACAGCCCCTAGGCGATTCCTGCCATCAGGGACATCCCAATGTCCTGGGGACAACCATGGAGGTGAAGCCACAAGGACAAGTAGGCACCATTGCACAAACAGTGCACTGAGTTCTGGAACCTTCCTTTACAATACATCATGGATGTTCTCCCACTTTCCACCTCATTAGTCATGGCTGTGTAATCGTCCACTGCATGAGTGTATCACAGTTGTCTCACCTATAAGCTGACCCTGGGTTACACAAGTCACTGTCATTTTAAATTTTTATTTATTCATTTATTTTTTAGTGCTGGGGATTGAATCCAGCACCTTACATCTGCTAGGCACATGCTACACCAGAGTTAAACTTCACTTCTCATTTTGGCATCTAACATTTCTACATAATGTTAAACTTTACCCTAGGACAAATTCCTAGTATAAAACTGCTTGCTCACATGGAAAGGTTTTTTTTTTTTTTTCCTTGCTTTTTTGGGGTGTTTTGATAAATTATCCTCAGGAAAAAAGGTGTAAGAATGGCCATGTCCCCATAATGTCACCACCATCACCACCCAATTAGTGTCACTTTTAAAAACCGTTCTTGGCTGGGCTCTGAAAAGTTACATCTTTTGGAATTTGCTATGGGAGGAATTGTGTTCACCCAAATTCCTATGTGGAAGTCCTAACAGCTCCCTAGCCTAGGAGCTCGTCCAACACAAGCTCTTTACAGAGGTCATCATGTAGGAAAAGAGGTGGACATGTGACAGATGCTAAGGGAACCAGGTTTGCTACAGTGCCGTGTGACAGGAATGCATTAGCCTCAGAAGCTACTGAGGTGCCCATCCTATCCTGGAATGGTGTAAAAAACAGAAAAGAAAGAAGAGAGACAAAACTGTGAGAAGAAAGCCAAAGGTCTTGGCCAGGAGGTCCCAGGCATTACTAAGAGTTCCAGACAGCAAGGCAGGAAAATGACTAAAGATGCAAAACCTGAATGTCCAGACGAGGGACCCACAGACACCCTGCATGGGGGGACAAGCCCCACCAAGACATGGTAGCATGCAACCTCAAGAAAAAAACAGAAAAGTAGAGCGCATCTGATAGACTGACAAGCAGAAGGGCTCAGGACTGCAGACGAGCAACGCTGCACCCAGAACCACGCACACGCACAGCCTTAGCAGAAACGATTTCCAATTCATCATTCAAGTCATCAGGCTACAGAAACTTCTTCCACGTGTCTTTTCTCAGAAAGCTTCTGCAGGATGTATTCCATCAAAATCAGGGAGAAAACCAAGAAAGAGGAAAATACAGGGAGGCAAAGGGGACTTCCAAGGAGACTAGGGGACTGGGGGAGGGCAGCCAATCAACAAATAAACATGGGGTTTTGTATTACAGATGGAGGATCTGATAGAGTTGAGAGAAGAGCTGCCCCAGGGGATGTTTTGTTGCGCATTTGGAGGGTAGGGGAAATTAACCAGTCATATAAAGAAAAGCAGGCAGTTGAAAAAAATGAGGCAATTACTAACTCAGACCGTTGCTTGAGTACATGAAAACCATTCACAACCACTGCTTGGCTCGGCGTAAGCCATCCTTGCACAGTCAGAGCAACAATTCAATTTTCAAATTGTGTATAACAATACTGGGGTGTCTAAGGAAGGGGCGTCACCAGGAGATTGAAAATCTCCACCTACCATACAGGAAGTCAATGGACACTGGTGGAAGTAGTGAACGCACACACTTGGGAAGGCGGCGGTCGGACTGAAAGGGTGCCAAGTCACAGTCCTGGGAAGCGGGAGGAGGTGAGTGTCGTCCTACCTGAGCGCTGACCGCTGCCTTGGTTCTAGCACTTACTTGCATCTTGAACTGTGGGTGCATCTGACCTTGGTAAGCGCTCCGTCTTAAAAGGGGGGAGAGGGAATTTTCATCAGAAAATTTCCATGATAGAGATATTCTTGGTCTTTTTTTTTTTTCCAGCTACAGAAACCAAGGCTTGGAGAAGTTGTGTCTCTTGGGAAGTTGGGGACCTACTCCCAGCTGGTGACACAAATTCCTGCTCCCCAAGAAGCACTCTGGCAGATGAATGTCCGGCCCTGTGTATTTAGAAAGCTGGAAAGGGGGAGATGGCACAGAAAGAAGAGACAGAAAGGGGAGATCAGCGGTCTCAGGGGACTGACGAAGAAGAGCCACCAGAGAAGAGTCAGACAGGGAGCAGAGGCCACAGGAAGATGACTGGTAGGATGTCTATCTAGAAGCCATGCATCACACCCAGATGACACCACTGCAGGTGGGAAAGGGTCACAAGCAAGACCGGATCCCAGCAGAGTTGCAAACAAACCCCACATTCATCCTGAAGCTGCCCAGATGAGAAGGGACCCAGAGGACAGCATCAGGGACTGGGGAGGTGTGAAGAGCCACCCAGGTGTGACTGCACCTGGAAGGGTGAAGGATAAGCCACAAGACACCCATCCTAAGTGGCACCCAGCTTGTGGACTTCATGGCAACCGTCTCCTGTCCTTTTGCTCTCTACCTTGGTTTATCTTGGGAAGCTCTCTCTCTCTCTCTCTCTCTCTCTCTCTCTCTCTCTTTCTTTTAATAATTATCACTATTTTGTAGCACAGTTTTAGGGTTAGAGAGCAATCCAGCGGCACAGTGTGTGCCTGTGGTGCCAAGCCCTGGGTTCCATCCCTGACACTGCAATAAATAAGTGAAGTAAATAACTAAATTAAACAAGGATTGAGGGGAAAGCACAGAGCTCCCGCACACTTCTTCGGCCCCCCCATCTTGTGAGTGTGGCACCTGTGCTCCTCCTGAGCTGACGACACAGTTATTAATTACGGTCCACGCTTGTATCAGCCTTCCTCTGGGTTTGGGCACCCACCATTATAATAGCTCACACAGTGACCCCTGTCCTGAGAATCCTGCTCCCATTTCTCCCTCCATTCTGCCTTTTCCAGAACATCACAGAGCTGGGGTCGCCCTCAGCCACATGCTCAGAAGCTGCCCCACGGCTTCCCACGCCACCGTGAGAAGCTTCTTTACCCAGTTCTCCATGGAAGGACGTCTTCGCTGCTCCCTTATTTTGAAATTATGGTAAAAGGACAGTCTTTATAACTGAAAAACCCAAGATGCACTTAGTCTCAGGATAAAGACCATTCTTCTAAATGGGATATTTATCTATACGATCTCTTCCCTCAGCTCAGAACTAAGGAAAACCTCCAGGGGCCACCGCAGCTGTGGCCCAGGAGTCAGAACCGTGGATCCAAAGGACCCCGCCAGCTGGCGCTGCTACGCACTCACGTGCCCAAGGTGGCGCCAGGCTGGGTATCATTTCCCTGTGGTTCACTGAGGCTCAGAGAGGTAAGGCAAGTGGCCCAAGTCCACACAGCAAAAAGAAGACCCAGCTGCTCCCAACTCACCGTCCCCCAGAGCTGGACAGAGCCTCCGGGACTCGGTACCCTGTCCTCTGTCCTTCTCGTCTCTGATGTACAGGGAGCCCCACCCCCAGTGACTGGCTGATTTGTCGAAGGGCAAGCCTAAGAAGTGGAGACCTGTCAGAAATCTTGTCCCTGGGAGCACAGAGACTCTGTATTGCTCCCTCTGACCCCTGGCGAGGTGGTGGGTGGGGCAGAACAGGACCTAACTTCTTGTATCTCACCCTGACCTCACTGGGCAGGAAAAGGCTCGCTATCCACCTGCTCAGAGGGTAGACCCGCCTGAGCCGTGGGTGCTCACACACGCCCTCTCCACACCATCCACAGGCCACTTGGTCCTCGTAACAACCCAACAAGGGACGCACCACGCTGATGTCCCCTTTGTTGGATGTAACAACGGAGACATGCTTCAGTCACTTGCCCAAAGACCTAATGCCGAGCCAGCACCCTGTCAGGTGTACCTTTACTCTCCGATGCCCACCAACAGTGAAGCTGAAAGCAGACGCCACTCTGGTCCCCACCCCCACAGGCCCAGGGCTCAGCCCCTTGGTGCCACTCACTCACCCAGGTGAGGAGGGTTCATCCTGAGTGATGGTGCCACCAGATTGTGTGTGGCCACTGAGCACCGGCCCATCCCAGTGCCATGCAAGGACCTGTCACCCTTCCTGGTCCATCCCTGCCAGCTGTCTTCTCCCCAGGGTGGGCAGCTGGGGCATGCAGGCTGAGGAGGCCAGGGTCAGCCTCCAAATTTTAGCCCCATGCCCTGGCGTGCCTCGGAGAGCAGCGACCACCTCTCTTCCCCCAGTCCCCACTGCTCCTTGATGTCTCTCCCTCACTGTGGGGATGAAGGGAGAGGCAGGAGCACAGCACACCACAGAGATGGTGCTGCTCCAGACCCCGCCTTCCCGGACTCCCCAACCCACACACTGGGAAGCCCTTCAGCCATGAATGCCTCATTAGCCACGGTGGTGAGGGTTCAGCTGCCTGAGGCCCACAGGCTGGACTCCCAGACATCAAGGCTTAGTAGAAACCCCTGTGGGGCGACACATGGGTACACTGGGTCCTGACCGCTCTGGGTTGACCACGGGGCAAGTGGCTCCTCCCCAAGTCGGCAGATAAGCTCTGTTAGCTTCTTAGCCTTGCGAGCCTGACCTCCTGAGCCCCACTCACTCTGAGAAGTGGGCATAAAAAAATTATCTCCCTGAGAGCCACAAAGGAGGAGCCCAGCAAAGGGTGAAGAGGTTGGGAGCTGGAGCCAGGCTGCTGAACACAGCAGGCGTCACAGAGATCAAACTTCCCTGGGGCCCCTGTAAGATGGGCACACACCAACGTCCACCTCACAGGGGCACTGAGAGGAGGGAGATTTTTATCTGCAAAGCTCTTTAGGATGTCCTGACATCTGTGTCTGCTAAATAGGATCAGTCAGAGGGCCCATAGTTTGGCCAGTGAGTGAGCTGGAAGGGGGAGAGGACCTCCGAAGGTTCTCCATCTCCATACACACGGTCTTCCTGGGCTGCAGGGATGGTGTCTGGGGTCTGCTGCAATGCACATTCCTTGGCTTACCCTGGCCGTCCGAGTCAGAAACTCTGGGGACAGCTGGTGGCTGGGACTTCACACGCCCTCCGGGGATGTCACTGCCAGCTCAAGCTGAGCCCTCGCACAGTGCCCTGAGACACCTGGAGAACGGAGAGCACCCAGCCAAAGAGGCTGACTCAGAGCCGGGAAGGCCTGGCCCCAGAGGGTTTGCAAAGCCGGTGAGTCGTATTTCAGGACGGCACCTTTTCTTTTTCTTCAGAACCAGCTACCCACTTGTTTCCAAGTAGCTGCCACAGGTAAAGGGCAGTCTTCCGTGAGAGCCCCTGGGCCTCCTGGTGGCAGCCACTCCACCTCAACTGTCCCACCTGTCCCTCTTCCCAAGGGCCAGGGAAAACCACAAAAGCAAATATGCTGGGCCCTTGTGGAGAAAGACACCTGGTGCGGGGCAGGGCCTGAACCCTTTGCACTCAGGTGGGCCCTGCATCCTTTGAGGATGAGGTGAGCTATCAGCTCCCACATAGGAAAAACTCACGCCCTGACCCACGTGAGGCCCAAGCCACCTGAATGCTGTCTGTGGGCCCTAACTTTCCTCATCCCAGGGTCAGATGCGGCCTCAGGACCCTCCATGGGGAGGTTCAGCGGGAGGAGGGGGGGGGGTGGAGTGTGCCTGGCCACACTGGTTCAAATCCCCACTATTCCAAGGTAACCATGCTAGAAAACAGGAGCCTGGATTTTTGTCTTTTGTTTTGTTTTGTTTTGGAGTCAGGGTCTCACTGTGCAGCCCAGGCTGTCCTGCCTCTGCCTCCCAGGTGCTGGGATTACGGGTGTGCCCTGCTACATTAGGTATCTGTTAGAGTAACAGGAAGTTATGAACCACACCTGAGTACCTACTCAAGAGAAAAGAAACCAACCAATCGTTCACATAAACCTTGTACGTGAATGTTCACATCAGCACTATTTGAAATAGATGGAAAACGGAAATGACCCAGAGTCCATCCAATGACGGATGGACAAACAAAATGTGGCCCACCTATACAGTGGGATATTAGTTAGCCATAAAAAGGAGCAGAGCCCTGACACATGCTACCACATGGATGAACCTTGAAAACACAACGGTGAGTGACAGAAGCCAGCCCCAAGCACACCCAACACGAAACTTCCACTGACACGAAACCTCTGAACGGGCTAGTGGCTGCGGGGCGGGGTGGGGAAGCAGGGAAATGACAGTGCACAGCTCCTTTCTGAGGTGATAAACACGCCTGACTGTGGAGCTGGTTCAGGACTTGTGAGCAAACCAGAAACCAAGTGTGTGAAATGCATCGATCCAGCTCTATTAAAGGCTTCCGGTTGTGGCACCCCTTCTTGCTCTGCAGGCAGACTGGGCCCCTGATTCGGGCACCTCACAGGCAAACAAAGGCTGCTGCCACTCCCGGCCGTGGGGACACACAGGGACCTCCTTCGCTAACAGTGCTCCTTACTCTGCATCTGAGGGCTCCATGGGGCTCTCACAGGATGAAGACCTTGCAGAGAGCTTGCTCTGCAGCCTGGTGGGGGGGTCACACACTGGGCCCCTAAACCTCCACTGAACCCTTGAAATCCACCCAACGGACCCACGCAGCCCACACCATAGGAGAGGCTGGGCTGACTCAGAACAGGACCCCAGTTTCAGACTTGCACTCTCTAAGGAGGGGGACGGGAGGGCCCTGATCTAGGGTGTGTGGACCTCCAACGGGTCCACAGAAAGAACCGGGGCTGCTGGGGAAAGAAATCACATCCTTATTTTCACTGATCTCTACCTGAGCTAGAATACAGGTGTTTTCCCTAATCTAAAAGATAGCTGTCAGGCCACAGTGGTATTAGCTGGACAGGTGACTGTCACCCACAGAAATGCCCTGCTGCAGGGGTGGGGGTATGACTCAAAAGTGGCAGAGCACCTGTCCAGAAAGCACAAGGTCCTGAGTTCAAACCCCACCACTGCCAGAAAAGGATAAAGAAAAAAAGAAATAGCACGTCCATGTAACCTTCCAGTGGGCACGACCTGGAAAGAGGGAAAGTACTATCCCTAAGCCCAGCCCTGGCCCAAGGGTCTGGGACGAACCTCACGCCCACCCTGATGGACACCAGAGTGGCCAGCCAAGAAGGGCTTGGGTCAAGGACAGCAGAGCCCATCTGACACCTGCCCCCACAGCCCCCCATGGACACCAGTCTGGGGAAAAGACAATTCAGAACACTGATGTCTAAGTAAGGACACTGAGGGGTGGTGGGGTGCAGGAGAAGAGAGCTCTGGGAAGAGGACACCAGGAGGGCCTGACCCTCAAGTGGACCTGGGCCAGCCGGGCAGTGGACAGTGTTCCCACTGGCCACCAAGCTCCCTAGAGGTCACCAGGCATCTATTCTCACCTGGGCACGACCTGAGCCTGTGACTTGGAGGTGTGGGTGCCAGTCAGGCAGCAGCTGACCTGAGGGGAGAAGGAAACAGCTGGGTTTTCCAGAAACTTCTTCCCCAGCCATCACTCAAGAGCCCTTGGGGCACAGAGACACACAGGAAACACTGAGGACCCCGGAAGGCAGCTGAGGAAGGTAAAATGGACAGATGCCATTCTGAGGCCACCCCACCACCCTCTAAAAAGGGCCCCTACACCTGGGAGATCATGGCTGCCCAATGTTCTGAGCAATCTCACAGCGCACTGTCCACAGACAGGGTCACTGTGAGATCAGGACAACACAAGACAAAAGCAGGTCACTATGCCGACCGCAAAACACCAGGTATTCCCCTCCTGGAGGCAAAAGCAAGAGACACTGCTTCTCCACCAATCCCAGCTCCACCCTCTGTGGTCTCCCCCTCAAATGAGACCAAAACCCCAATTTGAGGGTGGTCCCCTTTCTGCCATCTCATTTAGAGTGAACCCCACTTCTTAAGGCCTCCCCCAAACACTGCCCATTCACAGCCCAAGTCCTTCCGGGCTCTTCCAACACTCTTACCCCAGGAATGAACCAGATGTTCCCCATAGGTGGTGTCTAGAGCAGGGCCAGAGGTGCAGGGCCAGAGGTCCAGGGCCCAGGAAGTTCTGGGTGTTTCCATGGAAGTGTTCATGGCAGCTGTGGGAGTCTGGGTGTTACTCAGAGAGGGACAGGAGGGGAGGAATGGGGCAGGGCCCCCTGAACATCCCAAGGGTGAGACAGCATCAAGGGTGAGACCCACAAAGGCCCAGAACCCATCTGGGACCATCCCCCCAGAGTCAGCCTGAGCTCTCCTGTGCCTTCTGCTGGATTTGGGGACACCCATCTCCCTGGGTACCTGCCATCTTCAGGGACCCTGGGCCAAACAGAAACCTGCAGCTCAAATCCCACCAGGCTCCAGCACTGGCTGCCAGGCTCCCGATTCCCCGGGGCTTTGGGGAGCCAGTTCCAACTGACCACTCCTGAGAGGTTCCTCCTGAGGCTGGAAACTGAGGCAGGCAGTGGCCGCCTGGAGTGACAGAACAGTCTGGGGGCCCAGCACTCCAGGCCCTGTGACCACTGACCATGGCCATCTGTTCCACCTCTGGGCCTCCCAGGGTTGCAGCATGGATTGACGGGAAAGATGCAAAGTGTGCTCGGCCCAGCAATGGCTGTGGTGCCCATACACGAGAAATGGCAGCTTAAAAAACACAAGGACTGAGTGAGAAATAATAAATGGGGTACTGACGGCAAAGACCAGTTCGTCCCCCTCCAGGGTCCTCCCTCCCCCTCCCAGAACCCACCTCCCCTCTCCCTCTCCCTCTCCCTCTCCCCCAGCCACTCTTTCCTCCCCTTCCCTGGCTCTCTGCTAACTCCCGGGCCCCAGCTCAGGGTTCACACATCCCTTCTCTTTGCTCCCACAGCTAACAGGACACTGCCCTACCTCAAAGTCACTGTCACCACGGCATCTCCAGCCCTGAGAAAACCCTGACTCATCCCCTCCGGGACACAGTGACTCCCCTCCAGGGTCCTAAGCACGGCTGCAGTCCCTCAGGCCCTGTGCGGGGATGGCTGGTCCCCTGCTGGCCAGGCGGGAGCTGCAGGTGACAAGCATGGTTGTCTTAACCGCCGGGTCCATTCTGTGCAGCCCCAAAGGGAGAAGCGGGAGGCGGGTCTGAGGGTCTGCCCCACTTGCCCGGCCACTGGGTTCCAGGCATCCCACTCCTGGTGCCCTGCCACACAAACAGTGTCACTCCTTCCTCCCTGCCACATTCTCACCAGCCTTGTTGCTGCCACCCTAGGTCTGCCCAAATGTCACTCCTCCAGATGGTTTTCTTCAAGCCCCAGACACCACCTGGTCTCCTCTGCCCCCCCCACACTACTGCCACCTCTGCCCCATCAGCGTCAAACAGGGAGCTATGAGGGTCCACAGGCATGGGTGTCGAACAGCAAACCAGTCATCTCTTTGTTCACCCCATCCCAGGGACAGCTTGTTGCCTGCCTACAATGAGGGCTCAATCCAATGCCTGAGTGGGTCCCAGCATCCCCCAGACACCAGAGTTTTCTGAGCCCAGGTCACAGCTGCCACAGACAAGAACTAGCAACACCCTGACCCCAGACATTCTCTGAGCTTACGACAGTGACACCAGCTCTGTCATCTGCACACTTACTGAGCCCCACTGTGTGTCAGGTGCTCTGCTCTCAGTGGAGTCTGCGACCCACAGAGAAGCCTACAACCCAGCGGGAAGACCAGTGACCCCGCTACAAAACTAGCCAGGAGCCACACAAGCAGCCAGTTAGCAGTGAAAAGACCCTCACACCGTCAGCCCTCAGGAAATGCAAATCAAAGCCACAGTGAGACGCCACTTCACACCCACTCGGTAGGACGGCTGTAATCAAAAAGACAGATAATAACAGGTGCTGGCAAGGGCGTGGAATAATCAGAGCCCTCACGCAGTGCTGGCGGGAACAGGACATGGTGCAGACAATGTGGAAGCCGCCTGGCAGGTCCCCAAACGGTGAAATAAGAGTCACTGTAGGACCCTGCAAGTCCATCCTGGGAACCCCCAAGAGGGTCAAAAGCACTCATCCACACAAAAACCTGTACACGGTGTTCACAGCACCCGCACTGACAAGAGCATAAGGGAGTCAACCCCAGTGTCCAGCAGGGGTGTAGGTAACACAAATATGGCCTACCTACACCGTACAAAAAGGAACAGAGCAGTGACACACGCTACAACATGGGTGAGCCTTGAAAGCATCAAGCTCAATGACAGAAGTTAACCACAGGACACACGTGTGATTCCATTTACCTGACATGTGCCAAACAGGTCAGTCAGAGAGATGGACAGGAGACCAGTGGCTGCCAGGAAAGGGTGGTGCCCAGGCAGGGAGCAGCTGCTCACAGGTGTAGGTTTCTTTTGGGGATGATTAAAAAATGTTCTAAAACTAGACTCTGGGGCAGGGGTTGCAAAATTTTGTGAACGTACCAAAAACTGCTGAATTGTACATTTTGAAAGTATGAATTCTACAGTATGTGAATTACATCTCGATAAAGATCTTACCAAGGTCGCCAGAACACTGTGGGCCACCTGTCAGGGTACAGACCTAACATGGCACAGCAGCAGAGAGCCTTCAGGGTATGCCATACCTGTCTATAAGGCAGGCTCCACCTGGCCTCCCTCAGCCTGGGAAACCCTCCCTTCCCAGGACCGCCACCCCTGCCACCTGGAAACACCCATCTCTCCTCCAGGGGCTGAGGAAGGATGCAGTGCTCCTCCAGGGTGGTCCGCAGGCAGGTGGCCTCAGACCCTCAGAGTGGTGGCTCCACTCAGTGATCCCACTCTTCCAGACAGCCACACACCGTCGAGCCCCAGGCTCAGCCATTTCCCTCTTCCAGTGCCTCTCTGAGCCTCGGTTTCCCACCTGTAGAATGGGGAGTCCTGCTTTCCTTGCTGGGAGACTGACAACCAACAGCTGGCCTCACGTATGGGCTGAGCTGGGCACCAAATGCAGGCCAGAGGAAGGTCCTGAGCACTGAATGCAGCCTGGAAGGGAGCAGGGCACCTGGCAGAGGCGGAGGACCAGGAAAGACCAGCTCTGCCTCGGTCACTCAGCCTCAGTCCTTGCTTTTGGATTCATCAGGCCTGGAGGCGTCTGCAGGCTCCAGTCATCTACCCGTTCTCCCACTTAGGTTCAGGCCCTCATGAGAACGAAGGGATTCCTATCTGAGGGTCCGTGGATGAGTCTCAGGGAGTCTGTGACCCCTGAAGTGCACAAAGAGTTTCCCAGGCCAAGAAATTCACGAGGGCCCCCAGTGAGTGTTCCCACACACCTTCCAGGTGGCTATGACACAGGCTCAAGCATGGAGTGCACTGGCCTAGAAGCACAGGTAACCACTGTCCGCTCCTCGCTTTTTGCATTTCTTTTGTTTTTTGGCAGTACTGGGGCGGGGGTTCGAATTCAAGGCCGTGGACTTGCTATGCACTCAAGCCTCTCCCTCAGCCCACTCTTCAAATTTCCTAAAGAACAGCAGGTATGTTAGTCTGTGTTACTATAATAAATACCTGAGATGGCCAACTTATCAAGAGAAAAGGTTTATTTTGGCCCACAGTTTCAGAGGTTCCAATCCACAAACCATTGGCTCTGCTGCTTTAGGTGAGGTGAGGCAGCACATCAAAGCTGTGGACACATGGTGGACAAAACCGCTCACCTCACGGCCAGGAAGAGAAAGAAGAGGCCAGGGCTGGGGTCCTGCTATGCTCTTGGAGGGCACCCCTCCTGCAATGACCTGAAGACTTCCCACCAGGCCCCCTCCTGAAGGCTCCAGCTCCCAAAGGACGCACACTGGGGACCAAACCTCTAACACACGTGCCTTGGAGAGACACTGAAGACCCAAACTACAGCAAGCAGCATGGCTTACATCAAGCACTGGAGTTTTTTTTGTTGTTGGGTTTGTGTACTGGGGTTTGATCTAAGGGCCTTCACCTGAACCACTCCACCAGCCATATTTTTGTGATGGGCTTTTTTCAAGATAGGGTCCCCCAAAAGATGTGTCAAGTCCTCACCCCAGTCCCTGTGAATGTGGCTTATTTGGAAACAGGGTCTCTGCAGATGTGATTAGGTTCTAGATACTGAGGTCATCCTGGATTTAGGCTGAAACCTGAACTCAATGACAGGTACCCCAACAAGAAGAAGAAGACACAGACTAGGAGACACCACATATCAGAGGCAGGAACATAGGGCCTGTCCTCACTAGCATGCAGGTGATGTGCTCTTGTGCTTGGAAATCTTATCTATTTGGGTTTTTTGGTTGGACTGGGGTTTGAACTTAGGGTTTCATGCTTGCACAGCAGGTCCTCTACCACTTGAGCTGCACCTCCAGTCCTTTTTGCTCTGGTTATTTTGGAAACAGGATCTTGCAAACTATTTGCCTGGGCTGGCCTTGAACCTGGATCCTCCCAAGTAGCTAGGATAACAGGCATGAGCCATCAGTACCCAGCTTCATTTTTTCACCCAGTGCCTTGCCCACTATTATTAAATGCCCAGACTGGCACACTCCCAAAGCATCTGCTCTCAGAGGCCTTGGACGACCGACCCCAGTGTGGTCAGCAACGGACGTACTCTTTCAAGTGCCCTTGGGACCACTGGGTCTCCCCTGAGCTGGATGTCAGCCTCATTCAGAAAAAATGTTGGTGCCCACTGCATGTGGGCTGCTCCATCGGCACCTGGGATGGAGGCACCAGCACTCTTCACAGCACCCCAGACAGACTGTGCACAGCTGAGGCAGACATGAGTGTGCTCCAGAAGTACAGCCTGCACTGGGACGCAGGTCCCACCTCTGCAGGTCTGCAGAGAGGCCCGAGACTCCCAGGGCCGCGTGTGGTGATTCTAATGGGAGGCCAGACTTAGAAGGTGCTAGCCAAGAGCCGTGGTTCTCAAAGCAGGGTCCCTGGAATACCAGCAGCAGCAGCATCACTTAAAAACTTGTAAAAAAAAAATTCTTGGGTGACGTCCAAGGCCCAGAAATTCAAGAAGCCCACAACAAATGTCCTGACACACCTTCCAGGTGGCTATGACACAGGCTCAAGTGTGGAGCGCACTGGCCTAGACTCACAGGTAGCCACAGTCCACACCCTGCCCTACTTCACTCTCCACCAGCACCAAAGACTGGGTCTTGGCGCTCTGGAGAGTGCTGGCACCAGGGAGCCCTCCCTGGGTGCTGAGAATCTGTGACATTGCAGGGAAGAGGGAGATGGCACAACTGGAGAACCAAGGCAAGAGGAGGAGGAGAGACCTTCAACAAGCCAGCAGCTTCAGCCTGGAATGATGGCTACCACGTGTGTCCTCTAGACTCAGCTCGGCATCCCTGCCCCAGGGGGTCTCGGCTGCTCCCTCAGAACACACCTCCCTTCAGGGTCCCCAAGTCTGGCAGGACACACCCCCAACTATTTCACATATTTTAGCTTTTCATCCTGCCTATACTGCTGCTTCTTTTAGGAAGTCATGCAGGCTTTTTTTTTTTTCCCTGAGACAGTATCTTGCTATGCAGCTCAGGCTGGCCTTCAACTTGAAATTCTCCTGCCTCAGCCTCCTAAGTGCTGGAATTACAGGCATGCACCGCCCTGCCCAGATCATCTTAGTTCATGTATCTTATTTTCCATTTGCTTATCTTTTTTTTCCCATCACGTACATTACTACACATGCAGCCGGCACTCGGCAAATGTGTGCAGACTGGGAGTTCCCATTCTTGTGCCTCACACACAGGAGTAATTCTATGGGTTCATCTCAGATGACCTAAGGCATCCATCCCCAGGGCTGGAAGGGCAACAGCAAAAACACACTGAAAACACGGTGAACCAAAGGGCCCCATGTTCCTCCTGTCTTAAGGAACTCTACTCACTCACAGTGGTTCAAAACTCTGATCGTGACTGCGTCCTGTGATTGCCACCTGTAACAATTACACTATTACTACCCTGCCACTCTCTTTACCCAACGCCACCCATCTTCCTTGTGGAAAATGCTGGCAGTCGCTCATGAGCAACAGGAACCCAGCAACCAAACAAATCAGGGAGTCACACAGGGATTCACTACAGAGAGGTCTCGCAGGCTGGCCTGTCAACAGAACCATTTTAGGGAGGCATTTCCCCTGACTCTTAACCATCTCCGACCACGTCTAGGTTCTCAGAATGAAGCAGACATGGGAGGTAATACGTATTACACTTATTTGCACAGTCCATTCACTGCACAAATATTTACCACATGGTCACTATGGGCCGGCACTATTTCAGCCACTGGTCACGCAGCTGTGATCGGCATAGATGTGCATCCTTTCCTGCGAGAGGCATACACTCCAGGCCATCCTTGTCCTGCAGACCTTCCTGCAAACATGCAAGAGACAATGTCTTCCCTGTCCAATATGGCAGCATGGCCACGTGGCCACTGAGCACTTGGGATGTGGCTGGTGCCAGTGAGAGCTGACATCATATACTGAATTTCACTGTAATTTTAAATTTCAATTCAAATTGCCACATGTGGCCAGTGGCCAAGACATTGGGCAGCATTGGTGTAGATATCAATCCACTGAAGCTGATTTAAAGAGAAGGGTGATCAAGTCCCCTTTCTGTCATTGCCTGCCTGCAGTGGTGCACCTGCTACGCTCCATGGGAACCTGAGGCGGTAACAAGCCTTATACTGCAGAGGGACTTCTGCCATCTTCCTGAAGCCTCACCCCCCGCCCCACCGCCTCCACTTGCAGGAGGTGTGTGCTCAGGTGACCAGGAGATGGTGCAGCAGCTGACAAGCACTGGACTGTTTCAGAAAAGTCTGGGGTGAGATAGGCCAGCACCCAGAGTGGTGGAGTTTCTTGGTACATGGACCCACCAACAGAAGGACAGGCCAAGTACACATGGGAGTCCAGGGCCAGGTGGTCACTGGGGAGTGAACCTGGTTTGGCTCGAGAAAGTCTTCTGCAAGACATCTGAGCCAAGCGCCAGGGTCCAGGCAGCCCAGCTGCAGGTGGGGGGCACTCTCCAAGGTCCTGAAGAGACCTCTCCAAGGTCCGGCCTCCTCACAAGCACTGCTCAGGCTCAAAGCAAAGCCAGGTCCCCATTCAATGCTGTGCCTACTGTGTCCTCTCACACACAAGGAGACCACACACTGGAGACGCGGCTGACCTGCACAGGGGATTGTGGGAAATGTACACAAGCAGTCCCTGTCTTCTAGGCCCACAGTCTTACCATCTTTTTGCCATTTAAGGGCAAACAAAATGCCTGGCTCATGGTGGATAGCTAGAGAAGTTCAAAGCTGCAGAGACCAGAAAACCGAGGGAGAAAGTCTTCACGGAAGACACAGAGGTTCCTGCGCTGACACACACACTTGCCGCCGGCACCATTTTTCCCAAGGGTCTTCCTCCCTCTAGCCTGTGTCCTCAGAGAAGACGGGGCTGCAGCCCTCTGCTGTCTCTGGTCAACTGTACTGATGGTGATAGTTAGTTAGGGCTCAATGCAGAGTCCATTCCTTGCACAAATACTTGAGTGACCAGTACATACCGGCCTATTTCAGCCACAGGTCACAAGGCCATGACCTGCACGACATACATCCCTTCCTGCATTTCGGTGCTGACCCTTACTCCCTCACGGCTCACGGCAGGCCCCCATCATCAGCCCGCCATGCGGCTTGTGGCCAAGGTAGGACAGCATCTCACCAACTCTCCTTTCTCAGCTGTAACCATTGTGCTTCTCTTCTCCTTTCCCCATGGAGCCTTCTGACCCCTCTCAAGCCCCCAAGGAGCTAAGAGAGACTCTGAGAAAATGCCTTCTGTTTCCTGGTCTAACATCCGTGTAGATGAACCCACTCTCTCCTAACCTTGGCCTATGCGTTCTTAAAATGCCGGCGTGGTGGCTCAAAAGGTAGAGGTCTGCCTAGTAAGTGAGAGGCCCTGAGCTCAACCCCTAGAACTGCCACAAAGAAAAACAAAAGAAAAAAAGAAGAAAGAATACTTTTCACGTAGTCATAGCCAAGTCCCAAAAATATGCCCGACGATGGTCGGTTGTTTGCATGAGGGGTCTTTTCCCCTCCGTGAGGGGTGCTAACAGCATAAATGTGTTTCCAATGGAAACAAACATATCACTCACTGCCTCCAGTGCCTGAACTCCGCGTTTACAGGGGAAGCTGGGACTCAGAGCGCTCGGCAGTGGGGGAGCGAACAAAGCCAGGAGGGCACACGTGGCTGTTTTGGGGGACGGGGTAGAAAATGTCTCCGGGTGGCAGGTGTGTTGTGTGTGCGCGCGCGCAGGCGCCTGGGTGGATCTGGATTCTGACTGTGGGTGTGTGGGATTTGTGTGGGCTGAGGAATCTGGGCCGGTGAACGGGACCTGCGTATGAGGGGGAGCGGCTGGGCGGGAGATGACTCATACCTCTCAGGGTGTGGGAGGTTTATCCAAGGGGGTAACTTCTGGTCTTTAGCACCCGGGAGGAGGACTTTACCTGGGCTGCAAAGCACAAGGGCCTAGTGAGTCACGGTGGGACTGGGGCTGGGGTCTGCACATCTGCACGTGTGCATCTCCCTGCGCCACTGGGTACCGCTTCAGGGAGGAGAAGGTATGGGGGCTGAAGACGCAAGGGCAGGTGGCATCTCTGCACAAGGGAGTTACAGAGCGAACTGAGCAAAAGCAGACTCCAACATCGCCCGTGCTTACTGTCGCCATCCAGCGCTCAGCTGCTGGAAGCCTCCACTTCCCAGAGTGCAAAATGGGAATAACGAGGCCGTTGGTCCTCTGGAGCTGTAAGAATGAAGCAGAAAATTCACGCAAACACTTGACATGTCCGGCACACAGTGCAAGCGTTATCATCAGGCATGACAACCGGGCATGCCTAGTTACTGGTTCTGATAATGATCATATAAGTGACACCCACTGCATGTGGGCCGCGATGATGAAAATGCTGATAAAGCATGCTTGCTCTGCCCTCCTCTCCGTTAACCCTCACCCACTTTACGGTATTACCATCAGCTCTTTGTAAAAATGAAGAAACAGAAGCTCAGAGAGATGAAGTAACTTGCCCAAGGTCACAAAGTGGAGCACCGGCAGGGCCGGGTTCAAGGCCAGGTGGACAATTCTGAGCGAGCGTGACTCCTGCTACCCCACGGCCCCCCAGCCTCGCCACACAGACTGTGGGAACCGCTCCTCTCACATCAAGAGCAACGCCTGTCTGTGCCCGGGGGAGGGTGAGCTGGGGGAGGACTTGGCAGAATTGTCCCCTGTCGAAATGGATTCCATACGAATTCCAGCTAAATGTAGAATACATTTGCTGGTCCTGCATTATTCATGAAAATTGCTGTTTCCCCAAGTCAGCACCGGGAGCTGGGCTAAAGTTGGGGAGCTCTGCTGAGGCCTGCCCCAAATTCTCTTGTACGAAGAAGTCAGACTAGAGTTGGGAGTACTCACTCACGAGAGACCACCGGGAGAGGGGAGAAGGCAGAAGGCATTGCCCTGCTCCAGCAGGTGACCACAGCCCACTCTAGTCTGCAGATGACTGCCCAGGGTCCTAAGTTCCCAAGACACCCCCTTCCTAATGAGAAGCTGGGACCATGCTCCAAGATGTGACCCCGATATCTAGGTCTGATCGCTTCAGGCCAAAAGGGTCAATCTGATTTCCCCTCATGCCATATTGCCAGCCAAGAGGAAGAGCCCGCCCTGAAGCCCACATCTGCACACCTGCCTGGATGAACATGGAGAAAACCAAGCCACGATCTCCCAGAGACAGTGTGGACAAACCGGCTCCCTTTAGGCAGGAGGGCTGGGAGCCAGGGGGCGTGGCCCCAGACAGACAGGGTGGCTCTGCCACCTAGGCTGGGGTCCTGGACTCAGGCTTACATGGACCCCTGACCTTATGGCCTCACTTGTAAATGGACAGGATCAAGCAGGACGTGTGAGGAAAGTGATTCAGGAAGTTGAGGGCTCAGGGGAACTGGCTGAGTGGAGAGTAGAAATCATCCATGGAAGTGTTTTTTCAACAACATGTCAGATCCCAAACTCCTGGCCAGCCACAGGCTCAGATCCTCCTTGCCCTGAAGCAGCCCCATCCCTTCTCCATAAACGGAGGCCCCACGAGGACAAGGAGTCTCCCCACTGCTGCATTCCCAAAGCTTGGTCATAGTAACGGCTCAGTAAGTATTTGTTGAATGAAGGAAGGAGCTCCTTAGGCTACTGGACGTAGATACCTGGGGAGGGTGGGCAGGACTGGGTCCAGTACCCTCTCCTTGTACCCTCAGAAGCGCGCCTGGCCTGCACAGGGCCATGGAGAGTTTTTCTGGCTCAGGCCCCACCGGGAGCCCCCTTGGAGAACAGTTCTGCAGAGCAGTCTAGCCAGAGCCCTGGGGCAACAACTGCTCCAGGCTCCCAAAGAGCCCAGCTGGGAGTGCCAGGCTGCTCGCCCACTTGCTTGGCCACCCACAACTGCTGCCTGGGCCTCACCATGCCTGCGTGTGCAAGCGCGTGCACACACACACACACACACAGGCCCACGCCTGGAACGTGGGGAGGACCGTCTACCCCTGTGGCCCTCAGCACCCCAGGGTCAGGGAAGCACTCCAACCTGCTCCAAGAAAACAACAGCACAGAAAAGGCCACCTGGGACCAGGGCTGGGCCCAGCTCCGACAGGCAGAAGCACTGTTATATAATTAACTGCCCAGACTCCGCCTCCTCGTTGGGTAATAAATGAACCTGCCTTGAGCTGCATAAGCCAAAATAATAATTACTCCCCAGCTCTCCTCACTCCTGGACATGGCCGGGGAGCAGGTGCTCAGAGCTTTCTTCCTGAGCACTCAGGCAGGAGACACATGCATACTCATGATCTCTTTCCCGACATTTCACTCCCTTCCCAGCATCCATGCCTGAAAAACAAGCCTGCCACCCAGAGGGAGGCACAGGAGCCACCTCTGGGGACAGACTCCAGGAGGGGAAAGGGTACCTGGAACAGGGTCTGTTTGAGGTCTAGCCTCTAGGCTGCAAAGCCAGCCAGAGCTTCCTGCACAGAAACCATGTTACAGGCAGTTCTCTGGCTCTGGCACCCAGCTCTGCCCAGAATGCAGGGGCATCTTACAAGGAAGGCACAGAGCAATTCCCTAAACTAACGGTGAAAATGATTCAGCCACTGAAAGGCGAGATTCCTGGGCTCTCACTAAACAGATGGGCCTCCCTCCCTCCCTCCCATCCTCCCTCTTTCCCTCCCTCCCTCCCGCAGCCTGCTTCGACAGTGCTAGCCGGGTCCAACCACCTAGAAGTTTATTGCCTGGCTGTTTTGGTTTGGGTTGGCATCCCCGCCTCTAGCTCCCGGTTGTTCCCTCTCCATTGGCTTGGGTTGATTCAGGACTGAGGGAGGCCATGGGCACCACAAGAAAACAAGCAGCAAAGCCAGGGCATGACTCCCAGTGAGCCGTCAACAGCCCCCTCCGCCCTCAGTGGGTCCCAGAGGTGGCTGAGGGCCCAGCCTGGCCTTTTTGGCAGGTCTCTGGCCCGCTCTTGACGGTGCACTGATACCAGGGCTCAGCGCCTGGCTGGGCCTGGCTGGGCCACTGGAAAGAAAGCCTCCCAGACCTTCAGTTGGCATGGGGTACCTTCCCCACCAGATTGGGGCAACCTGTGGCCAGGGGCCCTGGAAATGCCCCCCAGGAGCCCACAGCCCCACTGGCAAGGGAGGCTCAACTTCCCAGGAGGTAAACAGAAGGGAGAGGGGGCAGGTCCTTCCTCCGCCCCAGCCCCAGCCCTTGGCGGTCCTCCCCACTCCCCCACCCCACCCCACCCCAGCACCTACCTCCATCCGAGTAGGTCTCTGTGCCATAGCCGTCCTGCAGCCCGTTGCTCCAGGTCCCTTCGTATTTGGCCCCGTTGCCCGTGCACTCCCGCACCCCGTAGCGCCCCTTAAATCCGTGCGTCCACTCGCCCTTGTACACCCACTTCCCCTTGCTCTCCAGGCCGATGCCGTGCCGCTTGCCCTGCGCCCAGGTGCCCTGGTACGTGTTGCCGCTGGGCCAGGTGTAGACGCCCAGCACCTCGAAGCCGTGGCTCCACGAGCCGGTGTATTCGCCTTGGCCCTTGGGGCCGGTGCAGACGCCATGGCCGTGCGCCTTGCCGTCCTCCCAGCCTCCGCAGTAGGACCCTCCATCGTCAAAATTAAACCTACCCCCACTGGACATGCATGTAACGCGGTTTGCGAATCCCGCAAGCGGTGAAAAAAAAAAAAAACAATCAGGCGATCAACAAACCGGAGTCTTGGTTGGCTGGCTGGCTTTTTGTTTTGCTTTGCTTTTTTTCCGGAGGAATGGAGAAGCCGAAGCCGCGGCGAGCCGGGCTGGAGCGGGGCGGCCGCGGCGCCGGCTCGGGAGGATCTAAGTCAACCGGGGGCGATTTTTCATTTTCGAGCTGCGCCGCGAAGCCTAACGAGCGTCTCGCGCTCCCGCTGGAGACGGGGCCGGCGGGGAGGGCGGGGGAGGGCGGCGCGGGAGGGGGGAGCGCGGCGGCTGTGCCCGCGGCTCCACCTCAGCGCCAGGGCCCCTCGCCGCGCGCCCCGGGCGAAGGCGCTCAGGCCCGGCCCGCAGCCCCCCACCTGCGGCTGCCGCGCTGCGGGCGCCCGAGGGCGGCGGCGGGGCCCGCGGGCGGCGGCGGCACGGGCGGCGGCGCGGGCGGCTGCACCATATTGGGACCGCGGGCCGGGGCGCGGGGCGGCGGCGGCGGCGGCGGCGGCAGCAGCAATGCGGCGGGCCCGGGAGGCGGCGGCGGCGGCGGCGGCGGCGGCGGCGGCGGCGGAGGCGTGCGCTCCGGGTTCGGCTCGCGCGCCTGGGCCGGCGAGGCGCGTCCCCGCCCGCCCGCGCGCCCCCGCCCCGGCCCCCCGCCCCGGCGCGTGGCCGCCTGGAGAGGGGCGCTGCCGACCCGCCCGAGGGCGCGCGCACGCGCGGGGACCCCTCGCCCCCCTCTCCCCCACACACACACCAGGGCGCACGGCCCGCTGTCCCCAACCCAACCCTTACAGTCCCCCCGCCCAGGCCCGCTGGGGATCAGGGGTCCAACCCGGTGCCCCCAGCCCCCCTTCCCGGGACTTGGATTTAAAGGGACAGGAACTGCGTAATGGGAAGGCGCCCAGCACCGAAGCGCTCTCGGCCACCTCCCGGGAGTCGGGAGGGGAAGCGGGCAGAGCAGGCCAGGGGAGTTGGGCAGCCCTGGCCCTGCCTGCCGGCGCCGCACCCCTCCCTCCTGGCTCGGATCCGTGCCGCGTGCCCCACTCCACCCCATCCCCCCCACGACCTAACAGACTCTGCAAACCACAGGTGGTTTTTTTCTATGACAAATAATCTATCCTTTTTCCTTCCGGGCCGCTGGAGTCCAAGTGTCGGGGGAGGGGGGCGCTCACCTCCCTCCACCCCATAAATTAACAGAAATTCGGGCCACACGTACGAAGTCACCAAACTCCCGTGCGCCCTGCGCCCTGGCCAACAGGTAGCCCCCGACTCCTAGAGTTGTCGTGCTTTAGGGGAACAAAATGTCATCACCACTGTGCTGTTCCTGGGTTTATCTCCAAACATACTCTCACCCCCGCCCCAAGAGATGATGTCTGATTCTTGGATCTGAGTATCGTGGGACTAATTTAAAATGCATTTCCTGGGCCATAAATCCGCAGGCAGAAACCCGCATCCCCAGCTCTCCCTGAATGCGCGTACAGCAAACAGCGGCAGTGGGCTGCGGAGGGGGCTGGACGGTCAGGGCTGACAGGTGTAGGCAGCAGCGCAGTGAGGCAAGAATCGGAGGCCAGGGATTGAGCACAGACGCGGGGCGATTGGAGCCTCCCCTTAGCCAGGGGCCCTGCTCACATATTCCCGACCTGTTACTAAAGGAGGGTCCCCTTTTACTAAAAAGAACATCTGCCCCTCCCGGGAGCCGTCAACCTCTGCCTCCTGCCTTGGGTGCAAAACCTGCTCCAGCCAAGCCAGGAGGGCAGTCACCTCCTTCCCCACCCCAAGGACGTTTGGGGACTTTCACTCCAGGTTTCTGCAGCTACGAGGCTGAAGGCACTTTCCCCTCCCATCTCCTCAGAATACCTAGGGTGGACTTGTTGGGTCCAGCACATCTTAGCCTTTATTGGAAGCTCTCAAATTGTCCCAGACACCTGGAGCAAGGTAACTGTCAGCCTGCAGTGCATCTGTGCATGGTTCTCCACTGTTCTGACCAGTGCTTCTCATTTTGTCTCAGTTTATTTTATCAATTGAAATGGGTATGAAATAGTATCTGAGGCCTGTTTGGTGTCAATGAAAAAAATCACATATTTTGAATGAATTTGCAAAAGGGCCACAGATGGGGCGGGGGGACCCTTGTCCTTACAAGATTTAGATTCAATCCTGGCTCCAGGGGACCTGCTGGCTGTGTAGCTTTGGGAAGTCAGTGTCACTGAGCTCCGTTCTCTTGTCTAGAAAAGTGACTTCCCCGGAGAAATCAAGGGTCAGCTCACCCAGCACCTAGTAAGCTTGGAAAGTGGAAAGTGGTGTGGTCACGAAGAGGCTGTGGATTCCTTCACGGGGATGGGCAGTGGGCAGCCCTCAGCCTGCTCCTACCAACCACTGCTGAAATAAACCTTGCCATCCACGCCTGTGCACTGTATTTTCTTTCTTCCATTTTATTCCCTACCCTTTTTTGCCGACTTGGCAACCCTTCCTCACGCAAGCTGTGGATTGCAACCGAGCTCCCCCTGGAAAATGCTGATTGGTTCCAGGCGATTACTGGGTCAGTACCTTCTACCCCTGGGCGTGCATACCCTTCCTCATTGCAGTTCTGTCCCCACCACCCATATGCAAGGGACCTCTCTCCTCCAGCACTGCCAGAGCAACTCCAGCAGTGACAGGCTCTGGAATGCAGATATTAGAGACATTTGTGCAATTTGGAAGCCATTCTCCCATAAAGTAGGGCTGGCAGTATTGATTGAATTTTAGAGGAAACTCTCCAAGGCGATAAACAGTACCACCCAGCAACTTACACATCAAAAACCAGGGAGGAAAAAGCCATCCCCACTTGCAGAATTGTGTGGCCTCTTCCCATGGCTGACTACCCGCTTCAGTGAACTCAGGTGCCCTCGGTGATACCAACTCACTCTTCTTCTTGTCTCCCAGAACAGTGTGCCCCACCCGGGTGAGGGCCTTGCCAATGGGGAAATAATGGCAGGCAGGGTCCCAGCTCTCTGCTGTCTTTCTGCCTTAAGCACTGGTACTTGATGTTTCCTTGGCTGGCCTGTCTTCCCATACAGGGGAAATTTTTTGCTTCCAGCTCCAGTGACATGGGCTGGCCTTCTATATAAAGAAAGACCCCTTTGCATCTCCACAAAAAGTGTTTGTCTCCATCAAAGAACTTGGGATCCCTGGGTTTATCCTGAGCCCACAGGATTCTGCAGCAAGGGCTCCCACTCCATCTGTGCTTCCCCAGTGGGATACTGATGTGCCTCCCAGCAAGAGGTGGGCTCTGCCCTTCCTCCCCTTGAATCTGGGCTGGCTTTAGAGGAGAGTGGATGTCGCAATATGACTTCAAAGGTCAACGCATAAGCAGTGACCCAGCCTCATGCTCTCTGGATACTCAAGCTTGGAAGTGTCACCATGCTGTAAGGAAGGCCAGGCAACCCTGGACAGGACAATGAGGAGCAAATTGTGGAGTACAGCTCGGGGGTGGGGGGCTCCAACCAGCAGCCAGGGTCCTTTGAAGGCCATCTAAGTGCACCACGTTGGGACTGACTCCTCCGGCCTGGGTGGCCACCCCAGCTACAACTAGATGGAGCTTGTACCTTGTCATCATTTTAATTTCTGAACAAAATGAATTATTGTTGCTGTTTTAAGCCAGTGATCATGCAAACTATAGCCCAGAGACCAAGTCTGGCCCACTGCCTGTTAATTTTAAATAAAGTTTTATTGGCACATAAGTACGCCCATCCATTTTTGGATGTCTAGAGGGACTTTCATTTATGTCAGCAGAGTTGAATAGTTGTAACAGACACCACATAGCCCATTAAACCTAAAATACTTACCACCTTTTTCTTTACAGAAAAAGTTTGCCAAACCCTGTGTGTTTGGGGCCGCCATAGTCTGCAGGGGCTACAGACTGGATGGTTTAAACAACAGAAATTTATTGCTCACACTTCTGGAGGCTGGAAGTCTAAGGTGAAGTTTCCAGCGGATTCAGTTGCTGGTGAGGGCTGTCCTCCAGGCTCACAGACAGCTGCCTTTTCGCTGTGGCAGGACCCAAGTCTCTCCCTTCTCCTCACTCCTCCATCTTTCCTCTGGCTGGGCTGTTATATTTCTGCAGACTGGCTTTTTCTGATGTAGTTGCTCTTTGCATCCTGACTGTTGCTCCCCTGGATTTTTAGGGTCCTGACTCCTGACTCCTGGGAGAGAGATTCAGCTAGGGTCAGCTGGGGCCAGGTGTCCATTCCTGACCTGAGCAGCTCTGGTCAGGGAGTAGAGTCCTGCCTTGTGACAGAAGAAAGAAGGGATGATTGATTGGCTCTTCTAGGGAAAATGGAAGGTTCAACCTGAGCCAAAAGTTGGGATGGGTGTCCAGCCGACAGGACGGATGTTTTGAAACTGAGAATAGAAGAACCTTGAAAAAAATACAAGACATAATTTCACCTTACTGAGCAAGAACTAGAACCACCAGGTGCACTGACCTGGTCGTTCAATTTCAAGTTGAATCTGACAAGATGAAAAGAAAGGTGGAAGAAAATGGAGGAAGAAGAAGAGAAGGATAGTGCAGAAGTGATTTGGATAGATTAACAGGAAAGAGTGGTGGTAATGGTGGTTGTGGTGATGGTGTTGACAGTGATGGTTATGATGGTGATGATGGTAGTGGTGGTGATAACGTGGTGGTGATGGTGAAGATGGTGATGGGGTGGGTCATGGTGAAGGTGGTGGTGACGACACTGATGATATGGTGGTGATGGCAATGGTGGTGGTGGTGGTGATGGTGGTGATGACATTGATGATGATGGTGCAGATCTGGATATGGTTTGAGTGTAATCCCCCAAGGCTTCACCTGTTGAAACTTCATCCCCATGGTGAAGCATTAAGAGGATGGAAACTTAACCCAACTATGGTGTTTAGAGGTGGGGCTTTTAGGAGGTGATTAGGATTAGATAAGGTCATTACAGTGGAGCCCACAAGATCGAATACTGGTGGCTTTATTAGAAAAGGGAGAAAAGAGCAGAGGAGTTTCATAGTTTATATGGATATAGACACTCTGTCTCTTGCCATGTGATGCCCTTCACATCCTTGGAAGTCGTGCAGAAAGAAGGCCATCACCAGACGTGACTCCTCATCCTCAGACCTTCAGAACCATGAGTTGAAACTAACTTTCTTCTTTCTAAGTAGCCTGCCTCAGGTGCTTCATTGTAGTAACACAAAACTGAAAAGACAGATGTGATGATGATGGTGATAGATATAGTGGTAAAGATGGTGGTGGTGGTGGTGATGTTGGTGATGATTTTTGTGGTGGTGGTGGTGATGATGATGGTGTGATGATGGTGTTGGTAATGGTGGTGGTGTGGTGGTGGTGGTGTGGTGGTGGTAGTGATGGTCATGATGATGGTGGTGGTTAATGGTGATGGTGGTGATGGTGTTGGTGGTGATGGTGGTGATGGTGGTGATGGTGGTAGTGGTGATGGTGGTGATGGTGGTGATGGTGGTGGTTTATGGTGATGGTGGTGATGGTGGTGATTGTGATGGTGGTGGTGGTGGTGATGGTGGTGGTTTATGGTGATGGTGGTGATGGTGATGGTGGTGGTGGTGATGGTGATGGTGATGGTGATGGTGGTGATGATGGTGACGGTGATGGTGGTGGTGATGGCGGTGGTGATGGCGGTGGTGATGGTGGTAAAGGTGATGATGGTGGTGGTGATGGTGGTGATGGTGGTGATGGTGGTAGTGGTGATGGTGGTGATGGTGGTGGTTTATGGTGATGGTGGTGGTGGATGATGGTGGTGGTGGTGAGGTGGTGTTGGTGATTTTGGTGATGGTGGTGGTGATGGTGGTGATGGTGATGGTGGTGATGGTAGTGGTGATGATGGTGGTGATGATGGTGATGGTGGTAGTGATGGTGATGGTGATGGTGATGATGGTGGTGGCTGATGGTGGTGGTGGTGATGGTGGTGATGGTGGTAGTGGTGATGGTGGTGATGGTGATGATGGTGGTGGTTGATGGTGATGGTGGTGATGGTGATGGTGATGGTGGTGGTGATGGTGGTGGTTTATGGTGATGGTGGTGATGGTGATGGTGGTGATGGTGGTGATTGTGATGGTGGTGGTGGTGGTGATGGTGGTGGTTTATGGTGATGGTGGTGATGGTGATGGTGGTGGTAATGGTGGTGATGGTGATGGTGATGGTGGTGATGATGGTGACAGTGATGGTGGTGGTGATGGTGGTGATGGTGATGGCGGTGGTGATGGTGGTGGTGATGGTGATGGTGATGTTGGTGGTGGTGATGGTGGTGATATTGGTAGTGTTGATGGTGGTGATGGTGGTGGTGGTGGTGGTGGTGGTGATGGTGGTGATGGTGGTAGTGGTGATGGTGGTGATGGTGGTAGTGGTGATGGTGGTGATGGTGATGATGGTGGTGGTTTATGGTGATGGTGGTGGTGATGGTGGTGATGGTGGTGGTTTATGGTGATGGTGGTGATGGTGGTGGTGGTGATGGTGGTGATGATGGTGGTGGTGATGATGATGGTGGTGGTGATGGTGGTGATGGTGGTGATGGTGGTTGTGGTGGTGGTGGTGATGGTGGTGATGGTGGTGGTTTATGGTGATGGTGGTGGTGGATGATGGTGGTGGTGGTGGTGAGGTGGTGGTAGTAATGGTGATGGTGGTGATGGTGGTGGTGATGGTGATGATGGTGATGGTGGTGATGGTGGTGGTGAGGATGGTGATGGTGGTGGTGATGGTGATGGTGGTGATGGTGGTGGTTTATGGTGATGGTGGTGATGGTGGTGATGATTATAGTGATGACAGTGACATGTTGGTGCAGGAAATTGAACATTATTATTGGCATTTCAGCCTACCATTGCTGCTTACCAGTCATAGCCTTTGCCTCCCTGGTAGAGCCATGAGCCTGAGTTTACAATCTTTGCTTTTTTGATAGTTTGGCCACCTATGTGGGTGCCTCCTAAGCACTGTCACTTAGTTTGCCTCATTCTGATCCTCTTGTATTTGAATCATACTATAAGCATTTTTTTTATGGTACTGAGGTTTGAACTCAAAGCTTCATGTGCCAGACAGGTGCTCTACCATTTGAGCCATGCCTCCAGCCCTTTTTGCTCTGGTTACTTTGGAGATAGGATTTTGCCTTTTATCTGGACCACAACCCTCCTATTTTATGCTTCCTGACATAACTGAGATGACAGGTGTACATCACCACACCCACCTATTGCTGGAGATGGGGTCTTACAAACTTTTTGCTCAGGCTTGCCTCAAATTGTGATCCTCTCAATTCATATTCCTAAGTAGCTAGGATTACAGGGGACCTACTATACGCATTCTTTTTTTTTTTTTTTTGCTTGAGATTCATCCATGTGGCTGTGTGTCTGGTTCATATGTTCTCTTCACTGTATGCTGTCCCATTTTACACCAAACACTATTCACCTGTTCTTCTGTAAGTAGACGTTTAGGTTGTTTCTAGTTTATAGTTGGATTAGCTTTTCACTACTATAACAAAATGGCTAGGGCAGCTAACTTTATGAAGAGAAAAGGTTTACGTAGCTCACAATGTTGGAGGTTTGAGAGTATGACCCTGCATCTGCTCTCTTCTAGTATCGAGGCTCTTTCTCTTCTGTGACATGTCATGTGGGCTCACATTGCCACACGTGGAATCAGGAGAGACTCAGGCCCTGTAGTCTCATCCAAGAGCACATCCCCAGTGACCCAAAGACCTTCTACTGGGCTCCACTGCAAAGGTTCCACCAGCTCCTAACAGTGCCACCTTGGGGACCAAGTCTTCAATCACATTGCACCCTTGGAGGATACAAACCATATTCAAGTCATAGTCGTTGCTATGAAACCAACACCTGTAGCCTTCTCGGAGCATTCTGGAGTGCGCGCATTTGTTTTCACTCCCGGAACTCACCCGGGGCCCCTCCCAGGGACACAGGCCAGGTTGGTTCTCTCGCCTGAGTCTGGTGAGTACTTGAGCCCCCATTACAGCGTGGCTCACTCTGCCCTGAGGTTTTCTTTTAATTTGTGACCCCATCCTCTCACAGGGGAGTGGGTGGGCTGGACCCCTGTCTCAGTGTCTGGGCAGCCAAAACGCGGACTAAATGAAAAGTGAACAAGAGAGTAAATGAACGAACAGTCTGCCTTCCCTGAACGTCTGTTGAATCAAAGCTTGTCGGCAGAGTAAGGGTGCAGCCCGAAGGCGCTTTGCACTCAGCTGTAGCCTTTTATGATCTGTGTTTTGACCTTGCTTGACACCAGTTGGTATCAGCAGCCTAGGGGACACAGCCTAGGGGCTGTGGGGAATTACAGACCTCGCCCGCCCCTCCCACTCAGCAGATGGTGTCGGGCACATAAAGACATCCTTTTCTTCCCTCCTCCTTGTCTGCTCCAGGGTAATCAGTGATTAGATCTCATTACACCAGCGGCCCGGGGTTCCGTGTGCTGCTTGTGTATCAGATCCACTGTCCCCATGGAAGGTGACTGAGCCTGTGCGCGGCAGGAAGAGGCAGGGCATCGGCAGGTTCGTGGAAGGTGTGGAAAGTCTGAGTCGGGGAGGGCTTTAGGAGGGGGGTGAATCTGAGGCACAAAGCCAGGGTGCGAGGTTGGAGAGATGCACAAGGTGGACCTGGCCAGTGTGGACCAGTTCCATTAGGTGTGAAGGCAGCCAGGCGGGCTCACACCTGTCCCGTGGGTGGTGGGATCTGCCGGCGCTCCCTGGCCTCAGGGTAATGACCCTAACACAGATCTCCAGTGGCCTCCGCACCAGGTGTCTGCTGAGCCTCCTGCATGCCCTGCTTCACTCCATGCCTTCAGCTCCTGAGTCGCACTAGCACCCGCTGGCCTCCTATACTAGGTTCCATATTCTGGTATATTCTTTCAGGCCTCAGGGAGTGACCCCTTCCTCCAGGAAGCCCGTCCAAGGCCAGGACGGGTGCTCCTGCCCAGAGCTCCTTAGCTTCAGACCGTCCGAATCATCAGGCAGCGTGCGCTGACCAGCCCAGCCCTGCAGGGTCTGGGTCCTCCAAGTTCACAGCTGCCCACGCACAGTAGGTGCTCAGTAAACGTGTGTGGGGGTGGCTGAGTGAACGGATCCCAGCGCAGCTGAGAGGTAACGTGGGAGCAGGCAGTCCCTTCCTCTTCCAGACCTTTCCCCACGAGGGCTTCCTCTCCTCCCCTCCAGTGCCACCCCCACCGCAGTGAGCAGAGGGGCCAGGAGCTGTGCCCCTCGGGCAAAGCGTTCAGTCTCTCCTCTCCCCGGCCCACACATTGGATGGGCTTTGTCCAGGTGCTGACAACCTGCCTCAGACTCTGAGTCCAGCACGCCCTGAAGCCAGATCTACCTCTGACCTCACCAGAGTAAAATCTACGCCAGCAAATGCTTCCTGCCTAAATCCCTTTAAGCTGAGTTTTCTGGCATCTGAAAAAATCTTTGGGGGAGAAAGCTTTCTTAAGATGTAATGCCATATAATTCACCCATTTCCAGTGTGCAAGTCGGTGTTTTTAATAATTCATAAGTCTGTGAACTATCACCACCATGTAATTCTACCTTTCATTACCCCAGGAAGAAAGCCTGTTTCCATCCCCTTCCTTCCAGACCCTGTTTCCAGACCCTGTTTCCACAGTGTTGCATATTCTGGACATGTCGTATAAATGGAATCACACACGTGGCCTTTTGTGTCTGGCTTCTTTCCCTGACCATTGTGTCTCTCAGCTTCATCCATGTTGAAGCACCTGTGAGTGCCTCACCACTTTTTATGACAGAGTAATACTCCATTGTGTGCACAGAATGCGTTCTGTCCACCCATTCCTTGGTGTTGGATGCTTGGGGTTTATCTACTTTGGGCTGTTAAGAACAGACATGCACGTGGTTTGGGGTGGACATAAGTTTTTAACCTCTTTGGCATGTACAAGGAGTAGAATTGCTGGGTTCTAGGGTGGCTGTAGGTTTCACCTTTTGAGGAACTGACAGCTGGTTTCTCCCCATGGCCATGCCTTGTTGTCCTCCTGCCAGCAGTGTCTGAGGGCTCCAGCTTCTCCACGTCCTCTTGCTAGTGTCAGTCTTAGAATGTTGTCGTCCGAGGGGGCACACAGTGGGACCTTGGTATGGTCAAGAGTTGCGTTCCCCTGGTGACCGTGCGGTAGAGCTGACTGGCCATCTGCATGTCCTCTCCGAGAAATCTCTGCTTGGGTCTTTGACCCATTTTAAAATTTCTACCTTCATTACTGAGTCACAGAGGATCTTGTGCATTCCGGACACAAGTCCATTATTGGGCACACAGTTGTAAACATTTTCTTCCATCCTGGGAGTTGTCTGCTCCTTCATGATATCTTTCACAGCACAAAAGTTTTAAATTTTTATTTATTTATTTATTTTATTTGGCAGCACTGGAGTTTGATCTCAGGGCCTCACCCATTCGACAACTCACTCAATGTTCACTCAAGAACATGAGGCTAGGGCTGGTGACACGACCAAGAACAGGACAGACATGGCCTGGCTAACTACAGAACAGAAGCCTGGAGTGACCACAGAAGACCTGCGTCCAGTCCTAACCCTGCTCCTGGCTACCTGTGTGGCCTTGGGCGAGTCACAGAGCCCACGTGCACATTGCCATGTGTGCACACCGAAGCTGCAAACCAATCCCTCCACCCACTGAATCCATCCACATCCCCACCTGGAGGCACCTGGGGAGGGAGAAGGTAACTTCCAGCGTGGCAGCTGTAGAGGGCTGGGAAGCAGAGTGGTGGGGGGGGCTGCCTCCCTCCTCCTGTCCCCTCACCTTCCTCCCATATACCTGACCCACTCCACCTGCCTCCCTCTCCACCTGTTCTTCCCCCACCTGCCCACTTCACCTTCCTGAACCTCCAGCTGCCTCCCCAACAACCCCTCATCCACCTCTCCCTCCCTACCTGCCTCTCCCCGGATCTGCCTCTCCTTTATTCCCCTGATAACTTCAAGGCAGCTTCCTCAAGACATGGAGAGACTCCTAGAACCACAGCTTTCTACTCTGCAGAATGGATTTGTTTTTAAAATGTGCGTGGTTCCTATTACAGTCATTACCTTACAGTCACTATTGAAATTGTGCAAAATGCAGAAAATCACAAAAATGAAAGACACGGCCACTTCACACTTTATCAGGCAGTTCTGATGACAAACAGTTGATTTTTTGTTCCTTTCAATTCCTTTTTAATGCACAGTTAGCACGGGGATGTTTTATAAAATTTGGATCAGACTGAAAGGCTGTCCTGCATCTACTTTTTTCACTTTGCGGTCTAACCCGGCCATTTCCTCGGTTCATTAAATTGTCGTCTACCGCCCAACTTAGTGGCTAGAGTCCTTCCACAGGGTTCATCCTAGGAGGCGTTCGGCTGTGTAGGTCGTTTGTACAGGGCCTGGAGCCTCGTGTAAATCCACACATCAGCTCACTTAAACCTTGCAGCCAGCATGTGAATCTGCACTGTGATGACCCCCACTGTATGGAGGACAAAGCCGAGGCACAGAGAGGTCCCAAGGTCACACAGCTGCTAAGGAGCAGCTAGGGATTCGAACCTAGGCAGTCAGCTTTGCCTCTGAAGCACTCTCATTCTAGCAGAAACGGGACAGGGATAGTGTGGGGGTGCGAAGGCAGAAGAGGTGGGAGACCAGCTGGCTGGGAGCCTGCACTTGGGCCATCCCGTTCCCAGGGCTGGCACTGGGGGAGGTTGCAATGCCCGTCTGTGAAGACGTGACCACCAGAAGTACTGGGAACCACTGAGCACAAAGTCCCCACGGCCGATCCAGGGTGGAGGGGCACCGTCTTCTGACTTAGCACTCCTCCCCTTGGTCCCAAGCACCAGGTTCTGGAATGAGGGCACCCAGGCTGCCCGTGGCGATGCCAACTTTAGGTAAGAACAGACAGGGCTGCACTGCTACATGGAAACTGCACAGCAGGAACGCAGCAGCCTCAGCAGGCAGGACGCCATCTTCAGCTTCCCAGAGCCTCGCGAGCCTGGGTGAGGCTCCCTGTGGAGCAGGAAGAAAGCGGCCAGTCCAGGCAGAAAGGTGCACGCCTCAGGCCAGGGTGAAGGGACATTGTCAAGCACTTGTGAGGCAGCCTGGGCCTCCTGTTGGAAAGCAGGATGTCAGTTACATGCGTGGCAGCGCAGCAGGAGATGGGGAGTGGATGCATCTTCCGTGCCCCCATCCTCATCCCATCCTCATCTCTGCCTCCTTCAGACAGATTCCAAAACATAAAGGCCTGGCAGTCCTGCTCGTGTGACTTCTGCACACGGCAGAGTCAGCTGGGCTGTGGCTCCAGTGGTCTGGGCGGGACTCAGGTCCTGTCCTTGCACTTCTAAGGCCTGCTGCTGCTGCCCGAGGGCCACACTGAGCGAGTGTGTACGTGTATGGGGAAGGGGAGGTGGCAGGCAGTGCAGTTTCTCTCCCACCCCGCCTCCTGCAGGAAGCCTGGTGCAGGCGACAGCCGAGGACAGTGTGTTAATGACCGGGTCAGACATGTGGTCTCCCGGTTCTTGGATACTGCCTGTGTCCGGGCATGTCTCCAGTCCTCTCCATGGCACCTGAATGTCTGCCATTAGTCACCGTGCAACCAGGCTGTTGGTGTCGCCAGTTCCTGCAAACATGACCCAGCACAGAGAGGAGGAGAGAGATGGGTTCTGCGAGGAGGGCAGGTGGCACAGGGTCCTAGCCAGGAGGTGCCCCAGAAAGGGCTGCAGCCCTGTGCAGAAGGACTCCATTCCTAGCGGCTCAGAATCCTCCCAGAGGGATCACAGATCGAGGGAGACCCCGTCTGGCCGGGAGCGACCATGCAGCCCTGCTGTCAATGCAAGCCCTTGCCATGGATTGGTAAGCGTGGGCAGCCTGGCTCCTATCCACCACCATGGGCTGCAAATGCTTTGGCTTGGTGGGGGAAAGGACTTTGCACCCAGGTAAAAGTTGGAGAAGGGTGCAAAATCCTGGGTTTTACTTTCTGTGTGGACCATGTGAAACCACCGACATTTCAGCATTTTCCAACCCTGAAAGGGGAGCTTCATATGGCTTAACACTGAGCCTCAAGCAAGATGTCAGGATAGCTTTGTGTTCACCCACCCCACGCCAGGACACACGGGTGCTGATGTGTGTACAGTCACCACTCTTCATGCGAGTGATGACATTTACCATGTCCTACAGACTCTAAGACATCCCCTGAAGGGGCTCAGGGCCCCTTTGTCCACTGGCAGACAGCAAGGCAGTGTTCACGATATTTTAAAGGCTTTCTCCCACTCAGCACTTCAGAGCCGGGGAGCTTCACGTATGCACCCCAGAGCTGCACATCTGTTGGGGCTGACCAGTTAACGCAGATGTGGGGGGCACGGTGTGTCTCCTTGGAGTGAACTGGTCTTTCTCTTCTGTCCCTCCAGGACCTCCAAGGGTCAGTCCTAGGGAATAACATGGGGTGGGGAGAGGAGCACAGGCCAGGGGAGCTCTGGGTCCAGGAGAAGGCCAGTCAGGGTCAGGACTTGAGCTTGGGCCCGGGCCAGGAGACAGAGAAGAAGCTGACAGATGGGTACCTGACCTGCCTGGTCTGACCATCCAGCTTAGGAGGTAAGAGCTCCCAAGGATCCCAGTGTCCTGCCACACCAAGGAAGCAGGGTGGACCCCACCAGAGTTGGGTTCAGATATTGGGAACCATGGAGAAAGCAGGAAAGGTCGGTCCCTCACAGCCAGGGCCTCTCCCTGCCTGGCCCAAACATAACCCAAGGAGTCAGGACAGGAGACCAGCCTGGGGCATCCCTGTGGTCAGGCTGGAACCAGTGCCATGCCTCGTGGGATGCCTCCATGCGTAGGAAGGGGCTTCCCTGGCTTGAACCTCCTGCCTGCCCTGAGCCTGGGCCCCTTCTCGCTCACCTGTGGGGCGGAGGGAAGGGACTGAGGCCTAGAAGCTGCTGGCAGCCAGAATTTCAGTGGAATCCAACCCCACCACTCATCCACAAGCCCACGTCCTGGTTCTACGTGATACATTGCAACGTCGAGCATCTGATGTGATGACACTCAGACACATGCATGGCACATGTGTGTGTCCCCACACGAGCACATGTCACTTAAGGGTGTGACAATCAGCGTGCAGGAGTGAGCTCCGCCATGCCTCCTCCCCACAGCTTCCTCACAGTGGTGTTGTCAGAATACTCTGACGATGGTAAATTCTGAGCGGTCCAACATGTACCAGACACCCCTGTACCGCCCCCCGCCGAGGATTGACAAGTGCACGGCTTTTCCACATTTGCTCTGGAGTGTTTTTTAAGGAGAGCAAAGTTGGAGAGAGCTGGAGCTCTACCCTAATCCCTTCCCTCCTCACAAGGAAACTTGTCCCCGATGTTACTGTGTGTCACTCACACTTGAGTTCCCACCACTACTCAGTCACGTGTCAGGAGCCGCCACTCAGAATTTACAGAAGGGCTCACAGCGTTCAAATCTGTTGGCGACTCGATTTCTTCCACTCGCAGTGCGTCTTCGATTGTCAGCGCTGGCTCGGCAGCTGTCATTCATCTCCCGTGCTCAGAGCAGCCACACTCCGTCCTCGCAGCGCCTTTGGCTGACAGTCACTCTCTTAGAGAGCAGCACAAGACATCACTCAGCCTGAAAGCGGCAGGACTAAGACCTGCACACAGGCCAAGTCCACTGCTGCACCAGCCACGGTGGCGCGACATCCACCCGCTCACCAGTGTTTCACCTGAGCTGCGATACTCCTGACCCAGGTCAAACACGGTGCTGCTCTGAAAGATATGTCTGCAAGCTCCTGGATGCCCTGTCCCTGAAGACGGGGGGCACCTGGTGCTCCCACATGCCCTCTGTCCCTCTGTCTCTGTCTCCCTCTGGGATCACTCCCTTAATTGGAAGACAGCTGCCTTTTGTGAGCCTCCCACGAAGCAAGGAACGAAAGGAACATAGGCTTCCCTTGAACAGCCGAAGGGAGCAGCTGGTGAGGACCTGAGGCTGGTGACAATGACAGGAGTGAGCTTGGAGGTGGAGCCTCAGCCCCAGCTGAAGCCAGCTGGCCACTGCCCCACCCAAGTCCCTGCTGCCCACACAGAGACACCATCCTGGAGATCCAGGGCGGAGGCCCAGGCAAGCTGTGGGATGACAGGGTCAGGGCTCAAGCACAGGGGAGGTCCAGCCTCCACACACACACACTCACTCAGTCACTCACACTCAGTCACTCTCACACTCACACACACACAGAGCCTCTCCGTGGCCCTGTGCCATTCTTCCCTCTGCACAGGAATTCCTCCCCGTCCTGCTAGCGTGTTTACTTATGCAAAATTCACATAAACATACAATTTACCATCTTAACCATTTTATTTTATTTAGTTATTTAGTTAGTTAGCTGTTATGGTGCCGCAGTGTTGCTCCACCACCACCTCCATCTTGGTCCTCATCACCCTAAGAAAACCCATCCCTGGGGCAGCTGCTCCGTCCTTCCTCGCTCCCAGCCCCAGCCTCCTCCGAAGATCCAGGCCAGGTGGGGCTGGGGGTGCCGGCTTGGCCGGGCTGCAGGGCTGTGTGCCCACAGGTCAGCCCTGCCACGTCACATGTGCAGACGTGGGGGTGTGTCGGCATGAGCACATCCGTGTGTACACGTGTGTAGATGGATGTGTGTATGCTCGAGCATGTGCGCTTTCACCTTGTGTGTATGTGGCTATGTATGTATATGCAGTGTGTAAGTGTTTATGTGCACGCATGCGTGAGAAGTGTATGTTGTACACACATATGCACGTACCTGTGTGTACATACATGTATGTGTGTTCTTAAGTGTTTGCACATCTTAAAATAGCAATTGAGAGCTTATCACAGGCCCAACATTATTCAAAGGGTTTTTATTTACTAACGTACTCAGTCCTCAAACGACCCCATGAGGGGTCCTGCCGCGTGTGCCGGCGGCCGGCGTACAAGGTCTGACCGGGAGCCCTGCTCTCAGCCACTGCTTGTCCATCTAAAGACGCGGGCAGATGTTTCCCCTTGAGCCAAGCCCCACCGTGCGCCCAGTCTGTGCTCGCTCTGCAGTCGGGTAAGGAGTGCAGGGAGAGGCCACTCGGGCAGCTCCAGGGACAGGGGTGGCTCTGCAGACAGGCAGAGTGGCTGGCCTTCCACTGCCCATGGCCTTGGAGGAGAGCAGGGGCCACTGTGTCCTCTGGTCACTTTGGTCTCGGTGAGACACAACACCAAGGTCAGCACAGGCTGTGTGCTTCTCTGCATCCCGCCACCTTCCCTCTGCCATGAGCCCGCCTGTGGTCAGGACTGCGTCCTTTCCCCACCGTGGGTCCTGTCTGCTCGCTCTGTTCCCTCGTCAGCAGGTTGGTGGCCTTCACTCTCCCTTGCCCCGGCGTCAGTGGGAAGCAGAGAAGCCTGAGCACAGAAGCTCCAGCCTCCCCCACCCCAGAGGGTTGTCCTGGACAGAGGCAGGGCCGCCTGTGGTGACAGCTGCCAGCCCTCAGGCTGGCCTCGGTCACAAATTACATGTTTGGATCCTCTTCCTGCCCCCGAGGCCCCAGGACAGAGCTCTTTTGTTTTTTGTGCATTCTCTTTGAAATCAACTTGTTTTTTCTCCCCATTCAATTTTTTTAAATTGTTTTACCACTAAGTAACATCCATCCGTCGTAGAAAAAGGAGAAGACGTGTAGAAGTATCAGGAAGATTTCCAGTCATCGGTTCCACCATACAGCAAGCTGAGCACACCAGCAACATGACACTCACTGGCATTGGCAGCCGGGTGTTGGGGCTCACGTCTGTAATCCCAGCTACTCAAGAGGCAGAAATCAGGGAGATGATGGTTCAAAGCCAGCTGGGCAAACAGTTTGTGAGATCCTACCTCGAAATAAACCTTCACACACAAAAAAAGAGCCGGTGGAGTAGCTCAAGGTGTACCTGAGTTCAAACCCTGGTGCTACCAAAATAATGAAGGAGGAGGAGGAGGAACGGGTGCAAGAGACCAGGCACTGTGTGGCTCCATTTATTTTTAGAATTCAAAGCAAGGTGTCTGAGCCACAGCACTCACTCGGGACAGTGGCCGCCCTGGGGGAGGACGAGGGCCAGGGGGAGACTAGAAGGTTCCATGGCTTAATTAGCTCCTGTGGTGACTGTGCACAGGCTCCCACTCGTGAGAGTCATTCATCTGACTTGTATGGTTGGCACACTTTCCCGTGTGCATGTTCAATAAAATGTCACCAAAAACTTCTTTTGCTCTATTCCCAAGCAATGGCTTTTCATAATATTTCAGGGTCTTTCCTTACAGATGTTTTCCCCTGGGAATGTACATATTTTTTCATGGAAAGAAAAAAAAATGCTCTACCTCCCGAGACAGCCGTGCTGAAGCCAGGTCCAGGGGTCAGTCCCTGAACAGGCCAAAATAGTGACCCTCCTGAGAGCCTGAGGCTTGGGCACTAGCAGGACTCAGTAACTGTGAATTCGCTGGGCACTGGTGGTTCATGCCTGTAATTGTAGCTACTTAGGAGGCTGAGATCTGGAGGCTTGTCGTTTGAGGCCAGCCCAGGCAAATAGTTCAAGAGACCCCATCTCCAAAATAACCAGAGCAAAATGGACTGGAGGCTCAGCACAAGTGGGAGAGCACCTGTTTGCAAGCATGAACCCCTGAGTTCAAACCCTAATCCCACCAAAATATAATAATAATAATAATAATAATAATAATATTAAGTGTGGATTCTTGTTCTTTAATGGGCTCTTTCACTTAATCTAACACAGACATCTTTCCAAATCGAGAAACAACTCTTGCGCCTGAATATAAGGGAACACTAAATCTAGGGTAATATCCAATCAAATCCTCCAAAATGCTGGATAAGTAAGTGTTAGGATGTCAGTGAAAGAGCCCACAGGACACCTACGTGGATCAACTCGATAGCTAACTTAGAATGCAGTTTTGAAGTCGTAGTGGAGAAAGTAGACTGGGTGGTGGACACTGCTGCTTCCCAGCCTCCCTTGCCGTCAGGACGGCCAGTGACAGTCTTTCCAGTGCGAGTAGGGCAGTGACAGCCAGCACTCCTGGGCCAGGCCCCGAGAAGGGTCCCTTGTCCAGCTTTCCCAAGCCCTTCCCACCTGCTGGCTGGCGGGACCCTGGGACCCACCCACAGCACCGGCCGGGGCCTCTGACTCACCAAACTTCCCAGGTAGGACGTACAGAGAAACGGAGCCCATGGCGTTGCACTGAACGCCAGGCTCGAGGGTGCCACGGTGGCCGCCCTGATTCCATGCATTCATTTCCAGGGAGCACTTGCCACCTCCAGCCCTTTTATCCAGTTTCACACGTGCATCAGCCACCGTGTCTTTCGCGTCCAAAAACGTTTACCTCTCAAGGTTCCAACTTGGCTTGCTTTCTTTTTGTCTTTTTCCCTGGGGTTTGAACTCAGGGCGCAGGGCAGGGACTCCACCTCCAGAGCCAAGCCCCTACTTCTTTGGCCTTTAGTTTCTTTTCAGTTAGGGTCTCGTGCTAACTTTGCCTGGGTTGACCTCCTTCCTTAATCCTCCTATGTGTGCCTCCCAAGTCGCTGGGATTACGGCTGTCTATCACCACCCCCAGCCTCTTCTTTACACTCGAGTTTGTGAAATTTTAGTCCATTCACGATGCTGTCGGAGAGCTGTTTTCTTCTATTTGAATATTAAATTACACAGCTCACGCAAGGAATTTACGTAACTTGGACTTCTGACACAGCCCATGAGTTCACTGAGATAATCCAATGCCTTCCAGGGAGGGAATCCTGTCAGAGCCCGTCCAGAGCCACTGAGGCACGGCGGCCTTGCGTTTGGATTTGAGTCATTTAGGTTCCAGGGGAAGAGAGGCTCCATGCAGTTTTCTTTCTTGGTTTGTAACAGAGAAGCATCGTGCTCAGGGGTTGGCTGACTCGACCCTTATTATAAATATTTTTGGTTTTGCACACATCCGGCCTCTTTGCCTATAGGCCTACAGCAGCCGAAAATAGCACATGACTGAACAGCTGGCTGTGCTCCACTAAAATTTGCTTTACAGAACTAGCCAGCAGCTGGATGTGGCCTGCGGCTGTAGTTTTGGACCTCTGATAAGAGACATAAGTGTCTTGATTCAGCCTAAGGCCAGGCACAGTAGTGCATATCTGTAATCCCAGCTACGCAAAACCCAGAGATCTGGAGGATCTCAGTCAGAAGCTAGCCCTAGACAAAAGCAGAAGACCTTATCCAAAAGATAACCGAAGCAAAAAAAGGGCTGAGGGTGCAGTACAAGTACTGGAGTGCCTTCCTAGCAAGTGTGAAGCCCTGAGTTCAAACCCCAGAAAAAGAAGCCTGAGCACTAAGCCCAGTGAACTCGAACTCCCCCTCTCCCAAAGGCTCATCGGAGGTGTGATTCTGGGCGAGTTCTTGGTAGAAAGGAAGCTAAGAGCCCCTGCCTTTCTGGAGTGTGGTAGGAATGGCCGAGCTGGCAGCAGATGAAGCATTAGTAGGATGAAGATGGCTGTCATTCAGAGAAAGACTAGGACAGTCCCCTGTGGGCTGGGGACACTGGAGCACCTGGGAGACTGGTGAAGGCAAGGGAGGCAAGCAGAGGTAATTAACCAGGCCGTCCCACTGGGGCAACAGGGAGGGACTGAGAGCGATGGCAGGAGGCAGACAGAGGCAGGGACGCTAGCTGCCCCTCTCCAGTGCAGCACGGTGAGGGTGTCACTCCTCCGGATTCTGCTTTCCAAGTGGCAGAGTGTCCCCAGTCCTTGGCACACAGTAGGGGCTCTGTGAACAGTGGCCAGATGGATTGGATGAGGAGGAGGAGGAAGGGAAGGCATCTCTCCACCCTCAGCTGAGGCTGGGCTGGGGCCGGGGAAGGGGCTGGGGTGGCTCGGTACCGACACAACCACAAAGTACACCATGTGAGCTGTGTTTGGATCCTAGCTTTTAAAACCTCACTGGATCCCTGGGGAAATTTGAATGTGATTAAGGAAATATTGATAATGGTGATAGGTGTCATAATGACCAGACAGGTACTTTTTAAAGAAAGGGTTTAACAGCCAGAAAACCTACTGAAATACTTACAGGCAGAGTGACATATCTCTGGAACTTACTTTCAATTTTTTTCAGGAAATGAAAGAGTTATAGACAATTGTAGGCAAAAGGGCGAAATGTGGGTGCTACAGCAGGTGAGGACCACTTGGGGCTACACTGCTCCCCACTTTCGTGTACATTTGAAATGTTCTATAATAAAAAGCAAAAAATAAGCCAGGTAATAGTGGCTCACACCTGCAATCCCAACTACTCAGGAGGCAAAGAGATTGGAGGGATCACCATTTGTGGCCAACCTCAGGCAAAAATATCTTGAGGTCCCATCTCAATCAATAAAGGGCTGGGCGTGGTGATGCACACCTGTCATCCCAGTCAGGTGAGGATGCACAAATGGGAGGGTCATGGTCCAGGCTGGCCACGCATCAAGTGAGGCCCTATTTGAAAAACAATGAAAGGGGAAGAGGGAGGGAGGGAGGGAGCAACTCATTTCCCACCCCCACGGCTATCCCAAGATGAAATACACAGAAACCACACATAATTTGGTCACCTCCACCTACTGCCCTATGTAACCCGCGGCGGATATAAGTGACATAAACAGAAATACAGAATAACAGGTTTTCCTCTAGAAGGCAGAATTGAGCAGTCAGCGCTTCTTGGTGACCCAGAGTGCACAGTGAGCATGACAGTGACCTATGGAGCCTGGACCCACCTACCTCCCTCGGCTTTGCCGCTGGGGACCTCGTTTTCCAGCGTGGGGAAAATATCTTAGCAATGTTCTAGACACACACAATGCAGTCTCCCTTCTGCCTGCAAAGCCGCTGTGTGCCTGGCAGCCAGTGGGGCATAAAATTGTGCTAAACCATGCATCCCGTGTGCACATCAGGGCCTTTAGTCCTGGACACACAGTTAGAAACACTGACCTGCATGAATGTCCTGCAGGACGGGTAAAGCCAGGTGGGGTGTAGGATACTGGCCAGGTTGCACGTCCAGGATCCCTGCCTTGCACCCTCCCATTGCAAGAGCCCCTTCCCCCAATCACTGGGACAAACAACCTTCTCCCCCGACCCCTGCGTTGGGCACTCACCAGGGCCGTAGGAGCAGGGCATCCAACCCAGCAGCCCAGATTCCAGCTTTTGTCCAGTGAATGGAAGCAGGAGAGAGTATTGACCACAGCCGGTGCCCCCAGGACCGCAGAGAGCCAGGTGACCCAGCTTCTCAGGGGCTCCTTCCTGGGAACGAGTCATGTGGGAACCAGGAGTGGCAGGTGGACCCCAGCCTGGCAAGCAGGACCAAGGGACTGAGCCTGTACTGGGGCAAGGGCACAGCTCTGGTTCAAGTCCCGCACTGACGCCTGTGTATGTGCAGCCAACGGTGTCTCTGCACCTGTGTCCTCCTCAGAAGGTAGAGCTTCCCAAACTCTCACCTCCTGGTCCCTTTGGGGAACTCGAACATGCCCAGGTATGCCTGATGCTGACACGTAGGCTGTTGTAAGCCTTGGTGGTGACAGGCAGGAGACCAGGCCACAGGCCCTTCAATGACTGTCACACCTGTGACTCGGGTAGGAGTGGAAGCTGCATAAATCTCCAACCATTGTGATTAATGTGCTGTTAGGAAGTCACATGTCATGCACAGCCCATTGAGGGTCTCGGCTGAGAATGGCCTGGATCTGGTGGCCCAGGTGTCCTCAGTCCCTGCCTCATCCATCTGCCATCTTCTGGGGCTACTCAGCCCACCATGGTGGATCAGACTTAAATAATCCCATCCCTCTATGCTGGGGTGGAACAGGCCACTCTCCAGCAGCCAGTTGTCCCTTCTGTGGTCCCCAAAGCAGCTTACAACTTGGTGACAAATGACCGCGGCGAGGATGTCACTCAGAAGAGAAATGAAGCATTCAGAGACAGACAAGAGGGACTGCTATCCTCCTATTAGCACTGCCACTGGAGAAGGCCTCATGGGCTGACAGCGCCCACTGGCCATGTAGGAGGCCCCCGCCTGCTCCCCGCCCCCTGGGAAGGCCTCACTTCTCGCTCGATCTGCTTTTTTATTATTGTATTTGTTTGGTGGCACTGGGGTTTGAACTCAGGGCCTCACTCTTGCTATGCGGGTGCTCTACCGCTTGAGCCACACCCCAGCCCTTTTTGCTGTAGTTATTTTTCAGGTAGGGTGCTGTGCTTCTGCCTAGGGCCATCCTCAGACCTTTATCCACCTGCCTGCACCTCACGTATAGCTGGGACTCCATGCATGAAGGATCGCGTCCAACTTGCTTGTTGAGATGAGGTCTCACTAACTTTTTTCTTGGGCTGACCGTGAACGGTCATCCTTCAGATCTCCACCTCCCTCATAGCTGGGATTGCTGGCGTGTGCCGTCAGCCCAGCACTTTATTGTTTTATTTTTTTAATAATCTCATGAGGAATTGAAGCCAAAGAAAAGGTGGGCTTGTCTGATTGTGTTTTTGTTTTTGAGATGGGCTCTGACTGTGTGCTCAGGCTGGCCTCCTACTCCTGGGGCCAGGTGACCGTCTTCCCTCAGCCTCCCAAACAGCTGAGTCCACAGGCGCACAGTCTACACCTGACAAGGTGGGCTCATCTTTGAAGGGTCGGCTGGAAATCACCCTGGACAAGCTGGGCTGCCACTGTCAGGAAAGGCAGCCTCACAGGAGGAGGGTGCCAGGGAATTAGGGAGCTGGGGTCCTGCTTGCTTTACCTGTCCCCACTCCTGACTCTGTATCTTCACTCTCACTCTCTCTCCAGAGAGTGTTCAGAGTCCAGGGACCTGGGACCAGGATGAGGCTGCATAGTGCAGCCCATAGGAGCATTCCAGTGCCCATCTTTGGTCCTACCAAAGCTGCCAGGGATGCTGTGCTCTGGCCACCCTGCCCCGAGACCTCCTTGAGGTCACTTCTGGCTCATAGAGCCTCTCCCCTCTATGCACACCACCCCTTGGAGACAGGGCACCCACTCCATGTGTCACCTGGCGCAGCTGGAAGCAAGGCCACGACTATTCCCTGATCCTTCCCTGCTGCCTGCCGTCTTTGTACGCAGAGGGGGCACTGCAGAGCTGGGGCTCCCCTGAGGTCAATGATGCCATGACAGTCAGCTAAACAGTGGGCTCCAAGAATGCCTGTCTCCAGCTGGGTGCTGGGGGCTCACGTCTGTAATCCTAGCTATTTGGGAGGCTGAGATCAGGAGGACTGAGGTTATAGGGCAGGCCAGGCAAATAATTTGCAAGACCCCATCCAAAACAACCAGAGCAAAATGGACTGGAGGTATGGCTCAAGCAGTAGAGCGCCTACTTTGCGAGTGTGGAGTTTAAACCCCAGTCCCACTAAAAAGAAGAAGAAAAAAAAAAAAACAGGCATGTTGGTTCACACCCTGTAATCTCGGCTACACAGTAGACAGAGATAGGAGGATCGCGGACTGAGGCCTGCCCAGGAAAAAAGCACAAGATTGTATCTGAAAAATAGCTAAAGTACAAAGGGCTGGGGGCGTGGCTCGAGTGGTAGAGCACCTGCCTAGCAAATGCAAGGCCCTGGGTTCAAACCCCAGCACTACCAAAAACAAAAGGAAAAGTTAATGAATGAAAACCACCCAAATGTCTATCAAGGATGGATAGATAATTAAAGGGTGTCACCCAGCAGGGCATTACTTGGCAATCCAGAGGAATAGAGTGGATACACACTATGCTATGGTTAAACTTCAAAATGCAACACCGAATGAAGAAACAGACCAGGGCAGATGGGTGGTCAGCAGGCCGAGGAGGGCCCGTGACTGCTCACAGGATGGGGTCACTTTTGAGTTGGCAAATAGGTCAGGAATTAAACCATGGTGATGGCTGCCACAAAATCACACGTTATAATAGTTGAAATGGTGACCGTTACAACCCTGGGCCTGGCCCTCCAGACCCCTCAGTGTGCCTGGGACCGTCAGCGCTCCCTCTGTGCTGAGCGCCAGCTGGAGCCCTTTTCCACAGTCTGTCCTGCACATTTCAATGGCACCAGGAGGGACACTATCTTCACCCCTTCTGCATGAGAGGAGTCAGACGCCCTGAGGAAGTGCAGCTTCCCGTCCAGGCGGGCAGGGCTGGGCGAGGCTGGACAACTGTGGAAGACCACACACCTACCCTCTGATACCCACTCCGGGTCTGTGCACACAGTCTGCTTCCTATGCATGGAACTTGAGCTTGAGGCTCCTTGATTTACACTTTGTCTGGAGAGACCACATAGCAAGCTGGGTCCTGCAGACCCCACTTCCCTCCACAAGCCTCTGGCAGGGCGGAGGAGGACAGCTGGACCAGGGCTTTATGGCAGTGCAACCCTAAATTATCTGACAATGATGACAGTGATACACTACACACCTGGCCTGTGTCAGGCCACTCGTGCACCATCCATGTGGCCCTCACAGGAAGAGGGCATAGCAAGTCCCCATTTCACAGCTGGGGAAACTGAGGCTCCAGGAGGCAAAGCAGTCAAGCAAACTATGGCAGAGCAGGGATCCGAACCTGGGGAGCAGGGCTCCAGAACCCCTGCTCGAACCACCTGCTGACACGTAACCCAGTCCTCCGTGGAGAGCCAACAGAGCACATAAGCATTTGAGTCCTTTCCAGGTGCTGGTTACATAACAAGAGGAGGCAGAACACAAACGCAGTAATTCCCCAGGAGGTGGGGGTGGGCATTCAGAGGCAATGCCAGGACACAAGTCCAGAGGCCACCACCATCCTGGCCAGAACTGAGGCATTCCCTACAAGGCTGGGCATGTCTGCTTGTGGAGAGCCACAGACAGGTGGCCCAGCTGGCCCTGGACGAGACCCATCTCCCTCCAGCAGGGAAAAAAGCAGGAGTCCAGAACTAAGGCTACAGCAAGACGCAGAGGTCCAGGAGGTGCCAGCCTTGGGCTACTTAAGCTTTCCATGTCTGCCTCATGCCCGTTAATCAGGAGTCTGCGCTATCAGAATCAGGCACTGCCTTGGCCCAGGACCATTCATTTAGTCATTCAACAAGTATTTAGCAGGCACTGTGATGCTTAACTTTATGAATTAAATTGACTGGACCTACATATTTGTCAAAGTGTTCTGGACGTTTCTGTGAAGGAGTTTTGAGATGAGAATGTGAATAAAGCAACTGCCCTTCATGGTGTGGGTGGATCTCATCCAGTCAGTTGAAGGTCTGAGTAGAACAAAAGACTGACTTCCCTGTAGAAAGAAGGAATTCTGCCAGCAGATTGCCTTCAGACTCCAGCCACAACTCTTCCGTGGACTGTGGCCACTGGGCCACCCTGTGGATGGTGGACTGTCAGCCTCCCCATCACTTAGCCAATTCTTTAAAATAATCTCTCTCTCCCCACATACATAGGCTTTGGGTTCTGATTCTCTGAGAACCCTGACTACAGCAGATCCCTGCTGTCTGGAAGAGTTGGAAACTAGAGGAACTGCCCAGCCCCTGGGGCTCAGTCCACCCCACCTGTCCAAGGACAGCAACGGCACCAGACCTCCAAGAACCCTGCAAGACAGAACAGGATAAAGTCGCATAGGGCTTTGTCCGCTCATGAGGCCAAGTCTGTGCTGAACAGCTGTGCACCCTACACCCAGGGACTTCACGTTTATGGGCTTTGGTTGCCTCGTCTGTGCAATGGGGTAATGGCAGTTTCATCTTGGAGGTGGCGAGGAATCAAATGGAACCTAGTGTGTTTACAGGGTCTAGAATTGTGCCCAGCCAGAGGCAGGTACTCAGCAAACTGCATCTGGGTGTGGGTCCGGCCAGCAGGGGACATCCTGCATAAGAGCCCCTGGCTTCCCAGTGCTGCTGCTTGATCCCCCTGACCCTTGGATTCTGGTTCTCTGGGTGGTGCCCTCAAGACCCCCATTCAAAACATTTCCAGGTGACCCAGAGGCACAGGCACGTTTGGGGAGTGGCTCAGCCTTACAGAGGAGCATCAAAGAGTCCTTTGTGTGTGGACAGGGTCCTGTGGTCTTCAAAACAGGCAGCAGCAGGCCCCTGACCTCACTCCCTGGGCCGGGTGAGCTGGGCTGGAGTGAATTCTCAGCCGTGAACAAACATTGCCTGGTAATGAGGAACCTCATTATTTCTCAGACTGACCCCCCTTGGCCACCATCTGCCATCTCACCTGTCATCTGGCACGACCCATCCTTTTGCCAGGAAGGAGCGGCCCTCTGCCTTGACCTCCTCCCTCCTGAGTTGTGTCTGCATCCTGCCAGACAGGGGCTGTAAGCAAGGGGGTGGGGATGGGAAAAGCAATCAGCTCAGGGCTTGTTCTCTAGCCTTGGCCCCTGGGCTTGATGTTGAAGACCTGTGTTTGTATCAGACAGGAGACAGAGTGACAGCGTATGGAACTCACAGGTGCCCAGGGCGCCTGCGGCAGCTCGGCGCTCCTCTCTCCCTCCAGCCTTCGCTGCAGCTGGGCAGGGCCACTCAGTTGGCACTGGCGCTGTGGGCTGCTCTCCTTGTAGCCTACAGGCCTTTCCACCTTGGCAGAGGACAGGAGCCAGCGGATGTCCCCACTGCCAACATAAAGCTGCTGCCCCAGCCAGGACTGCCTGTGGCAGAATGTCACAGGTCCCAAGATGAAGCCAGCTCGGTAGTGCGCTGTGTCCCTGAGCCTGGTTCTGTAGCCTGCAGTCATCAGCCCACAACCGGTTCAAGAATAAAGTGAGAGGTCGCCTCCTCGGCCCTGTCCAGCCCCCGACTTCCCCAGAGGGGAGGCGTGTGACAGCCTCTCGGTCTTTCCAGAAGTGTGATGGCGTGCTGTTTTCCATTCAAAGATAGGCGAGGGCTGGCGACAGCGCAGCTCTGCCCCTGCTGTCCACTCGGTGGCCTTGACTCCCTCCCAGAGCCGGCACGACTCGCGCTGTGGGGGCTCAGCCCCCGCGCCACGCCACGCCACGCTCGCCAATCCCCGCGGACGCAGGTGTAGACAAGGATGGGGCCAGACGGTGAAGTGTGACGGAAAGACAGAGCCCGTGAAAACCAAGAGGCCGAGGCCTGGCTCCATCCCGGGCTCACCCCTCCCAACCACCCCCTGGCCCAGCCCCCAGGAAGCCTGAGAGGGGAGGGGACGCCTGGATCCGCCCCTACGCCCTGGCCCCGCCCACGCGCACATGGCTCCTCCTACCACGCCCCGCCCAGGAGGTTGGTCCCGCCCACGCGCACATGGCTCCTCCCAACACGCCCTCCCTCAGTAGGCCTGACCCCGCCCAGGAGACTTGACCCCCCCCTCAGGGAGTCTGACCCCGCCCCAGAAGGCGTGGCCCCGCCCCAGGGAGCCTGGCCCCGCCCCCCGCACATGGCTCCTCCCAACACGCCCTCCCTCAGTAGGCCTGACCCCGCCTCAGGGAGTCTGACCCCGCCCCAGAAGGCGTGGCCCCACCCCAGGGAGCCTGGCCCCGCCCCAGGAGGCCTGGCCCCGCCCCCCGCACATGGCTCCTCCCAACACGCCCTCCCTCAGTAGGCCTGACCCCGCCTCAGGGAGTCTGACCCCGCCCCAGAAGGCTTGGCCCCGCCCCAGGGAGCCTGGCCCCGCCCCAGGAGGCCTGGCCCCGCCCCCTCGCACATGGCTCCTCCCGACAAGCCCCGCCCCCGCCGGGAGACCTGGCCCCGCCCCAGGGAGCCTGACCCCGCCCCGGGGAGCCTGGCCCCGCCCCATCTTGGTCTCTCTCTTCCTCTCTATTTAATCTCCCTGTCTCTCCTCCAGAGGTCACCGCTGTGTTCAGTCCCCACCCTCAGGCTCATGGACGGCTTAACTCCCATCCCATTGGTCTCCCAGTCCGCACTACTGCCTCCTTACTCCTCATAAATGTCACTCACCCCTGCTTAAAACCGCACAGGGAGCATGTGACCTCCAGAGGCAAGCTCGGTGACTTTGAGGCAGTCCCTTGCCTCCGTTGTCCCTTCTATGGTGACACACACCGTCAGATTCCCCCCACCCCACCCGGCTAGCCGCTCTCTACCAGTGGTCAGCCCACCTCTGCCGCCCAGGCCACCACACCTCCTCTGCAGACCACCGCGATTCTAAGAGCTGGCGACTGGGGGACGTTCTGTTGAGAGTTTTTCCCGCGGTCTCCTCCCTGAAGCCTCCTTGTGAGGTCAGGCATTGTTAGGAGAACTGTTTGTTTGGTGCTCCCTGGGCTCTGCGGACAGGCTGCTGGTTAAGAGAACGCATAAATGAGGCGAGCAAAGGAGACAGCAGAGGTAAAGAAAATCCTAGTTTCCATAGCAACTGAAAGGATGTAGTCCTAGGAACAGAGAGGGCTGAGGAGGGAGGCCTCTGGGGAGTAGGATAAAACACAGAACTTCCAGATAGAAGGGATCCTAAATTTCCTTTAGTTGCAAGTCCTCGGCTGGGGCAAGTCTTCCCAGAGAAAACTGGAAATGCCTGGAAGCACTTTGGTTTGTCATTTGGGTTGGGGAGGGTGCTGCTACCTAGTGGATTGAGCCCAGAAATGTCACAAAACATCCTACAGAACACGTCAGTACAGCAGCAAAGAGCCACCCTGCCCCAAATACTGATCGGATCACACCAAGGTTGAGAGGCTCTGGTGTGCAATTTCTGTTCAGGGTTTGACTCCTCACTCACGCCTCTCTGCCCCCATCAGAACTCGGTTCAGTCTTTGCCTTACCACTTCCAGTGATGGGAGTTCACTGCCTCCCAGAGCCACTGGTTACAGGTGATGAGCTGAGTACTGGAGCCAGAGTTAGCTAGACATAGGGGACGTGGAGCACATGTCCGCTCAACAGAGAAGCAAATGCTGAAGGGCTGTAAGAGGAGAAGGCCCCTGGTGAGCAAAGACACCAGTTTCCCTCTGTCCCCAGACTTTCCTGATAGACAGTCCTCCAGAGCCTGGTGTCTGGGAGGAATCAGAGGGTCTTCTGGTTCTTGGCTTGGGATCTCTCAGCCTGGAGCTGCAGGGTGAGAGTGAGGAGAAGCAAAAAAGAGGCAGGATTTGGCTATCTTCATTTCTAGAAGTAAATTTATGCTTTTGAAATATTAAAGATATTAACAAGAGTTAATGATATTCATTTGAACTGTGTGAGGGTAATATTCATATTCTGAAACACATTAAAAAATAAGATGAACAGATGGATGGATGGGTGGATGGATAGATGGATGAGTGGATGATGAATGGATGGATGGATGGGTGATATATGGGTGGATGGATGGATGGGTGATGGATGGATGAATAGCGGGTAGATGGGTGGATGGATGGTGAATGATGAATAATGGATGAATGAATGCTGGTGAATGATAGATGGATAGAGAGATGGATGAATGGTGGATGGATGGACAGTGGGTGGTTGAATGGTGGATGATGGCTGGGTACATGGTGGATGGTTGGATCGATGGTGGGCAGATGGATGGATGGATGGATGGTGAGTGGGTGGGTGGGTAACCGGGAGGGCAAGTGGATGGATGCACAGATAGGTGCTCAAGCAAACATAAAACATTTTATTGAATTCTCTGATTAAATCCATGCTACAGAGAAGGAAACAGGGTCAGAAAGTTAGGGACTCACTGGAGGTCACTCAGCTAGAACACCATGGGACCAGGACTTGAACCTGGGCTGGTTCCCCAGAGAACCACATCCTGCACGCCCCTCTACAACCCTGCTCAGGGTCATGGCTGCTCCTGGGTTTAAATGGTGACCTGAGTGACCTGGCAGCAGGTGGGAGTCTAGGGGGGTTGCCTTGACGCTGCTTTTGTAGGATGCTCAGAACAGCCCCGATGGTACCCACAGGGATACTGGGGTAGAGGCTCCCTTGAGTGAAGGCAGATCTGACTGCCCGAGGACTGACGTGGTGCTAGCAACATCTGATGTCAGGTGGCTAGAAACCAGCCATGGACGCAGAGCTATGTTCCCCTCCCCACTGTTCTGTAAAGCAAGGGTTCCTGGCTGTTCTTGTACCGAGGTTCCTTTTGGCATTGTAGTGGTGCTTATGGGTCCCTTCTCAGAGTGACATTCCTTTGGGTATTTTCATTTGTTTGTTGTTTTGGGTTTTTTTTAAAACAAGGTTTCACTATGTAGCCCCGACTGGTCTTGAACTCACTATCCCCCTGCCTCAGCCTCTTGAGTGCTGGAATTATAGTGTGAACCACCACACTTGGCTTTAGAATAATGTTTTAAATGCACAAATAAAATGCATACAGTGGGGCTTAAGTGGTACAGCACCTGCCTCGCAAGTACAAGGCCCTGAGTTCAAACCAATCAAAAAAAATAAAACTCACAGAGTATAAACAAAGCTCACTGTGGAGATGTACAAACATCACTTTAGATGATCGAGGGAGAGCGCTTCTTCCCTACCCATTAAATAACGAGCTCCGACAACCCCTCTCTCCCACAGAGGCTGATTGAATCCCAGACCCGCTGTTCACAGGCTGGGGACCTGGAGATCCTTGGTTTTCTCCTCTGTAAAGCAGGGTGGCCATGGCACAGCCTGGGACTGGAGGGGAGATGGTGTTGCCATGAGGTCTTTGCTCTGGCTCTGCTTGCTACGACTGATCTCTGTCTCTGTTTTGGGATATGCATGTGACCGTGTCTATGTGTGGCAGTCACAGCCTGACTAGTCCTCGAGACTTGGGCTGCTGCATTTCTTAAGGTTGGTGAAAACAAGGGTTTTGTTGTTTGTTTTATTTTTATTTACTTATTTATTTTGCTAAGTTTACAGACCCTTGAACTCTATCCAGGAACTCCCACCCCTACAGAATTCAGGCAGCACTTATGCTGGCCAGGCTTTCCCCGTCCTTGTCCTTTGAGCAGTGGGACCCTTCTGAGCTGTTGAGCTCTCATGGTTGTGAGAATGTCCAGGTTATTGGAGGGCAAGGGACCCAGGACTCCCTCCCTTCCCCAGGCCCAGTGGGTTGATGTTTTTCTTTCTGTTCCACCTGGAAGGGAAACAGCACCAGTCCTAAGCTGGGACAGGCCTGCCAGGGTCACTCAGACCTTGGCCAGCAGCCAGGCTCTATCCTGGAATCAGAGAACTGAGGCTATGTCTGTGTCTGCCGTGTCCCTGGGGTCAGCTGGCCAGAAAGGCTACTCAGGAACCAGTCCCTCTAGTCACCAGCCATCCAGCTGCTTTCCTAAAAGTGCTGGCAGGACGGGGAACACTGGCTGGCCAGGAGACGGAGACATTGCCCAGCTGTGAATAATCATGGCTGTGGCCCACTTGCCTTCCTGCCCTGGGCCCTGGCACCCTGCCTAGCCACTCCTGCCTCCTGCTCAGTGGGGGAGGGGACATCCCAGGCCAGGGCACAGCCAGGGCAAGTGCGAGGCCACAGCGCTCAGCAACTGGGCCTGGGGCAGAAGACATCATTGACCAGAGAGCAGTGACCTTCCAGAGTCTGACCTGGAGTCAAAGCCAGCTTCTGGGCCAGAAATGGTGGTTTATATCTATAATCCAGCTACTTGGGAGGTAAAGATTGGGAGGATCGTGCTTTGAGGCCAGTCCCAAAAAATCACTACAGTAAAAGGGGCTGAAGGTGTAGCTTAATCGGTAGGGCGCCTGCCTAGCAAGCACAAAGCCTTTGAGTTCAAATTCCAATACTACCAAAAAACCCAAAAGAACAACAAAAAAGCCATTCTGGCTGCCACATGACTTCCCAATGCCTTTTCCTAAAATGGGACAATGAGCACCTTAGCCTTCAGAGCCCTTGCAGGAAATAAATGTATCAGCATCAGCTACAGGTGTCATGAGGCACTCCCTCTGAGCCTCAGTTTCCCCACATGAAAGCCGAAGAACCAGGCTCTAGATCTGACTGGACCCACTTTCTCTCTCTCTCTCTCTCTCTCTGTCTCTCTCTCTCCATCCTGGCATTGAGCCAATTCGGTTGTGGTTTTGTGCCTGGAACATGGCAGGGGATGACAGCGCCGTCTCCCCCTGTGTCCCCCTGTGTCCCCAAAGTCCCTGCGGCTGTGTCCCTCCAGCCTCCCCCGGGTCCTCGCTGATGGCCACGCGGGGAGAGCCAGAGCGCTTCTCCACCACGTGTGACTGTGTCTTCCGTGGGATTCCATGTCCCAGAGAGCCCTTTCCTTGCAGTGTCACTTATTTACTGAACGACTATTTTTCTCACCATAAGAGCAACACAAAATATTCAGAAAACAAAGAGTGTGATGAGAGGAGCGGGAAGACCCGTCACCCGAGCCTCCACGCCCAGGGCTGGCTGTGAGCCCTCGGGGTCCCCGGAGGCAGTGACAGCGCTGAAGTCTCCGTAGCTGGGATTTACTCACAGAGTAAAGTCTTGCCGACACACCTGCCTGGCTACGTGTGGTTTCACATTCTCCTATAAATACACTCACCATACACATCATTATGCTCAGGTATAATTTTTACTTCATTTAGAGTTTTAGAGTTGGGGCTATGCATGTGTACACACGTACACACACACATACACATTTAAACAAATTTTTTTTGCAGTAGTGCTGGGGATTGAACCCAAGGCCTCGCTCATGTGAGGCTCTATCACTTGAGCCATCTCCGCCCCACCCCCCCAGCCTTTTGGGGACTTTTATGTTTTGTTTTTCAGATAGGGCCTCCATGACTTTGCCCAGACTGGCCTCAAACTCTCCAGCCTCCTGCCCCTGCCTCCTGAGCAGCTGAGATTACAGGCATTAGCGCCACACTCACTAACTATGGCTGTCTTCCCGAGGCGCCGCTCTGTCGGGTTGCTGGTCCCTGCACTTCCCATCTCCCTTTTCCTTCCACCTCGTGCCCTGGATGACCAGCCTGTCCCCACATCACTGGGCTCTCTGACTTCCAGTTGTGCTCAGCCAGAGGGAGCCTCGGGCAGAAGGGCAGAGTGCAGAGGACAGATGGAGGGACAGGGTTGGTCCGGTCACTGTGGGTGGGCAGGGCCCTTGTTCCCTCCTGAGGGTCTCGGCTCCTTTCCCACCAGACCCGGGTTGCTCTGCATCTCTGGTAATCTGCAACACAGCTGCCCCTGCACGTTTACAGAAATTCCCTCACCAGGCTCCTAAGCCAGCCGGTCTGTTTCTAACATGGCAACAGTCACTCTACTATGGCCGTGGTCCCTCTGTAGCCTCTCTCCGCTGGTGGCAGCCAGGTGCTTTCCAGTTTTGCACAACAACTGTGAAACTCAGATGCTGGCGTTTCTTGGATGAGACACTCTGCACATCTAGCCGGCACTCTTTTTTTTTTTTTTGTGGTACTGGGATTTGAACTCAAGTCCTACACCTTGAGTCATTCCACCAGTCCTTTTTTTTGAAAGGATTTTTTGAGATAGGGTCTCACAACCTATTTACCTGGGCTGGCCTCAAACTCCATCCTCCTGATCTCAGCCTCCCAAGCAGCTAGGATTACAGGTGTGAGCCACCGTGCCCAGCTGAGGGTGGGTGTGTTTATGCACCCAAGTGTCTGACAGGTCAGGGATGGCTTCCTGCCTGGCTGGTTTTATCACACATGGACTACAGAGAAGAGGCTCCGGGATCTTTGGACCAATGTTTGACCGTTCATTTATTTTTAAATTTGAATTTTATTTTCTGCGATACTGGGGTTTGAACTCAGGGCCTCTCACTTGCTAGGAAGAGCCACACGCAGCCCTTTTTGGATTTATTTTTCAGAACCGGACTTGGACTGTGATCTTCCTATCTATGCTTCTTACATAGCCGGGACTATAGGCAAGCATCACCATACTTGGCTTATTGGTTGAAACGGGGTCTGGATAACTTTTTGCCTGGGCTGGCTTTGAACCATGATCCTCCCAATTTCTGCCTCCTGAGTATCTGGGATTACAGGCATGAACCACCTCCCCCAGCATCATGGTTCATTTAAAAAACCACCAAAATTCAGAGAAGACTGAGTGACAAAAACTAACAAGAAGAGTGGCCTCACTTCTCAGTGTCCCTGTAACTGGCATCACAGACTCCCCAGGTCACCCCACGGAAATGATTTTCTCACAGTTCTGAAGCTGGAAGTCCAAGGTAAAGGAGCCACAGGTTCCAGTCTGCGGGGACCTGGCTCTCTGAGGACATCTTCTCATGTGTCCTCACATGGAGGAAGGACAGACAGCTCTCAAAAGGCCTCTGCTTACCAAGGACACTGATCCCACTCCTGAGGCTCCACCCCATGACCTCCCCAGCCCCAACGGCCCACTCCTAGCTCCACATCCCCTTGGGGGTGAAGATCTCAACACATGACCTGGAAGACAGAACCATCATTTGGTACAGGAAAGAGTAGGAAATACTCTGGAGTTAGTAGGTACAGGTAAGAACTTTCTCAATGAAACCCCAGCAGCACAGCAACTAAGAGATAGCATAGATAAATGGGACTTCATAAAACTAAAAAGCTTCTGCTCATCAAAAGAAATGGTCTCTAAACTGAAGAGAACACCCACAGAGTGGGAGAAAATATTTGCCAGCTACACATCAGACAAAGGACTGATAACCAGAATATACAGGGAACTTAAAAAACTAAATTCTCCCAAAACTAATGAACCAATAAAGAAATGGGCACGTGAACTAAACAGAACTTTCTCAAAAGAAGAAATTCAAATGGCCAGAAAACACATGAAAAAATGCTCACCATCTCTAGCAATAAAGGAAATGCAAATTAAAACCACACTAAGATTCCACCTCACCCCTGTTAGAATAGCCATCATCAGCAACACCACCAACAACAGGTGTTGGCGAGGATGCGGGGAAAAAGGAACCCTCTTACACTGTTGGTGGGAATGTAGACTAGTACAACCACTCTGGAAAAAAATTTGGAGGCTACTTAAAAAGCTGGACATCGATCTACCATTTGATCCAGCAATACCACTCTTGGGGATATACCCAAAAGACTGTTACTCCAGAGGCACCTGCACATCCATGTTTATTGCGGCACTATTCACAATAGCCAAGTTATGGAAACAGCCAAGATGCCCCACCACTGACGAATGGATTAAGAAAATGTGGTATCTATACACAATGGAATTCTATGCAGCCATGAAGAAGAACGAAATATTATCATTCACTTGTAAATAGATGGAATTGGAGAACATCATTCTGAGTGAGGTTAGCCTGGCCCAAAAGACCAAAAATCATATGTTCTCCCTCATATGTGGACATTAGATCACGGGCAAACACAACAATGGGATTGGACTTTGAGCACATGATAAAAGCGAGAGCACACAAGGGAGGGGTGAGGATAGGTAAGACACATAAAAAACTAGCTAGCATTTGTTGCCCTTAACGCAGAGAAACTAAAGCAGATACCTTAAAGCAACTGAGGCCAATAGGAAAAGGGGACCAGGAACTAGAGAAAAGTTTAGATCAAGAAGAATTAACCTAGAAGATAACACCCACGCACAGGAAATCAATGTGAGTCAACTCCCTGTATAGCTATCCTGATCTCAACCAGCAAAAACCCTTGTTCCTTCCTATTATTGCTTATACTCTCTCTTCAACAAAATTAGAGATAAGGGCAAAATAGTTTCTGCTGGGAGAGGGCAGGGGGATAGGGAGGGGGAGGGGGGAAAATGACTCAAACATTGTATGCACATATGAATAATAATAAAAAAAAAAGAACCATCCAGCCATGGCCCTGTGTGTCCATCAGCTTCCAGGCCACAGCTCTGTCTGAGCAGCACAAATGTTCAACCTAAAAAAAAAGCAACAAAACCTACTCTACATTCCTCCTTTACATCAAAGTAAATACTTCCCATGAAGATGGTGCTCTGACTGGCCCAGGCAGGGCAGGCCCAGGACACGGTTAGGGGCTGAGGCTCCGGGCCTCTGTCCCCGCTGCCCTCTCTCTGGGACGCACAGTCTGCATCAGTCCTTCCTCCCAGCAGGAAGAGACTTAGGGCAGCTACGCATTGGACAAGTAAGTCAGCCTTGAAACGGGCCCTGTGGGGCTGCTGCTAGAAACCCTTGACCCCACACATGCCTTCAGTTACACCCCACTTCAGAAACCTTCTAGTTCAGGGTGCCATGCCTCTGAGCCGTCCCTGTGTCTGCTCCCCTTTTTCCACCCAAACCTCTGTTTTCTCCCAGGTCTTAACCCAGGCACTATGCAGGAGATTAAGAGTTCTTTGCATGTGACCTCATCCACAGGTAGACGTTCTGTTCTCTGCCCTCATGGTCACTCTCTGTCTGAAGGAGCACCCAGCACTGTTCATAATAGCCAAGCTGTGTGATCAGCCTCAGTGCCCACCAACAGATGAATGAATAAAAAAAATGTGGCATACAGATACAATGGAGTATTACTCAGCCACAAAGAAAAATGACCTTATATATTTTGCAGGCAAATGGATTATTGTGTTGAGTGAGACAAGCCAAGTTCAACATGCCAGATATGGTATGTTTTCAATTAAATGCAGAATCTGGACCTAAGATGACAATAGTAACTGGTCATGACTGTCAAAGGGGGATGTGTGGCAGGAAACCCGACAGCAGTGGGGAGGACGAAAGGATAGGCACGGGGGTGAGCGTGTCAACGTACATTATATATATGAGATAACATAACAAAACCCACACCATACTGTTTGAAAAAGGGGGAGGAGGGTTAAAAGAGTGTAATGGGGTGAGGGGGAGAATTTGATCCAAGTACATTGTATACAGCTACGGAAATACCACAACGAAGCTCCTTTGTGCTAGTAACACATACCAATGCGATATGTAATAATAAATATATTATTTATAAATAAACACAAATATTTATAAGAGAGGCAGCCAGGCAGAGGCAAAGGCAGCTCTGCCCCACGTGGCCTCTACCACTTTCCCTACACAGCACCAGTCTGCCAAACAGAAGCCCCTTCCTGTTGGTCCACCGTACTGGTTTTTTTTTTTGTTTTTTGTTTTTTGCTGTACTGGAGTTTGAACTCAGGGCCTTCACCTTGAGCCACTCCACCAGCCCTTTTTTTGTGAAGGGTTTTTCAAGATAGGGTCTGGAGAACTGTCTGCCAGGGCTGGCTTTGAACCTCGATCCTCCTGATCTCTGCCTCCTGAGTAGCTGGGATTTCAGGCGTGAGCCACCAGCACCCGGCTCCATGCACTGTTTTGAGAAGCATTTAGTGTGTGTAATAGCTACCAGGCATGTCTTGAGCAACAACTGTATACAATTGTGTGACGCCAACACCTAGTTTCATCCTTACAATAGCTTAAGAGCTAGGAGTGTATCGCTAGTCCCTTCTACACATGAGAAAACAGAGGCTCAGGGATGAAGCCACTGGTGAGTGGCCGGGCAGGATTCCAGTGCTGGCCCACCTGCCTCCAAGCCAGCTGTGTCTCCGAGAGCCTCAGCCCGGGCGGTCACCTGCGCAGTGCATCCTCAGACCACTCATGGGCTCGTGACCTGAAGCATGTGTGTGCCCAGTGAGCTGCTGGCTTGATGTCTGCGTGCAGCAGTGAGCACAGAGCTGAGCTGAGTCTGGATAGGAGCCACCTGTGCCCCCAGCCCAGGGGTGCCCACCTGGCCCAGGTACAGTGACTGCCAGGCAGGGTCTCAAAGCCAGAGGAGCCAGGCCAGACCGCAGCCCCTCTGTGAGCTAGGCCCCCTCTGACTGCTGTGCACACCGTCGGCTGTAATCCCTGAGCCGCAGAGACGCCCGGCCACAGCTGGTGGCTTCAACACCAGAAATTCACCTTCTCCCAGTCCTGGAGGCCGCAGTCCAAAATCAAGGTGCTTATGGGGGAGGAGACACACTCCTTCTGAAGGTTCCACGGGAGGGAGGGTCCTTCCTGACTCTCCTAGTCCTGGCGGCTGCAGGCATCCCTTGGTTTGTGGACACATCACCTCCTTCTTTGTGTGTCTCCACCTCGCTCTCTTCTCACAAGGACACCTGGCATTGGATTTAGGACCCATGCTACCGTAGTACACCCTCATCTTATCACATCTGCAAGACCCTTTTTCCAAATACAGTCACATTCTGGGACTTGGACCTGAACATCTCTGGGCAACAGCCTCCAAGAAGACCCGGAAAGGGCCACCGAGGTAGCTGTGTGCAGACCTTGGTGGCTTTGCAGGGCATTTTCATACCCAGTCAGTCGTCCCAGAGTCCTCCATGGCGGTGACAATTATGATCCCCACCTTGTAGTGAAGGAAAAGACCCCCAGAGGTGTTAAGACCAGGCCCAGGACCATGCAGCTTCAGCAAGGTGAAACCAAGTGGACCAGGTGTGTGGACCTCTGCCTCCACACTGTGCACCGGGATGGGCGCACATACCTGTGCCCAAAACACACAGGGCTGGGAGAGCTGAACCCACAGGGGGTCTGCAGTCTGCTGAATGCGATGAGATAACTGCACAAGCCCTAGAGGAGCTCGGGTGGCAGGTTTTGGGGTCTTACATGCAGACTGCACTGAGTGTGAAAGGGCCACAATCTTCAAGGTCAGGCACTCTGCAGGGGGCCCTCCCTCTTACCTCCCAGGACACAAGCTGTGCTGCGAGAGTGGCGGGGAGGCTGGCCATTCTGCTCACTGTGGCCTCCACCCCCCAATAGAGCAGGGTCCAAAAACACAGGATTCTGTGAACGAGTTCCCTGGTGTGCCAGAAGGAGGACAACTCCAGCCTCAGGTTCCCCACCTGCCCCAAGGGGATCTGGGGTGACCCCGACATCTTGCTGCAAACTGCCAGACAGTGCCACCTGCTGGACATCTACGGTAGTGCACCAGGCACAAAGGTCCAAGAACCAAAGGGGAGTACGGAGCCAATGGCCTCTTCTGAGGGACGGGTGTGCACAGCCTGCCCAGTGACCATGGCCCTGGGCAAGAGAGGCTGGGACTCCCAACCCTTCTGTGTCCACCTGGTTCTGGTGGCTGAATTACCCAATCCCCTGTGATGGGAGAGGCCCAAAGAGCAACCAGCATCCCACCATCCAATAAGGTCACCTGTACCAGGGGAGCCAGAGTTCCACGCCCGAGACCCGAAGTCCCTTCTTTAGCACACGCACACGCATGTCAACACAGCCCCTCTCACTCGCCCACACAAGTACACGCATGCATGCACACAGGAATAAAGCCCTCTGCGTTCAGGCAGGGAGTGCACGCCTGCCTCCCACCCTCACAGCACAGGGTTCTCACTGGAGGCGTGTGGGGGAGGAGGGAGAAGGGAAGAGGACTTCACAGCTCCTGGTTCAGCCCAGACCCACTTCTCCCGGGTCTTGGCACACTTTCTATAGAGAGGAAAGCTGTGTCTGTGTTTGATCTTCTTAGTTGTTTATTTATTGACGGCACTGGGGTTTGAACTCAGAGCCTTACACTTACTAGGCAGGTGCTCTACCACTTTGCCACACCCTCGGCCCCTTTTGCTTTAATTATTTTTTCAGATAGGGGCTTACACTTTTCCCCAGGGATTGTGATCCTCTTGCCTCTGCCTCCCAGGTAGCTGGGATTACAGGAGTGCACCACTACCCTGGCTTGCCTTTGGCCTTCCTGACCCAGCATCATACTTTGGAGGTTCCTCAGTGTAGTTTTCATTCATCCGTGGTAATGGCTCCAGAGTTCCACTGCACAAGTCTACTGTAACTCACTGTGTTAACACACATCTTCAGGTTGCTTGGTATCACAAATGACGCTGCTGACATTTGTGAACCTATCTCTGCACACCTGTGTGCAGGTGCTGGAGCGAGGGGCCCAGCCATGGAGGAGCCCGGCCTCTGCTCTGCTGCGTGAGTAAGACACCTGTCTTCCTCATTCCTCCCCTGTGCAGCAGGACCAGGTGCTTTACCCTTTGCCAGTCTGCTGCGTGTGGACAATCACATTGTGACTGATTCATCTGTTCCTCGTGGCCAGCAAGGATGCGTTTGTCACGTTTCTCAGCTGTCATTTTCTCTTCTGTAACTTGCCTGTTCACACCCTTTGCCCATCTTCCAGCCTGTGTGCTTGTTTTTTAGTTACAATTTGGAGATACTTAATCCTTCATCCGACTGACATTTCGGGTAATGCCTAATCCATGATTTGTGCTTTTTCTTCATTCACAGTGTATTAGTCGGTTTTTTGATGCTGTGACAAAATACCTGACATACACAACTCAAGGGAAGAAGGAGTTATTTTGGGTCATGGTTTCCGAGCCAGGAAGCAGAGAGAGAAACAGAAGGAGCCAGGACAATACACAGCCCCCAAGGACATACCCAACCCAGTGACCTACTTCTAGGTTCCACCTCCTAACGTCCCCAGAACGTCCCAAAATAGCACCGCTAGCTGGTGGCCAAGTCTTTAATACAGTTCTTATCTAAAGCATAAAACACAGGAAGGTTTTTTATTGTGGCTTTTTCTTTTTTTTTTTTTTTTTGGCAGCACTGGGATTTGAACTCAGGGTGTTGTGCTTGCTAGGCAGGTGCTCTACCACTTGAGCCACTCCTCCAGCTCCACGGGAATGTTTTTGAATGGAGTATTTAAACTTTGATGTCAAAGTCATTAAGGTTTCCTTCACCACTTGTACTGTGAGAATCTTGTTAAATCCTTCCTGACCAGTAAGTCATAAAGATAATGGCGATTCCACACATAAGCATACACATGAAGAAACCTTTAAGTGCATTTTGCTTAGTACAAACCCACCATCAAAGAAATGTCTTGGGCTGTGGGTGGCTCCCCTCTCCACCCTCTCACTGGCCTCTTTACCTTTCTCTACCTGGCATCTCCTGACTTCCACCCTCTGGTCCCCCGTCCACAATCTACTGCAGAGCAGTTCCGTGCTCCCCGTGCCTCCTCCCAGGCTAAACTCCTGTCCATGGATGCGGAGGACAGCAACCAAGCTCGAGATCTAGGTGCAGCTCCAGTCCATAGGGGCACTGGCTGCCACAAGACTCCCAGCTGCTACAGGGAGAAGGCACATGGAGGCAGAGGGCCCTGGTTTGGAGCCCAGGCCCCTCACCTGCTGGTGGGTGAGCTTGGCTACCTTTCCAAGATGGCCACAAAACATGGGACACAATCCTTATGTCAGACACCCCGCCAAGACTCCTCCACACACCACCCCAGACACACAGTGTAACCGAAGCCATGCTCCCACTGCTATCTTGGCCCAGCTCCCTGCCCATCATTTGCCCCAGGAGCTGACCTGTGTTTGCTGCTAAGCTGGACAGCTGCTCTCTGGCCTCTGACTGCCTGGCAGTGCCCTCCTGCAGATTGGCACAAAGGAGAATGGGTTGGGGTTGATTTCCCTGGACCCAGGAAGGACCCAGCTCCTGTCCACAGGGCCAGTGAGTTCCTCAGGAGAAGATCACACCCTGTGCAGCACCCCTCGCCCAGGGAATGCTGTTTCCTCTGGGTCACTGCTGTCCACACCTGAGGTTGTACACGTTTGTGCTGATACTGGAACCCAGGGAGGGCCTTGTGTGTGCTGAGCGAGCAATCTACCACTGGGCTTCACCCCAGCCTTCCTGGGAGAGTTGTGAGAGCGTGTGGGCCACCTTCCTCCTTCCCAGACCCCTCAGCCCTACCAAGCAGGGACAGAAATGCCTAGGGACAGTGAGAAAGGTTCTGGTGGGCATGTTTCCTAGCAGGTTTGGGTGACAGTTTCACTACTGGGGGCTGTGTGTTGTGCTTAAGTACTTTCAAGATATACGAGGATGGGCAGCAGCTGGGGCCCACCTGGAAAGCCCATCCTCCCCTCCCCTGCCCCTGCAAAAGCAGCAGGTGGAACAGAAACAGAGTGGGGCAGGGCAGTGGGGTGAGATCTGCTGAAGGTGTAGGTAGCCAAGGGCGTGGGTGTTAGACCAGCCAGGGTCGGTGGGTGGGGCCTCGGGTGGGAGGCAGGCAGTGGCAAAGACCCCTTGCTGGGGCTTCTTCAAGGTTAAAGGAGTGACCTCCGCTGTACACCGGAAAGTTAAATTCCTCTGTTGCTAAGAAAGAGCTGGGGGAGGGGCGTGCTCCAAGCCCTCCTGCTGCAGAGTTCCAGGCCTGGATGTCACAGGTGGGGCCTGGGCTGGTTCCCCAGCCTCTGAGCCAAGTTTTTGGGTCCCTAAGACAAGAATAACAGCTCCCTCCTTGCAGAACCCTCAGGGGACTCCACAGGACTGAGTATGAAACATTGGCCCTGCAGCCAGCTCATTGAGCTGTCACAGCCGCTGTTGGGATCATTCTTCTGATTTTGTGAACCAAGGCTTAGGTGTCCTTGAACTCAAGGAAAACAGTGTGCTGTTTTGAAGCTCGTGACTCCTCACTGCCCTCTACTGCTCTGCTGTACAGAGGAGGATCTTGAGGCCAGAGAAAGTGAGGGCTACCTTGGGGTCACACAGCAGTAGCAGAACTGGGCCTGGAGCACAGGCCTTCTGGCTGCTGTCACAATATCAGGTCTGGGGGACTCCTCGTAGGGTGACTGGCATTGAATTGCACCTTGTATGATCCCTCCCAATGAAGACAAGCTGGGCCCCAGAGCTGCCTCTAACCCACAGAAAGAGCACACCATGACTGTCATTGTGCAACAGGGCACATGGAGCCACAGGGTCCCTCCCACTGGCCTCCAGAGTAAACAGCCAACCCTGGAAACCTGTGAAGAGGCCACTCAGCAGGGAACAGGGCACCTGGGGAGCCTCTGGGGATAGACAGTACTACAAGTAGGTCTACAACTCTACAGCTGCAGAAAGTGAATTCTGTCAACAATCTGAACTGGGAAGCAGATTCTTCCCCAGCTGAGCCTGCAGGTGAGAATGCAGCCCAACTAACACACATCCCAGCCTTGTGGGGCCCTGAGCAGCAGACCTGGGCAAGCCATGCCTGGACGCTGGACCTACAGAGACCGCAAGATGATGGACACGAGTTGGTTTGAGCAGCTAGGTGTGCAATGGCACAGAAAACTGAAACTCAATCGCAGCTCTTGATCTCCCCTAGTGCCCCTAACCCAAAAGCTTCTTCCACCCTCCTGGCCCATGCGTTCATTCACTGAGCGTGGGCTATGGGTGGCCCGCGAGGGCATCGGCAAAGACTCAAAGTGCCAGCCTCCCTCATTTGCAGGATGATCAAGTGACTAGGGAGGAGCCACAGAAGATATACTTGGGGACACTGCTGTCTTTATCACTGCCGGCAACATTGTAGCATTAAACGTTGGCAGTAAGTTACAAAGTTATCACCAGTGTACAAACAAGCAGACAGGGCTCTTAGCACTGGGCTGCCATGGTTACCACAGCAGCCCCTTGACATAAGGAGTGGGGAGGAAGAGGACACATTAGTTCTGAGGATCCCGGCAGGGCCAGCATCCCCTGAGTCTGGGGACAGTTCTGGTCTTCCACCAGTGCCTCACCTCTGTGGGGACCTGACCATATGCTGTACACTAAGGGCTCCTCTTATGGTGTGTCCTGGCTCATGGAGGTGTTTGATCATGGATGACCATCTGTGGATAATTGTCCTTTGGCTTGGACAGTTGGGAGGAGCCTTCTTCCCACCTTGAAATCACCAGCTAGCTAACAAGTCCTGCTCCCTGATGGAGCCAATTAGAACAGGACTGATTTGTAATGCGCAGTGGACAATGTCTGGTCTCCTCCTTGGTCTTTTGGATCCTTTTTCCTATTCCCCTTTGTATTTGCACCCCAAAACTCTGTGTATTTGTGCTTCCAGCAGTCAGCACCTGTGGCTAATTTTGGTGACCTGCCCTGGGGCTCTGAGGCCTCATTAAGTGGGAAAGTCTGGGGACCTGAACCAAAGACAAGGGGGGCCAGGGAGGTAGTAAGGAAGGCCCAGCTCCAGCTGGGACAGCCCTGGGCAGAACTTACACTCATGGCCCCGCAGAACGAAGCACACCTTGTACAGCAGACCTGGGTATCCACTAGTATATGACCGCGTGAGGACACCTGCGCATGCTAGGATGCACGGAGCTCAGTGCTGTACTGTGGACGTTTAGTTCACTTCTCCCACAGCACCGCCCAGCTTCCAACAAATCTCAAATTTCACTGTATCACTTCCACTAAGCGCATTACCAGCCCTTTATCTCACTTCCTGGACACCATTGGCTTTTTGGGAGACAGATTTTCACAAAATCGTGAAGGGCAGGAAAAGATAGGCTTTAAACACACCTGATGATAATTGGAGGGTGATTAACAACCGCTCCACAACTGAGCTTCGTAACAGAACATGTGTGTGGGAATTTAAATTTTTGTTTTTGAAATTTCTCTTGATATTTTCAAAAATTACATACACACATTATATGTGTATTTTTTACCACGCTTGGTCAAAACCCTGTATAATAAATATTCACTGTATTCCAGCGCCTTGTAGGTGGGGCAGACCTTACTGCTCTGAGCTCCATGTGTCTGCAACATTGGAACTTGGGGTCCTACCTGGCTCATCCCTCCTCCCACTCTCCCTTACCTGTGCTGGCAGCAGGGCTCCCTTAATAATCATATAAAACAGCCCCATCTTAGTGTCTGTTGGGTACCTCAGCCTCTGGAAAGGACCTGACTAAGCCTGCAGACCCTTGGCACACACAGGCAGGAGAAGGCAACTGACAGGGGAAATTAATGGCTTCTGATGGGAGGGGGACCTTCAGACCTGGTGTTAGGTGAGAAAGGCACTGCACATAAGAGTAGCCAGATATGGAATCTTATTTTTTGAAAGGGAGAAGATAAGGATGGTTGGGGATTTGCTGGCGGCTCTGTAAAGATAGCTGGAAGGAAGAACAAGAAGCTGCAAGAGCAGGAGTGTTCAAGCAGGGTGTGGTGTGCACACCTGTAAGCTCAACTTGGGAGGCCTGAGGCAGGAGGATTGTGAATTGGAGGCCAGCCTGCGCTGTCTTGTCTCAAAAAAAAAAAAAAAACCAAAACAAAACCAAAGGATGGGAGAGTCCCCAGCCTCTCTGTGTTTGGATTATTGGGTCATGTGCATTTGGAGCTATCTGAAAATTAAAACAACTTCCTAGGCCCTGGGGCTCTCAACCTCCAGGCCAGGCAGCCAGTCTGGGGAAGGAGCCGGGATCCATATTCTTGAGGGGCCCCTCCAGCAAGGGGGCGCACAGCCAGGCTGGGAACCGGGGCTAGATGGTTCATGGGGAGGTTTAAGTAAAACCCAACAACTACCCAGCTGCTCAACACCCCTGTGGGGATGTTCTCTGAGACACAAGTCAGCTCCCTGACACGCAATCAGAGGGGACGTTCATCCCGGGCCTGTGGCAGCCAGTGCGAGTCCAGGGCTCTTGAGTGAAAAAATCAACCGCCCTTGAAACCTCCACTGGCCGGAAGCTGGGCTCTTGCCGCATCCCTGTTGCCATGGTAACTGCAGACAACAGTTTCTGTGGAGTTTGGGTCTATAAATAACGTCTAGATGAGCTGAGGTGATGGGAGAGGGGTGGGCTCTGCTGGGTAGTTTGTGTGGCCATGGCCAGGATCCAGAAGTGAGGTGATGACCTCCTGAATTTGGCTGAGTGTCTGCCCTGATCAGTTGGGCAGGGGAGCCAGCCCTCCCCGAGTTGGGCAGTAATTTCTGTTCTGCAGAACGTGCTTGGGACTGTCTCACCTTGTCTGTGGATTTCAAAGACGTGGACATGGGCTGCGGGGGGAGGTTAGAAGGGGTAGAAATTCCCTTCTGGTGATGTGGGGACTCTGGAAAGCTTGGGGGGGGGTGACCCTGGCTGTTGCTGTGTCTGGGCTCACAAGGAAAGTCCCCATTCAGCATCTTGGGGACTCTGTCACAGAGGGATGGAGACTGAGGGCTGGATTCTGGTCCCTCCAGCGTCCTTGGTACAGGCAGCAATATCTGTCCATGGCTTAAGGATCCCAGGTCACTCAGGCATCTGCATTCTTCCTCCCTCCTTCCTTTCACCCTCTCTTCCTTCCTCCCTCAATCCTACCCTTTTTCCTTCTATCCCTTCTTCCCTCTCTTCCTTCCTTTTTTTCTATCAGTGTTTCCAGGGAAGGGCTCAGCTCCTCAAAGCTGGGGCTGAGAGGTGGCCTGTGTAATGAAGTCACTTGAAAAGCAACTTCAACACCTTCACCATCTCTGGTGAGAATGAGTCCCTGGGTGGGACACCAGGAAGGCTACTGGCACCCGGTTACACCGTGTGTCTTTAGGAACAAGCATTGCCCTGCCACTCTGCGGCAGGAGGTGGGCAGGTACCGCCCCTCAGAAGGCAGTTGAACAGCTGCTCTGTGTTGAGAGCGGCAGGCCCTTCCTGTGGCAGTTCTGCCTCATCTGTGGTGCTTCCTACAGCGCACACTGAGGACAGCCAGGTGTCTTTGGCCAAGAGTCCAAACTGGTACCTGTACACCAAGCCCTGGGAGGCAGTTGGGCAAACAGGAGCCAGGGCTCTTCTCCAAAGACACCAGGAACAGGGCGGCCAGGCTCTGGGCTGCTGCTGTGTGTTTCTGAGAGAGAGGAATCGTGTAAGTCTTGTCTCCGTTTAGACGTGCACGTGCGGGGCCACGCGTGTGCACACAGTGGGACGTGCACCAGACACAATGCCTTTGCTTGACTCTGGAAGTGGGGACCTGGTACCCTGAAGACCTAGGTGAAGGAGGCTTACTTTGCCTGGTATCCTTTTTTGTACTGTTTGATCCTTTTGTTTTCTGTTTTACCACTGTACATATTAATTTCAAATTAAAAATAGAATGGGAGAATGGAGGAAGAGGAAAGAGCCAGGAAGAAGGGAAGGAAGCTGAGAAGAAGGAACACCTACATCCTGCTGGCTGCAAGCCCTCAGCCAAGTCCAGTTTCCCAGCTGTGGGGCCCTGGATAAGTCACTGCCAGACCCTTCTCCTGACTGTTTAACGGGCCCAGGAATTGACGGGCCGCACTGAGTCATTGCCAGGGGCAAGTGAGCAAGCCTTGGTTTATCTGCGCCAAGCTGCCTCACACGCGGCCTCAGGCTTGTGCTCAAACTGGAGCAAAACTGATGCCAAGCAAGCAGCTCAGATAATGATTTCCGGTTATTTTAATCCTGAGGCTGCTGGAGCTGGCAGATCAGAGGAGGTTGCCCCAACTCAGCCAGGGTTCAGTCCAGGCACCAGAGATGGCCAACAAAACGCAGACCAGATATTCCGCAGGCCTCCTGGGGGAGGGAGGGCTTTTCTTTGCTTCTGGACAGGCTCAGCTGCTAGAATTTTGAGCCCTGCGGGGAGGAGGGTGGAGTTGGAAGCAGCAGCTTGGGGCTGGAGCCAGCTGGGGTGGCAAATGGGAAAAAAGAATAAAATAAAATGGATTGAAAAGAAGTGAGACCTGTACTTTCCTCGTTTGTGACATGGAGGCAGATTGCATAGCAGAGAATTGGGGCCTCTGCTTCGGTGGGTGAGTGTGGCCGTGTCAACACTCTCATGGTGGAAATCAACCATTCAGCATCATCAGAAACCAATAACAGAGGAAACAGTCCCTCTTCAAACAGCAGGGAGCGGCCTGGAGTGGTGCTCCATCTCTCTTTCAAACAAATACTTTTGAATATTGAAGGAAGACAGGCCACTTGATGGGTGGCCTGGTGACATGGGCCTTGTTAGTATGAGGATTCAGTGTTTGTCAGCTGCTGTTAGATTCAGAAGGCAGAAGTGACCCTGGCTTGGGAACAACTGTGGTTAACGAACACCAGGGAGTCCCCACGGTTGAGGAGAACAGTTTCCCAAACGCCAGGCACATATTTTAAAAATGCCAACACCAGGCTCCACCACGGCAGAGCCCACCCGGCCAGCCCTTTGTGGGAGCAGCAATTGGGTGGCTGTGGAGCTGGGAGGCAGCCACGGCTGGAGGACCCCCAGGCTAGACCCGTGGGGCCCACAGCCCAGAGGGACGATGGACGGAAGTGTAGGAAGAAACTCATCATTCCATCCTTTTCAATTCTCCTTCATTTCCGGTGGTGAGTGTGAGCCCTGGACAGTGGCCTGCAGATATGAACTTGGAAATGACAGTAATGGCCAGCCTTTGCGCTGCCCACGCCCCGCGGCCCCATCCTCAGCCTTTTACTCATCTACGCCTCCCAGCAATGTGAGATGTGACTACCCCCTGCTATGGACTGAGTTGTGTCCCCCCCAAATTTCTTAGGTTGGTACCCTCACCCTCAGCGTGGCTGTATTTGGAGTGGGGAAGTCATGAGTGGGGCCCTTATAGCAGAAGACACCAGGGGGCGCTCTCTCCTCCCGCCGCTGGGCTGTGTGAAGACCGCTGTCTGTCAGCGGGCAAGAGTCTGCTGTCCACTGTGGCTAGCCCAGCTGGGTCAAGGGTCTCTCCCCCTGGAAAGAGGATGAACCAAGGGGAAGGCTGGGAGTGCAGGAGAGCCCACCTGTCTTGAATCCACAATCCTCTCTATCTCAGCCTCCCAATTAACTGGGATGACAGATGCCCTGCGCCACTTCGCCCAGCTATTGGTTGAGATGGGGGTCTTGAAAAGCTTGTGCCTGGGTTTGCCTTGAACCTGGATCCTCCCAATCTCAATGTAAATAAAAGGATTTCAGTCCACACCAGCTTGGGCAAAAAGTGAGGCCCTGTCTCAGAGAAGAAAAAAAAAATAAAAATCTGGGGCTGGAGGTAAGGTTCAAGTGGTACAGAGCCTGCCTAGCAAGCATGAGGCCCTGAGTTCAAACCCCAGTACTGCCAAAAATAGTAACACTAGAACATTTGGCTAAAAATTGGCGTAAACAGCAAATCGTGCTCACGGAAGCCGTCCGGAAGCAGGCCAGCACAGCGAGGCCACTGGGAACCCAGACTCTTTGTTCCTGCTCTCAGGTTTGTCTCCACACTGAGGTACACGACCGCTGCAGTTCTGAGCCTTACATGTCTGCACGTGAAAACCTCCAGGAAGGGCGGTATCTCCTCCCTGGCATCACTTACAATAGGAAGGAGAGCTGTCCCCAGAAGTCCCCCATCCCGCCACAGGACTCCCCCGGTCTTCTCAGCTGTGGCCTCAAGGGAAGAGGCCAGCGTCAGCAGGGATGAAGGGCTGTCCTGCCTCACCAGCCAGGAGTGGGTTAGAGACTGGTGACAGGAGCCAAGTGTCAGTTTACCCCGACTGTCCTGCCTGTCCTCTCCTGATCTCTGGCCTGAGGCCACCCAGGCTGCTTGACAGATCACACTAGAGCCTGTGGTGTGCTGGCTCTCTGGGGGCAGGCTGGGGTGAGCCTGATTTGAAGTTTCCTGTCTTCTCCCGTGTAAACACTCGTGCTGGGTTGGTTTGGAGTTCCCAGCGCGGTGCCTCTGAACGTGAGTTGGAAGGCGCTGAGCCCACACCAGTTCCCCAGACCAGAGTGACTGGATTGTGGACATCTATGCTGGAGGTGAGAGGGCCCTGCCCTGGCCATAAGGGAGCAACTGAGGCAGCAAGGGGCTGCCTTGAGACAGGTGGGAGGCCTGCCGTGTGCAGGTCACAGACAAATACAGGGAGATATGAGGGAACAGATTGGAGAGCTCTGGCACACAGTGACTTCCACAGAACCAGACCCCCAGCCCAGGTCTGTCTCCTCCCGAATCCTGTGTCCTCAGACCCAGATTCACATGCATTCAACTGGGTCTCACTCAGCATCTACCATGTGCGGGGCAGGGGGTGGGGGCGGCTAGTCCATTTAAAGGCGAGCATTGCTCACAAGAGCCCCAAATGAGAGAAAACAAATATCCATCCCCTGAGGGCTGCAGAACAGCCACGAGGTGGAATCTTGCACAGCCGCTAAAAGGAATGAAGGCCCTGCTACAATGTGGATGAACCTTGGGAACAGGACGCTGAGTGAAAGGAGCGGGCTCAGGACCACCGTTGTGTGATTCTGCTTACATGGAAGGTCCACCATGGCAAGTCTCAGACACAGAAGTAATGTGTGGCTGTCAGGGGCTGGAGAGAGGGCAAAATGGGGGTGGCTGCTGATGGGTATGGAGTTTCTTTTGGAGGTGATAGAAATGTTCCTGAACTAGGGAGCGGTCCTGAGTTCAACCCCCAGTAACAGGAAAAAAGAAAAAGAAAAAGAAAGGAAAGAAATTTTCTGGAATTAACTTGATAGACTGAGGTTGCACCACTATGAAATGCACTGGAAAGCACTGAGCCATAAAACAAAACCTCAGAGGATTGACAGATGGTTTTCTTTGACCATCCTCTCCCATAGGATGAGGCTTTCATGCAAACTCCTTGCTGCTTGCGTGGGAATTTCAGTCACCAGCTACTGCTAAGTAAGCAAAGTAAATCTTTTTTTGTTTTGTTTTTGTGGCACTGGGGTTTGAGCTCAGGGCCTCACACTTGCTAGGCAGGCACTCTTACCACTTGAGCCACTCTTCCAGCCCTTTTATAGGTTGAGTTTTTTTCAAGATAGGGTCTCACAAACTATTTGCCCAGGCTGGCCTCAAATCTGCCTCCTGAGTAGCTGAGATTACAGGCGTGAGCCACTGGTGCCCAGCCACAAAGTAATTTTTACATGCATCTTTCTCCCTAAGGACTTTCAGCTTCTAGAACTGGGATTATTATCAAACCTACTTTACAGGAAAGAGCACTGAGGCTCAGGGAGAAAGAATGATGTGCCCATGGATGGAGAGTCAGGACTCGAACCCAGGTCCACACAGTGCTCTGAACTCTGCACTGCAAAGTCACCGGGACATTTCTGCCCTCCTCCTCCCAGGACACTGGTTCACAGGCCACTCAGCCTCCCTCAGAGCACAGCGGGCACTGGCCACCAGAGTGGGGCTGCTACCCCACAGGGTGACCGCTTAGCCATGCCTCCTCTCTCAGCCCCACTTTGCAGATTTCAAGGATGACCAGACACAAAGCTCAGTGGTCCCAGCAGGAGCAGGGCTGCCCCATAGGGGAGGCCTGGAGACTTGCGGGGTACAAGGAGCACGAGTGCCACCAGCCTCTCCCACACATGACCCTTCCCCTCTGGCCTGGCGTCTGGAACCTGACTGTTTGGCTTTGCCACACTGTCTCCGTCACGTCCTTTGAACGTTCTCGGGACGCAGCCAGCACGTGACCACGGGGGCTTGTTGCGTCCTCTGCCTGGAAGTTTACGAAGCCTCTTCAGCATTTTGGAGAATCACGTGGCTGGTGCTCCCAGACCTCCAGGAGGCATCGCCCCGGTGGCACGGCACCTGATAGGGTCAGACCCCAACACTCACCTTCTGAGACCCGTGTGGTTTTGCTATGACTGGCGCTCCCTGTTGCTTTTCCTTTGTGCTACAGTGGGACGTTATATTGGGTTGTTTTTTTTTTAGCATGTAGGTGTGATTTTCTGTGAATTTTATTTTAGAGAAAACTAAGGAGTAGACAAAATACTTGTCATGAATATTGGCGTGAGCGCCAAGGTGGTTCTGGGAGCCAAGGAGGTGTTTGAGTCCTTGAGGAATCCTTCCGGCTTAAATCACCAAGCCGGACCTCTGAAATCTGTTCCTTGACACTCATGAAACCACATGCGTGGTACCCCCTGAGAACGGTCCCCAAAGTGTCTATGCGCCTCTGAGACCGGCCAATGAAAGTCACCACCCTGTGTACTCCTTCTGTTGTTGTTTCTTGAGACAAGGTCTCACTACACAGCCCAGGCTGGCTTCGAACCCTCCACCCTCCTGCCTCCACCTCCCAAGTGCTGAGATTACAGGTGTGCGTGATCATCTACCCGGCTTTTTAAGAAGCTTCCTCCCTCGCCTTGCAGGACATCCTTGTCTATGACACTCAGGCACAGCCTATTTGCCTGGTTAACTTTCTGTTTCCTTCAAAAACCAGAAAAGCCAATAGCCCCACCGTGACACTTTCTTAGGCAATCGTCATGCTTTAACAAGTTAAGTGCTTAACTGAAATTTTTGTTGTTTTATTGGAAGGAAAAAAAAGTAAGAATAAACATGGCTCCAAGGAAGTCTCTGGTGACAAATGCTGATGTGCTTGAGTGAGTTCCCTCCGTGTGACATTCCTTTCTGTTAATTATTTCCCCTGGGTTTATCTCCCCCTCTTCTCAGCTCACATGCATCTGATGGTGGCCCAGAACGTGCTGGTTGGCGCCGCCCTCTCTCCCTCTCTTGGAACAGACTGTTCAGACACCCCGCAGAACTTGCAGATGTTCGGGGAGCGACGAAAGCAAACTCTGGGAAGGACGGGCAGCTCACCCAACACGACCGGTGGGTCCTTTGAACATCCGTGTGCAACCGAAACCCCAGAATGTGGTCTCATCTGGAAACAGGGTCTCTGCTGATGAAATCAGTTCAGGCTGGAATGGGGGGGCCACAATGGCAGTCTCTTCAGAGGAAGCGCAGAAACAGTGGGGATGGTCCAGCAAGACAGAGGCAGAGCCCGGAGTGGTGCAGCCACGAGCCAAGGGACGCCAAGACTGCTGAATCCAGATGCCAAGATCTGGGAGGCAGGGGAGGATCCGGCCTGGAGCCTCCAGCGTCCAGACCGCACACCTGGACTTAGACTGCTGGGCCCAGCCCTGGAGAAGAATGCGTTCTGATAGTTGAGGTTCCTAGTTCATGGTCACCTGCTGTGACAACCACAGGAAGCTCACCCAAGGCACGTGAACTGCCCCCCTCTGTCTCCTCTCCCTGCTACCCTGCATCCAGCTGCATTGCAGAATTGGCTTCAAGAACTCGAGTGACCTGTTGGAGGGAGGAAGGGCCACCTGCCCCTTTGCCTGGCCTGGGCGGGGAGAGGCTCAGACTCAGGGAGCCCTGGGCATCTTTTAGCACCAGCTAAATGCACCACTTCCTTCTTTCACGAGCGCCCTTGGTGGTGGTGGTGATGGGAGACATTTGTGAAGTTCTGCCTGGTCCTAGAACCACTCGAGTAAGCATACGTGAATGTCACATTCCATATGCCATCCATTATATTAATAATTTTATCAGTCGGGCTCATGCCTGTCATCCCATCTACTTGAGAGGCTGAGATCGACATGATCCCGGTTCCAGCCCAGCCCAGCAAATGTTTAGAGAGACCCCATCTCCAAAATAACCAGAGTAAAATGGACTGGAGGTGTGGCTCAAGAGGTACAGCATCTGCTTTGCAAGTGTGAACCCCTGAGTTCAAAAAATAAATAAATACATAAAATGATGATCGTTTTAGTAATAAACAGAATGTGCATATACTGCTTATGAAGTTATCCTTGAAAATTGCATTTTGTGCTTGATTCGGCAGCTTATCTACTAGCATTGGAATGATACAAAGATTAGAGTGTCCCCTGCGCAAGGATGACACGCAAATTCGTGAAGTGTCCCATACTTAAAAAGAAAATTGCATTACATCAAATATTAGTTCCAAGATACACTGTTCTATGCATTTAACAATTAATAAAACTGTCAGTTAAGCATGTTGTTACTTGTGAACACTTTCCAATTTTAGAGATATTAAAATGCAAATCATAGAGCAGTGAAATTGGCTGTTAACATCCTCACTACTTTATGGAAAAGGAGTTTGAGGCTCAGGCCACACAGACATTCGTTCAGAGAGCTGAGACCAGATTAACACACTGCCTCTCCTTCTGGTGTGTGCCAGCTCCAGTTTTGAGTGTCTCAGGCCACATCTGCTAGTTTTCATCTGGTACCCATTCTCTTTTCTCTTTGTGTAGCATTAGAACCCTTGACCTTCAGTGGCACCAGCTAAAAACTACACTTCCCAGCCTCCCTTGCAGCTAGATGTGGCCATGTGATGAAGTTCTAGCCAATCAGATGTAAGCAGAACTAGCCGAGCAAAACCTCTGGGCCTTATCCATATAAGGAAGAGGAGGCACCATTCATTTCCTCTTCCCCCTGCCTGGCTGGAAAGTAGATGCACTTGCAGGAGCTGGAGCAGCTAGCTTAGATCTTATGAGGGAAACCACATAGGGGCTTGGCAGACCAACAAGATGAATACTAAAGAGTTCAGAGTCGCCTGTGAGCCAGAATTGCTTAAGCTTTGTCAATCTCAAAGAAATAAACTGCTATCTTGCTCCAGCAGCAAATATAATCCTACTGAATACACACTGTGTGTCCCCGACACTGCCCTGCAGGCTGTCCCTCCCTCTGAGAGCCACAGACCAGTTTATTGGAAGTAGTGTCTGTACCCCTGAGCACAGAGTCCACCTGGGTGCACGCCGGCTCCTCGCACAGATGCACACCACTCAGCATTAGTTGCTTGGATATGCTGTCATTTTCCTGCTTCCCCAAATCCTACCCATGTATGGTAGAAAAACCAACATGGCTTACTTTTCTGGGCTCCCCTGCCCAGCTCCTGTCACCTATGTCCTCACAAGTAGGCTTCCCTGATAGGCAGAGCTGTTCATGGCAAGCTCCAGACCTGCCCTTGTGCACTGAAATGGACCTGGTCCATCAAGAACAAGGTCCTTTCCCTTCATCTGACAGATGGCTCCGACTGTACCTGGAGGAGCCACCCCTGGCTAACTCCTGACCTGGACTAACAAGGTGGACTCTTCTTGTCCCCGAGGCAGGGTAGATCAGGGAAACCAAGGCACAAGGAACAGCAGCCAGGGACTCAGAGGTGAGCACTGCGTGAGGAACGGGCACACGACACTATTTGCCTTGCTTTAAGCTTCACTCCCTCACTCAGCTGCAGCAGTGAGAAGGAGCCCACTCTCCCCTGACCCTGCCCCCTGTCCCCTGCCCAAATGCCCAGGTAATCACTACACTCTGGACACTGAGCCAGAATAGCTTAGAGACTTATCCTGGGGGGGGGGGCTGGTAAAATGACTCTTTTGATCACAAGTGTTTGCACAGGAAAATGCTTATCCCAAGGACAGACACCTGAAAGGAGCATCTGGCAGAACCCACCCTTTGCTTAAAGTGACATTCTGACAGCTTTGTCACAATGACCTGAATTTAGGAAACTGACCAGGGTAATCTCTCTGGGCCCAATTGATAAGATCAAAACAGAGTGACAGGAAGAATGGTTGGATTTACCAGGTGTCCAGAACAAGAGGAGAACTTATCCTAAAGTTAATTTAAGCCACACCCCAACCCACCTTTCCACCACAAACACCGCTGACGTTAGAACCCTCATTGCACCTGTTATCAGATGTGCCTGCATCCATGTCTGGGCTATGTACCATGTTTCTATCTTTCCTTTGCCTTGCTTTACTAACAAACTTTCTTGGTTTCTACCACAATGTGTCCCAGAATTCTTTTTTTCTCAACAGCATCAGGAACTTGGTACCCAAGGGCCAGGTAGAGTCTTCCTCCCTTTTGGAGACCTCCAGGAGCCTTGTGGCTTCTGGTAACAGCCCCATCCTTCACCAGACCAGAGCACGGCTCGGGACCCAGCCTCTGCAGCCAGCTAGAGTTCTCCATCCCTCCGGCTAGAGAGGCTTCTAGGGAGGAGACCCTCAGCCAGGGCAGATCGGGATTTCACTATGAACCGACGTGTAGATGTTGGGAGAGTGACTGTGAAAGCTACTGCAGTGGCTATGGCTGTATCTCATGTCACAAAGCTCAGTGACATGAAACCACCGGACTTCGCCTACAGAGCCTGCCCTACCCTGACTGGGCCACAGCTGGACGACTCAAGCATAGACACTGGGACTGATTGAAGGCTTGATGTCTTTTTTTGGCTTTCTTTCTTTTTTTTTTTCTTATTGTTATGCTGGGGGTACATTGTGACATTTACAAAAGTTCTTACAGTATATAAATACATCATACTTTAGCTCACCCCCTCTCTGTCATTCTCCTTTAGGGTTTGGTGTCTTGCACACTGTTGACACTGGCTGCCACACGAGCCTCTCCTGCGGTGTCTCTGGAAACCAGCGTGGCCTTCCTCACAGCGTGGTTACTGCTTTCCGAGGACTGGTGTCTCCAGAGGCAGTGAACCAGGAAGAAGCTGTGTTGCCTTTTAAGACCCAGTCTCGGAAGTAAACAAACATCACTTCTACCACAATGTCCACTGGTCGAGGAGGTTACAAGGGCCATTCAAAGACAACATCTTGGCGGTGTTACATTTTAGAGGGGCACAGGTTATGCACATGTTGGTGCAGTCACATTTGGAACGCACAACCTCCCACAGAAGGCTTGAGTTACCATCTTCCTTTCTCAGCGGGTAAGCGTGTCTACAGGTGACACAATACAACAGGAAAGCTGAACAAAGACAAAGACCGGCACCACCTGAGCCCCTGGATCCAGTGAAGCTACACTCACTTGTACATTTCTTTTTACCATCTAGTTTTCCAATAAAAATTATTTGGGGGCTTGGGTTATAGCTCAGTGGTAGAGTTTGTGCTTGGCATGGATGGGACAAAGCCTTGAGTTCTAGCCTTAGCATCACAAAATATATAATACAGGTGTGTGTGCGTGAGTGTGTGCGTGTATTTATATGCGCTAGTTACGCATGTGCTACAGTAATTACAGTCGAGTTTCTGTCATTGGGACCAAAAGAGTCCTGAACAATACACAGACCACAGTTTCGTCAAGGTGCTCACTGAGCTGGCCCTCGGGCTCTGTGGCTCTGACTGTTACCACTTACTGGTGCTCTGAAAGGGTGGTTTTTCCTGTGCCCTGGGCTATGGAACACCCAGGCTGCCACCCGCTGTGTGAACTGTCACTTTCAGAAGGCAAGGTTTTGGACAGTCAGGCTGTGGTTTGGTTTGGTTTGAAGTTGCCCAAATCTTCCCTTCCTGCCATGAGGGCATCATGGCACCCATTCCATAGCATCCAGGCAGTTCTGTAAACTGGCCCAAAGCCCAGGGAGGGCAGCACAACAGGCATTGATGCTCATCTGGGACATTCCTCAGGACCAAGTCCCTGAGGGACGGTGGCACCTGGAAGGAGCAGTGCAGCAGCATGGCTGGCATTCATTTCCTACCAGGCACCAAGTCCTGTCTCATCCCCACATTGCAAACGAGGAAACTGAGGCAGCGCGAAGAGAGACAACTTGCTCAAAATCCACAGACAAGAAGTCGTGCAGCCAACTTCTCAGTCGCTAATGGCAAAGCCTAAATTCTTTGAGGCCACGCCTGAGGAGCCTGGAGGAACATGGGGCAGGAGGCCAGGGGAAGAGAAATGGATGGGTGATGGTGCAGTGAGGAGGGACTGGTGAAGCTGGTGTGGCCAGAGCAAGGAGGGGAAGGACTTGGCCTCTGGCAAGTGGAGGCCTGGCCAGCCTAGGCTGGGGTTTTGGCTGCTGATGAGACGCTGCAGACGGCCTCTGCCTGCCAGCCTCTTGGCTGGGTAGACGTGAGAATGAGTCACCCTCTCCAGTCCTGCCTGAACCCCTCCCTCTACCTGGGGTGCAGCCCTGTGTGCTATGAGCAATGTGTGGCCCGAGGGGTCAGGCTAGGGAGGAACGGAGCCCAAAGTAATTGCTCTTGATGTGAGGACCCGGTCCCCTTGCAGCAAGGACTCTGGTAGCCTTGGCCTGGCCAGAGCACAGCACCTACCAGAGGGCTGAGTTTTCATAAAGTAGAGCACAACAGTCTAGGCAGAATCTCCCCCTGCCCCACACCCCGGTGTCAGTCTCTGGTCCCATCCCCCAGCACTGTCCCCTCCAGCCTTTCCGTGGTCTGGCTGTTGCTTCTCTATCCTGTAAGCTCCCTGAGATCCAAGATGGATGCAGTAAACCTGTTCCCAGCCAGCACGGTTAGCCAGGGGCCATTTCTGTTGCTACTCCAGAGCCCCAGCTAGAAGTGACCCAGCCCTGCTCCATGCCAGTCACCCCACCCTGCCACCCACGTCATAGCCAGTGTCCTGGAGGGGCTTACATGGACAGTGCTCTACCTCCTGGAGTGGTGACTTGCACTTCCCTTGCCAGCGCCAGGCAAGAGGAATCCATTTGGTGGGGAGGGAGGACGCTGATCCCACTTGAGAGGTGGGGCCCAGAAGCTCCCTGCACAGTCTGAGGGGAGGGCTCTCCAGAGTGGGGTGCAGCCACATGTGTCAGAGCTGCTGGGGACGATGCCAGGCAGGATGTGATTAATGTCACAGTGGGTGTGACAGCCAGCCCGCCCGCCAGCCGCAGCTCCATTGTTCAGTGGGAGACAGACCCTTCCCTGCGCCCCCACCCTGCTGCAGTCCAACCAGCTCCCTGTGTATCAAGTTGGGTCCCCCTGCTCCTTCATGTGTACTGATCCATGGTGCCAGCCTCCTAAAAATAGCATCCGGCCCAAAATGCAGGCCTGAGGCGGAAACCCAGAGAAGGAACATCCCTCTGTGCCTCTTGTGCACACACGATGTGCCAGCAATCTGTGCCTGGCACTGAGCTGAGAGGAGTGCCTGCTGCCGACCTTCTGCTCCACCTGCCGAGGAAAAGACCGACTGTGAGTTCTGTCCACAGCAGGGACATTGCTCCTTCCCACACTGGGACACTCTCTTCCTGCCCAGTTGAGAACCGATCCCCCTTCCTTGCCCTCAGTGTCCCATCAGGCTCAGACAGCAAGGAGTCCTGGCAAGAACCTGGAAGGCGTGAGGCTGGCTGCGTTCTCTCGGTCTCTCCACCCAGACTCCCTTCTGCTGGGTTGATCACCAGACGTTTTCTTGGGTGGCATAGTAGACATGAGTGAAATAATGGAGTCAAAATGTCCAGAACTAGAGGAAGATTGATTTGAGGGTGACAATGACCCTCAGGAACCCTGTGTGATCTCTTGGGGAGGGGGGGTCTCGGAGTGTCGTGTAGTGTCTGAGATGTCATTTGGATCACAGATTCTTTAGTCCCCATCTTGGGGAGAAAAACAGAGATGAAATAGTTGGTCCATTTCTTTTGACATTGGTTCTAAAACAGATCCTGACATGGTGGTGTACACCTGAAGTCCCAGCACTCAGGAGGCTGAGGCAGGAGGATGGAGAATTACATGGCAGTATGGACTACATACAGAGGACCCCGTCTAAAAAGAAAGAAAAGAGCCAGAGCTCACGCCTGTAATCCTAGCTACTCAGGAAGCAGAGATCAGGAGGATTGCAGTTCGAAGCCAGCCTGAGCAAATAAGTTCCGTGAGCCCCTATCTTGAAAAAAGCCCATCACAAAAAGGGGTTGATGGAGTGACTCAAGGTATAGGCCCTGAGTTCAAGCTCCAGTGCCACAAAAAAAAGAAATAAAAAGAAAGAAAGAAAGAAAGAAAAGAAACATCATGACAGCTCAGAGTTAGAGGGCTTGCCTAGCATGCACAAGACTCTGAGTTCAATCCCCAGCACCAAAAAAGAAAAGGTAAAAAAAAAAAACCAAAGCCATGCTGAGTGCTAATGATATGTAACGTGTACACACGTGTGGAGTGCATTCATTGAACAATGATGAGCTCCTGTGAGACGCACACTCACCTGCAGAACACAGGAAGGACCCGGTGCAAGGCTGCAGTGCCCGCCCCAGGTCCCGTGACTGCCCTTGGTTCTCGTCCTTGTATCGTTCTGTGTCTGATTTAGAGTCAGACACTAAAAAAGCAGCCTCTCCTGTCCACCATTGCACTTCTCACTCTAAGGATTATATTGTCTGAGTCTCCTACCAACTCAGAGTAGAGGTGCTGGTAATTGATATTTTTTGCAGACACTAAAAACCAGAGTCCTCCAAGTGCCAGTGGCTCACACCTGTAATCCCAGCTACTCAGGAGGCAGAGATCAGGAGGATTGAGGTTTGCCTGGGCAAATAGCTCACAAGACCCTATCTCAAAAATACCCAATGCAAAAAAGGGTTAGCGGAGTGGCTCAAGTGCTAGAGCACCTGCCTAGTACTGGGGGCCCTGAGTTCAAATCCCAGTACCACCAAAAAACAAACAAAGTGAAACAAAAAATGGAGGGGAGGCCCAGACAGATGGAGTCATTTCCCCAAGGCTGCACGGCTACTAGTGATGGAGCTGCGATTCAAACTCTGGTCCCTCTGACTCCAGAAAAGCACAATTAACGCACCCAAGGAACTGTTTCCTTAAGACCATGGAAGAATTTGACTCTAAGGTGCAGAAAGGCACCCAAGGGAAAGGCTGCCGTGTTGGCCCCACTGAGGGTACCTCACAGCCCTGTCTAGGGGCCCAGAGCTGGCGTGGAGGACTTCAGGTGTGCTTTGTGACACATCGGCCACACAGGCTGAGCCCAGGAGGAGCACCACGCAGCCCGAGCTCATGCCCTCTCTGAGGCGCCGCACGTCCTCGTGCGTGCTGGGTGTGTGGCACCTTGGATGGAGACTGAATTTCATTGTGCTGAGAACTCCTTAGCATCCTCAGACACGAACGTTCCCCGTCGTTTCTTCTACACCAGGCAGCCAAGGGACAGCTGGAAGCCCTCCAGGGGCAGGGAGCGCTCAGTTCCTGGAACTCAGCTGAGCCTCTCTCTAGGAGACCCCAAGACGCATTCCAAATAAACCAGAGCTGCTGGGAAACGGGTGGCCAGGAACTCAGGGAGCGTGGCACAGCCCTGGGAGGAGTCGGAGGCTCCTGGGATGCTGGCTGCTGACAAGGCCTGGCTGTGAGCATCCACAGCAACCCGGGTTGGCAGGACGGTCACATCGCCCAGGTGAGGACAGCTGAGGCTGACAGACATGAGGAGCTGAGTCTCCAGGCTTGAACCCAGCCTGAGCTCAGGATTACACTTTGACTTGGCAAACTCTCCTGGGTCTCAGAGTCCTTTGGAATCTGGTGAAAGTCACAGACTCTGCTTTAAAAAGAAATGCTCACAGGCCTTTAGCTGGGAACCTGGGGATAAATTCAGAGATCATATTCTTGGAGCACATAAGCAGGCATCACCATCAACTGCTCAGACACGTCCACCTCCCTCCCTCCCTGCTATCTAGGTGGATGGCAGGTAGACTGGCTTTACTTTCCCCAAATCCACCCCGATGGGACAATGACCAGAGTTCTGCCTTCCCTGTGCTCTGCTCAGGAGCAGAACTCATGGAGTGGCCAGGAAGAGCCACCATGCCCCAACCTGAGGTCACCTCCAGCCACCTCTGACTTCCCAGGAATGCCTCATCTCTGCCAAGTGTGTGTGGGGGAACCCACGAAAAAGAGGAAGTCCCCTCTCCGGTTCTAACACATCGGTAAAAAATAATAAAACTCCCCCAACACCTTCGCCTTACACAGCCCCTTCCTGCCCACGAGGAGCCTTCGTACATGGCCCTCCCTTTCCTAAGACATGCACTGCACACAGAGGGTCCCCAACTTTCAATTTTTAACCCCACGGTGGTGCACAGAGACACATATTCTGTAACGCTGCTTTGAGTTTTGACTTTGATCTTTTCCTGGGCTAGTGCCGTGCCATCCTAGGATGCTCTCTGGAGATGCTGGTCCGTGGCCGTCCCAGGTCAGCCTGAAGACCACGAGGGGACCACCACGCAGAGAATTCACGTGTAGCTGACTGTGAATGTTAAGAGCATTTTCACCTTTATGAATTTCCCACTGAGGATGGTTTTGCTGGTTTCATGCTATTGTATGTCTAGGAGCGTCTGTGATCACTTTTTGGGCTAGATTTTTTGTTTTTATGTACTGAGGATTGAACTCAGCCCACAAGTGCTCTTCCACTTGAACCATGCTTTGGCTTTTAGCTTGTTTTTTTCAGAAAGGGTCTCGAGCTAACTTTGCCTGGGATGACCTTGGACCAAGATTCTCCTACCTCTGCCTCTTGAGTAGCTGGGATTATAGGTATGAAACACCATTCCCAGCCTAGATCTGAGCTTTTTGTTTTATTTTATTTATTAATTTTTTTAGCAGTACTGGGGTTTGAACTCAGGGCCTACACCTTGAGCCACTCCACTGGCTCTTTTTTGTGATGGGCTTTTTAGATATAGGGTCTCTCAAACTATTTGTCTGGGCTGGCTTTGAACCACAATCCTCCTGATCTCTGCCTCCTGAGTAGCTGGGATTATAGGCATGAGCCACTTGTGCCTGGGTTGAGTGTCTCACTAATTGTGCTGATTTCTACTAGTACTGACTAATATCTGAAGGTGAGATAATGCATTTTGAGTGAGGGTTAGGGTTACATCGGTGGATTCTCAAGTGTGTATTACAGACAGACCTGCAGACGGCTGGGGCTGGTTTTACGACCATCTTTGGGATCTGAGTCCGTGAGCGTCTTCATTGTCACCTCAGGAGGTGTCTGATGAAGACTCTGAGCCAGGACAAGGGCAGATGGCTCTGCCATGTCCCCTGTCTTCACCTGTGCATGCTAACTGGTGACTTCTCCATCCACTTCCTTTCTGGGAATCTTTTTAAAGCGTGTGTCTAACTGACTCAGGCCTAGATAGGGAACAGACTATAATTGTTAAATCTACCTTACTAAGCTGGTGTGGCCAGCTAAAGGTCACCATATTCTAACAGCTACAGAACTGGCTACCAGGACTTGGTGGCGAAACTCCTGCTCTTCCCACAGGTGACCACTGAGCAGCAACCGTTGCAGCATGGCCCCGTGTGGTGACATTTCCCATCCTCCCACACCTGCTTGGCCAGAGCCTGTGTTGAGTCCTTTCTGCCCTCAGGCCCAGGGTGGCATTCCTGACATGACTGTCAACCTGAGCCAGCATTCCTATGGTCAGATCCCTGTCTTACTCTTGACAAATAATCTGAACTTGCCACCATGACACACGCCTGTAACCTTAGCTCCCGGGAGGCCAAGTTAGGAGGCTCAGGAGTTCCTGGCTACATAGCAAGACCCTATCTCAAAAAAAAAAAAAAAAAGAAAAGAAAAAGAAAAAGAAAACTAAAAACTCATTTTCATCCCTGGTTCGGGGACAAAGCGGGATGGAAGCCCGTCCTGGTAGGAAACAAGAGCTCAGAGAAGACTGAGACAGAGCCAGGAGGTCCACATCACCACATTCAGTCCAGCTCAGGCCACAAGACACTGGCACAGCAGCTTGTGAAACCCAACAATTCACCAGGAGCCTTGTCTTCACCCTAGTCTTACCCACCCAAGCCCGCAGGTAATGGCAAATGACACGACTGTCCACTGCTCCTGAGAGCCAACAGTGTCACCCACTCAACCTTCACAGTCCTTGAGGCTGCTGTAGGCAAGGCTCCCACAGCCACACAGACAGGAGACAGAAACCAGCTTTGCAAAGCCCTGGGCCTGTCTTGCTGTCTCTTGCTCATGGTCGCCAGCCGTTAATAAACTAGACAGGTTACTGAGTCCCAGCTCATCCTTCTCAGACCGAGGGGGCCCGCTTGTGACAATGACCGCACGAGTGGCGGTGAGTGGTGAGGATGCAGCCATCATTGACACCTAAACTTTGGGTGTCCTGGTCCTAGCCAGCCCTGGGTTAGATGGCAGGAAGCCAGGGACAGACTGCTCCCCTGCTCCCCTGCTCCCCTGCTCCCCTGTCCACTGTCACACTTGCCCGGGACGCTAGCGGGTGGCCCAGACTGCCCTGCACATTCAGAAAAACGTTGCATGGATGGGCCGAGGAACCAGAACCTTCCTAAAGTGCAGGCTCAGCTCCCAGATGGTAAGGCTGGAATGGGCTGCGTGATCTCCAGGCCTGAGCGTCTCTGTCCTCAGCAAGGCATGATTCTGCAAGGTTTGGTTCGGAGCACTGTGTGATCCCAGGCCACCACCGTGGAGCACAGTGGCCACCTTGACTGTGACAGCCAAAGGACACCAGTCCTGTCCAACTTGGGCGATGCAGCAGGGAGGTCCAGAGGAAGGAGAGATTTGGGGTTGGACAGATCTGGGCTGGAAGCCTGCACTACCGCTCGCCAGCTGTGAGCTCGTGAATGTTACGTAAGCTCTCCGAGCCACAGTGTCCTCACTTTCAGACAGAACCGTGGCTTTGCACTGGCACCCACACCCTCACAGCCATGGCTTTGGGAGACACTGGCTCCAGCCCCAAAAGCCACATCCTGACTGGCCCGGGACACTCATGATGACGCTGTTCCTGTGGTTTGTGGTTACTTGTGATGAACAAGGGGTGTGATCGAGCCAAGGACACCTCAGCAATGTCAGAGCCTTTGGGCTGGACTACCTGGTACACACGGCCCAAAGTGTCCTTCAGTCCTGATGCGTGACAGCGGTGGATGGAAGGTCTTGCTGTGGTGTGGGGTGACTGCACTCCATCAGTGTGCATCAGCTCTGCCCCCGATGGAGGTGTAAACTCCTTAAAGGAGGCACCACAAAGGCCTGGGGTCTCTTTGTGTGCCTGCTCTGCTATGACCCATGGAAAGCACTGGGTTCTGTCTGCTCCAGCAGCCAGCCAGGCCACAGAACACAGGGTTAGAAATCACTGCAAAACAAAACCGCTGACTCTCACGTGTCTGCAGGTTGCTGAAGCTAGGCGAGGCTGTGGCTCTGGACTCGTCCTTCCAGGGCTGTCCGATGTCCTGTCCAGCCGAGCTCAGTGAGATGGCTTATACTCCACGTGGCTCCCATACTCCTCTTGGGACCAGTGGGGGAGAGGGGCAGGTCTGTGTCAGGGTGACGGCAGAGGCACAGACAGCAAGCCCGGTCACACAGCTGCAGGGCCTTGTAGCTATTGGTGGCTATTGATACAAGGCTGGCAAATGAGACTTTTAAAAAAAGTTTTTATTAGGATATATTCATTATATGGGGGAGGGGGAAATCGTAGTGACAATTCTGATTAGACTTATATTGTACATTGGTTACCTTGCCCCATCGTCTCCCCGTCAGCCCCCTCCCCGCCCCACTTAAAGCAATTGCGAGAGGTTTCTTAGTTCTGTTTCATAGAGGTATACGAAGTCCATCCACCTTCTTCCCCCTTTCCTGCACCACCACCCCCGACACACACACACACTGTGCCTATTTCACAGGCCTGGTTTTCCTTATTAATATTTAAGTTGATGTTCAAAGGGGTGTCTCAAGTGACCCCATGGTGGTGTGCTTTACTTTTTGCCATTCAACCCCTTCCATTGCTCTCCCTCACCCCTTTACCTCCCACCCCCCCGCTTTTCAGCAGCTTTCAGTACCCATCCTTACATCCTCTACCTGCACGCCTTATGGTATGCGATATTACTGATGCTCTAGGCAAACGAGATTTGAGTAGAAGTCTATTTGTGGATTTCTCGGGAAAAAAAGAAAAAGCACTCACTATAAGGAGAAACTGCTGGTACTATCCCCTTCCTCCCTTTCCCTGCATTGAATGCACAGTGTGACACTTGGGGTGTGGCAGCCATACTGCTACCATGAGTCAAGGCCAAGCGTCTCACCAGCAGTGCCCCTGATGTACCTGGGCATCACTGCTGGTGCAGCAGCGACCAACTGTCTCTGAATTTCTTGTCATGGGAGAAAACAAACCTCTCTGTGCTTATGCTGCTGTCAACTACAGTCAAGGACATTTTTTTTTTGTAGTGTGTTTAGTTTATTTAAACCAACTGCCAGAGGCCCCACCATGGAGCAGGAACTGAATGGCTGGGAGGTGTGAGGCTAAGCAGGGCAGGGATGTGCAGGTACCAGAGAGGAAGGAACTCAGGTGAGTGAGCAGCCACAGCAGCTGGGACAGGCTGGGCGGGAGAAACCAGGCACCATGGAGCCGGGCTCCACTCATGGCTTCAGCATAGAACCTCACCACCTCCTCGTAGGGATGCCCTGAGGCTGGGTCAAACCACATCTGGATTCAGTGGCTGCTCCCACGGCTGTAGTTGCTGGCCTTGTAGGAGTGACTCCACGTTTCCTCACACACAGCAGGGATGGCAGGCAGCTCCCACGGGACACTGGTTATACCTGAACGCCAGTTCCAGCCCCTGTGCCAGGTGCTCTTGCAGGTGGAGGAGGTGCGGCCATCCTCCCAGCAGTGTGGGAGGGGCGCGATGCGCTCAAGAGCACGTCAAGGGTCCGCTCTTTGCGCCAGCTCCGATTCACCTGCTGAATCCAGGGCCCCAAGTTGGGGGAGCACTTGCAGGGGCAGGTGTCCTGGATGAAGTGCCATTTGCAGGCAGGCTCCATCTTTCCACAGTGGTCCCAGTTGAAACTGTATAGGCAGGAGATGTCTTTATGGGCTTCCTGGCTGCTGTTGGTGGAGCACCAGGAGTTCTTCTTCCACGGGCTGCACTGCTCGTACAATTGTCCTCCAGGCCTGCCTTTTCCTTGTGGTGCGTGGTGTCCATGCAGACATTGAGAAGCTCGGTCCTGGCCCAAGTAGTCCTGGACTGGGCACCCCGTACAGCCACCCACCGCAGGAATGGCAGCTGTGCTGTCATCAGCCTAACCACGTCCGTACCTCGGTTCACCCGTTCACTCATCTCCAGGGCCGGGCCAGGGAAATCTGCACTGCGGGAACAGCAGTAGTTTCTTCAGACCTGGCTCCTGGGAGAGGAAGCCGCTCTCAGACCGGCTCAGCCTTCTGCTCTGTTCTACACTCCTTTGCTTTATTTCAGCGGACAGCAAGGTTTAGTGGCCTAGGAGATGGGCAATGGGAATGAAGCCCAGGAGTGGAGCCTGCGAGCGACCTAAGGCCACTCGGGTGTTAATTATTGCACGTGAGCACCGTCAGGCCTCTGCGGGGATGGGAGGGGTGGATTAATAGTGCCGGCTTGGGTGGGGTGAAGCTCCGTGCCAGTGTGCATGAGATCCTAGATTCAATCCCCAGCCCTGCCACTCAGGCATCCCTTCCACAGCTTCTTAGAGTCTGGACTGGGCTGGTGGAGTGGCTCAAGCAGTAAGAGCACCTACCTGAATCCTGTGACAGCCTGGGAGGGTTATGTCCGCTGAAGACCTCTGCAGATAGAGGACCTCAGCAGTCAAGCACATTTTTCACTAAAATCCAGACACAATAAACAGGACAGTCCAGTGTGGATGCCGAGTGGACCATCAGAACCGATGAGAGAGTAGCACCCTGCGTATCAACCGAGTCTCATCAATCACTCATGAACAGATATATTCTTTGTCTTGTTTTTGCAGTACTGGGATTTGAACTCAGGGCTTCCCGCTTGCTAGGCAGGTGCTCTACCACTTGAGCCACTCCCATAGCCCTTTTTGCTTTGGTTATTTTGGAAAGAGGATCTCACTTTATGCCTGGACTGGACTGAACCACAGTTCCCCATTTTAAGCTTCCCATGTAGCTGGGATGACAGGCATGGGCATCCCCAGAGAGATGGGGTCTCTTGAACTTTTTTTTCCTGGGCTGGCCCTTGAACCTCCGTCCTCCCAATCTCTGCCTCCTGATTATAGGCTTGAGCCACTACATCTGGCAACAGATGTATTCTGTCTCTCAGGTGCTGGTCACTGTGAGTGGGCACACCAGCCCTGCCCTGTGAGGGCTTCTCTGAGCCGGTTACATGGATAGTGGCATCCCTAGTGACAGAGGAGGGAGGGACAGTGAGTACAGCAAGGGACAGCAAGCTATTCAATATGTGATTACAACCATGGCACCGAAAAGATTTGCCAAACGTATAATTGATCAAAAATTGAAGATGAGTCAGGCGTGGTGGTGTGCACCTGCAATCCCGGTACCTGGGAGGCTGAGGCAGGAGATTATAAGTTGAAAGCCAGCTTGGGGCTACATAGTGAGACTGTCTTAAAAAAAAAATCTGAACATGTTGCAAATGAAATCAATAATTTTTTTGTGCCAACAGCCAGCTCCCAATACAGGTTAACAAGTAGACCAGTTGGGTGGCCCAACTCACCTTTTTGAATTTGCTTTCTTCGTTTACTATTTAAGGAGTTAATCCAGTGACTGCTAACTTCCCTTTGGCTGCAGTCTTTCCCGTCCTGGGATTATTGCCATGAGGTATGGAAGTATTAATAAGATTTTGGGAAAATCCCACTTTACAAGCCTTTGGGTAAAACCCCGGGTGCACACGGCAAGTCACAACTGGCAGGGAGACATGCCACCAGGTGCAGAACCTAGCTGAGCACCATGATGTCACCAGAAGAAATGAACTTTGTTTGGGAGAAGTGTGCAGATTTATGTAGGAAGTCAGAACCACTAGCCTCCGTCCAAAGAGAACAAGAGTCTCAGACTGACCCTGGTTCCCAAGGCACTCAGACTTTAATTCAGCCCCGGCTGTTTGTGGGCCGGCAGGGCTGAGCTTTGCCAGGACACAGGGAGGAGCCCCAGCACCACCCCCATCCACCCGACAGCCAGCAATGGCTCTGCGACTCACAGACGTGTCTGCAATGGCAAGCCAGCCCTGTGTGAAGGAAAATGAGTTGGAGCACCAAGTCTCAGAGGTGTGACAAGGGTCACACGGATGACCTATGGACCGAGCAGTAAGAAAAATCATAGCTCCAGAACCATCTCTGAGCCAAACCAGCCCTGTACTCCACACAGCCTCGTGCACAGGTGCGCTCCAGAGATGCTGGAGCCCAAACACGGGCAAAGACCTCCTTGGTCAGCACCTCCTGATGTAACTGGGGTCACACAGTGGAGAGGACACGGCGGCGGGGGGGGGGTTAGAATTCGTCACAGGAAGGTGTCCCACTCGCAAGGTTGCCGTGAGCAGTGAGATGGAGTCGAGCACCAGTGGCCAGCAGGGTCAAGGAGTGTTTGGTCCCGAACGGCAGACTCATCTGCAGGATTTGGGGAGCCTCGTGACACCATGGCTCTCCTCGCTGGCACACCTGCCACCTGCCCAGTCGCCACCTTCAGTCATTCTTGGGGGACAGTGCAGTGGTATTTTGGAACCTCCGCCAGTCCCCACGTGCCTTCCCCGTGACCTGACGTTCTCTCTGCAGGTGAGGACAATGACCTATTGATCTCAAAGTGTGGCACAAGGGTTAAATGAGGCATGAAAATGCTCTGTGCCCCAGCCTTGCTGCTCTTCCTGCTCCCGGTGCCAAAACCCTTAGCCAGTCTGGGCTGGGCCAGAGGCATAAGGAACACTGCCAGCCTCAAGCCCCAGTTCTGTCTGTCCTTTGCAAGTGACTTAGCCTGTCTGTACCCAGGTTTTTGTTTCTGTTTTTGGTGGTACTGGAGTTTGAACTCAGGGCCTTGCCCTTGACATTCTACCACTTGAGTCACACCCCCAGCCCTGTTTGCTTTGAGCTTTAGCCCGAGGTCCTATCTCCACCTCCTGCATAGCTGGGATCACAGGCTTATGCCACCTTGCCCAGTTGTGCCCAGTCTTTTCATCTGCAAAGCGATGATGATAAATGGCACCGTCGCCCCTCACTGAAGGACTCAGCCTACAGGAAGCACTACGGCCGCCTCCTCGTGGCAGTTCTCAGCCTGTTCTCTGGGTGGGGATGTGTGTCCATACGAGCAGTCGTGCTGATAGATGAGCGCGCTCGTGTGGCTTACACTCCTGGGCCTGTGTGAATCCTGCCTGTCAGAACCCTCGAAAGACCTTCGAGAATGTGGGAGTCACCATTTCTCGAGCACTTGTTGGATGTGGAAAGGTATTGCTTCCATTTCACAGAGAAAGACGTGGGGATGGGTGGGCTGCAAGCTGAGGGTGAGGGGAATTTGGGCAGACAGAGATGGACACTGGAATGGTGATTCATCCACAAGCCAAGGGACCAGGAGCTGGAGGGGACCTGGGGCAGAGCCTCCCTCAAGCCTTGAGAGGAGTCAGCCGGGTTGCACCTGGATTTCAGACTTTTGGCCTCCAGACTTCAGGGAACGGACTTCTGGGATTTTAAGCATCTAGTTAGTGATTGTTGTGCACAGCAACTTCAAAAAGAGTTTTGGGCTGGGTGCTGTGGCTCACTCCTACAATCCTAGCTACTTGGGAGGCTGAAATCAGGAGGATTGAGGTTTAAGACCAGCCCAGGCAAATAGTTCATGAAACCCCATCTCCAAAATAACCAGAGCAAAATGGACTAGAGGTGTGGCTCAAGCAGTAGAGTGCCTACTTTGCAAGCATGAAGCCCTGAGTTCAAATCTCTGATTTTTCATCTCTGGCTACAAGTCTCTTGGTATAACTGCTGTGCTGAGCTGTCCGGCTTCCCAGGCTCACTCTGCCTGGCTCTGAGGCGGTTTAATTGGAAACCCCTGGCTTAATTAGTACATTTCATTAAGATAGATTTCAAAAGCAAATGCATCATGAATGCAAACTCCAAATGGACCAGAGGTGTAAATGTAGAAAAGCAGCCCCAAAAGTAATAGAAGAAAATCTGTGCCCATTCCTTTACAGCCTGGGTGTTGCAAAGCTTATCTAACCATGGCTCAAAATCCAGGGGCCATGATTTAGATCAATAAATCTAACATCATAAAACAAGAGTCTCTTTCACGGTACAAACACCACCCACAGAGCCAAAGGGCACCTGACGAGTGAGAAAGCACTGTCAATATAAATCACAGGTAAAGGGCTCCTATCTAGAATATGCAGAGACCTTCGACAAATCAAGAGAAACGGTGTCCAAACCCTGATAGAAAAATGAGCAAAACAGGCAGCTTACACGGAGATATAAAAATGACATTCCAGCCTGTGCTCTGACCCTGCCAGAGTTTCTGAGATCCTGTGATGATTTAATAAATCTGTTTCTGCTCAAACTTGATAGAGTCAATTCTGTTGTTGGCAATTTATATGTGGGGGGGCGGTGCGGGAGAGGCAGGTCATTTCCACATATCCATCTGCCTAGAAGATTGAAGACTTTGGGCCTACACTGCGACCAAACTGATTTCAACAGATTCTAGAGTCTCTCTAGAGATGGGGCAAAGCAAAATGGACTCACAGATGCATTTCCCCTCCGCTCCCCTCCCCTGCCCTCTCCTCTCCTCTTCTTCCTTCCTCTTTTTTGGTGGTACTGGGGTTTGAACTCTGGGCCTCTTGCTTGCTTGCTAGGCAGGCGCTGTACCACTTGAGCCAGTCCTCACAGATGCATTTCCAAGCAATCACAGTTTTGTTGCAAAAACAGTATTGCCTTTTGAGGCCACTTCTTTGGAGAAGTGACAGGCTGGCTGAATTCTGAGAGGCTTGCTGAAAAAACAACATTCATTATTTATTTATTTATTATTTTTTGGTGGGACTGGAGTTTGAACTTAGGGCTTCCCACTTGCAAAGTAGGTGTTCTACCACTTGAACCACACTTTCAGTCCATTTTGCTTCGGTTATTTTAGAGATGGGGTCTTGCAAACTATTTGCCTGAACTGGCCTCAAACCCCAGTGCTCACTATCTCAGCCTCCTCCTACTTATGCCTCCTGCGTAGCGAGGATGACAGGTGCAGGCCACCATGCCTGGCTTTTTTTGTTCAGATAGGGTCTAGCTAACTCTTTGCCAGGGCTGGCCTTTGGACTGAGAGCCTCCCGATCTTCACCTCCCAAGTTGCTGGGAGAATTCGTTACCTGCCTCGGAGCGTGTGCCCCAGCTTGCGTTGGGCGGCTCCTGCCTCTAGGCTTCAAATCAAGCAGTGAGGGCGGGAGGAAGTCTTGCTCGGATAGCACTGGGATGCTGTCCAATGCCTCCATCTTCTCCACACTGGTCTAGAACTTCTCTGAAGCCAGCAGGAGCAGAGGGGGCGGGTCAGGTTTCAGGGTGGTGCAAAGTCCAGGCCAGGCAGGGCTGTGTTTTGAAACTCTCTCACATGAAAACAACACGGGGGATTCATCTGATTGGTCGTGGTACACCCAAACGATGAGACTCTGCACTGCCCTGGAAAACCACGGGTTAGAATCCTCACTGGCACGGGAAGACATTTGGGATATGTGAAGTGGAAAAAAAAAAAATAGAGCTGGCCAGGCGTGTCAGTCGTGCCTGTAATCCCAGCACTTGGGAGGCTGAAGCAGCAGGATGGCAACTTTGAGGCCAGCCTGGGGTACGTGGCTCTAAGACCCTGTCTCAAAACTAACGAGCAACAAAAAATGTATAGTACAGTCTTACTTCTGCATTGTAAAAGTAGGATTTATAAAAGCATATGTGAGTATATTTATGTACTTTGAGTAAGAAGGGAGATTTTTGACTTTCATGTTATTTTCTTTATGAGTACATTGCCTCATCAACAGATAAACAACACAGTCATTTACGTAGTTTTTGAAGTCTCCAACTTGTTTGCTTGAAAAACCTCCAGAAAGAAAATATGTTGAGGCCAGGGATGGAGCAGAAGCCACACTTGGAATAGAAACAGCAGAAAGTCACCTCACTGGGCGCAGTGGCAGGTGCCTGTGGGGAGGCTGAGGCAGGAGGAAGCACCTGCGCCTAGGAGTTTGGGACCAATCCAGGCAACATAGTGACACCCTGTCTTTTTTGTTGTTGTTGTTTTGAGGTACTGGGGTTTGAACTCAGGACCTCATGCTTGCTAGGTAGATGCTCTACCACTTGAGCCACTCCACCAGCCCTGTTTTGTGATGGGTATTTTTGATATAGGGTCTCAAAAAGTATTTTGCTTAGGCTGGACTTGAACCTTGATCCTCCTGATCTCTGATTCCCGAGTGGCTAGGATTACAGGCGTGAGCATCAATGCCCAGCAGAGACCCTGTCTTTAAAAAAAATGTTATCTCTATTGAGGTCAGTCAATGGGTATTCAAGAAATGACCTCACGATGCCCTTGACTTTGGGATGTGTTCAAACATTTCAATGACACAAGCAGAACACACAAAACCTCCAGCAACAGCAAACTGATTATTGGCTTTCAGAGGACATCATGACTGTGATATAAGAAACGGAGACGTGTGACGCTGGGCGTGGTGTTTCGTGACTGTAATACCAGCTACTCTGGAGGCAGAGGCAGAGGAGAGCAAGCTCAAGGCCAGCCAGGGCAAAGTTAGGGAGACCCTGTCTCAAAAACGAAATACAAAGAAAAGGGTAGAGTGATCACTTAGCTCATATGAGGATGAGGCCTTGAGTTCAATCCATGGTACCGAGAGAGAGAGAGAGAGAGAGAGAGAGAGAGAGAGAGAGAGAGAGAGAGGGAGGGAGGGATAGAGGAAGGCAAGGAATGAAAAAACATATAACAGAAATAAGACTGTGGAATGCCATGGTAAGAACTGAGGCCCCATGGGCCGTGTAACCTCTGCTCAGTGACTACCAAGCCTCAGTTTCCCCATCTGTAAAACAGGGAGAGTCTTTGCCGAGTGCTAGACACGTGGTGGTCCGTACTTAAAATCTGGTCATTTTTGTGGTGGCCGTTAATCTGGAGACGCCCCCTAGGTGCCAAGGAACATGAGTCAGGACTGCCGGGTTCCTGGCAAAAAATTCATATTCTAAGGTGGGACCACAGGGAGCCTGGCTCTTCACCAGAGGTCGGTTAGGACAGTCCATTTTAAATAAGGACCCGGTAATGTCCACTGGGGACTGTCAGCATCCAGCCCAGCACAGACACCCCGGTGAGTCACCGTGCTCTGCCAGGGCGAGGCATCACTTAGGGATAATCGTCCACTTTAGCCGCCAGTCACAAGCAGCCATGGCCGGCAGAAGCTGGCATGCACAGACACCTTTGGAGTCTCTGGTTTGCAGAAACAGCAAATAAACTTCTTCCTCGCTGTGATTCCTCCCCCGAGAGGCACGGTCTGTGGGCGCCTGACTTAGGTCAGGCTCCAGTTCCAAGGAGAAGGAATCACCCGGCCTGGCCCATGCCTGGACCGCTGGTGATGAAGGCCATCAGGACTGGTCACTCAGGGTGGTGGCAATCACAGGAGGCGCTCAGGAGCCACGGCCCAGCACCAGAACCTTAGAGGCCTGCTCGCCTGAAGGCCCCTTGTTCTAGGAGTTGGGTTCCAGAACCTTCTCAACCCCAGGGAAGCAGGGCTTGGGCCAAGGGAAAGAGGAGGCCCATGCAGAGCCACAGGCCGGAGCAGCATCCCAGGGGACAGCAACAGTGACTTCTCCAAGCTTCTGTGCGCTTTCCAGCCCTAGAACCTCATCCTACTCTGAGTCCCCATCTCAAGCTTGCCTTCCTGCCTGGGCTTAGTCCCTGCTGGGCCTCCACAATTCCTCCTCCGCTGGCCCGGAGGGAAGGCAGTGCGCTGGGGACGGTCCTACCTGGCCCCCACCTACTGCAGCCACGTGAGGCAGAGTCACCCAGTCAGGCACAAGAAACAAACGCAGGGAGCATCACGCCTGCATCCTACACTCGTTCATGGGAACTCCAAGTTCCTCCCTCTCAAAAATAATTCGTGCCCCATTCAGCCGTTTGGAAGGGGCAGCTCCTCCCTTCCCCAGTCTCATGCCCTGAGGAAGCCAGCTCGGCATGACCACTGGAGCTCCCCACTCAACGTCAGACGGATGGTCTCCCTGTCTGATCCGCCCATCACTTGGAGGCATGGCCGCCCTTCGGACCTAGCGGACTCCTGGGACCCTTGCCCATCCCAGCCACCCCCGGGGATCCCCAAGCCCTCCACAATTCTGGCAGGGCCCAGGCGCCTTGGCGGGAGGAAGGGCGGCCAGGGGTCTGAATGCAGTCACAAGAGGCCAGGCTCCGTCAGGGAAGGGCCCTGGGTGGCAGGGAGCGTGCAGACTCAGCTCAGACATCCACAGCCTGCACTGGAGGAAGGAGCAGCGACAGGGACAGTCTCAGAGTGCGGGAGGCTTGGCGTCAGTCCCTTGAAGTTGGGGTTGTGGGGCTGGGCCTCACTTATCTTTGAGGCTCCCCAAACCCGGGCTGAGGTGTATGTAGTCCTGTAGGGTAGGGGCCAGACCACCGGTGTGAACTGGATTAAGTAGAGCCACACTGAAGCTCGGGGGAAATGACACTGCATTGGTTTCCTGTGGTTACCCTAGGGAACAACCACTCTGGAGGCCATGAGTCCAAAACCACAGGGTGGGCAGGCTGTGCTCCCTCCGAAGGTGGACAGGAGGGTCTGTCCTCATCTAGTATGACCTTAATTCTTATCTCCTTAATTATATCTGCAAACACCCTATTTCCAAATAAGGCCATATTCGGGCTCCAGTTGGACACGGATTTTGTGGAGCACTATTCAATCCAGCGAACCGCACAGCACAAAGTAGAAAGAAGGTGGCCAGGAGCCACCTTGGGGGGATCTTGACCCAACAACTTGTGCGGCTCGGGCCTCGGCTGTCCCAGCAAGAAAGGGCTTCCGGTGGTCAGCTCTGACCAGCGCTACCACCCGGCGGGCCGGGTTTCTGGCTCCTTTTACAGATGAGGAAACTGAGGCTCACAGGGGTTGAGTGAGTGGCCCGGGTCACAGTGGGCCAGAGCTGAGGCTGGAGTCCTGGTGTCTGGGGATTCTGGGGAAGTTCCTTTAGCAACAGGAAGCAGAGGCGCTGGCCGTCCTGTCAACCTGCTTTGGTTCCTAAGAGCTCACATTGGGGAAGCACCGGGAAGAGTGAGATCCAAGCCAACAAGGATGAATTCAGTTACTGACAGAACACGTGGGAAGTCAGGTGTGTGTGGGGGAACGGGACCCAGCGGGCTACACTGACTGTCACCCTGATTCCTGCCTCTCCCGATTCCCCAGAAATGCACCCAGACGAGTGGGGAGAGGGGGTAGCGATGCCTGTTCAAGACTCCGGGCCCAGGAATAGAGAAGGTTCTTCTGGGCAGTTTCAGCACCTTGGACCACACCCCAGAGGAGTCTGTTCACTCATTCACTCAACGAATCCCCAGGGTGCACTGCCCAGAGTGCACTGCCCAGAGCTGGGCTGTAGGTTCTGTAGGGAGGGCGGGGCTTGGCTCGGGCGCCCAGGTCTTAGGTCCTGCACACCTGGGGGCACGAACGGACGGACAGCCAGGCCTAGGCCCTCAGGACATCAGAGGCTGCCTTCCAGAGAAACAGGTGGTGGTGGTGGTGGTAGAAGGGCCATCTTGACCTGTGCCTCGGTTTCCCTACTTGAGAGCGGCAGGTCCTGCAGCGGTAGCCTTGAGAGGTGGCTGGGCGCCCCAGTCCCCCCTCCCCCAGCCTGCCGTCCGGTGCCAGTGCAAATACCAGGGGCGGTGGCGGGCCTCCTGTGCTTCCGCCAGGTTCTCCCTGAACCCTGGCCCGTGTGTTTGCATTTTCTCGGTTCCAAGAGCGAGGAGGTGCGGCTGACAGAGGGCGGTCTGACACAGTCGTCTGGCCCAGGTTTTGGGGGAAGGCTTGCTCCTCCCATCACCCACCCCCTTACCAAGCCAGGCCAGCCGCCTCAAAAATGCAGGTCCCGGCCCTCTGTGAGCTCACCATCTTCTCACAAGCCCCCCAAGGTGGTTACTGATACCCTCATTTTTTAGGAGAGGCGCCCAGGGTTCAGAGAGGCCAAGTGACTTGCCCAAGGTCACACAGCTCAGCAGGGTCATATCCGGGGTTGGAACCCCTATCTCTCGAGCCTCGCCACAATAGCTTTTCCAAGACGGGCATCACCTCTCTCGGATAACGCTCTGGAGTGAAGCAGGAAGGCCGAAGGCCGGTCCTTCCCCCGAAAAAAAAAAAAAACCAAGGCTCTGCTCAAACCTGCGGGAACAAAAGCGCCCAGAAATCCGCCCCGGGTTTTCCGCCTCGCCGACCTCCTCCGACCAATCGGGTCGCGCCGGCCGCCAGGGGGCGGGAGGGGGCGGCCCCGGCGTGATCGACATCCCCCGTGGAGGCGGGGCCGAGGCGCGGGCGAATCGGATGGCAGGGTCGGAACAATCCTGCGCCGAGAACGGACGGTCAGGCCAATCAGCGCGGGGGGCGGGCCCGGCCGGCCCGGGCTGTCGCGAGAGGCGGCCACCCCGCCCACTTGTGCTGGCCGCGGCCGCCCGTGCGCGCGAGCGCGCTCTCCTTCGGCTCTGGACCGCCCGGCGGCCGCGCTCGGCCCGATTCGTCCGCGCGGGCAGCTCGAGCGGCGGCGCGTCCGGCCGGATCCCTCCGCCGCGCCCGAGAGGCCCCGTTCGGGCGCTGCGCCCAGCCGCTCCGTAGCGGCGACGCCGCGCGGCCCGGGGTAACGGCCGGCCTGGGCGCAGGCGCGGGCGGCGGCATGGCCGGGGCGGCTCCGTCGGGGGGCGGCCCGCAGTGACAGACCCTGCGGCGCGGGGGGAGATGGGGGCGGCCGCCTCCCGGGCGACGACGACGACGACGACGACGAGGAGCAGCCGCCGCCGCCGCCGCGCACCGGCCGCCGCTGGGGACGGGCGCGGGCAGGGAGCCTCCCCGTGAGCGGGGGGCCCGAGGCCGCTCGCCGCCGCCCCCGGCCGCCCCGGCCCCGGCCGCCCCGGGTCCCCCCGGCCCTCGCGCGCCCGTCCGCCGGCCCCTGGCGGGGGGCTCTCCCGGCCCGCGCCCGCGCCCGCGCCCCCGCCCCCGCCCGCCCCGCGGCTCCCGCCCGGCCTCGCCGGGCCTCGGCCCCGGCCCGGGCCCGGGCGCGCCCCGGCCGCGGCCCCCCGCGCCCCCCGGCCGCCCCCGCGCGGCCCCCGGGCCCGGGTCGGGGCGCGGCGCGGGCGGCAGCATGGTGGAGAAGCGCTGCCCGCTGCAGAGGGACGGCGTGTACCGCTGGTTCTCGGAGCTGCCGTCGCCGCAGCGCGTGGAGTTCCTGTGCGGCCTGCTGGACCTGTGCATCCCGCTCGAGCTGCGCTTCCTCGGCTCGTGCCTCGAGGACCTGGCGCGCAAGGACTACCACTCGCTGCGCGACTCGGAGATCAAGGCCAACAACCCGGCCGACCTGGGCAGCCTCACCAACCTGACGGACGAGGTGGTGCGCAGCAAGCTGCTGGTGTCGCTGGCGCTGCTGGGCTCGGAGCAGCGCGAGGCGGCGGGCGTGCTCTACCGCACGCTCACGCACATCGACTCCATCATCCACAACTACGGGCTGCAGCTCAACGAGGGCCGCACGGGCGATGAGTTCCTGCTGCTCTTCACCATGGCCTCCAACCACCCGGCCTTCAGCTTCCACCAGAAGCAGGTGTTGCGCCAGGAGCTCACGCAGATCCAGAGCAGCCTGAGCGGCGGCGGCGGCGGCGGCGGCAGCGGCGGGGGTCCCGGGGGCAAGAGCGCGCCCGGGCCCGGCGGCGCGCTGCCCACCTGCCCGGCCTGCCACAAGGTGAGCGCGCCCCCGCGCGAGGTGTCTCCCCCCCCCGCCTCCCCCCCCCAGCGCCATCCCGCGCCCTGGGGCCTGCGTCCCAGTCGTGTGTGTGTCCCCCACCCCACACCCCACCTGCACCCCGAGGGGCCGGCTGCCTGGGCCGGGCGGGGCAGAGGGGTCCGCGGTCAGAGCTCCTGTGTGTCCTGATCACATCCTCCACTGCAAAGGCGATAAGGCCTTTGTCCTCCCAATCGGGCCCTTGGGTGACAGCAGTTACACGTTGTGTCGCCGTGGTTTCGCCAAATCTGGTGTTTATTACTAGAAAGGGAAGGCGTCGGGCCTGCGGCCCGGCCGACAGAGATGGAGCTCGGAGGGCTCTGGGGCCCGGACCGAGGCTGCCCCTGCCGCCGGCCCTCCCTGCACAGGTGTCTGCGGGCCCGCGGGCGCGCGCACCCGTACCGGCTAGGAGTAGAGTGCGCGCGGAGGTGTGTACGCCTGTTGCGTACGCGAGTGTTTGTGTGCATTCTGGTGGGGGTGTGTGTGTGTGTGTGTGTTAAGAGTCAGGCTTCCGAGCCTCAGCTGCCTGCACAAGTTACTCTTGGTACCGTCCCCAGATGAACCCAGGCCCACCGAGTGGGGATGGGGTCTTAAGGAGTGTTAGGATAGCTTACAGTCAGTCCTGTCTCCACAACGAGCAGGATGGCTGTCGTGCTCATCCACTCAGAAATGTGAACTTTGCCACGTGTTTCAAAACTATGCAATCACAAAGCAATTGGACTCACATGTCCCAAGGTTTAGCTGCAAGGGAGAAGGTTTCTCTGCCTGAGTGTGCTGTGCACTGGGTTTCTTGGGAAAGTAGGAGGCTGCAGGAGGATCTGCCACGCCTCTGTGCAGTGTCTTTGAGCTCTTTGAGGTTCGGGCTTGCATTCGACTTCACCTTTATGGAGTGGCGGAGAAGACTGTTCTGTTTGGTTAGTGTTTTTTTTTTAAGGTCTCTTTGAACCCTGGGTTGTGGCTTTTTCTTTTTAGTGTCGGCCTCTAAGAAGTGGTTGTGGTACACAGGTTGGGTTTTTTGTTTTGTTTTCTTATCTTTTTGGTGGCATTTATCTCAGACATTTGCATTTGTGAGCTCATTTCCCACTCTAGATGCTCTGTCGTGCTGGGCAGAGAACGTCCCAGCTACAAAACGGCGCAGGCCCTAAAACCGGAGTTGCTGGTAGTGAGCTCTGTCAACTCTGAGATGCTGGCAAATTATCATGTCCGTGGACGTGGACTCTCAGTCGCGGTGGTCAGCTCAGGTGTGCTGTTTATTGGTTGTGTCCTGAATGCTGTGTGGGGATCACGTCCCTGCCACTGCAGCCGTACTTGCTCTGTAAGGGACACTCACAGTGGTCCAGATGTGTGGCTTTCTGCAGAAGGTGGTGATGGGTATGTTTCAGTAAGGCAGCGATTTCAGTGTAGAGCAAATACTGGAGCGGGGGAATGGACCTGTGCTCTACCACTGAGCTACATCCCCAGCCTCCCTACCCCAGGGTCTCCTCTAAGAAAGCCTCCCGTCCAGCAGTAATCCCTGTGATGACATGAAGTCTCCCAGGCTCTGGTCACTGAGTTGACCAGCTGTGTGACCTTGGCCTGTTGGACATGACCCCATCCAGTTACCCTGGCCTGTTGGGGGACTCCGTAGGTGAATGTGCAAAGCCTGAGCACGTGTTCCTGAATGCCTCCTCCTCCTCCTCTGGTCACACTGGCTTTTACGATGTGCTTATAGAGCTGTGCGTCATACAGATCGAATGTTTGTGTCTTGATGCTTGTGTTTGTGTTATCTACACTGATATTTGAATGGCCACCTGCGCTGGTTTTGGTCCATCTTTGGGAAGCTGGAGAATCTACTTGACACCTACTTATGAGGCTCATGTACTGAGTGACCAGCCTCGTGTGTCAGTTTCAAAAGGGCTGCCCTTTCTACTTTTTCTTGAATCCTCCATGGGACTGCTGAATTGATTTCAGTCACAGTTGCTGGAGTTCCTGGCCCTTCGCAGCTCTGAAGTGAAGGCCTGACATTGGTCTACCCTTTGTTGCTGGGTCTGGGGCTGTCCTTCAGAGTCCCTGCTATAAGCTGCTGCGTTTGACTTGAACTCTCTGAGCTTCTGGACCTGGTGTTTTTCTTTCCGAGATGAAGCTGTGGTTTGCTTTTAGAATCTTTGAACTGTATTTTCTGCAGTATTCGTGTGCAGCTATTCCTCCAGATGGTCACTGTGATCTGAGGATTTTTAGAAGTTTAAAAATGTGGAGGGCATTAGATAGTTTACATTCAGAAAGGCGCATATTTGTAATAGTGAATTGATGGGGGACAGTATGGGGGTGTCGACTAATTGCTTCCGGTTTACTGTCCTTGATAAACTACACAGATCATTCCTGAAAGTACAGTCTTCTCACTGTCCCTTAGGTGGGAATGCTCCAGGGAGTTGGGCTGCAGGCATGGTGGAGCGCCTGGCCCACGAGCTGGGGACCCTGACTTCAATCCCCAGTACTGTAATCACAGCACTTGAGAGGCTGAGGCGAGGATCGCCAATTCAAGGCCAGCCTGGGCTACACAGGGAGACCCTGTCTCAAGGGGGAAAAAAAAAAAAAAAAAAAAAGACGGTGTGTTGTGGTGTAGGAGGTGGTATTCCCCAGAAGGCATCCTAGTCAGTGATGCTGGCAGTCAGAGCTGTGCAGCCATTACCATTAGTTAACTTCTGATCATCTGCACCACCCAAAAAAAAGCCCAGCCACCTGTGAGCAGTCACTCCCAGTACCCCCTCCCCCAGCCTCTGACAACTGCCTTTGACCTTTCAGGTCATTTCCTATACACAGGGTCACACAGCATGGTCCTTTGGTGACTGACTTCTTTAACTTGTTAGTGCGCTCCCAAGGCTCTTGCCTTTGCTCGTCCATTGAAGGGTGGACCACACGCTTATCGCATCAGGGAGGGGACTTGGGATTGGTCCTTATGTCTAGTTTAGCATTTTCTTCACGATTAACTGCTAGTGTGGCAGTCCCGAGGGATCCTTGTTTTTGCAGCAGGCTCCTGCCTGGTGGATTTCTAGGCCATGCAGTATAGCCCTGCACCAAGCCTCTGTGCGCTCTGGTCATGGTGGCAGAGCACACTGCAGGAGACATGAGCCCTGGGCAGGTGTTGGTCATGGGGTAGTGGAAGGTTGGTGAAGCAGGGCTTGGTGTTCACCACCCTCTGTTCCTGTAGCCTCCTGATACGATGGAAATGGAGAATTTTAAGAAGTGCTGAAATGCTGTTTTAAAGGGCTCTGTGCAGGGTGAGGTGGGGCGGCAGTCTTCTCTGTGGCTGCGTCTCATGGTCCAGTTCTGGACTGTCCGCTGTGGTTTGTACCATGTGCCCTGGGGTGAGTGCTGTAGAAAATTTGGCCTTGCACAAATACTGTGAGTAAATGGCTAATCACCTCTTGCCCCAGGCGAGTGCCCTTCTCTGCTCTTCGTAAGCTGTTGAAAATCAGTGCGGCTCAAAGGTGAAGTGTTGGGCAGTGTGTCCTTTGGCTATCACGTGAGGAAGTGACTTCGCTTGGCTTCTCCTTTAACCCTCACCCTGCCCATGCAGCTGAACGCCAGCTCGCATGCTGCGAAAGCAGGCTTCTTCTGCTACAGCTTCGTTATCACCCATGCCTCAGGAGTCCCTGGGACTGGAGGGCACTGTCTCCAGCTTGAGCGTTTTCTGGGCAGTTGGGACTGCACAGGGCCTGACCTTGGGTCTGTGCACAAGTCTAGCCACCTTTGTATCTGCTGCTTGAATATACTCCACAGGCAGGGAAGCCCTAATGTGTGGGTGGATTTTTTTTTTCCCCCCATAAGATTAAAGGACTGCCATGTTTTCACGGTGGAGTGCATGATGTAGGCATTTGGATGTCCTTGAAAACAGTCTCATTGCCTTCTTGGTGGCTTCTCCAGTGACAGTAAAAACCTAGTCACAGTTACACCAGTAGCTCACAATGGTGGAAACCGTGTAGCGCTTTTAGCAGCTGGCCTTTGCCCTCACATTAAGTTAAAGCTGTTGGTTTTCACATCAACCTGCTGGAGTTTGTCTCCCTTGACCCAGCAGACATCCATGCTCCTCTTTCGTGCGTTGGTGATTTAGGGTCTGATGCGTGATGCGAATCACGAGTTGCTGCTGTGGGGACCAAGGCCCGTGTTTGCCCATCTCACCCTCATCCTGGGTACCGAATCTGCCTTCCTTTGGGTTGAGAGCATCTTTGGAATTTATAGTTGTCCAACAGATTTGAATATGAGTCTTACAGCCTCAGGGAATTTTCTGGAAGGAAGCGTACCCTCTGGCTGTGCTTGTTGAATTGATGACAAGGCTCCTTAGAGACTGGATAGAACACAGGAAAGACTTGTTATGTTTGGAAAAAATAATTTCTACTTTAGCACCCCCTCCCCTTAATGGGATTAGATTTCAGAAAAGACTCCTCCCCTCTGTGGACTCCAGCCAGAACCCTCTAGCTGGTCAGTGGGAACTGTTGCTGAAGCAGGGCTTGTCACGGGCGGGGCTCTCACCTCCGACTTTAGTCTTGACTGTCACACTTAAAATTAGTTTTAGTGAGGTGGTTTTCTCACCAGTCTCCATGAGTGGCTCACTCAGCATGTGGTACAAACATTGCAGGAAAAATTAAGAGATAATCAAGAGTCAGCCAGGTGACTCTTAGTAGTCTCTGTTTCAGTCTGGGCAGGAGGACAGGACAGGGAGACCTCATCTCCACTCAACACTAACAGCACGGGAAGCCCACCACCAGTGTCCAGTGGCCTGCCACCCTGGGTTGGGACCTGTGGGGACATTGCAGGTTCCTGGAAGCCCCTCACCCTTGAACTGACCACTACCCATTTCCTATGAAGCTAGCTCTGTTGTCCCATTTGTGTTCTGTGGGACATTGTGAGATCAGGTGTCCCAACCTTGCCATCTCCTGTCTCTCTCCACCTCCCTCACTGATCTTTGGCCCATAGCCCTGTCCATGCGTCTCTAATTGGCTTTTTAAACAAAGCAGAACCTTAACACTGTCCACCTCTCCTGGCCACTGTCCCTTCATGACACGTCCTCCTGGCTTATGGAACCTCCGAGGCTCGCTTGCTTCTTCTAGCTGCTTGCTTTCACACGGTGTGAGTGCTTGCTCCACGTTTGTCCCAACGGAGTCTTTCTTTTATGCTTCCTGGTGACCCCTGGCACAGTTTCTAGCCTGTCCACTACTCTGGCTGTCACCTGAGTCATTCCTAGCCTCCCGTCACATCCCTATGACATCTGTCCTCTTCAACTGAAACAATTTTTTGTTAAAGGGAATTTCATAGTGTCTTAAGAAGTCTTAAGTGGTCAGCATCATCAGAGGCAAGAAGTTGTAAAGGCACAAAAGGATTCTGGGTGGTATGCACCCATGCCCTGCAGGTAGGTGTCGGGGAAGGGCACTGGATGTCCTAAGGGTCATGTGTCACTGTTTCTTCATCTGGCTGTGGGTGGCTTTTATTTTGCACTTCAAAAACAAGGTTCTTAGCTGGGCATCAGTGGCTCTTGCCTGTAATCCCAGCTACTCAGGAGGCAGAGATCAGGAGGATCGTGGTTTGAAGCCAGCCCCGGCAAATAGTTAGTGAGACACAATCTTGAAAAATCCCCCCACAAAAATATGGCTGGTGGAGTGGCTCAAGGTGAAGGCCCTGAGTTCAAGCCCCAGTACTTCAAAAACAAAACAAAACAAGGTTCTTGCCTGGTATGGTGGTGCATGCCTTCAGTCCCACACTTGGGAGGCTCGGGAAGGAGGGTGTGAGTTTGAGGCCAGCCCGGGCTACATAGTGAGAGCCTGTCTCAAAAAAGAAGCAAAAAACCAACAAACCCACCAAAAAAGAAGCAAAAAAACAACAAACCCACCAAACAAGGCTCTCTAGCCATCCAGTCCCCTCTTTGCAGATAGCATGGTTCCTTATAGACCTTTCTAGAGAATCTGTATTATTCATGAGTACATGTTCCCTTTGGGATGGTCTGCATGACTTGCTAAGGGTCTGTGGCAGCCTGTCGAGAGCTGCTTCCTTGTTCTGTAGTGTGGATGGGCGCCCTGTTGGAGTGTGTGCTGAATTTCTAGATGACTCTTGGTTCCCATCTCACTGTCTAAACAGGGAATTGTCATTTATACATCACAGGTGGCAGCAGGGACCTTTCCATCCGCTCAGCACCTGGAGTATCTGTAGAGTAGGGTCCAGAGGTGGAGGGGGTCAGACAGTCTGTGCTTCTGTAGCTACTCTATGAATTGCTGAGGCCTGCCCTTCAAAGGGCCCATGGCCGGCTGGCATCTTGAAGGCCTCTCATGAGTGACATTGAGTGTTTTCTCAAGTAACCCTTCATTGATTGTTGGAGAGCCCTCTCCTTGCTAGGTTGGTCTTTTTTTGGGGGGTGGGGGTGGGACTGGGGTTTGAACTCAGGACTTTGTGCTCGCAGAGCAGGTGCTCGTCCTCTTGTTTAGCCACACATCCACTCCACTTTTGCTCTGCTTATTTTGGAGATGAATTCTTTTGAACTGTTTGCTCTGGCTGGCCTCAAACCATGATCATTCTGCTCTTAGCCTTCCCAGTAGCTAGAGTTACAGGCATGAGCCACTGGTGCCCAGCTTGTTGGTTGGTCTTTCTGTTATAGAAGCTCCTTAAGTTTCTGCTGGGGATGGTAGTTCATGCCTGTAATACCAACTATGTGGGAGGTGGAGATGAGGATTGTGGTTTCCAGGCCAGCTGGGGCAAAAAAAGTCAGCAAGAACCCATCGCAGTAAAAAGCTGGACCCAGGACTAGCAGAGTGGCTCAAGTGGTAGAGTGTCTGCCTAGCAAGTGTGAGGCCCTGAGTTCAAACCCCAGTACTGGGAAAAAAAAAAAAAGGAGAAACCTCAGTGTCATGAGAGAGTGCGCGTGCGCATGTGCGAGAGGAAGGGACGGCTTGTACCTGTAATCCTAGCTACTTGAATGCAGAGATCCCAAATTTGAAACCAGCCCGGGCATAGTTTGTGAGACTATATTTAAAAAAATAACCAACACAAAAAAGGGCTGGTAGAGTGGCTCAAGTAGGAGAGTGCCTGCCTAGCAAGTGTGAGGTCCTGAGTTCAAACCCCAGTGCTACCAAAAACAAAATAAAACCAAGTTAAGCTTGGTGGTACACCTGTAACCCCAGCTACTTGGGAGGTAGGGGAGACCAAGATTAGATCGTCACCAGGACGTGACCCTAGTGGTAGGGTAGGGTGTCTGAGCTTTGAGGCCCTGGGTTCGATCCCCAGTCCTGCTGAGAAAAAGCTCCTTAAGGTTCAGGGAAATTTTAACTTGTCTTCACTTTGCTCTGCAGTTTCAGTTTTTTATGCTGTGTTCTTCAGTCTCTTTTGGCATGACTTCTGGTTTTCTGGCCCGATGGGCATTCACTGCAGGCTATGTACATTGTGCACTGCACAAGGCTTTCAAGGTGAAGTGCGCTTGTCCCAGAGCCGACTGCTGAGCCCCTGTCTCTTCCCGCCGAGGTCTGAGGTGCTGGCATATATATCACACGCCTCTTGCCCATGTGTGTTGGGATTGCCTCTGGACCCTCTGTTCTCTTCTCTTGATGTCTTCATTTAAAAGTTGTTTTGGTGGCTCTAGGGTTTGAACTCCAGGCCTCACACTTTTTAGGCACGTGCTCTACCACTTGAGCCACTCCACCAGACCTTAAAAGTTTTAATCCATTTACTTACTTATTTTGAGTCAGGGTCTTGCTGGTAGCCCAGGCTGGCCAGGAACTCACAGTCCTCCTGCCTCGGCCTCCTGAGTGCTGGGGTCAGGTATGGTGCCTGGCTTCCTTGATGTCTCTGTCTGGGCAGCTCTTCCTGACCAGGTCAGTGGAGACCTCTCAGACTGTGCGCTTCTGGCCTCTCCTTCCTTGCGGGGTCTGCCGCACAGTGGGTCCCTCGGGCTGTGGGGTCTGGGTGGGGCCTGTTGCGCTCACTGGCACCACTGGTCTCCTGTTTGTCCTTGGCTCTCCTTTGTTCGTGATGACAATGCTCCTGTGCTTCTCTCTTTTTGCGCTATGATTTGTTACATTTTTCAGTTGTGATTTTGCTGATCTTACTGATGAGTTAGTGAACTATATATCCAAGCAGACCTGCTGGCACAGTACCAGCAGAGGCAAGTTTCAGGCTGCTGGTGGAGTGGCTCAAGTGGTGTGAGGCCCTGAGTTCAAACCCCAGTGCTGCCAAAAAAAAAAAAAGCAAGTTTCTCTCCTGTCCTACTCGTCCCTTCCCCCAACCCCTGAGACCCAGGTCTTCCATACTACCTCTGTCACCCCCTCAGCTAGCTGGTTACCAAGTCCTGACTAGTCATGGAGCTGTCTCCATGGCACCAGGCAGTGCTCCCTCTCCTCTCCTCCTCCCATATAGCTGCTACTTTGTGGGCAGACTTAGATTTGGTGTGATTTGCTGGGGATGAGAACTGTCTTCAGGACCAGGCAACCAGGCATGGCTGCAGCCTGGTGTAACTGCACTTCCCAAAAGCATTCAGCTGATGGCATTGTTTAAAGTCCACACGAAACAGTGTTAAAAGCGTCGAGAAGCTTTGGTGCCTTAACTCTTTGGAAACAACATGACACGCCCAGTGTCTGGCCCTGCCCTGGGTTTCGTTTAGTCTCTGGGCCCCTCCCCCCTCCTGCTCTTGCAGTGGCTCCATGGTGTGCAGGATGGTCTTGGGAAGGTGGCCCTTGGCCTTCCCTGCCGAGTTCTCAGAGAGGCCTGCCATCTCTACCACCATCTGTGTTTCCAGTGTCTGCTGTGTGCCACGGCCCCTTGTGCTGAGCCTCTGCAGAGGCCACTCTCAGGCTGGATACTTATTGCTCCCCCAGCACCCACTTGTTGGTTCGCACATGCCAGTCCTTCTGTTCTGTCCTCATCCCAGACCTTACATCCTGTAGGATCATGGGTCTCCTTACATTTCTGCCATGAGACTCATTTGCTGGCACTTAGGCTGTGCCTGCCTTTTCTGGTTACGAGAGTCCAGCCCCTCCCCACCCCCCACCCCCACCCTTGGCTGCTGATGACCCTCTGCTGCTGTCTGCTGGTGTCCCAGCATACACTTGTTCACTCGGTCTGCCGCCTTTGTGCAGATCTGTCTCTCTTGTGTGTTACTTGGTTTCATCCTACAACTGAATTCTCCATAAATTGCTTTTTAACTATAGACATGCAGCTCTCAAAAGCTGACCCTCACAAGCTTTTGTTGGGGCCCTGATGTGAAGTGTGGCTGTGTGCTATTGGCGTCATCAGCACACTTGGTGACAAACTAGTGCATTGAGGAGTGTGGGTTGCACGAGCCCTGGAAGAAGTGTGCATTGTGCTCCTTTAGTACTGCCCTCCACGTGGTGAGCTGCATGCTTGAGCGTGCTGCTGACCGCCCGTCACCCAGCACCCTCACATCCCGAGTAGGGTTTAGTAAGAGGGGAGCGTTGTGGAACCACTTCCTGATCTTGTGGGATGCTCTCTTGAAAGCATCCACAGACTTACTGGAAGAAAGCGATGATGTCCTCAGGTCTCCTAGTGACGATATGTTCATATAGACGTCTGGAAGCGCAGCAGTCTTCGCTTGAGAGGTGACGCAGCTGGTTAAGAAGACGACATTGTGAATGGAACAGAGAAACAGCCCCTCTCCAATCTCTTTGGGTACTTTAATAAAATTCAAAGCTGGGAAGAATGCTAGCAATAGCTCTAATAAACTTGGTAGACAAAGTTGAGGGGACTTTGGAAGTGCTGAGTGTGGTGGCTTTGTGTGGTGCCATGTCCCTGGGATGTAGCTGCACTCTCCCCGGGGGATGGAGACTCAGGCTGCAGGATGTGTGCAGATGTCTTCCAGGTATGGCACCATATAAAGTGCATGTGCTTAGAGTACGAGAGTGTGGGGTTTTTTTAAAAGAAAGGTACGAGGTCAGGAGTGTGTACACCGTTGGTACGGGGGCATTTAAGCTCATTGATGGTTTTCCCTCCTTCAGAATTACTAATAAAATGTCAGAGAGATGCTGTGATAAGGCCCATGTGTGCCATGTGGTTGCTGGCCAAGTGCCTCATGGGTATTTGTTGAGTCGTCCCTCTGGGCCCCTGTGGCAACGAGTGAGCAGAAACAGTTTGCGAAGGCATACCAGAATGTGGCCAGAATCCTGCTGTTTGTTTATTTTGCATCAGTGGGAAAAGTGAGAGGACACCTAGGAAGGTGAAGTGAGAAGGAAGAGGGAGCTGAGGCAGTGGCTGTGAAGGGTGGCAGGTGCCCTTCATAGCCCGCCCACCTGTCCAGGCTGCCTTCGATTTGGGGTGCAGTGTCCCCTTGCCACCCTCAATGACAGTTCTCTCCCACTGCCACACATGTGCAGCCCAACAGTATTTTGCTGTTGTTTGATTGAAAGATAAAAGTGTCCCTGTCCCGTCCCCGCCCCATGCTACCTTCCACTCACTTCCCACCTTCACTCCACCCCAACCCAGGCCGTTTTCTGTTTTTTTTTTTTCTTTCTTTCTTTCTTTTCTGCCATTGATTAGTTTTGTGTGTGTAAAATCTTTATTTAGTAGCGTGGCAGAATCTGTTTTATCTCTGAGCCCCTTCGCCACATGGCCTCTCTGGTCAAGCATGGCCGGCGGGTGCATGCTGCTCCTCAGCCCGCTCTGCTCTGCTCTGCTCTGCTCTGCTCTGCTTGGGGAGCTTGCTGCTGGCCCACCTGTCCTGCAGCCTGCTCAGTCCTTGCTGGGGCTGGCGCTGTGCCACCCACACAGTTCCCAAGGCCCATAGCTTGGGGTCATCGTCTGCTTCATAGGAGTAGGTTTAAACGAACAGGAAGGTTCACTTATAGGTTTACCCACGTATTTCCCCTTAGGATGCTTTTTGTTTCGTAGGGAGGTCCCAGTCTGCTGTCACATTCTAGAACTCTTCAGGTGAGGTGGGGACAGGAAAGTCTTCCTTTACTTCACCAGGAAGCGCTTTTACTTTTTCCCATATTGTGTGGTTGAGGGAGTGGGTATTGTTACTGGAGGCAGGATTCAGGGTGGACAGTGGACAGACTGTGTCTGTCCTCCATTGTTAAGAGATTTTATTCTTCCCCTTCATCACTGTGTCATTATCTCAGGTGGCTTTTTGAGACAGGGTCTCGCTGTGTAGCTTATGCTGGCCTTGAACTCCTGATCCTCCTGCCTCTGCCTCCCTGAGTGCTGGGATTACAGCCATGCACCACCACACCCAGCTGCCTGGGTGGTGTTTCCTTGAATTAGTCTTGTTTAATGCTCTCTGAACTTTTTGGAACTATCAATTTATGCCTTCTGCTAAATTTGGGGGGGATTCCCAGCCATATATATATTTTTTTGTTTCAGTGCAGTTACAGGCATGTTACACCACTTGATATTATCCCACAGATCCCCAAAGTTTTGTTCATTTTTTACTTTTCAAATCTCTCTCTGCTGGGTGCTGGTGACTCAGCCTGTAATCCCAGCTACTCGGGAGCCAGAGATCAGGAGGATTCCAGTTCAAAGCCAGCCCAGGACAAAAAGTTGGAGAGACCATTTCTCAAAAATACTCAACAAAAAAGGGTTGGTGGAGTGGCTCAAGTGGTAGCATGCCTGCCTAGCAAGTGTGAGGGCCTGAATTAAAAAAAAAAAACTCCCTCTCCCCTCCCCTCCTTCCTCTTCCTCCTCCTTTCCCCCCACCCCATTCTCGCTGATTGGACACTTTCTACGGGTCCATCTTCAAATCTAGCAAGTCTTCTGTTTTCTCCAGACTGCTGCCAAGCCCATCCAGTGGCATGTCCAGTTCAGAATAGTGTTTTCTGGTTCTGAGGTTTCCACTTGATGGATATTTCCCGGTCCCCTCTGTCCACACCGCACAGAGCAGCACGAGTGTATCTTCCCGTGTGCTCTGAGCATTGTTGTGGCTGCTTAGTAATCCTCGCCTGCTAATTCCAACAGATGACTCACCGTGTGCTTGACTCCAGCAGTGCCCTCTGGCTCTTGGTAAGGGGCCTGCGTTGTTTCTCCTGTGTCTGAATTCCATGAGTGGCACACAGTGGGAGCTCTGTTTTGCCTCTGTTGGAGAATCCCACGCTGTGCTGCTGTGCTTGATGGAACAGGCGGTGAGCTGGCAGCACTGATTGATTACACTCCTTCCGGCCACAGGCAGCTTCACTCCCTCCAGGGCTTCAGTCCTGCTTGGATCTTCAGATCTCAGGCTCTTGCAGACATGTGGCACAATCCACAGCAGATTGGGTGTCCCTTCCTGGAGTGAGGGGGGCCTCACTAGAGTTCCAACTGATGCTGCTTTCCAGCTTTCAGCCCTGTAAGCCTGCCAAGCTCCTTGTGCACCCTCTGCTGATCATTGGACACTGCTACCAACAGGAAGCCTACCAGCACTCATCCTGTCCAAGCCGAGACCCTCCAGTTTCTGCTCACACGTGGTTACGTTGAGTTTGTTGTTTTTGTACCTGCAGGTGGTTGGTCCTATTGCTGCCCATTATGGAGGTCCAGCTGCTTTTGTAATCTATGTGTTCTGGTAAATACGTGCCTTGGGTTTGTAACCGTAGGAGGGTTACTTCTCCCTGAAGAAGAATGCCTGCTGGAGCATTTGCCCTTGCAAAGGATGGGGAATGGCAGAGAAGCTGCCTTGAAGTCAAAGGGTCCATTTGGAGAGTGTAAATGAGTTGGTTATATAAGCCACATTGGCCCTCATGGGTGCTCGGGTGGGGGTGGGGAGGATCAGCGCGCAAGTAAACTTGTGGGGGTGGGGACAGGTGTAAGCTGAACTTACCTGCAGTTGAGGCACCTGTTTGACTGTTGGATGAGGACCTGTTCACATTGACTGTGGGAGGTGACTCATGAATTTTCTGACCCTCATGGCTGTTCCTATTAGTCTTCTCGAGCCCTCTCTGGTCCAGTCTTTCCCTGCATGGCCACCTTGAGAGCTCTGGCCTCTGACTGTGAGCAGCTTTGCCTGTGCACTTGAGGTGTCCGTGAGATTGGCTGGGAGATTGGTGGTTCCTCCATATACCAGGCCCAGGCTCGATCCTTCGATCCTGTTTAGCTGCTTTTGGCTGGCACTCTGTAGCTGGTTGCCCTTCCCAAGCTGACTGCCCGGTGTTCTGTCCCCAGAACATCTCAGGCAGCGTAGTCTTTCTTCTATTGGGACTCCACAGTTATTTGCTGTGATTAACCCAGTGTCTCACAGAAAACCTCCTCACTGAAGTGTCTCTCTAAGCTAAGTACAGTGGCACATGCCGTGTCTGTGGTGCACAGAAGGCTGAGACAGAATCACTTGAGTTCAGAGCCAGCCTGGACTTCATAGTCAGACTCCACTTGTCGAAAGGAAAGGAGGAAGGGAGGAAGGGAAGGGAAGGAAGTACACTTCTGGCCCAGACACTCACTGTAACAACACTGCACGTGACAGTCCTTAACGTAAGTGTTCAAGACAAACCCCGAAGCGCTGTCACACCAGCTGTCCTCGGTGTGAGGCCAGGCTGGACCTTCCTTTGCAAGTGCAGTGCAGGGGGGTTCCTGCAGCTTGTAACTCAAATGCCAGCCCTCTTAGCACTGCAGGCTGTTCTCGTTTTGTTGGTGGGGGAAGGGCTGTGGCGCGATGTGCTGCTTTACAGTAGACATTGTGGCCTTTGGGCTTGCCAGGACAGATTCTTAGTTGCCACCTGCTGGGCCCTTAGGATGTGCCTCTGTGTCCCTGTGCTGTCCCTGTCACACCTCACTGATCCTTGCTCTAGCAACCATGGTGCTTCCTTCCTTCTTCCCCGCCTGTAGCTTAGCTGTGGCCTTCCACCCCCTTGGAGGGAAAGCCCTGAGGCTAAAGCCCCAATAAGAGGCCTGGCCACTGTGCAGAGCCCTTTCGGTTTATTTCTGTCCCTGCTGGTGTCACTGTTGGGTCACATGGCACTTGACTGAACCTGTGCTGTGTGACAGGCCCTGTTGCTAAGCCACTCTGTGGACTAGCTGCTTTTGTCCTGGTTGATACAGATGGTGTGGCCATGGAGAGGTCTGGTGGCTCCTTTGGTTGCACAGCTGGTATGGCCTGGTTGGATCACTGCACCTATGCTCCTCCAACTCACTTGAATGTTCTCTCCATTTCTACTAGCACCTGGACTTGTCTGTGCAAACGTTTGCCTATTTGTTGCATAGAAGAGGGCAGGAGCTGAAAGCGAGCAATGGTTAGCCCTGGCGGGTGGGGAAGGTTGCCTTCACTCCCTGCCATATACCATAGCAGGAAGGACAGGGAGAGGGGGGCCAGGGCTTCGTGTCTTCTGCTGCCTGCTCGCTCTCGCTTGCTCGCTCGCTCTCTCTCTCTCTCTCTCTCTCTGTCTCTCTGTCTCTCTGTCTCTCTGTCTCTCTCCAGTCTTTCCGATGTACATCTGGGAAGACAGACACCCTTTGAGCACCACTCACAGGCTAAGGTAGCAAGAAGGATGGCACTACCTCAGGCTCATGGCCTTCCATCCCATCCCTAGCAGACGCCAGGCTTTTGGCTGTGTGCGTAGCTGGCCCATGTGGGCTGTGAGTTGTGGTCTACAGAGAGTGTCCTGGGGCTGAGGCCACAGTCCTGGGATGAGGGCATAGACCACCGGGTGTAGGAGGAACCCATTTAGTGCCCTGCAGAAGCACCCAGCACGTCCTGCTGGTTTCCATCAGCTCTTCTCAGCTCTTTGTTTCTTTTCTTGTTTTAATGCTTGAAGCTCTGGGTAAGAAGTAGGAAGAGGGATGTGAAGTAGGAAGAGGGATGCTTTACGTGGAAGATGTGTTTGGTTAGCACTGGCTTTTACTTGGTCTAAGTCAGCAAATAGCTTTCACTGTTCAGCTATCTCTCTTCTTGTTCAGGCTTAGAGATACATGATGACATTTTAGTGAAGTGCTTACACATCACTTTTTTATTTTATGTTTTTACATTCACTTAGAAGTGTTTAGCAGATGTTACTCCTTCCTGCACAGGCGGGGCTGCTTGGAAAGGAAATTGGAGTCCGTGGCTGTTCATTGGCTGAACGTTGTTTGGATGGCAAGCGTTCAGAGTCCATGAGTATACCTGAGGGTGCCCAGCCCTGCCAGCAACTCTTGCCTCTGGCCTCTGTGCCCCTGGTGGCCCTTCCTGTGGGGGTTTTGCGGCCGGTGCCTCCTGCCATTAGGTTTCCAGACTGCTGGTCTTGTCTGCCCACCTCTTAACTTGCACTGAAGTTGTCCTCTCCCCCAGGAACGTGGCCTCTGAGGTCTCATTGCAGGCCAGCTCTCCACTACCTTCTGTGGCTCCTTGGGTGGTGGGGGTCGTGGGTGGATGGTGGCAGCAGTGAAGGGAAGAACACTCACGTTGTCTCTCGTGGGAGGACTTTATATCCAGACTTAATGTAGCTTTTTTCTAATTCTAAAAGCAGTGATTTTTCTTTGTAGAAAGATTGGAAAACAGAAAAATACAAGCTAGATGTCAGCAGAGCTGGCGTTGGTGGCTCGGCCTGTGGCCCCCAGCTGCTTAAGGCAGGAGGGCAGTTCTTGGCCAACCTTGCAAAAAGCTACAGACCCCGCCCAAAGGAGGCGGCTGGGTATGGTGGCGCCAGTCAGGGCAAAAATCAGGAGAGCCTATCTCCAAAATAACCAGAGCTAAAAGGACTGGAGGTGGCTCAAGCAGTAGAGCACCTGCCCAGCAAGTGCAAGCCCTGAGTTCAAACCCCAGTCTCACACACACACAGCTGCCTCTGGATAGCACTATTACTATCCTGATGTGGGGCTGGAGGCATGGCTCAGGTAGAGTAGAGTGCTGGGCGGGCCTTGGGTTTGATCCCCAGCACCAAAAAACACGATGTGTTTTCTTTTGTCTTCTCAGTATCTGTTGTGCATTGACATGCATTCTTCCCTTTTCACTATCTGTGAGTATTCCTCATGCCTTTGTTTTCTGAGAGTATTTTGAAAAAACTGCATAGTAATCACGTGTGTAGATGCTGTTAGGCTCTGCTGGATGTTACGTTGTTTGCGCGCTGATAAAGGGAAGGTGCATCCTTGCACACAGCCCTGTGACTACACCCTGAATGGACACTGCAGGTAGGACTAGCAGGTCAAAAGGCACAGGCTGCCTCATGGCTGTCCGGGCAGCCAGCTGGCTTACGCTTTGTATGTTTGCTAGCTGAAGCTTAGGCCACTGCCAGTAATTCCTAAGAGGAGTTTTGTTTAACTGTAGTTCAGATAATGAAACACTTTTCTAAGATGTCATATGCTAGTTTTAAAATAGGCGGTTTTGCTTGTCATGGTGGATCCATCTTTTAGAAGGGTCTGTTTGAAGAAGAAGCAAGCCCCTGGATTCCAGCATAGGAGCTGGAATGGACAGGTGTTGGGAGCTCTGCCCAGTCCTAGGGGAGACACCACAGGGCAGAGCCTGCTGCCTGCCTGCCAGGAGATCCAGCTTGCAGAAGCACTGCAGAGTGTGACAGACCTCGGCCTTGTGTCCCTCTGTGTCCTCCCCAAGTGTGTCTTTGATAGGACTTTGGTCTGCTGAATTGCCTTCCAGTCACCCTGTGCGTGCCACAGTGATAAGGATGATGGCAGTGATGTGTTAGTGAACATTTACTGTTTTTCTAGGTTGGTAAGCAGCACAAATGCATCTTAGTTTTCACAAAGCACTTCAGGGTGGATGCCATTATTTCCATTTCACAGTGGAGGAGGCTGAGGCTGAGTGAAAGGAAGTTCTTGACCAGTGTCACCCAGCCAGCAAGGGGCTGTGCTACAACCTGGCTGTGGCTTAGTGGTGGACTGTGCCCAGTGATTGAGTCTGCACCGAGCAGCCACTCAACTGTTTTCCTTACTGGCTGCACGGTCTTGGAGAAAGCACCAGGAGGTAACGTTCAGATTGTCTTACCTTTGACGCGGGGATAATCCCAACTGTGTGTGAACAGTTATTGTAAGGGTCACATGGACGTACGCATACAGATGCTCGGTGGGCACACAAGAACTCAGCCAGGGGTGCTGTCATGCTGGTCTTCATGACAGGACCCGGTCTCCACGGCCTCCACCTTCCAGTGTCTTGCATGTGAGGCCCTTGATTTGCATCTGGCCTTCTGGGCTTGTCGCTGCAGTATTTTCAGTCTTCACACTCAGCTTCCCTTCTGCTTTGTCCTGCCCAGTCCAGCATGCTGAGCCAGTACCGTTCATGGCACTCGTCTCTGTGTTTCAGTTGCAGACAGTGCTGTCTGAACAATCTGTCTGTGTGTCATTTGAAAAGTGACTACTAGACAGTCGGGGGACAGTGTGGCACTGAGGACATCACAGGCCATGGCAGCATTGTCACTCTTCCTCAGGTGAGTCTGAGGCGGTCCTCTCCATGGAGAGCTGTGGTCTGCATGGCCTGCGTGTCCTCAGTTCCTTATCTACTACACATGACCTTCTGCACAGCCAGACCTGCGGCTCAAGATGGTAGCTGTTGTCTTACTAGGATTTGCCTAAGCCTCCTTGCATCACTGAGATGGCAAGTGCTGGCCCTCTGCCCTTCTGGGCATTGCTGGGCTTAGGGAAGGTGAGGCTGGTGTCTGTCTCAGGGCTCAGCGGGGCTCTGTTCACACCGTGTGCAGTTCCTGCAGAGATGGCTGCACGCTCTCTGGAGAGGAGCTGGGCTGGATGGTGATGGGATAAAGTGAGCTTCCCATGGCCTCCGTCCTGCACTGTAGTGAGAAAAGCAGAGTCACCTGACCCTTATAGTCCTGATCCTGTCCTGGATGGGCAGCCGCTCAAGCAGGGGTCCTCAGCCTCTGTGCTCACAGTATCCCTACCCTGCACATGGGTGCCAGTAGAGTCCCCGGCCAGTCAGTGTCTCCAGCTGGGACCAGGTCAGGGACAAAAGTGCTCCCACTTGGGAAACTTTGGGCTAATGTGTGACAGGTGTAGAAGCAGGGCAGTGTGTTTGAACTGATGTAGTAGTGGTAGTAAGGTGCTGTTTTGGGCACCAGACCCCCATGCTGTTCCTGTGGAGAGCACCTGAACTCCATGGATGGCAAAGTGCTTGTTTCTGCCTGCTCTTGTGCAGCAGTGCTGCGTGGGCTCCAGCCAACAGGCTTGTCCAAGTGGGGAGGTGGGGCACAGTTAAGAGGGACCTTTCTGGGGAGGGCCGGGAAGGGCATGCAGCCTGTTGTCACTGGAGGTGGGTTGTACTGCTAACCTTCCTTAAGCACTTGTCTGCTGTCAGGTCCTAGGGGGGCTGTCTACAGGCAAGCCAGCCCAGAGATAAACCCATGGGGTTGAGAGGACGTGACCCAGCAAGCTTCCCTGTCCCCAAGCAGGGGCTCTTAGTTGTGGGGTTGGGGCCTGACCACAGCTTTGCTTTATCCGGCATTTCCTGCCATCTGAACAGACAGATCCTCAGCAGTCTGACAGTCCCTGAGATGGCGTCACCAGAGGACCACAGACAGCACACATCAGGCTGTGAGGCCGTTTCCCACATCCCATCAGCACCACTAGTGCGATGACCCTGGATTCGCCTGCTGTGGGTGTAAACAACCTTCCCGCCAGCTTCCTCTGGGGAACTGGCTTTGCTTGCAGGTGAAGGGATCAGTTGGTGTCACCAGACTGTGAGGGAGGTGGTTGGCACCATCCAGGGGAAGACCCTGCTCTAGCGGCAGTGCTGCTCTCCGAGGGGCTCAAGTGCCCATTGGAGGACAGCACAAGACTTGGGGAAGCTCAGGCTCGGGTCGGCTTCCCTTTAGTCTGACTGTGTTAGCGTGTCTCACTTGAAATGGAGTCAGTAGCTAAAAGCTCAGTTGTTAGAAAGTGTGGTTCTGGTCCATGAGTATTAATGTTTTTAAACACAAAGCTTTAAAAACCAGGTTTTTAAAGCATGGAAGAAAAGCTTTTAAAAGGTGTAGATGTCTCACTGTGGGGCAGTAAGTAGTGTCACCATTCCCAACCTGGCCATTGTGGCCCTCTGGTCTGCATGTCCATGCAGAGCCACGCCCCTCATGTCTTCCATGAGGGGCCTTGAGGTCTGACTGCTTTATCTGAAATGCTCTGGCAGTATTGGCAGCCCTGGGAACTGGCTGGAAATGCACAGTCCCAGCCTGGCAGACCTGGATGAGAACATGGAACCTCTAATAGCCACAGGTAGACTCCATGAGCCAGTGTGAGCTGCAGGGGTCTAGGTGCTGGACTTCACTCCAGCAGGCAGAAGCTGAGGCGAGCTCTCCCGGGTGCCACAGGAGGAAGAGGAGGCCTCAGCCTCCTGTCCCATGGCTCCCTGGCACCTGAGCAGAGTTGCTTAGTCATGGAGGCCCCTAGGCTTGGTGAACTGGGATTGGCTGCATGTTTATGTTTATTCATCTGTGCTGGTGGTGTTGAAGTGTGGTGGTATAATTACATATGTCACAGATCCATTAGGGCCGACTCTATGGCAGGCACTGTTCTAAGGCAGGGGAACCTGCCATAAGTAAGACAAACCGAAAAAGAAAAATATCCTCACCTTGTTGAGTGCTGAGGCATCCTCAAGGAGATAGTGACAGTTGTGTATAGATGGGAGGGTAGGGAAGGAGCTTACAGGCAGGGAGCAGGTAGTGCCAAGGCCCTGGCAGACGGGATGATGGTTCGTTCCCGTGGGCAAGAGTAAGGGGTGGGGTAGGTTGTGGGCCAGGCACTGGCCTTAGTGGTGACAGAGAGGCTGTCTGTGAAGGTGAGGGTAGTTAGCAGTGAGCAGAGCATGGAAACATAGCAACAAGCTTTTGCAGAAGGACATGAACCGGTGGGGAAAGCCGGGCCAGCGGAGTGGTCTCAGTCTTGAGTGGGAGCGTTCTCTGGCATGTGGTAGCAGAAGGCGACATTTGGAACTGATCAGCCTGTCTCCTTGCACACAACCAGCCAATGGCGGGAGCTCTGCGGCGAGCGTGAGTCAGAGAGCATCTGAGTCGAGCTTCGCAAGTCACGTGGGCAAATTAACCTAACCAAAAATAACCCAAAACAGCATTTCTGGGAAGCGCCAGGGAGGCAGCATTCAATGTAAACAAAGTAAAGATAAAGGCCGGCTGGAAAAAGTGAACATTTAGAGGTCCAGAGTCGCTTTGCTTCAGGGAAGAGACAGGAAGACAACTGCTTTGTGTCTGGGCCATAATTCAGAGCCTTGCCTTTCCTGTCTTGTGCCCATGCCATGCGTGTGTTTTGATTGGGTGGCTTGGAGCTGTAGCCTGGGGACCGCAGCCTGCTGTTCTTCCTGTCCACGCACAGGAAGCTCTTCCTGTGGTCTCTGGGAATTGGCTCAGTGCCTTTGGAAGCCTGCACTCAGGTCAGCTTTGGGTCTCAGCCCGGCCGCAAATTAGCATCATGCAGAAAACAAGAAACGCCCCTTTCCAGAGCTCCTCACAGGCCGGGTGTGCCTGACACTGGTGGGTGTCCCCTCCCTGCCTTCATCCCCATAGGCCTGGGATCAGGAGCCAGGTTTTCACTCATGGCTGTGTGGGGTGGTACAGGGCGAGTGGGGCTTCACCCCTGGCCAGCCACGCAGGCTGCCTTTGTTGGTCAAGACAGCTCCCTGCCCGTCTTCTTGGGGATGAACGATGTACATTCCACTTCAGAGTGGGCAGGAGAGGCTGAGGTTTGTGAGCCGGCCAGTCACACTGGCTGTGGTGTCCATTTGTGCATTGTGGATTCCATTCCCAGCTGTGTCCCAGTCCTGTGCATGTTTCCCCTCCCCGCCCTTCTCTTCCCTTCCCTCCTTGTGATGGGGATTTAACCCAGGGTCATGTGTGCACTAGGTGGTTAACCACTCCTTACTGACCTACACCCCCAGCTCTTGGAGTTTTGTTTTGAGACAGAGTCTCCCTACATGGCCTGGGCTGTCCTTGAACTCATTCAGCCCCCTGTCTTGGCCTCTGAGTACTGGGATTACAGGCATGCGCCATCATGCATGGCTCATGTTCACTATTTAGAACTGATGGTCTTTTTGAGAATAGGCTTGTGCCTATTCTGTTATTTGATTTAATGGGAAAGGAGTTTATCTTGGGACTTCTCCAGCCATTTGATTGGGAAAGAAACTGCTAATTTAAAGGCACATAACTCAATTCAGTTCAGTTACAAATACTAGTAAAATCTAATTGTGTGTGTATGGTACGGGGGTTTGAACTCAGGATCTCATACATGCTAGGCAGGCACTTTACCACTTGAACTATACCTCAGCCCAAAGATTAGTAATTTGAGATTTTAACTTTTTTTTTCTTTTTTTTTTTTGAGACAGGGTCTTGCAGTATAGCCCACGCTGGGCTTGAATTTATGATTGTCCTGCCCCGGCCTCCTGAGTGCTAGGATTATAGGCATGCTCCTCCATGCTGGGCTTACAAATTTAACTTTGTTGATAAGGCCTTGCTAATGTTAACCAGAGTCGACCCCCTGGAGGAGTGCTGGGCAGCTAGGTTCATTTTCTGCAGTTTTGTAAGCTTCCAGATTAAGTGGCCTGTTTTGCTGCCTTTCTCAGTACACACTCGCAGACTGAGCCTTCCTGCCTGCCATCCCTTAAGGACCTCCTGCCCTGGTGGCTCAGACAAGTGCAGCAGAGCAAGTACTTATGGGTGCCCTGTGGACTCTGTGCCCACTGCTCTTCAGCACATAGGAGTCTAGGCCCCAAGGGTGGCAGTGGTGGCACCCTTCTTTCTGCCTCTGCGTTCAAGCTGCCTGAGCGCCGGGCTGGCGCCTTGGACAGCAGCGACCCCCATGTGGGGGACCGAGGGAAGTCATAACAAAGCAAGTCTGAGGTGGATGACATCCATGCCCCAAGGCACTGCTCATCTATTTGTCTGAAATTTCCAATGCTGGAAATTGAGCTTTCTACAATGCTCCCCTCCACCTGCGCAGCAAAGTCTCCCTCTCCATGGGCCACAACTGGGAGCCAGCAGGCTTCTTTATGCTCATATTTAGCCCTTACGCAAGGGCTGGGGGGCTGCGTAGGGCTGGGCAGGCCTGTGTCTGACAGTGTGTCTTCCGCCTCGTTCTTGCTGGAGCACCTTCCCTGAGGATTCCTTGACGACTAGCTAGCCCATCTGTAGGTGCCCTGCAGTTTAGATGGCAAAGATTTCCAGGTTTTCAGTGCCAGGCACTGCAGTGAGTGCCTCCCACTGCCAAGTTTTTCCCTGTGTAGCTTTGTACGAGGAGTCCTTAGAAGTGGGGTCAAGATGTGTTCCTAGGAGGTGCTGTTCACACTGTCCAGGAGGGTGCCGTCATGCCCTCCTCATTGTTGCTGTTAGAGCATTTGGTCATTGACTCAGGACTTGCCAGGTTATGTCCTGCCAGATACTGGTTTTATAGGAGGCACTTACAGGAAGAAATACAAAATGAGGTTTTGCCTCAAGTGAAAGCACTTACTTCTTGCCGTTGTGGATAAGAGCGTTGTGTGCAGTCCAGTGGATGACCGTGGGCCCAGGCAAAAGCTCTTGCTGGCTGAAGTTACCTGGACTGTTTGTAGATTTCGGAGGGCAGTGGAAGACAGGTGGTATTCTTCACTTTGAAATAACTACAGTGAAAGAGAAGAAAGTAAGGCGATTGTATTTTGTCCCCTCAGATCGCTCCCAGAACCGAGACCCCGGTCCACAGTGTCAGTAACAGTCTGGAGAACGCTCTGCACACATCAGCACATTCCACGGAGGAGTCATTACCCAAGAGGCCTTTGGGGAAGCACGGCAAAGGTGGGTTACCTTGGGCTTTGGTGGAGGTCCTAGGGCACGGGGAGGAGCAATGGGCTGGGGGATGGCATCTCGTCACATGCTCTGCTGGCAGTCAGTGCTGAGCTAGCAAAGGGTATCATTGTTCTCCTTCTGCAAGGAATACAGAGCTTAGGTGGCAGCAGACATCTCCAACATCCATGTTTTGTTAAGGGGAAAAGGAAAGTTATCACACACTCTCTCTGCCCCCCCGCCTAGAACAAGGCCTGGATTCTAGAGCAGCCCATGCAGAGTGCTGTGGTCTGTGGTCCCCCGGAGCAGGCGCCTGGAACTCTTCCCACCCATGGGGCACAGTGATGCACTGACTTGGGTGCCAGCCTCACGGGACGCTCAGAACCAGAATGGCCAGCGCAGCTGAGCAAGCGCATTTCCACTTAGTGTAGCGGAAGTGTGGACAGTGACTGATGGAGCCATGAGGGCCCCACACGGTCTGCATGCCTGATGTCTGTGGCCATCCAATGGCCATAAGGTCAGGTTATTTTAAGTTAAGCAACTCTGGTGGCATTAGAGACTTCAGGAGAGTGAAAGTGGCTCGTTGAGTCAAACTAGATGGTAGATAAAAATTCCACGGGGTCTTGCAGAGTAGAGGGGGGAGGGGTGTCCTGAAGGTCCTGTGTCATGATGTCCCACTTCTGGCTGGCCCCCACTGCTGGGCTTTATTGTGCGTAGGTGCATTTGTGTTATTGGGGCTGTGGACGTCAGGGGTCAAGGTGCTCCCGCCCACCCATTGCAGTTTCCCGTTACCTCTCTCTGCCCTCTAGTGTGTGCACTTCACAAGTGCTCCTAGTTCTGACACTGTCACAGAGAGCTCTGGCTTGTCCATGTCCTTCCCCCTGCACCACGCACCTTGTGCTAGGGGCAACTGGGGGTCCAACAGCCTGGGAGGTAGCTTACCCCTGTCCAACCTTTGGAGTCCTGTCAAGTCACACTCATCTTTACATGACATGTTGCTCCTGAGAGACCATGTTCCTTGCCGTGCAGTGGGACTGAGGTTTCTCTCCAGCTCTTTAGTAAACAGTTACCGTTGATGACATGAAACGAGGAGTTGAAAGGATCTTGCCGGGAGTCCCTCCCTAGGTAATAGGACTACTCTTGTTGTACTTTGTGTAGTGGGATCAAACCCAGGGCCTCACACTTTTAAACTGGGTGTCACAGCCTTCCTCAGTCAGGGCTTCTCATTGGAAACACAGGACACAGAGTGTTTGAGAGACTTTTCCCCAGTGTTCCTAAAGTGTGAGTAGAGCTGGAGAGTGATGGTCACCACACAGCAGAGTGGATTCTCTGTATAGCCTGGTTGAAGGAGCATTACAGTTGACCCTTGAACCTTTTAGGCTCTGCTCTGAGTTGGTATCAAACTACCTCACACAAAGCAGAAGAGCTTTGCTGACTGTCTGTTCAATGGTGCGCTCAAGGCAGTTCCAACTAGCTCCTGAGAGCCAGCTGTTCAGTTGTTTTAGCTGCCTGATGTCACATTGGCAGTGTCGAATTGGCTGTGGTGGCAGCATTTACACTTGGGAAATTGGCCTATACGATGAGCAGGGCCCACCAGGACAGTGTTGGTGTGGTGCCCCCTCCTGCCTTATGCTGGAGTTGTCACTTGTGACCCATCTGCATATGTTGTACACCCCAGACCCCCCACAAACCATATATTTTAAGAAAGAAAAAGGAAGACATTTGCTGTCTCCCCTGCTCTTCTTTCTCCCTGAGGGCTGGGGTTTTAGCTAGTTTCACCCCTGGCAGCCTGGACAACTTTGTTTCGTGGTTCATTTCAGAAAGCTCTGCAGCTGTGGACTCTTCTATTTTCATTTATCTGAAAATGGCTTTTTTTTTGGCAGTGTGGGGTATAAACTCAGGGCCTCATGCTCATGAGGCAAACACTTGTGCACTTGAGCCTTGACTCTGGCCTTTCTTGTGTTAGCTGTTTTTTGAATGAGGTCTCACACTTATTTCCTGGCTGGCCTCCGTGGTGGTCCTTGCATTTGTGCTTCCTGCATAATTGACGTGACAGTGTGCAGCACCACCTCCAGCATTAGTTGAGATGGATTCTCACTAACTTTTTGCCCTGGCTGGGCTTGATCCTCAATCCTACCAGTCTCCATTTTCCGAGTAGCTAGGATGTAAGTCGTGTGCCTCGCTGAAGATGACCTTGTTTCATATGACTTCATTCTTGCTGATCGTAGAATTCTGGGTTGAGGGGTTTTGTTCTTCAATGATGGCACTACCCTGTCTCCTGATTACTCTTTCTGATTTGCAGTCCTCCCATGCTTGTGCCATGTGTCTTTTTTCTCTGGCTGTTTTCACAGTTTCTACTTTGTCTTTGGTTAGGAGTAGTTTGAATATAATGTCCCTAGATGTGACTTTTTTTTTTTTTTTTTTGTATTTATCTCACTTCTTGTCATTCATCAAATTGAGATTTTCAGCCATGACTAAAATCTTTCTTCCTCACTCTCTCTCCTCTCTGCCTGGCACTCCAGGTTTCTGGTAGGATATGCTGTCAGCGCTTCACACATCTCCAAAGCTCTGTTCACTTTTTCAGTCCTTTCTTTCCTTCAGATCCATCTTCAAACTCACATCCTCATTCACCATTTCCTGCCTGCTGTTGAGCCTGTCTGTGGACGATTTTATGTCAGATGTTATGTTTTTCAGTTTTAGAATTTCTCTCTGCTTCTTTTTGTAATTTCTTTTTCTCTGCTGAGATCCTGTCCATTCACGTATTGGAGCATGTTTTCTTCTTATCATCAGGAACATAGTTACACTGACTCCATGTTCAAGTCATCTGTGGTGTGGTGCCCATTGGCCACTGGCTCATTCTCTTGACTATTCCTCATGTTTCCCTGTTTTTGTTAGTGTCCGATTTTAGGTTCCATTGTCATATATTATCGACTGCAGAGGTTGGTTTCCAGTAGTCTTCTGAAGAGTACTTCTTTCCTTAGGACAGAGAATATTGGCTGACCGAGGTCAAGCCTCCCTCTCTTTTGTAATTCTGGGGTCAGCCAGGTGACGCATCTGCAACTCTCTCCCCTCACTTTGTAGTATCTGTGGCTTTCAGGGCGTTGCCCCCTTGTCCTCAGGCAGGTGGACTGTGAGGCTGCCCTTCGGTGAAAAGCCTCAACCCAGAAGCTTGCAGGGTATCCTATTGTCCCCCAGGTCCCACCTGCCTGTATTCTCTCCAGTGCCTTTAGATGGGTGTGTTCTGTGTATAACTTCTGTCCAGAGATTATCTTTGTCATCCCCCATGAGCTACTGTCACAACTGGGCACACAGCTGCACTGGGTAGTTTTGAGTAACCCTATGGGGCCCTCGTACACACCTGGCCACTCTCCTTCCTGCACCCATGGCTGCTTTCCAGGTCCAGGGTCCAGGTGGGAGAGGTTTCCACAGGTAGCTGTCCCCCTGTCCCAGTCCACAGGCTGGCTGTTCTTCCGGCACCAAGGAAGACACGACCACTGGCTCTCCTGTTGTAGTCTCTGTCTCCTTTTTTTTTTTTTTTTTTTTTTTTTTTCATTTTTCTTTTATTATTCATATGTGCATACAAGGCTTGGTTTATTTCTCCCCCCTGCCCCCACCCCCTCCCTTACCACCCACTCCACCCCCTCCCGCTCCCCCCCACCCCCTCAATACCCAGCAGAAACTATTTTGCCCTTATCTCTAATTTTGTTGTAGAGAGAGTATAAGCAATAATAGGAAGGAACAAGGGGTTTTGCTGGTTGAGATAAGGATAGCTATACAGGGCATTGACTCACATTGATTTCCTGTGCGTGGGTGTTACCTTCTAGGTTAATTCTTTTTAATCTAACCTTTTCTCTAGTTCCTGGTCCCCTTTTCCTATTGGCCTCAGTTGCTTTAAGGTATCTGCTTTAGTTTCTCTGCATTAAGGGCAACAAATGCTAGCTAATTTTTTAGGTGTCTTACCTATCCTCACCCCTCCCTTGTGTGCTCTGGCTTTTATCATGTGCTCATAGTCCAATCCCCTTGTTGTGTTTGCCCTTGATCTAATGTCCACATATGAGGGAGAACATACGATTTTTGGTCTTTTGAGCCAGGCTAACCTCACTCAGAATGATGTTCTCCAATTCCATCCATTTACCAGCGAATGATAACATTTCGTTCTTCTTCATGGCTGCATAAAATTCCATTGTGTATAGATACCACATTTTCTTAATCCATTCGTCAGTGGTGGGGCATCTTGGCTGTTTCCATAACTTGGCTATTGTGAATAGTGCCGCAATAAACATGGGTGTGCAGGTGCCTCTGGAGTAACAGTCTTTTGGGTATATCCCCAAGAGTGGTATTGCTGGATCAAATGGTAGATCGATGTCCAGCTTTTTAAGTAGCCTCCAAATTTTTTTCCAGAGTGGTTGTACTAGTCTACATTCCCACCAACAGTGTAAGAGGGTTCCTTTTTCCCCGCATCCTCGCCAACACCTGTTGGTGGTGGTGTTGCTGATGATGGCTATTCTAACAGGGGTGAGGTGGAATCTTAGTGTGGTTTTAATTTGCATTTCCTTTATTGCTAGAGATGGTGAGCATTTTTTCATGTGTTTTCTGGCCATTTGAATTTCTTCTTTTGAGAAAGTTCTGTTTAGTTCACATGCCCATTTCTTTATTGGTTCATTAGTTTTGGGAGAATTTAGTTTTTTAAGTTCCCTGTATATTCTGGTTATCAGTCCTTTGTCTGATGTATAATTGGCAAATATTTTCTCCCACTCTGTGGGTGTTCTCTTCAGTTTAGAGACCATTTCTTTTGATGAACAGAAGCTTTTTAGTTTTATGAGGTCCCATTTATCTATGCTATCTCTTAGTTGCTGTGCTGCTGGGGTTTCATTGAGAAAGTTCTTACCTATACCTACTAACTCCAGAGTATTTCCTACTCTTTCTTGTATCAACTTAAGAGTTTGGGGTCTGATATTAAGATCCTTGATCCATTTGGAGTTAATCTTGGTATAGGGTGATATACATGGATCTAGTTTCAGTTTTTTGCAGACTGCTAACCAGTTTTCCCAGCAGTTTTTGTTGAAGAGGCTGCTATTTCTCCATCGTATATTTTTAGCTCCTTTGTCAAAGATAAGTTGCTTATAGTTGTGTGGCTTCATATCTGGATCCTCTATTCTGTTCCACTGGTCTTCATGTCTGTTTTTGTGCCAGTACCATGCTGTTTTTATTATTATTGCTTTGTAATATAGTTTGAAGTCAGGTATTGTGATACCTCCTGCATTGTTCTTTTGACTGAGTATTGCCTTGGCTATTCGTGGCCTCTTGTGTTTCCATATAAATTTAACAGTAGATTTTTCAATCTCTTTGATGAATGTCATTGGAAGTCTCTGTCTCCTTGCTTTCACTTGTATCCCTTGTCACTTGTACACCCAGACCCCGGTTCTCTCTCACCTCTACCCTGACCTCACTGCCCGTGCCTCTGATACTGCTCTCACAGAATGTGGCCTGGGGTGGCAGATTTGCTGGATCTTTTACTTGACCTTGGTGGTCTGCACCCCAAGCCCCGCATCCCCTGGTCCCTCCATGTTTTCATGATGTGCAACTTCCACGGGCAGAAGTGTTGACATGCCTGTTCCCTGGGCTTCCTGATAGTGCCATGCCCTCTTGCCTCTGCTTCCTCTCAGACTTCCTCTCTGTCATTCCTAAATGTTCACAGCCCCAAAAGCCCCTTTCTGTCCCTCGTCTGCCAGTGCTCTCTCTGAGCTGGTTCACTTAGACTTGTGTACAGCCTCCTCAGCTCTGCATGGACGTTCCTGTTGGGAACCAGCTGAGACTCTGCTGGGTGCCAGAGTCCCTAACCCCACAGCAGACTGGATCTGCCCACCTCTGAGCCCTGAGGTGCCACAAACGGGAAGCAAAAGGCAGCTCCTCTGCCACCATGGGGCGGGGCGGGGAGGGGGAGGGGTTGGTCAGGACACCTGGAAGGCCCATTTTCCTCTGGCTCCCACACTAGTGTCTCAGCTCAGCATGGTGGGTCCTCCTGCCTCTGGGCTCTCTGAGTTGGCCACCAGGCAGGGCCCAAGGCATTATGTGTTGGGTCCTTCTGTGGTTCACATGTCGGTCTGTGATTGCTGTGAAGAAGAAACCAGCATTCCTTTTGGCCAAGTGAGGACATGAGGCTTAGAGGGCTTGGGTAACCACGCCCAAGGTCATGTGCAGACAGCTTCATGTGACCTGGCATTGGAGACATTTACTGGCCAGTTCCAGACTACATTTGCATTCACTCATACCTGGAAGGACATGCGTTGTCTCTTGATGGGCTGAGTTGCCAGTTCTTCCATGGTGGCAGTGTGGCGTTTCCTTAGCACCTGCAGCTGCCACAGGACTGCGTCAAGCTACCTTCCCACCAGGCCACCGGCGATTCGAAGCAGCAGGCAGTAGCAGTGACCTCTAGAACAACAGGAGGGCGCCAGGGATGAGGCCTGACTCTGTCTAACCAGTGTGAGTTCCAGGAAAGGGCTCTGGACTGCTCAGCTTGGACCTCTGAGTGCAGGCCATTGGCTGTTTTTTGTCCACCTGGGCCCAAGGATCAGGTTTTGCTCAAATTCTCCTGGTGGGGTTCCCCATCCAATGGATGGAATCTGCTGCAAACTCTCTATTATCTACCTGGTGGGCCCTTCAGCTGGTGTGACAAGTGACCCAGGAGTACAGAAAGTAATGGTGCTCCTGGCCTGTGTCCACTCCTGGTGTTCCTTCCTCTATCCTGCTAGCCTTCAGTTTTGAATGTGTCCAGTTATTTCTGTGGAGTGTATCCAGAGAAAGGATTTAAGTTGCCTGTAAAGACATTGAGCCCAGCGCCAGATGGAATATGCCTGGAGGTGCTGGCTCACTATCACTGAGGAGCAGACACTGCAGGGGCAGCAGCAAACAACATGGACATCCTCCTGCCAGGGTGTGGGTGGGTGTGGCTGGCATCAGCCAGCTGGGGCTGTTCAGCACCTGGTCAGGGAATGCTCTTCTTACGGCATGAGGCAGAGGGCTAAAGGGCATCGTCCCTCTTGAGGCCAGGCTCTGACCTGCAAACTTTCCCTTCTGTCCCCTTCTGTGGGCCACTGCAAGTCCCATGGTCAAATCCCTGTCCAGAAGAGAAAAGTGTGCTCCTCCCTGAATCAGGTGATTGCACAGGTGTCAGCACAGGGAAGAGTGGAGGGCTGTGCATGGCAGCATTCAGACCAGCAGGGGCCAGGAGTGACCAGTGGCTGGGAACAAGGTTGGTGTCTCAGTCAGCACACACAGGCAAAACCTGTTTGGTTCTCTGGGAAACCAAAGCGGAGTTGCAGTCCAGAGACAAAAGTCAGGTGTCATGGAAAAGGAAGCAGGAAGAATCAGGTCCTGAGACTCAGGTGTCCCCACCAGGATGGCCATGACCCCATTGCATCAATAGGTTGCAGGCCTCTGGACCACTAAAGCCCAGGGCATTTCGCAGAAGGCCCGCCAAGGAGGCTCTTGGGCAGCACTGGTGCACAGAAGGCAAGTGAAGGGAAGCAGCAGGTGGGTGTGTTCCTGGTCAGGTGGGGGCTGTGGTAGCCTTTCCAGTCCTCAGGGTAAGGTGCTTGGATTCCAGAACTCTGTGCCTGGCCAAATTATCAGTTATGTTTGAAGGGAATGTGGTCACTTGCATAGATGCCAAGGGGTTGTAGGTGTCTTTCATTCTCCCTTTCTTCAGAAGTTACTCAAGGATTAAGATACTCCACATGCAGGGGCTGGCAAAGTGGCTGATGTGCCTGCCCGGCAAGTATGAGGCCCTGAGTTCAAACCTCAGTACACTCCACACAAAAGAGATACTCCACATACAGAGGGGTGCAAAACACAAAACATGAGCGACCCGCTTTGGAGCTGAGATGGGAAAGTATGGGGAGGAGCTGTGCGGCACTCGAGTGCTTGGTGAGCACAGGTGAGGAGCTGACCTCCATGTGTGAAGGTGGAGTAGGAAAGTGCAAAGCACTCGGGGTGTGCAGAGCAGCGCAGGTATGTTTTCCACATATGCATACATGTATGCACCCAGCAAGGACACGCACACAGCCATGCGCACACAAGACAGGCAGGTACTTGTGAATCACAGAGAAATGTGATTGTGAAAGACAAGAATTGTCACTAGTCATTGGGGAGCTACACAGGAAAGCCATTGTACTGTGTCATTTCCACTAAAGTGACTAATAGAACAGCAAAGTTAGTGCGGATCAGAAGTGGAGCTTCCTAGGTAGCTGGTGGGGGGCTAAGTGTACAAGCACTTCAGTGGTCTCACAGCTCTTCACAAAGGTAAACTGAGGTTTACATCCCTTGGTTCCATCCCCAGCATTGAGGGGGTGTCAGTCAGGCATGACTGAGGGGACTTAATGCCACTCCAGTCATACTGATCCCAAGTGGACACAGCCCACAGTCTGTGAATAGGAGAACCGAGGAGCAGCGTGGTGTGTGTATAGGACAGGATGGAACTCAGATTTAGGAAAGAAGGAAGACCATTGATTCGGCTCAACTGAAAGAAGATGTGTTGCAGTAGCGGCCCCGTGAAGCTCGAGGCTTCCCATCTCCATTCAAGTGCAAGTGGCCGTATGGGTCACTTTGCATTTGCTCTGTATAAATTTTGCCCCCAGTTTTTAAACAAACCTAGGGAGTAAAACCTGAGCGCCGTGCCATCTCACACAGTCTCATCTTTGTTTCCCTGGCCCTGCGCGCATGTGGGTGGAGGGAAGGGGCTGCTTTCCCCCTAGTCCTTCAGGCTGTGTGTGCATCCGTCTTGTAATGTCTTCCTCCTCTCTTGGCAGAATTAGTTCTTCCCTAGTCTTACACAACATTGTATATATTTTGAATGTGAAAATTCTCACACAGTAATTTGTGTTGCTAAATTATCTTTCCCATGTAGAGTGTAAATTTGCCAGTCTCTGGTGTAAACCAAGGAAAACAAAGACACTTGTCAGCATTTCACAAATTCAAAAGGGGAGGCCCAGCCAGGCGCCTGTGGTTCACACCTGTAATCCTAGCCACTCAGGAGGCAGAGATCAGGAAGATAAAAGTTCAAAGCCAGCCAGAGCAAATAGGTTGTGAGACCCTATCTCAAAAAATACCTGGCACCAAAAAGGGCTGGTGGAGTGGCTCATGTGGTAGAGTGCCTACCTCGGTAGCATAAGGCCCTGAGTTCAAACCCCAGTGCTGCCAAAAAAAAAAAAGGGTGAGGCCCTCAGTGTTTCTACTGATCTGGGAGTAGGCACAGTCTTTCTGGGAAGAGCAAAATAATATGTGCTTTTTTCTTTGTGGGTCACATGGTGACCCTCTAAGAAAGTAAAAACCTCAACATGGTGGTGCATACCTGTAATCCTAGCACTTGGGAGGCTGAGACAGTTGGATTTTGAGTTTGAGGCCGCTTGGCCTACATAGACCCTGTCTCAAAAAAAGGTAAAAAGTGTCTTAACTCTTAAGACTGCACAATGTGGCGGGGGTTGGGGGTGGGGGGGGGTGGGTAAGTGGGTAGTGACTCAAGTGGTAAAGGACCTGCCTAGCAAGCATGAAACCCTGAGTTCAAACCCCAGTGCTGCAAAAAAAAAAGAGTGCACAAGGCACAATGGGCACAGATAGACTGTCCATAGGCTCCCAGCTACAGTTTGTGACCTCATGTGGACTATTGATGTTTTCAGTAAGCCACTCCAAAGTATTGCCAGTGGGTTGGTTCCCAAGCAGCATTGGTAAACAACAAAACTTGCCAGGTGCTAGTGGCTCACACCTGTAATCCTAGCTACTCAGGAGACAGATCAGGAGGATCGAGGTTCAAAGCCAGCCTGGGCACATAGTCTGCAATACCCTATCTTTTAAAAAAACCTTTACAAAAAAGGGCTGGTGGAGTGGCTCGAGGTGTAGGTCTTGAGTTCAAACTCCAGTACCACAAAAACAAACAAAAGAAAGACAAAACTTGAACACTTTTTCCCTGTAACAATCGTTATTTGGCTCATTTTGAGATCCGGTAACAAAACAGGCAGTATGGCCCATAGAACCGGAAGCCATCTGACTGCTGACCCTGCTCTGGTCTCCCGAGTGTATGCTTCCTGGGCCCGTGCTGAGCCCACTTGTCTTAGCTGAAGGAAACTTGATAGGAGCATCTGACTACATGATGCCTTTGAAAGCCACGAAAGCAAGTGCTGGATGCCTTTCAGGGTAAAAACAGCTACAGGGTGGGGATCTAGTAGTCGTAGTTAGCCAGGAAAAATTAGTTCATCCTCTCGGCATCACCCCAAAAGAATAGGGAGGGACCATTTTGATGGTACACACTGATGGAATTTATCAGAGAAAAGCTGCCATGATGGTAAGTGTAAGTTTCTAGCATGTTTGATGCAGTGATGCGCTGGGTGCCCACATCTCAGTCCTGGTCCTGTGTTTTCTGTGGTGACTATGTCCTTCTACACTGCATGGCAGCACTGTCAAAGACCCACACAGGTGCTCCAGGCTCTCACTTTCTGCTCAGTGGTGCTTCACCTGTGTCCCATGACCACATGTGGGCTCTTGAGTGTGTGGGTGCCTGTGGTCGCTGTGCCTCCCACCTCTGTCAGGAGTAGCCCTCAGTCCTGCCTTGTCTGCTGTGCCTCGATGCTTGTGAAGACTCGGCCGCTGGCTGGGGACGGCCTTCCCTCTGGGCTACTTCCACAGCTGCCTGCGTGGTGCATCTCGCTGGCTGTGCATCTTCCCATCTGTCTTGGTACTGATGCTGGTCACGTTCATGACATCTGCAGAGTTCTCCTGTGCAAATATAAATGGCCCATTTCTTGTCAGACTTTGCACTTAGTTTTCGTTGTGTGGAATCATGGCTTCCCTCTGTACTCAGTGGGTTTCAGTGCATTCTGTCATCATCTCCTCTGCTCCCCTTGCCCCAGGTCTGGCCGGTGGGCACCATTGAAACCTGCTGTGTTGTTTTGAGTATGCCTCTCTCTCCTCAAGCACTGCCTTTGCGTTCTGTAGACCAGTGTGCTCAGGACTCAGTCCTCGTGCCAGTGCAGTGGGACCGTGGCAGGCCCACCCTGGGACCTCCACACACACTTACATGGACACTCATTTCTGCTACATAGCTGACTTCAGGCTCTCACCTAAGGCTCACTCTGGGCGCTTTCCTGCATTGGAAACTCCCCTCTCCAGCATGAGATTCCTGCATGTGACTTGTCACCCACCTCCCAGCTCCTCCCCACAGGGATGTTCTCTTCATCCCACCTGGGTCTTGATGTCCCAGGCTGGAGGTCCTCCAGGTGTACCCCTCAGCCCACCAGGGTTGGGTCCCCATGGTGGCAGTCTGCCTTGCTCTGTTGCTCTTGATGGCTATAGAGGGAGAGGAAGGGCTGCCTGTACCTTCGTTTACCAGAGTCTCCCCCTATGCCTCGCCTCCCAGCATGTGGGCCCTGCGCTTCCCTTTCTGCTTCTGTCATAGTCTGCAAACCTCCTTAGGGGTTTTGCCTGTTGTGAACAACTCCCGGGCAGGTGGCTGGCATCTCTCACTTTGCCTTCACCCCCAGGGCCCACATTACCTTCTGGTTGCTCGCCTTCCATTTAAGGACTGTGGGTTAAGCAGACTGCACTCTGGCTTCCCCTGGTCTGAGGCATCTTCATATCATCCTCACTGGGTGGGGGGTTGTGGTTGGCAGTCCTTTTCCTCCTCCTTCATGGGCCCTGATGAGAGGTCCCCAGTTGCTTGATAGCTTTTTTCTATAACGTCAGTGGTGTCTGTCGGGTTTTTGTGAAGATTCGTCCTCAGTTTTTGGCACTTGATTGTGGGGTATGGGTGTGATCTCTCCGTTCAGCTTCTGGCATGTGTAGGTTTATGTCTTTCACCACATTTGAAGGCTTTTCAAGCAGCATGTCCCATCTCAGTCAAAGCAGTTTTTTCCAATTCCTGTTTCTCCTGATTCTCATTCTCGCTCTCCTTTTGAGGCAGGGTCTTGCTATGTAGCTCCTCCTGCCTCAGCCTCCCAAATGCTGGGATCACAGCATGTGCACCGCCACACCTGACTTCCTCTGTTTCTTTGCATCTTGATTTCTTCAGGCTTTCTGCTGTGAGAGAGGTTTCCAGTGTTCCACATGCTGGTGCTCTTTTATAGGAGTTGCTTAACGGCCTCGCCTGTTAGCTCCGACCATCTTGGTGGTGGTTCTGTGGATTGCTGGAACAGTGGTGAGAGATACTGAATCTTCTGTAAGACCTACAGAGGCCATGCATGGTAGCGCATACCTCTAATACCAGCTGCTTGGAAGGCAGAGACAAGAGCATCTAAGTTGGAGCCCAGTCCAGGCAAAGTTAGCCAGACTCTATCTCAAAAACAAAATAAAATCAAAAGGGTTAGTTAGGGGTGTGGCTTGAGTGGTGGAACACTTTGGAGGCTTTGGTTTCAATCCCTCAGTAAAGAAAAAGGGAGAGACACAGAGACAGAGAGAGACCTGCAGGAGGTGGTCTTCTTGGTTGGGTTCTGTCTGTCTCCTGGCCATCCTCAACGTAGGCCATGTCTCCTGCTTTAGCCTGGTTTTCTGAGCCGTGCCATGTTCCATGGTCTGGTGGCCCACCTGAGCCCAGGAGCAGGCAGACCCCCTGTGGGGCTATGTCCTGTAGGCTTCCCTCAGGCTCTCGCTGCACCACTTCTGGAGCTCCCCTTTGTCTTAGAGCCAGAAAACTGAGGCGTGCATTAGCCCCGTCTGCAGCTGAGCCTGTGTTGGTAGAAGAGGAGAAAGCCGATGTCATGGTCTCACAGCTCCGTCCTGGGATCACAGCTCCCCAGGCCCGTGAGGGAAGAGGGTCCCATGTTTTGGCACATGCATGGAGGTGACAGGACCACGTGTGGCCTCAGTTGCTTCTCACTGTCACTTAGAAACCAAGAGCCTGGTGTGGGGTGTCACCGGGGTGATCCTCCCCAAACCTGTTGCAAGTCCTGTTCTGTAAAAGGTCCGATCCAGTTGTCTAAAGTGTCTTCTGCCAGAAACACTGGCTGCCTTAACTGTCCTGTGTGACCTTGCTGTCACGTGCACTCCAGGGAGTGACCATCAAGTCCTGTGAGTAGGTGAAGCTGTATGGGGACTGTTGGTTCACTTTGAAGAACCTCTTGGGGCCTTGGAGAGCTGGGTGGGCGTGCACACAGTACATTGTTCCTACTGCACAGACTGCTGCGGGCTTCTTCACCACCACCCCTCTCCCAGTTTGTTGGGATCATGTGTGGGTTTAATTTTGGATTGGGTGCTTGCCCTCCTTTTTGCTTTATTGGGGTGACCCCACTCAGCCACTGAGGCAGGACACCAAAGGGGTAAGGTGAGGCTAGGCATGGGGCACCACACAGCTCTAGAGAGGCCGTTCCAACTCCTCGGGAGTTCAAGGCAGGAGGATGGCTTGAGTCCAGAAGTTGAGGCCAGCTCATGTAGCACAGGAAGACCCCATCTCAGAAAAAGAGATGGGAACAGGAAGGTAGCCTTCCCCCAAAATCTATTGGGATTTTATAAAGAGGTTCCAGGCCTGAGTCACTTCAGAGAATGCTTACTGGGGATGTCATGACTCAGCTGGCCTGGAGGCAGTACAGGGGACACTCAGCTGCTAGGTTGTTGAGCCCTCTACAGGTTCAGAAGTGCATATTCACCACAGAGTACAAACTGCTGAGCCAGGCCTTGTCCCAGCACTGGGAGGGCAAAGCGAACCTTCCAGAGTTCAAGGCCAGCCTGAACTACATAGCAAGCCCCTTTCTCAAAACAAGAATGCATTTGCTGCTTCGTGGAAGTGAGGCAGGGCTCTTCCCTCCCCTCGCGAATCCGCGAATTTTAGAGAGAGCAGTGCAGAAGATGGGCTTAGTCCCACTGCGCAGGCAGATGGGGCCCTTCCCTTTGTGTCTTTTCACTTTGGGTTCATCAGAGCCACTCCTGCCCCATAACATGGGAAGAGTCAGGTATAGAGGCGACATTCACTGGAGGTGTGATAGTGTGTCATGTATCCGTTGAATGAATATTCAAAGTCAAGTGTCCCGAGGCATCCCATCTTCCTCTGGTTCAGGTCTTAACTACCGATGTCATCAAACGTTCAGATGTACTCTAAAAACTAAAAATGCTGCCAGATTGCTCCTTTCCTGCTTCTCAGTTACGGGAAGAACACCTTCATTGCTGGCATGGGCTTTAAAACCTGCTGTGGGGACCCACCGAGTGAGAATGGCACTGGCTCACCTCTACCCAAAGGTGGCAGACACATCTAGACAATGGCAGGTGGAAACTCACCAAGACTACAGAGGCCATGAAACACTGGACGATGCCAGGAGCTGTGTCTTTGTGTGGCGCTGTGGAGCAGGACGCTGCTCTGACAGGAAGCTTGGGCTGGATGTCACCATGTTGCCTCCAGCTTTCCCTCCTCCACCATGCAGCTGTGTTAGTTGTGTTTCATTTCTGTGGTGCGGGGGTGGAACCGGGGCCTCGCTCCTGCTGGGCAGGCACTCACCTCTGAACTGCCCGGCCGGGTGCATTAGCATGCTAGGTTTTAAATGGGGGACTGAGTCAGAGCAGGTGCTTTGTTGAAGGCCACATGTAAGGGTTGAGGGAAATTCCTGTCCTGCCTCTTGGAAGGGAAGAGTGAGAAGTTGGAGTGAGTAGAAGCTGGACAGGTGGTGGGGGTAAGCTGTGCTGTCCTCAGTTCAGAAGAGAGAGGATGCCTGTCTGGCCTGGCATCCCTTTGTGCCAGCTGCTTGTCCCTGCACAGACAGCCCACACTTGGTGCCGTCTTTTCGTTCATCCCTTGGGGCGGGGCGCTCTTTCTGGCCAGGAGCTGTGGGTGGTGTTGGGGCCACACACAGAGGCATGCTGTCTGAGGTGGTGAGAGGAAGTAAGCACTTGTAATTTTTAGAGCAGTGCCTCTCCATGAGGGCTGTTCTAAGCTTAGACCCTAGGCAAGTGGGTTCCAGTGTCTCCCCTGACATGTACTATCCCTCAGTGGCCTGGCCAGTGAGTGAGTGGGGTGGGGAGCTTTTCTCCCCCAGGTGTCTGTGGTGCTGTGCTGCCCCAGTCTGAGCTGGCGGCTGGATCCCACAGGACCTGCGTGCACCTCTGTGGAGGCTGGAGATGGCTCAGGCAGGGGTGCAGACTAGTCTTGAACACACAGCCATAGACACCATGTCCACCACCGTGAGTTCAGCTCTACTTTGATGAGCAGAAAGTGGCCCTTGGTGCATGGGAATGAATGTCGCAACCACCTGCCAAGAAAGCTGGTGGCGGAGGCCTGTGTGGGCCAGCTCTGGTGCCACACAACACTGTCTGGCAGGACCCCTCGATGCCAGATGCATTCATTCTGCACTGTCCAGTGTGGCTGCCCCCAGCAAGTGCCTGTGAGGAATTGAATGTTTAGTTTTACTTCATTTAAAATAGTGAAGGCAGTCACATGGTTAGTGGCTATAGCATTGGGGAGCACAGGCCTAGAGACATCCCAAAGCAAGATGCCAGTGTTCATTCATGATGGGGGCAGCGCTCTGGAAATCATTGTTGAAAAAATAAAATCTTCTTGACTGCAGGACTTGTCAGTACCTTAAGGGGGGTTCTGAGATTTTTTTCCCCAAACCCTTTTGTCCATTTAACTTCTGGGGTGTCTGAATGTCTCACGGAACTGGTGTTCTTTGGAGAAGATTCTGGAAAGCATTGGCATGGACGAGCAGGAGAGAGTGCACCTCCACGAAGGGTCATATCATCACTGACCAGCTGCATGTTTCCCAGTAGATGGTTATGGTGTCCCCACAAGACACTGCTAGGTGGCCTCTGGAGTGGTGAATGGTGACAGAGGAAGTGTGCACTGTCCCCTGACTGCCTTCCTCCTCCACCGAGGTCTTCCCTAGTTGTACAGAGTGGTGGATCAAATGGTTCTCCATCTGTTGGAAGCTGCAGGCTGGAAAGAGCAGCTGTGGTGCTGTGTGGGTCACTTCTACTTGCATCTGAAGGAGGGTGCCACATGGTGGGCCAGTGGCAGTGGGGATGACAGCACGTTTGGGGCCCCTTAGAAACAGTGCATGAGACTCAATGACATCACTACATTTTTTTTTTTTTTTTAGTTTTCGCAGGTTTTTATTTTTATTTTTTTATTATTCATATGTGAATACAATGCTTGGGTCATTTCTCCCCCCGCCCCACCCCCTCCCTTACCACCCACTCCACCCCCTCCGTCTCCCCCCCACCCCCTCAATACCCAGCAGAAACTATTTTGCCCTTATTTCTAATTTTGTTGAAGAGAGAGTATAAGCAATAATAGGAAGGAACAAGGGTTTTTGCTGGTTGAGATAAGGATAGCTATACAGGGCATTGACTCACATTGATTTCCTGTGCGTGGGTGTTACCTTCTAGGTTAATTCTTCTTGATCTAACCTTTTCTCTAGTTCCTGGTCCCCTTCTCCTATTGGCCTCAGTTGCTTTTATGGTATCTGCTTTAGTTTCTCTGCGTTAAGGGCAACAAATGCTAGCTAATTTTTTAGGTGTCTTACCTATCCTCACCCCTCCCTTGTGTGCTCTCGCTTCTATCATGTGCTCATAGTCCAATCCCATTGTTGTGTTTGCCCTTGATCTAATGTCCACATATGAGGGAGAACATACGATTTTTGGTCTTTTGAGCCAGGCTAACCTCACTCAGAATGATGTTCTCCAATTCCATCCATTTACCAGCGAATGATAACATTTCGTTCTTCTTTATGGCTGCATAAAATTCCATTGTGTATAGATACCACATTTTCTTAATCCATTCGTCAGTGGTGGGGCATCTTGGCTGTTTCCATAACTTGGCTATTATGAATAGTGCCGCAATAAACATGGGTGTGCAGGTGCCTCTGGAGTAACCTGTGTCACATTCTTTTGGGTATATCCCCAAGAGTGGTATTGCTGGGTCATATGGTAGATCTATGTGTAGCTTTTTAAGAAGCCTCCAAATTTTTTTCCGGAGCGGTTGTACTAGTTTACATTCCCACCAACAGTGTAAGAGGGTTCCTTTTTCCCCGCATCCTCGCCAACACCTGTTGGTGGTGTTGCTGATAATGGCTGTTCTAACAGGGGTGAGGTGGAATCTTAGTGTGGTTTTAATTTGCATTTCCTTTATTGCTAGAGATGGTGAGCATTTTTTCATGTGTTTTTTTGGCCATTTGAATTTCTTCTTTTGAGAAAGTTCTGTTTAGTTCACTTGCCCATTTCTTTATTGGTTCATTAATTTTGGGAGAATTTAGTTTTTTAAGTTCCCTATATATTCTGGTTATCAGTCCTTTGTCTGATGTGTAGCTGGCAAATATTTTCTCCCACTCTGTGGGTGTTCTCTTCAGTTTAGAGACCATTTCTTTTGATGAGCAGAAGCTTTTTAGTTTTACGAAGTCCCATTTATCTATGCTGTCTCTTAGTTGCTGTGCTGCTGGGGTTTCATTGAGAAAGTTCTTACCTGTACCTACTGACTCCAGAGTATTTCCTACTCTTTCCTGTATCAACTTTAGAGTTTGTGGTCTCATATTAAGATCCTTGATCCATTTTGAGTTAATGTTGGTATAGGGTGATATACATGGATCTAGTTTCAGTTTTTTGCAGACTGCTAACTAGTTTTCCCAGCAGTTTTTGTTGAAAAGGCTATTTCTCCATCGTATATTTTTAGCGCCTTTTTCAAAGACAAGTTGGTTATAGTTGTGTGGCTTCATATCTGGGTCCTCTATTCTGTTCCACTGGTCTTCATGTCTGTTTTTGTGCCAGTATCATGTTGTTTTTATTGTTATTGCTTTGTAATATAGTTTGAAGTCAGGTATTGTGGTACCTCCAGCATTGTTCTTTTGACTGAGTATTGCCTTGGCTATTTGTGGCCTCTTGTGTTTCCATATAAATTTCACGGTAGATTTTTCAATCTCTTTAATGAATGTCATTGGAATTTTGATGGGAATTGCATTAAACATGTAGATTACTTTTGGGAGTATAGACATTTTTACTATGTTGATTCTACCAATCCATGGGCATGGGAGATCTCTCCACTTTCTATAGTCTTCCTCAATCTCTTTCTTCAGAAGTTTATAGTTTTCCTTGTAGAGATCTTTCACAGCTTTTGTTAGGTTTGCATCTAGGTATTTGATTTTTTTTGAGGCTGTTGTAAGTGGAATTGTTTTCATACATTCTTTTTCCGTTTGCTCATTGTTAGTGTATAGAAATGCTAATGATTTTTCTATGTTGATTTCATATCCTGCTACCTTGCTGTAGCTATTGATGATGTCTAAGAGCTTCTGAGTAGAGTTTTTTGGGTCTTTAAGGTATAGGATTATGTCGTCTGCAAATAGGGATATTTTGACAGTTTCTTTACCTATTTATCTTCCTTTTATTCCTTCTTCTTGCCTAATTGCTCTGGCTAGGAATTCCAGTACTATGTTGAATAGGAGTGAAGACAGTGGGCATCCTTGTCTGGTTCCTGATTTTAGAGGGAATGGTTTCAGTTTTAATCCGTTAAGTATAATGCTGGCTGTAGGTTTGTCATATATAGCTTTTATGATGTTGAGGTACTTTCCTTCTATTCCTAGTTTTCTTAGAGCTTTTATCATGAAATGGTGTTGGATCTTCTCAAAGGCTTTTTCGGCATCTATTGAGATGATCAAGTGGTTTTTGTCTTTGCTTCTGTTAATGTGGTTTATTACATTTATTGATTTTCATATCTTGAACCACCCCTGCATTCCTGGGATGAAGCCGACTTGGTCGTGGTGAATAATCTTTTTGATGGACATCACTACATTTTTGAGGAGAAACCTGTTTGGAGCCAGGGAGGAGGACAGTATGGTTGTGACTGCCGTGGAAACAGCAGTGCCTACTAGCACACTCTGTCCAGGGACTTGGAACTGCCACGGTGCCACCTAGAACAGCCAGTCAAAGCCTCCATCCACTCTGGCCACAGGGGCTGAGTGTGCAACCAGGCAGACACACGGAGAGGCCCTCTGAGGACTGTGCCGGGGACATGTTCAGAGTCACAGTTGGGAGGCTCACGCTTGTCTCCCATGAGTGGCCCTGGAGGTGCAGTGGCCCTGCAGGCACTCGGGCTGAGGTGGCTACAGAGAGCCAGTGTGTGTGTGCGAGTCCTGGTCGCGCTTTGCTGCTGTAATTCTGCTTTCTGTTTGCTCTTGCAGCAAGCGTTGAAAAGATAGACCTGAAGGGATTGTCGCACGCAAAACACGACAGGAGCGCTGAGTGTGCCTTTGAGGTAAGGTGCTGAGATTTCCTCTCGTCTCGGGGACATGGGAAGGAGACTTGTCCACTAACAGACACTGTTATTACCCCAAGCGAAAGCTGTGCCTTTGTGCAAAGTACTGCCAGCACCAAGCAAGTTGGCCACTGACACTGGCCAGGGAGGTATCCCCAAGGCTGGTGGTAGGGGACATTGGGGCTCTGTAGAGGCTCAGTTCTGTCTCACGTGTGATGAAGACAGTAGCTGAGTGTCTGAGTCCCGCGCTCTCAGCAAAGGGAGGACGTTGCTGGACACACCTTAGGGCTCTGGAGAGGATTTGGGGCGAAGCTGTTTGGCCATTGGACTGGGGGAGCGAGTGCTGGCATGAGCTGTGCCCCTGGCCTGCGGCGTGGCCAGTTCCTTGGTCTGTGGAGAGCGAGCTCTACACCCACTTGCATGGTGCTGGATCTGGGTCACCAAAGTTGGGTGAAATGAAAAGTCTGGAAAAGCTAGGCCCCCCCATCATGGGGTTACTCCAAGCAGAAGCTCATCTGTCTCCATGTCAGAACGTTCAGGGAGGCCACCCTTGTCCTCCAGCAGAACTCAGGTCCCGGCTCCCTCCCACACAATGCCACCCTTACTTCATTGTCCAAGATGGCAGCTGGTGTTCCTGGTAGCAGGATGCAAGATGAAGAGGAGGAGGAAGGTTACTTTGTGCCTTTCTTTTAAGGGAATGTCCTGAAAGCAGCTGCTGGGCACTTATGTTTAACTTTGTGACCACTTAGTTGCAGAGGACACTGGGAAACGGACTCTGGTGACATGTCCCCAGCTCGTCACCCACCCTGCTTGGCAGGTTAGGTTCTGCATCTGCATTACTGAGCACACACTGGTCGTGAATGCTGACCCTTTAGGCTGGGGAGCCCTCTCAGGAGTGTGTGCCAAGTTGTGGGAACCCATGTGCCACAGACCTCAGGGTTGGGAGGGCCCTGGGTTTGAGGTGGTAGCACTAGAGCCTCAGAGTGGAGGATCCTCAAGTCCCAGGTGTTGAGGCTGTGTGGGCTGGCAGGCTGCAGGAGGCCTGGATGCTCCGTGGTGGCTCTGCCTGCCTGGAACCCTGGGGTCACGTGGCTGCACCATACCTCTGTCTCATTTTGTGTTCACATCTACTTGATCCAAGTTGTGCATGGAGCCATCTTGAGGGAACTGCCTCGCTTCTGCTCAGTCTGGTTGCAGAGGACCTGGGACTCACAAGTCCTCTGTGCAGCAGAATTCTGTGGTGACATTGTCCACCAAGAGTGCCTGGGCTTGTCCAGGGAGGGGTGAGCTTTGGCCAAGCACACAAAGTGGCCCTGTCAGCCTCTCCCCACAAGAGGCTTCTGACCAGGCAGAGGAGGGGCCACCGCTCGGCCCCAGGCCTCACCAGGAGACCTGGTGTGGCTGCACTGGAGTAGAGGTTGGTACCCAAGCCAGGAACTCACAGTGTTCCGTGGCTGGCCCAGGATGATTAAATGAAGCATTTTGGGACCTCAGTTATCTGGAGCCTTCCTTTTGCTGATGTGACTGTGGGAAGTGTTTCTTAGGCTGGTCACTTTTTCAAGTCTAGCCTGTCTTTTAGTGGTGCTAACTCCATGCTCCCTGAGGAAGCTACAGCCCAAACCACATTTTGCTGGATGGGAATTTGAGACCCCCCCCAGAAGGGCATTTCATCAACACTTTAAAATTCGGTGTAGGCTGGGCACAGTGGCTAACAACTGTAATCCCAACTACCTTGAAAGGAGAGATGAGAGAATCATGGCTTAAGGCTAACCTGGGCAAAAAGGTAGTGAGATCCCATGTCAAAGAACAAGCCAGGTGTAATGGTTCATGTCTGTAATCCCAGCTACAAAGGAGGAAGAGGTAGGAGGATCATGGTCTGAGGCCAGTTCGGGGTAAAGAGCCCTATCTGAAAGCAGAAGGGGCTTGGGTGTAGTAGAGTATTTGGTTTGCAAGTGTAAGGCCCTGAGTTCAAACCCCAGTGCTTGCCACTCCATAAAAAGTCTTATTGTTGACAAACATACTGTACATCTGCACAAGCCTCCACACACCTGTTTTGGTCCTGGGGGGCAGGTTGTACCCTCTGCTCTTATAAAATCTGCTTGCAAGACACTAATGGTGGTGTGATTCGGGTACCATGGAAAGGTGGAGCACCTGCTGGTGTTCTCCAGGTCATCAGAGCCACCAGCTGTCAGAGACCATGGTTCACAGCAGGCATCTGACTGACCCCCCTCCCCCAAAAAAAAAAAAAAAAAAAAAACAACCACATCCTAGCGTAGTGTTTGCGTTTCAGAAGTTGGCAAGTCATAGGAAAGAAAGTGTGAGCGGAGGGAGGAGCCCCACCCCACCCGGTCCCATTGCACCCGCAGAGACCTGTGTCAAGAAGACTTTCGGCAGGGACAGGCTGGTCTTCAGAGGAGAGCACAGGAGAGCTCTGGGCAGGCTCGGGAGGTCTCCTGGTTTCAGGCAGAAGCCAGGCCTGGGAGAAGCTGGTGAGCGAGACTCCATCCAGCTCTAGGGCTCACTCTCCGACAGGTGCTAGGAAGAGCACACAGAGGTGGCCCAGGACAGGAAAAAATACGTCTAAAATAGAGAGTTTAAACCCCAGTTACACCAAATATACACACACACGCACACGCACACGCACACGCACACACAGAGCGAGAGAACGAGCGAGCGAGCTCTGAAAACCCAGTAATGAGAAAACGCAACAAAAACAGGCAAAAGACCTGGACTGTGGATGAAGGCCGATGCACAGATGGCAGGTGGGTGTGTGCAGAAAGATGTGGAGAGTGCCATTTGTTAGGGGAGTGTGACTAAAACCTGGGCGGACCATACCACAGGGAAGGGCTGGTATGAGAGACTGGCCACAGCAGCCTGGACAGGGTGTGGAGTAATTGGAGGCCCTGCTTGGGGGAGGGAGAGGTAATTGCTCAGGCACTCTGGGAAGGGTTTCGGAGCATCTTCAGAAGGTGAAGGTGTGCTGACAGTGTGGGCCGTCAGCCTGTGCTCAGTGATCATCACAGCTTTGTTTGGGACACTGTCCCTCCCTGGGAGCATGGGTGAGCCAACACTGAGCTTCCTGCACCTGTGGATCATGCTCCAGTGAGCCAGGCAAATAGACTCCTCTGCCAAGTCTGGGTGCCACATGAGCTATTGACAGGTCAGTTGGCAGAAAAACCTAGAAAACCAGACTATAGCTCAGGATATAGGCAGGTCAGAGGCTCCCCAGGGAAAGACTGGGATCTGCAAAGGGCATAGAGGCCTCACTGTCTTGGCCAGGATGGTTTCACAGGTGCGCTATGTGTATGGTTCACTGTCACTGTAGCTCTAAATGTTTTTTGGGTTTGAGATAGGATCTCCTGCAGGCTGGCCTGCACATCACTGCCTCAGCTTCCCAAGTGCTTGGGTGACAGGCATGAGCCACCATGCCTGGTTTCATTACTCTTTGAAAAATTGTACATCACGCCTGTAATCCTAGCTACTCAGGAGGCAGAGATCAGGACCCTATCTCAAAAAAACCTCATCACAGAACAGGGCTGGTGGAGTGGTTAAGTCCAAAAAAAAAAGAATTAGCTGGGTGCTGGTGGCTCACGCCTGTCATCCTAACTACTTGGGAGGCTGAAAGCTGGAGGATTGAAGTTCTAGACCAACCTGGGCAAATAGTTTGCATCTCCATCTCCAAAATAACCAGAGCAAAATGGACTAGGAGTGTGGCTCAAGTAGTAGAGTGCCTGCTTTATAAGCGGGAAGCCCTGAGTTCAAACCTCAGTCCCACCAAAAAAAAAAAAAAAAAAAAAAAAAGGAATGAACTACCTATCAGCAGAGGGCTTGCCTAGTCTGCATGAGGCCCTGGCTTTGATCACCAGTTGGTGGCTGGGGGACATCAGCTGAGGTTGTGGTTCACATAGTAGAGCACCCGTGCAAGGCCCAGAGTTCAAACCTCAGTCCCACCAAAAAACCACAATAAAATCGAGGAATCAAAGTTGTCCTGTCGTCCAGATTCTCACTCATGAAACTAAGTGGATGGCCTTTCAATAAGGTAGTAGCCTTACTCTGCAAACTGGACTGGACCGCTGAGGGAGGTGGCCAAGTGAAGTGGGCCATGCTGTCCCTCGAGGGAGTAGCCCCGTATACTGACCACCTTGCTTCTCTGCAGCTTTGCTTACGTCATTGTTTTCCAAGATTGAGAGGAAAGGAGCCCCCTGGGAAGATGGCAGGTGACTGGATCTGGATGATTGCAAGGCTGTTGGCTTGAACTCAGGACTGAGTTCCTGTTCTTTTCATGGAGTGGGGCTTGTTTTCTGCAGTGCTAATTGCCACTTAGTTACTAAGGAGGCAGAGCAGTATGCAGGAAGCAAATGGCGCCAGGCGCTGGTGGCTCACGCCTGCAATCCTAGCTACTCGGGGCAGAGATTAGGAGGGTTGCTGTCTGAAGCCAGCCCTAGGCAGATAGTTTGTGAGACCCTATCTTGAAAAAGCCCTTCGCAAAACAGGACTGGTGAGGTGGCTCAAGGTGAAGGCCCTGAGGTCAAGCCCCAGTACTGCAAAAAAAAACCAAACATTTTGAACGTAAAACCAGCTGATGACTTTGTACAGGGAATGTCTGCATTTTACCAGCTTTTCCAACCTGACTTAAGACTTTGAAAAGACCTTATACTCACTACATGTGGTGAACAACAGGGAATCACACAGAAAGTCCCCGTTTCTGAAACACCTACAGTGACTGGTATACCTGTACTGACTTAAGAAGAAACACATAGCAACACTAGTGATGAAAAACCACTCTTGAACTCCTTCTTAACACTGCCCAAACCTTACATTTGTTATATGACTGCATCTTAGCTTTAAAAGATGTGTGTGTGTGTCTGTGTATGGTATGAGGATTTGAATTCAGAGCCTTGATCTTAGGCAGGAGCTCTACCACTTGAGTCACATCCCCAACCTATTTTTGTCTTAGTTGTTTTTCAGGGAAGGTCTCATGTTTTTAACTGGGTGGCCTGAACCAATGGCCTGGACTGAGATCCTCCTATTTTATGCCTGTGTAGCTGGGATGATAGGCATGCACAACCATGCCCAGCTTCCTAGTTGAGATGGGGTCTTGCTAACTTTTTTGTTTGTTTGGCCCAGGCTGGCCTCCACTGGCAATCCCCCTGATCTCTGCCTCCTCAATAACTCGGGTTGTAGGTAGGAGCCACTGTACCCAGCCGAAAGTTTACTTTTTTATCTGAAAGTATTACTAGCTAGCCAGGTATGGTGATGCACACCTGGGAAGTGGAAGGGGGAGGATCACGAGTTCCAGGCCAGCATGGGCTCTGTAGCAAGATCCTGTTTAAAAAAATAAGCAGCCATTTCCTTCTTAACGTTTTATTCTCCTTGCAAAGGATGAATTTTAGCAGCCGCTCTTCTAGCTAAGCGTTGTTATTATCAGGCATGTTCGTGTTAAGAGCTGCTCGTCCTGCAAGGCAAGGCCTGAAGTGACAGGACGTTTGTTTTGAGGTGCACTCCGCGTGCCCGAGGGGCCTGCAGAGGAGTGTGCTGTGCTCTTAGCCCATGTGCTTTCTTACCGAAGGCTCTGAGTGACAGGAACCTAGTGTCCTACCCTGCCCGTCCCTGGCCTCCCTCACTGACCCGTCACCTCCAAGTCCTGCCTCGCTTGCCACTGTTTCTCTTCCCTCCTGTGGGGTTTTGGTTTGGTTGGCTTCATTTTGGTAGCTCAGGCTCCTCCTGCCTCTGCCTCCCAAGTGCTAGGATCTTAGACGTGTGCCACCACACCCAAAGAGTTACCCTGAGTTTCAGGGTCTCCGAAAGGCACCTGTCCACCCTGATGTGTGATGAAAAGCTCCAGCTTGGACTGGACATGGCTTTCCTTAGGAATGACACGGGGTTCGTCACCGTCTTCCTGGAGGGATTGCTGTTGAGAAGCGAATCGTGGGGCTCCTGGTGCTGGCTGTGCTCTCGGATCCAGGACTCACTTCTTCCTTCCCCATGGCAGACTCAGGCCCCATGTGCAAACTGATTTCAAGACCTTTGACCTTTAGCTGTTGGTTGGGTTTTGTCTGAGGTTTCTGTTCTCTTGTTTGGAATGCCTGCCATCTGCAAGGTGGTCCTCCACGTGGGTCCCATGGTTGGATGACTGCCTGCAGGTGGGTGGAAGATTGTCTCAGGGCAGAGGATTAATTCCTGGCTGTTGCTCTCCTGGCACTGGGTTCCCGGCTGAAGTGCTTCCCTTGGCTCACTGGGGTATAAATGCAGTGCTTAGTCCTTTTAACAAGACAGGCTGTGCCTCCTCCAGGCTGCTTTTGTTCCTTTAGGTAGCTTTGGTTTCCTCTGGGGTTGGTGATAGCCACAGGTCCTGGGCTGCCTACTCCCTAGGGCTGTTGGCCCGCTGCTGGCTGGTGCACGTGAGGCCCGTGCCACTCGGGCTCTGAAGGGAGGTGCTGGGTACAAAGATGCAGGTGAGAGCCAAGTGCAAGTGAAGATCCCGAAGAGTTGGGTGTCCTGAGTGTGTGTGTAGGCTGTGCAGTTAAGGTGTTGGCAGCACTCCCGATTGATTGAGCAGCTCTGTGAGGAAGTGACAAGAGACACTTGCTAGTGCCCTGGGTGGAAGTAATGGTCGCTGCAGTTGATGCCACCTTGTACTGGGTGGACACGAATTTCCAGATCACATGGAGGCTGTCCACGCCCTCCTGCAACCGTCCCCCGCCAGCGCTGCGGGGTGACTGATGGTGAGGGCCAGGGCAGTCGGCCCAGGCTGGGCAGTGTGAAAGTGACAGCACAGCCTGCAAGAGTAAGGCTGCCATGTCCCTACGTGTTGGGCTTGTAGTTCCCAGGCCTCCTGCTCTGTCTGCTGCAGGACCTGAGGACAGCCATCATAGCACTTTTAGTTGTTGGAGTCCATGTCTGTGCTTTGACACGTGAGGGTGGATGTGGAAGAGACTCAGCTGGAAACAGGTGTGGGAGCTGGGAGGAGGTTTCCAGACAAAACTGACTGAAGAATGCCAGCAGTCAGCAGTGCTCTGGGGCTAAGCTTCCACCTTCACTTGGAGGTACCACTGGGCACACATTGGGTCTAGCTCACAGCCCAGCTTCCTTCAGACAGCAAAGCTGCCAGGCGCCATCACTCGGGTGGGTGGGCTGCGGGGAGCTCTGCCCCTTGCGGCAGGTTGTGTAGAGCGCAGTCACCCTGCCCTGAGGTCATGGAAGAAGCAGGCCAGCAGGCCCTTCCTTCTACACACTGGACCTTGGCGAGAGAGTGATGAGACAGACCACTGGTGACTGTCCAGCAGTGTGACAGCTGCTGAAATAGGCTTGTGAATCTCACGTGAGCAGGGGCTCTGTGGGTTCTGACATCTCAGGCTACTCTTCGGGGGCATTTGGTCATTTTATTTCCTGCCTTGAGGCCCTCCAACGGCTTTGGGATTTTAGACAAAGTTTGTACCTCATGTTTCTCCCAATCGGCCACCTCCCTGTCCTGTTACGAGGCCCGTCCTTGTTCTTCCAAGTTGGTGTAGGCTGCTCTCCATGCAGAAGGTCTCTGTGATGTGCAGAAGTGGCCCCTGTGACGCTCAGGCTGCACCAGCATCTTCTGGGCAAGCACTGTGTTCTTAGGAGAAGCTGGAAGAGCAGAGCCAGCACTCAGGAACTTTACCAAGTCAGGAGACCATGGCCACAGTGCCACAGGCTGAAGACTCATGCTCACCACTGCTCACTGGCCCCGACTCATCTCCCTGAACTCTACAGCCTGACCTGGTCCCCTTCCCTACCATCCTGCAATGGCCTCAGAGCCGAGCCCAGAAGCGCTTGCCCGTGTACCTACTACCTTCAGCGCACAGACACTCGCCTCTGTGAAGGCCTCTCTGGGAGCTTCTGTGTCCAGCGTCACAGACAGCCCCAAAGGGCAGGTGCCTTGAGGAAGTGTGTGTGTGTGTGTGTGTGTGTGTGTGTCGGGATGTGGGCAGTTTTCTAGGACTCAGAAGTGAGCCAGACCCCATGCACAAGTGACTTGGTGGCATTTGACCTACTGCATAAGATGGGTGGTGCTCAAATGGACCTGAGTGACTCCTGCTCTCCCTAGCACATCGGGGGCGCGGAGGGTATGTCACTCTCCAGGTGCTACTAAGCCAGTGCCAGCAATAGCCCGGCATGTGCTGTGACCTAAGTATGTGGTGTCTGTTTTTAAGGTTTGTTTGTTTATTTGTTTTTTAAGGTCTTGTGGTCTGATTCTTCAATAACATCAGTAACCAAACCTTCCTCAGAAGTGACTGAATTTATTTCAAAGGTAAGGTGATGGAGGCTCTCCTCACGGTCCCCAGCGGCTGCTCATACTGCCCAGTCCTGCAGCCAACTCTGCCGGCTGCAGAGACACTGGGCTCTGCTTCCCAGACGCATTGGGCAGTGAGCTGGGCCTGGGCCTCCATCAGCACTGAGACAGGAGGTGGGAAGCCTCCACGCACAGCATCTTGGCGGTAGCCACGGGCGAGGCTCCCCTCAGGGGCTGGACTGGCAGGGCCACTCTTCCTGCTGACGTGTATTTACATACTGGACCCTCCTTTCGCGTTTAATTGGTTCAACGAGTAACGTTTGTGTTCAAATGTCTCACTAAAGAAGCACCTCTTTGCCTCCGTGTGCATACATGGATTCAGACATGTGTAAAGCGCACTGGTCCAGGTCGCAGCAGTGATCTCTGCCTCAGCCAAAGGCATGCATCTAAACCCTCACCTTTGGTAAGAGGCCGTCCACTGAAGGCGTCTCCAAAGTGGTCTTGCATTTCATTGTAAAATCAAGGCACAGCTGGGCATGCTGGTGCAATCCCAGCACTTGGCTTGCAGGTTTGAGGCCAGCCTGGGCTGCAAAGCAAGGCCCTGACTCAAAAAATAAAAAAATAAGGCACCCCAGTGTAGGAGACTGGCTTCCCAGCCTGGATGGGGGTGGCCTTCCATGCCTGGGGATCACCAGGGCTGTGCCCAGCTCCTCGTGGTGTGACCAGAATTTCTCTGGACTCATTTAGGCCTGTAGAACCTTGACCCCCGCAGTCTGGTCTGGGTGTTTACATCAGACGGATAGCATTTACCTTCCTCGGCTCAGACTCACTGACTTCTTTGCGTCTTTGGTTCACTGTCCCCATCAGTTCTGGATAGTCCTGCATTTCTCCTCGGGTCTGTCTTCAGCCCCAGGGCTCCCGGTGTTCCCTCTGACCACCTCACTCTTCTGCTCATGTTGCCCTGCGTGACGTGTGCTGACGTCCCCATCCCTCTGCTGTGGCTGTGCTGCCTCCAGCTTCCCCATTCCCCACTGCGGTGCCGTCTCTATGGCTGGCAGAGGTTGCCCTCCTTCCCACTGCCCACCTTCCTGCTGGGTCCTGTGCAATGCTGACTGTGGCGGTTTCATTTTATTATTTATTGATTTTATTTTGGATTTGTTTTGCTTTGTGTTTTTGAGACCGGTCTTACTGTGTAGCCCAAGCTGGCCTCAAACTCATGATCCTCTCACCTAAGCCCTCCATGTGCTGGAATTCCAGGCATGCTGCACTACACCCAGCCACAGTGCCTGGTTGAAGTCCCTGTCTGATAGCTCGACCATCTGGATTCTTCTGAATTTGGATGTGATGATTTTACCCTGAGGATAGTCTGCCCCTCTATTTTGTGTGTGTTTTGTGGATTTTGGTTGAATGTTAGACATCATGTTGGAATACAACAGAGCCTGAGGAGCAGCATTTCTGCCTGCAGTAGAAACATTTGTCTCCTGCTAGGCCATCAGTGGGGTCCTCCAGTCAGTCTCGGTAGACATGGCCAGCTCAGGGATGCATCGTTGCCATGGTTATCCTCAGGCAACCCTAGCAGTGGGCTGCTGCTGCCTGCACCAAGCTGCCTGAGGTTGCTGGAGTGCCCTCTGTGGCCCTGTTCACACCTAGCTCCTGGTGTCCTGGAAAGCCTGTGGTACTCTTGACCCCTAGTGTAGGCCACTATTGCCTTATTACCTGGCACTGGACTTGAAGTGGGTGAGGGGTTCTAGATGCAGGGCCTTTGTGCCTAGGTGCTGAGGCTGGGGCTTTTTTGGTACTTGGGTCCCTTCTCTGAAGCAGCTGATCATAGCTGTGTGCTGGGGCAGGGTCCTGGCACACAAGGGCTTGTGCCCCTCCCTCATGGCCAGAGGGTGTTAGCTTTCACCCTTCTGCCAGAGCACTGACTCTTCCTAGTGCCTGGTGGCTGAGGCAGGGAGGTATTGCTCTTGCCTGGAAACTGGGCATCTTTGCTTAGCCACTAGGCTAGCAGCAGTTCCTGTCCCCCTTCCCCCATGGCTACGGGGCTTTTGCCTTGGATTGACAGAGGAGCCTGGGGAAGTGCATCAGAGTTCATGCCTATGCCTCAGGACCACCTGTGCCCCTGAGGGGCTCTCTGCCTCCCTGGAAGAGAGCTCAGGGATGGAAGTGCCTTCCTGAGCCTGAGAACCTGCTGTCTGCCCGCTGATACGGTGGCTGCCTCTTCCTCATGCTCTGCCATGGGGCCTGGCCATTCTCGGAGGGTGTGAATTCTGTTCAGGAGCTAGCCTTGCTGCTCAGCCTCTGCTGGGCTGGAGGGAGTCAGGGCAGAGCCGCTTCCCAAGCTTCATCTTCAGGTGGTGGCTCTTCTTCTGTGCCTTTTGCATTTTGAGTGTAGCTAGAACCTCAAAACATCTGGTGAGGTATCAGCTGTCCACCGCCACTGTCACCATCTGGTGCCTGCCTGAGCCTTTGCTGGGCGAGGAGCCCTGCTGGTGTCCAGGGTCTGACAGACCCATCCTCGCCTTCTCTTTCAGTTATCTCAGCTGTGCCCCGAAGACAATGTGGACAAGCTCATCCCTTGCTTGGCTGGCCCAGACTCCTTCTATGTGGAGCGAAACCACGTGGATCTGGAAGCAGGCCTGAGGTGAGGCTGCTCAGCAGACCTGGTTCTCCCAGGCCTGGTCTCCTAGGGCTTCAAGCCCTAGAACTTTCCTAAGTCGTAGGCATTGGAGGGATCCGAATCACCTTGGGAGAGCTGAGGGGCTGAGTGAAGGGAGTGAAGCTTGCACCGCCTGCCCTGTGCCTTCGATGCTCTTGTGAGGTGATGCTGGTCTGTGTGGTGCTGGAGAGCTGGCAGTTGAAGTCCTTTGGGATAAACACAGGGCCTGATGGACTCTCGGCCCTTGTGGTGTGTCCAGCACAGACGGTGCACACACACTGTGTACGCTGGTCTGTAAGGCTAAAGGAGCCACAGTGCTGTTGCCTGGGCTTGGGGCCAAAGACCCCCTGCGCCGAGGCTCTAGGTGTGACAGAAGAGAGGCAGGTGGGTGCCGACCACACAAGTCAAGTTGAAACAGGAAGGCCACTGGGCCATGACACTGATTTGCTTTTTCTCTAATTCCTGTATTTCCTCAACAAAGCTTAGAAATTCTCTCCACTTAGTCTATGTAGTGTCATTTGAATGCTCATAAAAACCACCTTGCTTAATTTTAGATACCTGGCTTCGTTGCCTTCTCACATACTAAAACACGACCATGTCAAGAAGTTCTTCAGCACTTCATCTCCCACCCCGCAGCTTCAGAGTCCAAGTAAGTTTTCGAAATGATGAAATTTTAAAAAATTGTTAGCTGGGTGCCATGACTCACGCCTATAATCCTAGAACTTGGGAGGCTGAGGTCAGGAGGATCAACGTTTGAGGCCAGCCCCAGCAAATAGTTCTTGAGACCCCATCTCCAAAGTAACCAGAGCAAAATGGACTGGAGGTGTGGCTCAAGTAATAGAGTGCCTGCTCTGCAAGTGCAAAGGCCCAGAGCTCAAACTCCAGTCCCACCAAAAGAAAAAAAAAATTGTTACTGCCTAGAAATTCTTACGATATTTCCTTTCTGATTCACAGATCCTGGCAACCCCTCCCTTCCTAAAGTAGGCGCCATGATGGGTGTGTCTGGAAGGTGAGGCGTCCCTCTGCAGCCAGCACGGGTCACAGAAGCTTGTTCACAGCATTTGCTCAGTTGTGTGTGAACAGCTACTTTTAGAGTGAAGTCGTTCTTGGATCAGGTGAAGACAGGAATTGGGGAGAGATAATCCAATTAATTTGCTCCCCAAATTTTGGATTTCCTCAAAGTGCTGAATCATCAGTTTTCACACAGGCTTGAGCAGCATTGTCTTGTCATTAAGAAGTGACAAGCTAGGCAGCTCAGCCATATGTCTGGTGTTATTGAGGGCACACAGCTGCACCCTATAGGAACTCAGCTGGGGGCGGGTAGTGGAGGGGCTGGAGGCCAGCTGTCTGGGAGCATGCCTAGCCTGCAGAACACCTGTGCTGGGTCCTTGGCTGAGCCGGCAGTCTTGGAAAGCTGTTTCTGTGCCCTGCAGACCCGTGTGTGGAGTGGCTGGTATCCCATCCTCCCAGAGCAGCACCCAGCACCACCTCCAGCACTCGGCCAGTGTGGCCGCCTTGCCTCACTGCTCCCATGCCGGGGGTGCAGGCTCACCACTGGCCTACCGGACCCAGGGGGATGCTTCGCCGGCCATCCTGATGGCCCCCAGTCTGCAGGCCCCTCAGCCCCAGGAGCAAAATGGGATCTTGGACTGGCTTCGGAAGCTGCGTTTGCACAAGTATTACCCTGTCTTTAAACAGCTCACCATGGAGAAGGTACGATGGAATGTGCCTTGGTGTCTCCAGCAGCCTGTCTGCTGGCCTCGTTCCTAGAGGGGTCAGGTGGGGCTTTGGCTTTTAAGACGTGTGATATGTCAGAGCTCAGGTGGAGCTCACACAGCCTGGTGTTCACAAGGACTCTGAATTTGACCTTGAGGGCAGCCTGTAGCTTAACAGAAGCGGGATTTGTCGTGAGCAATCAGGCAGCTTTTCTAGGTGGTGTCAGGTCTTGACAGTCACTGGGGTACACACAAAAGGAGGATCCAGTACTCTCCAATGTACCCTGGTGAGCAGAGTGTGTGATGCGCTCCTGTCCAGATGTCCTCCTGCGTAGCTCGTGCTTCAGTGTGACCAGTTCACCTAATGACCTGGCTGCAGGGAAGGGCCAAACCCAGAGGAACAGGTGTTAAAATTCTGATGTCACTAAAAGTCTAGATGTCACTGATTAAACTAAATCTTGAACCCTGAACTCCCCCTCTAGACAAGACTGCTTGGTGGCTGTTATCTACATAAAAACTTCATGTCCAAAACCACCATCGAACCTAGAAATCAAGGCTTTACAAACTAACAAAGAGCAAATCTTAGTGTGTTTATGACACCCTCTGCTTACGGTCTATGTCTTCATGGAGGTTTACTGGTCTCGGTCACAGCCAGTTTCAGTTTTCTGATGGGTGGCTGAGCTCTGTGTCCGAGTCACAGGGCAGTCTGAGAACCCGTGGGCACAGGGTGTAGGTGCTCGCCTGGGTCGGCAGTTTAGTTGCCCACTCCGGGTGGATGATGTCTGCTTTCCTGGACTGTTGCTTCTGACCAAGCTGCTGTCCCTGCTAAAGCGAAGGTGATTTTGTGGGGAAAGAACTGCCTTGATGGCTTGCTGCAGAGCAGGGGGACAGGGACATAGCTGTCAGTTGCCTCTCTGTAGCAGTGGAGACCATGACTTTCTAGTCGCTTGCCCACATAGCACGTCCTTGCTTGCCGGTGACTGACCACACGGCACCTGCCCCCGAGGAGACAGGCCACAGCACGCTGGCTGGAGTGAGCGCAGAGTAGTGGAACTGTTGACAAGTCATTAGCGAGGAAAGGAAAGCGTGCTATGTTCCCTGGTCTTTCTTGACTAGCAGGTTTGTTCTGTTGAGCTATCCAGAGCTAGAAAAGGTATGTTATATTCAACTGGAAGGCCTTTGTCTCCGGAGCACTGCTTGTAATGTTGTAACCTGTTTCTCCCTTGCAAGTTTTTGAGCCTTACTGAAGAAGATCTGAATAAGTTTGAGTCCCTTACCATGGGAGCAAAGAAGAAACTCAAGACTCAGCTGGAGCTGGAAAAGTAAGTTTGAAACTGTTGGCAAAATATGAATTCATGCGGGGTGTGGTGGCACACGCCTGTAATTCTAGCACTCAGGAGACCGAGGTAGGCAGATCATAAATTTGAGACCAGCTGGGAGATGGATTTAAACAAGTTAATGCTTATTTGTTCCCATGCTTTATTTCACAGGGAGAAGTCAGAGAGACGGTGCCTGAACTCAGCCCCTTCCTTGGTCACCAGCAGTGGAGTGGCCCGAGTCCCCCCCACCAGCCACGTGGGGCCTGTTCAGCCTGGGCGCGGCAGCCATGCGGCCGGTGCGTACGGGCTGCCACTTGCACACATGGCCTGGGCACCATGGGCCATCTCTGTATGAGAGCGGGACCACCAGTTGCACTTGTCCTTTTCCATGTTTGAATCTTTGTGCTTATTGTTCTTGGCTGTGACTTTTACAGTTTAGCCCAGGGGAGTAGTCAGGACAGATAGACTCGGAGAAAAAGGGCTCTGAGAGAGCTCCACTCCTGGCCAGTGTGCCAGGTCCCTTGGCTCCTGGCCTTCCTGCTCCAGGCCTTGAGGTGTCAGTGACTTGGGTTTTCAGCTGCGCTTCTCTTCATCCTCCCTCTCCCTCACTTTTGATGGCTGTGTGTTGTCTCACAGAATAGGTGTTTCTTACCAAATAGAAACAGCAGAGTGATGGCAAAGCAAGAAGAAACAAATGCCAGTGAGGGCTGTTTAACCAGAAAGATGTGTGTGATGGCACCTTCACAGTGCTGTTCACAACTGGAGATGCCCTGCTCTTGGGGCATCCGAGCCTAGTCACTGTGCAGTGGTTGCCTGGGTCAGGCGCTGTCTCTGCTTCCCTGGGCCGTGGGCAGTTGGCATGGTTGCAAAGACTTGTAGCCCAGGCTGGTGGTGGAAGGGATCCCTGGCTCCTCAGGGTACCCAAGAGGGGAGCACCAGCAATGGTGGCTGAGATCTCATGGGCACTGCTGATGCCTTCCTGTCAGCTCTGGCCAGAAGCCACCCAGATGCTGACCTGTGTCTCCCTCTCCGCAGAGCTGCGGGTGGAGGTGGAGCCGCCCCCTCGCCAGATGCCCCGGGAAGGCAGCTCCTCAGAGTACTCCAGCTCCTCCTCCAGCCCCATGGGTGCACAGGCGCGCGAGGAGAGCTCCGACAGCGCGGAGGAGAACGACAGACGTAAGGCACTGGGCCCGCGGTGCTGCTCCCCTGCCGGGCCTGGCACGGCATGCGCGGTGCTGACGCTCTTTTTTTCTGCCTACAGGTGTGGATGTGCACACAGAGGGCTCCGACAAGGAGAAACCTGTGGTGCTACTGAGTCACTTCTCTTCGAGCTCCGCCAGACCCACGGCCCAGGTTCTGCCTGTGCAGAATGAGGCCGGCTCCAGCCCAGTGGGTCACCACCCCCTGCCCCCCCAACTGATGCCCACAGCCTCCCACCTGGCACCCGTTCGGATGCTCAGCTCCGTGCACAAGCCGGACAGAGGTGGCACGGATGTGAAACTCCTCTCATCTTCTGTGCACTCGCTTCTGTCCCTGGAAGAAAGGAACAAGGGGCCTGGCCCCAGGAGCAGCACTAAAGTGGACAAGAGCTTCGGTGGGGCTGTGCTGGACACGCTGCCCTCGGCAGCACCTCACCCACCTGTGCAGGTCCTCTCGGGACTCACGGAGAACAGCTCTGTGTCGCCCACAGTCTCCTTTGGTCCCCGGGCCAAAGTTGTGCATGCTACCACGCTGGACAGGGTGCTGAAGACAGCACAGCAGCCGACTCTGGCAGTGGAGACCAGCTCGGCCGCCACAGGGACACCGAGCACTGTTCTGCACGTGGCCCGGCCCCCCATCAAGCTGCTGCTGTCATCCTCCGTCCCTGCTGACACGGCGGTCTCTGGGCAGACCTGCCCCAGCAGCGCGCAGATCAGCGTGGCTCCGGCGATGATCAGCCCCCGGGCGGCTCTCTACACCAACACCAAAGTTGCCTTCTCCGCAGTGAGCAGCGTGCCCGTGGGCCCCCTGCAGGGCAGCTTCTGCGCCAGCAGCAACACTGCCTCCCCCAGCAGCCATCCGTCCACATCCTTTGCAAGCATGGCCACGCTGCCCAGCTGCCCGGCCCCCAGTAGCAGCCCCGCACTCTCCTCTGTCCCCGAAAGCAGTTTTTACAGTGGTGGCGGCGGTGGCTCCACAGGAAACCTTCCTGCCTCAAGTCAAAGCCACCACCACCACCACCACCATCAGCAGCCCCCGGCGCCCCCACAGCCCGCGCCGCCTCCGCCCGGCTGCATCGTGTGCGCTTCCTGTGGGTGCAGCGGCAGCTGTGGCTCCAGTGGCCTGACTGTCAGCTACGCCAACTACTTCCAGCACCCCTTCTCCGGGCCGTCCATGTTTACCTTCCCCTTCCTTCCCTTTAGCCCCATGTGCAGCAACGGCTATGTCAGCACACAGCAGTATGGCGGCAGCTCCACCTTCCCTGTCGTGCATGCCCCCTATGGTGGCAGCGTGACTCCAGACCCCGTCCTGGGCGGGCAGTCCACATTTGCAGTGCCACCAATGCAGAATTTCATGGCTGGGACAGCAGGGGTGTACCAAACCCAAGGTGTGGTGAGCAGTAGCAACGGGTCCAGCCACAAAAAGAGTGGGAATCTGTCTTGTTACAACTGTGGGGCCACTGGTCACCGTGCTCAGGACTGCAAGCAGCCATCCATGGACTTCAACCGGCAAGGTAAACACCCGCCCAACCCAGCTCACTGCCTGCCCCCACGGCACTGGGTCCACACGTGCCTGGTTTCAGGAAATTAGTAGTAAACTTCCTTCTTTTTAAAGCCAAAAGTAATTTTTTGAATGCTCTTTGAAAATCTTAATGGTAAGCTAAGAAGTCCCCAGAAGGGTGACTGCTGGTTCTCAGAAATGACTTGATACTCCTCATTCTAGAAGGCGGCGAGCTGGCCGTGGATGGGCTTCATGGGCTCTGAGACTTGCCATGTGTTGCAGTGGCCAGTGACATTGGTTACTGCCACCCCTGGCAGCCATGTGACAGCTCAGGATGGGGCAGTGACTTCAGATCCTGCGGAGCCCACCCGTCAGTCGCCGTGGCTGACCAGTACTGAGTTCCCTGCCCTTCCTCGTCCCTCCTCGCCTGCCGCGCCTATGCCAGGTCTAGTCTGTGTTTTGGGAAACTGGTGCCACCCGGAGAGGCCACCTTCTTTCAAGGGTGTAAACAGACCTGCCGTCTGTTAGAGCCGATGCCTGTGACTCAAGAAGTCCAGACGGGTTTGGGAAGCTGTGGGCTTCTTCAGGGCCACAGCTTCCTAGAGTTGGGCTGCATCTCCCAAGGCCCGTGGTACTGGCCAAGCCTCATCTGCCCTCATTCAGGTGACAGGTGCAGAGGAAGAACCTCTGAGCATGAAGACTCTGCATGAGCAGTGTCCTCTGTAGCCACTTCAGCCCTGGGCGGGTTGTGTGAGCCTGTGAACAGCGTCCAGTGTCGTGGGACAGGGCGGTCAGGATGGGAGGTCCAGATTGCAGCTGAGTCCTGACTGGCGACTCTGGAAGTGACAGGGCCGGTCAGTGGTTTGAGTTATTTCTGTGGTGATTCAAACTTGACCTCTTTCTTTCCCTCTCTCTAGGTACTTTTAGGTTGAAATATGCCCCTCCAGCAGAAAGTCTGGACTCCACAGACTGATATTTTTCTCTGGCACAGAGCATTATTAAGCCATGGAGACATGGAAAATTAAAACAGCTGAGAAGTCCGGTTGCTGTTGCGCTTAATGTTTTAATCCAAAGGTGCTTTACTTCCTATACTGGGTAGAAAATCTAGCGTACAAGTGCATCAAACTCAATTTTATTGCCAAAATCCTAGACTGGAGCGCGCTGTCAGGACCTGCTTGGGGCCTCTCCACGGCTGGTGGCCTGGCCGCTGACACCTAGGTCGCAGTGTGGAGGCCTCCGCCTCCTGAAGAGCGTCACCTCGCTGGTCCTTATAGGCTCACACATAATTCCAGGCAGCTACGTGCGATCTGAATGGAGACCGATGGTCGGAGGTCCCAGGCAGATTTCTGCAGCCCCGGGCTAGGGAGATGCCAGCTGTGCTGTGTTTTGTTTGTTATTCCTCACGTGACTTGGCCCTCATCTCTGGGACTTTTAAGGCTTGCACTACAGAAGAAGGTACCCGGTGTCCATCTGCAGAGTGGGGGTCGGGCTCCTCGGAGAGCAGCTGAGGCTCCAGAGGCGGCGCCAGCAGCTGCAACTGTGTGTCCTTCCCTCCTTCAGACACTTGTAGCAGTTCCAGGTTTTTAATTTTTTTCCTGCAAATAAATTTAAACTCCATTAATAAATAGGAATAGTTCACTCAACAACTTCACTTCCAGGGTCCAAGTCCCAGGGAATCCAGTCACTAAGACTTGACCGTTCCTCTTGCCCTCCGGTGGCTTTGAGCCTGCTCTGCCCACGTGCAGGACACGGACCGACTCGGCTCCGTGAGTTGGCTGTGACTGATGTGACTCGTCCTTAGGGAAGCTGGCAAGTTGTTGTGTCCCACACGGGCTCCCCAAGGACCCCAGACCTGGCCGGGGCTGACTGCCGACGGATCCACACTTGAGACGACATTTCAACGAGAATACAGCCCTGCAGTTCATGAGCGAAACATTGCAACTCTCTCCTGTCAGCGTTTTGTGGCGCCTGTGTATCGATCGCTAGTTCCGTTTAAACGTGCCTGGAGAGCGTCAGGAGAAAGCGGCAGCTCGGAGGAGGCGCTCCGCAGATGTGGCCCGGACAGGGCCAGGCCTCGGTGGAAATCAGCCTTGGCTGGGGCGCTCTGCATTTCACCCACTGGATCAAAAGCATTTTGGTGAGAAACTTAGGGACTTCAGTCTTCAAGGTTAAAGGGAATTTTCTGCTCAAATAATAACATTATCTAAAATACTAAAGCCTTCAATGTTCAAATACTGTTTGGTAAGGTCTTGCCAGGGATTTTCCTTTGGAATATTTATGAAGAAAAAAATCACAACATTGAGACCATTCTTAAAACAGACAATCAGCCTTGTGCAAAATTGGTGTAAATCAGAAGAATACCCTAGAACCGGAGGCGTTGTGTACACGGCTTCAGACTTTGTGAGCAATTTCCTGACGTGCGGAAACTCAAGCGGACAGTTGTCACTTTTTATGAGAGGCTTCGGGAGCTCGGTAGTTTTGGGGTAGTTTCATTTCTATGCAATGCAGGCTCGGCAGGCCCGTGTGTTCTTCTCTTTGACGGCCCAGTGTTTCGCAGCTCTGAAGTGACGGCATATACGCACAGCTGTTAGGGTGTCACGCTGACCTCTTAGTTTTAGACACTACAAGACGTCAGATGACAGAACTGACACAACCTTGCCTTAAAGAGCACCAGACTGGAATTGGTCACACGATGCTAATAAGGAAGACTGGAGTGTTCACTGATGTTTACGATTTTAATATTTCCGAGGCCCTTACAGTGGCCCGGATATGTGCTGAAAGCCAAACTTAAATTTTTTGGTTTTTTTAAACAAAGAAATATTTTAAATAAATCCTATTTCAACACAGTGAAATTGTTGGAAACTGTCTCATAGCAAAAGAAAAAAATCATACTTAACGTTTTTGTTTTCGTGGTCAGTATAGGGAAATGAAGGTGTCTTTTGTTACCCTTATAACTTTTGATAAATATTAGAGGTTAACCATAAACACAAGGAAAGTTTAAAACAGAAACTTCATTCGAAGTATGCCATTCAAGAGTTGAGGTGAATATGTCCTGACACTGTTACGGCTGTGTTCCAGTCACCGGGAAGTAAGTGCTTATGCCGTGTGACATCTCTGATGAGGCTGTCAGGAACTGAGACTTAAATGTGGGTATGCCACCGGTCCACGCGGTCTCTGAGTGAATCCCACACTTGGACTTGAGGATATTTGCCAGCAGTATTATCTCTGATGAAAAGGTCTCTTCAAAAGCAACCAAAGTCAGCAAGCCTGGAGAGCACTTTGAACTTCAGCCGACTCCTGTGGTCACCACCACCAAGCAGGCCGGCCGTTCTGGCCATTTTCCTGAGACTGCTGCAGGTGCACAGTGCTGTGGCAACCAGGCGGGGTGGCCCTGGCCAGGGCTTTGCTCCGTGGAGTCGGCCGTGCGTTCAAGTTTCTAACCCTGTGTTTTTATCTCCAGGAATGGGGACGGTGGAATGTACAGATCAAAGTAGAACACAATGTTGGGATAAAACAACTATTTTACCTTTGTTTGTTTTTTAAGCAAAATACTCATTTTCTACCTTATTTTCTAATTTTTGTTTCACGGTAATACTGAAAATTGGAAAGTGTTTAACATAAAGCTCCTAGTTGCTGCTGAAGAGGAGACGGGAGCTAGCACTCACAATGACAATAAAGACTCGTTATTTTCTTGAATGCACATTACGATTGGCTGTTAAAAACCAGCATCTCCCTCACCTCCCCAAGTGACGGGAGGGCGCTTGTCTGTACTGGTAGGCCGTAGGCGCCGTACTCTCAATTCCGTTTAGTTCTAGGTCCCTCACTCTAAGTCAGCCTAGTCTGTACCACACGCTGAGTGCCAAGGTGGCCAAGGCGGCATTCATTACCCTCGCCTAACGTCCTGCGCTGTGACGCTCCCTGTGAGCACTGGCCAGCTTAGGCTTCTACTCCGCCCCACCCCCCCCACGCAGTGACACTCGCACCCAGTGGGAACTGGGTCACACCCTCGCTCGGTCCCTTCAGGTCTCTCTTCCTGCTTCCTGATGTTTGGTCTGATGCCTTGCCAGGATTACATCCTAGTGAGTGGCGGCTCTACCTGCTGAAGCCTTACAGGTTGTAAGGGAAACTGTCCCCCTGCCCAGCCTCGTCCCCGAGGATGGTCCCATGGAACTGAGCAGGGTCAGCTGTCCTCTCCAAGCTCCCGAAGGTCAGGTCAGGTGGCACTGGAAGAGGCTGGACTGTTGAGCAGGCCCAAGGTCTGAGTGAAAGTGGGCATCTTTAATCAACACTCGCAATATTCTAGAAAACCATATACTGTGCTGGTGGAGGCCAAAGGTCCAGGTCACTGACAAACAAGGGGGCAGTGGCCCCAGTCCCCTCTCTGGCCTCTCATGGGCTATGGGGAGCCCTCGGCATGGTCAGTTCTTAATATGCACATGGCTGAGGCGTTGGTACTGAGACTGAAAGCCTTCACAGCTTCTATCGGGCATATTTTCTTTTTAGGAATGAAGGAAAATTCTCCCCATTTTTGAGCCATTCTTCTTTTGTCAATTCTACAAAATTGCATGTAACTTTATAAATATTTTTAAAAGATATAGTTTTGTAAATATTTAATATTCTGCTAATTTGATTTTGAATTGTAAATGTCAAGTATTCTGTTTTTGGGATTTTTATGTTTTATTATACTTTGTTAAAAAGGAAAAATTGTACATTTTTAGAATGTTTTTATGAGTAAATTTAATGTACTGAAAATAAAAATTTTAAAAAAGTCTGTTTGATTTTATCAGGTCACGGTCTCATATAGAACATGAAGTTTGCATCCTTTCAACTAACAGTTTGTGATTTCAGGCTTGGAGGTTCCTCTTTCAGCCTGCCTCCCAGGTTCCTGCACACACCTGGCCTTCCAGCCATTCACTTTCTACCAAGGTTCCTACTTCTTAATACAGTGTCAGTAAGGACATTGTAATAAAAACTCTCTCTACTCAGAAGTGGGCACTGGTGGCTCCTGCCTGTATCCAAGGTACCCAGAAGGCAGATCAGGCAAATAGTTCAAGAGAGCCCCCCATCTTGAAAATACTCACCACAGAAAAAGGGCTGGAAGAGTGGCTCAAGTGCCAGAGTGCCTGCCTAGCAAGCGTGAGGCCCTGAGTTTAAACCTGAGGGCCACAAAAAAACAAAAACAAACTCCACTTAGGTTAAAGGCATTCCAGGTCCAGGTTCTGTAAGGATCACAGAACTGGGGGCGGGGGGGGGTCTGCTGTGTCCATGCACTTCCAGGAGAAGAGGTGGCCCAGTGACACCAGGCCCCTGGGAGGGGCCAGCCTTTTAATGTATATGAGGACAGCTCCCAGTGGTCACCTCCCCCCAGAGGTGGTCCTTCACAGCACCAGGCAGCAGGCTCTCCAGAGAAGGCACCCACATGCAGCATGGGGTGGCCTGGAGCGAACAGTGCAATTTAGCCCTGGCTGCTCCTTGTCTGGTCTGAGAACTGCAGCTGCCCACATGGTGGCCGTAACTCCCAGCCCAAAGTGTGGCACAAGGCTGTCGGGTGTCTTTTCTGACAGCACCAGGCCTATCCACATCCACTCCTGACCTAGCTCACTGCCAGACCTCAGGAGACTAGCTTGTTGCAGGCAAGACCTGGGGCAGGATCTTGATCTAGGAGAGAACGGTATTGCTCCACCGTCCCTCCTCCCCTCCTCCCTGCCCCCCAGTCTGCAGGGCCGACTCCGGGCCAACCCCCATGAGACAGCTTTTGTGACAGTTTTCTTATGCCTTTATTCACTCAGTGCATTAAAGATGTATTTGTTAAAGATCCTATAAATAAAGGGTGCCCCTTAGCATGGTATTTGTTTTAAAAAGCAGTTATTATAGGAATCGTACTGGTCACACTGTAGATACAAGAATCCGAGCTATACTGAGGCATACAATCTAAACAAGACACTGAAAACTTACATAATGTAAAATACACACATTAAAAGTTAAGCCATGTGGACAGGCGCACAGTGGGGAAAGGTAATGGGGGATCCCAGTGATGAGGCAGAGGCTGCCGTGTTGCTTCCCCCGATTACTGGAGGTGGCTCTTACTGAGTTCCTGCCTAGACCCCCAAACACAAGGCTGCCTAACCTGCACATAGTCTGCAGTGGAGCATGCTGGAAGCACTGGCGGTTTGTTCTAGCTGGATGGAAGATATTTAACTGGACATCAATGTCAAGACCGCATGTCTCCTTTTGCTGTTCTCTTCACACTGACATTCCAGAAAATGGGAGAATCCTGACGGCTGTCTGAACTACCCTTGCACACCTGAGAACCTTTTGATAACATGCTTAAGTCACACAGTTAAAGTATCATCTATGGCTTTAAGCCAAGCAGCAGGGGGAGCGCACCTGAATGTCAGTGCTCTGCTTTGTCACTTCCACCATGTCCTAAATGATACCACACACCTGCTTGCTTCCTCACCAACACAGGACCAGACCAAGAAAATCCAAGCCAGAAGAAATGTATTTCCGTTGACAGCCTTTTAAGAAGCTGGACCAAAACACCTTACTCTGGGTTCCAGTTTCCCATTGAGCAGTGCTGCTTTCCTCTGGGCCCCCTGGAAGGCCCTGAGCGAACTGTCCACCTGCTTCTCAGGCATTGGGAGCCTGGAGCAGCCTCCTGCACACCCCTGACCCTGTTTTACGCAAAGCCAGAGGTGGGGGGGAGAGGGCAGTTCTACTTGACAACTTGGGCTCAGAGACCCCCTTAGGGAGACTTCTCCAGCTGACCAGAAGCCATGTGGGAAGGCACAGGTTCTGTGAACCTGGAGAAGAGAGTGAGTGTCTCTAAATGCCTCAGCACTGCCCGAATTACAAGTGAGTACTGGGGAAGAAAACAGCATTAAAATAACTTGGAAGTCCTATTTTATTGGCAACTTAGGATGCAAAGTATTTTATTTTTAAATTTCTAAAATCTGGAAACAAGATGGCCTAGGTTAAATAAAATAACATAGTTCTCCGAAGCTGAGCGGGCTCAAGTGGAGCTTAGTTTTTCTGCCTGAAATACAAAAGCAACTTTGGCCAACACCTATGTTCTGATGTTCTGATGGCCTGTGAGGAGATGAACTGGCCAGCCTCGGCGACATCCCTTTTTTTCCTTGGTAAGGGTTTAAAAACTTCAGACCTGTCGTTCTAGTCTTACACGGACAATTTTACTCCGAACGTCTCCTGGGAAGCGTACACCATGTACAGGAATCCATCTTCATCCTTCTCACTCTCGTACACCTCCGAGATGGGTGTGGACACACTCACCATGCTGTGCCCATTCACCAAGAGGAAGAAGGCTTGGTTAGCGTTGAGCTGCAAGCGCCTTCTACAGGAAGAAAACAAAGTGAAGAAATATGTCAATAAGCAAGCATGGAGCACGTGAATCTACCCCACCCCGATGCACAAAACACTTCAGGAAGGCTTTGTAAATGCTGCTTCCTGCAAGATAAAGTGGGGAACGTAATGCATTTTCTCATAAGTGTGTGGCGTCTTCTGTGACATTACCGGTATTAGCTACAATCACTGACTACACTTGAGGCCGGTTTTAAACTAGTTACGTCTAAATAGCCAGTAGAATCTCACATAAGGAAGGGTCCAAAATACAAGGCACAAACTGGTCTCAGACCTAAGCCCATGTGAGTTTTCATTTTCTTTTACTAATTTTGTGTACACAACTTTAGTAAGTTGTGATATTTTAAAGAAACCGTAAAAAAACAGCTAGAAGGGACCTCCATGGCAACTAGAAACCTCAGGAGGCTCACTGGGCTGGCAGAGAACAGAGAAGCCACTGGAGCAAGGAAGTAGGAAGACAACCACGCACCTGATGATCTTGATGAGCTCGCTCATGTTGACATGGTCAGGCACCAGGAACTTGGTCTTGTCCAGGACGGGCAGCTGCTTCTCACCCTTGTATCGTTCTATTATCACCTAGAGAAGCCAAAGTGACTTAAAGACTGTGGCTGGCACAGACCCAGATGGGATTCACACAGCACTCCTGGCTCCTCTTGGCTCTCCTGGGACCAGCGGACAGTCATTAGATTTGCCTCTGCGCCTGGTAAAATGTGGCACAGAGCCAAGCACCAGTGGCTCACACCTGTAATCCTAGCTACTCAGGAAGCAGAGATCAGGAGGATTGAGGTTCGAAACCAACCCTGAGCAAATAGTTTGTGAGCCCCTATCTTGAAAAAAACCATTACAAAAAGGGCTGGTGGACTGGGTCAAGTGGTAAGAGCACCTGCCCAGCAAGTGCGAGGCCCTCAGTTCAAACCTCAGCACCACAGGACAGACAACAGCCACCAGGCAAACAGGTGGGAACAGATACTTTTGCTACACATCTTTTCACTCCCTTTGAATTTGGAAGCATGGAAGTTACTACCCAATCTGAGAAAGACCCCAGGCCTCACAGGAGCAGAGTGCAGAGATTCCAATGGCTGTATCAGACCCAACATCCATTTCCTGACACCTGGAAAGTTCACGGGTGCAGGTCTTTTAATAAAAGGCTAAGTTCTCTGGGGGGCGGGGGGAGAGGGAGAGAGAGAGCTCGAGTACGCATGCACCCACACTGAGACAAGGTCTCACTATGTAGCCCAGACTAGCCTAGAACTCTTGATCCTTTTGTCTCAGCCTCCCCAGTGCTGAGATTACAGGAGGGTAATCACCATGCTTGGCTGGTAAATTTTTTTTTTTTTTTTTTTTTTTGCAGTACTGGGGTTTGATCTCAGGCAGGGCCTTCACCTTGAGTCACTCCACCAGCCCTTTTGTGATGGGTTTTTTCAAGATAGGGTCTCATGAACTATTTGCCCAGGGTTGGCTTTGAACCACAATCCTGATCTCTGCCTCCTGAGTAGCTGGGATTATAGGTGTGAGCCACTGGCGCCCGGCTAGGGCTTTAAGTTTGTAACTATGGTAACAAGCTCAGTATTTTTCCATACTAGAGGCTCTTTCTCTACTTGACAAGCAAAAAATCCTAAGCAAATATTTAACAAGGCAAGTAGGTACCATGACTGGCTGGTTCTAGAGACAAACTTGGTGCAGAAAGACTTGCTGGCCCTTTCATTTTGATGAAGTCTAAACACAGGTGGCGCCTTTGAGCCTCCTTATCATTTGTGGAGTGACCTGCAGAGAGGGATGGGGCTTTCCCATGCCCTGGGCTTCTTCAGGAAGGAAATGTTCATTTGCATCCCTCCTGTCCAGGACCTCCAGCTCTGGGTAGGGCCAGCTCAAGCTGCCATCACAGTCCTTGGTAGGATGGAGCGCTTTATCAGAAGCATGGTCTCCACAAGGACACAACAGCACACAGCCACCAAGTGCCTGGGTTTAACAGGCAGCACACAACTCTCAGACCCTGGCCCAGGAGGGCTCAGAGAGATGAGAGAATAAGCCAAGTTCAAGACCTCAGAACCCTCTGAAAGGAACACCCACAAGCTGGGAAGTGCTGGGTGGTCATCGTTGGGTACCTTCCTGATCTCACTGCCAGAAGTCTGGGCTGTTAGCAGGCCATGCCTATTGGTTAGAAATCTCCACGAAGGTTGCCATCCATTGGCTAAGAATGTCCAGTTACTTTCTACTTCTTAATTTCCTCTCTTAATTTGAGAGAGAAGACACTGAAGTCATGGAATATGTGGGGTGGGTCCAAAAGGCCCCCTGTGTGGCTCACTTCCCAGTTGGCCTTTCCCTTCAGGCATCTGGACTGCCTGGGAGACTCTGCAGGCTTCTCTGGCTGCTCTAGCCTCAACAGTGCAGCACCTGTGAGTCTAGCTTTCACACTTGCTCAGTGTCATGAGCAGGTGGGAGGGCAAATAGGTTGGGTTTCCATGAAGAATACGAAGCTACAAAGAAGAGGCAGCCATTGGTGAGAACACATACACTGTTCAAAAGAAAGCTGTGCACAAATCCTGACAGGCACTGTTTCCAACTGTGAGCAAGTGCTAGCCAGCAGAGGCAGCGGGTCCTCCACAGTACAGAAAAGCTCAAAACTCAGGAAATCCTGTTCAGAGGCCCTGCCTAGAAAGTTCACTCCAGCTGTACCTTCACCCTTGTGAGGACTGTGCAATGTCCAACTGGCTCAGGGAAATCAGAACAGCATGTTCTGAGCTGCAGCGTCAGGCAGCTGTGAAAATGCTAAGCACCGCCCCCCCATCCTCACTTTCTATCCCCTCTCAATTTGCTGTGACATGGTAAGAGAGGCAAACATGAAAGCATGTACAATACTTGGCAATAGAGCTTCTAAGTGGCCTGCAAAACAGTGGAAGGTGCCACCAGACACTAACCGGCTTCCATAAGCCCTGACTCAAAAGTCTGCAACCACCATGTGGGGTGGGCTCCTCTTCCTACTTTACAGAACATGATGGTGGAGCTCCTCCCAGAATTTTAGGAACCTGTCCAAGACCACTTAGTAATATGAACCTAGTCTGGAACTCAGCCCGTCTGAGAGCAAAGGCAGGCAGGTCCCTTCAGGTCAGTCTGTTCCAGATCTCAACCCCTCCACTCATTTATGGTCCACCACAGGGGTGACAACACAGGAGATATCAACAAAAAGACACGCAGGGAACTGGGTGCTGGTGGCTCACACTTGTAATCCTAGCTACTCCTTCAGGAGGCAGAGATCAAGAGGATCTCGGTTCAAAGCATCCCAGGAAAATAGTTTGCAAGACCCTATCTGGAAAAAACCCATCACAAAAAATGGCTGGTGGAGTGGCTCAAGGTGCAGGCTCTGAGTTCAAACCCCAGCACAGCCAAAAAGAAAAGATACTAGGGCTGGAAGAGTGGCTCAACTAGTAGACTGCCTGTCTAGCAAGTGTGGGGCTCTGAGTTCAAACCCCAGTACCCCTCCCCCCAAAAAAAAGAAAGAAAAAAGAAAAGAAGACACTCAGTGTCTGAGGCCCCACAGGAGACACAAAACAGTGCTGTCCCTTTTCCACAGCCTGCAAAGCAGTCACACGTACGAGACATCCTCCACAGGAGTCATGTTAAAGGTAGGAAGACATGTCCTGCCTAACAGAACAGTGTGCAGGCGTGCAGCTCAGGGTAGACTGCACCTAGCACTCACAAGGCCCCAGGGTCCACCCCTAGTCCCACAAAGAAAAACCATACCAACAGTTCCAGCCCTGTCCCTTTCTCTGCAAATAATTCCTTCTGGCTTGTGAAATGGGTAATGAGGGCGGCAAGTTCAGATTAGGAAGAGAAAGAATGATTAGATAACAAAACTTGAGCAATGTGAATTCTGGGAGGAAAGCCTTGCGGGCCTGGGTATCCGAGGACTGGGTACAGGAGGGAGCTGGCACCTGTGGCCACTTACCGGGATCTTGGTGGGGTGCTGCTCCCGGATGAGACGCACATCTTCTACTCTCTGCTCTGCAAGGTAAGGAGGACACAAGCATTGGGGTCAGCCAGCTGCTTCCCAGCAGTGCTGTCATGCCTCTCCCACATGTGAACACAGCTGCACTTCACCACATGGAGCACAGCAGGGAAGACACCTTCCCGGGCCACAAAACCCAAAGGCTTACAATTCACAACTGACAAAAGGCCAAAGGTAGAGCATGTGGAAACCAAAAGGCACAGCTCCATCAGGCGGTGTGACCTGACACCAGACTGCAGAATTCCCACTCTCAAGGGGCTAGGACCCCAGCTGTGGGGCCAGATGTCCTAAGCAGGTTAACTGCATGGGATTCCCAATCTCCCCCAAGGACTCCTGCCACCCATAATGCCAATTTGGACAGGAATCCATCATAAACCAAGGACTACTCCATGTAACTTCCTCTCCTCACTTCCAGGGATTTAATGGACTTAATTTAATGCTCAAGGGAAGGAATGTAGAAAGAAAAGAATACCCTATTTGCATTTTTCCCCATTTTTCTTAAGACAAGGTTTCAATGTGTAGCCCAGCATGGCCTGCCTTGAACTTGCAATCCTCCTGCCTTAGCCTCTGGAATGCTGGGATTACAGTTGTTCTTCACCACACCCAGCTCTATTTGAGTTTTAAATAGCTTTACTCAGGGCCTAAAAGAAATCAAAACTTACAGCACAAAGTCTGTTAAGCACTTTTCTGAGACTATCTATTCTCCTTTTTTAATTTTTATTTTTGTGGAGCCGAGGATGTAATACTTGGTAAAGGGCTTCACAGCTGAGCAATAGCCCCAGCCTAGTCTCCCTTTTAAAATAATTTACATTCTAACAACTGAACTTGGCTCTCTGCGCTATTTGGGAAAAAGATGAGCTCAGTAACTGACAATACAGTTGGAGACATGCCATTTACAAATCACTATATGAACATGAGTTGAGATGATATTACTTAAAACCTTCAGAGAAAAATCAACAAAATCACATCATTTGGAACAGGATTTAGACAGGATTCCCCCTCAGGGTACTCGCAAATACATAATCAGTGTCACTAACTTCCCAGGCAGGTGGCTCCAGAAAAAAGATGGTATGGCTTAAGGCTGGGTGTGGCAGTATACACCTATATAATCCTGGCACTCAGGAGGCTGAGGCAGGAGGATACCAAATTCAAGGCCAGCCTAGGCTTCACAGTGAGACACTGTAAAACAAAACAAAACAACACAAAAGAACACCTCTCTAGGCGCTGGTGGCTCAGGCCTATAATCCCAGCTACTCAGGAGGCAGAGGTCAGGAGGATTGCAGTTGGAAGCTGGCTTAGGCAAATAGTTTGAGAGACCCTATCTCAAAAAAATCCATCACAAAAAGGGGCTGGTGGAGTGGCTCAAGGTATAGGCCCTGAGTTCAAACAAACAAACAATCCCCCCCTCCAAAAAAAACCTCAATGAATACAAATTTAAGCGCACTCGCCAGGCAGGTGCCCTTACCACTTGAGCCCAATCCTAGCCATTTGGAAGGCTGAAATCAAGAGGACTGAGGCCAGCCTGGGCAGACAGTTCCTATGACCACTTTCCAAAATAACTAGAGCAAAATGGCCTGGAGGTGTGGCTCCAAATGCCACACCCTGAGTTCAAACCTCAGTCCTACCTTAAAAAAAAAAAAATTAGCATAGGAAGCTGTTGAATAATCCCTGTGCTCAGGTGTAGTCATGTGGGCTGTTTCTATTTTCCCAACCAACATTATAACATCGGCTTGAGACAGATCGCTAGGGGGAAAGGGAGGGGGCAGAAATGACCCAAACATTTTATGCACATATGATTAAAAGAAAAAAAAAAAAAAGACAGATCACTAAACATCAACATGTTAGCCACAGACGGCTGTGAATACAAGCACCAGGGCTTCCACTGGAGCGCTTCCTACTGAGCAAATGCGAGGACAAGGGCAAAGTCAACTATGTCCACAGTGACCCTCATGTGGCGCTTCAGCCGTCCCCAGCAGGGCTCCCTGACCTCCCTTCACCACCTCTCCCTCCATGTATCCCACCGGGCAACCGTGCAGTGCCCTCCCCAGCGACAACTTCCAAGAAGTCTGTGTGGATCACTTCAGCGTGTGTGGAGTCACTCCAACAGATAAACAGCTCTTTACATGTCCTGGAATCCACTTCACATTTAAATGCTTATCCCAGCAAATCTAAGCATTTAAGCAGAGGGGAAGAGATTTTTATTCTAAAAAACAAAGTCTCTAAATGGCAGACTTCAATGTCAGTACTACAATGTTATCTTCTGTCTGATTTATCCTGAAAGCAAGGCCCAAAGCGGTAGGGATCAGAGGTACAAAGGAGACAAGGGAGCAGTGAAGTTGCACAGTGAAGGGGGGACCCCTGGAAGAACCTGCTCCCCGCCCCACCTCTCAGGCCCCTGGTGAGGACATGAACAGAGGGCGGAGACTAAGGTGCGCACTGTTTACCAACATCATTTGCAGCTTGCTTTTGGGAGGGCCTTGGGCACTTCCCCATCTGACACACCTTTCCTAGGATTCACTGCAAAGTGAAAGGTAAGTAAGGACCATCCCATCTCCTGTATCCGTCTAGATGACACAGATGTGACATCCAGGCATCACCCAGTGCCACCTGGGTTTGACACTAGCTGCTACAGCAGCTGCAGCTCCACACAGGCAGTCCAACCCTCAAGAGCTGGGCTGGGAAACAGATCTGTGGTCACATAAGCTGGGTGGCGGGAGGGCATGGAGCGGATTACATCTGAGAAGACCCAATCCAAAGCTGCAAGTTCTCAAGTTTGCTGCAAGGGCAGCGCCTTTGCCTCCACCTGGGTCCCCTCCACACCCCGGAGGTGAAGGCGCTGCGGGGAGTACAAGGACCGTGCTGGCCTCGCCACTAGGCGGACCAAGAGCGTCACCTCCCGGGCCCCACCCTGGCTCTTCGGCTACAAAGGAAGGGGGTGGCGGGGGGCGAGCCCCAAGTCCACTCCGATTTTAAGGGTGCCTGCGAGCAGCAGAGGAAATCGGCGCAGCAACCGTCCGCCTTAGCGTCCAGCCCGCTGGCTGGGAGGACAAGGGCTGGCTCGGGTCCCAGGGGACCTGGCTTCCCTCCCCTAGTGACAACTGTCGCGCCCGGGCCACCGGGGTCGGCTGCAAGGCCGGGTCCCCGGCACCCCTGCAAAGTGACCATTACGGGGCGGGGAGGACCCAGGTAAGCTAGGGGACCCCAAGTGCCCTGCGCAGCGGACACGGCCAGGAAGCAACGGGTGATGTCGTCGCTTTGCCCAGGGACACGCCAGGACCCGGGGACCCGAGGACCCCGAAGCATCTCGGCCCCGCCCGGACGGGGACCGCGACCGCGACCCGGGGCCGAACGCCAGCGCCCCAAGTCCCGGAAGGCGGCGGCGCGCGGCCCCGAACCAGGCTTCTGGCCGGGTCAGTCCCGGCGGGGATTCGGGTCGTCCCGGTGTCGCCACCGGCCCAGTTCCCCCTCTCGACGCCCCCCCCGCCTCCGCCTAGGCCCCCCGACCCCAGCCCCACAGCGCGGCCTCCGCCACCCCGCCGCCCCGGCCCGGCGCCGACGCCCACCGAACGTGCGGCGCTGCTTGAAGGTCTTCTCCGACGGCATGGTGTAGGGCCCGGGGACGGTAGCTGCGGGTCCGACAGTGGCGACGGCGACTTCCCTGGTGTTCTCCTCAGCCCGCAGCCGAGTCAGGTGACGGACGCCGCGTCACTGGGGGCGGGGCCAGGGCCGGCTGGGGCCGCCGCCATGACGGGCGTGGCGGAACCCACAGGCCGTGCGCAGCGCGGGGGGCGGGGCCGTGTGTGCGCACGCAGAAAACGCGCTGCGCATGCGCCTTGTGCCGCTAAGCCCCACCTCCCGGAGGATGCGCGAGTGAGTGCGTCTCGTGCCCTGAGACGCGGCTGAAGCAGGTGACCCCTGCTGTCCCCTCCCGGGCGGGTGCTGTGGCCCCGGGTTCCGCAGTCCCGCTGGTGTGGGCAGGCGTCCACTGTCCGTTCTTGTCCCGAGGCTCCTTCGCGGGTGTGCTTTGACCTCGTCCTTTTGCTAAGTAATCTTCAGATTTGGAGATCCCCGGCCGGGTGTGACCAGATCAGATTACGTCTGGCCCTGTGCCGCCACTTTTTTTATTTATTTAATTTATTTAAATGGGATTGGTTTTGCAAAGCAGCCGCTTTACCGCTTGAGTCACACCCCAGTCCATTTTGCCCTGGTTATTTTGGAGACTGGTGGGGGGAGGGGAGGAGGTCCTGAACTCTGCCCAGGCTGGCCTCGAACTACGATCCTCCTGCTCTCAGCCACCAGCTCCACGCTCTTTTATCTGATCTTTGAGAAACCAGGAGAAACAGAAAAGTTTGCCCCAGAGGCTAGAGTTAGCCTGAAATGAAGTCCCCTGCACCTTCCATCCTTTCAAAAAGTGGTCTGGACTGGACTTGCGGGTGCACCGCTGTAATCTCAGCTACTCGGGAGCATAGAAGTTTGAGGCCAGCCTAGGATGGGAAGAGTTCATTTCAGCCAACAAGCTGGGCATAGTGGTAGAAGTCTGTAATACCCAATAGATGGGTATTGCATAGATAGATAGGAGGAGTGCAGTCTGAGGCCAACCCTGAACTTCAGACCCTATCTGAAAATAAGTAGAACAAAAAGGGACTGGAAATGTGGCTCAAGTGATAGAATGCTTGCCTAGCAAGCACCTGGCCCTGGGTTCCAACCCTAGTACCGTGCACATGCACACATGCGCGCACACACGTTGTGGTTTTGTCCTTTGACAATACTAAAACTTGTGTCTCCGTGTGATGTACAGCAACAGTTTCTTCCCCAATAGAGAACGCAAGCATTGTCATTGACCCCATGACCTTACCTGTGGCTATTCATTCAGCCACTGTTGAGATACTAGTCCTGTGTAGGCAGCTAGGTAGACATGAGCAGGAACAGGGAAACCCCAGACTCCACTCTAAAGCCGCAGATAGCTCTCACACTGGGTCAGCTGTGGCGACCACCCCCCACATCAAAGGCGGAACCGAGTCCAACATGCAGGCAGCCTCTGAGCAGTAGCCGAACCACTGGAGGAGGGGAGAGCCCTGCTTTTGTGCAAGCAGTCACCCCACTTTCTTGGCTAGGGCCCCAGCCCCCATGTGCTTTTGTTATGCAGCGGCCTGCCACACCCCCTGAGCGTGTGATTCTGCTTTGCAGTAAGGCCCTTCTTACTCTCTTCCCACTGCTGGTGGCTCTAATCTTAGACACTGTACCCGAGAGCCAAGGAACTCGTGACCCAGGTTTTTACCCGTGTTGCTCCTCTAGCCCTTGTCTCTCTGCTTACAGTCCATAAAGAAGGAACACTTTAACATCCTGTTTTTCACAGTTCCAAAGGACAGTTCAGCAGCTCCAGGTACCAACCTGAGCTCTAGGAGCATTCTTCGGTGATGTGTCTGTGCTTTCCTGCTTGTATTTATTCTGTGAAAATTGAGTGACATGCTGGGTATTGAGGGTGGGGGGGAGAGGGAGGGGGTGGACTGGGTGGTAAGAGAGGGGGTGGGGGCAGGGGGGAGAAATGACCCAAGCCTTGTATGCACATATGAATAATAAAGTTAAAAAAAAAATTGAGTGACGATTCCAGTAAGCAGAGACTATGTGCCTACCTTCTGCCAAACAAAATCACCAGTTTTGACGTCTTAAAACAAGGCGGGCTGCTGTTTCTTCCCTGATGGTAACTATCAGCCTGCTGAGTGCTTTCTTGGCTTAAGGGCTACTTTGTAAGAAATGGCATTTTCTTTCTCTTCCAAATGTAAGGGGAGGTAAAACGTCAATACCTGGCATAAGGAGGGGGAGGAAGGGAAGGAAGGGCTTGTGTCAGGATGTACCCACAAAGCTTTGCCAAATGACCCCAGGGTTACTCATTGGCAGGGTGTTGTAGTACTGACAGGTCAGGGTTGCTCTTTGTCATTTTGACATACTGAAGTCCACATTTGCAAAGACACTTTAATTCTACCCCAACTTGTCTCTGCAGCCCAAATGCACATACAGGGTACATGGGTCTCAAAAGAACCCCAAAGCAGTTGGTGTCACTCCACACAAGAATGACATACCTGGGTGCCAGTGACTCACGCCTGTAATCCTAGCTACTCGGGAGGCAGAGATCAGGAGAATCACCATTTGAAGCCAGTTAGGGGCAAATAGTTTGTGAGACCCTAGCTTGAAAAAACCCATCACAGAAAAGGGCTGGTGGAGTGGCTCAAGGTGAAGGCCCTGAGTTCAAACCTCAGTACCGGGGAAAAAAAACAAATCAAAACAGAGCAAAATGGACTGGAGGTGTGACTCAAATGGTAGGGTGCCTGCTTTTTTGAGCACGAGCTTTGCAAGTGCAAAGTTCTGAGTTCAGACCCCAGTCCCACCAAAAAAAAAAACAAACCAAAAAAAAGTGAAATCCTTACACTAAAAAAAAAAAAGACTGGCACAGCAGTAGTGTGTGGTCATAGTCACAGCTCACTTTTATTCACCACAAGTAAACACCATAGGAGTGAACACAGGGCAGCCAGGTTAGGACCAGACACCCTCCACTTCACAGGTAGCTTACTGGAAACTCTCTACTCAGCTCCAAAGAATGACAAAGCCTCACCCCGCTTCTCTTCCTGAGCCACAAAAGAATTTCCCACTCAGCTCCCTTCGTGGGACTTCTCCTGTCGTCAGCCTCCTCTATCTCCCCCAGTCCATAATCAGCGGTGAGCTCTAGCATCTGCTGGAGACCCCTGCACAGGTTTTTTTTTTTTCTCCCAAATAAAACCTATGCTGAGGTTGAGCTGTCTTCTGCCTATCCTTCCCTGCCATTTTTCAGTCTAATACCACAGCAGCTTCATAAAGATTTGCTGACAGCAGTGTGCCTGAGTAACTGTGAGGCAGGTCTTAGACACTGAAGAGCCTTGAGTTCAAACCCCAGTCCTACCAAAAACAAACAAAAACAAACCTTGGACACTGAAGAGCCCAGTTTAACAGGAGGTTTCTGTTTATTTTTGAGGCAGGGTCTCCCGAAGTAGCCGAGGGTGGCCTGGAACTTGGTGTGCTCTGTAGTGCTCAGAATACAGGCGCAGGCCACCCCTCAGCTCACAGAAATTTAATGCAGCGAACGATATTCAGAATGGCAAACTAGTATTCCTCTCAAGGGCTGGGCGGCTGCTCCATGGTACCGCGCTTACCTAGCGTGTCGTGTGCAAGGCCTTGAGTTGATACCCAGGAAAAAGCAAACCGGATCACTTCCGATTAACAGCAATAAAGCCATTGTGTGGCTTTTTTTTTTTTTTCCTGCAGTGCTGCAGATTAAACCCAGGGTCTAGAACATGCTAGGTAGGCACTTTACCTCTGAGCTACACCTCCAGCTCATGGGGTTTATTTTTTCGTTAAGCATATAAATAATACTTTTTTTTCTGCCTGAAGTGGTAGAACCCTCGCCTACCAGCACAAGTTCCTGAGTTCAACTCTCACTGTGACCAAAAAAAAGTAACTCATTGGATAAAAACATTAAAAAATACGTAATAGTTTTCCCATAAATAACCCATATGGAATAGAAAAGCAAGAACACGTTTCATTTTAATTAATTCAAAATTTGAGAATTTCATGATGTTATTATTATTTGGCTTTTTGCGACAAGTAGGCCAGGCTGGCCTCGAACACTCAGCTCTTGGCCTAGGACTCCAGGAATCTGTGCACCTGAACCCAGGCAGCAACTTCCGGTCGCAGTGCAGACCGCAGCTGCCACTCCGCCACACTCAAGATGGAGGACGAGTGGCCCCGAGGATTCGTGGGGCCCTGCGGCCTGCGACGGCTAGTCCCGCCCCCCACCTCTTCCTGATTGGACGAGACGGTCCGCCGGCTTTGTTTTCTGGGCGGCTATTGGCCAGGTGTGCAATTAGTCGCGGCGTCATCCTTCACTGCTCTTTAGAACAAGTAAACAAACAAGGATTGCTCAAGAGCGGCCCTGGCGTTCTCGGAAGGGCTCGTGCGAGGCCTCAGAGGCCAGCTTAGGGCAGTCGCCAGCTCCGGGAGCCAGGCTGGCGTGCTTAGAGCAGGTGACCAGTGTCACCGCGCGGTGACAGCGGCCGCGTGGCTGCGGCAGGTGCCGAGCTGGGGAGCCGAACGGTCGTGGCGCGGCTCCGGCTGCACGCTGCGAAGGCGATCTCCTGGCCATGTCCTGCGTGGGGACAAGTCCCTTAGCACACCTCGATTCTGAGGAGTGGCCAAGAAATACTGTTGCAGCGACTTCTGAACCAAGCAGTTGGAAATCCACCCTGCCGGGGATATTCTACTCAACTTCCTTAGATGTCATCAGCTGTCACTGCCGGAGGGCCCTGCTGCAAAGTGCTGTCCCCCTCCTCCTCTGGGAACGAATGCCCCCTCCTTCCTGCTCCTGCACAAGGCCTGTGGAAGTGTCCCCAGGGGCCTGGTGCGCACAGCTGTCTGCAGGCACCAGCTGCAGACAAGGACCCCCAGTCGTCCTTGTCCCCACCTCCCGCGCCCAGGATGACTTAAGGCCTCCTGCAACCCTGAGCTGCTCCGCCTCAGGGTCATCTGCATGCAATTCTGCATCGCTCGCTGCCCGGGGAGCCTGAGCTGGCTTCCCAAAAACAGCGCCATCATCGCTTGGTGCCATTCTGGAACAGGGAGTGTCTAGCCTGGTCTCCAAGGAGTTTGCATCCTGGCTCCAGCTCATATTCCACCTTCTGCTTCCCAATCTTGTGCCCACGAGTCCCTGACCCCTGGCCAGTCTGCCTTTCTGCCTTGGTGCCTGCCATCGCCTGGCAAAGGCTCTTGGCTGACTTGCTGACTTAGCCAGGAACAACCAGCTGTTTTTTTCTTTGTAGAACATTCTTTCCTTGGGTTTTTTTTTTTATTGGCTGCCTTCAATTTTTGTTGTTGTTGGTGGTGGTGGTGGTGGTGTTGAACAGGCCCTTGTGCTCTTCCTATAATCACATATGACACTTCCTCGAAGAATCTCTCTGATCCCCCAAAGTAAACCTGGTCTTCCCGTGAGCATAAACATCTGTGTCTACTTGTCTACAGAATTATGCATTTTGTATATGTGTGTTTGTGTGTCTCTGTATCTTTCTAATTGCAGAGTTCCATACCTCAAATTATGAATATAGACTAGTATGACCATTCTTCTAAAGATGAAAACTTAACAAATTATTTTATATGTTTTAATAAACTGTAAGATCCAGTACCTGGTGTAGGGCCATTAGAGGGGGTAGATAGGTTTTCTGTTTCTTTTTTTTTTTTTTGTTAAATCATTGTACTGGGGGTACATTTACTGGTGACAATTCCTGTTTTGTCATTTTTTTTTTTTTTTGGCAGTACTGGGGTTTGAACTCAGGGCCTACACCTTGAGCCACTCCACCAGCCTTTTTTTTGTGAAGTGTTTTTTGAGATAGGGTCTCACTATTTGCTTGGGCTGGCTTTGAAATGCGGTCCTCCTGATCTCTGCCTCCTGAGCAGCTAGGATGATAGGCGTGAGCCACAAATGGCCGGCTTGTGTGTTTTGTTGTTTCATAAACTGAATTACACCTAGATTATACTCTGGAAAATAGCTCAAAGGCTAGTCAGGCAGTCAGTAATGCTTATTAAATCAGCTGTGCATTTCTGTGCACTCATACTTCCTAGCTTGAATGTCTGAGGTTGGTAGGTCATCACCAGCTTCCTGTACACCTTAATGTTCCTCATTCTTCAGTCTTGTAGCCAGTTTTTCTCTCATCTAAGAAATATTTAGTAAGTCTTTGATTACATGATGCTTGTTGGCACATGGCGTGACAGGGAATGCATGCATGCACTAGCTCCAAGAGGAGAATTGTATATCATGAAAACTGACTGCTCTGTAATAAAGGGACCATTGTTCCCCCCGGTGACAATGTGGGGAAGCTTCACAGAAGGAGCCATTTTGAGGCCATTGAGGCAGGGTGTCGGCTGGCACAGGCTGGCAGGTGGTCCTCCAGGAGAAGGCTTGAGCTGGCCCAGGACTGAGCAGTACCTGCTGTGGCCAGGCTCCAGCAGGGAGGTGGGCGGGACTAGGGGTGAGGCCAGGTCCCCAGATGCCCCCAGATTGTAAGGAACTTTGTTGATGGTGGAGTCACCCGGGGCCATTAAATCCTTTGAAATAAGTAAGCAACATCACGGCTTTGATTTTGTTTATTATTATGTGAAGAGCGTCTGACACGTGCGCACAGAGAGCTGGAAAAACAGTGTCAAGTGCAGAAAGCTGCATTGAGTGTTGTTTCGGTCCTGTGGACTGGAAATGTTCAAGGTTAGACTACAGGAAAACCTGTGCTGTGGACTTTACTGAGATTGGCTTTTGAGGGCCAGGTGGTCTCCCTGTCTCCTGCTCCTCACATCTGGAGGTGGTGGCAGCAGAGAGAGGCTTGTGGAGACATGGTCCAAGGTGCTGATGGGGCCAGCACTGCTGCTTTGATTACCAGCCAGGTGTACAGAAATCTGTGTCCAGTGGACACAGCTTGGCACCCCAAGCCTGGCAGGCCAACCTCTACCACCTACCCACACCTAGCTGCCATGGGCTTACACTCTATGATGAAAGGCAGCCCGCACAGAGCGTGTCTTTAGCCACACCCCTTACACTCTTAATTTTGTTAAATAACGTTTAATTTGTTAAGACAGGGTCTCCCAATGTGGCCCCACCTGGCTTGTAACTTGCAATCCTTCTGCCTCAGCCTGCCGAGGGCTGGGATGACCAGCGTGTGTCACCATGCCTGGCTTAATTTTAATTTAAAAAACAGGGCTGGTGCACACCTGTGATCCCAGCCCTCCGGGAAAAGGAAGCAGGAGGATCGAGTGTTCAAGGCCAGCCTGGGCTACATAAGGAGACCCCCTGTATCAAAAAAATCAAAATTACATTATTACACTACAATAATTAGTAATATATTATACTCGCATAGCATGATATGTTCGCATGGTGAATATATTTAGCAAAGACCGAAAGGTGGAAGGACACGCAGAGAAATCCGCGGACCCTCCTGAATGGCGACAGCTGTAAGTTTCTACGTACCCGGTGCCTTTGGTGGCAGGTGCCTGGAGCACGGTGAGCAGGTAGACAGGTAGACAGGTGAACAGGTGAGAGCGCGAACTCGGAGCCGGGCGGGCGTCTCCAGTCCCCCGGGAGCCCCAGAAGCTCCAACGGTGGACGCTTCCTTTGCGATAGGCAATGACTGCAGGTCAGTTCTCGGTTCCGGCCCGAGCCGGTGAGACCCAGTGCATCTGAAGCGCAGCAGGTGTTCCCGGGCCGTCCCGGGACCGGGCGCAGGCCGCGGTGACTCTGCAAATGCTGCAGCGCGGGGCGTGTGCCCGGGAGCCTCGTTAGCGCAGTAGGTAGCGCGTCAGTCTCATAATCTGAAGGTCGTGAGTTCGACCCTCACACGGGGCATCCGCGTCGTTTTGTTCCCAACACCCCCGGCAGCAACTCTCTTTTCCCCAGCGGTGTTGCGCACGGATCTCCAGGGGCGCGCGCGGGGTCCCCGCTCACAGCGCACGCGGGGAGGAGCGCGGGGGCGGGGGTGGGGTGGGGCTGGGTGGGGGTGGCGGTGTCCCGCGCCCCTGGGCGGTGCCACCTGGGGGCGGGCCCTTAGTAGGCGGGGCTCCGCGTCTCGTCATTTACAGAGGCGGGCCGGCGAGCGGTTCAGTCTGCCGGAAAACTGGTTAGGCCACTGGGGGCGTGGCCTCGCCGTGAGGGCGTGGCCCCAACAGCAGGGGTGTGGTCGGGCGTTCCGGGCGGGACTGTGGCGCGCTTCGCGCGTGCGCAGAGCGTAGTGTGTGCGTGCGTGCGTGCGTGCGCGTGCCCGCCGCCCGTCTGTCCTGGTGGGCATGGCGGTGTGCGCTCGGCTCTGCGGCGTGGGCCCGGCGCGCGGATGCCGGCGTCGCCAGCAGCGCCGCGGCCCCGCGGAGACTGCGGCGGCCGACAGCGAGCCCGACACGGACCCCGAGGAGGAGCGCATCGAGGCGGGCGTGGCGGCGCCGGCCGGCCCCGGGGGCGGCCCTGGCGCGGGCCTCTCGCCGCCGCCCGCGCGCTGCTCGCTCCTGGAGCTGCCGCCCGAGCTGCTGGTGGAGATCTTCGCCTCGCTGCCCGGCACCGACCTGCCCAGTCTGGCACAGGTCTGCACCAAATTCCGCCGCATCCTGCACACCGACACCATCTGGAGACGGCGCTGCCGGGAGGGTGAGCGCGGAGGCTGGGGGAGGGGGAAACCCCTGGACCTCGGGGCGGCCTCAAGCCTGGGAAATGACGGAGGACCCGTTGAAATTTCAGGCTGGGGACACAGGGAAGGTTGGGGGTGCTCCCGGGCCGCGGACGCAGGTGAGCGATGGCGAGCTGGGGCTGGGGTCCCTGTGAACCGCGCGCCAGAGGTTGGAGGGACTGAGCTGCGCCGGCCCCCTTCTGGACCCCAGAACTCGGGGGCGGAGCTGAGGGTCCCCGAGGGCGCTAGGTCTGTACACTGGGGTTCCGCCTCGCCCTCCGGGAGGTTAGGTGCACAAGTGAGGGCTGGGAGTAGCTGTTGTAGGTGACTTCGTGCACCATTGATGAGTTCAAGACTGCGCTTCAGCCTTGGCGGACCTCCGTTGTGCGGTCAGATCTCATAGTTTGGTAAATGGGTAGGTTAAAAAAAAAAGTTCAAACGGTGGAGAAGAGCAAAAGGAAGAAAGTAAAAATCATCAGAGTTTTGCAAAGATACGGCACGGTTAAAAACCGGAAAGCGCTATTTCCGGGTATACATTTACACATGCAGTCCCGCACATCCTCTGGCCTGAGTGGTGTCTGCTGAGCGTTCACCTAGGCAGATGCGTCCTGCCTTGGCGCAGCGCAGACTGGTCCATCCCTCCCTACCTGGCAGTCTTCCATTTTGCTTATTGAGTACTGCTTGGTGCATTTTATACAACTTTGGGAGCTTTGCGCGGATCTTCAGCACTTCTGAGATGTCTTTTTAAGGCGCGTTTCCAAAGAGGGGTCGTGGGGTAGCTGATGAAACCTTTGCTGCCATTGTCCGATGTTGGGATTTGCACTCCAGGTAGGCTGCATGAGAAGGCCATTTCCTCACAGCTTCCCCAACAACAAGGTTGGCTGTCTTGACTTCCTGAGGTGACCTAATGGTTTAGGCTACCTCGAGTTCTGGCTCAGGCTCCATTTACCTGCTGTCAGATCCTGGGCAGGTGGCTTCATTGTTCCAGATCCGACTGGAAGCACTGGAGGGAAGTGAACCATGGGTGGCATTGAGAGCTGAGGAAGGCAAGTGTGTGAAATCCTCCCCTGAACTTTTAGCTGTTTGGTAGTGGAGCTGCTTGGCCATTTTTATTGTGCCTTTTGTGATTTCCTGTTTGTTTTTGTTTTAGGTTATTTTTGCCTTACAAATTTGCAAGAACTTAATATCGACCTTTAGTCACATACGGGCAAGTAAAGTGTGGCAAAAAGGTCGGGTGAGGTGGCTCACATCTATAATCCCAGCTACTTGGGAGGCAAGGCGGGGGGCGGATCTCAGTTTGAGCCTTGACAAAAGAAAGTTAATGAGACTCCCATCTCAACAAACAAGTTGGGTGTAGTGGTGTGCACCTGTTATCCCAGCTGTGAGGGAGGATCAATGTTCAGGCTGGCCCAGGCCAAAAATGGTAGAACGTTCCAGAAAATAACTACAGGCCCCCCCCCCCCCCGCACGCACACACACACACAAAAAGGCTAAGAAAGTAGTTATACTTTCCCTGTGAGCTTTGCTTTGCACTTTGCACACGTGTAACACCAGGTCCTGGGAAATACATCACTCTGCTTTGAGGAGTTTTTCGTCAGCCCCTAACCTGTAGTGGGGGGGGGGGGGCGGGCGCTGTCTCACAGGAACTGCAAGGTGGCCAGCTCAGCTCTCTTCCATCTGTTTTTAGCACCTTTTTTTTCTGGTGGTACTGGAGTTTGAACTCTGGGCCTTGCACTTGCTAGGAGGCAGGGGCTCTACCATTTGAGCCGTGCCCTCAGCCAGCTCTACTCTAAGAATAGTAGAGGGAAGGTATCTATCCTATTTTGTGTGGTCAGAGGTATGCTACAGCAAATCTAACAGAATGGTAGCTGGGACCACAGCTACTTGATGACTGCCCAGCTTGTGTCGCAGATTGCCAGACAGGCAACCTGCAGCTGTCTCGGGACAGGAGCGGGGGTCACAGAAAAGGAGTAGAAGTGACCACCATGCATCACTTCAGAACTGCCACTGTTGTGCCCCAAGAACTTGAGGTTTTCTTGTGTAATCTGGGCATGTTATTTCATTTCACTTGCCCAACAACTGGTTGAGCAAAATGTTTTTATAGGCTGGGCTGTGGCTCAGTGCATAGTGCCCGCCTAGCATGCATGGGCTGTTGGATCAGTCTCTGCCACAGGAAAAGAAACAAACAAAACCCCAGAATGTATCACTGGGCCAGTGGATTTCTCTTGTCTGCATGTCTTTAGCTCTTGCCTTCTCCTACTGTTTTCCTTCAATTTATGAGTTTTAGTCACCTAATCTGAATAGATTTGTTGAATATATTGCAAAATGTTTCTTTCCTTGTCTGTAGTCTTTTGTTTTTGAGCTTCATTTATTGCAAAATTTGCAGCTCTAAAGTTAGGGACTTTATTTTACATTGTGTTATTTTATTTTATTTTGGTAGTACTATGGTTTGAATTCAGGACCTTGTGATTGATTGTTAGGTGCTGTACCATTTGAGCTATGCACCAGCCCAAAGTTGTAGATTTTAAATTTGTGTGTAAGTGGTTACACTTACCCCAAGGTTAGGAGCACAGCACACAGCTGGGTTCTCAGAGTTCAGCACCTTCATTCTAGCAGCCTTTTTGTTTTTTTTCCTTTTGAGACAACTTCTAGCTATGTTGGCCAGGCTGCCCTTTCCTCCAGTTTTAGTTCCCTCTGTCCAGGTTGCGATCCCTATGCAGCACTGTTGGTGTCTGAGGGGAGCAGTTCTCTTGTGTACATGTGGATGCAGAACTGTGTGTGAGGTAGGCCTGGTCTGATTTCTCTGAGCCCTATCTTTGGGTATAGTGGAAGCTAACAAGGCCAAAGTCAAATGGTTTTAGGTGAAAAACAGCACTGGCCCCAGCCAGGAGAGCAAAGGACTAGGATCTCACCCTTGCTGTTTCCTGGCAGTGCTGTAAGGTGGCTCCATCATGTAGGGTCTCAGGAGGACGAGTGAGTCTGATTTGTGTGTTTACTTGGGAATGGGAAATGCACTCCTGCCTGGGTTTTATTGCTTCTGAGAATTTTGGGCTGCAGTTAACTTTTATGGGTGTGGACCGGGCATATGGCATTTAAGAGGTCTTTCTAAAATGATGGGATGATTTGTGGCTGGGAAGATGCTAGAAATTAAGATGAAGTGGTTATTTTGGGTGTTTGTGACGCAGTGAGACGCTCAGAATCTCCCTCATCCATTAGCGAGAATGAGCCCGTTATTTCCACACTACCTGGGCCCCACCAGTTTGGATTCAGAGTGACTCAGGCTAAGATTGGATTAACTGTTTCTCTTTTTCTGGGCAGGTGAAAGAGTTAAGCCAGGTCTGTTCAGATCCTGGGCTAGAGTCACAGTAGGGGATATTGCCCAGAGGAGAGGAAGGAACCAGCCCCAGCGGGCAGAGTCCAGGGGTGAAGGCTGTTCTGATGGTCATTCCCTTGACTGCGGCCTGGCTGGCTGTGGATAAGTCGTCACTTCCCAGAACCCCGAGGGCTCATGCCAACCACTCTTCTGACTTTGCCTCAGTGACTTTTTTTTTTTTCCAGTACTGGGGTTTGAACACCTTGAGCCATTGCACCAGCCCTTGTTTGTGAAGGGTTTTGTCGAGACAGGGTCTTGCAACTCTTTGTCTGGGCTGACTTAGGATCACTGCCTCCCAAGTAGCTAGGTTTACAGGTGTGAGCCACCAGCTCCCAGCCAGGAGGGCATCTTTAAGACTTCTTTTGTATTAACTTTAAGAAAGGAGCTAGAAAGTGAGTCAGCACCCAGCTGGCATTGAGTGCCAGTGCCCCTTATCACAGTCAGTGGACACACTGGTGACTTGCCAAGAGTGGCCTGGCTGTCCTAGGTCCAGGCCCCGCTGTTCTTCCAGCACAGACTTTACAGGAAAGGTTTCTGTGGGGCACTGAGAACCTTGGTGTGTCTTTCTGCAGGAAGGACATGTAAATACAGGGGTATTTACACACATTGGAGTGAGTGTCCTACAAAAGCATGTGTGTGATAGCTTCTCCCAGTCTGTGGAAATGGCCTGGGTTTGGGCCTCATGAGTCAGTGGCCTTTGACAGACTCCCATACTTAGGGAGGCCAAGTGAGGACTCTCTAGGCCTGGGCTGGGGCAGGACAGGAGCTTGTCAGGAGCCTTGGAAGATCCAGGGCAAGAGGATTCAGGGTCAGGCCACAGCAAAGGACTTGGCAGAGTAGGCCCTGCTCCGGGGCTAGTTTTGGGCTGACTGGGCCTCAGCAGGAGTGTGTCTCCTCAGCCTGGTGCCTGCTGTGGGAGCAGGATGGGGTGGGTCCTCATGGAGACTGTCTTTGCAGAGGGGCTGGGTGAGAATGCGCCACACTGCTTATGCGGGTGTGTTTAGCTGTCTGGTGTTTGATGTCACATGAGGGTCTTGGCCTTCTCTCCTGCAGCAAGCTGGCTACACAGATCTTTGCTATTTAGAAACAGCAAGTGCTCCGTGTAGGTACAGTGGTGGCTGATAGAGTGGGGTGCCACAGAGCACACGGCTTGGGATCTGAAGCCTGTGCCCTGGCTGGAGGATGATCTCTGAGTGCCCCCACTGTCACCAACTTGGCTGGGAGTCTGCCTCCGTGATCCTGGGGTGCACTGTACACCTGCAGGTGCAGTGCCACCTGCCGGTTCATTGCTTATGCCACCTGCAGACTAATGTTCCCAGTGTCCCCAGTGTCAGCCCCTCCCACTTGCTTAGGGGGTCCTGGAAGTACAGGTGCTTTGGGGACAGAGATGCTAAATCCCCAGTGATTGCAGGATGGATCCACCAGATTGCAGAACCAGGCTGGCTGGACAGGAAGTTTGTGTCCAGAGGCTGGGCTCCTGTGTTGAGTCCTGTGAGGCGGCAGAGCCAGTGACTACTTGGCTCAGGCCAAATTACTGTGCAGTTTTGTCCATCTTGCCTGAGTTCTTTCAAAACAGCTTTTGGAAATTTTCTGGTTGGAATACTTTTCTTCCTTATTTTTTTTTTACTTTGTGGTGCTAGGGACCCAGAGCCCTGTGCATGCTAGGGAAGCGCTGTACCGCTCGCCCGTGGCCATTTGCCTTTTTTGTTGCTTATCTTTTTCATCAGGGGTTGGGAGGTTGTAATGTGTAAGGGGAAGTTTTTTTTTTTTTAATTGGGGCAAATATATACAAACATAAAAGTTACCATTTTATCCTTTTTTTGGCCATGCTGGGGCTTGAACTCAGGACCTACATCTTGAGCCACTCCACCAGCCCTTTTTTGTGAAGGGTGTTTTTGAGATAGGGTCTTGTGAGCCATTTGCCCCGGCTGGCCTTGAACTGTGATCCTCCTGATCTCAGCCTCCTGAGTAGCTGGGATTACAGGCGTGAGCCCCCATTGTGGCTCATTTTGCCCATTTTTGAGTGCTAAGTTCAGGGGCCTTAAGTGCAGTCATGGTGTTGTGACCTCTGTCCCTGTGCAGAACTTTGTTTTCCTACCTCCTGAAATGCTGTTCCCATTGAACACATGCTCCTCCGTCCCTTCCCCTCGCCCCTGCCCACTCCACTTTCTGCCTTTGTGAATTTGACCACTCACTCTAGGGACCTCAGATAAGTGGAGTCACATGTAATTTTGTCCTTTTGTGATTGTTTAGCGTAGCGTAATGTCTTCGAGGCTCACTCATGCTGTGGCATGTGTCAGAATTACCTTCTTTTCTGAGGTTGATTGTTTGTGCCACATTTTGTTCATCCATCCGTGAACACTTGGGGTGATCCCACCTTTGGGCTGTTGTAGGTATGCTTGTGTAACCACGTCTTAAGGCCCTGTCCTCAGTTCTTCTCGGGGTAAGCCTAGAGTGGAATTGCTGGGTTCTGCAGGGATTCTTGTTTTCTGAAGGCTGCAATGCTGCTTTCCTCAGCGTGACCACTCAGGCGTGTAAATTTCTTCCAGTTCTACCTGTGAGCTCCTTCTCCCTCCCAGCTTTTATTACTTCATGCGGTCTTTGGAGTAGACACTTCGCAAAAAGAATTTCATAAGCCATTTTATTGGAATAAAAGGAACTTTTAGAATTGACACCCTGCAACACTGACTCCATTGCTGAAAGAGCAGCATTGGGTGGGCCTTGGGGGTGGCTGTGATCCAGTGCTGTAGAGGTGGAGGCAGGTGGATATCAAGTTCATAGAGAGACCCTGTCTCAAAAAACCAAAGGCTGTAGCTCAGTGGCAGAGTGCTTCCTGTGGTCTTCGGTCCTGACTTCCAGCCCCAGCCCTGGGGTTGGGGAGGTAGGCAGCAAGAATTGGCAATTTAGGTTTTAGGCCCCCTGGCTGTTATCCACCCAGAAGGACAGAGTGAATGCTTGCTTGAGCCTTTGGAAGGAAAGGTACATGACTGCTGGCAAGCACTGCCCGAGAGCTATTTTAAGGGCAATTTCCTTTGCTGACTTTTGGGAAGGGTTATAGAACAAGGCAAGGATGGGGAATTGTTCTGTGTGGAGTATTTCTCAGAGGGTCAGAATGACGTTTGGGAGTGGTAGGAAAATCCCAGCGATGTGGATGCCTTCACCAGCAAGCACTGCAGCATTGCCCTGCTGTCTTTCTAAGCTTTTCTTGTGCTGCGGGGGATGGGACCCAGGGCCTTGTATGTGTGTCTCCTGAGTTGATTTTTGTGCACACTTAACTGAGTTGTCTAGTTCACTTCCCACTTGACTTGTTTTGGCGGGGAGGCAGTACTGGAGTGTGAACGCAGAGCCTCCTGCTTGCTGGACAAGCTCTCTACCTCTTGAGCCACGCCCCAGTCCTTTTGGGTTTTAGCTTGTTTTTCAGATAGTTTTTAGCTTTTTTTTTTTTTTTTGCCTCATGACTTGCACAGTCCTCCCAGTGGAGTCCACCTTCATCTTGGCAGGAGAGAAAACAGGTGTTTTTTGCTGGATGATCAGTGAGGCATGGGTTTGGGTCGCTAGGAATCTCTGATGTCACGTGTGTTCATACTCATTTCTTCCCTTTTAACAGAAGGGGTGCACTGGCATTCTCTGTCTGCACCTCTGGCCCCACCTTCCCTTCCCCTCCCCTTCCCCTGGGCCTTCTCTGTCTTCTCACTGGGCTTCTGAGACCAGGCTGCCTCCTTGGCAAGATTCATTGAGAAGGCTTCAGCCCTTTCAGGTCATGAATGGGTCCAGTTGGTAAAGCCCTCTGCTCCCCCTCCTGTCATGGGCATCTCCTGGCTGGGACCTCTGCTTTTAGGTGTTTTGCCTCTATTAAGTTCTCCACGTGATGTTTTAGAGGTCTGCTAAGAGCACTCCGTCTGTCTGAAAGTGTGTCTCCCTCCTCTACGGTGGTGGATGTTCTGGAGCCTTTTTCCAGGTTGACATCTTATAATGACAGCCAAACAGATTGGCCTGGAGTTCCAGCCACCACATCAGCAGCTGCGGTGCTGACCTGCCTCCCTCCCTGTGCTCAGTGGCAGGCCGTCTCCACAGGCTTTGGAGGGCAGGGCTTCGTGCCTGTCCCTCTCAAAGATGCGTCCCAGCCCACCTCCTGCCTCTGTCTGCTGCCCCAGTGCTGGGACTGCGTCCCCACCCTTGCTTGTATCTAGATCCTTTTTGTTGTTGTTCCTAAATAAACTGTATTTTTTCAGAAAACTTCAGATTTTAAAAAAACTACAAAGGGCTCCCATGCCCTCATTACCCCTGCTAACACGTGACAGGAGCAGGGTGCATTTGTTACATTGCTAGCTACAGTTCAGTCTTAATTGGATTCCCTTTGTTTTTCTCTTGGTTTAGTCCTTTCCTGTTGGAATTACACAATATCAAGTTATACTAAGTTAGAGAAAGAGGTTTGTTTTGACTAATGGTCCTGGTCCAAGGTTGGGTGCCTGAAACTGGCAGTGGCGGTCTTGCTGACCATGTCCTGATGTGGCACCGGGTGTCACCTGGCAACAGACCTGGCCAAACTGGTTCTTCAAGCGGGCCCACTCTGGAGATAGCCTTTGGTCCATTAATATCCTAAATGGATTGATCCATTCACAAGGGCAGAGCCCTAATTGCCTTAATATCTTATAATGGGGATTAAATTTCAACCTGAGCCATAGCACCCTCGTGTCCTTTTCTGTCCCTGTACCCATCCAGGAACCCCTGACGATCATCTTGGCTGCCCAGGGGCCATGACAGCTTCTTAGACTCCATGATGACCTTGACAGTTTTAGCAGAGCTGCTGAGGTGCTCTGTAGGGGTCCCTCAGCCAGGTCTGCCTGCTGTCTTCCTCTGCTTATACTGGGTGATGGGTTGTTAAAGGAAGACCCTGGAAGCCAGGAATACCGGGCACCCTGGCCAGGCAGTTTCCTCTCCTGGATGTGGAAGACCTCCCTGTGGTCACCTCTGCCTGGAGCCTGACTTGGGAGACAGCCATATTTTGCTCAGATCTTTGCCAGTCACTGTGGCAACACTGGGTATGGTGGGCGGTGCTGGCTTGGCACAGCTTCTCCAGTTTCTCCTCCTTCAGAGCAGAGTCTGACTCAGCAGGTGTGAGTGGTTGGCTTGAGACACTGCACTGCACTTCAGAGGGTGCCCAGGGCTTCTCTGGACCCTCAGGTTTGGGGCAGGTGCGCCCATGCACTTGAGTTGCACTTTTTCCATCATAGTCCAGTTGGGGCCTTGCTTGTGGTTTGCAAATAATGTGCGTGAAGTGGTTTTCCTAACTTTGACTTCAGCACTCTTGGGGGTGTTAGGAAACACTTGCTTGAAGCGGAGGCCATTGATTTGGGGAGTTGAGACGGTAACAGTGACTGAGCAGGTTGTCACCCTTGTCACCCCTGCTCAGAGCCTTCTGTGGCTCCCCTCCTTCTCACAGTCAGGCCTCACCACCCCTGGCCTGGCTGACCTCTACCTCTGCTTTGCCTCCCTCTCCTGGTTCTTTGGCCTTTCCATCACAAGGGCAAGGAGATTACATTCATGACAAACAGCTGTCATGGAATAGGGACCCTTTTCTCACCTTGATTAATTTAACCTCATTCTGTTTGAGAGCAATGGAAGGTCACACTTAAGTGAAACCTTTGTGGCAGCCTTCTCTTGGTAGTGATTTCCAGCTGTGTCTGAGCGTTGTTTGCCAGGGACAGGGAGGCAGCAGTGTAGACATGTAATGCAACTTCCAGAGGGTGACATGCTGGGAAGTGCTGTGTGAACACCTTGCAGTCCTAGGCTATTTGGTGAGAGCCAAGTTCCGTGGAATGGCTGCCACTGTGGACGCTGTCCATATCTTGCCTGAAGTCTTGTTAATGGGTTGTGATTACTGGGTGATCTGCCTGATGACTTTTTTTTGGTGGTGTTGGGGATAAAATTCAGGGCCTTTATGCAGGCTGAGCAGGTGCTGTGCCACTGAACTACATCCTTGGCCTGTGAGAAGAAATTTTTATTTACTTCCCCCACCTTTTTTTTTTTTTTTTTTTTTTTTTTTTTTGAGACAGGATCTTGCTATGTGGTCCAGGCTGACCTTGGACTTGTGATCCTCCTGTCTCAGACTCCTGACTGCTAGGGTTATAGGTATGTGCCACTACACTGGGAAGAATTTTTTTTATGTCTAATTTGCAAAGTTAAACTGAATTATATCAGTGGTTGGATTTCCTCTCTGAAGTTAGCTGTAGTTCCTACATCCTCTCTGATAGCTGGCACTTGGTTATAGAGGGCTATAGGCTCGCATGGTATACCCCTGGGTCCAGTGGATGTACATTTGGACATGCACCAGCCTCTGGATCATCCCGAGTAGCTGGTGGATTGTGGTTTGGGCATTGGAGTATTCCCACCAAGCAAATTCACACTGACAAGTTCCTGTAGACCTTTGGGATGAAGCAGAGCCAAAGGTGTGCAGGTTTAACTGCTCACAGGAACTCCCCCACCCTCGCGCTCCCCACTGTGCACCCTGCTTGTCCAGAGTCACACTGAGTGTCTGTGCTTGTGATGGTTCTGATTCTTGGAGTCAGTCTGTGCAGAGTGAGCTGCACACTGTAAAGAGACCCTTTGAGTTTTGCATTGGGTTGTAAGGGGAGCAGTGACAGAGGTGACTCCATTTTGGATGAGAGAGGCACTTTAAAAACAGACATGTTTTTAAACATGAGAAATAAGAAACCTCCCACCAAAGTATAAGATGCAGCTGCACAGTGTGGGCACTGGGCCCAAGGCCAGGACGAGCTGACTAGACCCTCCTGGAATGTCCATAATGAGAGGGACGGACAGGGAAGCTGTCTTGGTGCCAACCAATCACAAGTATAGTTTTGAGGTAGAATAGTTGGACCTAAGCTAGTTAGTGCCCTATATCATCTCCTAGACTTAAGCCTTTCTTTTGCTTAACTCTTTCACCACGTTCCGCTCACCAGGGTGCTTTGTCTTTTCAATAAGCTTTGGGCTTACTTTACTCTTAACTCCTGCTCCATCATCTTCAGTCATGGACTGCACAGGACTTGAACTCAGGAAACAACATTCCAGTGTCAGAGTGATAAGCCTCTTCCTGAAGGTTGGTCCCAAGGTGCTGGGTCTGGTCCACATTGCTGCATTCTGTCTCAGCCCCTTCCTCCAGCTGACTTTGCAGAAATAACTGGCCGCCAGCAATCAGCTGGAAGTGCAGACTGTGCTGTGTCCACATGGCTGAGACCAGGTTTTAATAGGGCTGCACAGAGGCTGCCAGCTCCCAACTCCCAGGCTCCCCAGCTGACCCCAGCCTGCCTGCTGTCTCCTGATCTCCTCCTACCATAAGGTCTTGTGTCCTGTTTCCATTTGCAGATGTTTAGTGATGAATATTCTTTTTTCCCCAACTAGACCTGCTGAATGTTAGAGATAATCTAGCCTAACCTAGCCCTTTACCTTTCAGACAAAAAATGAAAACAGCTTACCACTCTAGGTGCTTGTAGCCCATCTCACAGTTCCAGAATGGATGGTCTTTTGTCCTCCTCCATCCATGGGGTGTTGTTTTATTGAAACGCCCTGTGACTGTCCCTCATCATCTTGTGTTCCCCAGTTCCTCGAAACAAACATTTTCATTAAGACCTGCTTCTTCCTTTTTTCCTGCTGTTCTCAGCTTGGATAGGTGGAGAGCTCTCCTGGACAACAGTGAAACCCTTAGAGAAAGTTTTATGAACTTTTCCAGCATTCAGAACAATCTCACTCAAGAAATCTTGCCAGAGCTGGGTGTGGTGACACCTATATTCCCAGCCATTGGGAGGTGGAGGCAGGAGATTGAGGTCAGCCTGGGATGCACAGCAAGACTTCAGACATTCCCTCCACCCCCACAAAAACAAATCTTCCCACTCCTTTGCCTGTGTCAGGCATCCCACGCATCCCAGGAGGCCCCTAGGCAATGAGGCAAAGCACAGATGTACAGGCTCCTTTTCATGTTGCATCAGTTAGCTGGAGAGTGGGCTCCTGTGGAAGCCTAGGGGCTCATGAGGTGCTTCAGGTCTCACGTTATGCGTTACAGTTTGCTTGCTTCTTAGTTTATTTTGGACAGTCCTGGGGCTTAAACTCAGTGCCTTGCTCTTGCTAGGCAGGTGCTCTACCCCTTGAGCCATGCCCCAGCTCTTTTTACCTTAGTTATTTTTCAGGTAGAGTGTTGTACTTTTGTCTGGGGCTGACCTTGGACTGCGATTCTCCTGTCTCTGCCTCCTGAGTAGCTGAGATTACAAGTGTGAGGCACCGTGTCTGTCTGTTGTTTCAAATGGGGGCTCAGATTTATTTTACTTTTTTGCCCAGGCCCTGCCTTGGACTGCTAACTTCCTACCTAGACTTCCCAGTAGCTGGGACTCAGGCTGGCCTTGAATTTTAGTTCTCCAGATCGCTGCCTCCCAAATTGCTGGGATTACAAATATATACAGTGATACGCACCTCTTTGGGAGTTGTTTTCATTAAGAAAGGAAATGTACGTAGACTGGACCATGAACTAAGGGAGCTATGGGGAAAATGGCTGATGTCCTGGGTGGTGTTTGGGTTGGTGTTGCCGAGGGTGACAGCACTAGCCCATGTGGCTTACGTGTACCATGGCTGTCCAGTGGGGGTGTGCGAAAGTGCGTGCACACCGCAGGTTCCTAAGCCGAGGGATTGAGAAGAAAGACCTCAGCGAGGGCCACAGTTGCAGTGGCCATGCTTGTCTGTGCTGGGTGTATCGTAATGTCATTTTACCTATCCCCTCCAGTGGTGCTGGGGGTCTTGCCGCATCCTCTCTTAGTGTGGCCCTCAGCCACAACTGAGCGGCAACATGGAATTCTGCATGGGCCCTGGGGTCTGGCGTGAGGTGGCTGCTGTCAACCCTGTTGGCCCCAGCAAAGAGCTCTTGCCCAGAGTGCCTTGGCCCTGGGTACTCAGTTTCCCGGGAATGCTGGCGGGATCCTGCCTGCTTTCTCAGCACTGGGGCTCACAGCGCTGTCTTATTGAGAGGAAAGGCCAAGCTTCAGTGCTGTTAGAGTGATGTGAGAAGGAGCAGTGCGTCCCTGGCCCACAGGACTGCTTTCCTTCCCTGCGTGGGGCCAGAGTCCTGACCGTGGAGGTTGTGCTATGACATACCACCTGACATGCACACTGTGTGACATGGGAAGTTCGAGCTAGGATGGTGTCATCGTGGAGCCAGGACCCCTCTCCTTACACCACTGGGGAGGTGTTGCCATCTGGCCTAGGTCTGGGTCCCTGACCACTGTAAGCTCTTGTTCCTTTGATGCAGGCTGTGTCACCTCTTGCACCGGTTTTCTCGGTGTTGAAATGGAGATGTCAGGGGACCTGGGGCATGCTGGCAGGAGTGAGCATAGTGGTACCCTGCTGGGCTTGGTGTGGCGCAGCTGTCAGTGAGGGTAATGGCCAGCAGGCAGTTCTGTGGCTGCGTGAACTAGTACAGTTATGGTGCTGTTCCCAAAGCCCCTAGGACCTGAGCTAGAGGCCTGAGGTTTTGGTGGAACGTGGTGAGGTGGTAAGTGTCAGTAAGGACTAGAGAGGAAGAAGCAGGTGGTTCTGTTGGTGGGGTGAGGGTGTGAGAATGGAGGAGATGGGAATGTATCAGGAGCTCATTTACTGCTCAGGACCAGGGCAGTCTGATGTAAAAGGGACATGGAATGTCCTACTCCTCTTCCCAGCATCTCGACGGGGTTCTTGATGACAGGTCCTGTGGCTGAGTTGAACAGAAATAATTGCATGGTGAGTCCTAACATGCCAGTGACTTTGCTTTCATGGGGAATGGTGCCATTTTGAGACAGCTGAATTTCTGTCACGCTTTTCTCGTAAGCCAGGATGGAACAGGTATTGAAGACAGCTGCTCACTGAGGGTGGCCCTGGGGGTGAGCAATCAGTGGCTTCATTGGTGGCTGGGCAGCAGCTAAACACAAAGTCGCAACAGGGAAGGGCAGATTCAGATGGTGATAGCCAGGGCCAGGCCCCTCCTGACCTCCCCTCTCCTGCCACCCTCTGTCTTCCACCTGTCTCTGTTGCTTTGTGGTTTATTGGTTTTAAGTTCTAGCAAATGTTTCTTTTGCAGAGTATGGCGTTTGTGAGAACCTGCGGAAGCTGGAGATCACAGGCGTGTCTTGTCGAGACGTCTATGCGAAGCGTGAGTTAATTTCCTTGTTCCTCCATCACTAACTTTGTGCCAGAAGCAGACAGTGAGCATCAGTGACAAATGACAGAAGTAATGTGGGCCTCTGTTCCATGTTCTGACACCATCTCCAGTTTCAGTTGTTACTGGCAGCCATAACTCTAAAGTTTGGGACTCTGATTCTTCCTGTTCTGGACTTGCCACTGACCTTACTTTTCAGTCCATTGTGGCCGAAGGTTTCTTTTTGTGATGCAGCAGGGCCTGCATTTTTGTTTATTTATTTAATATATATTTTATTTATTTTTTGGTGGTGCCGGGGATCTTATCCAGGGCCTCACACCTGCTAGGCAAGCATTCTACAGCCCCAGCCATGTCTTTAATTTCTAAGTGATCTGTAACGTGCATATTTACAGGGGCACAATGCAGCTGAGCTGCATGTCTGCGCCAATGTATTGATCAGATCAGCAGGATTGACATATCTGTCACCTCAGACATTTATTCCTTTGTGTTGGGAGCATTCAGAATTCTGTCCTCTGTCTGTTGGAAAGGAACAGTTGCTGTCAACCGTAGCTATCCTGTGTTGTGGAACAGAAGTGACTCCTGCCCTATGGCCCCTGTATCCATTACCAGAGACCATGAGATCTGAGCAATGTGGCTGTGTACAAGACAACTCCTGAGGTTTTTGGGCTGCAGCCTGAAGGGTGTACACAGCTCATAGAGATTGGGAAGTAGGCATGGCGCCTTCTATCAACTCCTGCAGTTTTCAGAGGCTGCCTCACACTGGGCATCACACTTTCTGCAAGCAAGTTGAGTTCTCGGCCCCTGTCTTCTTTCTTCAAGTCTTACCTTCCCAGGGCCCCTTGGCCTTTGCCAAGGGCTCAGAGCCCCCCAGCATACTCTTTATCCAGTTGCCCTCCCTCAAAGCCAGTGGCCTTCCCATTTCCCGCTCTGTGGTTTCCACAAGTGTCAGCAGATGTGTCTTGGCCACCTGACCTGCATCATTTCAGAGCAGCAAGGAGACAGGTTTCTTTTCAAGAGGTGTAGGCACCAGCAGCCCCATTTCTGCAGGGACAAAGGTTGGGTGCCTGTCCAGGTGTCACATTATCCTGTGGCACCCAGGGGAGGGCTCACATGGTAGCCTGTCTTAGCTGTGTTCCACTGTCCCCTGGGAGAAGCTGTGGGTGCAGGTGGTTCAGAGACTGAGTGGCTGTGCGCAGGGTGGAACGAGCGAGGGTTCCTCCCCTGCTGGTTCCTGACTCCTTGTAAATGCTCTCAGATGCACCCGGAGTGCTCACTTTGCATAAGCCAAAGCACATTTTGGTTTCCATTTTAATAGTGTAGGAACTGTTTTTGTGAACATGTTATGAAAGCCATAATTATCTGGGAGAAAACTACTGAGCTTTGGGGACAGGTGGCTGAAGTCAAGGTAGCTGAGCTGGTCAGCCTGAGCAGTGGCAGGTCTGACTGTGAGTGAAGAGGCTGGGAACAAGTGCACACACCTCAAGAGCAAAAGGAAGTGCAAAGCCGCTTTGGGCCCTACTTGTCACCCCAGGTTCCCATCAGCCGCTCCTGCCCACCCCCACTGGGTTGCGGTGGGTGGGTCAGGTGAGTGAGTGAGTCTGAGAGGTCTCCTGAGGCTGTTGTGAGCTGCTGGGAGGTCTCTGGTGAAGGGCGGAGCATGGCATGGAGTGTCCTCTGGGCACGGCTGGCCTCCCAGCCTGCTGGGTGGTGGGTCCATGAGGATAGAGTCTTGATGAGGAAGGGGGTGTTGCGTCAGATGAAAACTGCTCACATGGTTGTGAAGAGCAGAGCCATCCTTAGCCTTCCCTGCTGTGTCCGTTCAGGTATAAATCCTCGTGTGAAGTCGGGACGCTTCATGAAAATTCTGCCCGATTACGAGCACATGGAGTACAGAGATGTTTACACCTGCCGTACGTACTCCCACTGGCTTTGCTTCTGCGTGTGAGCTTGGCACAGCTGCTTGGAGGGCCCTGGCTCACCGACCGACAGCGAGACTCCGAAGTAGGCTGGCCTCTTGGCTTCCACTGCCCTCCCACTTTGCTGTGGTGTTGCTCTGTGACTTTCCAGGACAGGTCACATTGAGTGGTGGCATGGACAGCTGTACACATGGGTTAGTTCCTGCAGAAGCATCTGGGGTCTTCAACAGCGTTAATCCAGGTCACTCTCACTCTGGCTCGGGGTGGGGGGTGCATTTCAGCATCTGTTGTTTAAGCTACTGCAAAAATTCACGTAGGGAAGAGAACAGTGTTAGGGGCTTTAAACTTGAACAATCGAAAATGAAATGCAGGGCCCAGTGCCAGTGGCTCAGGCCTGAATTCTTAGCTACTTAGGAGACAGAGATCAGGAGAACCACGGTTCAAAGATAGCCTGGGCAAATAGTTGAAGAGATCCTATCTCGAAAAATAACCAACACAAAAAGGGCTGGCAGAGTGGCTCAAGTGATAAGAACACCTGCCTAGCAAGCATGAGGCCCTGAGTTCAAACCCCAGTGCTGCAAAAAAGAAAAAAAAAAAAAAAAAAAGGACTGAGAACACAACACTTGTCTGGCATTGCAAAGATGGCTCTGGGTTCTATCCCCAGAACTGAAAAAAAAAAAAAAAACAAGCTGAATTTCTAAGCTTTACTAGCCAATCGTTTTTGAACAGTGATACGGATTAAAGATGCCCTGTGCACGTGTACCCACCAAGGCAGGCACCCGAGCAGCAGCTGATCCTCGGAATCAAGTGCATCTGATTGAGCTCTGGATCATCCTCCCGAGCCAGAGTTGCAGGAAATTAATGCCCTCTCCACTTTCTAAATTTCAGTTGTTAAAAGAGATTAAAAAATACCTGCTTGCAGCTGGGCGTGGTGGTACATGCCTGTGATCCAGCACTTGGAAGGCTGAGGCAGGAGGATCCTGAGTTCCAGGACAGCCTGGGATGCCTTGGGAGATCCCTGTCTCCAAACACAGCCAACCAACCAACCAGCCCCCCGCCGCCACCTCGCTTGCACTGAAAGCTGTTTTGAAGTTGCCAGGAGTGTGCACAGTAACGCGTGTCAGTGTGGTCTCTTTGGAGCAGACCCCCTGCTGGCTTTTAAGATGTCCATTCTAACAACACCTACTGAAGCAGCTTTCCCTCATGTCCTGTTGGCTCTGGACTGATAGCTGTGGTTTGACAACTGGGTCCCTGCTCACTTTGGGGACAGTTCTGCACTCACTGCAGAGATGTCTGGATGTGCTGAGCATGGTCCCGGGTCCCGGGTGGTGTGTGAGCACCCACTGACGACCCTTTGCTTGCACAGATGTTCAGAGGTGAGCTCACTGAGGGAGGTCAGTCGATGATAAGGGAAGAGGAGCCGAGGGGGTGGGCACACTTTCAACATGGGAGTGCTGTTCTTCACGTACGGTACCACACCATGTTGGAAACAGCCTCTCCAGAACACTTTGCGTTGGGCTCACCAGCTCTCCCTGCTCGGCAGCCAAACAGCAGGTCCTCCCCAGCCCCAAGGGAGGGATCAGTTGACATGGCGAGAATCAGTGAGAACAATTAATCCCTCTGTGTTGCCACACCAGCCTGGCTTAGGTGGAAATAGTCCAGCTCTTGGTGGTTTCCTCTGCCTCTCTCTGTTGCACGATTCTCCTGGAACGGAATTCCAGCCCACCTCTGGGGAGTCTCACACCTGGCCCAGGAAGCCCGAGTTGTTTCAGGTGCTCTTCCCTAGTTGGGGTTGGGATCTGTAATGTCCCAGGAAGAGGCCTGCACTGATGTCTGTGCTCCCAGGAAGCAGGCTAGAACATCTGCGCTTTTCAGCCTCCACTGCTTGCAGTGGCAGTGCTGCTGCAGGCTGGTGGGATCAGAGAACCAGTGCTCCTCAAGGTTTGAGTGGAGTTAGGAAAATACCTTGGAAAATTCACCTTGGATGATTCAGAAAATACAAGGAGGATCTCCAGTTGTGAATATGGGTTGTGTTTCTCTGCACACATTTAGACGACTGGCCCATTAGCTCATGGCCCGTATATGCTGTGAAAATCTTCACGCAGTGGGAAAGAAAACCATTTCCACCACCAGGCCTGGTGCCCGTGGCACCCACACTTTTGGTGTCCAGGTACTCTCCTGTATCAGTGGAGTCTTGGCGTGTCTACAAGCCTGTATAGTGTGTGGAGCTTTTGGGCTCTCCAGCTGCCTGCGTTTTCATTGCCCACTGGAAGTGCTCCCTGAGCTGAGACCTTGTCCTTCTTGCTCCCAGTCAGTGACATCCTCTGAACCCTGTGCTCTTGGGCCTGAGCCACCGCCTGCATGCAGGACTGTCTCGGGTAGAAGCAAGCTGGTGCGTGAGGGCTGAGCACCAGCTCTGTGGAGTCTTGTGACCTCGGATCAGCCACTTCGAGGTGTCCCTTTGCTTTTTTGTCTCTTGATTGTGTGCCTTGTTGCCTGGACTGTTGGTGAGAAGCAGCCCTTGTGGCAGCTCTGACACCTTTCCTTGTGCATGTTGATGGTGACTGCAAGGCATTGAACCTAAAAGTCAGCTGTTATAGTGCAGGGCTCTAGGCCTCCTGGCTGTGCTCCAGAATACGCTGTGTAGAATGTGAAAGTAGCCTTGCCCACCGTCCAGAGAAGCTGGACAGCCTTTTTGATCCTGAGAGGTGTGGCCTCATACAACGGAATCCGGTGAGAGCTGCTAACACTGGGATGTTAGCATGGAGAGAGTGACAGGTCACCAGGAAGTGTACACCAGAAAGGTGCCCCTGTGCAGGCATTGTGGGCCCGTGCCTAGGAGACTTGCGGCTGAGCCACCTGCTGGTTCTTACTGTCTGTGACATCTCTGCTTGTGTCCTAGTTATGGCAGCTGCATTGAGGGGCAGGAGGCTAGTTAACTGCAGCTCTGCTTTCCTGAGGGCAAGAGTGACATATGGGGCCACCCCACTCAATGCCTCGATTCTGCACAGACCTACCTGCCTGAGTGGTTGCACGAAGTTGCAATGGGGACAGTGATCATCCAGATGGAGAGCACTGGGCACTCTGCACGCTGCGGGGTCCGGGCCCAATGTGCTGGCTTTCCTGCTTTTCCTCAGTGATCTTGCTGTGGGCAGACAGTGGGGCCAGGGTGGAGAGTGTTTTTGTTGGCTCTTGGGTTGAGGGGGGCAGGGTCTCTGGCTGTTTCAGGACCACATAGACCTTGTCCTAGGTGACTGAGGCCAGTCGTTGGGGCTCTGGAGTGTCTCCCAGGATGGAACATGAGTCACCTGGAGGCAGGTTTTGTGTTTGAGGGTTTCGTAAAACATCTGTAGGCCCACAGCTGGAGAAAAGTTGCTCCTCGGGCCCACAGAATTCATTTCTTACAAATGGGCTACTTTTCCTCCAGCTCCAGCACTCATGGCTCAGTATGTGAGTTGGAGGTAAAGGAGGCAGGCTTCCTGTCCCTGGATTTTGTAATTTAATATGCCACCAGATGGATCCATCTATAAAAAATCCCTGTCACTGCGTGCAGGTGCCAGTGGGTGTGAGTCATAGCATTTACTGAAACAGTGCTGAAGTGCAGTTTCTTTACTCTGTCCACTTTTCAACATAAATGATGGTAAAAGGTTACTCTTTTTATGCTCTTGACAAGATTGCTCCATCCTTATCCTGTGGGGTGACTTGGTGGCTACTCTGTGGAGTGAGCCTCAGAAGTGGTCTGGGGAGGTGGGCCCCTGTCACCTACTCCTCCAGACTCAGACACCGCATACTGTCTCCAGGCCCTCTGAAACAGACTAGCAAAGTGTTTCTGACAATGGCAAGGCAAGTCGTCAGGGTTTCTTAGTGCATCTAACCTTGTGTGCACTTGCTGGATGCCGGCTTCCTTCAGATAAGTTCACGGGCTCACTTTTTTTTAATGAGTGTAGGTGCTTTTGTGAGAGCTTTGCCTGTGAGGCCACATTTCCGGTGTGACATCATTCTTCCCCATGTGTCGTGAGACATAGGCGTCACACGTAGGGCACGTGCTTCCCTCGCGGTCAGTGTGTTCACAGCTCGGGCTACCTTATCTCCTCTCTGTGCACTGTGCTGGTGTCACCTTAGCCTAGCCAACCAGCTTCCCATTGGTGGCCCTGGTACACAGAGGGCTAGACTGACTCTTCTTTGTTTTGGTTTTTGTTTTGGCTTTGAGGCAGGGTCTCATTGTGTAGGCCAGGCTGGCTTCAAACTCCCGATCCTCCCCCCTCAGCCTCCTGAGTGCTGGAGTTATAGATGAATGCCTGTGCTGCCTGTGACTGACTCTTAATACCCTAGTGGAGCATGAGAACCCAGGGAGATCTGTGTGGCTAGCCAGGCATCTCAGAAAGCTACATTCTTATTTCTAAGCTGCTGTTTTTCAGCACAGAGGCAGCCCGCTCCACTTTGGAACTGAGAGTGCTGAGTGTTCTAACATGCTCCCTGGGGCTGGCTTTTGGAAAGAAGCAGATACTGCTGGCAGTTAGATGGGGAGCTGAGGGGAGGATAGAAGTGCTCACTAAATCGTGTTGTTGATGTTTTCCAATACTTACTGAAGTTTGAAAACACAGAAAAGCTGAGAGTTCTACAGTGAAGCCCATTCCATATGGGCTCTTCAGTAGACCCTCTGCTGCACTCCACCACACGGCTGTCCATCTGTCCATCCTGCCCTCCTCCCTCTCCTCATTGACTTGAGTTTCCATCACTTCTGAGTAAGGTACAGACATGAGTGTGTTTCCTGCCTGGCTGTGTGAGCATCTCTCTGGAGTCCAGCACTTGCTGTTGGTCCTGATCTTACTTCGTATTTGTTCAACAAACACAAACCCATCAAGGTGTGGCCATCACGTAAGCAGACCAGCGTCACTGTGTGTCGTAGCAGACTCAGGAGCGGTTTAAAGGTGCAGGTTGGTGGCCAGTGTCCTGTTGTTACAGACCCTGAGTGATGGTCTGAGCTGGATGGGGAAGATCACCTGCAACCACCAAACACTAGGCACCAGATTGGTGACCTCCAGCTGTTGCCCAGCCCCTGGCCTTTCTTGGCCCTGCATGATTGACCTCCAACTGCCGTCAGTACTCAAAAACTGCCTATCGCTCTTGCAACCTGCAGTGACCCCAGGCTCCACACCTGGCAGTCAGGGCCCACGTAAGCCAGCCTGTTCTTCTGATAGCTCAGTCGCTCGCTCGCTCACTCACTCACTCAATATCATCTGTGCAAAGGTAATAGCCGTGGTTACCAGCACTGGCTGTCCGGTTGCCTCCGTGGCAGGGTCACAGTGTGCAGCAGCTTCCGTTCCTTCTAAGTGAGACTTACCTCTTCTCTCCTGCAGTGCTTCACCGATACAGACACATTTTGGGGCTGTGGCAGCCAGATATCGGGCCGTATGGAGGACTGCTGAATGTGGTGGTGAGTCAGGCTCGAGAGGGGTTCTGTGGGAGGTGGGGGCTGTGGGGCTTCGTGCTGGAGACAGAGCAACAGTGCCTTTTCTGCAGGGCACAGGCTGGCCTGGCCCTGCTCTGTGTCTGATGTTAGAGGAGATTTGTAAGAACGTCTCATCAGGTCACTTTGAGGGCTAGATTTTGTTTTGCAGATGAGCAAAGATTCATTGTAAGCAGCACAGTGTGCTCTCGGGCTGTCTGATGACAGGATACAGTGGCTTGGGGCCTCCCCTTTTGGACTATGAGGCATCATGTCCATGTCTGGGGGGCACTAGTTTTGGGTATGCAGTTGTTTGTTGCTCCAGATCTGAGCAGAAGGAAGTTGAAGAGTGAGCAGCGTGGCTTCTGCTCCCTCTCCGCCTGCAGGTGGATGGTCTGTTCATCATTGGCTGGATGTACCTGCCTCCCCACGATCCTCACGTGGATGACCCCATGAGGTTCAAACCTCTGTTTAGAATCCACCTGATGGAGAGGAAGTCAGCCACGGTGGAGTGCATGTACGGCCACAAAGGGCCTCACAATGGCCACATCCAGGTAGGTGAGAGCTGGGCTCTCTTAGACATGGCATGCAGGCAAGTGGGAGAGGAACTCCTCTGGCCTTCCCATCCCAGTGCCGTCCTGGGGCCAGGTGTGAACTGCAGACCCTGCCAGGACAGCTCAGCAGGGACAGGAGGAAGGGACTGCCTGCCCTGCCGTGCATGTGGTGTCCTGGTGTGACAGAGTGCCTGAGACTTCTGCATTCAGTGCAGCCTTTTGTTCTTTTCCTCCCGTTTGTAAGAGCATCAGCTTGGAATAAAGCGCTTGCTCTCTGACGCTGGCTTTGTGAGTGTGCTGTGCTGCCCAGCACTGGCCACAGCTCCTTCTCTGCCCTGAGCCCTGCTTGGGAGAAGCCATGCCCACCTGGTGTCTGGAAGGGTGTGAGCTTGGGGGTGGGTGCTGAGCGTCCTCCTTTGGGCGGCCCACTTGACTGCATCTGTGACGGGAGGGCAGTTGTGGCTGCCCTGCCGGGTGGGGTGACCTGTCCTCATCCTCTCTCCTTCCATTGCAACGCTGAAGATTGTGAAGAAAGACGAGTTCTCCACCAAGTGCAACCAGACGGACCACCATAGGATGTCAGGCGGGAGGCAGGAGGTGAGCCCAGACCTCTGGGAGGGAGGGGGAGGGGCACGTGGAGACACTTGTGCCTGGCCCCTCATTCTCACTGGGCAGAGAGTAGGCGACGTGTGAGGCTGTGGTCACGCGTCGTGTGTGATGTGTGCGAGGGGATGCGGCTTTGTCCCCGCCTCCTCAGGGCGAAGTGGGCAAGCACACTCTCTCTGTAGCCAGATCTTAACCAGCTTCCCCCATGCCTTGGCCAGCGCTCGTTAGCACAGGGGCTCCTGTCGTCGTCTTCTCTGGGAGCTGAGATTTCTGAACTGAGGAAATGCAGTGGAGAATGGGTGTGTGGCGGGGGGCTTCCTGTTGTCTGAGTAATTTTATGTAGCCTTTGAGTTTTAGTTTTTGAGATTTAAAAAAAAAATTTTAGGGAGTGGTACTGGGATTTGGACTCAGGGTATCCTCTTGCTTGCTAGGCAGGAGCTCTACAACTTGAGCCATACTCCCAGCTCTTTTGGGTTTATTTTTCAGATATGGTCTCTTATTTTTTTGCCTAGACCAGCCTGAACCTCAGTCCTTCTATTTATGTCTCTCACACAGCTGGGATTACAGCTGTATACTACCTTGCCCAGCTTATTAATTGAGATGGGGTGTAGATAACTTTTTGCCCAGGCTAGCCTCACATCTGGATCCTTGTGATCTCTGCCTCCTGAGTTGTTGGGATTACAGGTGTGAGCCACTGTGCCTTGCTTATTTCAAAACATGTTTAGGAAGTTGAACTTGTCAAGTATAAGATGCTCACTGTAGCTATATTTTTTGTTATGTATGCATTTCTTAGCTCATTTTTGGTGGCTTCTCCTTTAGCAGAGAACTTCATGAAGAGTTAAGATTACACAGTGCTATGCATTCCTTCTTGAGTCCTTTGAAGATAAATGAGGCCCATTTGCTGCGTGCATGGCAAGTAAGAAGGGTGACAATCATCATTTATAGCACTGTCATTTTCAGTTTGATTTTTATACACAGTCATAATATAGCATTTATATTAGGTGATGATTGTAGCCCACATTTAAGTGAAAAATGTAAGCATATTTTCCCAGACATTCATCAGGTGTTGAGGCCTGTAGATCACAATCCTGGATCAGAAAAGGCCCCTGTGAACAGCTTCTCTGTGGGCTTGCTGGCTTTGAACCTGAGTAGTAATCTCCTGATTGTAAATGTGGAAGGCACCTCCTGGTGGGACCCAGAGAAATGTCGGAGCCTGCAGTGGGAATCTTGACAGCGGTTGACACTGTTGATGTCTCTCTCGCTGTGAGTGAGGCTAGGATGAGCAAGGTCAGGAACGGTGCTTCGTGTTCAGGACTTCGTGGGTTTCCTTGACTCTGGTCCTAGTGAGAAATGCAGACCACTAGAGACTGACCTGGGTGTTAACGCTGCCTGCTCTTTCTTCACCGAAGCCCTGCGAGGCCTCTTCCCACCCCTGCCTGCCCAGGGGCTCCCTCTCCCAGAAGGAGACCTTTGGAGATCTGGGGCTGGGGGAGGAGTGCAGATGGGGAGAGAGTGCTGCCAGGCTGCCAGGGGCCCTTGTCCCTCTTGTCAGGGTTGAGGGCTGCTGGGAAGATAGGAGGGGCTTGCTAAGTGAGCGGTCCTAGACAGGCGGAAAGCTCCTCTCGTCCTCTGTGTTCCAGGCCCCTGCGTCCTGTGCGCATGTGGCTTGCCGTCGAGACGATTTGTAATAACGTACTTTGAAGACCTTGTGCCCACTAACCGGTTGGGATTGCTGCTCTGCGCAGGTCTCTTGGAGTATTTCGTTCAAATCCACTCAGTGTGGTGATGATGACATCTTTGTCCATTCCATGTTCCATTTGGTGTCCTTTTGGGTTTTTTTGGTGGTACTGCAGGGAATAGAACACATGAAGACTGCTCTGTGCTGCTTGTGTATGAAAGGGAGTTGCTCTGTGTCTTGTCCTTTCGTCTCTGCAGCAACTCTTGTCCTTCCTCAGTCTGGACAGTGACACATGAGTGCATGGGTGGAGTGGGGATTGTTTCCCTCCATCTACATCTGTGTTTGGAGCTGGCTCTGTCCACCTCAGGGTTTAGATAAATTATGTCAGTTGTGTAGAATCAGACTCTGGGCGCTGAGTGTCCTGAGCACCATTGGATGTTTGATTGCAGAATTCAGAATTAGGGCACTTTGGGGTTGCTGTGTTTACAAAAGTTCCTTCTCATGTGTACGTGAACTGACACTCGAGACCCTTGAAGTCTTGTGGAAAAAGAACCTTCCTCAGTCTACCTCCTCATGGGCAGCTGCAGAAAATGGCCCTGGTCACTCACGTGATGGGGTTAGTGATAGCTGTCTTACTGCATCCAGGTTTTCCCAGCATCCTGAGAGCAGGCGCAGACTGTGCAGTGGGGAGCTGGATCAGGAACACACCCCTCTGTCCCACTGGTGGGCACAGAAGTGAGGCTCCTGAGGGTGCTACTTGGGAGCCTGGACAGGGCCTGTGGCCTCACCTGAAGGGACACCTGAGGACCAGAGTCTGCTGCTTTTCTTCGGCACACCCACCTTGGGTGCAGGAGGCCCCTGGTGCATGGCAGCTCCTGCTTTTAATCTGCCCCCTGCCCCAGCCTGCCCACCTTTGGCCCGGGATCCGTGGCACACACAGTGGATCTGCCTGTACACGTGTGTCACTGTGTCAGCCAGCTCTTCACGGTGATGGTGCTGCTCACGCCCTGCGCTCTCTTGGAAGGAGTTCCGGACGTGGCTGAGGGAGGAGTGGGGCCGCACGCTGGAGGACATCTTCCACGAGCATATGCAGGAGCTGATCCTGATGAAGTTCATCTACACCAGTCAGTACGAGTGAGTGAGGGCCTCCAGGGCGTGGGCCATTGCTGGGTACTGTGAGCACAGTCCTCTGCAGGTGCTATGAGCATAGTCCCCCTTTCCTGGGGATACTGTGAGTCCTTGATCTTTGGTTGCCCAGAGTGTAGTCTGTCTTGGTGCGTATCCTCTCACTCTGGGTGTCGTGAGTGCAACCCCATCCCCTGCTCCCACCTCAGTGACTACTGTCTGCCTGATTTGTCTCTGTCACCCCCAGCATAGGCACACCAGTGTCCAGTGTGTGTGTTGGAGCTAGATGGGCCCTAAGAGGCCTGGCTCAGCCTGTCTTCAGGCCTCTACTGGGGTCCCAGAGCCTGTTCCCTTCACAGTGATTTGAGCTCCTTTCCTGAGGGTAATGGAGCAGGAGTGGTGCTTCCTTTCTATCCTGCTGAAAACACTCTGCAAATGGGGCCAGGCGTGCTGTGCCTGCAGGCTGGGAGTGGGAAGAAGGGTTTAGCCCGGTGCCACCCCCAGGTCTGGAGGATGCCTGCTCTGGCCAAGCTGAGCCTCTGGCTGTTCCCCCCACAGCAACTGCTTGACCTACCGTCGGATCTATCTCCCGCCCAGTCACCCCGATGACCTCATCAAGCCCGGCCTCTTCAAGGGCACCTATGGCAGCCATGGACTGGAGATTGTGATGCTCAGCTTCCATGGCTGGCGTGCCAGGGGCACCAAGATCACGGTGAGCAGTGCCCAGCTGCCATGGCCACCTGGTGAGGCCAGCACATGTGGGCTCCGTGTGAGCAAATGAGGGCCCACTGTACCCTGGCTGCCTCTAGTGGACCCAAGACCCTCAGCCCTGGCCCCTCAGGAGCACTCATTTTTGGGCCCCCTTCAGGCCTGATGAACCAGAATCCACATTTTTTATGAGGTCTTGGATTTTGTGTGTTCAAGGTGGCTTTGTTACACCAGTGGTCAGCCTTGGTCTGACCCAGTAATGCGTGGGGCAGGCTGAAGAATAGTGGTGCCAGGGTCTAACCCACAGTTCCTGATTTTGTTAGGGGCTGGGAAGGGGACCCAAGGTGTCCAGGTGACACTAGGGTGCAGCTTTGTTGAAATCTTCTGAGTTAGCATGCAGCTCGCAAGAAGCTTCCAGGGCCAGGCTGGACTGGGAACCTCACAGTAAAGCTCTCTCCTGACCTGAATACTGCCTTGTTGATGCTCCTTGCCGAGGTCATTATTTGAGTTACAGGGATGGGCGTGACCGACTGCGCTAGTATGTCCTGATCCTCCTATTAGGCTGGTGGTCCCTCTGCTTTGGAGGAAGCTCTTTGTGGAACGGGGACAAGCAGGGCCACATCTCTTCCCCTCTCTGAGCTCCTCTGGGTAGGGGTTTGGGTCCCTGTCCCCCATGGAACTTCAGGGCTGAGGTGTTCCAGGCGGACAGGTGTCCCCTTGGGCCTGCTGACCCCTGCCAGATCCTAGAAGGTCCATGGATGTCTCTATAAACTGGGCTTGTTCCTATCTGGGTCTCTCTGAGCACAGGTGAGCATATGTGTGTTGGCAGGTGTCCAGTCACCATTCTCCCGTCACTCACGGCATTGCTGTTCCTGGTTTTCAGAGACCCTGTCACAGATGGCCGCACTCTCTGGGTCCTGCTGATTAAGGGCATCCGAGTTTTTCCTTCCTAAGGAGTGTGCTCCTCCAGCCAGAGTGGATCTAGACTGGAGGCTGGGAAGTGTTTCTGTGGTCTCTGAGCCCTACTGACTGCTGTCCGCCCACTCTGCAGGGTGACCCCAATATCCCCGCTGGGCAGCAGACGGTGGAGATCGACCTGAGGCACCGCATCCAGCTGCCAGATGTGGAGAACCTCCGCAACTTCAATGAGCTGTCGCGCCTTGTCCTGGAAGTCCGAGAACAGGTGCGGCAGGAGCAGCAGGAGGCCAGTGAGGGCCCTGCCCTGCCCCAGGAACAGCCATCTGCCCAGGTGCCCAGTGGGGCAGCTGCTGAGGACAGCGGGGAGCCCGGGAGTGGAGTGGCCGCAGTTGAGCAGCCAGCTCAGTCTGGGCAGGGGCAGCCTTTCGTGTTGCCTGTGGGCGTGAGCTCGAGGAGTGAGGACTACCCCCGCACCTGCAGGACGTGGTAAGGACCCTGAGGTGGAGGGCCGGTGAGGCCTGGGGGAGCTCCCATGGCTTTGCCTCAGTCCCCTGCATCTGAGCCTCTGGCGCTGTTCCTTGGGCTTTCTATCGCTGCCCCAGGGCGGAGGTGATGACCACTGGGATGTGGGGCCTCCTCCAGATACTTCACGTGCACGTGTGACTCCACCAGTGGCCTCTGAAGTGATTTACTTCTAGTTGGCCAAGTAAGACAGAGGAGGTAGTGTGTCCTGCAGCTTTGACACGCAGTGAAGCACAGAGGCTCCCCCAACCCCTCCTGCCTGCATGTCCTCCTGGGTGGCTCATGGTGGCATCTAGCATTGCTTAATGAGTGCAGTGCTTGCCTGTAACCTCTCTCCTCCCCCGCTCACTGCCTATGCTCGTGGCTGGCCCCTTGGTGCCACTGCTGTGCATGCCAGCCTCCACCTCTGGTGAGGAAGGGTGCGCCCCTGTGGGCCCCTGCACACGTGACCCCTGTGCACCCTTCATGCCGCACAGTCTCCTGCTAAAATTGAGCAAAATGAAAAACCTAGTTCCTCAGTCTCACGGGCCACATTTCACTTGCTGAATGGCCACCTGTGGCTGGTGGCTACTGTACTGGACAGTCCAGATCTAGAACACTGCACCATGGTGGAAGACTTTGCTGATAGTCTGTCAGGCTCGTGGTGTCAGTTCTTCACCTTTCTGGCTGTGTTCCTTCTGCTTTTGGGTGGCTGCTGTGCAAGGCCTATGATAGTCTATCAGGATTTCTCAGTAAAACCAACACAGTAGGGTGGAGTGTGGACCCCTTGCTGAGCTGCCAGAGGACCTGGGCATCTGAGGGTTTGGTGGGAAGGCATCATGGTGCATCTCCATGCATGAGAGTGACGGTGCGGCCGGATGTGGTTTGCACTGGGAGGTGCAGATAGCAGCCCTGTGTTGTTTCAGCCACTGTAAAGCTTTGAACAGCCATGTTTCTAAACTCCCATTCCCCACGGCCAGCTTAGAGCTCATCAGTGCATGCTGTGGCTGGATGGCCAGTTCTGGTCCAGGTCCCTGCCAGGCTAAACTCTCCCATAATTCTCCACTTTAGTCTGTGCTGGATGTTGGGCTCCTGTGCCTAGGAGGGGCGTGTGTGTGTCCCCTCCTGGCTGGTTAGTGTCTTGACACAGCAGGAAATCCCTGTGGCTTGAGTTATAGGCACAGTGGACATTGTTTCACTTGCCCAGGGGCCATGAATTTCCTCCTTGACTTGAGGAGCCCCTGAGGCACAGCCCCTGAGGCACAGCCCCTACTCCACAGGGCTGACCTGGGGACCCTCCGTGTGGCCAGGGTGCAGGTGGAAGCCCTGGCACCACTGCATACATGGGGTGTTCCGTGCTGATCTCTAACTCTTCATCTGCCGGGAGGACTGGGAGGAACAGAGCTGTAGTAATGCTAGTCTGATGCCTATGTGGGCCATTGCCAGTTCTAGTTAATGTTGGTTGTAGGCTCCATTTCTGTTACATCTGAATGGTTCCTACGGTAACACACTGTCCCAAAAATCAAGGTTGGCTTCCCTGGGCCTGCTTTGTGAATGTCTTTGGAGCAGATTTCCCAGGTGTGCTTGCCTAGCACTCCTGCCTCAGTTGGGGGAGTAGATGGATGTAGTAGTCAGCAAGGCCCAGGACTGAGTGAATCCCAGGCTCTTCCCCCCAAGCTTCCTGAGTGGCCCAGAGTCCTGGCCCTTTGCATCTGGGGTGCCTGCCAAACTTGTCTTCAGTAGAGGTCAGCCAGGGCCTCCAGACTGTCCTACAGAGACAGGCCCTCTGGGTGCTGCTGGCCTGCCAATTTGTGGCTGTGGCTGCTATGTGCAGGGTGCTTTGGATACCAGGATGGTGGGTGCTTGTGCTCTCTGGGCCCCTCCCCCTTACGCTTTCCTTTTGTTTCTCTAGTTTCTATGGCACAGGCCTCATTGCTGGCCATGGCTTCACCAGCCCTGAGCGCACACCTGGTGTCTTTGTGCTGTTTGATGAGGACCGCTTTGGCTTCCTCTGGCTGGAGCTGAAGTCTTTCAGCCTGTACAGCCGGGTCCAGGCTGCCTTCCGGAACGCAGATGCACCTTCACCACAGGCCTTCGATGAGATGCTCAAGAACATTCAGTCCCTCACCTCCTGATGGCCACATCTGTGTCACGGGCTGGTTTGGGCATGGCCCTGCCACCGTGAATGGAAGCAGCATGCACTTTGGAAATGCGGCCTTTTTACCAGAACACGCACCTTCTCACCAGGGGCCTGGCCCAGCCCAGGACACTTTATGTATAGTGTGTAATATATTCCTGCACATTTGTCCGTAGCCCTGAAGGAGAGAGGTGAGCATGTCAACAGAGAAAACAAAACAAAACAAAACAAAACAAAACAAAAGAGTGAATGAACAGAATAAATCTGATGTAGACGAGTGGCCGTGGGGCAGAGAGAATTATGTGGAGAACTCGTGTGTGTCCTTGGTGCGCCGGTGGCCTTGCAGGGAAAACAAGACCCTCCTTCAGGGAGGTCTCATGCTGCAGCCGTGATGAGATGTTCCGTTCCACATCTCATGTCTGCCCTGCTGGACTAGCCTAGCAGACATGGCATGGCTGAAGGGGCCCCTGGGAGGTGATGAGGAAGAGACGGAAGTCACTATGGACAGGGATGGCGTGTGCAGAAAGCAGCTCTCGGGAGTCACAGAATATCAAGTTTCTCTAGTGACTTGCTTAGGCGCTTCACTGTGACTTGTGTCCCTATCAGTGAAATGGGATTAGGGATACGGTCACTAGGTATATCACTGCACACACAGAGCTCTGTCCCAGTGGTTTGTGTGCCTGTCCCAGATACTCTCCAGCTTAGAACCAAGGCCACCTGCTGTTCTCAAGCAGCCAGTTCCAAGCAGGGTATTTTTTTGTGCACCTGCCCCTCCCTCTCTCCTGCCCTCCCTCCCTGCACACACGCTGTGGAGAGCTGCCTATCCCCCGTTGGGAGCACATGTCTCCACAGTCTGTCCTGATGCTGGGTTTTCTCATTTGCGTGGTGCACTTGGGTGCCTTTCTTGCAGTGCTAAAGTGTTGGTAGTAGTGACATGAGTTGCCTATGAAGCCCCTTGAAGGTGAGAGCACAGTGTCTAGGTCGTCATACCTACATGTGGCACTCTAGATAGACCTACAGGTGGTGTTGTACTTGGGAGGACAGGACCTGTTGGGGACCCTCCAGGTTAAGACCCCAAGTGCCTGTGTTTTCACTGGCCCTGTGCCCCATTCTGCAGTAGCCCCTGCATCTGAGACCCAGCCTGAGGTCTTGCTGAAGACAGACTACAGTGCCTGGAGACTCCCAGGAGCCCTCATCAGGCTTCCTGTAGTTCACTTGGTCCCTGAGTAGCCCAGTTTAGGCCACGATGCTGTGCACCTGACTGACTGCCTTTGTGTACCAGTTTGCTTCTTTGTGGTTGGGAATAGTCGGTTGACTGCAGTTTGGAGAGAAAAGAACTTCGTGGGTCCCTGCATATTTGAACCTGCTCTGCTCTGTACAGAGTGATGCGATTGGGATTTCAGTCACAGGCATTGGCAAGTGTTCCATGTTGGGGCTGGACGTTTGCACAGGGATGTTAGCACATGAGGATATGTCAGCCTATTGTGCTCAGACCTCCAGTGTCCATTGTGGAGTGAGTGGCTTTGTGAGCCCTGCAGTGGGAGTTTAGGCTCCTTTTTTCCTCATTCTGGACCTTATCAGGGTCCCTTTGGCACCCATTGATGCCTGGCTCACGGTTTTTGCTGGCCACCTGTGGCATATGCTTAAGGTCCTGAGCTGCCGTCCAGGGCTGTCAGCTCGGCAGTGTCCCTGCCCATCCTTCTGGGGTCCTCCCTGCCCCCACCTGGCAAGGGGTTGCTGAGCAATGACCATGCCAGTCACTCCTTCGCCTGCTTCATGAGCGTCATAGTGATACTGTCTGCTACACTTCCTCCCGTACTGAGAACTGCACACCAGTGACTGGGCAGCAGGTCTTCTCCCTAGCCAGCTGGCTCTGTCCTCTGATCCTCTACGGGCGCCCTGTTTGAGATCTGCACAATGCCAGCCGGTCACTTTTAGTGCTCAGAAGCAGCAGTGGGGAAGAAGAACCCCTGTCAGCTGTTGTGATTTCATGGAGTCCTGGTTTCTGTTGCCCTGCTTCAGGATAGCAAGACACACAGGACACCAAGCACCCTGGTCTGTAACACAGTGACTGAGCACAGCAGCTGGGCTTTTGAGGCCATTTTTCTCTGCTGTATTCCTCCTGGCCTAACTTTGAAGAATGTCCTCAGTAATGCCCAGGTGGAGGGAGACTCCGCAGACCACCCTCAACTCTGAGCTAACACCCTGTCCTCTGTCTTTGGGGTCAGGATTGTAGTTTTAAGTTCATATGAGAGAAAAAAGGAGCAGACAATCTCATTCTGATGCTTTGGGAACGAGATTGTGCCAAATCATTGAGTGCTGTGTCACTTATAGCCCAGTGGCTCACATAGCCAGTCTTCCATGGGCTGGAGTGGTGCTCCAGGCGCTGGCAGGGAATTGTTGGTACTGCAGGATCCTGTTTGCAGGAGACCAACCAGAGCAGGTGAGGGGTCAGAACCTTTTGCTTTCGCTGGTTACTTAATATCACATAGCTGGCTTGGAGAAAAAACATTTATTCAGAGGGCAGCTTGGGTTTGCCCAAAGGCTAGGCAGACTCCTAGGAAGCAGTTGCTGGCACCTGGTGCCTAGTGTTCTCACCTGGGACGTTGTTACCTGGGGCATGCACAGTTGTGTTTCTCCTTTCAGTTTTAAGTAAATCAGTTTCTGAAGCCTTGCCTTGTGACTTCTTTCTTTGGGGTGTAATTCAGATGGAGGCAGGAGCTTGGGGAGCACTGGTCGTTGACCCTGGGAGGGGGTGGCCTGGGTTGATGCTTCTCACACCTCATTCAGCAGTGTTTTGATTTTGGTTTTCCCCTATTGGAGCAGGTAGAGTGTTGAAGTGACTCCTCAGCCCAGGTGATGGTTGGCCTACATCCTAGTTCCCGAGGGCAGGGAGCCATGGTGGGTAAGCCCAAGTGCCGTTTTCTGAGAACAGGACAGTTAAGAGTAGGGGTGTGCTCATAGGCCCATACAGCTGTGGACCTCGTTGATCTGCTTTCCTTTGTTCCCTGAAGTACTGCCTTATCTTAACAAATCCAGATATCTCTTCCCATCCAGGTCTCATCCCAGGGTCTCTGTTGCTAATGACTAATAACTGTTAGCATGGAGTTTTCTGTGGAAATGCAGGCAAATTGCACCCAGTAGGCAGAAACTGGTTGGCTGTGATGCAGGGAAGCAGGAGCACGGACAGGGACATTTTGGGGACAGTTGGTGCCACCTTGTGGGGCTGAAGATGCAGGTGCTCCAGGGAGTGTCCTGTCTACCCTGGGGAGCCCAGGCAGGGGTTTGGGGGCTGCTGCAGTGTTTTGTGGGAGGAGGCTGCAGCATCTGAGGCCCAGAAGTGCATGGGCTGACGCCTGTGGGCCCTCCACACACAGTGAAGGCAGGTCCCTGTGTTACCAGTGTGCCACAAAATGCCAAGTAAAAGATGGCAGGACGTTTATGTTGAGTGTAAAAACAAAACAGCATTTAATTTTCATCACTTTACATGTAAAAGTGTAAAAGCATGCAGGAGAATATAAACATAAGGGGAGGGGGATAGAGGCAGAACTTTAAATACATCTGTTCATCTTTATTTAAAAAGTTTTGGTTTTTGTTTTTTTTTGGTGGCACTGGGGTTTGAACTCAGGGCCTTGCACTGGCTATGCAAGCACTCCACCGCTTGAGCTACACCACCATCCAATTTTGCTTCATTTTTCAGATAGGGTCTTGAGCTTTTTGCTTGGGCTGGCCTTGGACCACAGTCCTAGCTCTGCTTTTTCTCCGCACGAGTTGTACTAACAGTGTGATGGTCACTGGGCCCTACACCAGCCACGAGGCTGCTGTAGCCACGAGGCACAGCAACACGAGGCCTTCTGTTATGAGGCCCCATGGTGTCAGAATGGGGAAATGTATATTTGATGGCAGGCGAAATGTGGCATTTTCTGTACAGTTCTCTGAAATTTATTTATTTATTTAGGTGCTGCAGATGAAAGCCAGGACCTTGTGTATGCTGGGTTACATCCCCACTCTGAAATATTTTAAAACTAAAGAAGTCAGCAGGTGATCAAGTAACCAGGCTGCTATCTGTTGTGGCTCTCGCTGCAGCTGAGCAGACAGCAGTGGCCGTCCCTGATGTGCTCCCCAGTCTGTTCAGCATCAGTGGCCTGGGAGTCTGAACTTGGCCTTCTTTGCTATCAGCTTTCACTCCTGATGGGGACAGCAGACAAGACAGTGAGGAGGTGCTGCTTTCCGGGCCGTGCTTCCAACCCTCTTGGGGCTGAGGCTCAGACTGCAGACCTCTTCCATATGGGGCCATGGCTGTGGAGGTGGGGTGCTGTGCTCATTGGACAGGTGGGGGTGGGGGATATCCCCATCGCACCTCATTGGATGTGTGGGCAGGAGGCCAAGCGGCCAGAATCATCTTTGTCTCCCTTTTTAGGGGAGTCTCTGCAGTTTGGCCTCTAGTGGCGACTCAGGGTCACTGCATACAGTGCCACTGATCCTAGCCAGTGACATGAGAAGAACAAAGAGAAGCCATTTGGATTTTTCTTTTTTCTCTCTCTCCCTTTTCTTTCCGGTGGTGGGGGTTAAACCCAGGGCCTTGGGCATGCCAGGAAAGTGCCCTAGCACCGACTTCCAGCTCCAGCATAAGGTGGTTTTCAAGTCTTCCCCTAGTTGTGACTTGAAAGTCTACAGGTGATAGAAAGGAGGCAGTGCCCCAGGACTTGGGAAGCTGCTGTCTGCTGAGCATGCGTTTCACCTCTTCCTCTTCTCCTTTTTCCTGCTTCACCTGACCTGGCTCTGAAAGTCTCAACCTGTACTAAGGCTGTCACCACCTGCATGGCCTCCATGAAGCCTGGCAGCTACCTGGAAGGGCCTTCTGGCCTGGGAAGCATCCGTGCAGTTCTGTCCTTGACCAGTGTGGCCGGAGGAGGGCCTGTGATAGCTGCTGGACGTTCATCCTCTAACAACCTGCAGTGCAGGTGTGGCTAGGGTCTCCCTTTCCAGGAGAGGGCACAGAGTCTCAGAAGGGATGAGTAACTTGCCCAAGGCCACATAGTCAGAGAGCCTTTTAAAGAGTTGGTCATTTCATAGTTTGAGTTGACAAACACCTACAGTTGTAAGCAAGCACAACATCCCTCAAAATCCTCTTGAGCTGACCTTCATGGTTGACCCCTCCTTAATCTCTATCTCACAGATTTGCTTTTTCTAGGGTGGCTGGTCCACAGACACACACAGTTGGGAGTTCTCACACTGTGTGGCATCTTTTATCCGGGGATGTTTCTTAGCCTTCCCCACCCCCATTTATCATCCTTCCAAGGAGCCTTTTTAGGCACTTCTTTCTAACACTCCCATGAATATTTTATTTTTTTGAGACAGGGTCTTGCTGTGTAGCTGAGGCAAGCCCCAAACTCCTGCCTCTGCCTCTGCAGTGCTGGGATTACAGGTGTGCACCACCACACCTGTCCCACCCGATGAAGTTTTTTTCTAGACATACACTGTTTATGTGCAGTATGTCTATGTGCTTTATACTTCAAAAGAACTTTTCCCCACCCCGCTGTTTGTCTCCTGGGGGTGTTGCATTCCATCCACCCCTGTGGGCACCAGTCAGTGGCACTCCTGTTGCTGACTTATATTTCAGTGTGGACACACCCGTTTGTCCTCCTGTTAGTGGGCATTCAGTTGCTTCCAGTTTGACATTTGTGAATAAAATCACTATAAAGGTTTTTATGATTTTTTTGTGATACTGGAGTTTGAACTCATGGCCTTCATCTTGAACCACTCTGCCAGCCCTATTTTTGTGAAGGGTTTTTCAAGATAGGGTCTTGCAGAACTATTTGCCCGGGCTGGCTTTGAACTGTGATCCTCCTGATCTGTGCCTCTTAAGTAGCTGGGATTACAGGCGGAGCCACAGGCACCCAGCTGTTTATATAATTTTTTATGTAACCATGGCTTTTCATTACTTTCAAGTACATAGCTGGGAGTTGCACTGCTGGGTCACATGCAAAGTGCATGTTTACCTAAGAACCTATGAGGTTCCCAGAGTGGCCACACCACTATGCTTTCCCACCAGCAGTGGATGAGAGTCCCCATGGTCTCACAGCCTCACCAGCATCTCGTGCTGCACTTGGCATTTTGTTTCAGCCTTGTGACAGGTGGCAATGGAAACTCACTCCCCAATGGCTAACGGCTGAGCTGCTTCCTGTGCTCACCCCCTGCTGTCCACGTGCAGCAGTGTCTGCGCAAAGCCTCACATATTCCTGTGGGAAAGCAGAGAAGGGAGGAGGGGAGAGCTGTGAGTAGTGCAGGGACAGGGCGGGGCAGCTGGACACAGGGCAGCTGGACATGGGACAAGCCACACAGGCAGGTGGCTGGACTGAGCTGGGAACTGACTGTCCTGTGGCTCCATAAAGAATCTGGAACCTGTCCCTAGACCCTCAGCAGCCCAGTCAACACTTCTCACCTCTTAAGGGTTCCATGGAGCCAAGTCTGGGCACTGGCAGAGTCCATGTGTTTCACCTGCCCAAGATAGGCAGGCCTCAGTTCTTGTCTGTAAACCCCAGAGGCTGCTGTGGAGGGTGAGATGAAATACTGGTACTTGGCACATCACCTGCTTTGTTCAAAGTGCTTCTGGCGACACCTGTTACATGGACATCGAAGAGAGGGCTCAGCCGACCTCTGTGAGAAGTAAAGACCTAGGGTATGAGGCAGCCTGGGACATCTGGGGACGAGTGATTCAGGCAGAGGGGATGGCAGGTGCAAAGGCAGCATGAGGCACCATGTAAGGAGGAATGTGGGAGGAAACAAGGCCACAGCTAGAAATTGGCCAGTGATGTACTGTGTGGGTGTATGAATGTGTGTACACATTTGTGTGCCCGTATTAACCAGTGCCCTGCAGGCCATGTGAGGACCCTGGTTCTGAGCCCCATGGTAAATCCTGGGCTCTGAGCAGATTCAGAAGAGGCTCTGACTGCTGTGTTGAAAATGGCCTGCTGGGGAGGATGGCAGAAGTGGGCCACAACACTGAGGTGCTGCTGTAATCTGGAGGCGTGGTGCTTTGACTGGGAAGTGAGAGTCTGGGTGAGGAAGTGGGCATGAGAGGAAGAGACTGGGGACAGATCTGGTTTGGCTCGTCAGGCCATTGGCATGGGTGCTATCTCAGGTCCCACTAGACTGTGGCTGAGCCCTGAAACTACCGGGACACTCAATGATTGCTACTCAGGGATGCTGTTGTTCCCACATGGATGCCCAGGTGGCAGAGGGCATCCCCCTAGAGCCCTATGGTACATAGTCACTCTGTAGTCTGCCACTGAGAAAGTCACTGTTGAGCCCCAGTGTGGACCCAGGACTCCTCAGGCTCTGCTGCCTGAACAGGGTGTCTGGCGTTATCACCATGGAGCTTCTCCTCTGTTCCCAGTGTTCCGCAGTTCCATCGGAAGGCAAGCTCCCTCGGTGCTATGGGTGTGAGGGACACCGACTCAGCGGGTAGGCAGCCTCTTCTCTCGGAGAGTTCACTGAAAGCTCTAAAATCTGGTCCTCAGGCCCATGGGGTAGGGTGGGGATAAAGTGGTGACAGAGGCATTGGGAAGTAGCACACTCTTGAGCCTAGCTAGCTTGTGTGGCTGTGCCCTTTTACTGCTCTGATGACAGTGAGGAAGGTGATGACAGCATATCCCCACAGAGTACAGGGGGATGAAGTGAAGGAAGACGAGGTGCGTGTGTTCTAGGGCCATCAGAAGAGAGAGCTGCAGGATCACTGTTGGCGACAGCAAGAAAAGGGGTGACGATGACACCAATAACCCCAAGAGGTAAGGGCTGAGCCAGAGTGATACCTACCCGTGTCATTCTGTTACATAACACTACTGTAGTCAAGAGTGCACTTGATAGAAATGCAAACTGAGGTGCCAGAGGCACTGGGTGACCTCAAGAGACCCAGATGTCCCCAGCAAGAGAAAGAGGGCTTAAAAATTACTTACTTTAGGCCTGGTAGAGTGGCTCACTTCCTAGCAAGTGTGAAGTCCCTGAGCTCAAACCCCAGTACTGCTCCCCGCCAAAACCCAAAAATTCTTACTTCGACAATCATATCTGTGCTTTCTGAGATGGGGATTTGGTATGCATGTTTTGGGGCAGACAAGGCCAGGTAGACCAGGTGTCCTGGAGTAACGAGTCAGCTTCAAAACCAAGCCACAAGTTTTCATTCTTTGGTCACTCACGTTCTCCAAAGCACACAGCAAACGGCAAGTGCAGCACATGGCCATCCTTGGGGAGGCTCCAAGAAGGTCTGGAACCTGTGTCCAGGCCCCTGCTTTGCATACTGGATGCTGGTGCCTTGGGTGGTTGCTGGGGACAGCACTGAGGACAGCGTCCTTCCTGGAGGATGGGTCTTTTTTCCCCGTTTGTCCACCTCCAGGGCCTTAGGGGCTGAGGTGACCTTGTGTGTTGGTAACCAGCTCTATGGAGTCCACACAGGGGCGTCCCACTCTGCTCCCATCCAGACTCCTCAGTTGCCCTCAGAGGGTCACCTCCAGCTCCTTCCTGTGGGATTGAATCCTCATTTGCAGTGCAAGGCAGGCCCTTGCCCTTCTCATGGGGAGCTTCACATTCTTGGGACACATCTAATCTGAAACAAGGGTCTGGAGAGAAATATGCCTTCCCTTCCTGAATGCTGAAACTCAACATGAGGCTGGCTGCCCTCCTTACTGCTCTTCTCCCTGCATCTCTGAAGGCTATTTCTAATGAGTTCATTAGCCATCACTTAGCCTCTGCTGCCACAATCTACCAGTGTCACCATGTGCAACAGTGACTGGTGCAAGCCCACCTCTGCCCAAGGTCTCCAAGGGCCACTGCTCTGGCCTCTGGGTGAACCAGCCCAGCTCTGGGTTCTTGCTGGGCTGGGGCACAGATGCCAGCAGCACAGGGAGGGCTTCATGGCAATCAGAAGGAGCTTCTGTGCAGGAGAGAATGTCAGAGGGAGGGGGAAGGGGCTGCTTGGTTGGTTCCCTTAGAGGCAGACCTTGAGATGAGGGTCTGTAAAACTAGTTTTTTGGGAAGGTGATCCAGGAAGTAGACAGGTGAGATGGGGAAGAGCCCAACACAAAGGCATCAGCAAGGGGGCAGCAGTGTGGGCAGCTGGGGCCTGGTCCCGCAGCGGATGCTGGGAGACGGTGTAGGATGCATCCTGGAGTTGTCTGGGCTGCAGTGGGGAGAAGCTGCTAAGGGCTAACCCTGATGTGGGCCAGGTGGCTAGAAGGAGCCACCAAGCAGTAACAAGTGTCAGCAGCTGTTGGTGTATAGAACTGGGTGTTGGAGATGGGCAGGTACCAGCTGGATGCTTTGCTTTGCTCACCCTGTCCAGCCAGATTGATGGGTACCCTCTGGTCTGGAGGCTCTGCTGCTCAGGCATCAGGCCTCACTTGCAGGGTAACCACTGGCTCCTGTGCAAATCCACGTATGGTGGTTCCTCAGAGCAGGTGTGGGCCTGAGTTCATATCAGGGTCAGAGTGTGCATGTGGCAAGTCCCAGCTCTTAGCTGGGAACCCACAGTGGGTGAACAAACTGCAGAACTGGGACCAACAGTCCTGCCCCTGTTCAGGCATAGGCTACCTGGGGAGCTGTCCTGGGGAGCACCTGCAACTGATTTTTCTGAGATCAAGCAGCTTCTGTTGGCTCGGTTTGGTTCTTGTACTCACAGCTCTTTCTACATCTCTTTTCCCCCTACCTAGGGGCATTGGAAACAAAAGCTTGGAAGAGAATCTTGGTAGACAGAAACTGCTTCCCTCTCCCAAGTCCAGCCTGAAGCAGGGAAACACAGTAGGGAGAACTTACTACCTTGCTGAAGTATGCTGATGCTCAGGTCATCCTGGCTCTCTTTCAAACACTTTCTATGCCTTTTTGGTCTTCTCAAACTTCCTTGGGTTGGGAGGTATATATAGCTCAGTGGTAGCATGCCTCCTGGATTCAGTCTCCCCTGGATTGGCTCTATGGTTATCACTGTTTTACAGATAAATCTGAGGCTCAGAAGTTAGGCTAACTCATTTGACATCTGTTCCTGATAAGAGGCAGAGTGAGGACGGGGAGCCAGTCCCTTGATACTCAGAACCCCTGGAGGCAGGGAGGGTGGAATATCCTTTGAATCTCAGCCTGTGTCATGACGGATTTCCTCTTCTGGTTTTGAATGTCACACACATGGACTGTACCCACATTTTGGGGTCTGGCTTCTTTGTATACTTCATCCATGCTGCTGGGGTTGCACCTGTGTTCTTTCCCACCACTGTGTGTAGTGTTTCTTTGCAAACATGCTACCATTGGTGGTCATGGTGGGGCACATGTGTAATCCCAGCACTCAGGAGTTAGTAGCAAGAGGATGACAAGTTCAAAGCCAGCTGGGGCTACATAGTGAGACCCTGTCTCAAAAAAAGGGGAGGAGGACACTATTTCTTTTTAAAATCCTTTCTCCCATGGATAGATATTTGGGTTATTTCCATTTGGGGGCTGCTGTACATGTTTTTGTTCCTGTTCTGGTGGACATAAGCTCATTTATCTTGGGTGAGGGGCCTCCTATGCTCAGGCTTTCTAAGGACCGCAGGACACTTTGCCGATATTGCTGTACCAGTTCCATGAGCAGTGTACAGGAGTTTCAGTCTTGGCATCCTCCATAAACTTTAGCCATTCTGGTGTGGTGGGGCAGTGGTGAACTGTTCTTTACAGAGAGTCACAAAAGCATGTCCCATGGTGAGGGCCAGAACTCCAGGGTATCCAAGCCTGTATCACAGGCCTTGCAGTGACGCTTCAGTAGACTCAGGGAAAAAGTGCAGCTAGCAGAGAAGCCATATGCACACTGATAACAGGTGACAGCTGAAATATTTAGCACTAATAAGGCAGGGATCCTGGCGAGGAGAGCAAGAATGTGTGTAGTAGCTGGAAGCTTGGCTCTGCTCATAGGTCATGACCTTCATGGTTATGGGAAGAGCTAAGAAACCAAAGCAGTGCCTGAGGGCATCTAGTTTGCTCCATGGATGGAGTTCAGTGTACTGAGAGGTTGCCATCAGCACTAAGGTTGCTCAAGACAGTTTGGACAAATACTGATATTAATTCAGAGTATTAGATTCAGCTTGAAAATGTCTGAAAAGTGGGAAAGACCTAATAATTTCCAAGAAATACGAATTGGAGTTTGAGATAGATAACTTAAGGAACACAACTGGAGAGGCACAAAAGCATCAGCTCTCCATTTCAACAAGTGGCCAAAGCACACATCTGAGGAACAGGATGGAAGGAAGGGAGTGGAAGAGATAGAGGGAAAAGGGACTAGAGGGTCCAAAGCGTGCTGGACGCTCTGGATGACAGATGTCTGGATCCCACGGCTTTTTTTTTTTTTTTTTTTGTGGCAGTACAGAGGTTTGAACTTAGGGCTTAGTGCTTGCTAGGCAGGTGTTTTACCACTTGAGTTACTGCATCAGCCCTTTGAAGAATTCGTAAAAATTAATTTTTTACTAGCATTTATTAGTAGCATAAGGGGGGTTCATTATAATTCCATAGTTTCGTACAGTGGACTTTGAACAAATTCACTCCCTCAGCCCCTGCCCGTTTTTGCTTTATTATTTTTTGGGTAGTGTCGTATTTTTGCCTGGGAGGCTCAGATCACGACCTCACCTACAGCCTCCCCTGTAGACGGAACCTACATCATGCTGGGCTTGTTTTGTTGAGATGTGGTCTCGTTGCCCCGGCTGCCTCCAGCCGCGATCTTCCGGATCGCCGCCTCCCGCGTAGCTGAGATTACAGCCGTGAGCAACCGCGCCGGGCCCTGGACACCACGGCCTTCAATTTAAACCCCAAGTTGCTCAAGAAACACACATTTCCTTAAAAATCACAATTGGCGCCCATCGGTAGGCTTGCCAGATTCAGCACACGAAAACGCAGCTAATTCGGCACCCAGTTATCTCTGAATTTCAGATAACCAATAGCTTTCAAAAGAAGTACCTAAGGGACACATGAGGGACCTGCTGGACCCCACCTCGGCCGCGCGGTCCGCTCCCACCTCTCTCTCTCCTTGCAGGGGACCGAGATCCCGGCTGGAGAGCCCCGCGGGGGCACAGGCTCGTCCTTCGGAAGTGGTGAGAGGCCTTCTTTCCCGGGTCGGGGCGGTGGGCTTCGGGGCCGACGTCCACGCAGGCCAGGAGAGGGAAAGGCGACGGCGGGTGAAGCCGGACGCTCACTTCCGGCGGCCAGCCTTCCACTCTGACCCGCTGACCCCGACCCCAGCCGCGAAGAACCAATCAGCCGCTAGCTAAGTGCGCATCCTTACAAGACAGCGCTTGATTGGCTGAGAGAGGGCCAATCAGCGAAGCGCACGGGGCGTGCGGGAAGCTGTTGGGTGGCCGAGGTGCAAGTCGGGAAGGCGGCGCGGTTCGCCGTGTGAAAGCACCTGGGAGGCTGGGAAAACGATGCACGCGAGGGCTGTGCTCCATTCTTACCGTCGCAGCCCCGGGCCCTTGCGGAGGCGTCGGGGCTCCGTTCGGCCCTATGGTATGCACTCGCACCAGAGCGCATCATGACAGGCGAGGCCCTCCCTGAGCCTGCACAGGTGACCCGAGGCCACACCTGAGAGCGCCTGGAGCCCTGGGGCCGCCCAGGCAAGCCGTAGCTCAGCCTGCAGGAGCGACGCAGGAGACGAGAACTTTCTGTTTCACGCACACACTACTTGGCAATGTCAGGAGTAGGCCTTCAGGCATGGATGTATCCAGGTGCGCACGGACGGACTGTGGTCCTGAAGCCTGGACGGTTCCTCCCCATCCCCAGCTTCCTTTGCTTTGTGCTGGCCTCCCTCCTGAGGCCAGAGCATCGCCAAGACCGCCTGAGGTCTCCATGCCACCACATTGGCCACCCGGAAGAGCAAGGAGCTCATCTCCCCATAAGCCCAGCCTCTTGGGGTTGACTTGGGTCGTGACGCCGTAATGACCAATCTCTGAGACCAGGCTGACCTTACCTTCCAGGCTGGGTGGGGGGCTTGTCCCCTTGACCGACACCAGCGAGGTGGCTGTGGCCCCCGAAAATGACAGCAAGGCTGTCATTCTCCATCCTCTGTGTTCAAGCAACAGCTGCAAGTGGAGCCCGGTGACCACAGCTAGGTCTCTAAGTAGCAAAACAACCGCTGTGATGACGACAGCACAACTGTACTCAGGTCACTTGTAGTTTACACATTACAAAGCGCTTTGACATCGCTGACAGAGAAACCAGGCTTTGCTTTTTGATTTCTACCCGCTGGAGGCTTTCCATATCACTAGTGACCTAGTTGTTTACTGGGAGAGAATGGGCATGAGTTAACAGTCTGTGTAATCCCAAACCCTCTCGTTGTCCTAGAGACAAAGCCACCAAAACTTTGCACTGGAAGGGATTTCATTGCTGTGTAGTTGGAGCAGAATAAGCTTAGAGTGTCCGATAAAGCATCATAGGTGGGTGGTTGGCAGCCCTGTGTCTTGGAAAGTTCTCTCCAGGCTGAGACCCGCCTGTCTTTCCTGCTGGGCCAAGCTCAAATTTAGCTGGAGTGTGTTGAAGGAAGTGGGCTTGGGAACCCCAGGCACTAGCACGTGAGTGAGCCTCTCCCCGCTCCCAGCTGCTGCTGTCACCTTCACCCTTTCTGGGCTCAGAAGGATGGCCCCTCCACCCCTGGTCTTTAATGCTGAGAATCAGTTCCAGAAAGGGTGGTCCTGTCTAGCCTCCAGCCCTTGTTCAGCTGCCTGCTCCAAAGTTTACAGAAAGTCCAGAACGTTCTAAGCTTCTCTGTTCTTCCTTCCTAGGAAGAGCACATTTCAAACCTTCAGGAAAGACGTGCTTCTCACAGGTCATTCGGTAAGGAAACAATCCCTCAGCCACTTGCCCCAACCCTGTGGAGTGGCAGAAGGAGAGGCTGTGGCTCCAGAGGCTGGGCCTCATGAAAGGCGATTCCGGACACGGAAGTGTGTGGTTGTAGGGGCCATGGCTGAGCTCCAGATCTCTGTGTAGAGCACCTCCCTCCTCCTCGAGCTCCTCCCCCTCCATAACAGCAGGGATCTAAGTCCAACAACCTGCTCTGGGTGTCAGCACCTTCATCTGCCCCATATATGATGGCAGGCCCGCACACACTAAGCACACGGTGCAGAGTGACACAGATGCGCTCAGAGGAGTAATCAGTGATCTTGTGCTATTAGAGTTGGTTGAACTCTGCCATTGTCATAGTGGAACCTAGACTTGTTCACAGGAAGGCAGCCGGGAGTGGCTGAGAATCCCCTACACCCTTTGCAGGCTTTGGGTCTCCCCACCAGCCAGCCATGGGACCTGCCTTTTTCTTACTGCAGTAGGAACTGGACATTTGCCCCTTCCCTGGACACTGTCCCTCTGGCCATCGATTTACCCTTCCAAACAGATCCTTGGCTCACATTGCACATGTTGCATCATGCTTATTTCTGTCTTTTCTGGGTCTCACTTAGATGCACCCTGGTGCCCAGACTGTTTTCCGAGAGCGCATCTGCTGTGCATGCCATGCCAAATTTGGGGGCCACCTGCCTGTGCCCCTGGCTGAGGCAGCACTACCTTACTGGGTCCCTCTGTCCCTGAGGCCCCAGAAGCAGGTAGGTGATTCTCCAGGGATCACATCTAGGGCCAAGGGTGGAAGTCAGGGGACCCATCCACCCTCAGAATTATTAGTGATATATGAATGAAATGTAAAAAGTTTGGGGAGTCAGTTTGTGTATTTTTTTTTCAGTTTGTGTATTTTTAAACATTTTTAAAGCAGTGTATTTATGGAGTCATGGTTGACATGTGGTAAGGTGTACTCTGTACACAGTCCTGACACATGTACTCCCAGCGAGAACTCCAAGGTTGTCGGGATAACAAGCATACACAGCTCTGAGGATGTCCTTGATCTTTCTCACTGACACCCCTGACCACTGCTGATCTGATTTCTGTCTCTTTGGCTTACTTTGCATTCTGAGGTTCATCCACATGACAGTGTGCATTAGTAGTTCCTTTTTTATCGTTGAGTAGCATTCCATGCTGTGAACACGCTTACCTCTTCATCCTGGGTGTTTAGCTTGTTTCCAGTTTTTTTTATCCAGGTGGACCAGGTTTTGAACTCAGGTCTTTGTGCTTGCAAAGAAGGCACTCTACCACTTGAGCCACACATTCAGTTCATTCTGCTCTATTTTCCTTTGGGATGGGGTTTTGTAAGCTTTTTGCCCAGGCTGGCCTCAAACGACAATCCTGATCTCAGGTTCCCAAGTATTTAGATTTATAGGTGTGAGCCACCATGTTTGGCTTGTTTCCACTTTTTATCTGTTACAAGTAAAGCTGCTATGAACGTTTGTGCACAAGTCTTTGGCGGACGTCTGCCTGCACTTTTTTGGATTAACACCGAGGTGTGGAATTGAAAAACACTAGCTATTTTCCAAGGTGGCTGCACCATTTTACATTCCTGTGAGCAGTGTGTGAAGTTCCACTTCCTTTCCATCTTCTCTTCCCCAACACTTGGCTTGGCCAAATTCTTTAGTGGTACCATTGTAATAGGTGTGCATCTCCTCATGGTTTTATTTTGTATTCTTGTGATGATGATGGTATTGAGGATCTCTCTGTGTGCTTCTGCCGTCTGCATGTCTTGCCTGATGAAGTGTCCAGTCACATATTTTGCCCACCAAAAAATTGGGCTTCTGTTTGTTTTTTTTTTTTTTAATTTTGGAGTTTAGAGAGTTCTCTATGTATTCTGGATACAAGTCCTTTAGCTGATGTACAATTTGTAAATATTTGTTGAGGTCTTTGGTTTGTTTTGATAGTCTTCTATTAGTTTCTTTCAGAGAGAAGTTTTCAATTTTGATAAAGTCCAATAAATGTCAGTTTGATCTTTCCTGCATCTTTTGTAGGTGTGCCCATCCTGATCCCTTGGTACAGGACATTTTGCCCCATGAGCAAGGTTGGGTTCTTTTAGCAGGGATGGGTGCAGGAAGTAGCCGTGGTGTGGGCACCCATGGTCTGCCGTCAGTGACGCTGGCTCTAGCATCCATACCCTCAGGATTCTGGACCAGGCATGTGGTGCTCTCGTGCCGCCTGAACCTAGCCAGGCCTTCTGACCTGGCCTGATGGCCCTTTTGGGAAAACCCCTAAGCCTGTGATGTTCTCCAGCTCCTTCTAGTTGTCTCTTCTTTCTTGCTGAATGGTGCTGGGTAGTGAGCTCCTGTGGGTAGGATGGCGTCCTGTTCACCTCCAGCACAATGGCTGACTGTGGGCAATGGGCTCACTGAGTGCTGATGATGTGGGTGGGATCACTTTGCAGCTATCAAAGCAAAAGAGCTCAGAGCTGCTGAGTGCCATGATGGTGCAGATAGGCTATTACTTTCTGTCCTGATGATGAATGTCTGGACTGTTCAGTCACTGCTGACAAAAGAGTTGTGTAGTGTGTGTGTACATACCCCCCCCCACTCACATATTTTTATACTGGGGGCGTACTGGGCTTGAACTCAGAACCTTGCACTTGCTAGACAGATGCTCTACCACTTGAGCTACACCTCCAACTCTTTTTGTTTTAGCTATTTTTCTGAGCGGGTTTCATGTTTATGCCCAAACTGGCCTGGACTGTGAGCCTCCCGTTTATGCTTCCTGCATAGCTGGGATGTCAGGCATATGCTACCACACCCACCTACTGGTTGAGATGTCGTCTGGCTAACTTCCTCCTCCCACCCTCCCAGCTGTCCTTGAACCATGATCCTCCCAATCTCCACCTTCCAGGTAGCTGCAGTTACAGGTATGAGCCAAAGCACCTGATACAGTGCATATCTTGTACACACACACAACCATTGCAGGTGGGATGAGTCCAAGGAATGGCACTGATGGATGAAAGGTTTTGTGGTTGTAGTGTGATAGATTTTGTCAGAATGCCAGTAGAGCCCTTCATAGTGAGAGCACTGAGTCACAGGGAGACTTGGTGCTATGCTTAAGGTCACAGCTGGAGACCCGAGGCTCAGTATAGAGCCAGTTTTCCCATCCCTGCAGTTGTGGGTTCAGGTGGACATCTGAAGTCCTGTGTCACCTACCTCTGGAGTGAGTGACACCCCTTCAGCTAAGGTATTGGGTGTGTCTATTGAGGGGTATGGAAGAGGCATCCTAGGGGTGTCCTGGTACTCAGACCGAGCTGGATGGCCCCACTTCCTTTTGAATCTTTTTTTCCCTTCTTCTGGTAGATCCCAAAGATGGCACGGTTTAATGTCCCCAAAGCCACCAAGATATGCCTCTGCCTATGCCACAGCTTTGGGGGCTGCCTCCCGATGCCTAGGGGTCAGGCTGTGATGCCCTACTGGGTGCCCCGGGCACTGAGGTCATGGAAGAAGGTAAGAAGGAGGCTCACAGGACAGCGAGGGCTGAGTGGGGGGTGCAAGGTGAAGGGGCACAAGGGGGCCTGGCCTCCTCCTTACAGGGCCAGATGACCCCCGACAGCAGTGGTAAGGGAGGTCAAGTGCAGAAGGCGTGTGGAGTGGGAGGCCAGGTCGGTTTCCTGGTGGCCATTGGAAAGTATGGGCCCATTCCCTGGGGAGGGTGGACTGGGTGGCGCCCAGGCCACTGCTATCTTTTCTTCCCTCTTCTGCCCTTCTTCCCCGTCTCCCCTGAGTGCCTTCCTCTTCCCTGTCATCCCCTTACTCTGCCTTGTGCCCTTCCCCATCTCTCTGTTCTGAAGAGATGGCATGAGGTTGGTGCCTGGAAAGGACTGGCTCTCAGATTTTCTCATTTCTTACTCTGGCTCTGTCTGGCCACCCCACAGATAGAGTTTCCTTTCTTCCTTCTCCCCAATTTCCACTTACTGGGTTTCCATCACTGAGGTGCAAACTGTCACAGCATAAAGACCTCAGGCCTCTTAGCAAGGAGGCTGCTTGTACTGGGAGTGGCCATGCCCCTGCCTGGAGGTCTCAAGCCTCCCCTCTGGTGGGTCTCTGGGTTAAGCATGCCCCTATATTCTGTCCTTATCTTTTAGGTGGTGAAAAGGCACCAGAGTTTTAAAGGCAGGCAAGGTAACTATGTATATAAGTCTTACCTCATCCCCTGCCTGGGGAAGGGCTCCTCATGAGCATTGTGGTGGGATGGGGAAACTTCTCCCACACTCAGACATCTGCAGATGACATAGCTGTGCCTCCCCACCCCTGCCAGGCATCACCAGCCTCTCACTCTTCCCAGTGACCCAGGGAAGCCCAGTATCCAGGCTGGCTACCAGTCTCTCAGCAGTGGCTCCACAATGAAACTGGTTTGCAAGCTGGGGATAGATTATGTCTAAAGTGTTTTTCATCTCTAAACTTCTATAATTGATGGCATGATGTGTGTGGTATGATGTAGTACATATCTCTATAGGTCATCATATAATTGTATATCCCCTGTGCAACTCACGCACATTGCATGTTTATATCACAGCATTTGTGAATGTGTTCGCTGTGTATGCAGACATTCATATATTTGTGACTTAGATGCACACCCATTCATGAAACACATAGCATGTGCTCACATTCATGTACTCAACAGTGCAGTGTACATTCTTATATGCATGACAAAGCTTACCCACACATTGGTGACACGGCATACTTAGATATTCATGCCCTGTGACCCCATTCTCTGGGAGGTGGGCATTTCCACACCCATGATAAAGTGAGTGGCTTGGACTTGATCTTGAAGTTAGTTCCTTGCTGGCAGACTGATATGTCCAAGTTCTAGGCTGGTGTCCTGTCCTTCCTGTGTGTGCTCTGCCGTCTCTACATAGTGAGTCCTCTGTGATGGGGTCTGACTCTGGATTGGGTTGGCATTCTGGGGAAGGCGAGTGATTTGAGCAGAACTCCCAGGGGCCTGGGGTATGGGGAATTGGGAAATGGATAGCCACCATCCAACATACACTTTTTTTTGCGGTACTGGGACTTGAACTCAGGACCTCATGCTTGCTAGGCAGGCACTCTACCACTTGAGCTACTCCACCAGCCTGATGTACACTTCTTAGTGGTACAAAAATCATAACTCATTCCCAGTTATAAAAGTAGCATGATTAACAGGAGCACAAATTGTTACCTTTTTGGGGGAATTTGGAGGCATCTATCAAATTTTACACATCATCCTTCGTTGAGCAAGCTTGTCTCACGAGAAGCCATGGAGACTATAGGGGAAATTTTCATAACAAAACCTTGGAGCCACTTCAGAGTCTGTCAGTAGGAGAATGGACACAAGTGGGCTATACCTGGAGGTTGAGGCTGAGTGACTATAGTGGACCGAGATGAACAACTTGGGGAGGTCCCTAAAACACACAGTTCCTAGAAAACCAAGGCATGGTGAAGCCCACAGATGGGACTCTGTTAATATACTCTGGAAAAGCCAGAGCCCTGTTTGGTGTAGGGAGGGCTAGGAGGTGAGACACAGGTGACCTGGCTGGGAAAAGATGCAGAAAAAAGACTCAGGCACTTTACTCCAGGGAGGTCTGCAAGGACCAACAGAAGGCCATATGCTGGCTCAAGGAATGGGTGAAAGTCCAGAGTCACCTTGCTAGGAAGAGAGCAGCAGGGAGCCGACTTTCACACCGAGTAGTCACACGCTAGCGTGTTTATATCTAGTGACTATTTTGATTTTGATTACTTTGCATCGCGAGGAACAACGAAAAGCTTATTGTTGAGTCACATGCACCAACTGATGCGTTTAAAAACCAGGGTTAAGTTTTACTCTAGTCTTCATGGTTCAGCGATTTATTTATTTATTTTTTGAGTTGGGGTTTGCTGTGTTGCTCAGGCTGGCCTCCACCTCCCAGGCTCAAGTGACCGTCCTGTCTCAGCCTCCCGAGTAGCTGGGACCACACTTTAGGTGATTTATATAGGTCACATTTCAAGCCTCAAACCTGTTCAAGCCAGGAGCCATTCACAGAATTAGGAAAGCGAGTCTCATAGTTTCCAGGAGAATTAGGACCTCTCTTTCCTCTGGCTTCAATACAGACTGATTGAAACTTCTGAGACATTCTCTTTCCCTCAAATCCACTGATTTATGGTATAAAGAGAAATTTTTTCCCATGTTGGGGATCATACCCAGAGAGCCTTGCATCTGCTGACCATGTGTTCTACCATGTGAACTACACCTCCCTTATATTTTCGTAAAATTCTTTTTTCTTGTAAAAAAAAAGCCTTTTGTGTTTTTCTATTCTGTTTTGGTGGTAAAAATTTTTTTTTGTTTATCGTTTTTACATGATGGTAGAAGTTTTATAGGGAAAACATTATGTTTCATATTAATAGTGCATTTTTGTATTGATATAATTAAGGTGTATATTTTATATCACTAGCATAGTAATAGTGTAAAAAACTATTGAGGGGATCCTTTGTTGAACAAAGGATGTCTGGAAAATACAAGGTGTGCCAAATTTCAAGTAACAGTTACATGCCGCTTAGCGTCAGACAAGGTAGGCTCCTCTGTGGTTAGTCATTGTTCAGACATTCTGGGGCGGACACACCTAGATGGCTAGCCCACTACACACTTAGGCTGCATGGTATAAATACAGCTCGAGGTATGGCCTTGAGCCAGATGAACAAAACAACACGAGATTAAATCCAGCACAAGGGAAAATGATGCAGTCGAGAGACGTGTACACAGGAGATGGAGGGGACTGCTGGTGGAACACAACCGACTGTTTCACAGTGTACTCTAGAAGGCGTGTACTCTAGAGTGATGGTAGAGTCTAGAAAAGATGTAAAGCAGTAGCACGGTCGTTATCAAGTGTCTATCCTGACAGGCACAGAAAGTTTTCTTACTGTGTAGCCCAGGTTGGCCTTGAACTCATAACCCTCCTTCCTCAGCCTCCAGAGTATTGGGATTACAGGCCTGCACCTAGAAGTCTGTGCATGTTCACGCTGTCATGCGGTAGGTCACAAACACAGGCGGAATGCATGTCACAGTGTCAGTAGGCAACAGGAGGTTTTCAGATCCACTGTAGTTTTATGGACCAGTGGCAATGAAGTCCTTTGTTGACGGGAACATGTGCAGCACACAACCACCATGCTCACAAAGTGGAGACTGGTTTAATTAGCCCATGCGCCCATCACTCAGCTCCAGTTATCCAGTCACGTTTCATCTGATCTTCACCCTTCCTTCCCCCTTCTCAAAAAATAATTTGTCAGCAAATCCCAGCTGGACCATGTCCTTCACAATAGCTCAGAATGCTGCACTGAGGGATAGACTCAAAACACATGCCATGAGGCCCGTCACCACTCGGGAAACAACAAATCATCGGGCTTTGTCCTTCTCATCTGGCATGGACCCCACATCACACGGTCCCTCCAGTCCTTGCCCCAGGCTGGCATCTTTCCCTGTCCTCACACCCCCTCCTGCCCCCTAGAGCGCCCCCTGGAGTCATGTTCCTGGCATAGGCGCTGGCGGATCTGTGGCGACAGGCGCCTCCTGCTCAAGTGGCAGCACCTCCAGGCTCTTCACCAGGACAAGCCGCTGGCTCTAGGGCGGGCAGTCCACCCCCGGGCCCCGCTCCTGCCCTTCAGCCTTCTGATTCTTCTGCAGGCCATCCTGAGGGCCATCATGGCCATTCGGTGAGCAGGTGGGGTGTGGGGGACAGTGGGTGACCCTGGGCCCATTGCTCACAACCTGGACACTTTGTCCCTGAAAAACAGGCATAGTCCTGGAGTTCCTGTCCACTCCTCCCTTCTTGTCAACTTCTTGTCCCTCTGACTCCATAATTTCTTTTTGGCAGTACTGGGGTTTTGAACTCAGGACCTTGCTCTTGCTAGGCAAGTGCTCTACCACGTGAGCCATACCTCCCGCTCCCACAGACTCCATGGTGTGGGGTGGCGTCCCTCCTGCAGGAGGTTTTGTACAACCAGCCATTGGGGAGAGCATGTCTTGTCTGACTTGGATGTGTGGGGTGCCTGTGAGGTCCCTCAAGCCCAGCTTGTTTCAGGAGAAGTGTGGCTGCCCACTTGGCCTGGCAGACAGTTGGGTAGAGAGGGCCAGCTTGGAGTCCTTCCTAAAGACAGCCTAAGCAGACCTGCTGTGGTCTTCATTTCATCTGTCCCCTTCACAGTTCTGCAAAGTGGGACTGTTCTTCCCTTTCTAGAAGGAGTAAGTGCCCTGAGGTGGAGTGACCCTCCCAGGGCCTCACCACTGGGAAGTGCCACAGCCAAGACTGGCCCTGGCTGCTGCCCTGTACCCCTCACACTCAGTCCCTGAGTGCAGTGGGGAGCCCAATGGCTGAGGGGCATCCCCCACCATCTGTGTCTCAGCCTGAGTAGTATCTACTCATTGCCTTTCTCTTTGCTTTCTAGCCAGTTTTTTGGGGTTTGAAGCTGGAATTTTCAGCTACTGTCAAGAACATCAATGAAAGTGTTCTTCACAATCAAGATCTTCGCCAAATCGCCAAAGTCCTCAGTGGGAGGATCTGATATCCACTGTTTCCCCATGTGATGTGATCCAAGTTACATACCATTGTGTGATTCTCAGAGTGGGGTTGGTGTGAATTTGAGTGAGACTGTTGTGAGTGTGGTCAATAAATGTTATTTGTGAAACTCTACACTGGTTAATTTTTTTGTGGCATTGGAGTTTGAACTCAGGGCCTTGTGCTTGCTAGGCAGGTGCACTACCACTTGAGCCACTCCTCCAGTCTCTTTGGTTATTTTTTGAATAGGGTCTCTCTCTCATGCCTGGGCCAACCTGGACTACAATCCTCTTTACGCTTCCTACACAGCTGGGATGACAGGCGTGTGTCACCATGCCCAGCTTTTTTTTCATTAGTTGAGATGGGGTTTTGTGAACTTTTTGCCCAGGCTGGCCTAGAATTGATATCCTCCCGGTCTCTGCCTCGTAAGTAGCTAGAATTATAGGTGTGACTTTTTTTTTTTCTGGTTCTCGGGTTTGAACTTGAGCCACTCCACCAGCCCTTTTTGTGAAGGGTGTTTTCAAGATAGGGTCTCACACGAATGGATCAAGAAAATGTGGTATTTATACACAATGGAATTTTATGCAGCCATGAAGAATGAAATGTTATCATTCGCTGGTAAATGGATGGAATTGGAGAACATCATTCTGAGTGAGGTTAGCCTGGCCCAAAAGACCAAAAATTGTATGTTCTCCCTCATATGTGGACATTAGATCAAGGGCAAACACAACAAGGGGATTGGACTGTGAGCACATGATAAAAGCGAGAGCACACAAGGGAGGGGTGAGGATAGGTAAGACACCTAAAAAACTAGCTAGCATTTGTTGCCCTTAACGCAGAGAAACTAAAGCAGATACCTTAAAAGCAACTGAGGCCAATAGGAAAAGGGGACCAGGAACTAGAGAAAAGGTGAGATCAAAAAGAATTAACCTAGAAGGCAACACCCACGCACAGGAAATCAATGTGAGTCAATGCCCTGTATAGCTATCCTTATCTCAACCAGCAAAAACCCTTGTTCCTTCCTATTATTGCTTATACTCTCTCTACAACAAAATTAGAGATAAGGGCAAAATAGTTTCTGCTGGGTAGCGAAGGGGTTGGGGGGAGAAGGAGGGGGCGGGGTGGTGAGGGGGGGTGGGGGCAGGGAGGGAGAAATGACCCAAACATTGTATGCACATATGAATAAAAATTTTAAAAAAGTAAAAAAAAAAAAAAACAGGGTCTCACAAACTATTTGCCTGGGCTGGCTTTGAACTGCGATACTCCTGATCTCTGCCTCCTGAATAGCTAGGATTACAGGTGTGAGCCACTGGTGCCCTGCTAAGCTGGCCACTTTTTAATGATGACCTGTGATTTTCCTTCAAGAAAGAGGGACTTAGTCTTCATCTCTGTGACCATGGGGGAAAGAGTCATTTCTGTGTCTCTTCGCCTCTGCCAAGGGATGGTAGTCCTACTGGGCAAGGGCCTGGAATGGTTTTAGTATGTGTTTCAGGTGTGTGTTACTTTAAATGGTATTTAAATAGCAGCATTTAAAATTGTGAGTTTTTAAAAATGGAGATATCATTTATATGTAACATTCACCTGATTTGGTGGTTTTTAATGTTTACAGTGTGGCACAACCATCACCACTGATTCCATTTTCATTACCATACTAAAAAAAAAAAACTCTTCTGTTAAACACTCACCCGTCTTCCCTTCTCCCTCCAGTACCTAGAAACCGCGATCTACTTCCTGTCCCTAAGGACTTCCCTGCTGTGGAGCTGTGTGACTGGAGTCATGCCCCGTGTGTCTTCAGTGACTGGCTTCTTTCTCTCAGTATCATGTTTTCAAGGTCCATCCAACCTAAGGTGTACCAGAGCATCATGCCTTTTTGTGACTAAGCAATATTTGCAGTGACTGTGGCTCTGTTCCAGGTATGAAGGAGGATTTGGCCCTGCCACTCTGTTTGGTTGGGCTCCTGGGGCGTGGGCCTTGGACTTTACCGCTGGTCTTGGTTAATTCAGTGATGATGTCATTGTAGCCTAAGTTGGATCCTAGCCTGCATGCGGGCTTCGCCATCTGGAACCTTGGTGTCAGGTGCCACAAGAGGGCACTGTCTAAAAGCCTTTGGTGGGGAGAGATGCTCCTGTGATCCTGGCACCAGGGTGTCAAGCCAGGGAGTCCAGAGAAATACCTGCCTCCCCACCTGCTCCCCACTTGCTTCTCTACCCACTCACACCTACCCACACATTCACTTGCCTTGATTCCTCTCCCCCTCACCTCCCAATGCCATTCACTGGGCAATGATCACAGAGCCCAGCCCTGCCCAGCAGAGCCATGACGGTGGCACTGTCCATCGGTAGTGTCCAGGAAAGGAGCCACAAACCACATGTGGCTGTTGAGCCCTCAAAATGTGGGCTGCTGAGGATCTGGATTTTAATTCACTCTGTCCACTTACACTTCAATGTGAACACTCATGTCCAGCAGCCAGCACGTCAGACCTTGCAAATGTGGCCTGTGGCCATAGGCCTGCTGTGGCTGTTGCTTTGACCTGTCCTCCCGAGGCTGTGGACCCAAGGCTTCACGCCACTCTAGAATATTCCCTGAATCTGGTCTCAAAGCTGACTTTGCCCATGCCAACCCTGATATTGTCCTTCCTAATCTCATCCCTGCAGTGGGGTGAGGACAACAGCTCCCCTCATGTCCATGACCTGCCAGAGCACAGAGGAGGGCACACTGGCCTTGCTGTATTAGTCCAGCCAAGGGTGGAGAGCTTTGAGCAAGGCTGCCTCCCCACGCCCACCTCCTGTCTGTTTGAGAGAGAATTTGGCACCTGGGTCCAGAGGGAAACTGTTAAGGAGGTTATGTAACTTGCTCAGGTCACAGAGCTCACATGCACACTGACGGGCTCCGAGCCTGGGCAGCATGGATCAGATCTCAGACTCTACCTGCTCTTCTCTCCTCCTTGCCTCCTTGGCCTCAGGCCAGGGCCTGGCATGGGTGGAGGACATGCAGAGGCCAGCAGGGAAGGACAGGGCTCCCTCTCCTCCTGTGCTGACTCCTGTGATGTCCAGGCTCCTTGGTACTTCTGGCCCAGGGCCAGCACCTGCGATTGTATTTTGAACAGTAGGGGGTCCTGCTGGGCCTCTGTAAAGGAAGCATGTGGGGACACTGAATGTCACCCTGTTTTTGGTGTGCATCCTCTTCTGTCCCTGCTTCTATTCTTTGATCACCCAGGCTTTGACCCAGCACCTCTGAGCTCTGCCCCACACCTACCTGGCTGCTTCCATGTGGGCTGCTTCTCTCTCCATCCCAGCCCATTTCTGCCTCATCCACTTACTACCTGTAGGGACCAGGTCTGAGGTTTTTTTTTTTTTTTTTTTGGCAGTACTGGGGCTTGGACCCAGGGCTTATACCTTGAGCCACTCCACCAGCCCTTTTTTGTGATGGGTTTTTTTGAGATAGGGTCTTGCAAACTATTTGACTGGGCTGGCTTTGAATCAAGATCCTCCTGATCTCTGCCTCCTGGGTAGCTGGGATTACAGGTGTGAGCCACAGGCACCCAGCATTTTTTTTTTTTTTGTGGTACTGGCGTTGGAACTCAGGGCCTCGTCCTTGTGAGGCAGATGCTATGCTGCTTGAGCCATGCCCCCCACTCCTTAGCACTGGTTGTTTTTGAGATAGGGTGTCTGTTTATGCCCAGGCCAGCCTGGACCTCAATCCTCCTATTTATGCTTCCCACTTGGTGGAATGATGGGCTCACACCACCACACCTAGCCATTGGTTGAGATGGGGTCTTGTAAACATTTTTTGCCCCTCCTGGCCTCAAACCAAGATCCTCCTGATCTCTGCCTCTTGAGTACCTAGGATTATAGGTGTGAGCTACCACGCCCAGCCTGGACTGAAGGTTTTTAGAGGAGCTTGTGTCATCACTAAGTCTCAGTGCTCTGAATTAAACCATCACAGATCACCTTTTTCCACAAGGAAGAGCAGCTGCTTGGACCTCTCCTGTCTCTGTGTTGGCACAACTTAGGTACTTTCAGACTTAGAAAAACGTAACTGGCTTTTCCCCCAGTGCTGAGGGTGGAACCTAGGGTCTTCTTCCACTGAGCTACGTTCCCAGCAGAGCTGGCTTTTAATTCCGTGGTCAGGAAAAGACACTCAAAGGTACACAGGGGCGTTACCCAAGAGCACACTCCTTCCCAGTACAGTTCCAAGTCCCTCCAAGCCAAGGGCCTGTCCCAGAATTCCTGGGCCCTTTCAGAATGTTCTAATACTGATTTTAACTTAAAAAGCAAGTTTTATGTGCCACTTGCATCAAGAGATCTTTCTCTGAAGGAGGCCCCAACTCTAATTGGGGCATTGGGATCCTTTCATTGTCCCACAGGTAAAATGGGCCTAGGGGACACCGCAGGAGTTGTAGTTTTTTTAGGGGTCTGCCAGCCTTTCTTACAACATCGAGTCCCAGCCCCTGACCTGGGCCCCACCCGCCACTGTGTATCTGAAGTGATTTAGCTGCACAACAGCCATGGCATCTCTTGACATTTGTGCATTGTTAGCTAACCGTGCAATAAAAGTAAGTTCTCACAGTCTGCGCTGTCTCTGAGCCACCTGTGGGTAGGCCAAGTTCCCTGGATCAGTCTGTCCTTCGTTCCTTTGGGTCATGCTCACCTCCCCAGCCCTTTTCCTTTGCTCAGCTGCAGGTTTCTGAGGGTGTCTTCAAGGTGCCCATTGATTTTTGTCCTTTCTAAATGTCTGGCAGGGTGGGGCGGGTCATATTGAACAAGGATGACACTACAAGTTGTCAGCCTACCCGCCTGGGTGGAAGTTGTCAGGTCATAGTGAAGGGGGAAGGGTGTGCAGGGGTCCTGAGAGGAAGAATTTAGGGAGGTCCCAACTGCTCACTGCCCTGTGGTTGGTCTGGCTGGCCAGCTGCTCCTGCATGAGTTGACATGCTCAGTTGATCTTTCTGGATGGATTCATTTCTTCCCTGAAGTTCCAGACTGTCCTCTCCCTGGATGAGTGGCAGGTGGCGTGGGAACCCTTTGGGGCTTAGCCATTGCTCCCTGTGTGCCGGGGCGGGCGGAGGGCATCAGATATCACGGTCTGTGAAGGAGAAGGTGTGCAGGCATTTGCCCTCATATTTGTTTCCTCTGTACAGGTGAGGACTCTAGGTTGCCAGGGACAGGAAAGATAATTCATCCTGGCTTGAGCTGAGAAGGAAGTGCATTCCTGAATAACTGAGAAGCCAGGGGGTGGGGAAGGCTTCTGGGACAGCTGGTCCAAGGGTGCAGGTGATATCATTAGGCCCTGTTTCTTTCTGTCTTGGTTCTGCATGCCTCCATATTTCAGGTAGGCATTTGTGAGAAGTGGTTGTGAGAACTGCTAGGTTTATATAAAAATAATGCCAAGTTCAATGGAGAAGAGAGAAACTTTTTATCTGGCAGTACTGGAGTTCACACTTGGTGCCTCACGCTTGCTAGGCTGGTACTGTACCACCTGAGCTGTGCCTCCAGCCCTCTTTGCTTCAGTTATCGTTTTTTGAATAGGGTCTCGTGTTCATGCCCTGGACTGTGGTCCTCCTACCTATGCCTCCTCCATAGCTGGGATGACTGACGTGCTCCACCTCACCCAACTATTGGTTGAGATTGGGGTCTCGCTAACTTTTTGCTTGGGCTGGCCAGGAACTGCAATCCTCCTGATTTCTGCCTCCCACGGAGCTAGGATCACAGGTATAAGCCACCATACCCGACCAGAAACTTGCTTTGTCATTGTTAAAGCAGGAATCTGGAGTTAGCTCTGACAGCCTGATTGGCATCATTCCCTGTACCTGTCACTGTAGCTGGGGGGGTGTGATATTCTCACAAAGCCAGGGTCTCCAGCTCACTATTACAGTCACACTGCTGTATGACAACCATCCCCAAGCAACAACAATCACTTATTTAGCTTCTAAAGCTGGACTTTGGACAGCAGTCAGCTGGGAAGTCTCCTGTGCCCCATATGGCATCACCGAGGCAGCTCAGCTGGAGCTGGGTGAGTCTCTTTCCTGGTGGCACAGCTCTGCGCTGGCAAGATATTGTTGCTGTCACCAGGGGCCTTGGTTCCCTGGTATATGGACCTTTCCAAAGACTAGGCAGCCACTGAGCATGGCAACTGGGTTCCCAGAGTGAATATCCCATGAGACAGACAACTGAAGCCACCGGCTTGATCCCAGAAACAGGCACAGGACAGACTATAGCCACATTTCTGCCTCCCAGAACCCCACTTCAAGGAAAGGAGACATAGACACCTCTCTGCTTGGCAGAAGTGTCAAGGAATTGGGGGCACATTTAAAGCCATTACAGCATTCCTAGGGATGGTGGGGTCATTCCATCCACAGCAGGGTGAGGGCTCCTTCAGAGGAGAATCTGATCCCAAAAGTAGGGAGCAGAGAGGACAAATGTCACCACAAGGCAAGAAGAGGTGAGGCGTGCTCTCCACTTTTGTGTGTGTGTGTGTGTGTGTGTGTGTGTGTGTGTGTGTGTGAGATGCTGTGGTTTGAACTTAGGGCTTACACCTTGAGCCACTCCACCAGTCCTTTCTTGTGAAGGGTTTTTTTGAGATGGGGTCTCGTGAACTATTTGCCCAGGCTGGCCTCAAACCGCAATCCTCCTGATCTCTGCCTCCTGAGTAGCTAGGATTACAGGTGTGAGCCACCGGTGCTTGGCAATTGCTGTGACTGGCAAATCCTAGACAACTTTTTTGCTTTTTTGGCAGCACTGACGTTTGAACTCAGGGCCTCATGCTTGCTAGGCAGGCGCTGTAGCACTGCGCCAGTCCTCCACTATTTTTATGTCTTTTGACCTTTGTGATCCCCACCATCTGGAGAAGCTCAGGCCCAGAGAAGTGGCGTGGCATTCTCTGATTGTGCAGAGAAGGTGCAGTTGGGCTGTCCCCACGCTGTGCACCCCCTCCTTGGATCCTGTCTGTGGAGGCTGAGTCTGGCCACCTAGGCATGAAATGCCAGCTGAGGACCCATGATCTGCCCAGCCTGAATCTGTTGAAGGAAAAACCATGGCTCTGGTCTCACAGTGCATGCTGCTCCTTCAAGGTGTTCTTTTTTTTTTAAGACAGGGCCTCACTATAGTAGCCCTGGCTAGCCTGGAACTCAATATGTGACTCAGATTGGCCTTGAACTCATAATCCTCTTGCCTCCTGAGGGCTGGGATTCAAGCATGAACCTTTAACATACAACGTGCGCGCACACACACACACACACACACACACACGTTTTAAACCTTTCCTTTTTTGTTTGGTACTCACTCACCCTGTTGCCAGAGTCTCCTCTGACTTTGGGAACCTGTGGCCAGGCCCTTCCTGCTGGAAACAATCCCATACCTGACAGGCTTCCCCTGGTTACTTTGGTGTGGGGGAACTGCCTTCCTGCTCAGGGATTGGTTGGCTCGGCTGCTGGGAGAAGATGGCTGGTCCAGCTCCCCTGAGCTGATGCAGGGGCTGTGGACAGCAGCTGTGAGCCTTCGTCCACGTCGTTAGACAGGAGAGCAAAGAGGTCAATGGTAGCTTTCATACTGGAAGGCAACAAAGAGGTCCCCAGCCAAGAAATGGAGTGGTCTTCAAGGGAAGCGATTTTGCTGGCAATGGGTCTCTCAGCTGCTGTCTCAGGCCTCAGGTTCACGCACAGGGCTCCAGATGCTACCGCTCGACATTTGGCCATCCCAAGTAGACAGTGTCCAGGCTTTGGAAAAATGCAGAGTACAGACCATCATTCAAACACGAAAGGCTGTAACCATCATGCTTTTTAAGTGACAGTGCATTCTGGTTGAGAGCTTTTTGTTTGTTTGTTTGTTTATAGAACTCAACAATTTATTTCCCTCCCTCCCCCTCTCCCTTCCTCCTTCCCTCCTTCCCTCCCTCCCCTCCTCCCTTTTCTCTTCTTCTTCCTCCTCTTCCTCTTCTTTTTTGCAGTGCCAAGGATGGAACCCAGGGCCTCGTGCATGCTAGGCAAGCACTGCTGCTGAGCTACCCCCAGACTGACAATTTACGTCTTTACTCACTTCTTGTTCAATAGCCATCTTCCCCTTGATTTCGGAGGTCAGGCTGTGGGCATCTTTGGGAGGCCATTATTCTGCTGACTGCATTCCCTGGGAAAAGCCCTGAATAATACAGGAATCTTCTAGAAGGTTTTTAAGCCCTAAGGCTGAACCCAATCTGTGGCTGGGCAATTTGGGCTTCCTTTTGGGCAGTGGTACCCACTGCCCTTCACTGGGTTTCTGTTGCTATGGAAGACAGAACAGTGGAAGTCTGACAGTGGCCACTGAGCAGGTGATTTGCCATTGCTACCACCTGTACTTAGAAGACTAAAGACAGCCCAGCCAGACGGTCATTTCCCTGTGCCTGTATAAAGATGGGGAGAGCCTCAGAGAGCCTAAGGGGTGGTGTCTGCCACCCAGCTGGTCAGGAGGGAACTGAGATTTGCACCAAGGTCTGGGCTGGAATCTGGAGGCTGGGCTCGTGTCCACCAAGCTGTACTGCCTCACATTCATTTCATACCTGGACAGCCCTGGGCGGGAGGTATAGCCATTATATCCACTTCACATGGGAAGCTCAAGCTCAGAGAGTTTAGCAACTTGTTTTGGGTTACACAACTGATAAGTGGTAGGACTAGAATTCAATACCATCCCTGCTGGTGCCAGGTCCTCTAACAGGGCCACATAGGATCCCAATTCCAGCAGTCCCCATCAAGAACTTGCTATAGTTTGCATGTCTGGATCACTTGGTAGCATTGTATGATCCCATATGTGGTCCTGGTCCAGCATCCTCTCTGTCTCCCTCATAACCTTGGCTGATGATTTCTGTCTGCTGAGACCTTTCATGTCCACCTACTGGACTAAATGGTTAAGTCAGGACCTTGCAACTTACTGCTCAACATAGAGCTTGTACACAGTAGACACTCAATGACTGCTTCATTAAATGAATGAATGAGTGAATGTGTGAATGTATTCTAGAACTCCAACTCTGTGCTGAAAGAGCACACTCTTGTCTATGGAGCAGGCTTGTTGATGGGCTCTTTTGTGGCTGTGGGTGGGGCGTGTCAGTGTATCTGAAGGGATGGGGTGGGGTCTGCCCCACCTCCCCCAGTCCTGCCCTGTGCCTAGTGCAGCCTCCTGTCTGGCCTCCCAGGACTCAAGGATTGTCCTGGGACTGTACCAGGGTGGGTCTCAGTGTCAGGGCCGAGGGAGGGTGCAGCCCCTGGCCATCTGCTCAGCCCAGCCAAGCCCAGTCCTGTCTTTGGGGGTTCCTCTTACTTTTCCCATTTTTTGGCCCTCTCCAAAGAGCTCCCCAGGTACCCATGTGCTGACACCAGGGGCTGGAAAGGGCCATGGGGGCCTGTATTCCAGCCACCTCATTCATGCATGGGGATTCTGAGCTCAGAGAGGGCAATACCACATGCAAAGCCACACAGCAAGCTGCTGGCAAATGCAAAATTTCACCTGGATCTCCCACATCCCAGGCTGTGTTTCAGTTAGTGGCCTTCCCATATCCAGGCACCTCCTCTCCACTTCACCACAGGAGACTCCATGCCCCCCTCCCCCACTAGAGGGTGGCAGGTGTGTATCTCCCATGGAGTCAGTGTGGCGTCTGGCTCAGTGAGGAGACTATGGCTCCCCTGGGCCCCTGGGGACAAGGCTCTGCCATCAGTGATGTCTGCCCTAGGCCCAGATTTGGGCTGGGTAGTGTGAGTGCCATGGCGTTTTCACTGCTGCCTCACTGTACTTGGCACACACTGATCTGGGGTATGACTCTTCTCTCTGGTGGGCATCCTACTGGGGGGTCTGGGAGGCCCACTGGAGTAATCGCAGACTTCCTGTTTTCCCTGTTTGCGGGCACCATTTTCATTTTAAAACAGCAAACCTCAGGCTGGCCCAGGAGCTGGGGAAGGTGCCGGCATTCCGGAGGAGGCCAAGGCTGGCATTCCAGAGTTTGGGGAATTTGTTGTGTCAGCACCAGCCAAGCAAGTGTGTCCATTCCAGAATCCCACATTGACGGGGGAACTGCAGCAATCACGCACACCCAGCCCCCGGCCCGGGGTTGAAGGCGGGGCAGAGCAGGAGGTGGCTACCCCGTGGGTGTCTGCGGTGCCCTCAACCAACGTGGCCCAGGCTGATGGGGTCACTGCTCACCTTGCCAACAGCACAGGCTGTAGGGGGCAGGAGGCTCCATGGGCTCGGGGACCTTGCCAGGTCAGGCAGAACTGTCCCCAGAAAGTGCCTTGCTGGCCTCAGCCTCTGCCTGCCATGCCCTCTTCTTTGTCCTCCCTGCCTCCCTCCTCCCTCTTCCAGAAACCATTTTACATGGAAAATCAGTTTTATGGACCTGACAATTTAAACAAAGGCAAAGATTTTATTTATTTATTTTAAAAAACGTTTTTATTGTATATGATAGTTGTACAGGGAGTCTCGTTGTAACATTTGCTTATTTGCATCCAAGGTACCCTGGTTTAGCTCATCCCCACCACTATCCTCTCTTCCCCTCCCCCTTCTTAAAATGACTTGAACAGGTTTCAGGGTTCCACATGTGTATTTACTGGGGCTTAAACTCAGGGCCTACACCTTGAGCCACTCTACCAACCCCTTTTATTTTTTGAGATAGGGTCTCAGGTACTATTTGCCGGGACTTGTTTCGAAACTCGATCCTCCTGATCTCTACCTCCTGAGTTGCTAGGATTACAGGTGTGAGCCACTGTGCCCCAGCTACATTTACCCTTCATTATCCTCTTCATTTACCCTCCCCCTCCCACTATTTCCTTCCCCTTAACACAATCTGTGTTACGTTCCCGTCTGTCATTATTTAAGGGTCTGCTCATTGTTCAGTGGGGTGTGCCTTGTATTTTGTTGGACTTTAATCAGTCTAACCCCCTGTGTTACTCTTCCTTACCCTGCTCCCCTACCCTGTAGCTGCTCAACAGCTTTCAGTGCATTCCATTTGTCTCTTTCCTGTGGCTTGAGTGTAGAAGGTCCCTCCCTGTGCCTTTCTCTATCTGAGCTTGGGGACATTAGATGACATTAGATGGTATCACACAGTGGAGGAATCAGTGAGATCATGCAGATGAGGCACTTGCAGAGGACATGGCAGGCAGTGGGCACTAAGTCACAGAGGCCTTCTCTTCCTCCTCCTCCCCACTGCTCTGGTCTTGTCTCTGGTCATTTCTCTGCTCCTCCCAGATCATGTGCTGAAGTCCCTCCAGCTTTGGGATTTTCTTGCTTTCCTGACGTGTGTGCCTGTGTTTGCTTGTGACCTTTTTATTGGTGGTGTCCCTTGTACTTGGTGTTGAGCATGCACTTGTTGGAGAGCTCCTAAGGCAGTGACTCCAGTCTGAGAGCAGCAAGTGTGGGCCAGGAAACACTTGTGCTGCCCCCTCTCTGTCCCCAGCTGCCTTCTAGTGTGGACCCCTCCATTAGAGGCGACAACAGCTATTCCTGGTGTGAGTCATCAGGGGTTTGAGGGACTTAGGACTAGTGTTCCAAGATCTTCTCCCAAGGTGCCTTCAGGAAGCACTCAGGGAGAAAGAAGGTGACATGTCTGCTTTGGGAGCAAATTCTGCTTGGTACTTGTACTTGTGAACCGCATTCATAATTAAAAAATTCCAACTGGCATATAAAAAAAGGAACAAGTGAAATTAATTTTAATATTATTGAACTCAACTTGTGTAAAATCTCATTATAACATGATACTGCCCGAATTTTGAGAGCTCACTGTCCAAGGGGCTAATGGCTGCCCTATGGGACAGCACGGCCCTGGACCTGCCCCTTGGGAGTGGGTTGGGAGGCTCTAGGGCTCAGTAGTCCAAAAGTCCTAGATTTAAATCCTGTGCAAGTTTTTAAAGTGTCAGTACCTGGTGTCCTCAGTTCTAACATGGGTGTCTGTACACCTATGTCACATGGGTTGGGGAACATATGAAGTCCTCGTTTGCGTCCTGGTCATTTCAGACATGTACTCTGAGCAGGTTCCAATCCCAGATCCACAGCTGTCTGTGTGTTCCATCTCGGTGCCTCAGTCTCCTCATCTGTAAGATGGGATAATAATAGCCCATGCCTCCTAAGGCTTGTGTGGTGATGGATGAATGAATAATTAATTGCAAGGTGCTTGCACAGGGCCTGACAGGCAAGTGCCCTTGAGGCACTTGTTAAATAAAACACAAGAACTGAATGGTGGTTGCCTGTCACTGGGGCTGATCATTGCTCCATGTTCACGGATTGTTCTCGACTTTGAGAGTTGTGATACCAAGGAAAGCCTCCTATGGTCTATGGATGGTGAGAGATGGGACCCAAGACAGAGCTGCTAAATGTCCCGGCTGATGCATTTTACAGGGTGCCTACTCTGTGCTCAGGGCCACGCTGGTCCCCATGTGCTGCTGACACCCAGTGTGCAGCCTCTTAATTGGCTTCATACGTAGCTGCAGAATCCTGAGCTGTTTAATGGTCTGGGGAGCGAGCGAGCTCCGTCTTGGTATTTGTTCAATGCCTCATTCATGGTCGTGAAATAGTGGTGACATTAATTTCAGGGGAACTTTAATGATGTATGTGTTTGGGGAAGCCCCAGCTCCTGACCCTTAGGTGCCAGAGCTGTATGGGGACATGTGAAATGTTTTGCGTCTCTTGCAAGGAAGAAAAAAAGAGGCACTGTTTTCCTCAGCAATGGGAGAGGCATTTTATAGCCAAACCTTGTTCTGTTGGGGAACATTTATCAAAGACTGCAGAAAGCAAACGTGTGGAAATTTCCAGTGCTTCCTTTAGAGGAAGAACTCAACTCGTCACAACTCAAACAGTGATCCTACTCCTTCACTTCCTAATCTGTTTTCATCAGTTCACCGCCCACTCACCCACCAATCCACCAGTCCACCAGTGATACTTCTAACTACCTGCCCACCCACCCACCCACCCACCCACCCATCCTCCCATCCACTATCCATCACCTGCCCTCCTTCCTTACCCATCCATCATTTCTCCATCCACTCATCTCCCCGTTCACCCACCTATCCAACTATCTACTCATGCAGTCGCCATCTTAGTTAAGGATGTGTGCTTGCCTGTGGTACCAAGGCAAGCCTCACTCCAGTGCCCAGGTTCTCTCTGCCTGTGGCTCACCTGTCCAGACTCTGCTTTGTCCTGTCATTCAGTATGGTGGCTCTGAGGCTCAATGTGGATGTCACATGTGCAGGAGCTCGGGAAAGCCCAGATCCCTGGACCTGCCTTTTGCTGAGTCCTGAGGCCTGTGGCTTCCTTCTAGATCCCCAGGGTCCTGTAGGGCCAAGGATTCAAGGGCTTACTTGGGAAGAAGCCAGAGACTATAATTTTCTACTTCTGAAAACAAGGAGATTATCACTTAATCATTGATTTTCCTATTAAAATAGTTGCTTCCCTTCCCACTCTGCTCAGACCACCCAATACATTACACTTGGGGTTTCCAAGCTGTTCTCATGCTTCTGTCCTCCCAGGTGAAAGAGACGCCGATTATGACGACCAGGTCAGGCACAGAGAGCCCCTGTTTGTGCAATCCCACGGTCTTCCTTTTTAAATAAAATTTAAGACCATCTGAAACGACTTGCCAGGCTGACCTGGCTTTGAGTCTCAGCTGGGTTTCTGAAAGGCCTATGAGCCCAAGCTGCTAATGTGCTGAGATGGTTCTTCTCACAGGGAAGGTGTTAATGCCTGAACTAGTTCCTGCCAGTTATCCTGCAGCTGGTGAGAAACTGCTTCCGATATCAGGTCACAGTCTTCTTATCCTTTCTGGGGCCTGCCATCTGCTCTGTGTCCTAACTGATGGCTGCAATCTAAAGATGTGTCAGAGGAAGACAGAGGGTCTCCTCTGTGCTTCCAAATGGGATGGTGTCCTTAGGAACTGACCTCAGACATGTTGTGGCAGCCAGCCTCGAAGATGTCACCAACGGTTCCTCCTGGAGTTCACCCTCTGTGCAGCACCTCCCTTGTGTCAGGGGAGACAGATGGCAAGTCCTCGGTTTCACCCAAGAAAGAGTTCAGAAGCAGACACAAAGGAGTCTTTACCAGAGTGGATTTATTTAAGCAAAAGCTAGAGTTTATTAAAGCAGAAGTGATCGAAAGTAGATAGTCACCCCCAAAGGAAGCCAAGGGCAGGCAGCTTGACCAAGCAGTCAAGAGCCCTGAGTCCCCAGCCTTAGGCATGTCTATAGATAGCATTTAATGATTATACTAAAGATATGTACACAACTGTGGAGTTCTCCAAGAAATGGGAGTGCATTTCTAAGAACTGGAAGTAGGAAGTAGTTTACCTAATAAGGTGTTCTTAGCCAAGATGGCGATTGGAGGGGAGGTCCATACATGAAACCACAACTATTCTGAGACATAAACTAAGCCTGTGGCTGACCTCTAAAAGCTGGGGAAGACCCTGTTGGGGTCGTTGCTGGGGACTGTTGACTGCTGTACCAAGAAGTAGCCGCAACCTCTCTATCTTTCTCCCTTTTGCTGAGGAAAACAAAAATTAAATTACAAAAACAAAATTAAAATCCATTTCCGGCCAGGGGTGGTGGCACATGCCTGTAATCTCAGCACTCAGGAGTTATTCCAGGACAATGATGCAACAGGATGTTTGGCAGAATGTACCTGGGTCCAGTGCTGCACCTACTTCCTGGCTCCTTTGTGTTGTTATTATTCCCTTTTTACCTTCCTACCCCATGGCAGTTGTACCGGGTTGGTCTGTGTGACCAACAGAACCTGCAGAAATGATGCTATGTCACTTCCAAGATCTGTGGATAAAGACACTGTGGCTTCCCTCATCTCTCTCCTCTCTGAAATAAAAACATCGTGGTGTAAGCTAGCTAGCCTAGCTCTGCTCTGCATCCCGGTCTTTTCAGACATGGACCCTGAAATCCTGGTTCTGTACTTTACTGAGTGTACCATCTCTTGGCTTTAGTTGCCTCATTTCCACCATCGGGCCATCTGTCACACTCTCCTCCTTTTAATGGACTAAGTCATCTGTTTTGGACTCAGGCCCCCACACCCTTCCAGAGCAGGACTGAGGTCCCCTCACAGTCAGGTGGGACCAGGCATCTGCACACCTGGGAGAATTTCCAGAAGATGAAGGAGTGTCAGTTCCAGTGAGCAGCTCACCTGTGTCAGCAAGGCAAGTGGAAGCAGTAAAGCAGTGCCTTCACGAACGGCAAGAATGCATTTTTCAGCAGGGTGCTAGTGGCTCATGCCTGTAATCCTCGCTACTTAGGAAGCAGAGATCAGGAAGATTGTGGTTTGAAGCCAGCCTGGGCAAATAGTTCTCAAGACCCTATCTCAGCCCTTCTGACCTTCCTCTGTCCTTTCCTGACACCAATGCCAGGTTGGCTTTCACTTCAGCCTCTCTTTCTTGGTTCTGCTCACTCTTGGCCAGGAGAGCACCCATCTTCCCAGCCACTGTTGAGGTTCCTCTTCTGGTGGACATAGCTCTTTGGCCCTGACCTTTCTCTTCTCCTACTGGAAGCCTCTGGAGGGCAGGTTTCCTCTGTAATCTGTACTCTGTGCTCAGTCCAGCCCTCAGGGTAGACGCGCTGCCCAGGACAGAAGCGTGTGCTTTTGGGGCAGGTCTCCAGCAGAGAGAAATTATGACCCTTCCCACAGAGTCTCTCGAAGCTTCCTCAGAGTATCAGGAGCTCCCCAGGCAGTGTTTGCCATCACAGCACTGATGATAATTCCCTATGCCTGGGTCCTATCACACCAAGAACTGACACCGGGCACTCATTAGAACCCTCCGGTGCAGATGGTGTGATGCACTTTTCTAGAGGAGTTTATGGAAGTGGAATTTGCCCTGAGGAATCAGAGCTGTCACCGAAATTCAGCAGTACCCAGAGCACGGGCACAGGCTTCAACCTTGAAGTGTCATCAGGGCTATAGAGGATGTTGGGAGCCAGGATTCCAAGGCTGGAGCTCCTCCTGATGCCACCTCACTTTGTCTAACCCCATCCTCCCACAACACACCTAGGACTGGCAGCCAAAGCCATTCCATGGTTGGCATCTCTCTACCTTTACCCCCTTTTCCGGGGGAAAAATGCTATTATGAAGTCAAAATAAAAACCCAATACTGGTCAGGTGTGGCAGTGTATACCTGTAGTTTCAGCACTCAGGAGGCAAAGGCAGGAGGATCACAAGTTTGAGTGACCCTGTCTCAAAAACAAACAAACAGAAATCTTAAAAATCTATCAAAACCACCCCATCCAATATAAATTGCTATACACTTTATAAAGAGCTAAAATAAAGAAGTGTTTGGTGAGTTGTCAAATTTGGTGGATTCTGCAAGTTGGTTATCCAACCAAATGACCTCTTGGAGGAGCCTGAAATGAGTCAACTCTACTTGGGGCTCTGCTTGTCCATGCCTTGGCCATCAGGACCCAATTCTGTTGAGGATTTTCTGAGAATGAGGGCAAATCACTTTGGTTTTTTTTTTTTTTTTAGTTGTAGAGATGGGGTTAACCTGCTGTTAATTTAACCTGCTGTTAATCACTTGCCATTGTGAGGACTACCCTGCTGTTTTAAACTTACCTCTGTCTTCAGAGCTTCTGTCTCACAGACAGCACACATGGTCTTGGAGCTTGGATCAGAAGGTGGGAATTTAGTCAGTCTGGACCAGCAGTGAGAACACCTCAGCTGTGTTTTTTGTCCGGGTGCTGTGGAGACCCGGGGTTGCCTCTCCTGAGACAGGAGGGGAGATTAATGTGCACAACTGCTGACGGGGCACACAGCAGCGAGGAGGCTATGCAGCCTCTGAGCCCAGGTTTGCTCATGGGTGGAAGGGGTTACGTGGACAGGGAATGGGGCTCAGTAGCAGGTGCTCCTCTGCATCCACGAGGCCCTAGGTTCTGTCCCTAGCACGTGTGCACACTCAAAAGGACGACTGTGACACTGTCATTCTCTCTTCTTTGTTGTAATGGATGCTTCTTTACTGCCGTTGAATGACTAGGTGTTTTCTAACACTTTTAAGAAATATTTTTGTGACGACTGGAGTTTGAACTCAGGGCCTTGCACTTGCAGGGCAGGCCCTCTACCACTTGAGTCACTCTAGCAGCACTGTTTTTGTGGTGCTGGGGATTGAACTCAGGACCTTGCACTTGCTAGTCACGTGCTCTACCACTTGAGCCACCCTCCTGGTCCATGAGGAGGAATTTTCTGAACTTCTGCTGGTCCATCAAAACAAGTAAACAGACTGTCTAAATCTCTGCTTCATCCCATCTGGAGCATCATCTGTACCCTGGTCACCGATGTCACTGCTCCCTCGCTCCACACAGTATTTGCTTTCTCCAGGAAGTGTCCTTGAGTTAACTAGGAAATGTTTACTTCTGCAATGACTATCCTACAATACACAACTCGTACCTTGCCTTTCCTCATAATATGAATATTCACTTTAGAAAACATAAGAGAAAGCCTGATTTTGGAGTCAGGAAGACAAGAGTTACTTGCTAGCTTTCTTGCATGTATCCTCAGACAAATCCTTTAACTTTTCTGAGCCTCTGTTTCCTTGTGGAAGGGGGTAACGATCACAAAAGCAGTTAAGGAGCCTGAGGCAGGTGTGGGAGGCAGACATGGAATAGGTTCTCAAATACTGCTTTTCCTCCTTTTCCTTTCTCTCCTGTCCCTATGTCTCCCACGACTCTGTCCAGCTCTAGAGGAGGTCCCCAGTGAGGGTGGTTGGGGGACAGGAAGGGAAGAGGAATTCACGATGACATTGGTATTGGCTGTTCCTTATTTATTTATTTTCGTGTGTGCAGTACTGGGGTTTGAAGTCAGGGCCTTGTGTTTGCGAGTCAGGCGCTCTATCCCTTGAGCCACACCCCCAGTCCTCCACTGTTACTTTTGGTCTCCTTTTATGCTCGGCTAAAGTAGCTTTTTCATCACTTCCTCTGTCCTGGAAAGAATGTAGAATATCAACTTTGAAATGCACAAGAACTGCAACATTTTGCCTCTTGGAATGGGCTCTCTCTCTTTAGAAAATAAACTCTTGGTGCAAAGGCCAATATGGTTAGCAATGCCCAGGCCCCTCAGTCCACATCTCCAACTTCCTCAAATTTAATCAGCACAAGGTTCCGATCCCCTCCGCTCACACCCCACAGAGGGAGGCAGCCCCTCCCAAGGCTCAGAAGAGCACTCCTGTCCCACCGCTTGAGGTGGTCACCTCGTAACTCAGCGTGTGGCCCAGGGGCTGGAGCCTCAGCATTCCCAGAGGTTCTTAGAACACAGATGTGCAGTGACACCTAGACCCCATAGTCAGAATCAGCACCTTTGCCAGGCTCCTTGACTTGAACCTGCATTAAATCTTGAGCCCTGCTGTCTGCTGCACAGGACCAGCCAGGACCAGTGTGGGCGAGGGCAGCTTTGGGCATCTGAGGGAGCATGCTGGGGGTGAGGGCAGCTTTGTGGTGGTGGGGGGAGTGCGTTCAGGGACAGCAGGACCACAGGAGCCTGTGGGCTGCTTGAGCTGTGCTCCGTTTCATCGTGCCTGCCTCCCATTGCTGCCCTAGTTATGGGATCAGGGAAGAGTCACTGTGGGCATGGGACAAAAGGACCGCTTGAGTGTTGAGAGGATGATCGGAAATGCCAGGCCTGGAAGACTCCTTCCCGGGGGGTGAGGGCCCACCTGTCCCCATCTGTCATAGACAGAGCCCCTAGATCTCTACTGGAAGAAGCCCCTCCCCAGCCCTGCCCCATTCCCTGCACCCCACCTGAGGGGCTGCTGTAGTGTTTCTCACCCCCTTCTCCATAGTGTGCACCTGCTGAGTCCTAATTTGCACCCCATAAATCTACCTGCTTAAGTGTGCATTGTGGGGTGGGGGAGTTAGTAAATTGGCATAGTAGCCTAGTCATAAGATTCATGAGGACATTCTCGTCACCCCAGAAGGAAACTTCCTGTCTGTCAGCCTGTGGCCCTCAGCCCTAGACTCTACGAGTCTGCTCTGCCTCTCGGCCTGTGTGGACACGCCTCACGAATCGCATCCCGTACTACGTCGTGGGCTTCTGTCACTCAGAGTCTGTCACATGGCCCACTCGTATTGTAACGTGTCAATTCTGCGTTCCTTCCTGTGGCTGAGTAAGTCCATTGTACCAATAGGCGTCACCTTCTCATGGTTGCAGCTCCATCAGCTGGGTTGGCTTCCTCCTGGAAGCCTTCCACCTTTCCACCCTGGGCCATTCTCCACAGTGCTGGCTGTCTCCCAACTGCCACATGGACTTGCATTCTCTGGTTTGTCAGCCAGCTTGGTGCCAGTCTTTGGAAACCCTGGAGATCTCCCTAACTGAGCTATCCAGCAGCTAAGCAGGCCCGGGGGGAATCACCTCCTTTTCTTTCTTTTTTTTTTTTTTTCTGCAGTTCCTTTTTTTTTTTTTTTCATTTTTCTTTTATTATTCATATGTGCATACAAGGCTTGGTTCATTTCTCCCCCCTGCCCCCACCCCCTCCCTTACCACCCACTCCACCCCCTCCTGCTCCCTCCCCCAATACCCAGCAGAAACTATTTTGCCCTTATCTCTAATTTTGTTGTAGAGAGAGTATAAGCAATAATAGGAAGGAACAAGGGGTTTTGCTGGTTGAGATAAGGATAGCTATACAGGGCATTGACTCACATTGATTTCCTGTGCATGGGTGTTACCTTCTAGGTTAATTCTTTTTGATCTAACCTTTTCTCTAGTACCTGTTCCCCTTTTCCTATTGGCCTCAGTTGCTTTAAGGTATCTGCTTTAGTTTCTCTGCATTAAGGGCAACAAATGCTAGCTAGTTTTTTAGGTGTCTTTTTAGGTGTCTCCTTTTTAGGTGTCTCCTTTTTAGGTGTCTCCTTTTTAGGTGTCTCCTTTTCTTTCAGCCCCTTGTGTTTGCTGTCTACACCTATCCTAATGGGAATGCAAGACCACGAGGATGGCTTTCTGAATGCCACAAGTGGGACACACCAACCTAGACAGCGCCTGCTGGCCAGAAGATGGCACTGTCCCCTGTTTTATGGCCCCATGGTGAAGGTGAACTGGGAAACCAGTTTTATCCCCAAATGTCGCTCTAAGATGAAGTGCAAATAATGGGTGTTTGGACCAGTAATCTGGAAGGAATAGACAATTAAGAAAATAGGAGCGAGCACAAACTTGCGTACAGGCTCTGCACTGAGTTTTGAGCTCCGTTTTGGGCTAGAATACATTTGTTTAGACCTGTGTGGACATCCTCAGGAGGCTGGGGACTGGTAACCCAGATCTGCTTTGCTGAGTGGAGGGGATGTGGGCTCAGGCTGTGCATAGGCTCTGCCCTGGCTCTGTGCCCCAGCAAGTTATAGGACCACTCTGAGCCTCAGTTTCCTCACCTGAGAGTTGGCGGTGGAAGCCCAGCTGCCATGGGGAGGGATACAAAGAGCTCAGCTTGCTCTGTGGCAGTGGGGTTTGTTGAGGGAGTTGCTGGTGAGCAGCTCTGAGATACACTGATACAGAGTGGATCATGCTGAAGAATGCAGCCTTCCTGTCATCACGGGACATGACATTGGCGTGTATAGAATGCCTGCTGCATGTGGGATGCTGGTAATATATTCATGTGAACACCTAGACCTGCCTGGAGGACTTGAGGGAAAAGGGGGTCATGGATCGAGTAGTCTGCACTGTCCAGGTGTTGGAGGATGTCACTGAGGGACATACAGGAAGGGGTCATGTGAGCAGAGCCCCGGTGAAGGCCTGGAGGTGGGAGAGCTTTCGGTGAAGGGTTGTGGGGCTGGGTGGAAGGGCAGTCTGCAGGAAGAGGGGCTGCAGTGCCTGGAGGCCTGCATGAGGTTATGCTCATTCTGGGCGCTGATGACTTCCTGTCAGGGCAAAGCAATCCTGACAGCAGGAACAGAGCTGGGTGGTTCCAAGGCGTGTTCTCTCCCAAATACCACGTGTAGGGCACTGCAGAGTTTCAGATGTAAAATGCAAAGAAGAGGAAAGATCACCTAATTCAGGGGATCTCCCACTATTTGGCGTCTTTGGGACCCACCCCTGACTTGTTCCCTTCTGCCTGCAGGCTTGTCTGTTGTGCCTCTCCCCCTGCCACCTTGTGTGCCATTGCCTGGACGAAGGCCATGTGGAGTGGCTGTCTTCATTGTGGGAGGAGGTCTCAAGCCAGCCTCCTTTCTAATCCCCCTGCTCTTTCTTCTGAGAGCCTCGTCCCCACCCCAGCAAGATTAGGTCCCTAATAAGCCCTTGAGCTTCTAGGGCTCTGTCTGGTGGGCCAGTCTGAACACAGCGGAGGCTGGCAGTTGAGCTCTGGGGTCCTGTGACTTCCTCTAGAATGCAAATTGGTGAAAGTGGCTGCCGTTCTGAGGCCTCTGAATCTATCTCATTCACTCTGAACACGCTTGCAGGCAGACGCACAGGTGGGCTCCTCTGAGCTGAGTCTTTGGTTGCTGGTGTTTGGAGATTTCTGTCTAGAGGCCCGTGTCAGGGGAGGCCAGGTTTGATTTGCCGGGCAGGGACAGTGCTGGGTCTGTTGGGGGAGCCCAGGGAACATTGCATCTGCCTATCTGTGTGCACGCAGGGCAGGAGGGGTCCTGAGGTGGAAGTGCCTTGGCAGAAATGTCTCAAAGTAGAGGCTAAGACTGACAGTTCCTAATCACAACCCGCTCCCTGCAGCTGGGACGGAGGCAGGCGGGGAAAGGCGGGCCTCTGCCTTCCAGAACAACATTTTAGTTTTCACACTCAACTCTGGAAAGTCATTAAGGTGAAAGGAAACCCGTAGCCCTCCCCTCCACAGTCAGGCCAGCGCCGTCCCCAGGCACTGCACAGGGTAGCTTTTGTTCGGGGCTCAGCAGTGTAAAATTGGAGTGGCAGATTGTCGGTGCTCACATTTAGAGTTTCCTGGCTTTCATCAGCTGCTCCACTCAAATGACAATATTTAATTCCAAACGTCTCCTTCCCTGGCCTGCCCCTCCCGGTCATAGCATGGGGCTCCCCCGCTCTGCAAAGCCGAATTTTCTTCCATTTCTTCAGCCGCAATGAAAGGTGTATTTATGATTTTTCTCCTGTGTACTTGCAATCAGACAAACCCTCTTGCACAGGCAAAGGGGCCTTTCTTAGGTGAACTCGACTTCTTGGATTTTAGTTTAATGTAAATAACTTTTTCCTGATTTCTTCATTCCCACCTTTCATTTTGTGGATCTGGAAGCAAAACAACCTCATACCATTTTATCCTGCTGTTGTGCCTGGGAAATACTGACTGTTGATTTGAGTGTGTGCATGCATGTGTGGAGTGGCAAGTGTGTGTTCATGCAGGACACCACCAGCAGGCAGGTCCTTCAGTAGGCAGTGTGGCCACTGTACCCACTATTGTAGCCTTTATGGTCTTGGGAGAGGTGTCTCAGCAGTGGACTTTTGGGTGGACCACAGTCCCTTCTCATGGACAAAGGCTCAGTAAACAATGACAAGCCTGGGTCACATGCTAGGAGCTGGCAATGGTGTATGGCACAGTAATGTGAGAAGTTGTCACTGTACCAGGCAGCCACTGCACCAGCCTTCTCAACCCGCTCCCTGTCCACCTCTCTGGGCAGCAGGTGTGAAGTGGGGATCACATCAGTACTTGTCTCATAGAGTCGTAAGGGATGGATGCATGAATGAAGCCAAAGACCCAGAAAAGTCCCTCACCATGAAGACACATTCTTTCCTTTGTGTCCTTTCCTGTGTTGGAGCCTCTTGGAGCTAGGCTGTGCTCCAGCTCTGCCACTCTTAGGCTCTGTGGCTTTAGGCACAGATCTCAATCTCTCTGGGCCTCATCTCTAGGAGGGGGGTGAGGAGGGCCAGCTGTCTCAGGCTTGCTTGTTGAGAGACAAGAACAGTTTGTGGGCAATGCCTGGCCTGTTGGAAGCTGCTGAGCCCTGGCTGTGTCCCCCGTGCTGGCACTGCACTGCCCCATCTGTGCATGTGCACATTGTCAAACTAGCCAGGCTGGGCTAGTGAGGCACCCAGGTGCACAATATAAGGTGATGCTCGGGAGCTGAGCTGCCTCCTGCATTTGGACCTGGCACCTCTTCTGCTTCACCAGCCCTGGCCCTGCACTTTGTCCTACAGGTTCAGGGGAGGTCCCTATTACATGGATTCAGACAAAGAGGTCACAAAACCTCTGAAAGGCAGAGGCCACCTGGTATTTATCTTATGCAGTTTCATACAGCACCCGCACACAGTGGGTGGTAAATCAATGCTTTCAAGCATTCAGTGAATGAAGGGTAAAAAGAAGGACGGAACTCTGAGGACAGCTTTGCTGGAAGAAAGGAAGGAAGCTGTCTCTTTGACCCAGAGCCAAGGGGTGGGCTGTCTCAGGATCACCCCCAAACTGCATCCAACCAACACCACATGCGTGTGGTTTGCAGGTTAGATAAATCTATGGAGGCAGAAGGCAGATTTGTGGTTTCCAGGGGCGGGAGATGGGTTTGCTTTTGGGGTGATGAAAAAGGAAGTAGATGGTATGGTGGCTGCACAACTTCGTGAATGTGCTGCAGGCCACAGAATCATACTCTGGAAACAGTTGAAATGCTTGCTGTGCTTTGAACATGAAGTGTCCCAGAGGCTGTGTTGAAGGCATTTCGGGAGGTAGTGGAAACTTCAGGAAGGGGGCTAGCTGGAGGAGACAGGTCACTAGAGAGGTGACTTGGGAGGGTATCTTGTCCCTCAAGCCTTCCTTGTGTTGCTCTGCTTCCTGGTTGCCGTGAGGTGGGCGGCTCTGCTCCACTACACCCTATCCACCATGATGTCCTGCCTTACCACAGGCCCACAGCAAGGGGGCCACGTGACCAGGACCTGAAACCTCTGGAACTCTGAGCTCCAATAAATCTTTTTTCCCATTAAGTTGGTTTTCTCAGGTATTTGTAACAGTGATTAAAAAAAAGTTGACTAACACAATGATAAATTTCATATGTGTATTTTTCAATAATTGAAAGAAAACTGGATTCAACAGGACTCTTTGCGGGTAAGTGACAGAAACAAAGTTCCGGCAAAAGGTCAGTTACTCAGTCATGGAGTTGAACAACCAGACTGTCAGGACTCGATGTGGGCCTCACATCTGCATTTCAACTCCTTCCTTTCCTTTCAAATAGTTTTTTTTTTTTTTTTTGGTGGTATGGGGTTTGAATTCAGGGCCTCACGCTTGCTAGGCAGGTGCTCTACCACCTGAGCCTCTCCACCAGCCCTAAAACTGGATTTTTTTTTTGCCACACTGGGGCTTGAACTCAGGGCTTCACGTTTGCTACGTGGGCGCTCTACCACTTGAGCCACTCCACCAGCCCGACTCCTTCCTTTCTCATTCTGTACACCAGCTTCCTCTGGCTGATAGGAAGCACGGCTGCATAGTTACCAATACCTCTAGAGCTAAGGCCAGCAGAAGGTGGAGGAAGCTTCTCCAGGAACAGGGCAGCTTCAGATGGAACCACAGTGTCAGTTTGTGGAGAGATCCCCCAGAAGACAGCAGCGGGTGCCTGGGCAGAGGGACCCAACATTTCAGACCGTAGACCCCATGTCCCTGGCAGAGGGTTGGATGGGTGCCATGCCTCCACTGTATTTTGGGAATAAAATTTCTTGGTGGTGTCTCTGCTTTCCATGAGGATTCTCTACCTTTGTCTTCTTCAGGCTCATTTAGAGCAACTCTCATCTCCTCCCCTCCAACGCCTCCTGGATGCCTTCAGAATCCTCAGCAGGTGGCAGAATTCACCAGCCACAAAAGACCCAGGATGGCGATGTGTTTGGAGAGGGAGGTCGATAAAGATCAGATGCACCTGGGAATGATGCCATGGGTGGCCGAGTTTGGGATGGGGATGATGGGAAGATACTCATAAGATGAAGCCAGAGATTACAGCTGCTGGCTTTCCAGCTGAAGTTCCTGCTTGGGCAAGATCTTGGAACAGTGCCTACAACCCAGGTATCTCCAGGGAGACCTGGGCAGTTAGTGGCTATCCTGGAGCCAGGTGGACTTGCAGTCGTAAGCCAGTGAGATCCATGAGGTGGAGTGTCTACAACTGCTTACCAAATAGTGGTCTTGGTGGCTGGGATACCGGTTGTTGAGATTCCTCACCTGATCTCAAAAACACAGCTTCCCCATTGTTCAGAGAAGAGATTGTGAGAGCTCTAAAACAAACAGAAGACCAACATCTCCTGGGAGACATTTCTCTCTCAGCCTTAATTTTGGATTAATTTATTTTAGCGGTTCCTTGGCTATGGTATGTGTGTAGGAAAAGGAACAAAGAAAGAAAATATGTTACGTTCTTACAATGCCTGTCTTGAGTATGCCCCTGGCTTGGGTAGACAGGAGGGGAGATACGGTCTCTCTCACCTCCACATTCTTGAATGTGGACGCCCATAGAATGAAACGAGAATTGGACCACCCCATCCTTGTTCCCATGGCCGAGCTGTGCTGTGTTTGAGCTTTTTATTAGTAACCAAATATGGCTTAGTGCCTCAAAGTGCAGAAGTGAAAGCTGGGGTGCTGATTTCTAGCCTCAGCTACTTCGTGCACATCCATCACCACCAATTGGTTACTCTTTGACATGTCACAACTCACAGGTTTTGGGTTGCTTTATCACTTCCCTGCTCCTGGAAGATGGGGAGGAGAGTGCTGTACAACTTGGCTCTTGGGATTTTAAATTTTTACTTTGAAATTGTGGGTCACCCGTGACTCTGCTACCACCATAGTTCACGTCCATGAATTTTCCATTTCATCCACTCCTGGCTTCTGGGTTCTCTGTTGTATGTTTGATCTTTAACCTGGGTGTCTGGGCATCACCCCGAGGAGGGAGAGTGTGCACCCAATAACACATCACACCTGTGACCATTTTATTTTTTTGAAACAGGGTCTTGCTTGTAGCCCAGGGTGGCCTCGAACTCACAATCCTCCCGCCTCAGCCTCCTGAGCACTGGGATTACAGACATGTACCACCGTGCCCTGCTCCAGTGGTTGATTTTATACTTGGAACAAGGACATTTTTCCTATTCTAAGATGCTGAGCCATGGCTACCTTCGAAGGCTGTAATATCACAGTATGGACAGTTTCCAGACATCCCTTCTGTGCATCTCCATCACCTTGATGCCTGGAGAGCCATGAATGTTCCAGAGGATAGACACCCTGGAAAAATTTTGTCAGTCACATGTCACTCTGCCTGGATTATTTTTCTTGACAGCGCTGCACACTTTTCAGTAGTCCAAAGCATGGTCCATCTCTTTTGGGGCTATTGCTGTGTGTCTGTTTCAGAGATTAAGTGTGCAGAGTTTGCAGAATGGACATGGCCTTTGGTTTCTTTAATTTAAGGTTTAAAAAGTGCTTTCACACTGTAATCCTGGGGGACAGGAAAGGCTGTTTGCTCTGTCCCTCAGCCTCCAGGAAATCTGACTGGGACCACCTACGGGAAATGGTCTGCACCTCAGCTTAGCTGGGAGGTGACAGAACCCCTTCTCTGCACTGTGGCCCTGTAGTTTGTGCCACATAATCTAATCTTTCAGGACACTTTTCTCCAGAGAGGCAGGGAGCTGAATAACTAAACAGACCCAGGCTGCTAATCCCTTTTCCTGAGGCAGAAGGCTTTTCTGCTTGCCTTCTTTTTTCAGGAATGAGCTCCAAAGGGGCGGCTGGGATCCGTACCAGAGTTTTAAAAGCAACCTCTGGTTTTGTGCTCTTTGTCCAAGGAGCTACTGCTCCATTACCTTGGTCCTACTATATGCTGGCACTGCTGTCTGTGCTTCAGAGTGACCAGGTGACCCTTTTTCTATGAGGTGGTACTGTCATTATGCACAGAGTTGTTAAATAACCTGACCAAGGTCACACAGAGGTGGAAGAAGGCTTCAAAACCCAGCCACTGCTTTGGAATTTGTTCTTGACGTCTGTGCTCCTTGTTAAACAGGAAAGGCTGACCACCCTGAACTGCCTGCCTGCCATCCATCCATCCATCCACTCACCCACCCTGTTTGTAATCAGCCACCCGTCCTGTGTGAATGCCTCGTGGTTTAGACAGAAGTGCTCACTGCCTACCTGGAGCTGGGGTCCAGCTGTAGAAGTGAGTCAAGTCACTGCAGAGAGCAGAGGGCACAGTCACTGTGCAGGAGCACAGGGAGCCTCGGGGGTGAAGGACTGATTAACCCCCATGGAAGCATGAGGAAGTTGGGGAAAGCCTTTCCCAAGCTGTTGGGAGGAGGAGGAATGAGGCATTTGCCAGAAGAGTGGGATTCTAGGGAGCCTGCAAGCAGTGCATTCTGGGAAACTCTCAGTGTCTGGTATCATTTTCTGCCTTGGCGGTGACAGACAGGGACCATGGGAGGGAGCAGAGCAGAGGCAGAGAGGAACCTATTTTATCAGCTGGGCTCTGCTGTCTTCATTAAGCCTCTCAGGCCTAGAGAGATCACATAGCCCCAACCTCCTGCCTCAGCAGTTTTGGAACCAGCGTCGCTTTCCAGGAGGTACGGGTATAGACGGGGGGGCCTGCTGAAAGCATAGGACATAGGACTTTGGCTCTGCAAAAACAGCTGCTCCTACCTTCCCTGCGTGACAAGGCCTCTGTGATACTTGGTAGCTGTGAGATCAGCCAGCCCCACCCCCTCTTCCTGAAAGGCTCAGGGCCCTAAGTACATCCCCCCCTCCTCCCCAGGACACTGCCAGGGAAGGTTCTTGACCCTCATTCATCACAACATGACTGCTGGCTGGTGCAGGATGTGTGCGAGTTCCAGCTGGTTCCATCCCAGTGGAGGATGACAAACCATCCTTGCATTCTTGCTCCATGGCCCCAGGCTGGGGCAGCATGTGGAGGGACCCCACCGGAATGGCCTTCTCTCCCAGCCCCGGCTGAGGTGTTTTCCTGTGGCTTAGTGGAGCCAATGCTGAAAGCTCCTCTCGGTCAGCTGGGTTCAGAGGCCAACGGGCTTTGCCACAGGGAATGCAAAGATATTTGGTGTTGGAAACGGGTGCCTGCTATTTTGAAAAGTGCAAAATGCTTAAATAATCACTTCCAAAGCAGAGACCTCTTTCCTGCCCCCCAAGCCCAGGCTCCATATCAGCTGTCTTTCACACTTCTGCTAGCCACTCTCCAGTTGCTCCTTTCCTCCTGCCCCCTCCCCTCAGTTTCCCTTGTCCTTTGTAGCTCCCTCCTCCACCTGCTTCTCCCTCACCCCCTCCTCCTGCAGATGGGACTGAGTTCTAAGGGTGCCTCATTAGCAGCTTAGATTTCTTTTTTCTACTTCTTTCTTTGCTTGTTTGTTTTCAAGGGCTTCTCTTAGGTAATTTCACAGAAAGGGCCCTGTTTGCTTTTCTAGCTTAGCATCTCCCTACCACCCAGGCCGTCACCAAACAAAGGCTGTGTGACTCCCTGCAAAGTTGGAGGCGGGGAGAGGGTGCCATCAGACACACCTGGGGGGGACGGCTCATTGGGAGCACTGTTTGCAAGTAATGGTGCAAATAGAAATGCTTGTTGTGCTCGGTGGACAGGAAACTGCTGTGCCATCCTGTGCCTGAGGCCCCAGTGCAGACCCTCTGGAGGGGAAAATGGTTCAAACCCAGGATGTCTCCAACCAGTGCCATCCTGCAAAAACAATGTGAGGCACCTATGTGGCCTAAAATTTTCCCATGGCCACATTATAATGAAGGTGAAATCAAGGTTAGTAATATATTTTATTTAGCTCAATAAACATGAAATATTACCCTTTCCACATACAACAGACAGCAAATCCATCAGTGAGCCATTTCCACTCTCTTTTCATACTGAATCTGAGATTTGCTGTGTAATTCATATGGAGGCCACACCTCAACGTTGCCACTTTCCCAGTGCTCTGCAATGGTCCCCGGTGCCCCTTCACCCTCTGCTCCTATGGAAACTTGGAGGCCATGCTGGTCTTGTGGGGCAGGTGGTCCCACCAGGGTCTCAATGCTCTCTGAACCTTCTCTGTGTTTGTGGCTGAGACTTGGCCAGAGCCTTCCTTGTGGTTCTTACCGTAGGCCTGTGATCAGCCATTCCTTTCTTCTCCAAATGATGAAACTGAGGCTCAGAGAGTGGAGTTGCTTCCCCAGGGCCCACATGGTACCACCGGTACATGGCTGGAGCTGAAAATGAGGCCCATTGATCCCAGGTCATCTAATGTCGGGTCCTCCTTGTGGCTCATGCTTTACAGCCTTTGGGTTCCAGAAGCTTCCATGGCTCCAGCCTTTGCACCCTTGATCTGTAGCATTCAGGGTTCCCTGGCTCTGGGGCATCAGCAGGACTCAGGATTTCACTGGGGCTCTCTTTGTCTAGTGGGGCTTGAACTCAGAGCCTTGCATTTGTTAGGCAGGCGTTCTACCACTTGAGCCACACCTCCATTCCTTTTTTGCTTTAGTTATTTTTCAGGTAGGATCTTGTGGTTTTGCCTGGGCTGGCCTCAGCCCATAATCAATCTTCTCACCCATGGCCCCTCGAGTAGCTGGGGTCACAGGTGTGCCACCATGCCCAGCTTGTTGTTGAGATGGGGTGTTGCTGACCTTGTGCTAGGGCTGGCCTCAAATTGCAATCCTTCTAATCTCTGCCTCTCAAGTAGCTGGGATCAAGCTTATACCATGTCCAAGCAGCACTGTCTTTTACTATGTGAAAGATTTTTTTTCCCATTGAAACCCTTGGTACAGAAATAGCAATCAACAGATAACAGAATCAAACATCCATGGAGCAATTACTGGGTGCCACGAGGCAGGAAAGAGAATGCAGACCTCATTACGCAGAAGCCCCGGATGCACCCACCCTCTGAGAACGCTTTGCAGTAGGTGGTGTGGAGCACGTGCGTCCTGCAGTGTCAGCTGAAGCCGGCTGTGGTGGGAATGTCTACACCGTAGCAGTGGGAAGGTGCTATTCACCGTGTGCCCTAGTTTCAGAGCCCTTTAGACGTGGGCCAGTACACCACTGTGTCTTCACGGAGCGGGGTCTCTGAGCATCCTGATTTTGGGGACAGAAAGCCAAAACAGTGTGACAAATTCCAGTTAAGTCTGAAGCCTGTCTGTGCAAAGTTGAGGGTATTTTTTTCATCAAGGAGGTAAATTAATTTCAGACTTTCCCTTGTGGAAGACAAAGGAAGAGGTGGTTCTCTGAGTCTCTTTTTCACTTGTCTAGAGTGACCCAGGCTTTTTTATCCCCTGAGAACTTTATTATATATTTTAATAGCAAAAAATATTACTTTGGAACAATGGGGAAATATTGAAAGCATGTCATAAAAATACTAAGCTGTCCTTAGAGGCAAATTTGCACACATGTGGATTAGTAGTTTTATAAAATGTATAATGTAGTTATATTTTTTATGCTAATTAAAGATGTCAGTCATTGGAAAACTTTTTTTTTTTAACAAAAGCTTAGTTGTTCTTTATGCGAACCTCACTGTACCTGAGTTTATAAAAGTGGATAGCAAGAAGGTGGGAACATATAAGAAAAGACAAAAGGGTTAAAACTCATTGCTCATTCTAATGATACAATGCCACTGAGTTTAACATCTCTCTGGAGTGGAGAATTCTACTTGCACATTGTTTTCTGTCTAGTGTTTTTCTTTTGGGCGGCACTGGGTTTGAACTCAGGGTCTCATGCATGCTAGGCAGGCGCTCTTACTGCTTAAGCCTCTCCACCACCCCTTTTTTTCTGTGTGATGGGTTTTCTTCAAGATAGGGTCTCTCAAAGTACTTGGTTTCAAGCCACAATCCTACTGACTTCTGCCTCCTGAGTAACTAGGATTATAGGCATGAGCTACCAGTGCCCAGTTGTTTAGTCATTTTGTTAAAAAGTTTTTATTAATATATGATAGTCATACAGGGGGTTTCCTTGTGACATTTCCACATCTGCACATATTGTACCCAGGTTCACTCATGCCCTCCTTTATTCTTCCTCTTCCCCCACTCCCCTTCACGAAATGACTTCTATTCATACACGGATAGAAAGCACCTCAACCATTTTCACCCTCCTTTACTGTGTTCATTTACCCTTCCCTCCTGCTTAGTCATTTATTCAACAAATACACGTGTCAGTCTCTGATTGGGACAGGGACACCAGGGGAGCAGGACCCTGTGGTCTTGCTTGCACAGGTCTCTGTGGGGGCAGGGGAGGCAGGCAAATAGTGCCGTTAGAATTACTGGGGGTGGGGAGGGAAGAAAAGAAAAAATGAAGAAAAGAAAACAAATGAATAAAAATAATTAAAAAAAGAAAAAGAAAAAAAAAGAATTACCAGGGGCAAATGCAGGTGTCTGGGGCTTGTGAAAAGGAGGTCCTCAATCATAGGAGGGTGGGATGGGTGTCTGGGGAGAGAAACTGTCCCTGGGAATTGACACTTGATCCTCCTCTGGAGGAGGAAGGAGTAGGCCAGGTGAAGAATAGGATGGTGCAGGTGAGGGGGAGCAGCATGTATGTGCAAAGGCCCTGAGGCTGGAAGGAGCTCAGTGAGTTTGATGCCTCAGGTGTGAACTGGCAGAGGAGACCCTCTGTGCCCAGGTGTGAGCTGGCAGTGGAGATCCTGTGTACCCAGGTGTGAACTGGTGGGGGAGACCCTCTGTGGAGGCCCCAGCATGGAGGGAGCCATACTGTGCCCCATCCCCTCTGCAATGCTCAGTGTCTCAGGTGCTTGTTGTTCGAGACACGGCAAGGTGAGAGTTTCCACCTCAGAAGGCAGACCTGGGGCTGGGTCTGTGGGTGTCCTGGAGCAGCACGGAGAGTGGCATTTTCCCTCGAGGACCCTCACTTCTTGGTGCCTCTTCCGCTCTGCAGCACTGGCCTTGGCTTCCGGCTGCCTGTGGAGACTTAGCTCAGTGATTGTTGTGCATTCTGTTCTTCCCCCCAGGAGTCAGCCCTTGTTTTCCTTTCTAGTGACACTTCCCTAGTCAGGTACCCGGCCGGCGATGGTCACGACCTGTCTGTGTCGGGGTCAGCAAGTTGCACCCCACAGATGAGTCAAAGTTTCCTTGGTGCATGGCTGTACCCACCGTGGGAGACTGTCTGTGATGGCTTTGCATCACCGTGGTGGAGGTGAGGGGTCACGCAAAGCTGAAGGCCCCAACTGTCCTGTCCGGTCCTTCACAGTGGGAGCTTCCTTAGCCCTGGCCTAAGCTGGCCACGTGATCCTTCCAACAGCTTGGCTTCCAAGTGGCTGGCAGGACCCTGGCTGCGGCACATGGAGCAAGTTTCTAGCTTCCCTGAATCTCTGTTCCTGATCCATAAGCACCTGCATATATCATTTCAGTTAACCTTCACGGTGGCCTGGGAGATGGGCACTAGTGTTTTCTTGGAGCTGAGAAAAAGGAGGAACAGAGAGGCTGGTTACCCACCTGGGGTCACACAGCTTGTAAAGGGTAGAGCTGGGATTCAAGTCTCCTCTGGTTGCAGAGCTGGGTCTTTCCTCAGACCTCTGGACAACACCCTTCCTACTGCTCTCAGACACAAATTGGAGCTCACATTTGGAGAACCATCTCCCCCACCTGTCTGTCTCTGCTTCTGTCCCTTCATGGAATACCCCTGTGGCATGGGGCATGGATCTGGGTAGAAGTCCCGGTTCTCCTGCTTGCTGAGCCTCAGCCTCCCTATACTCTTAATGGGAAAATAATGCCAGTAGCTCACAGGGCTACTGGAAGGTTATGGGCTGTAGTGTTGATATGCTCTTGGTACACAGTAAGTGCCTGGTAAAAGCAGCCATTATCATTCACTCTAAACCAGCCTTTGCGAAAGGGAAAAATACAAACTTAAAACCACTCAACCATTTGGTGAATTCATTACTTTAAAAAAAAAGGAGGAAGAAGTAAAAACCATCACATGAGGTCCATTTTTTGGGGGGACTCTTGCCTGTGAGTCCTGGTTTATCTTGTTGGGATGGGTGTGTTTATGGCCCCAGCGTTCTGATGAAGAGGCCAGGCTGGGAGAGAAGCTGAAGCACTCTGTAGCTCCCTGTGCCAGCAGGGGTTTGGGGGGGTTGGCTGCTGACCGTGGAGCCAGACCTCGTCCTCTCTCAGGGGAACACGGGTGACTGTGTGCGGGGCTCGGTTCCCCAGCAGAATCCAGTGGCCGCTAACTCCCGGCACAGAGGGGCAAGGTGAGGCCACAGGGGGAGTTAGAACTGGGTGGTGCTCAGTCCTCGGTGGCCAGCTTGTGGTCTGAGGCCAAGGTTACCGGCTCAGGCTTCATATTTTTTGCCTATGAATTTCTATTTAGTCAGTTATAAAACAAATGAATTTTTATTTAAGTTGAAAATGCTTAGAGGCAGAGAATTTAACTACTCAATGACTTTTTCTTTTATTATCGAAATTAATTAAAAAATAATTTTGAAATGTATGGCTGACACTTTGCCAGGAACATGTCATATCATACATAGAATGACTCCTCTATATATCACGTATTCATAAATCTTGACCGGTCATCTGTTTCCATAAGATCATTTGGAGCCCACCTTCAGGGACTTCCCCCCCAGACAAATTAAGATTTGTAACTTGTCCTCGGGGAATGAAATCCCAGCAGCACACACATGCACACTCATGTGTGCTTATGAGCCTGTAGGTTTGTATGTGCAGCATTCATTCATCAGGGTTTTTACAGCAGTGCGTGTGAGTTTGCATATAAAGTCATGCATCACCTAACGACACAGGCGTCGTTGGTGAGCTGTCGTGGTGAGCACATCACAGCGTCTTACACCAAGGCAGATGACTGTGTGTCACTAGGTGATGTCATCTTGTGGGACCGCCATTATCCATACTGCCTGCCATTGACCGAAGTGTCATTGAGCTGTGTGTGACTGTGTGAGGGCTGCACAGAACCAAGGTGTTGGTGGGCCTGCTTTCTGGTCACTACGATTCCTTTAAAACATGGTTGTATCTTAGGCCGTTCCCTTCTCAGCTATGGGGTAATTGGAGAGGGGCCGGGTGGAAGATGGGGGAGCGCGAGCCAGCCTGGGGTTTTGGGGAGGAAATGTGACAGGAGGAGTGGGTCAGCCCCTCTCTGATATTGCTTCAAGTTCCCCCTAAATCCAGTCTCTGGCCAGCCTCACCCCTGTTCTGCCCTGTGAAAGGCTAGCCTAACCTCTGGGAGCTCTCAGTAAGCAGTTAATGAGGCACACTTGGTGCCAGCAAGTGACTTGTGGGGACCCGTGTCACTGCATAAGGAAGTTCCCAGGTCCTAGGGCTTGGGCAAAGAAATCTGCTCTGTTTTTTCTGTTGGGAAAGCCAGAAATTTGAATTCAGGGTGTCAGCAGGGCCACACATCTTCTGACATCAGCAGGGAAGCAGACTGCCTCTTCCTCACCTTGGTGGCACTGGGGCTGTCTTGGTGTCCTGTGGCTTGTGGCTGCATCACTCCAGCCTCTGCCACCTGTGTGTGCCTCTGTCCAAATCTCTCCCTTGTCATGACACCTGTCATTGGGCTAGGCCTGCCCTACCAGTGCGGACTTATCTTTACCATATCTGCAAAGACCCTTTGCCAGATAAGGTCACATTCATAGGCACAGGGCCAGAGCTTTTTTTGGGGGGTTGGGGGTGGGGCACAGTTTAATCCCCAGTGGAGAAAATAAAGCAGTGCCAGGGTGGAGGAGGGGGCAGAATTTGGGCACTAGGGAAGTCCAAACACCTGTGGCACATGGCTGGGGGATGTAACCTGACATTTTCTCACTGTTGTGTCTTAGGGTCCAGAACCACAGTGACCATCCCCTCACCCACCACTCACAAATGCATACACAGCAGTGTTCTGCACTTGGGCCCCTTGAGGCTGAGATGAAAACTCACCGAGTGCTTCATTTGATCACCAGGACCCCTGGTGCCAACCCTATGGACCCCCTCCACTGTGACCTGGGGCTGGGCTGGCCTTGCAGGGTTGGGGCTTTTTTGAGCCTGGGCTTTGGCTGAGAAGCTGATACACTTCCACTACCACTGCCTCATAAAAGCTGGAAAGATATCGAGCAAAGGGTTCCCATCTGTTCCTCCAGCGTGGAATGTGCACCAGGCTTTCATTTGTAGCCAAGAACTCCAGAGAGGCTCCACGGTGAACCACTTTTCTGAACAAATGTTTGCAGTGTCTAATTCTCATTTGGTGCAAAGCAGGGCACGCACACAGGACAAAAGGCAGGAGCAAGACCCTCCCGGCTGTAAGAAGATGAGGACCCACGAAAATGGCCATGGAGGAAAGAGGGAAGGCGGCCAGGATGCCCCGTGGCGCTCCCTCTCCTGGCTCTGGGGCTGCAAACCAGGGCGCCACCATATGTTTTAGAGGACTGAGATTTCTACAAATTTGTCTCCTTTCCCCCAGGCCTATTTGTTGCAAATATTTTAGATAATTTCTTTGCTTATTAATGTTCCCCTTGTCTGAGACTGTTCACTAGTTTTCAGTTCTTTAAGGTTCTGAACAGGCTGGGAAAGATTTTACTTTTTAAATTAATAGACCTTTGAAAGAGCAGTTTGAGATTTACAGAAAAATTAAGCGGAGAACAGGGAGTTTCCCCTCTCCCCTCCCCCACTGTAACTTCTTGTATGAGTTCTACACGTCTGTTATGACATGTGCTCACCTTCCCAGCTTCCTACAGAACAGTTCAGTCATTCTACACATGCTCTGTGCCTGCCCAGGCACCCACCTCCTCTCTACTCAGCCCTGGCCTTTTCCAGTACGCCACGGAGCTGGGATTATACATCACGCAGCTCTGTCTTATGTATCCTTATTTAAGTTTTCTCCATGTCTCTTGAAAACCTATTTTATGAAAGTAACACACACACATGGACAAGTGCTCTAGTCCCACCAGCAGTGTGACACGTGTGTCAGCAACCCTAGATTGGGAAGCCATGCAGCTGGCCCGTGTCCACTCCCAGTCGCCCCCCCTTCTGGCCAGAGGCCACCCCTCTCTCGACTCCCTCAGCAGACAGCCTGTCTGTGCATCTCTGAGCCCGGTGTCTCTCCCTCAGCATTGTACCTGTGAGACCCACCTGTGCTGTTGGATGTGGCTGGAGGCCACTCCTTGTCACTGCTGCTTGTGTTCCATGGTGAGACAGTCCCTGCTTTGTCCATCTGTTCTATCATGGGGGAGGACTTGGGAGGTTTCCAGTTTGGGGCTCTTATAAGCCATGCTGGATCTGGCCATGGGGGTGGGGTGCTGATTTAAACAGCTTTGACCCTCAAATCGACCATGGCAATTACACACGGCTCCACCAATAAGTGTTTTTGGCAAGCACATGCCTACATTGAATAAGAGAGAGCAGTTTTTTTTTTTCTTTTTTTCCCCATGCTGGGGTTTGAACTCAGGGCCTCGTACTTTCCAGGTAGGTGCTCTACCACTTGAGCCACATCCCAGTGCTTTTTTAGTTTTGTTTTTCCCGACAGGGTCTTGTGCTAACTTTGCCTGGGACTTGCCTCATTGTGATCCTCCTCCCTCGTGTAGCTGGGATTATAGATGTGCAACACCATGCCTGGCCAAGAGAAGGCTTTGATGACATAGTTTGAAGTAGGGAGGTGGTGAGGGGCTGGCTCCCGTCACTGAGAGGCTCTGCTGTGTGTGCATTTGTACAAATGCATACTTAATGTGTCTCTTAGCAATGAGACAGAGACAGGAGAGGACACTGTGTCCTGGTCAGTCTGTGAGGGTGTGGGGTGGTCTTGGAAGGTGGATTCAGCAGGTCTTGATCAGGGGTCCCTGGGACCTCCAGGTGCTTGCCCTTCACCCTCTCCTGTGTCCCCTTTTTGTGTTTGGCTGTGCAGTCTTCTCCTCCCTCTGATCAAGGCCAGGGTCACCCCTTTCTGAGAGTTCCCAAACTAAAAAACATTGAAGAAGTGCAGCCTCCCTCTCCCTCCCCTGTCTGAGGACCTTCATGCAGGGGAAGACTTTGGTACCGCCCCCCCAAATCCTTTCCTTTCTTCTCAGCCTCTGAAGCTGTGCTCTTTTCTGAAATGGCCCCCTCTTGGCTCAAGGGAAAAGCCTCAGCTGGCTTTAGCCTCTCCCTGTAATTCCATCTCTCTTTGTGGGGATTGGTTTAAGGAGTGGAAGGGTGACCACTTTCTAGGCCAGGATCTCTGTGGGGATGTTTGCTGGAGGCTTTCATATAAGGCCCCACCCCTTATAACAAGAGGGAGCCATGGAAGAGCATGCTATCCCTATTCTTTTCTGTCTCAGATGTGTTATATAAAGCTTGGAGCAGTGGTAGTCTTGTTATGCCTATGAGGAGAAAGCCAAGTTACCAAAAAGCCTGCCTAGAGGCTGGACATTCCTGACTGATGGGATTAACTATTTCTGCCTCTCTACCTCTAGTTACATGAGGCAACTAAGTGGTCTTGATTGTTGGAGTCACATTTAGTTGTTCTACTCAGCTACTTACAAACCAAACCATTATGGGTAGGCTCCCCTCTCCTTGAAGGCTGTGAGGCCGAATATGTCATCAGGGTAATGAGTTTGTGACACCTTATATGCTCCCAGCCAACCCACCAAGGCTCCCAGAATGAGCTGCTCCATGTCCCAGTCCTGGGATTGCTTCCTGTGAAGTATGAGCTATGAGAAGAATAGGCCCTGTTTTCTGAGTCAGAAATGCAGTCACTGGACTGTCTCAGGTGACAAGTCAATTCAATCACACAGACCCCCCAACAGCCTGTCTCTGGGCACCTTAGCTGGTGCCCACTGTCCTACCCTGTCCCGCCCCAAGGTGGCGCTAGACCAGGCATTACCTTATTCCTAGCTCTGTTTGCCTTATGCGCCCATGGCTTTTAAAAATTGTTTTCATGAAGACAGCATCCCCGCCTGACGCTTGGAGCAGTGCCTGCTCATCCATCTCTGGGATCTTCTGCCTGGTGTGCTGAGTTCCAGGTGTGTTCTTGGTGCACTTCTGACTTGTGTCCTCAGCGTGTCCCCCACCCCCTTTTTTTTTTCTTGCTGGTTCTCCAGATGACTCCACTGACTCATTGGCCCCACCTGTTCCATTTCTTGCTTTCAATACAACACTCTAGTATGTGTAACCCCAAAATAAGAACAATGGGGTCCCTGACTCTCACCTGGCTGTTTTGTGGGCTGAAGAAGCCGTCAGGGATTTGGAAGGGGGGATTGCTCTTCAACCCCCCACCAGTCTCTCCAGTGAGCCAGTTCCTTAAGGCATTGCTGATTCCAGGAAGAGATGAGAAAGGGAGGATGTTCCTTTTGTTTTGTTTTGGCAGTACTGGGGTTTGAACTCAGGGCCTCATGCTTGTTAGGCAGGCGCTCTACCACTTGACCAATACCGCCGGCCCTTTTTGCTTTATGGGTCATTTTTTGAGCTATGGTCTTGCTTTATTCCAAGGCCAGTCAGGACTGCTATCCCATGTGTGCTTTTCTGGGTAGCTGGGATGACAGGCAAGCACCATGGTGCCCAGCCATTGGTTGAGGCAGGGTCTTGAGAACTTTTTGCCCAGGCCGACCTGGAACCACAATTCTTCTGATCTCCACCTCTGAGTAGCTGAGATTGCAGGTGTGAGCCACTGTGCTGGGCTGAGAAAGGGAGTTTTGATAATAATATAACTACAGTTTATTGTGTTCTTCTCATACATTAGGCATTGCATTAAAGGATATATTCATTATTATTTGTAGTAAACTCGTGGTTATGCCCATTTTATAGGTGAGGAAACTGAGGCACGGACAGGCAAACTCTAGTAGTCACCCTTGCAGAGCCAGCAGTCATGGGGACAGCTCAGCTGATTCCTCCCGTCATGGGCAGCTGTGATTTTCTTAGATGATGCTCCAGCTTCCCATGGATTGGTTTCCCTTAAGAGTCTGCATCTTATAATTTTTTGAAGGCCTTAAAATTGTTGGTAGCAGCAGCTCCCTTTTTCTGAAGATGTGACCTTGTCAGAAGTCATAGGAGAACAGAAACCTCAGACATAAAACAAGGCTATCGTGGACCGCCCTTCAGATGACAGTGGGCACTTCCCGAGTCAGACCGTCCTTCTCTTGGGGAGCCCCCCCCTTGAGGTAGGTCTGACTCCTGTGGGGTTCCCTCAGGGTCTGCCAGCTTGGTTGTTGCCCCTCGCAGCTCCTGGGCCCTGGAGTCCAGGGACAGCGGGTTCCTTTGGGCCTATTTCACATGCACTTGACTGAGCCCTGCTCTCCTTCCCTGATGTCTGTGCAGCTGCATTTATCGTCCATCCTCTTGTCCAAGCTCACTGCTGGCGCTGGAACTTCTGAGTGTCCACAGTGCTTCCGTGCCCTCCACGTGAACTGAGGGTGTCTGACTGAACAGAAACGCATCCCAGAAGCCAGAGGTTTCAGAGTTCTCTAGATTATGCAGGGCTTAATCTCATCGTGCTTCTGGCGTAAGTGTGCATTGGAAATCAACCTTGCTAAAAGTCAGCCTTGTCCATTTTGTTAAACATAAGCTAAATGGGTGTTTTAAGTAGTCACTAAGTGACGATGGGGTGGACAGGGCCGCAGGTGGAGGTACCGAGATGATTCTTTCTGTGTGCTGAGCCCTTGCTGAGGCCCGGCTCTGTCCCAGTGGTTTTCTCATTTCACAGACTTTGCAGAGGGTGACCTGAGAGCGATGAGGTGAGCTGCCCAGGACCACAAGGTCAGTCTCCCCAGGCCAGGCATAGAAGGACAAAGCTGGAAGCTGCATCTGTTCTATGACCAATCCTCTGATGTCACATGAAATGTTTCTCCTGTTGTATTCTATTGGGCAGAGCCATCATAAGCCCTGCCCACTCTTGGGATGGGGGTGGGGGAGGGAACACAGACTCTGCCCTGCTGGGATATGTGCTGACACACAGTAGGAAGGCAGGTGGGAGGGGCTGCAGTGACCACCCACCCTGGAGGAGCTGGGGGACTGTGGCCCAGCTTCTTGCAGTGGGAGGAGGGCCCTGCGTTTCATCCTGAGTGCAGGGGGAGCCCTGGAGGGTTTCCACAGTGAGCTCCATGTGACCGAGGGGGCTTGTCTCCCTCTCTGGCCTTGGCAGGCTGTGGGGTTTTCAGGACGGTCTCTTTGTTGTATGCTTGACTCTGACCTGGGGTTGGACTGTGTTGACTGTTTGGTGTTTTCTTGGTAAACCCAGGATGAGAGCACCCTTGTTGCTCTGTTTTCTACCCTTTCTTGTCCAGCTGGGTACCACTGGAGTTTGTTCAGTACTGAGAGGGTCCAGGATGCTGGCTGAACAAGGGACAGGTCTTTCCCCAGCTGTCAGACTCCCCTGCTCCTGCCCCAGGAAGAGCAAGAAAGAGAACAGGAAACCAAGGCAGGAGCAAGTGGGGGATGGCCTCCATCGGGAGAACAATATCAGGCTGGAGTGACTCAGTGGTACAGTGTGTGCTGCATTTGATTCCAGCACCACATTAAACAAACAGCAGCATCGCAGCACCATCGAGGGTTTGAATGAGGAGGCGGTGGGCTCGGACCTGGGCCCTGATCTTGTCCTTAAAAGGACGTGGTGATCTGAGTGTCACTGTTGGGTGACTACACCCAGCTCTTGTTCAAGCTCCCAGAAGGTCAGAGAGAAGTGTGGCACCTGAGGTCTCTCGGCCAGCTCTGCCACTATACCGCAGCTTGACCCCAAGCCTCTGTGCACTGAAGGGTGTGGTTTTAGCCACTCTGCCACAATATGCATTGTAATTCTTTGTTCCTTCTGAGTTTTTTTTCCCCTATGCACAAGCGTATCTTTATATACTCATCACCACAGGGCACATAGGAGCCTTTATCTTGCTGTTCCGTGTGATCCACTCTTAGTAAAACCTGGCTTTGTGGAGCTGCTGGTTTCCGTGGCTCTGCCGTCCAGAGCATCTAGTTCTCATTGACAACTCAGGTGGAAATAGCCATCTTGCTTTTTTATTTTTGCCGCTAAAAACTATTTCTCCTGAATCATTTTCTTTTCACAACTGCTTTTTCTTCCTTGTGGATAGTATTGTTAGGGTAGATTTCTGCTAATGGGATTATTTGGCCATGGCAAGGACATCTGGAAGGCACAGTGAATGTCTGGAGGCCTCCTTGGGAAAAAGTGACACCAGCTTTGCTGCCACATTGCAGACAGATGGACAATGGACAGTCTTCACCATGGTCCAGGCTTCCTTTGAAGAGTTGCTGGGCTGGTGACAGAGATCAGTGGTAGAGGGCTTGTCTGGCATGTGTGAAGCCCTGGGTTCTTCAGTCCTCCAAAATAAAAAATAAAAGAAAGCATAACAGAGTTGTTGTCCCCCTGCCCAGGCAAAGGAGAGGCTCACTGGTTGTCTCAGTCCTTCTGGCTCACACCACTCTGCACTCTCTTTCCTCGGACGCAGTTTCTGGCATGTTTGGCGGTTCTGAGTTTTGGCATGCTTGCTCAGACGTGGAGTCACCAGTGGGATGCTGGGTGAGCCTCTTAAACTATTGACTCACTCACTCAATTTTATTGAGTGTCCAAGAGGGGTCAGCACAGTGCTGGGCCAGTGATACCGGGTGAGCAAAGTCCACACGGCTGCTCTCTCTTTGGTGTGCGAGTCTCACCAAGCCCCCAAGGCCCCTTTTGCCAGGGGGCATGGAGAGAGCTCCTGCGCCTCCCTCCTGGGTGAACCGCCTCAAAATGCACTGGAAGCCCAGGCGCTCAGCCTCCTCACTACCAAAGTGACCGTGGGTGTGTTACAAACGACGTGCCCCAGGTTCCATGGGGAAAACCTACTGGAATAGAGGAAATGGGATAGGCTTAGTTTTCATTCTTACTTTTCAAATGATTGTGGATCCATAGGAAGTTGTAGAAACAGCACGTAGGTTCTCAAGCCCTCCCAGCTCCCCCAATGGAGTGTTCTTCGTAGCTGCAGTAAAACAGCAAGACCAGGAAATTGAAGTTGGAACAACACTAGACTCCAGACCTTGCTCAGATTTCACTGGTTTTTATGTGCACAAGTTTCTGTGCACGTGGTCCTGTGACCACCACTGCCCTCAGGAGACAGGGTGACTTCATCTCCGGAGAGGTGCGCCCTGGTGCTACCATGGAGGAGATTTAAAAAAAGCATTTTTTACAAATACAAATTGCATATATTTATGGTGTACGGCACAACAGATATTTAGAAAATTTATACATTGGGGTTGTCTCAATCAAGCTGAGTGACGCGCATTACCTCATGTACTTTTCTTGTGGTGAGAACACTTATAATCCATTCCCTTAGTGATTTCCAAGTGTACAATATGGGCATTGTTGCTAACTCTGGCCACCAGGTTGTACAAAAGATCTTTTGATCCTGTTCTTCCTGTGTGACTACATTTCATGTCTTTTGACCTTCATGGTTCAATCTCTCATCCTCTCCAGCCCTTGGAAACCACTGTTTCGCTGTCTGCATTTATAAGTTTGACTTTTTTTGGTCCCATCTAGGTGTGGAGTCAAGCGGTATTTGTCTTTCTGTGCCTGGCGTTCTTCACTTAACAACCTCCAGGTTTATCTGCGTCATTGCAAATGATAGGGTTTCCGTTTCCTTCTTTTTTTGGACTGTACTGGAGTTTTAACTCACAGCCTTGCAATTACTAGGCAGGTGCTCTACCACTTGGGACACACCTCCGGTTCAAAAAATTTCCGTCTTTTTAGGGACTGAGTAGTTTTCCTTTGTGTGTGTGTACCACATTTTCTTTATCCATTCGTGTGCTGATGGACACCTGGGTTGATTCCATGTCTTGGTTCTTGTGAACAGTGCCATGCACACAGAGTACACGTCTCCTTGACAGGTCGATTCCACTTCATTTGGCTGAATACCCAGCAGTGAGTTTCCTGGATCAGATGCTAGCTCTATTTTTAATTTTTTGAGGAATCTCTACTGTTTTCCACCGTGACTACACTAATTCTCATTTTTACCAACAGTACACAAGTGGTGGGACTGGGGTTTGAACTTGTTTCACCTTTACAAAGCAGGCGAGATCCACCACTTGAGCCACACTTCCAGTCCATTCTGCTCTGGCTATTTTTGGAGATGGAGACCTCATGAACTACTTGCCTGGGCTGGCCTTGAGCCATAATCCTCCCTATTTCAGCCTCCCAAGTAGCTAGGATTATAGGCGTGAGCTACCAGTGCCTGTCTGGGGAAGCATCTAAGCACTATGAAGAGCATTTGAGCAGAAAACACTCATTACCAGAGAAAGACGATGCATTCGCTATCTCCACCATCAGAGTAGGGTCAGAGTCCCATTTTTGGACTCCTTTCTTGCAGAACTCTTGTGATTTTCTTCTGGTTACATCCTCTAGAAACCTCACCTCCTTCCACTGCTGGCTGGGCTTCTTTCCCTGAGAGTCCTCCCTGCTTTTTGAGGGGGATCTGCATTTCTCACTTGCCAGGTCTGTTGTAAGCACTGTAGTGCTGCCGGCTTTGCGTCTTCCTGACCTTCAGAGAGACTAGGCCAGCCACCTGCTTGCTGTAGCAAACATTCCAGGAGCTGGTTCTGATGGGGACGAAGACCCGCCATTGTGATGGGCAGTGCAGGGCTCTGCAGCGGGAGTTTTGGGGTCAGGCTGGCTGGAATGGGAGGGCAGTGTGTGAATTTCCTGGGCCTCTGGAGTGAAGCACAGGAGCCTGGCCCTCTGCGGGGTGTCACTGGGGCTCGTGGTTTCCTTCCAGGATGGCTTTTGCATCCAGGGCAGGAGGACCCAAGGCTGCTTGGGGACATGGTTCCTTAAATCCAAGGGTGCCACCATCCCTGTGTGTTCCTCATGTCACAGGGAGACTGAGAGAAGAAAGAGGGAAGCTGAATATTGAGAAGAGGCTGCTGACCACAGGGTGCCCGGCTTGGGAGTGGCCAGGCCTCTCAGGCTGCAGTGGGGACAGACTCGGCAAACTGCAGCCAGTTACCTGCCTTCCTTTTCAGAGCTGCAGGGGCTGGTGTGACCACGCCCCTCCGCTCCAGTTAGAGAGAAGGGCTGGGCTCAGCCTGCAGGCTGGCTTTCTGGAAAACAGAGAAGAAAGCTGTGGCTGGAGCTGCTTTTCCTCTTGGGATTTTCAAATAAAATCAGAGACTAATCCCTGGTCTAATGCAATTTAGCAAGGGCTGGGGTGGGATGCAGTCAGCTCATCTCTGCACACCGGTTAGCATTTCTGTAGAGAAAGCTACACTATTTTCAGACAAACATCTTAAGAAGACTTAGCAGGCTCACGATGTTTACGTTGGACCTGAAGCTCATTTCTAATTAACCGAGTCTTCAGCAGTCCATCAGAGAAGGCGGTACCTGCCAAATTTCACACCTAAGGGGAAAAAATATTCCCAATAAAATTTTCCTTTAAAAAAACCCACTCGCTTTTACCACTAAGACAGTCTGCACATATTTAAATCAATCGGGCTTCATCACACAGAACACTGGTGCTGCAGATGGCAGCCTGCCCCTGCGGGTCCAGGGTTTCCGGAGCTGTTTTACTTGACTTGAAGTCTTCAGCGGGCCCTGCAGCAAGGGCTTTGCAGGCCGCAGGGAGCCCAGGTCCATCCAGGCTTCTCAGGCCAGGCCTCCAGCCCCCATGCCTCTGATACCACATTTGGTGGAGAAAGAAGGTTTAAATGATGCCTTGTTTCAACTCACCTTACAGAAACAACCGTTCTGGAAGGCCGTGAAGGAAACGGGACTCAGTGAGAGGCTGGGCTCTTTTCCTTGCTCCAACATCAAGCAGGGTTTAGAGTTTATTTTGATGTGTTGGGGTGGGCTTTTCTCAGACATGAACTCCCTGGGGCAGGACTGGGAGCCCTCCCGAGGGCCAGCAGTTCTCTGTTTTGTTTTCTGCCTCTCACTCTCCTTCCCCAGGTCTTGTACACCTACCAGGCTCCTGCTGAGTGTTTATGGAATCAAAAACTGTTTGTTGAATAGGTGTGACAGCTTGTTTTACCAATAATTTCCTAAATGTTAGCTGTAAAGGTTTTAGAGATTTTCCTGACCTAACACAGATACCTGGCACGCGTGCACGCGTGCACACACACACACACACACACACACACACACGGCTTGTAGATTATCATGGATCAGTCAGTACAAACAGCCATTTTTCTTTTAGTTTAGCTTTTACATTGGCCTGGAGAAAAAAAAAACACATACAAAACAACTGATATTGGTGATTTAAGTTCTTACGTCTGTCTCACATGGTTTGTGGAACTAGGCACGTTTGTGGTGAAGGACCATAGAAAAGAGTCTAGCATCACCACATCTAAGTTGTGTGACCTTGAAATAGTCGCTAGCCCTCTCTGGGCCTCGATTGCCTTACTTGTGAAACGGTGAGGTGGGGCTCGGTGCTGTCAGTGGAACTCCAGCTCTGCTGTCATGGGGAGAGAGGCCTGCAGGTTCAAGATTTGGAGTTAAAAGGTATGCTTCATGGCCACTCTGTGGCAGGACAAGAGGCATAGTGACAACTTCGTGGTTTTCCGACAGCCCCCATTAACATAATGGTTTTCTTTTTCTGGCTTTTTTTGGGGAAAGTTTACCTTTGAGTTTTCCTTGTAAATGACCATGTGGAACAGAGAAATCAGGGAGAGCAAGTATTTATTTTAGTGTTCATTCTTTACCCATTTTTGAGAAAAAATGGAAATGATGTACTTAAAACACAAGGCCTGAAAGGCATTAAGCCAGAATAAAAAGCAAGAGAGAGGAGCAAAGAGGCAGAGATAGAAATTACAGAGACTGATAGAAGTTGAAGACCCATTTAACTCTGAGCTTCCTAGCAGCCAAAGCAAAGAGCAAAAGTAGGGAATGCTGTTCTCACCATTAACTGTGCAGAAGCAAAACTCCAGAAGCAGGAGCCACTGGAGGTTGCACTACCCATAGGGAGCCCTAAAAACCCTGGAACATTCTTTTTTTCTTTTTTTTTTTTTTTTGCAGCACTGGGGTTTGAACTCAGGGTCTCACACTTGCAAGGCAGGTGCTCTTACTGCTTGAGCCCTTTTTTGTGCTGTTTTTTTTTTGAGATAGAGTCTTGAGAACTATTTGTCTGGGGCTGGCTTCAAAGCTCGATCCTCCTGATCCTCTTGAGTAGCTGGGATTACAGGCATGAGCCACCAGCACCCAGCTTCCTGGAGCATTCTTTATCCCAGTCTGAGCAGGAATATTTGGTGAGAGTTTGGAATTTTTAGCTGAAGTTCAAATCTAAGAGGCTGAAAGATATACAACGTCAGTTCTAGGTAGTCAAGAAGTGTTAAGGATGGTAGAAAATGTAGCTCATAGTTGTTCTAGTAATTTAGAGGAAAAACAAGTTTTACTGGGAAAGGGTGCACCCTGTGGAAAAGAACAACAAACAAAAACAGCACTGGCACAGAGACCTGGACTTGAATTGCAGCTCTGCTCATAATGTGAGTCTTAGAAAAGGTGCCATACTTCTGTATGCCTAAGGTTCTTCATCTGCAAAAACGAGGGTTAACCAGGCTTCTTTGTGACCTCAGGTGTGGTGACCCTCCTTGGATGTCTATGATGGGCATCAGAAGGGAGGGTTTTTTTTTGTCACCTGCACTCAGACTTGCTTAAAACACAAGCCCTGCAAGAGGCAGACTCACGGTGAGACCATTGTGCCTGCCTCCTGGAGAGTAAAGTGACACCCTCTTTGTAGAGCCTCTGGGAAGAAAAGGCCTCAGTGCAGGGCATTTTTTGCCCCTGGCGGCTCACTTCTGTGGTGTGCACATCTGGCCGCAGGTGGAACAGGTCGCCACGGACTGTGCCCATGCCTCTTGGGCCCTGGCAGGGCTGGAGCACTACAAAGATATTTTTCCAAGAAACTGTCCCTGGGCAAAAACATTGCTACTTTCACTGGGGGGAAAAATGGTTTCAAATATTGGCTTTTGTTTTTATGGAAAATGGTGAAAAATTTGAGGGAAAACCACAAAATCCTTTGCTTTTATTGAAACCACAAAAATTGATTAAAATTTTATTTTTTTAAGAAAACCCAGTTTTGCTGAGGGCTGAACTTTCTTCTTTGAAAGGCTCTACTTTGCTTTTCTTTTTCTGAAACATCTCCTGAGAGTCTTATGAAAGGCTCTCTGTTAGCGGGGCCGGGCCGAATCCAGGCGCTCTGGAGCCCCACGCAGTGTGATGCTTGTGCCCAAACCTGGCCTGTTGGGGCCGTCTCCGTGCTCTGATTCCACATGCTGCTTAGCTCTCCCTGAGTCCCTGGGTGGGTTGGGGTTCAGGGCAGCTGGACAGTCTGCCGGGCAGCACCCTGGCCTCTCAGTATCCAGGGGACCTGGGAAAGTCAGCTAGCTCATTTTCCTCTGCATCAACACACTCCCTGCACAAGTAGAAAGCTATGTGCAGCGTTGCTGCTGTGGCTGGTCCGGCCTCCCAAGATGACTTCATGAACTAATTGGTCCCCCACCTGGTGGCTGGCGCGGGCTTTCCCCGGGCAGGAGACAGGCTGTCTGTCCCAGCTGAAATCTGTCTTTCTCTGTGTCACACCGCCAGCTCAGTCAGGCAGTGGCACAGCCCTGGAGTTTTCTTGGTGCAAGAAGCCAGGAGTTCTGTCTATGGGACAGGGTTTTTAGCACTGGACAGATTTGTTCTAGATGCAGGAGCCTGAAGCGTTGTGGTGGGGGGGACCCCAACTCACATCAGGGGTGGTTGGTTAGGCCTGTAGGGTTGAAGGACCTCATTTATGGCCCCGTGGACTTTGTCCACCTCCCCTGTCTCTGCTCACTGACCTGCTGTCTTTACAAGACCGATGTTTATGCTGGGGCTGGATTACTGGGTTTGTGCCCTGTTTGCTCAGCCTGCCTCCTGCCGGGTGGATTTGACTGTCTGGGCCTTAGCTTCTCCTCTGTCAAGTGGGTGCATTGGGAGCACCTGCCAAGTACATTTGCTGAGGACTGAACAGAACTGGGCCTGGCACCTAGTGAGGGCTTCAGGTTATGATTTTCACACTGCAGCCTCTCTTCCTTCACTGTATGAATGAGAAGACTACCAACATTCAAGACAGATTTAGAGAAATAATTGTCAATAATCTCCCGCTACACTAATGCAATGATTGTACTCAACTTCAAAAAAAAATGTTTTTTTTTGGTGACAGGGGGCTTTGTGCTTGCTGGGCAAGTGCTCTACCACTTGAGCCATGCCTCCAGCCCTTTTTGCTCTGGTTATTCTGGACTACAATTCTCCTGATCTCAGCCTCCTGCATAGGTTGGGATGACAGGTGTGGACTATCACACCTGCTGTTGGCTGAGATAGGGTCTTGAGAACTGTTTGCCCAGGCTGGTTTTGAACCATAATCCTCCTGATCCCAGCCTCCCAAGTACCTTGGATTACAGGCATGAGCCATTGACACCTGATTTACACTCAACTTTTGCATTTTGCTTTAGTGTCACTACTCCTAATCACTGTCATTATAATGCCCACATATCATGGAGTAAGAGCTCTTCCAAACATGGCATCCCACCAAGTACTCTCTAGGCACCAGTCCACTCATAGGTCTGGTGCTGGAAGATAGGAACGCCCAGCACAGATGAGACCTGAGGTTCTGAGAGGTGGGCCAACCTGAGGACAGCAAGCAGAAGCTGCAGGAATTTGAACCTGACTTCCAGCCCTCTGGGCTTAACCAGAATGCCATGTGACTTCTGTTCCTTGTGTAGGAGTTTTAAGCCGCTGGAGTTGCACTGTTTAAAAGAGGAGGGTGGGAGGGTGAAGGCTTTGTTCTCCTCTGTCCTCAGATTGGTGGGCGGACAGTGAAGGTCCATGCCCAGCGGGTCAGGAACAGCTCTGTCCACTCCCAGGGTGCTGAGATTATGAAGTCAGGAGCTGTCTGGCTTTGTGGTGTTCCTTCTCTCTCCAGCATGGCACATACCTGATATATCAATATCCCAGGCTGACACTCCAGGAGAAGGCCCCGGCACGGGTCCCTTCTCTTCTGTGTGAAGGTCACCTTCACACTGAAATGATCCTCAGACTCGGATCTACTCACAAAAGCTCACCTCTTCCCTGTTCTCTTCTGGATAAAATTTTGAAACACAGCCTGCCATCAGTCCATGTGTGAGAAGAGCTTGTCAACAGGTGACAAATGCTCTGATCACTGACCTGTCATTATGTTTAAGTTCACGTACGTGACGGTGGGCTTGGGTGCAGCTCAGAACAAGTCTCCTTGTTGCTCTCTTATCTGATTATCTTTTAAGAAAACATCTCATTGTTCAGATTCAAGACTATCACGTTTTCTCACACCCAGATCTCAACTCTCCCTTTTTCTCCTTCCTTTCTGCCCTACTTAGCATCATGTAATTACAGAAACATGTCTGTCAGCTATTTGCACATATGACTTTCAGAGTTCCTTTTCCCTAACACCCTATCCTGCCCCGCCTGGCGCCATCCCTGCCACCCCATGTCCATGCCTCCTGGAGGGTTCTAGGTCACAGCCTTCCTTTTTGGTCCTGGCTTCCTGACACGCTCAGTCCCTAAATTCTGGCATCTTGAATTCCTCTCTGTTGAATTCAAACCCGTGGAAGAGCCAGCGTCTGATCTTTCTACCCTGGCTTCATCATATTAAAATATATAATTTTCAAAAGGTAAGATCGTGACTTGTGAAAACAGAAACTCGACATAAGGAAGAGACGTTCTTTAGATCGTTAAGAAGCCATTAAGACACAAAAGCTGGTTCAAGGAGAACCTGAAGAACAGATGTGCATCAGAAGATGGAAATGAGTTTCTAATCAGCACCTCGTTTTACCTCTGGAGCTAAAGAGATAGCATGTTTGGAAGTTGTGTTTCCTGCAGGGCGAGTTAACTGCCTCTCTACAGGACAGACTCATTCACATCGCTCACTGCTGCAGTGTCCCCTGCCCAGAGACAAAGGCACCCAGTGCTGTGGTATCTGTGGTGCCTCTGCGGGTTTGCTGGACAGTTACCAGCACCCCAGTGAAACAGCCACTGGCATATATGTATGTTTGGGCAAACCTAGAGTTTGAACTCAGGTAAGGACCTGAGCACTTGCTAGGCAGATGCTCTAACCACCTGATCCATAACCCCAGCCCACTGACATCTCAATTCAACCCACCAAGTGCATTGATGCTCATGAGGCCCAGTAGTTTTTTGCCCATCTCAAACTAGTTCACATTTTCTTCTGAATGGGCCCTTTCTGCTGACATCTGATCTGCATATTTTGGTGGAAGGTCTGCAACTTTCAAATCTCCTTTTAGGAGAAATTAGCAGGATGGAGTCAGGGAAGGAGGCGGTTTAGATGGAGTGAGGGTGGGACCCCCACCATGGGATTAGTGCAGATCAAGGAGACAGGCACTGACTCCGTCTTGCGAGGGCACAGTGAGGAGGCGCCACCTGCAGGCCAGGAGGAGGAGAGCCTCAGCAGGAGCCCAGTCCCCTGTACCTGATGTTGGACTTGCAGGCTCCTGCCAGGAACAAATCCTCTGTTAGCCTCCACTCTGGTATTTTGCTGTGGCAAGCCTGAGCTGAAGTCAGGCACCAGCTCAGAAGAACAGAACGATGGATTTGGATGTAGCTTGTTCGGGTGGGGGAGACTGGAGGTCTCCTTTTGCCCAGCAGGCCTGGCCCACTCCACTCCACTCCACTGTAGGCCCTTGCACTGCGACCTCCTCGGGAGCCACCTTTGATGATTGCTGAGGTAGAACTCACAAAGTTTAAACTGCGACTCTCCAAATGCAGAGTAAGCCATGCCAGAAAGCCACCAACTCACTAACGAGGGGGGCAGTAAAGGGCAAATTGCATTGGGGGAGCAGGGGCCCCTATACTCTACTACCAGGAAGTACCATGGTCAACCCCAGGAACAGTGTGAAGGTTAGTGTCAAATCCAGCTAGTATCCCGCAGAGCAATGAACGGTGACCTTGGGGGTGGTCTTTCTACCATTCTTGCCCTGTTGTCAGACACATGGGTTTTCAGTTTCATCACTTTTAAATTAGGCCATACCTTGTAGAGGTGTAAAATGTCCAAATGAGCATTACTGGAGGTCAAGCAAGCTTCCCTGAAAAACTGGGGCCTTGGTGGCTGATGACCAGGACACACTGCAAGGACGCTAGTGTCCTTCTTGTCGGATCCAAGTTTTGGTAACTTGCCTTCCTTCCTTCTTTTTTTTTTTTTTTTTTTTTTTGCAGTACTGGGGCTTGAACTCAGGGCCTATACCTTGAGCCACTCCAGCAGCCCTTTTTGTGTTAGGTATTTTTGAGATAGGGTCTCAAAAACTATTTGCCAAGATTGGCTTCAAAGTGTGATCTTCCTGATTTCTGCCTCCTGAGTAGCTAGGATTACAGGTGTGAGCCACTGGTACCTGGCTCTTTTTCTTTTTCTTTTGTTTTTTTTTTTTTTTGAGACAGGATCTCATGTAGCCCAGGCTGCCTTGGAACTTGCAATCCTCCTGCTTCAGCCCCTTAGGGAGTGGGATTATAGGCATGTGCCATCATGCCAGGCTTGATAGGACCGGACTTCTAACAGAGTTGGTCTGTAGTATTGTTTTCCACAGTGGGTTCTGTGGCTCCCTGCTTTTAAGAAAACAACACAAAGATTTCCCACCGATCTCCCCTGGACCCACTGTTCTCCCAGGGGAGGCAGCCAGGCCTTGGGCAGAGCACAGGCTCTGAAAGCCACAGGAAAGCCACTGCGTGGCGCTCTCCTGTTTTCCCAGGGGTGTTTGCTGTGATCTGTGAGGTCTGATTTCAGAGTTGCTGCCTGTCCCTCCTCTTCATCCCCAGCTACCCTCTCTCCATATGCTGTTCCTCAGGTGAGCTCTTGGCCATGCCCCATCGCTCTTCTGGTCACATTTGGATAAAGACAGCCTCCTTTTCCAGGATAGTGTCGAACCTTCAAGTCAGAAGGTTCAAGTCCAACTAGAGACATCTTCCTAGTTGGTGTGCTTCAGGTTGGGGACCCACAGAGAGGAGCAGGAGTCCTGGTTGGTGTCTTCATGTCACCTCCTTCCCACTCACTGCCTGAGAGGGGATGCACAAAAGGTTCTGGAAAGTTGTGACTGGCCTATAGTTGGGATTTCCTGCAACCACCATGAACACGATGGCAGGCTCCTTGTGTGTGTGGTGATTGGGGGGCAGGTTCTCTGGTTGTGGGGCTCTAGGCCTGGAGTTTTCTTCTCCAGGAAGGTGGTACCCATTGGCTGCTGCAGCTGCCCTCTGCCTCTTGCAGTAGTCCACTCCACCATGGACCACATACACTTCTAGTTGGTTCTCTGACAACTTGGTGGGATGGTTGCCTCACAGGAAAGCCCCACTCTCCTTGTTTCATCCAACTCAGCACTGAAGGGACCCAGGGTCCCTGTGGTCAGCATCTCAGCCCATGGGCTGCACCCGGCTCTCACCAAGCACCTATTTGTGGAGCTCTGGGAGTGACAGAATGAAGGGCAATGTCCCATCTGCAGGGACTTCATCAAGTGGGGATCTCACACCAGCACCCACACCTCCTATCCCTATGGACAAACCTCTCAAACTGGCCTGTGGAACACTCTAAGTGCTGACTGGCTTCAGAGTAAGGTCGTCCCTTCTGTGCCCCATGGGGGAGGCTCATGGTTCGTGTCCAGGATCCCTCACCTGCCCATGTGCAGTGGGAGGTGGTCTTGGTCAAGGGCTGAGGCTCAGTATTGCAGAGGTGGTCCTGTCTCCTGCTTGAGGACCTCCTGCTGAACAGAGGCTGAGTAGGCACCACTGTACCTTCTGGTTCCAAGGCCCTCTGGCTCCCAGGGAATTAGTTATTTCCTGGGGCTTGAGGGAACCTGTGCTGTGGTTTCTGTCCCTCATCCTGCTGGAGCCCCACTGATCGATCTCACAAGGACAAGCCATCCCTCAGAGAAGCGGGTACAGGGGAGAGAAGTGTGGACATGATGTGTGGTTGAGGGAGGCTGGGTGTCTCCTCCTACCCACTCTGTTTGTAATACTTCTATGTTCCAAGCCATCTAACAGTTGCTGGGAATTCAGCAGTGAGCAGAAACCTCTGTCTGTGGGATTAAAGCATGAAGTATGTGTGTAAATGTGACATTGGAAGTGGAGATGGTTGTTGAAGGAAAGCACTGGGGTGTGTGGGGAGTAGCAGGCTCAGGGGGCCTGAGGAGCTGCAAGCTGCACGGGGGTCTTGGAGGATGTTGGGGGCAGTGTAGCCTGGACAGGATGGGCAATGCAGGCCCTGGTGGGGTGCCGTCCCAAGTTTAGGCCTCACTGAATGTTGGTTGGGAGCCTATGAAACACTTAAGCCTAGGGTATCTGGGCTGCATCTGCTGGGTGTCATGGGGGGGCACAGGTGGTAGTAGCTGAAAGGGGGGCCTTGGGGTCCATTGTGGGTTGGTGCCAAGCTAGCCCTGTCACCTGCTGGCTGTGTAATCAGGGAGAGGGCTCCTCCTTTGTGCCTTTGCTTCTTCATCAGTGAAAGGGGAGCTATAATAGCACCGACTCCCCAGGGCAGGAGGCTGTCAGCTCTTGCCCTGTGCACAGTGCACACCTGTGTGAATTGCTACTATTGCCATGGTACCAGGTAGTTTTCCTCTGAAGAGTGAAACAAGTGGATTTGAAGTTTCGTCTTAACAGGCAAAGGGAGTGGGGTTGCAGGTGCACCTTGGTAATTTCCATGTCTGGGCAGAGGTGCTTGTTCAACAGCCTGCTGCAGGAGAGTCTGTCCTGAGTGGGGTTTTGCATGTGGGAGGGGGACAGCATATTTTTGTCTTCTGGGGCTAAATACAAAGTACGTCTTTAGCTGCTCAGGTCAGGATGGAAATCAGGGAAGGGCTCAAGGTCAAGAGGAGTGACCTGGGGCTCTGGAGTGGTGCCCCTGGGGAGTGGGTGAGAGCACCTTATCCAAAAGCAAATGGGGGCATGGAGGTGAAGCTGACAGGGGCTTGCATCTAGGTGCCCTCTCCTCCCAGCAGCTCACCTGCAAACATGCCTGGCGCGGAGAGCCACCTCCTCCTCACTTGCCTCTCTGCCAGAGCCTCTCTGCTGCCCTCCTTGCTGCTGTTCTTCCTGTGGTCCTCACCGCACTGCTGACTGCCTCTCCCTCCACCCTGTCCTGCCTAGTCCAGGCCCCTGGGCTCAGCGCTCCCTCTGTCACTGCCTGGATAGTGTCTGCGGTGTTCAGGTTTTAACTCACCTGTGACCTTAGAGCCCAGTCCACAATGCCAGCTCTCCCTCTGTGGCGAAGCTTCCTCTTGTGTGCCTCCAGACTGGGGTCACATTTGTGTGATTATTACTCTACATCTACAGGATGTCATGGGTTATGACATCCTGAGGGCAAAGAACAGCCTCTTGTGCTCATGATGGCACCACCCCCCACACTGGCACCATGCCTGGCACATGCTTAGGGTGTATGTTTTGTCTGACAGGAATGTGGGATGGCTTTCAGGAGAAGAGAAAGAAGCAGGGTAGTGACTTTTCTCTTGATCCTCTGGTCATTATTAGTTGGACTGGGGATGGACATTCAACTCCATCTTGGCCAGTCGGATCCTGTCACTTTGAAATGTGGGATTTGGAGACACTGTTCTCTGGAGCTGTGGGTGTTCATATGCCACCATGTGCACAGAGAACCAGAGGGAGAGTTCCGGAGTGGGAGTGAGCAGCGGCTGCGCACCCAAGGATGCAAGAAGAGACACACGGATGAATCAGAAGGGAGCCAGGCACTGGTGGCTCTCACCTATAATCCTAGATACTTGGGAAGCTGAGATTGGGAGGATGAAGGTTTGAGGCCAGCACAAATAGTTCTTGAGACCCCCATCTCCAAAATAACCAGAGCAAAAAAGAGCCGGAGGTGTGTCTTAAGTGTTAGAGTGCCTGCTTTGCAAGTACGAAACCCTGAGTCCCACCCCCCTCCAAAAAAAAGTGAGAGGGAGACAGGCAGGGAAAGGAGAGAGGTAGATAGGTAGATAGATAGATAGAGAGACAGGTAAGTAGGTGGGTTCGTAGGTAGGTAGGCAGATGAATAGACAGATAGATAGAGCCAGGCTATGTTTGCCAGGTTCCTGAAGGCCCCTGCCCCTGGTTCTGGGCTCTGAGGCCTGCGTGTCTCATGAGCCACTCTTGTCACCTAGGTACAAATCCCTCTTTGGCTCAAGCCAGTTCCCATCAGTTCCTGTACCTACAACTCCAAGGGCTTTACCACTGGGAGAGCCGCACTGAGGGACGGAGGGTGTTTTCTTGTGGTGGACTCCTCCCTTCTCCAGTACCCCACAATGCTAGGAACAAAAGGTGCAGCTTTCTCCCTGAACAGCTGCCCTGCACTGCAGAAAGGGATCTGCAGAACTCCATGAAGAGACCTCGCAGTGCAAATGAGTGAGGTCTCCACATCTATTCCACCCAGGGCCTTGGTGGGGGTTTGGGAGCTGACCAGGTCTCCTTCAGGGTCCCTCTGGGCCAGGACGCCAGGCCTGCCCGGGGGGTTTTATTAGTGCTAACTTTCCATTCTGACCTGTGTGACTGCCCTAAGCTTCCCTCCAGGCCAGAGCTGGCTCTCCCTCAACAGTTACACCTTATAAACCACCACTGTGACCTGCCTGGGGTGCCTTTGGGGGGTGGTAATGGTGATGGTCCCTGGTAACGGAGAGTAAATAACCAGGCAACATTTCCTTGCACATTTTCAGCCTGCCTTCAGTCTCAGAAGAAATAAAACAACTTACTTAATGGTGCTCTTTAATCTTTTGCACCAGTGGCCTTCTTTACAAGGTGTTATACAGAGTCCGTGTAAAGCCTGGCTATGCAATGGTGCCAGTGTTTCCTGACAGGTGTTGGGTGGGTTGGGAAGAGGCACCTCACTTCCTGAGCCCATACAGAAGCAGGAGCTTGCTCTCAACACAGCTCCCATTTACAAGTGGGATAGCTGCACCCTGACAGCTGCTAGGGCCCTCTCTCCCCTTGCACCCTGTTCCTTTTCTAGCTCGACTGAAATCCAGACCATAGAGATGGCAGGAGAGGACCTGGTTGTCCATGACATTCAATGAGAAAGAGGTCTGTCTCACTGTCTTACACCCATTTCTCTCTGCATGTGCTCTCTCTCTCTCTCTCTCTCTCTCTCTCTCTCTCAAAATAGCTTCTTCTGCCAATTCTGCCAGGGTGCAAGGGGGCAGCACCTGAATCACCTTCCTCATGGCTGATAATGTCCTGGAATGTCAGGGAATATGCCTGCCCAACAGCTGTGAAAAATCTCACAGAAGGCCTCTGACTGGGTCTTGCATTCTCCCTGGGCCAATCAGCTGTGCTCATGGGGTGGAGTCACGGAAGAATATAGCAGCCCCCACTAGAAGGTGCAGTTGGAGGGAGGAAGAGAAGTGGTTTGTACCTGGAGGTGGGGCATGCTAGAAGAAAGAGGGATGCTGGGGTGACCAAAACAGCCCACTACATGCTCCTGGCTTGGTCCTGCCACTGCCTGGATCCCAGGAGGCTTTGGGGAGCTTGGGGCCCACAGCACCATCAGCTGGCAGTGAGGGTGTGGGTGAAGGGGCTGAGCCTCCATTGGCCTCCTCTCAAATCTTCCTGGACGCTATTACTGCCCACCGCTCCCCTAGTCCTAAGGATTATCCAAGCCTGGGGCGTTGGGATTCTTTGTGTGTGTGTGTGTGTGTGTGTGTGTGTGTGTGTGTGTGTGTGAAAAGGCCCAGATCTTTAAGGCCTCTTACTGGCCTGATGCTCTTGTCACCAGGTCCTGGGAGTGAGTCACAGTGTTACTCATTGCACCCATGTGTGGCTTTCTGCCCACACTCCTTCATCTGCAGCTTCCAAATCTCAGAAGATCAAACACTGAAATTGTTTTCCTAAGTTTGATGCAGACAAATTGGGTGGCAACAGTTGACCTAAGGATGTGTGTGTGTCTATTTAGGTGTTATTTATCCTACTTAGTGGGGCGTTCAGATGTTTCCTGCAGAGTGTTAACATGCTTGATTGCAGGTGCTTCCCCGGACCCTGCTGAGGTGTGACGATAAACCCAGTGCCTTTGTAAAATCCCCCAAACACTGGATTCTGAGACACATCTGGTCCGAGAGGTTTCAGATAAGGAACCACAGAACTGTTACAGCCCTGCATCCCTGGGGTGGTGCTGGAACTTTGCATGGGGTAAAAATGAACCAGTTCTCCTGGGCTGCTGCAACACTTAGCGGACCAGGCAGGGACAATGTCAATGTCAACGACATGCTTAGGTAGTTAGAGCTCCACGGCAGCCCCCGGAGGTTTGGGCAGCACCACCTCCCCGTGTGACAGGCAGGAAAGCTGAGGAAAGGAGAGTTCCCAGTGTTAGGAAAGTAGGAAGCAGCACTACAGGCCTGGATGATTTCAGAGCTAAACACTTATCACCACACAGTGCCTGCATTCTTCTGGCCCATCCTGCGCTCCCAGGGTTCGATACCCCGTGAGCAGTTCATGTGTTGGTTCTGCTGAGAGTTCACACGCACTGCCTCATTGCACTCTTGCTGCCCCCCTCTGAGGTGAAGGTATTGTTATCACCACTTAACAGCAGGGAAACCGAGGCACACAGTGGGCGGGGACTTGCTCTGGGCCACACAACCAGGAGGAGAGGAAGCTGAGATTAGCAGCCAGATGGCCTCCATTTGCCCCAGGGTCTGTGAGTTTATCCATTTGGCCCGGTTGCCTCTGAGTGCTGAATGAAACACCTGTGTAAATAGACCTTCCTTCTATATTTCCCCAGTGACTCAGTTTCCAGAGCAATTTCTAAAGGCAAGCACAATGAGCAGGTGCTATTCTGCGCTATGGGGGCTCCGACGGGCTGGGGGACTAGGGAAAGGTGCTGTGGTAGCATGGGCGTGAGCTGTCTCCCCGTGTTGTGGAAGCCATGAAGAGAGACCGATGAGTGCTTCGTGTGCACAGTGACCACGCGTGGCCATCGCTCAGCGGAGAGATGCTGGTTCTATGCCACAGTGCACAGCAGTGATTTTATCCCATCTCAGAATAAACCCATGGCTCACCAACAAACGCTGCCAGGCGAGCACACTGTGGCTAACGAAGCGGGCTGACCCCAAGCCTCACCTGTACCTGATCAGGCCTCTGACCAACACCAGTGTTCAGGAAACACAAAAACACAGCCGGTTAAAGGACACCGTGATGATGCAACCAGCTGGACCCAGACTGTGGGAGACCCTGCGGCAAGCACCCGTGTGCCTCTCTCTGTCTTCCCCAGATATACACACAGAGACACTCACCTGCATACGTGTCTGCACATTTATGTACATATGTACATCTGTGTGCGCATGTGGAGAGGGAGGAGGGGGAGGGAGGAAGGGAGAGAGAGATGAATCTGTAAAATAAAAAGACTTAGCAATTACCAAACCATTGTAACATGTGGCCCTTGTGTGGATTTTGATTCAAACAGTTGCAAAATAATTTACACTATCACAAGGAATCGTAACTTGGAACCCTACTTCATACTTACTGTCTTTAGGAAGTCACTGTTTTTTTCAGGGGTGACACTGGTGCTGTGCCCTGAGAGGATGGGGTGGGGAAGAGACAGGCTTAGACGGCCTGTCAGTTTTGAAACTTGAACTGGGGGGCATTGGGGTTCAGTTACTCTTTCCAGCATGACACATTCACTTTTCCCATGCAGAAAGCATCTGCTTACTCGCCTAAAGCAATGCCGCCCTTGGAAGCAATTCAAGAGCGATCTGAAAGCGAAGTGAAACATAAAGCTTTCTGGTTCTTTTGGCTCATTCCCGGTGCAGGAAGAGTTTGATGTCCACCCTTGCGGACCCTCCAATGTCTGTGTAAATGACACAAACACACATTTATGCTTTCTCACACGGATGCGATTGAGGCTGCACCCTGCCGTTCTCAGTCAATGCAAGTCATGACCCATCTTTCACGTTAGGCTCCATCTCTTTCCTTTTAACTTCACAGCATCCTTTTGTAAGGACGTGCCATAATTCATTTAGCCATTCCCTTTGGGTAAGCCTCTAGGTTGGTCTGAGTCTTTTGCTGTTACAAGTCTTGCTTCAGTGACCGTCCCCACGCATCTATCTTGACATTTACCTTGTGCATGGCTGTGTGTTGGGCGTGTTCCCAGGAGAATCACTGGGTTAGAAGGTGTGCTGACACATGCATCCCAAAGGTGATGAGGTCCCATGTCTCTGCCTCACCTTTAAAACGCGCTGATGTTTCTCTGATTGTGTAAGTAATGCCCACACTTTGAAGGAATTTGGAAAATAAGAAAAATAAGTATCAGCTGTCTTTCCACGCCCGTCCGTTGCTGTTCACTTAGAGTGACTCCAGTTGTTGTTACTGGATTCACGCTCAACCAATACCCTGGAATGTAAACCTTCACCTGCATTTGCTCAGGTCACAGGGAGTGTTTCTGCAGCAAGCATTGGCTAATTTTAGGATTTTTTTTGGTGGTACTGAGGTCCCTGTCTCTCTTTCTGTGAGACTGGGGTTTGAACTCAGGGCTTTATTCTTGCAAAGCAGATGCTGTACCACTTGAGCCACACCTCCAGTGTGGTTCAGTTATTTTGGAGATGGGGTCTCAAGAGTTATTTGCTTGGGTTGGCCTCTAACTCCCCATGTCACCCTCCTAAGTAGCTAGGATTCTAGGCATGAGCCACTGGCACCAGGCTGGTTACTGAGGTTTTGAACTCAGGGTTTCAAGCTTGATAGGTAGGTGCTCTATCACTTGAGTCACACTTTCACGTTCAGCCTTTTTTTTTTTTGCTTTAGTTATTTTTCAGATAAGGTTTCATGTTTTTTCCCAGGACTGGGCTCAGAACTCCCGTTCTCCTACCTCCGCCTCCGGTGTAGGCATGCACCATGATGCCTGGCTTGTGTGTTGAGATGGGGTCTCGCTAACTTTTTAGAACTTCAATTCTCCCATCTCTGTCTCCTGAGTAGCTGGAATTACAGGCGTGAGCCACACTGTGCCCATGTAGTTTTAGGATGCTGGCACTATGTCACCAAAACAAAGGCTACAACGTGTGTGTGAGTTTTGATGAGCACAGCAAAGCAGACCACACCATCTCAGTAGAGCTGGCCCAGGGCTGAGCGTCCTCCTGGAAGAATGCTTTTTTCCTCCAGGGTCTCTTTCAGGAGATGTGCTTGTTCACAGCTCCCCTGTTTAAGGTTTGGGGTGATGGGTGAGGGCCACAGATTAATACTAACACCATGTGTGACTCAGGCTCGGTCTGACCTCAGCTACCTGGGATTACATCATGGCTTACCTGTTCAGAGCCTCAGCTTCTCCTGTGCAAAGCAGGTTATGACAGTCCACGTGAGCCACTGGGTAGGAGACTGCGCTCAAGGTGGCTGCGGAGTTGAGATCCTCTGAGGGATCACGGTGATGGAGTCGACAAGAAACACGTGAGATGTGGGAGTTTGGTGTGTAGAGTACAATTGAAGAACTTAAAAAGGCCAGCGATTACCTTAGGAACAGGAGCTCAGATTACAGGAGAGGTGCTGGGAAGAATAGGTAAAGAGGAGGGAGAGCCCTCTTTGAGGGCTTCCGGGAGGAGGTGGCAGTCTAGCAAAGCTGAAGGGTTGAGGACAGCATTGCAAAGTCTGGGTCAACAGAAGCTTGAAGGCTGGGGCTCCCCTCCTGCCTCCTGCCTGCCATTGCTGGAACCGGGCCTCCATCCCTCTAATGAGGGCTGTGGGAAGGGGTGAACCCGTGCAGAGCAGGAATAAGAATACTTGACGCTCTGGTGGGAAGAATTCAGATTGGCTGGGCAATTTTGTCTGGAATCATTAGCATAACCAGGAGATTTTATAATGATGGTAGAAAAGAATGGAAAGCACTTTCCAGCAGGAAAAAAAATGGGAAAATTTCCCCCTTTCCATTAGCACAGGCAGGAATGAGCTTGTAAACGTTCTACAATGACTCAGTTTCTCTGAGCGAGTGAGGGAGGAGAACACGGCACATGGGCAGTGGGGAAGCTGCACCTACCTCTCCCACCTGCTGGACTGAGCTCCCCGTCCCGAGGAGCCTCGGAACAACTGGGGGAGCTGGGGAGGCTGGGGCGGCTCGGGCCCCTCAACAAGGTGCGGGCAGCCAAGGCTGAAAGTTCTTCCAAAACACCAGGAGGCTGTCAAGGTCGTTCACAGAAATCGTGGACACTGGGGAGACCCAGCTCAGGTGTGGGCCTGAGAGTGAGGCCGGGGCAGCTCCAGGGGATCCTAGGACCAAGTGAGCCTGGCTCCGGTACTGAGAGTGGTAACGGTGTAATAAACCTGCCACACATGTCGCCATGAAAATGGAGGAGGGAATGTGTACCCTGGCCGCTCTGCTGTGTAACAAACCACCCCACGCCACACCTTTTGCTGTACTCCCTGAGCCCACGGGCTGGCAGGGCTCAGCTACCAGTTCTCCCATTGCTTGGCCTGGGGCCTCTCCTGCTGCTGTCCTGTGCTGTGGCTGTGACTGTGGCTGAACTAGCCATGCCTCGTCCTGCATTTCGCTCCCCAGTGGTGCTCTACCCGGTGCTTCCCTTTAGCGGGCGGCCTGGGTTGCACACATGAGGCTCAGCTTCCGGACAGACAAAGCCTCCAGTGGCAGCCTTTGCAGTACTTGGGCTTGCAGGACCCCAATGCCACATTCTCTGGGGCTTTTGGCCAAGCAGCCACAGGTCCTGCCCAGGAGCTCCAGCCCTCCCTGGCGATGACTCCGTGTACAGGTGCCCTGGGGTTCGGAGGCATTGTGGAGCTCACCTGGCACAGATGTTCTGACAGGTGCCGGCACTCAGGTACGAGGCACCACCTTGGTACTGTGGTTGGAATACTGAGATCTGCCCATACTTGTTTGTAAACTGCTGCCCAGAAAGCCTGAACCCCTTCTTTTGCACTTGCCAAGCTTCCTAGCAGCCCTCTGGAGAGGTCCTTGTGATCAGGGAGGTGACATCTGTCATAGCAGGACTCATTCTGACCTAGGGCTGCAGGTTCTAATTGCTCTATCTTCACAGGGCACTCTGCACGTGAGTGCACAATGAATGGGGACGTCCTCCCCGATTACTGAAGTCTTGCTCTTGTTGTTTTAAGACACAGGTCCAGATTTTGGGAGGAAAAAACAACGTGCTAGTAGCCTCCAGTTTAGCATGGTTTGGTTACCTTTTGGAAAAAGCTCTGGGTGTCAAATAAAAAAAAAAAAATCCACATTTCCTCCTTGATTTTCTACTTGGTCAAGGTAATTAGGGCCTCACGCTGTAAACCAAGAGAAGACAGGCGGCATCCACACAAAGGGGACCTCTGTCCCTGCAGCGGCATCCCTGGGTCCCCTCCGGATGGCGTTCCGGGCGAGCCCGAGCTGGCCCAGCCCTCCAGCCGTTTCCTGAGCTTGCTGACAGAGCTGTCTGCAGAGAGCCCTGCGTACATTCCAGGGAGTCTTGCCCGCGAGGCCCTTGCTCCCGGCCCAATTTCAACAAACACAGACAGACCACCCCAACCCAGCTCTCAACGTGGGGCTGGCACTGCAGGCCTTGGCAGCGGGAGCACACAGGGCTGAGGCCAGGGTAGCAGATGTGGGCCTTCCATGCTCGCCAACCCCAGCGAGCAGAAGTCCTGCCAGATGCTGCAGGTCCTGGGCCCCTGGGGAGCGGAGCTGGGGCTGGGGTCTGAGGCCTCCGCAAAGCCTGTCTGGCCCACCTCCTTGCTGGGGCACTCGTTCTGTGATCCCATGGCCGCGGCCCAAGAGCAACCTCCAGGCAGATGAGAACTCTGCCTTTCTTTATGAACACGAAAAATTCTTTGACGACTGCTCATCTTTGTGTCCTGTTGGGAAAGTCAGGGTCCCCGGTTGGAGTTGCACAGGATGGAATTTGGAACTTCCTTGGAAAGGGCACAAGAACATAACCTGTTTAGAGAACATTTCCTGGCAGGAATGGCTAATGCCAGGGCGTGTTACCCAACGCCTTGCCTTTTGCAGACTTTCATGGAGAAAACAGCCACATAGCTGGTCGTGTGCTGTTCTTTGGGGGAATTTACATGGCTTGTTTTATCTTTATCCTTGCGCAGGGCAGACACTGCTGACTGGCCTCAGAGCGCCGCCCTGCTGGCTGCAGGCTCAGCTGCAGAATCCAACCCGCCAGACTCCATGCCGCTGGTGATCTACCATCCCCACCCTCCTCACAACCATGTGGGAATGCTGTAGATGTCACAGTGTCCTCCAGGAACCGCAGCAAGTATCTGAAGGACACTGCCATTTATTTACACAGCCTCATGTCCCCATTTCACACACTGGTGACAACAGACTGAACGACCCGGCTAGTCTCTCAGCTGGGGTGACCTTGACATCGTGGACACTCTAGACTTACTCCAGTCATCTTGCCATTATACCAAAGGTAATGGATGCTGGCGGAGTGGCTCAAATGGTAGAGCACCTGCCTAGAAAGTGTGAGGTCCTGAGTTCAAACCCCAGTACAGCCAAAAAAAATCCCAAGCAAAAACCACATCATCGCCAGTGTTCTCTGGTAGACTTCCCACCTGCAGCCACAGGGAGCTCGGAAGCTGCTTTCTTGTACCTTCACTTCCCACTGTGGGCTTTAGCCAGACACGTGTGGCTCACTCCTGTAATCCTAGCTACTCAGGAGGCGGAGATCAGGAGGATCGTGGTTCAAAGCCAGCCTCAGGCAAGTTCTCAAGACCCTTTCTCGAAAAAACCCTTCACAAAAGTAGGGCTGGTGGAGTGGCTCAAGGTGAAGGTCCTGAGTTCAAACTCCAGTACCACCCAAAAAACAAAAGCAAAGAAAGAAAAATGACAGCAGCTTTGGCCTGCTGTCTTAGAGCTCAGGAACCAGCCGGAGATTAAGAAACAGCGTTCATTTGTGCAGAGCCAGCTCCTGGGGCCCCCAGATATGGCACTCTCCCACCTGAGGACACGCCTGGCTGCTGTGAGCGGTTGCCACTCCTCAAATACACCATCGTGAGATGACAGAGGGGCTGCTGCCATCCATGGACATGCAGACTTGTTCTTTTTATTTATCTACTTATTTTGAGGTACTGGGGTTTGAACCCAGGGCTCATGCTTGCTTGGTAGGCGCTCTTTACCACTTGAGCCATGCCCCAGCTCTTTTTGCTTTACTTATTTTTTTCAGATAGGGTCTTTAGCTTTTTGCCTTAGCTGGCCTCCTATGTACATTTGGCTCTTCATAGCTGGGATTACAGGTGTAAACGACCAATCCTGGCTTGTTTGTTAGATTGGGGGCAGGGGGTTCTCTAACTTTTTTGCCCAGGCTGGCCTTGAACTCTGATCCTGCCACCCATGTAGTTGGGTACCACTGAGCCTGACTGCCTCATTTTTTTGCAGAGAAGACACGGAGCAGTGGAAGAAGCTTTGGGGCTGGGCTGAGGCAGATCCAGGCTGGAATCCTGCTTCTGTCATGGAGCAGCTGCCAGGCTCTGGGAACGTCTGCCTCTCTGAGCCTCAGCTTTTAAATCGGTGCACGGAATGATGGTGCAATAAGTAGGTAATGGCTGCAGGGGGCCAGCTTTGCCTGGACTGTGTCTTAGAAAAGTGTGGCCGATGAGGAGGATGGGGTCCTGTGCGAGGGGAGAGGAGAGGTTCCCTGTGTGCACAGTGACCCTTCTGCAGGCCGAGTTGAGAAGGTGTGAATGTGTCATGAGCAGCCATTCTGTCTGTCATTATCCCCCCTAAGAAGCGGAAGTGAATTTTGTGCAATGAAGGCTGCTGCCTGCCCTGTCCACACCAGGGCCTCGGGTCTGTGATTTGGCCACAGCAAGCCTTGTCTGTGAAGGTCATGGCATGCTTGCCTTTTGTCTGACCTGCCCACTTTAGTGAGGACAGTTACAGTGGGCAGGGGGACCGTCAGTACTATTCCTTACAGGTGTGTGATTTGGGCAAGGTCCTCCTGCTCTGGCTTAGGGGACAGAAATCCCTCCCTCAGAGTTGCCTCGAGGGTCAGCGGGTTCCTGTCCATGCCCAGCTGCGTGTAGGGTCCAGCGGTAAAGCTGATGTGTGGCCATTGTGCTGCCCACACGCCAGCACCTCCACAAAGGGCAGGAGGGCGTAAGTGTTGGATGAAGTTGTAATGAAGCATGAGGAAAGTGGAGCTCCGGGGGGCAGGCTCTTTTAGGAGTAGACGGCCTGGCTGGAGAAGCCCCCCAGGGAGAAATGTCCAGCTTCTAATGTCATCTGGGGACCACAGCCGAGGGTGAGAAACAGGAGACTTGAGTGAATGAAGATAGCAGACCAACACCTACCACACCTGCAGCCTCCGGACACATGTTCCTTGCTGTTCTTTGCCGATGCCTTGCTGAATCTTAATTGACTCCGTGACATCTGACTCCAGGGACCACACTCCTAGCCTCTTGCTTTGTGTCATCTGGCTTTTCAGGGACACTGCCCAATTTGCATTTGTTTTGACTCAGCTCAGGATGGGTGGTAGGTTGCTTAGGTTGTACACTGCACAACCCCAAGGGCTCCATTCACAGCACAGATTTCGTAATTGTGGCTGTGTACGATGCCTTTTTTTGTCAAATGAGGAGCAAGTGACTTGCTCCTCAAAAAAAGCACACCATGATCATTTTCCGACAGTGAAGAAGCAACACCTTTTTCTAGTCTGACCATCAGTATTAGCACACTTACTGATGGAGTCACTGCTTCACCTGGTGGCAGGGAGCTTATAATTTCATGGGGAAACTGAGACCCCAGTTTTGCTACATCGAGTAGCAAAGTACTGATTGAGTTCAGCCCGGCCAGCTGCGGCCCACACAAGAGGTAAGGTGCGGGGTCCAGGCTGGCTGGTTGTGCATCTTGGGGCAATTTGCTTAACGTCTCTGTGTAACAATGACAGTCGCTCACAGGCGATGTTGAGAATTGAGCAGTTGATAAGTATGGGACAAGTGGAGCAGACCCTGGCCTGCAGATGCTTTTGTTAGTGGTGGTGAGGGCCAGAGAACAGGGACTGGAGAACGAGGGCTGATCCTGTAGCTTTTGTGGATAGATGACTGCCCCTGCGCTGCTTCTGCTCATTGTCATGGAGGAGGTGGGGGAGCCCGGGGCCCCCTGTAAGGAAGAAGACCAAAGTGTCACCTGGGGCACTTCGCCTAGAAGAGGAGACTGTACCACTCAGGCCCCTCCATGGCTGCTAGCGACCCATGGCACATTTTTACCTCCTGGACTTTGCTGAACTGTCGTCGATGGAATTTCATAAGGAGTTTTACAGGCGCCATCACGATTGTTAAGTTTCAGTATTTAAAAATGGATGTGTACAAGATACACAGTGCAGGCTATGAAACATACTCCAATGGCCAGAAATGGGAACAAGTCCATCCATTTGGGTTTCAGCTGCATTTATCTTGTATTTTATTATTTTTTTAAATATCCAAAGACCTGTAGAAATAGGTTATTGAGTAGGAAGTAGGCCAAACCAGGGCTCTGCACCATGTGGCACCTGCGAGGGCTGCCAAAGCCTCTGGAACTCGATCCTGATGCAAATGCAGTCATTTCCCACCTGCAAAAACAGTTTTCGGCAGCAAACCGCGGGGCAGGAGAGACATCTTCGCCCTGCCCGCCCGCACTGCATGGCCTTTCGCTCTCCTCTGGGTCAGCACCTCACGATGACGCTTAAATGATGGACCCTAGAAAGATTTAATTTGTGTGTGTGTGTTTTCAAGCACAAGAGGTGTTTGCCCTGGATTTGCCATCACAGTGTGGTGACAGGAGCTGTGTGAAGTCACACTTGATGCCTCTGCAGTCTTGAACAACCCCAGGGCCTAAGTCTTCACATGGGGGAATGTGTCTGGGCCCCCGGGTAGCAGGGTGGACTTCCAAGCAGCAGGTCAGAAGACTTGGGGTGAAGAACTCAGCATGACAGGCATGAACCAGGATCTAAGGAGGCACCATGGTGGGTGAGGTGTGGGCCAGCCCTGGTGTCAGGTCAGGGATGGGTTTCATCACTTTCCCAGCCTTAGCTTCTTATCTGCAAAATGCGACGAGGATTTTATAAGAATCGAACGAGTGAGCACAAATGTGCTCGGGGAAACTTGCTTGAGCTAATATTATTTCCAGAAATAATGGTGACAGTGATGGCGGTGTTGAGAGTGATGGAGGTGATAGGGTTGATGATGGGGGTGCTGAATGTGACCATGGCAGTGAGGAGACTGGTGTGGCCATGGTGGTGATGGTGTCGGTGGCTTTGGGGAAACTTCTTTCTGTAAGGTGCTGTGTTCGGTGCTAGCTATTAATCCTTCCAGTGTCTCATACACTTCATTAGTTTGCAGGTTTTTCTCTTCCCGTGCCATATTTTCTTTCTCAGGACTGCTGGGCTTATGTGGAGAAGGTGTGCAAAGTCTTTAGTGACGACATGTTGGGAGTTGTGGGAAAGGTGTCCATAAAGAATTGAATCCTTTGTTTCCATGTAGAATAATAAGGACCATGTCCGCCATTTGCCGACTGCCTCTGATGTCCTGGGCACCTCACATAGGCCAACTGCAGAGTAGTCACCACTGCAACCTGCTTTACAATGAGGAGCTCACGGCATGGAGGACCAGTGGGAGCGGCTTTCTCATGGTCACAGGGCCCTCAGGCTCCCAAGTCCATGCTCCACTTCAGACATCTGGATGGGTTAGACCTGCCTTTGGCTTTCACCCAGCCAACTAATCAACTCTCCAGCCAAGTAGCCAGCAACCATCCATCCAGCCAATGGCAGCCAAGTAATAATTAGTCAACCAGCCAACCAAGTAGTGAACAACAGCCTACCCCACCAACAAAAATAGCCAATGCAGGTGACCAACCAGCTACCACCTCACCAACCCTGTGGGTTTCTATCAGTTGTCCACTCAGAACTGACCTTGGGGTACCTGTTCCCGTCCTCAAGGGGCTATGGTCTGTGAGAGGGTGAAGGTCAATGTCCTGCTCCCTGCACCACAGTCAGTGATGTGCTCTCACCTGGAGCGTGACTCGGAGGTGAGGCCACACCCGGGCTGTATTCACATCCCCCAGTCCAGCACAGGGCAGCACGTTGGTACCTGGCGGGGGGGTGGGGTGAGGGCTCGGTACTCATCTCACACGCTCTCTCTCCCTCACCCCACCCATATCACACCATTTCCTTCCCCCTCTCCCTCACCCTTTCCTTCCCTCCCTCATTCTTCCATACTGAGATTCCTGCGGAATGAATGAAAGGTGGCTGGCAGTGCTCAGGGCTCTGCTGCTCACGATGGCGAGGAGCAGGTGAGGTCTGCCCCGTCCGGAGTTCTTCCCTGCAGCCACACTGCTGATGCTGCGTGCCTCAGAACAGCTCTGCGGCTTTGCTCTGGATGGGGCGCCTGCCACGCGGAGAGCACCCTGGATGGGGTCAAGGGTCTGAGCCCAGATGAGCACTATCACTGTGGGTGGCCTCGCCTTGCCTCACCCCCCCACCCCCTCATTTTATGGACAAGGCCACCGAGGCCTCAAGACCTGGGTTCGCCCCTCTCCAAAGCGCCTTCCAACTCTGGCATTTCCAGTCTTCTCCAGCTCCTCGTTAACAGAGCATTTTCATTTTCCAGTGCACATTCCAGCTTCCTCCCAGGAGCCTCGACCCTCTGGCAGGGAACGGACGGTGTGAAATTCTCTGAAAGGCACCGGGGATCTTGGCCATCTCCTAGGACGGGGCGCGAGGCCAGGTGCAGCCGCTGCCCTGTGAGCCCTGCAGACGTGAGTGAGGCCGAAACGGAGGCTGCCGGGAACCACGCTCGCTGGGTGCCTGCGTCTGTCCGCAGGCTGCTCGGAATTGGGTAAGTGTTTTCTTACCCGAACTGGAGTAACCGCCGGTGAAATGTATGGTTGGAAAGTCTTGGCGCTTGCAGTGAAACCCAACGCCCCCGGCTTACTGGGTTTTGCCCACGACATGGGCTGGACAGGGGCCCATGTCACTCCATCTGTTGCTGAGGGTTCTGTCAATCTGTCCAAGGCTGGAGAGTGCCTGCCTCGTGCTGCTTGGGCTTGGCCTGGGTTCTGGGTCCGAGCTGTCCAAAGGCCCACGGAGTGTTGGGAGCACCAGAGCCTCTGGCTGGACGTGGGGCTGGACTCGCGTCACTGTGGCACATTTTCGGTGGGAACTGGAGCCAGCGAGGATTACGGCCTGGCCCAGTGTATCTTGTGCCCCATTCTGGGAGGCTGTTCAGTATCCAGAGGGGCCCGTTTTTAATCAGCCTCTTTCACACGTATGGCCAAGGAAAAGCTGTAAAGTCAGACGCGGTGCTGGCATCTGTCCTGCGCAGAACAGAGCAGATATTGTCCTGCTACAGGCTGCCCGGCCTCCTCCATGCTGACCACACAAATGGTTCTAATCAGCTCCCCCCAGCCTCTCCCTGCTGCCTGCAGATGTTTTCTTGCTGCATTCTTGGGCAAGTCACCCTGAGCCTTGAATGTCACCTTCCTGCCTACTCTGCCCTGCTGAAACAAAGGGGAAGAGGAGGTGGGAACTGGATGTGCGTAGCACACACCCCTGGTAGAGTGCAGTTTCCTGGGCTGAAAGGCCCAACCAGAAGCTGCCATCCCTGCCCAAGGTGGGGATGTGAGGCTCTGGATACCTCAGGTACCCATCTAGATGCTGCTCTAGGTAGATGTGGGCTATGTGCTTCAGGACCTGTGAACACATCACGCCTCTCAGGTGGGCCCTGCCATGTTGCTGGCTGTCCTGTTCCCAAGGGCTCAGGTCACTCCTGTCTGAGCCTCATTTGCAGCCGAGAGTGGCTATGTCAACCACCCTCTGGAGGAGTCAGGGTCTCAGTGGTTCTTCTGCTCCAGAGGGCTCTGGGTGAGGCGTGGGTTCAAAGGCCTTTTCTACCAGGTCTTCAAAGAGCAGATGGACCAGGCAGATGGGAGAAGGGCCTTGTGCCGTCCAGTAGCGCAGAGCATGACTTGAAAGGACCAGGACATTGAGTCTTAAGACTCTGAGCACCCAATCCCATACTCCCAAAAGGTGTGTGCATAGGAGCACAGTCACCCGCGTCATGGAAATGAATCTGGAAAACTCCTCCCACTGGAGCAGGGACAGCCACTACACACTAAAGGCTGACTGAATGCCAGTCCTTGGTGTCATGGGTCACCCTTTTTCTAGCCTCTGTAGGTTTTTCCTTTCAGTTGGGGAAAGGAGCAATAAACTCTGTTGACCTGCAGTGTGCTCTGCCAGGGCCACTGAGGGTTCTGGGGAGCTGGTTCCCCCCTCTCCTTTCCTCTCTCCTTCCCTTTCTTCCTTCCTTTTCTCTCCTACTTTCTCTCTTTCCTTTCTCTTTTCCTGCCTGTCTCCTTCCCCCATCTCTCCCTCCCTCTTTCCTTTCCTGTTTCCCTCCCTTCTTCCCTCCCTTTCTTCCTCTCTTCCACTCTACCATTATCCCCTAACTCTGACTCAGAGAACTGAGGAATCGGATGCAGGTTTGGCGAGACCTGGTAAACATACCCACAATCCACTAGGCTCGAGATTGTACAATTGAGGGGAGAAAGGCCAAATTCTCATTCTGAGTCCCCAGATGGGGCTCTCTGGAAACAGAGTTTGGGATACAAGCTTTTGTTGTCTTTTTGGTCAGTTCCAGAGAAAGGAAGGCAGAGGAGACAGGATGGACAGAGGGAGATGACAAACTGTGACAATGCCATGTGGTCTGACAAAGAGGTGCCCAGAGCAAGGACTGTCCCTCTGTATCTGCCTCCGCCTCCATGCTCTGGCCCTTGGTCACCAGATGTAGCTTGGGCAGCTGGGGCAGACCCCTGAGGGGGTGGAGCGCTGGCTGACCACATACCCACAGCTGAGGACCTGGGGGTGCATCTCTGCTTCTGAACACAATTTAGTTCTAGGACAGCACTTCCTTAACTGTGCTGAGTACCCTCAGAGTTGTGTGGTGGGGATTAAGAAGGGCCTGGGAGTTGTTTCAAAGTCTCAAACCATCTGCCTGTATAACAGATGTGGAGCTGAACCATGAGCTGCCTGTCCGGACTGGACATGATGAACACAAGCTCAGAGTGCCGGGCCGTCAGTACAGGTGTGTCCAGGGTGACCCCAGCTTGACATTCTCAGACGGAGGGTGCAGGCATGCCATTTAACACAGCTTCTTAAAATGGGGATTAAAACCATACGAGCCCACTGGAGTTAGAGTGAACTGGACTTAAGTGAGATGACACACGCAAGGTGTGTGGTGCTGATCCCAGATCCATGACCTTTATGACTGTGGTTGCTGTAACATCGCGCTGTGGCGGCTGGAACTGTATTTCCCAGATTTGTGTGCTCTGTGGCTCCATGCCAGCCTGCTCAGGAGATGGTTCTAGAAGCCCTGAAGGTAGGGACAGGGTAGGCACTGTTGCCACTCAGACACATGGATGCAGGTCTGCCATCTGTCTGGCTCCTCCAGCAACCTTGGATTCCCCTTTAGACTTCTGAATCATACACTAGCTCTTTGTCCTTCTGTAATACATACACACACACACTTTCCATCCTGCGGGGGGAACCATCTCCTTCCTCCTGCAGAAGGAAGATGCCTCTGATATCTGTCAGCTGAGAAGAATGAGCTCAACCCCAGGGCTCTCAGGGGACACACTTTGACCCCAATGGCTTGCTGGCGCTGGGCCTTTCCGAGTAACCAGACCCACCCCAGCGTACCTTGCTTGGCCACCCAGTCTTTCCTCCTCCTGCAGGAAGCCTGGGTTAAACGTCCACAGTCGTGGGTGGGCTCCCTCCCATTGGGCTGCCCAAGCTGGGGAGGGGTGTTTCTCCCTTCAGTGTTAACCCTTTCCATAATGGAGAGTCAAGGAAGGGGCTGTCTTTTCTCATCCAAGCTGTGGGGGCCTCAGCCTCTCCCCGGGGGGATGGCTAAGGAGCCCAGTTTCTTCGGTTCTACCTGGGTCTGTGTAGGACATGGTCAGGTTTGTGAGGACAAGAATTTTCCTTGGTGTATCCCAAGCCCTCAATAATACTTACTGAATCCTTGTTTTCCCCTAAGGAGTAGGCTTGGCCTGGGCTGGACCTCTCAGTGCGGTGGACATGCAGTGGTTACCTACTGATTTTGCTCACTGTGTGTCCAGCTTCCTTCCGGGAACAACACCTGAGTTCCTCCAGAGGAAATCAGGTTCCCTGCCCTCCCAGCCTGCCTGGTCCAGGGTGGTCACGATACCCAGGCTCAACAGTGACAGCTTCTGGTCTCCTCTGGCTCAGTGATGCCATGGAGCCCAGCAGTGCCACGGTGGGCCCTTGATGAGGGGCTTTTGCTGGAATTCCGAGGAAGAGACACTCTCTCTTCTGGGATTGCTAACTGTGCAGATTTAGGCATGAGGATTCCGGAAGTTCCTCCATTACAAGGAATCCTGCCTGGGCTGCAGCTGGTACACAGGGAGGCGATGGAGGGATGAGAGAACAAGGCCTGGAGATGCTGTCTGGGCCTCGTGTCCACATCAACAAAAGGCCCTGTCCCAAGAGAAGAAAATCACTTGGCTGGTTGGAGGGAGGCAGCTTGGAATGGCCCTTTGTTATTTGCAACCTTAAGGGATCTTGATTCATGCAGGTCATATGTTGAGAGATGCTTGCAGACGTAGTTCTTAAAATTGCTTAGAATATCAGATTTCACACCCGAGCCTCACCATGATAACATGGCTGGCGTTCACTGTAGGCTTTTTATACGTCAGGAATTAGACAAAGGGTGTTAAATGTTTTTCCTGATTAAACCACTAGAATAACCTTGCCACTTTTTCCATCTTTATTCTCACCATCACCACCACCACCACCACCACCACCACCATTATCACCATTCCCACCAACGCCATGTTTACCACCACCATCATCACACCACCATTATAACATTGGTGTCATGATTGTCACCATCACCACCACCATCGTTGTCATCAATATCACCCCCACCTTCATCATCATCGCCACCAACACCATCACCACCATGGTCCTCACCACCACCATCACCACCATGGTCCTCACCACCACCACCATCACCACCATGGTCCTCACCACCACCATCACCACCATTACCAGCAGACCCAAGGGCAGCTTTGAAAAGCACAGGGATGGTTTGGGTTGTCACAGTGGTTGGGAGGAGCTGTTGCATTTAAAGCTCACGGGCCAGGAATGCAATGAGTGTGGGTACTTGATACGGTGGAGAATGGTCCAACAGCATCAGTGCCTCAGTGAAAGACAGAGAGCTGGGGATTTTACCCACAGGCCTGCCCTTTGCAGTAAGTGTTTGCTGCAGACTTGGAGACTCAGGGACCACCATGGGGCCGTTCTCAGTGCCTGGACGAGCACTCACAGTCTTGGGAGGGAAAACAACCACAAGCCATCTGCTTAGGCTAAAATTTTCCAGTTCTGGTAGGACTCTCCAGTATTTGCGTGGGTTTCTCCTCTGTGCTAGGATTCCTCGGCCTGTGTAATTATGACCTCATCTGAGGTCAGGACTAAATCATCTGAGCAGGAGAATGGTGGCTGTGCAACTTCCAGGAAACACGTGGGCTTTCTCTGTTTTTCAAGGGGAGAGTCCTCTCCCTTCTCCATATACCAACTATGCAGAACCGAGGCTGAGTCTCATGGTTTAGGGGCATCTCTCTTCGTCATCGCTGGGCCTAGGGCTGGGGCCCCAGAGCCCTGCCCTAATCCCTGCCTCCTGTCTTAATTTGTTTTGCTTGTTTTATGGGTAGACATATAGTGCACTTGACTTTTTCTTTGTTGGGTAGTTCTGTGAATGTGAACACAGGTGTAGATTTGTGTAGCCATCATCACAATTCAGATACAGAATAGTTGCTTCTCTTCCTACCCCTCCTTGCTAATGCCTGACATCAGTAATTCTGTCTCTTCCAGAGGGCCACATACAGGAAACCAGAGAGCAGGTAACCTTTGAATCCTGCTTCTTCCTTCAGCATCGTGTCTTTGAGATGCATCCCCGTCATTGTGGGCATCACTAATTCATCCTTGTTTCTTTCTGAGCAGAGGTCGTTGCTTGGATGCAGTTTTGGTCTGTGTCTGGAATACTGGACCTCAGGAGACTCCAGGCCTTGCTTAGATGCCACCAAGGAGGATGCTGGCTGTGCAGCTTGATGGGCAGTGGACCTGCTTGGGTCCAGGCACACTCTGCCCAGCCTCCTCCCTGAGCTGTGACCTGTGTCACTGTTCAGTTGTCCATGCTGGGGCAGTGCTATTCAGTGTCCTTTGTGTACTACTGCACAATAGTCAGTCTTGGCCTGGCCATGGTTTGTTCTGTCATTCAGCTCTCAAAAGTCTTATGTCTGCTATTCAGGGAAATACTTGCATGTATAGACTACAGACCTCCACCCTCTGCAGTCTCCCAGAGTTGTTGGGTTCCCTAGGGCTCTGTCTTTGGACTCTCCATTCAACCAACAGAGTTAGGTTATTCTGTTTTGCAGAACCACACCCAGGTCTGGGGCCAGGAGGCAGAGATGCTGAGGCATTGCTATTACTACAGCTTGAGATTGTTTGAGAACTGGGGTTCAGGAGAATGGAAGAAAATGTCAAGAAAAGGGTTCTCCCAGCTTTCTCCCCACTCCTGAGCTCTCTGTGTCTGAGCTTGGATTCTGTGTCCAGTTTCAGGCTAAGTGGAGTCCAGGGTGGGGATGCTGAAGGAGCAATGGGACACACATCTCTACATTGGTGACATTGAATCTAGAGATACTGCTATGTGCTTCAGAGTCCTTACCCAGCCGCCCAGTGCATTCAGAGGGACAGTAGGGTAGATGTGCTGACACAGCTTGGTCTCCACCCTGTGCTTCTGAAAAATGGCTTCTCAACTGTTTTAGGAAGGATAGGTGTGCTTGCAACTAGCAGCCTTCTTAACTCAAAGTTGAAGTAAGGCTGTTGTTCTACTCACTTGGACTGAGCAGAATGCAGGCACAGCTTTCTGTTTTCCTTTGCATCTGGACCTTCCCTGGGTGCCTAGGGCGCTTGCTAATCTGAGGTCCATCTGTCCAGCATCCTCATCAGAGGGCAATGAGAACACCTGTCCTGCTCTGTGCTGGGAAAGCCCAGGCAAGGATCTCATTGGATTGGCTTAGAGCCATGCCCATGCTTTGGGCCAACCATGGCGCTGGAGACTGGAGTTGGGGAGGGGCAGAGAGGACAAGTAACCGTACCCTGTTACCCTTGGAATTTCGTGTGTTCAGTCAGGAATGGAGGACTTGGTGGGGGCATGAGGGAGCCAGCACTGGGGAGGGGGCAGCACACGGGCAGAGAAGGAATCCAAGGTCAGGCATGGGGCTGTTGGTATGGGATCTGAGGGGCTAGGAGTTTTCCAGTCGCACAAGAGGTGCCCTGGTCTTCCTTCAGCAAGCAGCTAAGACATTGTGCGCTTCCTGTGGCTATGCCTCCCTCTGGAGTGAGGGCTCCGGTACAACCTGATTGTGAGGTTCCTGAAAATGCACAGGTTTTGGGGTTGGAGAGCTCAGGTCCAACAAGACTCTGCTGTTTGAGAGCCGGGTGGCCTTAGTCTCTGCCCCTTTGAAATGGGTACGTGATGATGGGGTGGCTGTGGTCTCAGAACACAGTGAGGAGAGCCAGGCTGGACAGACCCTGGAGCTCCTCCAGGGACTATGGGGACAGAGTCTTCTGGGCAAGTGCAGTTCTTCCTCCCCTCCCCCAACAGACACCCCTGGTGTTGACCTTCTGTAACTGCTGCCCCTCCTCCACTCAGCTCTCACCCCTGCTCCTAGCCCCTGGCAACCCCATGTCTCCCTCATTTCTACCATCTTTGTCATTTCAAAACTGTTCTAGAAACGGGGATGTGTGGGTGCCTTTGGGATTATCCATTTCCTGCTTAACATAATTTCCTGGGAATCTGACCATCATGTGCACCAACAGCTTGTTCCTTTTCTCTGAGTAGAATTCCAAGGTGTCACCGTCCCACTGCTTGTTCATGAAGCCACCAGCTGAAGGATGTCTGGGCTCATTCTAGTTTTGGGCTGTGACAAAGAAAGCTCCTATGAATGTTTGTGAGTTTGCATTTCTCTGGATAGATGCCCTGGAGTGCTCTGACCTGTGTGGGGACTGCCATTGTCCTCTCTACTTTATAACGAGGGCATTGAGGCAAGGATGGTGACTGGGAACCCTCGGCAGACAGAGGCAGGGCATACCCATGATCAGACTGTCTGATGTGGTGGCTGAACTTTTAATCACTGCCCTCTGCTCCTGCCCTAGCTTGGAGCTATGCTGAGGGGTGGTGGGATACAAAGGGAACCACACCCCCACCCGACAGCTCAAGTACTCTCCGTGATTTCCTCTCCACCACAGCTCTGGTGGGGATCTCATATCTTCAGCCTGCTTACCTCCCTCGCTCAGGTTGCAATGCAAACATTCCCTCCTGAGAAGCTGTCCCGATTTATCTGGCTCGAGTGCCACCAGGCTGCTTCCTGTGGGACCATGTTCTGATCAGGTGCATGGTGCTAATCGCAACCTGCCCGGTTGTTCCCTTCCTTAAGAAGACTGCGAGTTCCTTGAGGGTTGGCATGTCATATACTGAGCATCCTGAGTGCCCCGCACAGGGTGACACAGAGCAGGTGCTCCTTAAGTACTTGGTTACTGAACTCAAAGTGGACTGGGAAGATGAGTTTGATGTTGGGAAGGCTGGGTGGCTGCAGGGGCCATCAGAATTCTGATGACCACGAATCAGCCTTGGAATGGATGTGCAGGCCTTGAGCCCCCCTGGATTACTTCCTCCCATTGCACCCACAGTCGTCCTCCTGGAAGATGACCCTTTTGGGGACTGGATGCTCGTGGCATGTGTGAACCCAAGCCCAATGCCTTGCATTGGCCTTGACAGTTTCCAGGTTTCCTCCACCCCACAGTCTTCTTTCGTGATCTTCACCTCTAGGTTTTGAGAAGCGAGTTTCAGGCAGAAATCATACCTCGAAGGGCCTTTGGACTTCAAGGGGCCATTGTCAGTCAGTAATGGGGTTTTCATTTCCCACCTGCCATCACTGGCAGCACCGGCTGTTGACAATGGTCTCGGAGAGATAGCAAACCAGAGCATCTCCTCCCTGGGGTCTTGACAGGCAGCCAGCAAGCAGAAGATACTGCTGTGTGGTGGTGGGGGCTGGGGTTTTGACAGCGCTGAATGGCAGGGAGAAGCCTCCTTTACAAGGCCAGTTTAACAGAGGAAAGCAAACAGGAAAGGACATTTCAGTTTCTTGGAAAGAGATGAGAGTGAGTGCCGGCTCTGGGGACTCAGGCAAGATATGTCACCTGGAAGTCAATAGTCGGGACATGCTGGGCCCTGCTAAGGTAAAATGCCACGTCAATGTTGGTGACCTAGTGCCACTAGTGCTGATTCCTGCTGATGTCAAATCTGCTTGGCGGCGGGTGGGGTTGCTCCCCAGACAGCTGCTCCTGCACATTTTCTCAGTGTCCAGATGATATCAGCGTGTTCTTCCTTGGCCTGCACAGCTGGGAAAGGGAGGGCCGAAAGTGGAAGCTCCAAGAAGAAATGCTTTGGGGGAGGGGGGTGACAGTGTCACTTCCATTCTCATTTGATGGGCCACATCAGACAAAGTGACCCCATGTGATGTTAAGGTGGTAGAGAGAGGCGATGCTGGCTGTTGATAGGCACAGATAGCTCCTACTTGCCAAGCCCTGCTGAAGCACAATGCATCAAGGTGAAGAGAGTCCTGGATTCAAATCCCCTCCTGTCCTCTTGTCAGCTTTGTGTCCTAGTGTTAATTAGTTTTTAAGCTGTTTTGACTGGGCTCTGGGATGCCCAGATAGCTGGTTAAACATTTCTAGGCATGTCTATGAGGGTGGTTCTGGAGAGCTGGGCGTGTGAACTGATGGACTGGGTGAAGCAGATGGTACTTACTACCGTGGTGGGCCTCACTCCATCCGTCAGAACAAGCAGGGGTGTGTGTGTGTGTGTGTGTGTGTGTGTGTGTGTGTGTGTTTGCTCTCTGCCTGACTGCTTGAGCTGGGGTGTAGACTCCTGTCCTTAGCGATTCTGGTTCTCAAGCCGTCACATGTGGACTGGGATCTAGGCCACCAGCTCCTCTCTCTTAAGTCTTCAGACTACACCACCAGCTCTCCCAGTCCCCAGCTTGCAGACAACTCAGGGCACTTCTCAGCCTCCATTACTGTGCAAGCCAACCCTCATTATGAATGTATGTCTGTTCTGCTTCTCTGGAGACCCCGACTAATACAAACTCTGCATGCTCCATTTCATCAGCTATAAATGGGGATACAGATGGTGTTTCCTTGCAGGAGGGCTCTCACGGGGCTAGTGAGTTAATCCATGTATGACACTCAGAACAGCCTCTATCTACCATGAGTGCTCAAGAATTCTTCCTGAGGCAGCACAAGCGAAGCAAGGAAAAGTGGGAGCTCTTGGGAAAGGCCATGGGGAGCTGCAGACCACGGCTGCCTCTGGATTCCATCTTGTCTCCCCCATGCTCATTTTGGTTCATGGTTCCGCATCAGGATAGCTGGCCCGACAAGGCTCACTGGTGACTGCAGCCCTGTTGCCAGAGAGGAGGAGCCTTTTCTGTCCCAAACATAGAAAAAAATCCTAGGAAAGAACATGATTGGCCTGACTTGAGTCACGTGCCTGTCCCTCAGCCAATCACAGTTTCCAGGGCATGATGTATTTTGATGGGTAACCTCATCCCTTGTGGGGGAGGGGCATTCCCCAAGGGTGGTGGATTGGGTTAAGGGGGAGTGGATAAGTTTGGCTGATAAGAAGACCCCCAGACTCGGGGTTTTTCCTCAGCTAATGGTCCATGCCCTTTTTTATCTTGTTGGAAGGATCTGTGAGGTTCAGATTGTGCCCTGCCCTCCAGGTCATAAGGGACGGGAGCCTTGCCCAGACTCTCTAGATTATGTGGAGATCACTTAAGAGCCAGGCACCTGCTGTGCTCTCTCATCCCAGCCCTGGCTGCAGTGGGAGTGGGAGTGGACCTTCCCGCTGGGCCTGGGGTCAGGTGGGGGCTGACAGAACATCTCACGGCTCTTGGAATCCCTGCTGTAGGCCCACACCCCACACCTGCTGGGCCCAGGACGCAGCCCATGGCTGTGGTCAGACCTCAGCATGGTGGGGCCAGGTCTGTGAGGGAGCAGGGTTGCTGAGGGAGAGCCTGGCAGCCTGTGAGCCCCCTGCCGCTGAGCATGAAGCAAAGCCACATTCCAGAACAGGGGAGGTGTTCCCTTGAGCAGCAGAAGTGGGAAAGGAGGCTTCAGCAGGACGGGGTTCAGGATCCATGCTGTCCCTGAAAGCAGCAGGGCCTTGCAACCCCTCCGCCTCCCACCGCTTTCCCCAGAGAGGAGTGTGGGGAAGTGGCTGGGAGGCCTCTCGATGGGGAGCCCTTGGTGAGACAGCCCCACCACCCAGTTGCATTTCTGGGACACTGGCCTCTATTGCTGCAGCCTCCTCTAACATTGGGGACGGCACTCATCAAGTGTGGCATTCATTTCTAGTTGTGTGAGTCTTTGGAAGCTGACCACGGGGCTCACCCACATTGTGCCTGAGGCACAATCCAGAACCATGTGGTGGTCGCAAAAGGCTTATCTGGACCCTGCAAGCGCACTGTGCAGTGACCATCCCCTTCCCCCTTGGCAGTCTTCTCAGGATATCTCCTGAATTCTCTGTTCATTGCTGGCCTTATTAACACTTGCAGAGCAAATATAATCCCACTCTTGCCAGGACCAGGGCCATGACACCTGGCAATCCTGGGTGTGCAGTGGATGGAAGGTAGTCCTGTTAATTCCTGCTCTTCATATCTCGAGGCATTGGTGTAAATTATCTGTCAGCAGGCTGTCCACTCTGGTGGAAAGGGGGGGCTAAGGGAGGCCAGCAGAAACTGAGGTCACAGAAAGTGATAATGACTCTGGCTATTTGTCACTGTCTTCATCTGCTTTCTGTTACTGTGACAAAATTGCTAAGGCTGGGTACTTAAAAACAGTTGGGGGGGGTGGAAGTTTAAGCAGCATGGCACTGGCTCTGGTGAGGGTTCCTTGGCTGTGTCACATGGTGAATGACATCATGGTGGCAAAACATGCAGGAGAGAGATCACATAGTGAGATGGGAAGCCAGAGAGGGGGAAGGAGACAGTCTTGCTTTTTATAGCAGCCATCTCCCGAGAGCTTACCAGGTCCTAGGAAAACTACATTAATTCTTCCCAAAGGCAATGGCCCCAGTGATCTAAGGACCTCCCTCTAGGCCCTGCCTCGTGAAGGTCCACATCTCTCAACATTGTCACACTCCACCAAGCTTCCAGAGCACGACTCCTTGGGACCTCGTGGTTCACCCTTTCCTTTCATGGCCTCTGCAATGTCAGTCTGCACGTCAGGTAAACAGGCGAGGGAGTCATTCAGCAGCCCATTCACAAGCAGGGGAAATGCTTGTGGGGTGTTTGTCTTCTGCACATTGAGCCAGACACAAAGGACCTGCCAAAAAAGCCCCACTTGTGGGGTGGGTCACATCCATATGTGACAGAATAAATCGTGTGCCATGATAGGCACCTGAGCTCAAGTCAGGTAGACCTGAGTTCAAATCTTGGCTTTGTATTTGCTTGCTGCATAACCTTGGGCAAATTACTGAGCCTCTCTGAGTCTGTTTTCTCATCTGCAAAATGGTGATAGCAATAATCATCTCAAACAAAATTAAACCCACCATGAGGTATTTCATTTCTCACCTATTGGACTGGCCAAGGTCCACAAACCGAGTAAGTCGCCCTGTTAGTGATTAGACACAGAAATGAGTATTTTCAAACATTGTTTATGAGAGGTTACTTGAGATCATCCCCAAATGAAAGACTTTGGAAATACCTGTTGAAAGGAAAAGTACAGATATCTTTTAAGCCAGCAATTTCAGTTCTAAAAGTTTATGTAGCGATTATACTCAGGGGGAGGTGATCACAAAGATGTCAATTTCAGCATTGTTGTAATAGCAACAACAACAAAAAACCATCCTAAGACCTGTCAACGAAAACAGTATCACCCGACCACTTTTGTAGACACATTCCCGCATAGGCGGGAATTTACACAAGGACATGAGGTGACCCTCAGGCGTAGCCTTGGCTGTACCATGGCTGTGGCCACTGCTGCTGTTGGTGGACATTTCCCCTGCTTGCCACTTGAACCCTTTTCAGGGACCCCGAAGCCTTTCATTTCTCTGCCTCGGGAATCTCTTCAAAGGGGTAGCCAGGAGGTGACCCTCGACTTGCTGGGAGAAGCCAGTCATCCTGTCTCCTGCCCTTGGAGGACAACTCAGGGATGTGCCAAATGCCCCTCACAGGCACCAGTGGGGTTGAGTCCAGCTGCCTGCAGCCATAATCAGCAGTGTGCCGGGGGGCCTGGCATAGTGGTTTAGTGGGGAGAATTTGTCTCCAGTGTGTTGACTTTTCATGGCTTCTATGTATCTGCAGCCAGTGATACACAGTTGGTAATGACACACTGGTTTTCAGATACACTCACACACTCACAAAGGTCCCAGATTCATATGAACAGGCAGATTTACAGACAGTGGATCAACGGGGAACGACACAGGGAGGGGCTTCTTTTGGGGTGATAGTTACGCTTCAGACTAGACAGGACTGTTGGCTGATACCACTGAGCTGTTCTTTAATGTGGCTAAAACGGTAAATATTCGGTTGTGTGATTTTATAATAAAGACAAAAACAGCAAAGTAACAGATGGCTTTAAAGAAGGTGTGAACTAAACACCAGCCCAGGTGGCGCTTGGTAGGCATGATCCTAACGGGGTGTGGCAGGGCTGAGCCTGGAGGCCGGCGGTGTCTCTGATGGGTGGCCAGCTGTGGGAGGCTTTTGCCCCTATGGTGCCCGGCTACGCCAGCCCCATCCTGGTGGTTTCCAACCCGGCTTCCTTTGATTTCCTCTCTGGGTTTCTTGTTGCTGTTCCCAAATGGCAGCCCAAGTGGGGACCCCTCCCTGTGAAACCCAGTTCCACGAGTTGGACCTGCCTCAAGCCAAGTGAAGGTCAAGGAAAACAAGATTTATTTCCAGAGAGAAGCCAAGACTGTGTTTGCCATCACACCAGGCATCAAATGATGATGTGGTCCCCCGCCGTGGAAAAATACCTCCATCCAGTTTTTCCCATTAATGATGGTGGTCAGCCTGTAAAAATTAACGCGTCAACCCCTCGGAGCCGCCCTATCTCAGGGCCTTTGATCACCTCGTCGTGGCTGCTGGCCCTCAAAAATGTTTTCACTCCATATTTTCTCTTGATGGGTTTGCAGGAAGGTAATTAAATTATTAAAACATTAATTGCCTTCCTGCATATAATTATCGCCTGCTAAAGGACACTTTTATTCACAGGTTGAAAAGCTCTATTTATTTCCTCTTTTTTGTGAAATGGCCTTGCTGTGCATGTTCTGAGGAATTAATGTGCCATGGGATGTTTTCCTTTTCTGTCTGAAGACTGGGTTGAGCATGAGATGGTGCTTTTTGATTTGGAAGGCAGGGATGGATGTCTTCTCTTTCCTTTCCCAGGCCCTTCAGGGAAGGACTGACCATGATCCTGGGAGGCCATTTTCATCACTCCTTGTCTGGGAGTCTGAGTCTCCTGAGAGATGTTTCCAATATGGACATGAAAACCAAAGCTCAGAGAGGAGACCTGCCTCGCCCAGGGTCACGCAGCAGTGGGGCAGCAAGGATGTCAGCCCAGGGTTGCTTCAGGAGTGTCAAAGATATATTAATTTTGCCCTGGGAGTACAGATTTTTTTTTTTCCAGTATTGGGGTTTGAACTCAGGGCCTTACACTTGCTAGGTAGGCACTCTACCACTTGAGCCATTCTGCCAGCCCTTTTTATGTTGGGTATTTTTGAGACACAGTCTCATGAATTATTTTTCCAGGCTGGCCTCAAACCACAGTTCTCCTGATCTCTGCCATCAGTGGTGTGAGCCACGGGCACCAGGCCCTTTGCTTGTTCTGTTTGTCTCTTATATCCAGGAAGTATTCTCAGACTCCTCATGATTGTCCAGTCTTGTCCTTGCCATCTCTACAGCCCCTTGCTAGGGCAGCCAGCAAAGAGGCTGCAGGGCTCTAAGACCCTCTTGCCCATCCCTGAAGCCACCAGAGACCCAAGTCCACATGCTGCAGTGATTTTCAGCCTATCACGCATAATGGCTCCTTTCATACGGCCACTTTACACCACCCCCTTCTTACTCTGAAGTGGAGCGCCTGTAACACAACCTAACTCCAAGCAAAATCTCAAACACAGTGCTGTAAGTCTTCCATGAAGGAGAAATCAGAGGGACATTATTTAGGATCCGGGTTTCAGTGTGCAAGGGCTTGAGGCCGCCTCACCACAAGCACTGACCAGGAAGCCAGAAGCTTCCACCTCCTTGTCACAGATGGACTTGGGTTTTAAAGAGGACACTCCTGATGGCACATTGTCCAGCCCTTCTGTTGGTATTTGTGATTTGGAAATAAGTTTGCATAGAGATAAGTGTGTTTGCATAGAGACTCCCAGACATCCCAGAAAGGTGTAGCCTACCTGGGGCCTGCCACACGATACAGGTCCACAGAACCGTGTACTCTCATTGGGACTTTCTGGACAATCTTTAGGAAGACTTTCAGCCAAACACATTGTAGTTGTTCTTTGATTTAGATAGTAGTTAATTATGGGAAAATTCAGGGCCAGATAAAGTCATTAAAAAACACTTTGCAGCTGGGTGTGGTGGTGTGTGCCTTTCATACCACCTCTCTGGCAGGAAAATCTTGAGTTCAAGACCAGATGGGCTACATAGTTAGTTTGAGGTCAGCTTGAGCTGCATATGGAGAAAAAAAAAAAAAAGAATAATCTGGGATATAGCTTAGTGGTAGAGCACTTGCCTACCAAGTCTTGGGGTCTTGCAGGCACAAGACCCCAAGTTCCACCCCAGCATTGAAAAAAAATGAAGATGAAGAAAAAGGGACTGTTTTGCATTAGTATGTAGAAAAGAACTACACTCCAGTTCAGATAATTATTTCTTTTTCTATTGGGATGTCAAAAGTCTCACAGGATGGGGATAATTCTTGGTTAATGAGGCTGCCTTGCCCACGGTCCTCCTGAAAGTGTGGGTTTCCCTCTCAGTGCTCCAGCCCATGTACCTGGAGCATCCAGATCACCCTCCAGGCCACATGGAGCCAGGAGATGGCTGGCAGGAATGGCAATGTTTTACTCTCTCTCCTAATTTTGTGGATCAGGAATTGGGCTGGGCTCGGTCAGGTGATTCTTCTGCTCTGTGCTGCACTGATGGAGGGTGGAATGGGCTGTTCTGATGGACTGAGGCACCTTCCTTCACATGTTAGCACCTTGGTGGGAGTGACCTAGAGGCTGGCGGAGCTGTAATTGTTACCTGCAGGTGGCCTCTCCAGCAGGGTCGTCTCAAAGCTGGTGAGCTTACCCATCATCCGAGGCTCCTGGAGAGTCTCCCAGAGGGAACACTGGATGACTTCCTAACTTGGCCATGTACATCCCAATATGCCACTCTGCCACCCACTGGCCAACCAAGTCTTAAGACTGGTCCAGATTCAAGAGGAGGGGAGTGAGGCTCCTCCATCTCTCAGTGGGAGTTGGAGCCCAGGTTTGTGTCCATCTCTGTCTGGCCACAGCCCCCTCTTCTGGGCTGTGGTCTACACAGTGTGGCTGATTTTTCTTGGTGTAGCACTCAAGGCGGACCCACTACTCCTTTAAAAACACAGCGTTAAAAGCCAGCCCTGCACCTGCCATTTGAGCCCAGTCCTAGTGTCTGCACCATACGTTGTGTGACAAGGGAGGAGTGGCACCCAGTTTTGTCCTTAGCCTAGGGCTGCAGCAGCCAGCAGCCAGTCAGCTGCCCACCAGAGTGAGTTTTATTGCAGAGTGACAGCTGTGTGGGGATCCAAGCCTGGGAAAAACTCCACATTGCTCCAATGGAGGCTTGGTGGGATGGGCAGAAAAACTCTCTGCAGGATGTCTCTTGGGATTCAGACAAGACTGTGGTGGGGTAATGGCCACCCAGGAAACTGCAAGCAGCCCCAGGGCCACCCAGGCCCTGGAACAGTGGGTCTCTGCGGGGACTGGAAAGGCTGGGGGTTCAGTGGGCAGCGTTTATCAAAAGCAGCTTCATTGAGATAAAATCTACCTACCATAGAATTTGCCCATCGAAACGCCCAGTTCAATGGTTTTTCAGTATACTCACAGAGTCGTGTAATCATCACCGCTGTGTAATTTTAGAACATTCTCATCACCACAAAAAGAAACCCCTTGCTCTCAAGTATTAGTTCCCCATTCCTCTCTCCCCCCAGCCCAGGCAGTTACCAATCTGCCTATGGGTCATGCAGTAGGTGGCCTCTTGGGATTAGCTCTTCTTTCAGCATTGTGATTTCAAGGTCATTCAGGATAATGGAACTTCATTCCTTTTCTATAGCCCAGTCATATTCCAGGGTATGGAATACACTGAGCAACTGAGACAGCTTGTGGGGTGGCCCACTGCCAGTGAGTGCTGGTGAGCTGCTGGCAGTGGTGCCCACACGCGGAGAGAGCTGCCCTCCACTGAGGTCCACCCAGGCCCTTGGGCTTCCAGACGCCTTCAGTTCCCTTCAGAAATAGTGTAAAGAACAACAACAAGAAACAACAGCACACAAAACCAATCAACATTTATGGCCTGCTATACCTATTCCCTCCATTCAAAATTCAAGACAAAGTGTTGGATTTTGGATAGCATGGACCCAAAGGAAAGAACAATGCAGATTTCCCTTCATTGGTTTTCCACATATGTATATAAAATTTATATGATTTTATTATTTATGTAACATATTATAACTAATCATATATATATAATATATAGTATATAAATTATATAGTTGTAAATATATAATAAATGTATCCTTATATGCCTTCAGAGCAGATAGCATTCATTAAGGGAGATATATTTCACAAGAGCTGGGCTTTTTCTTTGTTTTGTTTTTCAGTGGTGTTGGGGGTTTGGGCTCAGGGCCTCAAGCCTGAGCTTGCTAGGCAAGCTCTCTGCCATTTGAGCCAAGCCCCCAGCCCTTTTGCCTTTATCTTGTTTTTTTCAGATCGTCTCCAGCTTTTGCTTGTGGCCGGCTTGGACCTTGATGCTGCTACCTCTGCCTCCCAAGTAGCTGGGATTCAGGAATGCACCACTGTGCCTGGCCTCTTACAAGAGCTGTTTTGAGAACTGGGGGAGGTCATGACCTGCAGTGGGCTCTGCCTGTCCTGTCTCTGCACACGCAGTGCATAGACACACGTGCACACCCTAGACTGTGTCCAGTGCAGTACACTGATATGCAGCACAATAATGCAGCTAACGACTCAGGCTTGATTTGCAAGGCCGAGGAGCGCTCTGTGGGTGCCTTTGCTGATGGTGGGGTATTGGGGCTGCAGCTTGTGGCCCGGTGACACGTCGAAGGCCACTGCATCATTGCTTGGTGCGTGTCCCTGGCAGTCCCAATGTCATCAATGGCGGTGAGTGGCATGGCTGCTCTTGCCCTGCCCTGGGGGTCCCCAGCCTCCAGGGGGCTCCTGTCCCCGGCTTACAGAGCAGGCATGGAGCTTGTGCTGGGTGTCTGGATGGAAAAACATTTCACAATGGGAAATGGGCTGTGCGGCCAGGAGAGAGGAAGTGCAGTCCGCAGGCCCATTTGGTCTTGGGGTAAGATTTCAAAGATCCCTGTTTTGAAATTATGAGACCACCAAAAAAGCATACTGGGGCCAAAAATGACTGTAAAAGGTAATAATTGGTAATAACTTGGCATCTGCCCCGTCATCCGAGCAGCCTGGGCTTGGCAAACATAAAGGACAACATTGTAAGCAAATAGGAAAGCAGCAGCCTGGCCCATAAAACCGTTCACCGCACCGTAACCAATATTAAACGCGAGTTTCTAATTCAATTTATAGTCTAAATAAGGATCTTTGCACCAACTTGGAGGGGAGGGGGGAGTGCAAGGCTCATAAAACACATGGAAACAAAGTCCCCTGAGCCGTCTGCTGACTTTACAGTTGTGACAGCATCTTTGACCCCGGTGGGTCCTGGGAGGTTACCCGGGGCGTTTACGGAGCGCCTCAGGACACTTTTAACGAGGAGTCATGTGGTGAGAGGCTGGGGTGTGCAGGAGTTTGTGCCTGTGCAGGATGTTGGCAGAGCTTGCCCTGGGCTACGAATGGCTGTCCTGGATGACCCACAGTTGGCCTCTGGGTTTGGGTTTGGCCTCAGCCCAGTGGCCTCCAGGTGAGCTGACCTTGCTAGGTGGTCCCACCAGGTGTCAAACAAAGATGGACACTCTCTTTTAGGTGACTTTTGGCTTTGACCTTCATGCTTCCCCTGCAGACCTCGCCTGGCAAATGAGGGCAGGGTTCAAGGGGTCACGGAAGGAGAGCATTTTCACCGTGGCTGTTAGGAACATTCGTGCCCTCAGGCCTCGCAGGAGCCCCCTCCAACTCCTGCCATCCTCAGCTGCGTGCTTTTGACTTGGGCAGTAAGACCATCGGATGCAAAGAACTTGTGTTTAAAAGAATGCTCAACGTGCTTGTTTTTAGTCCGTGAAAATTACATGTTTGTGGTAGAAAATGTAGAGGATTCAAAACATTATCTCTAAGAGAATAAAAAGCATGTGTGGTTCCAACGCTAGGAGCTAAATTCTGTTAATGTTCCTTTTCCAGCACAGATTTGCTTCTTTCGCCATTGTGACGGCTGCTGTGGTTGACTTGCTTACTGCATGCCAGGGATGTGCCAAATGCTCCCTGAAGCCTGGCTGCTGTAATGATGGGAACCTCACTGAAGGCTGTTTTCACAGACCTGGTGATGGGGGCCACGTGAGGTTCAAGGTTGAACAGGGAGCCTGTGATGAGCTGGGGTTTGAGCCAGGTCTTCCTGACCCCCAAATCCACCAGTCATTGCATTCTGCTGATTCTCAAGTCTTATTCAGGTTGTCTGGAACTTAGATGTGTTGTTGTATTTACTTGCGAGTTTATCCTTCATGGGCTTATTGAACAAATGGTGGATGGGTGGATGGATGAATGGATGGATGGATGGGTGGATGGGTGGGTAGATGGGTGGATGGATGGATGGGTAAATGGATGGATGGGTGGGTGGATGGGTGGGTAAATGGATGCATGGGTGGGTAAATGGGTGCATGGGTGGGTGGATGGGTGGATGGATGGATGGGTGGATGGGTGGGTGGGTGGATGGGTGGGTGGGTGGATGAGTGGGTGAATGGATGGATGGATGGGTGGGTAAATGGATGGATGGGTGGATGGATGGGTGGGTGGATGGATGGGTGGATGGATGGGTGAGTGGATGGGTGGGTAAATGGATGGATGGGTGGGTGGATGGATGGATGGGTGGGTGGATGGATGAGTGGGTGAATGGATGGATGGATGGGTGAGTAAATGGATGGCTGGGTGGATGAGTGGGTGGATGGATGAGTGGGTGAATGGATGGATGGATGGGTGAGTAAATGGATGGCTGGGTGAGTGGGTGAATGGATGGATGGATGGGTGAGTAAATGGATGGCTGGGTGGATGGGTGGGTGGGTAGATGGATGAGGAATTAAAGCAAGGGTACACCAGTGGCATTTCCAAGCCAGCCTTACCCTGGGGAACTGTAGGGACCACTGATTCAGCACTGCACTTGTCTAGCTTACTATTTCTGTTTTTAGTGGTACAGTGGTTCTCATTGTTACTTGATGCTAATATCATCCAAGTGACATTATTCCCCAGCCTTTCTCATTTTCTGTTTTATTCCCACCAATGGCTCAAAATATATTTGGGGTACAAAAAGGTACTATGAGTTTCATTTTTCTAATGGTATCTAAAATAGAGGTTAACTTTTAGGAAAGGAATCAACCAGCTCTAGCTGTGGTATCCCTGCATGGCCCCCTGCCCACACATTTCCCCTCCTCCCTCAGACCTGCATGAGATACCTCTCACTGCACCTCTGCCTCCATCACTTGCCCCCCCCCCCCAGGGGCTTGTGAAAATACAAACCAGTGTTTTCTGGCAGGCAACTTTTGGAAATCTGTGACCTCTGTCCCGAGCAGGGAGCTTGCTCTCATTTCTCTGCATAATACTCGAGAGGAAGGTTCCCAGTTGATCAGAGTCCTCAGAATGGGGAGTGAGTTGAAGGTCAGGTGCCCCCTGATGGCTGTGCCCTGTGGCTCCTGGGATCAAGGGTGAGATATTTTCTGAGTAGAGATGGGTTCCTGGGTGCCGCCAGCCACCCCTCCTCTCCCACTTGCTGCCTCCTGCTTCCTTCCCCAGCCTGGCCTTCCCTCCCTCCACCCTCACCCTACTGTTTGCATCTGTACCTGGGCAACTCGCTCCACTGTGTCAGGACTTCTGGGGACATATCCCCAATGGAGTCATGGTGTCCTCCTTTGTTTCTCGTCTCTGGTGCCCTCTCAGCAGACAGCCCCACCTTTCCTAGCTCCACAGAGGGTCTCAGGTCTGTGGTGCATCTCCCCCCATGGTCTCTCCAACTAGTCTCAGCCACATCACTTCCTCCTGGCCAGGCAAGGCTCCCTCCCTGGCTTCTTGGTCCTGTCCTCTAAGGCATTCTACTCAGAGAAGCCAAGAGAGCAGTTTACAACACAGGAGGGGAAAGGAGTTCCTTAGACCCTTGCTTGCCCCCTGCGAGGATGCAGCATCCAAAGGTGCCATCTTAAAAGGAGAGGCTGAGCCCTCACTGGCATGGAACCTACTGGCACCTTGACCCTGGATGTCCAGACCCCAGATTAGTAAGAAATAGATTTCTGTGCTTTATAAATTACTCAGCCACAGACATTTTGTTGTAGCAGCAAGAACTGACACATCACACAGGGTGGATTATTTGGTCATAAAAAGGTGTGAAGTACTGACATATGCTACAATACAGATACGCCTGAAAAACATGACACCGAGCAAAAGGGGCCAAGATACAAAGGGCCACACGGTTGTATGATTCTATTGACAGGAAGTGTCCACCACAGGGAAATCCCCAGAGACAGAAAGCAGATTAGCAGATGTCAGGGGATGGGAGGGAAACGGAGCAAGTGCTAATGGGTTTCTTTATGGGGTGAGGAAAATGGTTTAGGATTAGATAGTGGTGATGGTTGTGCAATTTTGTAAATATACTAAAAACCACCGAATCACATACTTGAAAGGAGTGAATTTTATGGTGTGAATTTTATCTCCATAGAAAAGAAGGAATCCATTTCTTCTTATTTTTATCTGGTTTTTCCTCCTGGTCTTTGCCAGGCAGTGTTTGGACAGTGAGGCTTTTGTCTTCACCAAGGAGGTTAAAACACAGCACTGTTAAGCCCGAAATCCTCCTGGGCAGATCAGTATGAATGTGATTAATAGGAGGGGACTGTCACTGTTGGGTGGGTGGGTGGGGCTTCTGTGGGCTGCCTCTGGCCATGGGAGTCCTATGACATTTGCTCCACACCAAGCAGGAGGCAAGTAGGGGTGTCGTGCAACAGACTGCAAGGGAAGGTCTGCTTGGACTCAGGTGCTGTGGACAGCCTCAGACAGAAGCACTTTCCACTGAGATGTCCTGGTTTCTCTCTGGTTCCTGCAGGAGACAGAGAAGTAAAAGAGTTTGCAGGCTGTTTCTGTAACAGGGAGCAGTGCATGGGGTGGGGTCTGAGGCAAGAGTTACCTGGGACCTTTGACCTCTGCAGATCCAGAAAGCCCCAGGCTTAACTTCGAAGCAGCTGGGAAGGTAGAGAGTCCTGCAAGTTGCCAGGCATGGTTCGGATCTCAGCTCTCTGCTTAGAAGCGGCATGGCTTGGAGCAACCCCCGATCTCTCTGGGCCTCAGTTTCCCTGTCTTTAAAATGGGGATGAGGATGATGGTGCAGTGAATTAAGACACATTGAGCTTTCACATCCGAGCTTCATGGCACAGCATTATGATCGTATCCCTGTACAGAGGCTCTCGGGATCAGAGGGGTGTCATGGAAGGCAGCCATTGTTACACTCCTGGGGCAAAGGAAAAAAAAGTCCCACTGGGTTCCTTGGTCCCATACCTCCGCTGCAAAGTCACAGGAGAGGAGGGCTTAGGGCTAGGATCAGGAGCACAAGGGTCCACTTCTGGGATATCTCTGGAGGAGTGCTGCTCTGCCCTGGAGCCCGGGAATGGTCAAGCTTAGTGTGTCCCTGTGGTTCTTAGTGTGTCATACCCTTGGATGGATATGTCTTCACTTTTTGTTGTTGTTTTGTTTGGTGGTGGTATGGGGGTTTGAACTCAGGCCCTTGCACTTGCTGGGCAGGCACTCTAGAACTTGAGCCATTCCTCCAGCCCTTTCTGCTTTGGTTATTTTTGAGATAGGGTCTTGCTTTATGACTGAGCTGGCCTAGACAGTGACCCTTCCTCTCTCTGCCTCCTGAGTAGCTAGAATTACAAGTTTGTGCCTGATTTAAAACTTTTTTATTCTCAGGTCACCCCTTTGAAATACTTCATTGGTTTAAAAGCCCAAAAGAAAAGGACTTATGACCAGCTCTGCCCCACCTGTGGGATTGCATTAACGTTCAGACTCAAATAACCCCTGCAGCTCTGAATGATGGCCTCCCAGTGTTTTTCCAGGGCTACAGGCTTGAGCCGCTGTGCCCGGTCTACACATCTTCACTTTTATATTCAACTAGCAAGTGTGATGGCGAGTGTTCCCGTGGTTCCACATCTTGCCCATCTGACCCTCCACCCCATGGCACAGCAACCTTGGCACATCTCTCCCTGCCCATGGGGCAGACATGAAGCCCTCACACTTCACAAACCACCTTATCATGGTCTGTCTTAGCCAATGTCCACCCACGAGTGACTACACCAAGTGTGGCAGGACCTCCCCAAATCAATTCTGGGACACTTTTGCTCCCAGTAGGCCCTCATGGCCGTGCAGTTTACCCCAGCCCAGCAGCTCTGGCCACTAGTCTTTCCCTCTTCAGCTCTGCCCACTCAGGACATTCCTCACAAATGCTGTCTACACACGTGTGACCTTCCCATGTGGCATCTGTCACTCAGCATTGCATTCTCCAGGGTCACCCATGTGGCAGTGACCAGCGCTCCATTCCTTGTTTTGAATGCTAGCATGGCGTTGTACAGACATACCGTGAAGCTTAGCCATTCCTCCACTGACGGACACTTGGGCTGTTTCTTAATTCTTCTTCTTACAGAAAGTATAGCGTTATTAATAAACGTACACATGACTACATATGAAAGCACATGTATGTGTGCACATGCATACCAGTGCGGGTACATGCATATACGTGTGTGTACACACACACGTATATGCTTGTGCACGCAGATTCGTGTGTAGACACGCAGGTGAATATTCTTACATGTATGCACACGTGTGCATTAAACACAGGTGCACGTGTGTGCACATGCTTTTGGGTACACACACAATATATTTACACATACATATAAATACACGTATATGTATACGTGTGCACATGTGTATACACACGTGTCTACATCCAAAGACTTGCACCTGACTCGATTCATGTAACTACACTGGTTCTTCATGCCACGTGGAGGGACCGTGCGGGGGTGGTGAGACCCAGACTGAGTAAGGGGAAAATGCCCTCGGCACCCTCTTGTTCTCCGAGAGCCTGTCCTGCCCTAGTACCCTGGCCTCATAGGACAGTGAGGGGCGGGTGCTCTCACACTGGCAGCCCCCTGGTTCCCAGCATTCCTGCCAGGTTGGGTGGCCTCCTGGGGGACTCCTGGGAGCCGCTCACGTGGGGGACCTCAGTGAGCAGAGTCCATGCACGGAGGGGTTCACGGCAGTGGTAGCAGCCCTACCACGCACAGCTGGTCCTGCAGGCGTGGGGACTGATGGGGGGCAGGCAGAAACGCACCTTGACCCAGAGACTGGAGGTTCAAGTCTGAGCAAAGCCTCTTATACCCGAGGACAGTGTTGAGGATGAGGAAGTGGTGACGATGCTTGGGCCCCACTGGTGCGCAGTGCTGGGCCCAGCACACAGGGTGGCACACTTAATCTGCCCCAGGACTTCGTGAGGCCGGTGCATTTACAGACGAGGAAGTGGGTATCTCTGGAGCTTAGAGCTATGGCCTCACCCCAGACAGCTGGCCCTCCCTGCCGTGGTTATGCCTCCTTCAGAGGGGTCCCTGTCCAGTGTCCCTGTGCTCTGCTGTGACATCACAGGGATGAGTTCAACAGCAGAAGAAATCCCGTCAGTGCCCGGCCCTGTTGACGGCTTTGCGTGCGTTTTCCATGGCAACGTGGCACATCCCGCCTTTCAGATGGTGCTGAGGCTCGGTCACATGCTGGGCAGTGACGAAGGGAGGACTTGAACTCAGCTCTACAGCCAACTCAGTCCAACTCTAAGCCCAGGCTCTGGCATGGCCAGGGGACAGCATGTCCCCCTCCCCAGGAGCAGTGCAGGGTGGGCGCTGCGGCCCTGCCTCCCTGGAAAGTTCCCATTTCCTGCAGCAGGCTCCGGCCAGTGAGGGGCAGGTTCCTGCCCTGCCCTCCTGGCCTCTGTCCTGGCCCAGGGCCCAACTCTCCAGTCTGTTTTCCAGACAGGAAATATGAATCAAAGCAGCATGACACACCAAGCCGTAATTAGCACTGAGCTGGGATTCGAGGTTAAGCGAGCTGGAGGAGCAGCCCTCGTCACTGTCACCGCAGTGCCTCATCCCTCCCTCCCACCTCTCCTGAACTGCCACCCATCCACCCTGCAGTCCAGTTAAAGAGCTCAAGACAGGGACAGAGAAGAGTGGGAGAGACAGACAGAGATGAGAGAGAGGAAGTGGGGAAAAGAGAGAGTGACATAGAGATGGAGCGAGACAGACACAGATACAGAGAGGGAGACTGAGAGGAGAGAGAGGAGGATGAAGGGGAGAGAGGGCCTTCGTGTGCGGTTTGATTTGCTGTGTCTGACTCGGCACCTCAACTCCCCAGGATCACTTGCTTGTGCTGGTCTTTCCCAGAACAGCCCCCTGGGGTTCACTTGGAGGTCTCCCATGAAGCTTTGGGGCTGTGGGCGGGGCTGGCCCTGGGAGCCTGGGCTTGGACCTACTACCTCCTGCTGCTCTCTGGCTCTTCCCAGCCTCTGCTTTGTTTTTCCTCTGTCCTCTGTCTCTGTGTCCCTGAGCCAGTGTCTGTCCCTCTGCTTCCCTGTCCCAGCATCTTCCTCTGTTCTTTCTTCTTGCCTGTCTCTGTCTTGCTGTCTTCCTCCATCTTGCTCTTTCTTTCTTTCTTTCTCCATTTTGTTCTCCTGTATCCCTTGCCTTCTCTTTCCATTTTTTTTTTTTTCTCAAACAAAGGGACAGAAGGATCTTTGGGCAGCACTGATGGCCCTTGGACAGTGGCTCTCAGTGGTGGTCTCCTTCCTGTGACCTCCCAGCTTGTGGCCTGCGCCCTTGTCCTCTCACCTCTGCTCTCTCCAGCCTCGCAGCCCTTCCTGTGCACCCCTCCCCCTGTCAGAGACCCCCCAGAAGCTCCCCTCCTGGAAATGCCATCGCCCTCCTGGGGGCTGACCCCTCGCTGGCTGGCCCAGCTTCCCCGGTGGTCTTCCTTCTGGTCATCGGGGTGAAAGGTCACTGACTGTTGGAGGAGTGCCTGGGGTCTTTGAGTGCATCTCATTGGGTGTTCCCCACATGGGGGCCTTGGACCTCTATGGGATCCCAAGGACCACTGTCCCGTGGGGGAAGAGTCTGAGTGATCCCCTCCTTCATTGGTCTTCCATGTTTGCCTCCACACACGTCATTCCTGCTCCTTGTGGGAAAACAGGCAAGTGGAGCCCAGACTTGAACTCTCACCAGACAGTGAATTAGGTTAGACAGGCTACTCATCCCGGATCTTCAGCTTGGGCCTCGCTATTTTGTATGTGACTGCAGTTCTTAATGGTCTGGTCTGGGTCAAGACTCAATTTCCTCCTCTGTAGACTGGGAACCATGAGAGTGTTGCAGCCCTGCGGGGCTGAAGGGTGGATAGGGTAGGAGGCAATACAGGTCATGCTTCTCCATGTGGCCCCCTGGGTGGGCTCAGCAGACAGGCGCTGTGCCTTGTGGGCCAGGCACTGGGTTGCTGTCTGCTCGGGAGATGTCATAGCCCTTGGTGTGGAGGGTGCTTTAGAAATAAAAGATCAGGCTTGAGGCTGGTAACTTGGCCAAGCTCAGCCTCATTACTTCTTTATGCATTCATGCTGCCAGTGGTTCATGAGTAGTGTCAGGCAGAGACCACAGTGAGCAGTGTGGGCTTGCTTTCTGTCCTCAACTGTGCAGTCCAGTGGGGGTGGGCAGACATCGGCTGCCAGCATGCAGGGACTCAAATGACCTGACACCGTGCGGTGAGCTTGTCTGACTTGGCAGAATTTCCTGAGCATGGAGTCTTTATGATGAAACCTGCAGAATGAAAGGATTAAGAAGAGATGGAGGCAGCCTGGGAGGGAGATGGCATGTGCAAAGGCCCTGCAGTGAGGCTGTGATTGTGGGAGTCAGACAAACCATCAGGACTAGAGCCAACAGTGGAACAAGGGATGCCAAGGCTGGGGTGAGGTGGCCAAGGTGGACTCGGAGGAACTTGAAGGCCACCAGGAGGAGGCTGGCTGTCCCTAGGGTAGAGTGGCTGAGCCAGAAGCCTGGTATCTGATTGCACACTCAAGCTGGGTGCCCAGAGTCTCTGTCTTACAGACATTAGTCTCTCTTGAGACTCTGGGGTTCTTTTGGGGGACCCAGCTCGCTGCAGGTGCCTGGAATGAGGAAGTGTACACACCCTGAATCCTTACTGATTTTTAAACAGTCAATTGAAGTGTAATTTATACATCAAAAAGTCACCCATTTTAGGTGTACAACTGAATCAACTCCATAGTGGGAAAGGAATTACCTATACATTCAGAACCATATGTTTCTAGAAAAACCCAAACCTTTATTTTGAAATTCCTGCTACAGAAAAATCCAACTGGATCCCCAGACCTTTGAATGTTACATTTGTCAACAACAGAAAATAAAACAGCCTGAGAATCTTCAAAACAGCTTCTGTGCTTACAAATTTTTAGCTAGTTGGAAAATTTAGTTAAATTTTTTTTTTAGCAATCCACCTAAGAGCTTGAGGAAGTGAGCAGGCGCTGGTGCTGCAGACTCTGGTGCAGCTCACCTGCAGCTCTGGCGGACAGTTCAGGCGGCTGGCAGCCCCCACCTCCAGCACTGCCTGTCTCTCCTGCTCTGCTCTGCTGCCTGAGGTCACCTGGGAGATTGCTCCATCCAACCCCAGGCACAGCCTAGGGTCGGGTGAAGGTGATGAGGGGTGATAGGTAAACACCTGCTGATGGGGTGGCTCGGGAGCTGCCTTCCAGTGTGGGAGAGCCCCTCTGGGTGTTGAGGAGAGCGAGGCAGGGACCATTCCAGCTTGTGGTAGGTGCCCCCTGGTTGACGGTGGTGGGTGGGTACAGAGCAGTGGTGGACGACCAGGAGGGCTGGGGTTGTGCTGAGGGAAGAGAGGACAGGACATGAAGGGCTGAATTGAGGTGGGGAGTGAGGACAAAGGAGGCTCCATTCATGTCATCTCACTTCAGCCTCAGAAGCTTGAGGCTCGTGGGCCTGAAAGGCCAGCAAAACTGCAGTGATGCTTATTGCTGGTGACACCCCCAAAAGGCCCTGCGTTTAGAAGCTGTGGTCAGGCCCACAGTGGCAAGCCAGAGCTTTTATGCAGGTGGGGGGGTCAGCCCTCGGCTCGGGTGGAAGGGTCCACTCTCCCGGGCCACGTAGCCCTCAGGGGTAAAGGTCCCCCCTCGCTGTCTAATTGACCACTTAACCTTTGCAGGGCTTAATCAGGATGTTTAGTCTGGGCGACTGTGCTGGACCTGGGTCAGCTTCTTGCCTCCCTCCAGCCCAGGCGCCCAGGAGGGCTTGCTGAGGTGACCTACCCCTTCCCCCTGCTCCCCGGCCTCCAGGGATGGAAAGTGGAGGGCTACACTCTAGGACCTCTTGGCCCTGGGTGGGTGTGGGCTGACCAAGGGTACTGGAGGTGGGGGTAGAACAGCTGGCATGGTGTGTGGTAGAGGCCACATGGCTTGCTCTGATTCTGTCTGGATGCAGCACGAGGGACCAGGTGGGGTGTTTGGTCCCCACACTTCTATCAGGTTTGGGGAAGGACAATGGCTGGTTCACCATGGACTCCAGAGGCCGTCCAGGGCAGCATGAGCTCCTGCTCTCCCTGTGAAGGGCCTGGGGCAGGGACTGGAGTTGAAGGCAGCAGTGGGTGACAGGCATGTCTGGATCTCTGGGGCCAGACGTGGCCGCGAACTGTGGTTTGCTGACCCTGGAATACACAGCACAACTTTCTAAGGGCAGAGCATAAAGACCCTGGTCCAGGGCACTGCAGGCTGCTGCAGAATTTGCTTAGAATTCAGAGTGGTTCCTGCCACATAGGGCTTAGAATCCAGCTTTTGGAGCCAGGCAGGCTCAGGTTTGCATATTGTTAGCTGCTTACTCCTTGGTCTCCTCGTCTGTGGGAGGTTAGACGTGCATCTCCTGGTGTGGCATCCAGCTCATTCCACAGATGAGTTGTTTGATGGAAGCAAATGGCTTTCTTCCTTTTCCAATCAGTAGTTGTTTCTCCTGGAAGAGGCCCAGCAGGTGTGGACTAGAGCAGCGACGAGGACAATGACATCTCCTCCAGGATCATCTGCAGATCCTTGGCTTTAGGGTTCTTAAGCACCCGGCACCCCATTGCTGCCTGTGCTCAGTGAGTATGAAGGTCACATCCATTCTTATCAGGTCACAGCTTTCTGTCTGATTGCAGACCTGTTACAGATTTGAGACCTGTCACAGCGGCTCATGCCAACCGTACCCACTCCTGCTTCTCACAACTGCACTCCTTCCTCAGCCCCCCCAGCACAGCTCCGGTCTCATTCACGTTCAGGCACCATATTTATCATGGGTTTTATGTATTTTTTTAACCATTTAACATGTGTGGAACTGTGGTACCATTTTTGCTAGATCCCCATTGCTTGCTTTTTGATGTGTCACAGTCAAAGTTTTGCTGCTGTGTCTTTGACCACTTTCCCCCCGTAAACCCTGTGGTTTTGATGTGCGATTCTGCACAGTGAGATGGTTTTAAGGAACATGGCCGCATTTATAGTGCAGGCTTCCCGAGTTCTCGGGTAATTTCCCATTTGTGTTAGTCAGGATCGGCTGTGCTATTGTAACAAATACTCTCCAGGTTTCACAACTTCAGATCATAAATGTTCACTTCCCTTCTATACAAAATCCAGTCCAGGCCAGCGGCTCCCAGGTCACTGCCTCATGCTGTGCCTCAGGGAGCCAGGCTCTTTTCACCTAGTGGCCGTGCCCTCCCATGAGGTTGTTGTCATGGTCACTGGCAATGTGGAAGGGAGGCCTGGAGGATCCCCAGGACACCTCCTAGACAAGGCCCCTCAGCCTGACTGTATTGGACAGAAATCAGTCACGTGTGTCCCTGCGAGTCTGGGAAGGGGAACAGGATTTCGGGAATGTGTGGCAGTGCTTCAGCTGCATTACCTCATCTTGGGTCCCACAACTTTTAGCAAGTCACTGGCGTTGACTCTGAGTAGGGCTGTGCTCTAGGGGCACAGTGGAGGAGGGCAAAGCCAAAATGCATAGAACTACAAAGGCAAACACAGCTCACGTGGAGTTACGCAACAGGTAATGATGGCAACGACAACAATAATTAATAGTGATGAACAATGTATGCTGGTGACATGGGCCCCAAGATGAAGTATGGCAGGGGACAGAGCGCTGGGAGTCTGGGAGGACGGTTATTACTGAGAAGGTGACGTTTGAGGACAATCTTGAGAGAGACTAGACCCCTTGATGGATGAGGATCTCGGGGCTGGGAGATGCCAGTCACTCCCTTGTTATGAAACGAGGGCCCTGGGTTCACTTTGCAGTAACTAGAGTGAACACTGAGGTGGTCGAGGCTGTGGACCTGGGACCCATGGGGTGATGACCAGTCACCCCCACTCCTCCAGCCTGAAGTTTAGACCTTCTGTCCAAGGGTGGTGTCTTGGGCACACATTTAGGGGACCTTGGTGGGGCTGCAGAACAGGGGAAGACACAGTCACGCATCATTTGTGGAAAGATGGCAGGCAGCAAGCAGCTAATAATTAAATTGCCCCCGACATTTATTGCTGTTGAGGGTAGTGAAAGCATTACATAGCTTCCTTGTAAAAAGCTAAAGTCCTCTTTGCAGCCGTGTTAGCATTTCCCTGGCAACCTGAGCCAGCAGTGCTTTCTAAGCCCCACAGATTCGACTGAGGACCTCATGCCTTCCTTCATAGGGAGCTGCTAGTCCCTCCCTCCGAGATGGGGTACAAGGACTGTGTTTGTGTGGGTCCATATTTTTTCTTTTTGGGCAGTGCTGGGATTTGAACTCAGGGCCTCATGCTTGCTAGGCAGACACTTTACCACTATGCCACACCTCCAGCCCTTTCTATTGTAGACATTTTTCCAATGAGGTCTTGCTTTGATGCCAAAGTAGGCCTGGACCAAGATCTACTTAAGCTTCTTGCACAGTTGGGATGACAGTGTGCCTCTGTGCCCAGCTTGTACTGATTCACGCCTCCTGAGTAGCTGGATTATAGACATTAGCCACCACCGTGCCCAGCTTGGGTTCATGTGTTTTATTGATTCATGGTAAACATTTGGACCATTGTCCCAAAGGCCAAAGGCTGTGGTCTTGGCATTTCGTGGCTGAAAGATAGGACCCTGCTCTGAGCTATAGAAGCCTCCAGAGTGGCTGCGAGGTGTCTGTAACGCATCTCACATCCTGATGCTGCTGGGAAGCTCTCGAGGTGTGGTGGGATTGAGAATTGATCAGGCTAGCATCTTAGAGGACAAGAATATGACATGCCTCGAAATTTAAAATTCATAGCTGAGCATGGTAATATACCCCTATAATCACAGCACTGACACTGGGGAGGCTTTCAAGTTCAAGGCCAGTCTGCACTACAATAGGGAGACCCTGTCTCAAAACAACAAAACAAAATAAAATAAAACAAAACACACAAACAAACAAAAACCCCACGCACCTGTTGATCCAATACGTCTGAGAACGTACTGTGCAGATGACTTACATGTTTACCCAAAGGCCCCAGGAATAGCGAAAGGATTATTTAATACAAAATATTCAAAGGTACACAATTCCTTTGTGATGTGCTGAGTGAGTATATGAAGCAAATATTGAACACTGGGACCTGAAAGCTGCTGAAAACAACCGAAGTGTCTGTAGTCAGCTGACTGGGAAGAACGAGGTACAGGCTGCAATGCAGGACTCGGGACCATCAGACAGCAGAGGGGTCTCTGAGCCAGCTCTGCATAAACTTCAATGCACAGGGCTAAATTGGGGGGCAAGGTTGGGGTGCAGCCCAGAGGTGCACCTGCCCAGCAAGTGTGAGGCTGTGTGTTCGATGCCCAGCACTGCACCAAAGAAGCAAGGGGCAGAGGACCCTATTTGGAACAAGCTCATCTGCCTGGATATTTTTTTTTTCAAGGCTTTCTGTCTATGCTAGAGTGTGCACAAGTAACTGTCAAAAGTTGTTCTGGTGATAAGAGAAAATAAAGCCTAAAAAAAATTAACATGCACTATATTTTTAATTAAAAGCCTAGTAAGAGAAAGTGTTCACATCCTATGAAGGCAACCAACAACAAGAAGAATATTTGGGCTTGGGTCAGACCTTCTACATATGATCCCCGTCACCCCATTTATCAGGTGAGTGACCTCAGGCAAGGGACCCTCCCAGTAAGTTCACATCACCATTATCCTCTTGGCAGGGTGTATCAGTCAGACTTTCATCGCTGTAACAAAATACCACAGAAACATCTTAAGGGAGGAAGGACTTATTTTTGATTCAGTTTCAGAGGGTTTGGTCCACAGTACTTGACTCTGATGCTCCTCGGTACAGGTGAGGCAGCCATCATGGCGGGGAACTGTGTGGCAGAGTTTGCTGTCCTCATGGTAGACAGGAAGCAGTGAAGAAGGGATTGGGGACCAAGTGTGACCTCAAAGGCACACCCCTAGTGATCTCTGTCCTCCAGGGAGACTCCACCACCTCCCAAAACAGTGCCACAACTTGGGAGCAAGTGTTCAACACGTGAACTTGTGGGGACATTCCATGTTCAAACCATAGCACGAGGCTGTGTGATGTTTAACGAAGGCCGTAGGCAAGACACGACGCTCTATCTCATGGCAGTGAGTCCTGTCATCGCAGTCCTCACAATGGGTCAATCTGTGAGTATGCCAAGAACTTGGTCCATTTAAGAGTAAAAGCACAGCAAGGGAGGTTAAAATAGGGATAAGTTGGAGCAGTAGGGGGAAGTTTGATGAGCACATCCTGGAAAAGAGTGGAATAAGACCAGCCCCGTGGCTTGGGGATGGGGAGGCCAGAGCCACTGATGAGAAGAATCAGCTGCGAGCGATTCTGCCCTTGGTTCACTCCACTCAGGACCACAGCCCCAGGGCAGAGCCACTCAGAGCGTGGGTCCTGTGCCTGCCTGCTGGGTTGGGGGTGAGGAGTGGATTACCTTGACTGACACTAGGAGTCAGTCATCTAAGGATGAAAGAATGGCAACCAAAAGAGAGGGATCTGGGTGGGCAAACAGCAAAATGGCACAAGGTGGCTTTTTAATTTTTTTTCTTTTACAGCATTGAATTAGCCACGGTAGGCTAGCTGTTGCTATAACCAGCACTTCAATGGCTCAGTAAACACGTTTGTTTCTGACTGATGCTGCACCCCAGGGTTCTCACTTCTCCCTCAGCTGGCTTTCCTGGCTCTCTTCTCCACCTGATCAGTTAGGGACTCTGCTCCTTCTGGGTGGCTCCTTCTTTCACTGCATATGCTGGACCTGTCCAGCAGACAAGGGAGAAGTGGACACAGGGCGCACTGAAGGGCAGATCTGGCCATGTGGTCACACCTACTGCAGCTGAAAAACTAAGGAGGAAAAGGGAAAAGGCTTGTGACCAACGTGAGAGGACAGCTACAAGTGTGACAGCACAGAACAAGCCACGCCACTGTCATTCCAGCCTGGGGGTTTAATACTGTAACACTGTGACCTCAGGTAAGTTCTTTCTGTCCGAACTTCCTTTTATTAGTCACAAAAATGAGAAGATTGGGGAAGACATAAGGGTCTAAAAGTTTTCTTTGTTTTCCATATCTTTCTTCAATCAGAAGTCACCAAAGAATCCAATCTAAAAATTAAACAAACTGGGTGCTTGTGGCTCACTCCTGTAATCCTAGCTACTTGGGAGGCTGAGATCAGGAGAACTAAGGTTCGAGACCAGCCTGAGAAAACAGTTCATGCGGCCTCCATCTCCAAAATAACCAGAGCAAAATAGATTGGCGGTGTGGCTTAAGCTGTAGAGTGCCTGCTTTGCAAGTTTAAAGCTCCGAGTTCAAACTCCAGTCCTGCCAAAACCCAAAAAACAGCTGCTGTGGCAGGGGCGAGGCCCAGGGCCCCGCAGGCTTGCCTTATCCAGTGTCCATGCAGCCCAGTGTGGACCTTCTGCTCCGGACACCCTGGGGCACACAGCTGTTGGCTTGGATAGACTTTCGTTATGACCTGAACCAGACAGCCTTTGCACTCTTCAGGGAACTTTCAAAACTTTGCTCTGTTCTCACTTTGGAAAAATCTGCAGACATGCGAAACCAGGGCCACTCAGCCCCGTCCCTGGCTGGCCCTGGGACTTGCATCCTCGCCGCCCAGACCAACCTGCTTGGCGCGCCCAGCTCACTCTACCACAATTTATTTTTTTTACCGAGGGGAAACGTTTAGCACAATAAATCCTGGTTCCATCATTCCCTGAACATTTCCGCGCGCTGGGCGTCCGAGCTGGGCCGCTGGCTGTGTGTGACTCACTGTCGGCAGACGCACCACCCTGCCGTGAGGGGCAGGTCTTCCCTGGGCCTCTCCAAGCCAGAGGAGCCTCACAGCACAGCTGCATGGCCTGGGAAGAAAGCGTGAGGGACCAAGTGGCGGCATCACTTTACACTGTGGGGAGACAGATCCAAACCATGTTTCTGACTTTTTTTTCACGACAGTGATTTTGAAAGGGAATTCATACAATCCTGGCAATTTAAACATTAAGATTTCAAAGCTCTGATGGGCCCAAAATAAATATATACATATTTTCCACCAATTTCAAAAATAATCATCCTCAACCCCAAAGGACTTTAGTCTTGTTTCTTGAATCAGTTGCTTCCTTCCTGAAGTGGAGCAGCTTGAGGGCGTGGGTGCAGAGATGGACCACAAGGTCCCCACAGCCTCTCACTTGGCTCAGGAGCCTTGGCCTTCCTCAGGAGCTGGGTTCTAATGAGAGGCTCTGTTGTTCTTAACGCTGTGTAGGCCACCAGCCTCCTCTGGAAGCCTCCAAACCTATGGATGTTTTATCCCTCCAGAGGTCAAGAGAGTTCCAAGTGACCCAGGAATGCCCCCCCCCTTTTTTTTTTGGTGGGACTGGAGTTTGAACTTAGGTCTTCACACTAGCAAACTAGGAGCCACACCTCCAGTCCATTTAGCTCTGATTATTTTGGAGATGGAGGTCTCATGAACTATTTCCCCTGGTGGCCTCCAACCATGATCCTCCCGATCTCAGCCTCCTAAGTAGCTAGAATTACAGGCTGACAGCCTTAAAAATAGGCCAAGAGCTTCCCCAACCCAGGCATTCTCAGGCTGCCTTAAAAACCAGCGCTTCTGCAGGCAGCAGTGTCCTCTCCGTCCGGGCTCATCTTAAACCAGGTAAGCTGCACATTGCACATTGTCAACTGACTTTACTTTAGGTCTCGAGGAAGTGAGGGAAAAACCAATTAAACCATCCAAGGATGAGAAATCTTCCCCAGGCCCCCAGGGACCCTGCCATGTATGTGTCAGCAGCATCTACACTGTCTGGCTTTGCAGACAATGGGGAGTGGAGAACGTTGGCAGGCCAAGGTTTTGCCGGGAGGAAGCTGGAGCCTTCAACAGGGTTAGGAAGGGACCTGGCTGGGGAGGAAGATAGAACTGATTTCCTCCCAGCTGTGCCTCCTGTTTTCTCTGTGAACTGGGACGCAGTGGAAGGTGTGTGTGTGTGGGGGGGGGTTTGATAAGAACTCGTGTGTGTTGTGTGAGGGTTCGGGTGAAATGTTCCACACCCTGCTGGAGATATAGGTGAGTATTTAGATTCTGTCATCAGGAATCTGAGGGAAAAATTCTTCCATTGCTTAGAGAAAGAAGAGATTTAATATAGGATTAAGAGTCCCGAAGTTATTGAAGAGCTAGAAGAACAGGGACCGGGGAAGCTGTCACTTGTGCTCAGGTGTTTGGCAGGTTACAGGAACTGAAAAGCCTGCAGATGATCATGGCTGGTGGCTGGTAGCCCTAGACAGTCAAGGCTGGACACCAGGAATCTGCTCGTTGGTGTAGGGTGGTGGATGATATCTTCAGTCTTTTCCCCCCTTTTCTCAAGTTTATGAATGGCTCCCACTGAGGGAGTCTAATATAGAAAAATACAGATGTCAGGGGATTCTAGGAAATGTAGTTCATAGGCTTCCAATCCATGCTCCCCCTGCCCCCCACACACAGCAAGAGGGAGAGGTGCTGAGTGTCCATCACTTCTGACTTGCAGCATAAGCCCCATCACAGATTGTGCAACCACACAAATAGGACCAAGGTGCAGACTCTGATGCTTGGACATCAAATGATAACGTTTACAATTATTACAAATTATCCTTTCTGTTAGCATCAGAAGAGTCATCGCAGTCAATGGTTTTGACAGTAAAGTAATTATGTGACCTGGAAGGGGTGCATGTGGGTTAGCTTTCTACCTCTGTGATGAAACACCTGATATGATTAACTTACAAAGAGAAAAGGGGTATCTTGGTGGCTCACAGTTTTAAAATTTTGATCCAAGATTAGGTGGACCCATCACTTCGGGGCTCTGTTGGTCCCCAAATGTCAAATGGCAATGACAAGGACCATGTGGCAGAGGAAACTCATGGCCAGGGAACAAAAGAGGGAAGACAGACTGGTCCTACAGCCCTGCTCCTCAAAGGCACATCCCCAGTGACCTACAGACCTCCCACTCAGCCTCACATGGTAGGCTCACATGGTAATAGCACCACTACTTCCTGTAGTGCCAAGCTGGGGACCAAGCCTTTAACAGTTCATGGGCTTTTGGGGACAATTGTCCAAAGTGTAGTAGCAAGGGAACAAGGACTGTCAGCCTTTGTTATCTGGCAGGCCAGTGACACCCACCTGCTCATGAAGTCACTCCACTCCAGGACCTTGGCCTTCTCTGGACTCCCATTCTCCACCCTGTCTGAGCCACAGACCAGTCTATTTTCTAGTGGTTTGCTCTATAAAACATCTTTTCCCTAAATAGACGTTTTTAGCTTTTGAGCTTAAAAATCCACAAAGGAATAATTCTTAAAGAGATCATAAAAATATATACTTCTTAGGGGGAAAAAAAGGAAAACAGAAGCGCAAAAAAGAAAATACAAATCCTCTATAATCCTGCCACTCAGAGTTATGTACTGCTAATATCTTGGTGGCTACACTTTCAGCCTTTCTACCTAATGTCACACACCGTATTTAAACATGCAACTTTGTCAACACATTAGTTAAAAAAAATTCCTGGCCTGATGCTGGGAACTGGCTGTGTTCCTTGTCCTTTGTCCCAGTCACAAACCTAAGGGTCAGCAGTTGGGTGGAGATGTGTCCCCTCCCTCGATCCTCCAGGTGGAAGCTGTCCCTTGGGCCAGCATGCCTGGCCTCTTTGCCGGCACCTGCTCTGCCTATGGTCAAGCCAGACACTGCCTCATCCTGTCTGCCAGCTTCTCCTGACCCTCCGGGCCAGGAGTCAAATAGAAGCACCCTGCAGAAGAGCCAGGTCTTGGGGAGAAGTGCTGGCTGGTCACTTAGGCCTCTCCAGTCAGTGTAATTATCTCAGCTGGCCAGTCCCCAGGCTCCTCCTGCTCCTCCTCCCCACTTGGGCTGCATAGTGACCCTTAGGCTCAATGTAAGCATCCATACCCGTTGTCTGGTGGATTTTTTGTGATGTCAAACTGTTGGCTTGTGTCTGACCTTTCTTTTAGGGTGAAAAAACTAAGACACAGATTGGCTAGTTACCTGCCTTAGGTCACACAGAGAAGAAGGTGAAGTTGGGTTTTACTCCTGTTTTTTCTTTCTTGCTTTTTTGAGAGATAATTCACACACCACACAATTCACTCACTATTCGATGGATTTTTTTTTGTATATTCACAGAGTTGCGTGGGTATCACCACAATTTTAGAACATTTTCATCATCTCAAACAGAAACCCCATACTCATTACTGTCACCTGCTTCCCCTATCCCCGCTAATCTCTGCGTCTCTGTGGATTTGCCCGTTCTGGGCATTTTGTGAAAAGGGAGTTGGCTTCTGGCAGGGAGCATTGTGTCACTCTGGTTTCCCCCTGTTTTAGCAGTGTCTTCGTTGATGAATGAAATCTCACTGTGTGGATCTGATGGAGTTAGTGCCGCTTTCTGCAATGGTGATTAAGCTCTTTCTTGGGAAGACTACCACACATGCCCTCCCGAGGGTGGTGAACTTTTCTGAGACCGCTGGCCCTGCCTTCCTAGACATAGTGTCTTGGAGACAGGCCTCAGTGACAGCCACTGACCCAACCTGCAATTTAGGATCAGCGCAAAGAGGGGGTTGGGCCAGATGCCAGGGTTTCCTCAGTTTAATGAAAGCTGTCGCTCCTCATTCCCTCCAGAGGAGAGGACAGCAGTGCACTCAGAAGCCTCTTCCTCCCACAGCCTGCCTCAGCGTCCAGCCTTGCCATTGTGAGGGACAAATGCCAGGTGGCTCTGCATTGTGACGTGGCCTGCGATTGGTATTCTGCTTTCCTTTGTGTTCTGGGCACCTGAGTGACCAAAGGCCCAGCCCATGTGGGGAAGAAGATGCTGCCTGAGCCAGAGTGGCATTTATTCTCGTCAGGGCAGGAGCAGCCTGGAGGGAGAGGCCCTGGCTGACCTCACCATGAGCCCTTGGGGCCTGAGGTTCCTAGGAATTGGCGGCCAGTGTCCCTAAGCAGCCTCATCCCCCCCCACCCGGAATCTGTGTGTTCCTGGAGTCTGTGGTGAGCAGGAATTAGAGTGACCCATGTCGCCATGGTGGCCCCATGTCGCCTCGGTGGCCCTGTGTTGCTAGAGGATCTTGCTGTGCTCAGCAGCAGGGCAGCCAAGCAGCTGTTTCTGGAAGAATCCATCCTGCTCATTACAGGCTCCTGGTGGGCTCCAGGGGTCAGGCTGGGTTTGTCGCCAGCCCCGGGAGTCGAGGGACACATGGCTCTTTCAGCTGCTTCAGCAAAATCGGAGCTTCGAGAGCTGCTGAGAGGGAGGGTGGAGGTGGCAGCCGGCGCTGGGGAAAGTGTTGTTCTAGAACTAAATTGACGCTTACTTGGACACACACGATGCTAGGTGTGCAACTGTGTATGGTGGGTTTTTTTGTTGCTGTTCTTGGTACCGGGGTTTGAACTCAGGGACTCGTTCGTGCTAGCTAGGTGCTTTACCACTTGAGCCACTTCACCAGCCCCACAACTGTGTACAATTGCTCCAACAGATCCCTTCCCCTTGCCCCCCAGCCTGGTGCTGCTCCAGTGGAAACGGGCTTGCTGTCATTCTTTATGAGGGTGTACAGGCTTTAGAGGGACAAGCATAGTGAGCTCCGAGGAGCCTGCTCCTCTGCGTGATAGGAACAGCACTGCTGTGGCCCAGGCACAGGAAGCCTACTGGGCAGGTAGTTTAATGCCCTTTTGATACAAGGTGAACTGAGACCAGAGAGGTCCAGGAGCTGCCTAAGGCCACATAGCTGGCTGGTGGTAGTGGAAAGCCATAAGCCTGGGGTAACTTCTGAAAATGAGATCCTATGTCCATGCAGCCTGTATCTAGAATCTGAAACAAACATCTCCTGGCTGTCCTTTTGGTCAAGTGGGCAAGCTCTTACCAGGCTTGCTAGGAGCCACCCCACTGGAGCTCTCGGCTCCCCTCAGTCATGCACGTGTCCGTGATGTAAGTACTGACGAGTGTGGCTCACGTTCTCCACTCTCTCCTTCCCTGCTCACCTCTGGAGAGGTCACTCCAGGGAGCCAGGCAGCACCACATCCATCATGGTGGTCCTTCCTGGAACAGGTGCCTAGCAGATCCTCCCAGGGCTGGGCTGCATGCGCCTCTCTGGTGCACAAACCTAAATCCTTAGCTTCCTATACATCTGCACCCCTCTGTCTCCATCCCCAGGGAGAGAATTCCAGGGAATCCTGTCCCAATTACTTTGTGTAGTTAGGAAAAAAAGAGAAACATTTAAATTTGCAGGAGCGAATTGTGCTAACAATGGTCAACTTCTTATTTTTTAATGTTTAGAATATTACTCTCACCCACAAACTGCTTCTGTTGATCTTAATGCATGTTTCTGGTTTTAACTTTAAATTTCCTATGGAGAGTTCATGTCTTTCAATCCAAGGGGAAAAACCTAGTTCCCTCCCTACTGGCAAAGGCAGGTGCATGCTGTCTACTGCTGTGAAACGGAGTATCTGGGCTCCGTGTGTTGTCCTCTGAGTTGACAGTTGGGCTGCAGCCTCATCTGCAGGCTCGATGGGGACATGGGTTGGCCTCCTAGGTGACTTCTTGAATGGCTGTGGGCAGAAAGCCTCTGATCCTTGTTCCAGGGCCTCTCCCCAGTGTAGGGATTTAAAATAATACATTGTAGCAAATCTGGACTCAGAAGTGTATTTCTGAGAGTGGCTTTTGCTGATGGTTAAAGTAACTCCTCTGGACTCAAAGGCAAGGGTGAGTGAGCGCGTGGACGTCCCTGCCCAGGATGACGGCATCCTTGCTTCCCTCTTTAGCCTAGCTACCTGGGCCTCCTACTGCCTGATGTCTAGGGTCTCAGGGTGACCTGGGCAGAGGTTGGCCTCCAGAACTTTGAGCACAAAGGTGTCTGTGGTCTGTGGAAATAGCTGTCTGGGGATTGGGAAATGTGCTCACAGATCCCCAGTCTCAAGTCTCCTTCCACTTTCACTTCCTGGTGGAAGTGGAACCTCTGGGTTCTCAGGTGGAAGTAGTTTTCCAGAGAGGCACGGATGTCAGTGTCCCCATGAGCGCTGGGGTACAGAGTGGGCAGCTCCAGTTGTGGGTGCCAGTGTCCTCATGAGCACTGGGGTGCAGAGAGGGGGAAGCTCTGGCCATTGCACCATTGTCCCCATGAGTGCCAAGCTCTTTCCAGGAGCACTGTCCTGGATACACGGTCCCCAGAGGTGGGCGAGGTTGGCTCCTTCCGGGGGCTCAGAGGGGGAATGTGCTCCATTGCTCCAGCTTCTGCTGCTGCAATTCCTTGACTTGTGGATGCATCACCCTGATATCTGCTCTGTCTTCACATGGCTTCTCCTGGAATATGCTTGTGTCTCTCCTCGTCTGTCTTCTGTGAGGACGCTGGTTGTCTTACTGATTTTAGAGCCTCCCTGAATAATCTGAAATGATCACATCTTGAGATCCCCAACATGACATGAACAATGACCTTTTGGTTTTCTTCCCAAACAAGGTCACAATCAGCTTTCAGTGAACACATCTTTGGGGCAACATCCAATCCTCTGCAGAGCGTTTTGCATCACCTAAGCCTAGGGTCCAGTAGAGGACCATAGATAGTGTGATGGCCTGAGTTCATGACACAGAGAGAGGAGGAGAAAGCCCAGGGGGCAACGAGGGAACTCGGTCAAGGGGGGAAAGGGGTCGGGGAGGTGGGTGAAGACGATTGTGAGTTCTTAGCCGCTCCTTCATGAGAGGCAGTATCTGTGTCCCTCCTGAGCCTGGATGGGGTCCATCACTGCTGGACCAGTGGAGTATGGCAGAAGCGAGACTGTGTGTGAGATGGGCAGTGTCCACTTCTGCCTCTGGGAAGCCTCGCTTCTGGACACCTGCTCTGGGTGAAGTCAACATCTGTGCAAGAATCAATTAGTCAGACTTAGCCAGGAGGATCACGTGCAGGTACTCTGACCCACAGTCCTAGGGAGCTTCCAGATGTGTGAGCAAGGCTGCTGTCTCCAAGTCAGTCCACCTCCGTGAACGCCGGGGAGAGGCTTTCAGTGCAGAGCTAGGGCTGTCTTCAAGGCCCTTGTACCTGTACTGACCACAGAGCTCTGGGGCCCCGGGTCTGCCCTTAGTTTCTGTCATTTGCTAGAAAGACTCACAGGTCTCATGGGACACTTTTGAGATAATGACTATAGTTTCTTACATCAAAGGTGGCAGGTTACAGTTGGCCATGGGGCATGGAGGTGTGGGTAGTTGATTCTTGGTGACAGTGTGTGACAACACACAGTGAGTGTTGTCAGGGAAGGGTCCCCAAGCCTCATGTCCAGAGTTTTTGCTAGGGCTCAGTCACATGGACGTGGCTGACCACCTGTGTGGCTGACCTTAGCCTCCAGCCCCTTGGAGGTCAGCTGACATTATATGGCTTGAAGCTCCACCATAAATCACGTCGTTGGCACAGACCATCTAGCGTGGTCCAAGGGCCCAGATAAACACACTTAGGAAGGCCATGCCAAGGGCTTCGAGGTGACAGTCTGGGAGTCGAGGCAGAGGCCAGAGCTCTCTGGGCCAGGCTAGTCCTTTGGTGCTCACTCATCCACGCCAGCAGAAGGGAGCAGCATCTTGCCAGGTTCACGGCTTCGAGTCTGCCTGGGGGCATCAGATAGCCATGGCCTTAAGCCACTGGCTGTGGTGTTGGTTATGGGATAATGAGCAGTTGGCACAGGGAGTCAGTGGGAAGGTTGGGAACCGAGGAGGCCATCATGGGAGCCTCAGTCCTGTCCCAGACAGAGCAACTCTGGGGTCAGTTTGTCCCCCGCGACCTCTCTATCCGGGGTAGTCACCATTATCATAGCTGCCCAGGAGCTTCCAAACCACACCAGCCCTGATTTTGGACTTGTGGGATCCAGTTCCAACAATTTTTAAAATCCTCTCTGGGACTGCTGGCTAGGACTGTTGGGTGGCACAACCAGGAGTGGAAGAGACTCACCCTGGTTTGGCAGACCATCAACGGAGGCTTCCTCTAGTGGGGCCTGGGTGATCCCCCACCCCATGTCCTGTAGACCCTAGGGGCTCCACAAAATTTCCTCCCGTGACCGGGATGGGGATCCAAGCCAATCAGAACACACAAAGTCCCAGGTTTAGGTTGAAAAGATCAGCTGCCAAAACCCAGCATCAGGGCGAGTGGGGTTAATCAAAAAAACAAAAAGACAAAATGCCAAATGAATTAGCAGTACGACGCTGAAACACCAGTGGCCTCGTGGCCTCGGTCACGCCTATGAGAGAGGACACGATTGACAACCTGTCTACAGCGGGATTTCTTGGAGCCATAGACTATCGGGCCTGAGCTGCCTGAGGCAAAATCATAGCGACAACGCCCCTCTCAGTGGCTCACACTCACAGTGCACGCCGGCACGGTAAAGGCTCTGAGAAGGCCTGCACGGGTTTCTTTATCTTTAACCAGCATGTTTCTTTGGAATCGCTTGGGGGGTACTCATTCCTAAGCTGGATACTTCCAGGCCAGGTTCCCAAGATACAATAGCAGAAATTTGTTTCAAGCTAACCCTGGGGCCCTGGTGGACTGGGGCCTGGTGGATTGTTCAGAGCCAGAAAGGAAAAATGAGTGGATCGTGGCATCTGGGCGAGAAGTGAGGGTGGCCAGCTGAGGGGCAGCTCAGGCGTGGGTGTGGCTTTGGCTGTGCACAGGGGGCAGGGGCATTCGGAAGGGGTTGTCCACCCTGAAGCCCTTGTCCATCTTGGGAACCCAGGAATCGGTATGGCGGGGCTGAGTACTGGGGTCAGGACAGGGTGAAGCAGCACCCTGCTGCTCCCACACTGGGCTCTTGCCTGCAGGGTCCCTGCCCACACCCTGGGACCTGGCCCTTTGCACCCCAGGGGAACACATCCATGGAAACTCCGCCGGCCTTCCATGCTGGGCCCGCAGCAGTGGGCAGTGGAACGCCCCTGTTTTTGGAAGCAGTGGGGCTGTGACTTCCCAGGGTGTATCAGAGCCTGCGTCATGGACAGTGGCCATGGCCCTGGCCTCCTGTGTCAGCGCCCAAGTAAACATGGCTGCTGTGATCATGGACTGCACTGCCTGAAAGACAGCCCCAAGGCTCTTGCAGTGGGGAAACTGAGGCCTGGAGTGGGGCAGGGATAGGCAGGCCTGGGACTCCAGCACTCCTTCACCCACCTGTGGGCATCCTGCTACCTTCGGGGGGATAAGGCTCATCCTCCTTCCTTGGGGTGGGGCTTTATGTCAGGCAGGGAGGAAGGGTGAGAAGTTTGCTTCTTAAAACTCTGTCATCTTACAGAACAAACAAAAGGAAAACTCCAATAAATACAATGATTCTTTTGGTCAGTACTGAGGTTTGAACTCATGGCCTTGTGCTTGCCAGGCAGGCCACTCTATCACTTGAGCGATTCCCTTAACTCTCTCTTACCCGCCCCCCTTTCTTTTGCTTCAGCTATTTTTCAGATTGTATCTCACTTTTGCCTGGAGCTGGACTTGGATTGTGATTCTCCTACCTACTGCATCAGAGCAGCTGGAATTACAGGCAGACACCACCAGGTTTGTTTGTTGAGATTGGGTCCTGCTAATGTTTCCTCATGCTGCCATTGAACGTCCATCCTCCTTATCTCCTGCTCCGAAGAACCGAATTGTTCTAGAAACCTGATTAGCTTGTACAATTTTCAGTGGGCAATAATTCAATGGACTGCTTGTCCACTGAATTAAAAAAAAAAACCTCCCAGTGTCCAAATGCTTGCATTTCCAAATGGCTCATGGGTTTTTCTTTTTATAGTTTGTTTCACTGGTTAGCTTTTAATCAGTTAACAAGTTGTCTAAGTTGGGTGCCCCAAACTACTTAATTAAGCATTTTTAGTGGCTTTATAGAGATGTGATTCTTGTGCCATGCAACTATACCAGAGCAGACACTTCTGTGGATATTAATTAGCATTTGGTTAAAAATGTCACATGCTTCTGTTGCGGGGAATTCAAACAATTCCAGTCCGCAGGATCAGGGCAGGCCTGCTGTTCCGTGTACAGGTTGAATACTGATAAGTGATATGCAGTGACCATGTATATGGCAGATTAGCAAAACAGGAAGAGAATTACCCCAGCCCCACACTCGGAAGAAGCCATCAGATCTGTGTAGTTTCCCTTCTCTTGTGGGGCTGGAGGTGGATCCCAGGTCCTCGCACATGGTGGGTAAGGGTGTCGCTACTGAGCTAGTCCCCAGCCCCTGCTTTAAAAAAAAGAAAAAGGAAAAGAGAAAAAACCAGAACACCTTCTATTTTATGTGCTGGGCTGGAGATTTCTGAAGGCTTGCTGTTGAGTGTTGTCCCTTCACTTACATCTGACAGGGTCACCCTGGGGGTCCTAACAAGGAATCCGGGAGAGAAATCAGGGATGGGACCGGAGGGGAACACAACATCTTTCCTTTCTCTAAGCTTGGGCTGAAATTTAGCATTTCCTTTCCTTATGGACACAGGCACCAAGCCAGAGACAAGGGCAAAACCTGTCACCTGGTCACCAGCAAAGTCCCAGCAGTTTTCTCTTCATTGTGCAGGAATGTCTGTTTTCTCAAAATACAACTTGAGTTCAGTGCTTTTGGGTTCAGGACATTATTAGGTTCTGAGATCTGTACCTGCCCTGCCCCCTCTCCAAAAAAAAAAAAAAAGAAAAAGAAATGTGCAGATCCGACTATATCGCAATTTAAAATACTTGGCTTACTATTTCAACATCATTGTTTCTTTTCAAATCTACAAACTTTATACATTTAAAGACTTTCTGAGGAGGGGCCCATTGTCTCTGTGAGACTCCCAGAGGGGTCCAAGGCCCCCAGAGGGTTAAGAATGTCTGGATTAGAGAGAGAAATACCTTTTTGTTTCCCCAAGTCACTGGTGATTTATTTCTCATTTTTTGGAACTCTGGAGCCCTTCATAGAGCGTCACAGCCTCCTGCTTCTCACCCCAGCCCTGTCTTGTTTCCCGGCGCCAGGGTCCCGGGGCGCGGCGGGCGTGGGGAGGGAGGACGTGGGGATGTCTGCGGTGCACAGGGAGCTGGGCAGGGCTGTTTTCCATGGCGGTCTGCCTTTCCTTAGCCGAGGACACAGCTGGTTTTCACGGCTCTGAGCCTGCCCTCCTGGGGTGATGCGTTCAGGAGAAAATCCATCTCAATGTCCACGTGTTGCCCTTGATGTGGGGACAGGGGAAGGAAAGCAAAGTGACCTGCCAGCCTCTCTGGTGCTGGACAGGGTGGGCAGAAAGCCACACACAGCCCTGGACACTCCCAGGACTGTGGATCACAGCAGCGTGGAGGAACGTGCCTTTTCCTGAGTGCGTGTTGACAGAAACACCTTCCCAGGTGAGATCTGCACACGAGGTCGAGGCTGCAGGAAATCCCCACTGCGGCCGGAAGCCCCTTAGGCAGCAAACCTGGCCAGTCTGCCCACTGATGCCTGGCCCTGGCCGGGCACAGTGATAGAGACCAAGGGAAAAAATTCCAGAACGGGAAAGCATTGGCCTTTAAGTAGCATCAGAGCAACCCTATGGACCACGGCTTCTCCACGGGCACCAGCTTGGACCCCTGTGCCTGCTTTCTGGTCCCCAACTACTTACTGTGGAAACTGGACAGTAATGTGATCCCTCTTTGCCTCAGTTTCCCCAGCCATAAAGTGGGAATAATATTTGTGCCCACCACACAGGGCCGTGTTGGAATCAAATAAGTTACTACCAAGGCATTGTCCGCCTGCCTTTGTTTCCTGCGGCGGCCATGACAAAGTGCCCACACACGGTGGTCTTCAAAGTCAGAAGTGTGGCAGTGTCCCACTGGGCTAACATCAATGTGTAGGCAGGGCCTGCCCCTTCTAGGGACTTCAGGAGAATCCATCCTGACCCTTTCCGGCTCCTAGAGGCACCTTCATTCCTGGGCTCCTTTGTCAAAAGCGGCAGGATGGCATCTCTCTGACCTCTGCTCTGTCATCACAGAATTCTTTTCTTTTGCTCCCTCTTCCACATTTAAGGGTCTTCATGGTCACATTGACCCATCTTGATAATCCAGGGTCATCTCCACACTCTAACATCCCCTCATCAGCAACCTCCCTCTTCTACCAGCAAGCGTAACCCCCCTTTGCCACGTGAGGTGGCACATTCTTAGCTCTGTGGCTTAAGCTGTGAACATCATACAGGAGGCCACCAAATCCCAAAACCCTTGGAGGTCTTTGGGGTCTGCGTGTGGCGGCTGTTAGGCCTAAGCTGTTTGGTTTGAGTAGAGACTGCAGGAGGCGCCCGGTGAACTGAGACCTCCAGGGAGCCACATGTGTCCTTTCATTGTCATATGCTGAGCCTCAGGCACCAGGCTGGGCTCTGGGGATGAAGTGGTGAGCAAAACAGACACAGCTCCCGTGCTCGTGGAATGAGATATGGGAGACAGCTGCACAGAGAGAAAAGAAGTAAAAGGCTAACAGTTGTTTGTGATGTGGATCTGATGGAAGCAGGGTGCCTTGCTAGAGGTCAGTGGAAAGGGAGCCTCTGAGAGCAGGGGACACCTGAGCTGTCCTTTGGAGGATGACAAGGATGCAGCCATGAAGGGGAGGTGGAGGGATGAGCATCACAGGCAGAAGGCAAAGCTTCTAGAAGGGCCCAAAGGTGAGAGTGGGCTCAGTGTGAGAAGAGGTCAGTATGGTTCTAGCACAGAGACTGAGGGGCATGGGGGGTGGGAGGTGGACAGGGGTCAGGGGCCAGGCAAGGTCACACAGCATCTTGTCTGTGGGCCACGGGAGGTGAGCTTGCAGTGTATTGTAACTGTTGAGCTGGGGAGGGGCGCCATTGGGACGCTGTCTTCTGTGAGCTCACACATCCATGAATGGCAGGTGGGTCCCCAACTGCTGGGATTCTAAGCTTACTCCAGTGCCAAGCCCTGCCTAGAACTGGGCAGCTGCAGTGTCCTCCCCGGTGTCATTCTGGGTAAGAGCCACCTACTTATCGTCACCCACCTTCCTATAATTTACTGTGCACAAGCTTACCACTGCTTATCCGGATGGTTTGAATGCTTGTGTCCCTTCCCCCAAGTTTGTACGTTGGAACCTGAGACCCCATGTGAGAACTTTAGGGGGTGGCTGGGATTCTAAAAGGCTCCAGGGGCCTAGCTGACCTACCATCTCTCACCGTGTGAGGGCAGAGAGCGCCTCCCCTCCAGGCTCCGGAAGTACAGCCCCAGGCCTCTGCTTGAACTTCCAGGAATCCAGAATCACCCAGTTTCAGGCACTTGTTATGGCAGCAAGAATGAATTAAGACAGTGCCAGAAGATGACCTTCTGTGTTAGCAGACATTTCCCATCTGAAGTCTTCTTTCAGCCTGCATGACAGCAGACCAGGGATGCTGGGGCCTCCGTCAGCAGCAGGTGGGAGTTGGAAGGGAGATAGCCCAGATTTGTCACTGTCAGGTGGGGCGTGCTGAAATGTGCTCTGCACTGTCCCCGAGGTGCCAAGAGGGATTGAACTGGCCAAAGATAAAGTTACCAAGAATTTCAAGATGGTGATGGAAGAGGGTTAAACCAAGCCTGGGTTGTCTGAGGGCCATGTCCCATGTGACAGCACAGGAGGCACCGAAGGCTCATCTTTTTTTGTTAAATATTCTCCTTCTTTGTTTATTATTATTTTACTTTTTTTTTTTGGCAGCACTGGGGTTTGATCTCGGGGCCTCACGCTTCCTAGGCAGGTGCTCTTACTGCTTGAGTCACTCTACCAGCCTGGTTTTTATTATCCTTAGTTCAAGCTATGTCAAGTGAGTTATTTTGCTACATACGACCTGCCAGAAAAAGGTCTGGCGGTAGGTGTGAGCAGACTCCCTTTTCTGGGTAGCATTTCTTTGTTTCAATGGAGATAACACCCAAGTGATCCTCAGGGTGGGGATTTCAGGAAGCTTCCATGTGGGGACACAGCAGCCAGGTGTCCGGCTGAGAGTCATTGGTTCAGCTGCTGCCCCAAAACACGCTGGTCTGTTCCATACATGGAGCTGTGTCTTAGACTCTGTTTTCCAGCAAGACTTACACAGACCTTTCTGACAGGAAGAGACGGGTTCCAGGGAAGGCAGCATTTGGTCACAAGCCCAAGGTTGAGAACCATCAGGCTCGATGGTGTTTCCAAGGTTCTAAGGGCACAGCTCAGAGGAAACACCTGGAAAGTGTTACTCCAGTGCCCGGAGCCCAGCCTGGAGGCTGCTGCAGAGCACACAGGGCTGTCGGGTGGACCAAAGGATGGAAAATTGTGACCATAAATAACCAGAGTGGATCAAGAGTGGGGAAATCACTGGAGTGGTTAGCAAAGGGTTCATTTCAGATACAACCTCTCATCGATTGGTTCAGACTTTCTAGACACCTGTGATTGACTAGTAATGTCTGACGAGGGCACAGATAGGGAGAACAAATAGCCAGGGGTCCAGTTCCTGAGGAGACTCCTCTCTGGGGCCTCAGCCTCTGCTCCTAACCCATCTCTGTGCAACCTTACTTGAGGCTGAAAAGGCGGTGGTGGCAGTTTCCTAAGAAGAGGGCTGGTGTGTGGCTCAAGTGGTGCTTGTTTAGTGAGGCCAAGGCCCTGAGTGCAAACCCCAGTGCCATCAAAACCCCCAAATGAACTTCATAAAAAGAGTTTTGAATGCTGAGAATGGCAGGCAAGGGTCATCTTACACCAAACCTCTTGCTTTGGTCAGATTTAACCTCTTCGTTTTGGCTTTCTTTTCCCTGGAGCTGACACATCTTCCCCCTGGGTGTTCTCTCAAAGTCCCCCTGCCTGTGTCACTTTCAGTTCCACTTCCTCTCCCGTGCCCCACCGTCACCCCTGCCATGGTGCGCTCAGGGAGACTGCTCCACGTGGCCCTGGTGCTCACCCTCAGGTACCTTTCTGGTGTGTGACATCATCGTCCATCTGACTCGGTGATGTCCTCTGGGCACATAGCTGTGCGTGTTTACAGTCACATTCAGCCCCGGGTTGGCCGCAGTGGCGGCTCACCCACACCTCACTAGCATGCGTATCCCAGAATGTCCCGGAACAACCAACCCCAAGATGACCCCACAGTGCTCTTGTTCTGGATGGGTGTCTTCCTTCCCAGGACCCAGCAGACAGTGCACATTAGAGGAGCAAAATCTAGGCCAAGTTTTTCACAGGGACGTTCTTGGATCAGGTCCTTGTGTCTCACAGTGCACTGTGTTCTTGGTGGCTGGAATTAAACGGAAGCAGCAAAGGGATGACATGGGGACCTGTGGGTGGAGAGGGGCGTGGCCCTGAGTCCAGGTGGATGCTCTTGACTCAGGCTTCGTGCTTCCAGAGAGAAAATAAATGACAGAAAGCCAGATACCTCCCCTGGCTTTTCTTCCGGATGCTAGAATTTGAGGTGTTCCCTATCCTCTACTATCCAGACTCCAGTCTGGCAGTTGGCAGGAGTGGGGAAGAAGTAGATATGAAGTGATGGATCAGAGCTTGGTATCTAAAGCCTGCTTTCTGTCTTCCTAGGCTGGGTGACTGAACAAATTACTTAACCTCTCTGTGCATCATTTTCTTTTTCTAACCACACACACACACACACACGACTGCTATGAGGATTAAAGAGTTTATAAGTACACAGTAAGTACTTCAAGTAGTTCCCAAGTGGTCAACTCCTAGGGACAGCATGAACCAGTGAGCGTTGGGGTACAGGCCTCTGGGGAGGTGCTCTTCGTCTCTCTGTCCACTTGCAGCTCATCACACAAGGTCTGTGAGTCTCTTCCTTTACCCCTAAAGCCAAGTCCTGGTGTGGCCGATTCTATGCCTTTGTTCCAGAGAAGGGAGAGGGAAGTGGCTATCCATATTTGTTAGCCACACTCTTTCTTTCTGCCCCTGTGGACTTTCAAGGAGGTTCAGACTCAATGGTTTTGTTTATACCTGGGGAACAGATCCAGAAAGCCAGCTGAGGTGTCATAAGGCATCATGGGGACCTGGAGGTCATGAGTGGAAATTCACGGCCTGAGATTTGGCCATGGATATCAAGGTGTACTTGTCTGGATGGCGTGTGGAGAGGACCAGCAGCTTAAAGAGAACAGGCCAGTGTGCCTGAGTGACTCGGAATGGATACAGGCCCTTGGCTTCTCCCTCTAAACCTGGATGAAGTGATTCCTTACAATTCAAGGACAAGCACACAAGGCTCAGTTGGGGGTGAGGGATCCCAGGTGCCTCCGGCCCAGATCACCACGAGCTTCCAGGAGATAGCGGGTGACAAGGGGAGGTATTTTTTCTTTTAAAACTAGCTGTTAGAGTCACACCCCATGAAGTCAGCAGACACCTTCAGGCTGTTCCTTACTTGAGGTGCCTGTCCTGCCCTTCTATCCAGCACCCAATGCCACAGAGCATAGAGCACACTCCTGCCACTTCCCAGGCCCTGTTTGATTGTCACCATCACCACACAGCTGTCCCCAGCTGTCCTGACACAAGGGGTCTCTTCCTTCTTAGGACTTCCCTGATTCTTCACCACATGGCTATGTCCCAGGGTCTCCTTAGGAGTCTGCCCTACAGAGCGGGCTTTCATCTGTCTTTGACAGATGAACGTGTACTAGGTGAACAGTGTGCCCCCAGTTCATGGCCACCTGGAACACACGAATGTGACCTTATTTGGAAATAGGGTCTTTGCTGACCTGGTTAAGTTAAGATGAGGTTGTGGTGCAGCAGGGTGGGCTGTAATCCATCGATTTAGTCCTTGTGAGAAGAGGGATTTCAGGTGTAGAGATGCACAGAGGTTCATGGTGAGGAGATGAGGAATTGTGGACCAAGGGTGTGGGCAGCACAGAGTGGGGAGAGGCAGGAAGGAGCTTCCCAGAGGGAGCACAGCCTGGACACCTGGGACTCGGACCTCTGACACAGAGAGAATAACTTTGTGCTCTTCTAGTCTCTGGCCCGTGGCAGTCCCAGGAGACTCTGCTCCAGCACCGTGGCCATGGCAGTCACAATGAGTCTCCAAGTCAATCACTCAGCCTATTTGACTGCCGGTTGTCCCCATGGTCAAGTTGCTCTTCCTTAGCTCAGGCATGGGGCTTCTGAGCTGGAACTGGAGCATAGAGAGGGCTTTTAAGTTTCCTCAAAGAGGCAGCAAGTGTAGTGAACTGGTGGGGTGGTGGGCTTGGGGGCGGGGCAGAGCTGGTTTCAAATTCCGCCTCTGCTTCTCACTAAATGAAGTGAGCTCTGGGCTGCTGTATGCCTGTAAGTCTCAGGCTTCTCATCTGTGAAATGGGCCAGCAAGAGTGACCACCTCATGGCCATGAGGTTAGGCTTAAGTGAGAGGGAAAGTGTGTAGTAGGTGCCCTCTACACAACGGTCACCACTGTCAGGACTGGGATGAGAAAGGTTTAGCGCAGTGCCCGGTGTTAAAAGCTTGTACCGGTAGCAGTTAGATTTATAAATGATGGTACAGTATTTGCAACTTGCCTTGGCAAGTCAGGGTGAGCAGTCCCCTGGGCCTCGGCCCTGATTCAGAGGTTAAATTTCCTGGGAACGGGGACCCAAGAGGTTGCAGGTACTTTGTTTGGAAGCAGAAGACCTGCCCGCCAGCTCCTGCAGGGAGAGCTCTGACGAGGGCGTGGTGGTCATCCTGGTGGAGACCTTGCAGGGACTGTTTTCCTTCCATCTGTCTCTCCCCCCTCAGAGACATTTTCTTGCCAATCAGAGCACTGGGAGGGCGGCGGGGAACAATGCAGTGCCTTGTCCTCACTCCCCGCTGCCCCACTGCCCAGCCTGCGTGGACAGAGCTCCCTGGCGCGGCGTGTAATCCTCCAGGCATGTGAAGCCTGTGGTGGGGAGGGCGCTGGGTAATCTCCCGTGTCAGGAATTAGAAACAGATTTTGCACGGGGCCAACGCGTCCAAGGTGGGCCTCTCAGGCCCCTCCCTGCTGTTGGCAAGTCTTCCTTCCCCCAAGGTGTCTGGGGACATGTTGCCAGGCTGGTGTGGATGGACAGGTGGCTTAATCATGAGGGGACTTGTCAGGCAGGACTCACTAGGAGGACACAGCGCCCACCAGCGTGGCATCCTCTTCCCTCTGTTTCATGTTTTGGCATACAAAACTGCAGAGGAGGCTGCCTGCCTGCCTGTGGCTGAGGGCGAGGTCTGTAGTGAGACCCGAGCTAGAGCTCAGAGGCAAGAGGGCAGGCAGGGTGCTGTAGCATATGACTACAGCCTAGTACCCTCTCTCTGAGCCTCAGCTTCCTCCTGTACCACGTGCAAATGAGGCCTGAAAAGCAGGTCTGCACCACCTGACGGAAACAGGTGGACTGGGAGGCTATGGAAGGACCACAGGCTGGAGATGGGGAAACCTAGAGGCCATTTCAAACCCTGGTTACCCCTCAAGTCACACAGAGGCAAAGCAACCATTTCCAGGCACCCTGGCCTGCTCAGCAGGATCTCCGGGCCTCTGTGCAGGGTGTCCCCTTCCTAACCTCCATGATGGTCCTAGTACAAAGTGAGTCAGAGGCACTGTTCTTCAGAGTTGTTTCAGTGTTTTCAGTGGGCTCTGCTTGCAACCAGCTTCCATACCTCCTGTGTTACCATCCTTACCCTCTTCTCAAAGCTCCCTGCTTGGGCACAGGCTCCAAGCATGGCCTCAGACGGAGCCTGGATGTTGTCATATCCTTCTGGGGCCTCTGGGCGTCAGCTTCTTTATTAGTGAATGGGGCTGACATAGGTCCTAACCCATGGGGCAGATGTGTGGAGACTCCAGACATTTGGGTGTCTGGCTCATCCCAGGTTGGCCTGTCACCATGGGCCTTCCTTGGTGTTTGCAGGGCTCTGGAGCTCTGGGTGGCCATTTTAGACAGAAGTAGTGTTAGGGAAGGAGGGAAGGAAGGGGAGGGAGGTGTCATCAGTGGCTGCCTGTCTTTCTGAAGAGCCCTTGGTATGGCAGGTAGGAAGGGAGGGAGGCAAAGAGGGAGGTGTGGGGCCTTTAATTCCTCAGCAGTGGGTCCTGGGGCCCATGCCTGGCTAAGGGAAGTCGATTCTAAATCCCATCAGTTTTTGGAGGAGGAGTTGAACTTAGTCTAGACTTGGACTCCTCATTACCTGTATGGTAATTCTTGACACTTGGTGACAGTGGGGCAGCACTGTCCCTGTGGGGATGAGGGTCCAGGCAGGGGGCTCTTGCAGGCTCCTGTCTTTATGGTTGACCTGAGTGACTCAAATCATAGTGTCAGCACCATTCAGGAGTCCCAATCTCATGTACTCTCAAGTAATCCACAGTGTGCTGGTCAGTGGGGCCACTGGCCATTGACCCCAGGTAACCCCATGTTTGTAAGTCATGAAGTTCGTGAGCCATTTGGTCAACCTCTTGCTCAGTAGAGGGCTGATGTGTTGGAGGGATGAGGACTGAGGGTCATGTGGGCTTTTCCCTGACTTGGGGTGTCCCATTTGCATGGCACCATCCACCTAGCTGGTCTTAGTCACTGGAGAACAGTTTAGAAAAGTTTGAGAAGGTGGCAGGGCCTTGCTTGCCCAGGGTTGGGTGGGATTGGTGTTACAATGACGATTAGAACGAATGTCCATGAGGCTGAGTGATGCTGGGTTTGTTAGTTACTGGTCACTAGTCAGGATTCAGCCATGAGCACAACTCCTGGAAAATGATGGCTTGAAGCAACAGGCACTGATCTCTGTCACAGGGCAGTAGCCCTGGGTGGGCTGTCTGGGCTGGTAGTGGCTCTGCAGCACACAGTGTTCAAAGGTCAAGGTCCTTTCAGCCCTCTCTCTGTCACCCAGGAACTGGGCTCTGGGGCCAGGCAGCAGCAGTCACACCTGCATTCCAGGAAGAAAAGTGGAGGGAGGAAGAAGGAAAGATGCAGAAGTGGCCTGCTGACAAGGCCAAGATGGAGGTATGGGGCCTTCCCCAGGAGCTGGGCAAGCCGGGAACTGCATGTGGTTTTGGAGGCAGCCATGGACCACATAGAAACTTTGTGCGGAAGAAGAGGAGTCTGAGGACTTGGTGGGCATCTGTCAGTTTCCACAGTGGGTGGCATCCTCAGAGGATAAAGACATACTCCTTGTCTAGCAGGAGTCTGGCTAAGAAGGCAGACACCAGTCTCCCTGATGTTTGGGAAGCTGAAGGTGGAATTAAGTTGGTCCTCTCCCTGAATAGCTGGGTTCTCAGTGGACAGAGGCTCCACAGACGAGCCAGAGGCCAGCAGGTGAAGGGCATGGCACGAAGGCAAATCCTCTCTTTGAGGGTGTGGATGGATGGTGCTCCATGATTCCAGATCCCGTGGAGCTAGAGCTCAGGGTGGGATTTGGCCACCCACAGTGGAGTGGCGGAATTCTTCCAGGCACCCAGAAGTGCAGGCAGCCAGGTGCAAGGCTGGTTGGGGTGATGACTCTGGTTGCCCCAAGCAGCTGAGATGGCTTTGGAAATGAATTGGTCATGGTGTGTTGGTCAGTTATTGAGTGGTACCTGGGCTGGTAAGAGGGGGAAAGTTCCCATAGTCACTACAACTTAAATGCATTTTTGCAAACTGAAGTCACCCCTCTTACACTCTGCGCAGGGCTGCTTATCCCTTCGCCCTTCCAGCATCCCTGTCATTGCCTCAGTAGCTCTGGCCCTTCCAGCATCCCTGTCATTGTCCCAGTGAGTAGCCCTGGCTTCATATCCATGATTGGCACGGAAGCAAGGTAACCCAGGCGAGTATGTCATAAAGGGACTGGCCACACTAGTGCAGCTCTGTAGGCTCCAACATGGAGCTGTGCAGGACCCTGGCACTGTCACCAAGGGCAAAGGAGGGAAATGGTAATAGAGTCAGGAGAAGGGTGGATGTAAGGAGAGGCCCTGGCAGGAGCTGTGGTCTTTGGTGAGGACACAACTGACCTGAGATGGTCCAGGGAGGTGAGAGATAGAGACCAAGTCCCACCATCTCACTGTTCTATACTCCTATTGTGCACTCGTGTCCTCCACCGGCCAAGCCAGACCAAAAGCCAGGTGACAAGGACCTCCCTCCTCTGTCTGTCTGTCTCTGTTTTTCCCTCTCTTTTCTCCCATGTTTGTGGTTTGCTCTGCTGGCAGTTGGTGACAGAAGCCCTTCTACATTGCAGGGAGAGGAGAGCTGGGGTGCAGGGTCCTCTTCAGGGAGGGGTGCAGACAGGGTGGCCACAACCCAGACAGGAAGTATATAATACCTCCATCAGCCCTGACCTGCCCCTTTCCTGCCCCCTTTACTGGCTGTTTTCCTTCAGGGCATGTGACTTGCATCTGAAGTCCACCTGCAGCTCTCCTGTTCTTCCAACCTGAGTGGCATCTCAGATCCAGCTCAACTGAGCAGAAGGACTTTCCATTCACACCTCCCATGTGCTGGCCATAGGCTGATTTCCTGGAAGTTGGTCTGAGGCCTGTCAATTTGGGGCTCGTGAGCATCTGCTTTCTCAGCATGAGTAGGGACAAGGCTGCCTTCTTACCACGCCCTTACCAGCACTGAGAATTGTGCTGCCTCTTGCTTTAAGAGACGTTTCCTTTGGTGGTCCACTGTCTCAAAGGTGGCCACCCTCTGTGGGGGAGTCAGGAAGAAGCAGGCTCAGGCTCTCCCAGGTCTTGACATGAGTGAGGGCCATGGGTTGAGAGGATGGAAGGTGGTGGCGTGGGGTGTAGGAGTCTTCCTGCTCGACTGGCCAGAGGAGAACCTGGAGGTCAGGTTGGCTCTTCCTGGATAAATGAAGCCCCTAAACACCTGATGTGGTGGACAGCACAAGGTCCACCAAGGTTTCCACCAGTTCCAGAACCTGGGACCGTGTCCCTATGTCCCCTTGGCAGGGACTAAGGATGTTGAGATGGAGAACTGGGCCTAGCTTATCCAAATGAGTCCAGTGTCATCACATGGTCCTCAAAGAAGAGGGACAGAGGGATTGAAGGAGAGGATATGTGAGGACAGAAGTAGAGGTTGGAATGATGGGACCATAAGCCAAGAAATGTGGGCCTCGGCTGGAGCTGGGAGTAACAAGGTGACAGATTCTCCTAAAGAGTCCCCAGAAGGAACATGGCTCTGGCCATATATCTCCATGTTTGCCCTGTGAGACCCAGTTTGGACTTTGGATCCAAAGCATAGTTGGAGTTTTGTAAGCCACCGGGTTTGCAATCATTTGTTGTGGCAGCCACAGGAAGTGCACACACATGAATTCTGCTTCTTCGTGGAACTTCGAAGGTCACCAACCCATGGGGCTTGGATCTGGATATTTGTGGCAGTATGGGGGAGTGATGGCAGGGGCAGGCACACGATAGAGCAAGAGAACAATTGACCAGAGATGCACAGGGCCCACTGTGTCATCGTACCCTTCAATGTCAGGCTACTGCAGCCAGAGGAAAAGAGGCCAAGGAGCTGGGTGGTGCCAGCTGCCTCCTGATGGCTGGGATGGTCTGGGAGTTTGGGCTGGAGTTGCCCATGCAGCCAGTCCAGGGCCCCCAGGCTCCTACTTCCCCTGCCAAGCCCACCTCTGGAGAGGAGACAGAGAGCCCCTGCCTGGGAGGTGAGAAGCAAGTTCACTGCAAACGTCAGGCTCAGCAGAGCCTCTGCCTGCAGTCCTTCTAGATAAACACAGCAGTGTTTAAAGACTCCACGGGGAGGTGTTCTGGCCTGGAGGGAGGGAAGGTTGTGGGCCCCACTGTGAGCTCTGAGCAGAGACCCACCCATTCCTAGGACAAATTAAAGCCATAGTCCACTGCACATCACCAAGGGTCCTGCAATGGGAGGCAGCCTCTTGGCCTGCCCTTGACCATGAGCTGAATTTGGGGAGGCTGTCGGGTCTCTTGCCGGAATGTGGGACTTCATGGAAAAATTGAGCCCACGGGCACATACAGAGGAAATTCCAGGGTTCATTCCTGACAGACTTGTCTTGGAAGGCAGCTGGTTACTTTGGCCCCAGCCCAACTCTCCTTCTCCTCTCCTCATTGCCCTCCCACCCCCAACTTTCCTTTTTCCCTAAAAACAAAAAAATACCCTCACCAGAGAGGAGCCCAAAGTCACAGCTGAGTCAAGCAGAAAGAAAAGTGGCAGGTCCCCTAGGGGCACAGATTGCCAGGGCCTCCACAGACGCTGTGTGTTTGCTGGTTAAAGAAAGACAGGCCCTACCCTGCAGGCCGCACACTGCCATCTTTTGAGTGCTTACGATGTGTGGGTGCTTTCCTTTTTCTTCCTCTTCAAGGAGCAACTTAACAGCCCTACTAAGTACTCCCACTACACTATTACATACGTGGACCTCACCGTGACCACCTAACCCAGGACACAGAACCCTCCCAGAATCCAGGGGATTTTCTTGTCCTCCCTCCCTGCAGTGGGTCCCTGAGCAGTGGGGGGGTCACTGGGCAGTGGGCCCTTGTGCTGGCCTCCCCTGCACTGTTTTCTGCTGTTTCCAACCATGCCTGTGCAATCCTGCAGTCTGTCTCTTGTGTGGCTTCTTTCATCTGTCATCACGTCCATGAACTCATCTGTCCTGGTTTGCTCTTTCTTGTTTTGTGCAGAATTCCATCCTATGAGCAGGCCTCAGGTGTGTGTGCTGCTCCTCCCCCACACTGAGGCACATCCAGGTTGCTCCCATGTCTTGGGCTTGGATGAAGCAGCTGTGTGCTCCTGCTGGTACAACATCTTTTGGTGGTGAAGCTCTTTGCCCCGTCATGGCATCAAAACAGGTTCATGACATGGCTACAGTTGTGAGTACCCCCACCTCACAGATGAGGAAACTGAGACCCGGAAAGTATTAGTGCCTTGGCCCAAGTCTCAGAGCCAAAAGCGGAGTCTGGATTCAAACCACAGCCAGGTGACTCAGACCCAAGCCCTTAGCTCCCTGAAGTGCCTGCAAATGGTCCAGCATCCCAGGAGCAGTGTGGGAGAAGACCCCAGACTCACAGCACAGGAAGTTGTCTAGTCAGGGGTCTCCCTCCTTCTCCTCAGCAGAGGGGCACCCACCTTGGTCCTCCAACTTTGGGTTTTGGGCTTCTGGCACTCCCCAGTCTCTGTGAACCCCACCAGACTGTGCTCCTGGCTGGAGGGAGCCCTGTAGCTGTGGCAAAATCCCAGGGAGCCAGGGACCTTCAGGTGCTGGTGAAATCCCTGCAGACCTAGTGACAAACAGCTCTAATTTGGTGTTTAGTGGGGCTGGCGGCAGTGAGCAGGGCGAGCTGGCATTGGTAATCCTGACCGTGCTAAGGATGGGAGGTATACTGGGTCCACGGAGCAGCCAGCTTGCTGACCCTGAGCTGACATGGGTCAAGGCTGGATGGTTTTGGGGACTGGGGAGCCCTCGGGGTGCATGTGGGGAAAGATGTGAAAATCAGTGAAACCCTAGCTCAGCCCCAGGCTGTTGCTGGCCTTACTGTAATCCATTGTCCAAATCCAGGACTCTCGGTCCCTTGGGCCCATTATCTGAGGCCTGAGGGGCCAGAGCTGTTTCAGAATTCAGAATCAGTCAGATTTTAGAGCATGAAGTGAGTTATGTACTGTGCCCAGGCCAGGACGGGGTGAGGAGACTTATGGTCTAGAGCAGAAAATTCAATTGCATGATCATGAAAATTTACTTACAAACATATTTGTATTATTTGATGACCCATTGATAATAACATTTCATGTCAATACCATCTTACCAATTTATATAATTTTTTATTTGTATAAACCATAAATTTCATATAATTTTTATTTTTTGCATACTTTAATACATTGTATATAAGAAATTACTTAACATAATTATATTTGTTAATATGTGTAATTATTTTTATATAAAACATTTTATAATAATGACAAAATTTACCACCTTAATTAGTGGCACTAGTTTGCAACTAAAAAAGACTAGTAATTATAACATTGAAGATGTCTGTCTTGGTGTTGGTTTCCGTGACATCATCCCTCTTCCAGAAGGAAGTGTCTTCTGGGGACATTACTAGGTGCCTCAGAGCTCTAGGCTGTGCAGGGAGCAATGGGGAGCTCTGGAGATTGACTTCCTGGTTTCCTTGGAGTCACCTACCTCAGATCAGTCACAGAAAAAGCACAAGAGAGCCGGATGCCTGTAGCTCACGCCTATAATCCTAGCTAGTCAGGAGACAGAGATCAGGAGGATCATGGTTCAAAGCCAGCTCTGGGCAAATAGTTCTCCAGAAAAATACCCAACATGAAAGCAGGGCTGGTACAAGCAAGTACAAGTCCTGAGTTCAAACCTCAGTGCCACCAAAAAAAAAAAAAGCACAAGAGGTGAGTGTTTTTCCAGTTTAACCTCCTAAAACATCACAGGTGCCCAGAACTGGAGAAAACTTGGAGATGAGGCAACTGTGAACATCTTCATTCAGTTGGGTTGTCTGTCACCCCAAGAGCAGACAGAATGGGCAGAGAGAGTTATGACACAAACATGCTAGATTGTGACTTTTCCCGGGCACCAAATAATCCAAAACATTTTCAATTTTCAGGCAAACACGGATGCATTTTGGAACAGCATAGAAAATCTCCACGAATTTCTAGGATCAGACAAGACCCAGGGCGCATCTGGGACATGGGGAAACTTCTGCTTCTCTGAGGAGCCTGGTGTTGCCTCTGCCATGGGGGTCTTGGGGAAAACCGAGAGGCAGCACACTGGCTGAAAGGCCCCTCTTGGAGCGCTTGACGCCACTGCTCCTAGAGGAAGAGAGGAAGAAAGACTTGCTGAAGCGAAAGACAGAAGACCGAGGTTGCCCACTGCTTCCCTAAGGGGTGAGCAGCTCCTGCATGTGTAGCTGCTGTAAACTGAGGCTCCTGTGGGCATCAAGTGACACTGGACGCTGAAGACTTAGTGTGAGAAGAAGGGAGAATTCAAAATGTCCTGCTGCTTATCGCTGGTTATTTGTTGATTCCATAGTGTTATTTGGGAATATTGGGCTAAATGCATGATTTCACTTGTTTCTCTCTTTATGGTCTATGATGAGATTTAAAAGTAGATGCCATGGCTTGGAGTACTTGGTGGGGAGGGCCAATCCTCCCCTGGCAGAGAAGTGTACAGCTCTTCAGAGGGGTGGAAATCTTCCTGGGGTCCCAGCTGTGCCAGCCTTCTGCCAGTGCAGACGTGCCTGGAGTCTTGTTTGATCCTGGAAATTTATGGAGGCCTTGGGTTAGAGCCTATGGTGTTTCCTGGTGAACTAGGCCCTGGACCCCTATCCTTCTTCCAGCCATCCTTGGGCAGATCCAGCTGTGGAGCATGAGGCTTTGGCCACATGCACCCGCTCCACCACTCTTCAAACAAGGGTTGGCTTTCAACCTCCATCCTTCCCTTGACCCTTTCCTAACAGGAATGCTCACCTCTCCTGACTTTCCCACACTGGACTGTCCTCTGGCCCCAGCTCAGAGCTCTTCCGTGTTGAAAGCACTTTCTTTGCCCCACAGCTCCCAGCTGGCTCTCAGGGATTCGATCCTTCTTGGAAGTCACTCTCAGCAGTGCTGATGGTGTACTAACTCACTCCCTGATCACCTTTCACACCGTCTCCTGGGGTAAATGCAGCCCTGAGCTGGTCCTTCTACAGATTCCTCCAGGGTTTGCTCCAAGGCTCTGCTGTGCAAAGGAGGCTCCAACTTGTGCCCAAAATGAGCAGGAGGGCGAGCCCAGGCCTGGGGGGCCTGGCTGGGCCCCACTTCTCCCAGCTCTCAGGTCATTCAGCCATGTGAGCCTGGAGAGCCGGCGTTCACCGTGCTCTGACACAGTGGAGCAGGACCTGCTTGTTGAACAGACTCGACAGAGCGCTTTTCAGTGCCTCTTTCCAGCTACAAGGGTTAGCTGGGCTGGATACAGACACTTGGGATCCACGAAGGAGGTTCCAGACCCCTCCATGGACACCCAAGTCTACGATGCTCCCGTGCCCTTATGTGAACTGGTGCAGGGTTGGCATATCACCCAAACAACCCCAGACACATCCAATCCTGCCAGATTGCTTGGAATACTCAATACAATGTAACTACTGTGCAAATAGTTGTTACTTTTGCTAGGGAGTAAAGGCAAGAAAGAAATAAAGCCAGTACATGTTCAGAACAGATGTAGTAATTTTCCAAATCTTTTTGTTCTGTGATTGATTGAATCTACAAATGGGAACCCATGGATACTAATGGCCAATTGAATAGGCTCTCTCAGCTGCTCCTTTGCAGCCAGCAGCACCAAGTGACCCCATGGTGGCCAATGTACCAGAGGGAAGTGAGCAGGAGGTTTGGGGGAAGATTTCTCTTTTTTAATAACAATATGAAGAATTGTTCTTTTCTGTTACCTCTGACTGGTTCTGCTTCCTGCCACTGAATATGTAGAAGTGCTGGTGTTACAGTAGCCACCTTGGGTCCATGAGGTGCTAACCGTCCAGTAGAGGAGGGCAGAACAGAAGAAGGAAACACGTCTTGGTTAGGGATGATGTGCTTGTAATGGCAAACCAACTTCAAGACCACCTACCTAGAGATTTTAAAAATGTGACTCAGTGATATGTTTTATCAGTTAAACCACCCTCGTCTGAGCATTCTGTTCCTTGTACAAGGATGGTACCCTGTATAAAGCAGAGGAAAAGAATTCAAGCAACAACCACAAGGTGAGCACAAATCAACATTTCCACTGCACCAGAGGGTGACCTGTGTCCCAAAGTACTGATCATTTTGGCTTAATCAAGGTAGCCAGGCTCCTGAGGCCAGGTCTGGTGGCTCTTGGTAGGTGGCTTCTCACTGAAGTGCTGTGACAGGTCTGTACAGGGCAGGCACTGGACTGCCTCTTCTTTACAGAAAGGAGAACGGTTGGAGAGGGGAAGCAAGGAGCCCGAGGTTCCATGGCAGGGCTGCCTTTGAGCTGCAGTAACCACCTGAGAGCAAACCTTCCCCACTGCCTCGCAGAGCCTTGTGGACGTCTGCTGTGTGAGGAGGTCACATGTACTCCTGTCCCTTAATTCCAACAAAACCGATGTAAAGAAACTGGGCTGAATGAACCATTTCCCCAGGCAGGGCCACCCCTGCTGCCTGGAAGGTGTGATGATGTGAGCCTCTCTTTTTTGTGGGTAAGCAGTTTCTAAAAGGGAAGGTCACAGTTTTGATCTGAAAATAACACAGGGAAGACATAAAAAGAGCTTCCATCCAGCGGGTCTGTAATTTTTATGCCAAAAAACAAAGGAGCCAGAACTCAGCAGTGAGATGAGGCTCGGTCTGTGAATACCAGGTGCTCATGGGGAGCACCTTGTATGTGTGGAGAGCACCCAGGCCACCCCAGTCTGGGAGGAATGCAGGCTCACTTTCTGGCCTGGGATCAACTAGGGAGACTCCACTCTTCTTGGGAGGACTGACGGGGTGACCTTGATTTTCCAGAGCTGTAACCACATCTTATGTATGTCTTTCACATGGTGGAGTCCCTGAGAAGGACATAGGAATGAAATGGGAGTCTCCTTGGCTAGTGTTTTAATGTTTTTATTTATTCTCCCCCCCCCCCCAGGTATTGGTATTTCCCAAACATCCTTGATTTCAGTGGAAACACTGATGCGTTTCTTTTAAATTCTCAAAGAACAAAAGAATATTACAACGATAGAAGCGGTTGGGTTTCTGTGTTATTCAATGAATGCAACTGATCCCCACATTCTCCAATGGTAGCTCCAATAGCAAGTGCTGACCGTGAGCTCAGTGTTCTGAGGTGTCAGACGGCTTCAGCTCCTTTGTCCTTGCACAGGTGGAGGTCGGTCCCAACATCACCCTCCTTTCCACATGGAGAATGAGAAGGTTAAGTGCTTTGCTTGTGATCTCATGGCCAGGGAGCCCCAGTACTCCTCAGGTCTGTGTGACTCTGGGTCCCTTTCCTTCAATTCTGTAGCCAGGCATCTCCCTCTGGGTGCTGCTGGAGCAAACACTGCAGTGAGGACTTGGAGGCAGGTATGGCAGTCACTTGTGCCCAGTGCTTATTCCCCTGGGACTGTGGAAGCTGGCAGGCTCCTCACCTCACCCTCCATTCTTCCCTGGACACTGAGGCTGCTCCTGTGGCCATCAGCAGCCCATTGTGTCCTGCTGCTCCCATCCACCGCCTCCTGTCCTCTTGTCCTCCTGGCCATGTGTGTTGCCATTATTGACCAACCACCCTGGCAGAGGATTTAGAGTGTTTGGAATAGAGATCTATCCATGCACAGGACAGGTGGCCCAGGGGGACATGGACCAGCCCATGGGCCCAGAGGTATCAACTGCAGAAAAATCTGACAACATGGAAGCTTTGGTCTGGTTTGCTAGTGTTTAGGATTTATGGTGAAATGTTTTGACTTGAATTTGCAGCTTGAAAATCATGACAGTTGACAATAGCTGGAGTTTGGCTCGATATTAGAATGTTTATTGATATCATCTTTGGATAATTTGGTCACCTGCATAGATGTTCAAATGAGTGCCCATTCTTGTTAAAATACACGGAAAGAGTATGAGGTCAAGGGCTCTCAACTCACCAGTGGTCAGCGTAGAGCCAAGTACCACCTCCCAACAAGAACTGCCCTTTCTCCCCCCATGGAATCGCCACCTGCAAGACATCCCCACCTTAACCCTGGGACCTAGGGATATGACCTTGAGTGGTAAGGTGATCGAATTAAAAGATCTAGAAATAGGGGACCTCCTTAGATTTTCCAGTGGGCCCTGAATGCCATCACAGATGGCCCTATAAAAGCAAGGAGGGTCAGATCTCATGCTCGGAATAGAAGGTCACATGATCTCAGAGGTAGAGATTGGAGCACCGGCAGCCACCAAACCCTGGAGGGAGCACAGCCGGCTCACACCTTCATTTTGGCTCAGGGAAATGAATTGAGGGCTTCTGACCTCTGGACTGTGAGAGAACACACTTCTGTTCTGTGGTCACTTGTGTTGACAGCAATATGACACTAATATAAAGATGCTGACCCAGTGTCCTCTGCACTCTCGTCATGGGCAGTGTGGGGAGCGACTTGTGGCCTGCTCTGTACCTCGCTCTTCCTTGTTGTGTGGACAGCACTGCCCACACCCTTGTGTCTTTAAGGCCTGATGCATCTCTTACTGAACACCCTTCAGCTCTTCTGTCCTTTGCCACAAGGGGGGCTGGGCCTGAACTTGGTTCCTCCACCTTCATCTTTAATTTGCAGTGTGACAAATCTGCAGTGAGTCACATCTCTTGCAGGATTCTAAGTGTGGTGCTCAATGATGTCCTATGTGTGAACGCACACAGCCTCCCAGGTGAAGGGCTGGCCTCTGCAGTACACAGCGTCTCCATTGCACCACGCCCTGGTCCCTGATCTGAGCACCGCCTCCAGGTGACCATGCCCTTGGAGGTGTTTCTGTTGCTTTCTGATCTTAGATAAGGGGACCTGACTGTATGCTGTCTGGTTTATTTTGCTGAATGTAACGTTTGTGGCACCCACCGTTTATTCACCCATTGTCAGGTTTATCCTGCTTATTTGCATTTTTGTCACACCTTAGCAATTATGACTAAAGTGTCTATGACATTTTCCCAGGCATCTTTGTGCACAGGTGCACACGCTCACGCACTCATACCTATAGGCAGAACTGTTGGATCTCAAGGTAGTTGTATATAGAGACTTTCTAGAATCAGTTACTTGAAATGATGGCACCATTTTAAACACGTGTGCAAGAGCCCTGTCGGGGTCCATGCTTTCATGGTGGCTGTTGTGGTCAGGATTCTTGAGTTTTAGCCATTTTGCTGGGAGGTGGAATTATCTCAATGCATTTCTTTGTGAAAAGTGATGTTTGGCTCTTTTTCCGAGATGAGATACACCTAGTCAGTATATCTTCATTTATGAATTGCCTCTTCAAGGCTTTTGCTTATTTTTAAAATTTTAAACTATTTATTTACTTTTGGCACCACTAGGGATTGAATTCAGGGCCTCAAGAATGGCCCTTTTAGCTTATTTTCAGACAGCTTTTTGTGCTTTTCCCCAGGCCAGCCTTGAACCTGATCTTCCTACTTCTGCCTCTCTAGTAGCTGGGGATACAGGTGTGTGCCACCATGCTTGGCTTGATCTGTAGAAATTCTTTACATGCTCTGAGTGTGACACCTTCCCCAGATATGTGTATCACCAATATCTGCTTCTATTGTGGCTTACCATTTTATTTTTTTAAATGCTATCTTTGGGGGAACAGAAGTTTCTAATTTTGATGAAGTCCCACATATCAATGTTTTCCTTTTTGGTTAGAGTTTTTTTGTGTGTCTTTTAAGAAAGTGCCTGGACATGATTTTTTAAGGCAATGGTCCACACATGCCTCCACGTTTTATGTGGGGTGTGAGTTCCAACACACACCGAGGAACAGGATAGCAAGCATACTCCCCCATTGTTCATGGCTCTCAGTGTTTTAATGTTCTCTGAGGAAAAGCTGCCTCATGGGCTTGCAGGAGAGGCGTGGGTTTGTGGATTCTGGAGGCTCAGGGAGATTCCCACCTTCTCTGGGAAGGGGACCCATTTGGATGGAAATATTTGCTGAAGAGAGATTTTGCTTCATTTTCAGATATACAAGTGGAAAGTAGGTAGGTTTCACTAGAAAAGTGTGTCTTTGAGCTACTGGAGTTTTCAGACACCGTGTCTCTATTTATAAAATAAACAGTACAGAGATGAAGGGGGAGAATGAATTTTAATGTGATCATTTGCTGGAAGGGGCAACCAGTGTTCTTTGTATTTCATTACTATGTAAAAAAGAAAAAAGTAAACCTGAAGTCACTATCTTATGAAAACAGCAGCAATTTTTAGGTGGCAGCCCTCCCAAGATGGTTCTATAACAACACCCCACATTCCCCCAGACCAAGTCTCACTCTGTTGCACAGGTTGGCTTTGAACCCATGACTCTCCTACCTCCATCTCCCAAGTGCTGAGATTACAGGTGTGCACCACCACACCTGGCTCTATAACAACTTTTTTCTTTTTAAAGAAGAAAAGTTAACTGCATAATAATCCTAAACTCCTTAATCAAGGTAGCTCAAATACATTGACATGGTCCCCTTCTCTACAAAATGTCCATTTTTCCTTTTCAGTGACAATGCTCTTGCTTTTTTAAAAGAGAAAAGAGAAAACAAGGAAGAAATGTTGTAGAAACCCTAAGAGGCAATTTATTTTCTTTCCTCTCTCCTTCTCTCTCTCTCTCTCTCTCTCTCTCTTTCTCTCTCCTTCTCTCCTCTCTCTTTCTCTCTCTCCTCTCTCTCTCTTTCTGTCTCTCCTATCTTCCTGAGTCTCAGTCTCTTCCTCTCTGAAATGGTGTCATGATCCACCACCTCCCAGGATTTCTGGGGGATGAGGTGGGTGGGTTTGCAAGAGGCTCAGGGTAAGACCTGCCCTGCAGTGATGTGCACACAATACCTGTTGTCACTGTCATTGCTGCTGCTATATCTCCACTTTGAGAAGGTGGCAGCCTTCTTTGTTATCTTTTTGAGCACCTTCGTGACTGATGAGCAAATGAGCCCTTTGTCTTGGAGTCATGTGATTGATGTCTGTCTTTTTTTTTTTAATGATTTATATGGTAGTGAATTTTACTTTTTATATGCATAACTGTTTTTTTTTCATTTTTCTTTTATTATTCATATGTGCATACAAGGCTTGGTTTATTTCTCCCCCCTGCCCCCACCCCCTCCCTTACCACCCACTCCACCCCCTCCCGCTCCCCCCCTCAATACCCAGCAGAAACTATTTTGCCCTTATCTCTAATTTTGTTGTAGAGAGAGTATAAGCAATAATAGGAAGGAACAAGGGGTTTTGCTGGTTGAGATAAGGATAGCTATACAGGGCATTGACTCACATTGATTTCCTGTGCGTGGGTGTTACCTTCTAGGTTAATTCTTTTTGATCTCACCTTTTCTCTAGTTCCTGGTCCCCTTTTCCTATTGGCCTCAGTTGCTTTAAGGTATCTGCTTTAGTTTCTCTGCATTAAGGGCAACAAATGCTAGCTAGTTTTTTAGGTGTCTTACCTATCCTCACCCCTCCCTTGTGTGCTCTCGCTTTTATCATGTGCTCATAGTCCAATCCCCTTGTTGTGTTTGCCCTTGATCTAATGTCCACATATGAGGGAGAACATACGATTTTTGGTCTTTTGAGCCAGGCTAACCTCACTCAGAATGATGTTCTCCAATTCCATCCATTTACCAGCGAATGATAACATTTCGTTCTTCTTCATGGCTGCATAAAATTCCATTGTGTATCGATACCACATTTTCTTAATCCATTCGTCAGTGCTGGGGCATCTTGGCTGTTTCCATAACTTGGCTATTGTGAATAGTGCCGCAATAAACATGGGTGTGCAGGTGCCTCTGGAGTAACAGTCTTTTGGGTATATCCCCAAGAGTGGTATTGCTGGATCAAATGGTAGATCGATGTCCAGCTTTTTAAGTAGCCTCCAAATTTTTTTCCAGAGTGGTTGTACTAGTCTACATTCCCACCAACAGTGTAAGAGGGTTCCTTTTTCCCCGCATCCTCGCCATAACATCTTTCTATTTGATCCCTGGATGACTTTCCATCTATAGAAACCCCTGCTGCAACTCTTTCCCCAATCAAACTGTCTTTTGAAGAAATACCAACTCCCAAAGTCATGGAGAAGGCTGAGATGTGGCCCAGTGGATTCTGCCGCTGGACAGACAAGGCGTGAGAAGGCTCTGTATTAGCCATGTGAGTGAACAAGGCCCTGTCACCTCTTTGCAGCCTTGTGAAATGCCACATAAAAAAAGCAGAATGACAGTGAAAAGTGTCATCTGGGCTCAATGAAAACTGGAACTGAACTCAGAGCTTGGGCCCCACAGCTACTCCTTATGTGGGTTGTAATGTCATGATTTTCCCAGGGGAGACCCTTCCTCCAATTTCCTTCCATGCAGTTAGTTATTTGGGCTAGTCTCACCCCTCCAAGATTTATTCCCAAAACCTATTAATGACCTCTGTTCATGCATTCCCTGGGCACCTGACCCAGTATCCTCAGCCACAGAATACTATCAATTCAGCAGACTGGAGTCCTGGGGTCTCTGCCAGCACAGGGGCACTCAGGGATTCATGGTGGGGAAAGAAAGATGAGCCTTGGCGACATGGTTGGAGCATTTGGAGTCTTCAGCCCCTGAAGCCAGAGTAACCTTGGACATGTGGCTGGAAGAATCAAGGTTGCTGCAGGGTCTGATTGGATAGCTGGGCAAAGAGCAAAGGAAGCACTGGGCAGAGTTTCTGCCATAAGAAAGTCAACTGCACGAATGGATTAAGAAAATGTGGTATCTATACACAATGGAATTTTATGCAGCCATGAAGAAGAACGAAATGTTATCATTCGCTGGTAAATGGATGGAATTGGAGAACATCATTCTGAGTGAGGTTAGCCTGGCTCAAAAGACTAAAAATCGTATGTTCTCCCTCATATGTGGACATTAGATCAAGGGCAAACACAACAAGGGGATTGGACTTTGAGCACATGATAAAAGCGAGAGCACACAAGGGAGGGGTGAGGATAGGTAAGACACCTAAAAAACTAGCTAGCATTTGTTGCCCTTAATGCAGAGAAACTAAAGCAGATACCTTAAAAGCAACTGAGGCCAACAGGAGAGGGGGACTAGGAACTAGAGAAAAGGTTAGATTAAAAAGAATTAACCTAGAAGGTAACACCCACACACAGGAAATCAATGTGAGTCAATGCCCTGTATAGCTATCCTTATCTCAACCAGCAAAACCCCTTGTTCCTTCCTATTATTGCTTATACTCTCTCTTCAACAAAATTAGAGATAAGGGCAAAATAGTTTCTGCTGGGTATTGAGGGGGGGAGCAGGAGGGGGTGGAGTGGGTGGTAAGGGAGGGGGTGGGGGCAGGGGGGAGAAACAAACCAAGTCTTGTATGCACATATGAATAATAAAAGAAAAATGAAAAAAAAAAAAAAAGAGTAAAAAAAAAAAAAAAAAAAGAAAGTCAACTGCAAGGCACCCAGAGGCTGTCGTTTTAGAGAAAAGATAGACAATGTGAAATGACTGCCACAAGAGAGTCAGCACTAGGCTTTGTCCCTCCCACCTGCAGGATGAGGACCCTATCCATCTCTTCAGTTGTAAAGTGGGAGGCACAAGACCACTTAGAACATCATTAGGGAGAGTCAGTGAGAGCATATGGAAAGTTTCTGGTTCCAAAGTGATGCACAGATATTTATGGAGAATGGATGACTCAGCCCAACTAGGCTGATTAATACTCCTACCAATAAAATAATAGCAACAACAATGAGCACTCCCACTATTGAACACTTCCTCTATCAATAAGCTCTTACTGCACAATAAACAACCCAGTGACATGGCAGCTCAAAGTGACACCATTTTTAGAAGGCATGATTCTATAGAAGTTTGGGTTAGGCTCAGCTGGATGGTTCTTCTGGCGGCTCAGCCAGGCATCTATGGTCATCGGTTGGATGGAGCTGCCCTCTGTCCTGTGGCCCTCGCCTCCAGCAGATGCAGGCTCTGGAAGCAAGGATGACCACCTCTGAGGCCTGGATGCAAGCTGTCAGGCCATTGTCCAAAGCAGTCACAGACCAGCCCTGTGGCAGATGAGGACAAAGAATGACCTCTTCATAGGGCTGCTGCAGCATATCAGCTCTGAGGCCATGCTGGCATGCATTCTTTGTCTGCTGCATTTGTCTAGAACCACATGCTGCTGTTCTAAGTGTAGTTACGGTGTTGTTGTTGTGACCATTGTCCATGGGGTGTATGGAGTAGTTTTAGGTGAATGTGGGGAAGGAGCATCCAAAACGTGAGCCTTATTTTAATAGTCCCATTTTCTTCCAGCCCATGGAGTCTTAGGAAGAACCAGGAGGGGTATTAACAGCAGCCATGTTTGGCTGAGGGCTTGCTCTGGGTGCCCCACAAACAAACACACCAGAGTTGTTTATGTTGAAGAAGAGAAAGCTGAGGCACCGAGAGCCTCAATATGTCAAGGGAGCATATCCAGGAAGAGAGAAATATGAGACCCCCATCATGCTGTCTTCTAGGTGTCCCACAATCCAGTCTTCCTCTCCTGCACCTGTCTGTGCCCAGGAGGTTGATGGGCTGCACCAATGTCTTCCTTGGAGCTTGGCCAGTGGGAGGCATGGCAGAGGAACAGAGAGGGGGAAGAAGGAGGTCAGTGCATTTGTTTCTTTGGCTTCCTTCCTCCAGGCACCCCCATCCCAGGTCACAGCTCCTGTTGGGCCACCCTCACGCTGCACTACCTTCTCTGGGTTCTGGTGTTGGTTTCCTCACCTTCTTCTGCAGTGCTGGGCTCTGAACCACCCCTTGCTGGCCTCTTACATTCTGCCTGCACCTCTGGAAGTCCCTTTATTGACCTTTCCCCAGCTACCTTTAATATGAACCAGCTGGTCCATGATGGACCTGGCTTGAAGCACCCTCCGGTTCAGCAGCCTGTATGTTTAATATTTATTGAAAAGATGGAAAGAGTGGAACACTAGCAACAAAAGTGCTAGGTGATCCCCAGAGCCGAGCTCCTTGAAGGATGAAATCAAAAGTCTGGGATTAAAATGAGGCAAAATGAGGTTGTGGCGGGCAGGGGGCCTGTTTCTGTCTGGATGGCCACCAAGCATTGAAGACTGTTTCTGTATGATTTCCAAAGAGCTTGGATTGCATTTTAATTAATTTGCCTTGAAATTAGCATGCTCCACTTTTTCTTGAGCCAGGCCCAAACTTTCCGGCATATCCTGTTGCAAGGAAATGCTTCCATAAATCAGGGGGAGAGTGGCACTGGAGCCCGAGAGCAGAGAGGGAGAGATGTATGTGACATTCTGTTCATGTGCACAACCTTGAAAATGCATTTGCAAGAGGTGTAGTCCAGATTGGCGGCCAGTGGGTCCTGCGAGGACATTCTGAGTGTGGTTGCATCAAATTCCTCTACCTCAAAAGATACCTCACCCCTGGGTACGCCGTTCATGCTGCATTGTGTGCAGATGGGAGGGAGGCAGCCCAGACCTGGGCTTCAGCCCAAGTACCATTTACCAGCCGTGTGACAAACAGTGTATCATGGAGCGTTTTCAAGCCTCAGTTTCCTTCTGGAAACTATACAAGGTTGCAAAGGAAGGCAGACCGGCGGGAGCCTTCTAGTCTCCAGGCACTTCTGCCACACTCCAGCAGCTGTGTTGTCTATGAATGGTATCTGGCCAGGGCCTCAGCCAGCATGAATGGCCCACACCCTCAGGTCTGCACTTATGGCTTGAAGGAGCTACAATACCAATGGCTGTCCTCAGAACTGGATCTCCTTGTGGAAATGCCAAGAAGTCTAACTGGCAGAATGGCTGAGTGGCTGTCTTCCAGAAGAACACATTCAAACATGGGTTTCTGCTTCTATCTGTTATTAGCTCACAACCATGAGGAGGTGACCTCTCTCCTCTTCTGTGCTTGCCTGGACTGTGGGATGGTGTGATGACTCTGGAAGGGTTCCATGATAGGCCCACATGTAAAGCCCTCAGGCACTGCCCAGCACAAAGTCCACACAGCACGGTGACCAACACCATACAGATATTAAAATGTGTATTTTCTTGCTGAATTCATATATACATTCAGCATTTACTGAGCACCAGCTTAATAGTTTACAAAATGTACTAACAGGCTATAGAGTGATAAATGAGGTAGGCTTAGTCACCGTCTTTAGGGGAAGAGGGACATTATATCGCTGATACAAATAGCCAAAGGATCACAATGTTTATTAAGGATCAGAAGGAAACAAGAAGAAAGAGAATTCAGGGGAGACTCCTGATTTAGGGAGGAGTGACAAAGAAAGGAAGTAGCATTTAAGTTGGAGGTGGCACTAGCTAAGGTGACAGCTGCACAGATAAGCTCCAACCATGTGCCTCACACAGCAGAATTTATTTCCTGTGCAGGCACACTTGACTGGACTGTGGACACTCAGCAGGCTTCCTCTAGGTGGTCAGCCCAGGTGCCTTGGAGCTCAGCCGTAGCCATAATGACACAGGGTCCATATACAAAGATCAATTCTATTTTAATACAGTAGCTAGGAACAGTCTGAAAAATGAAATTAAGCAGTTCCACTGACAATAGCACCAACAAGTCTAAAATATTTGGGAAACAATTAAAGCAGCGCAAAATGTATATTCTGAAAACTACAGAACATTGCTGGAAGATGTGGATGACACCTAAATAAGTAAACAAACATCTGTGGTCATGGGTGAAACAGTTAATAATGCCATGAAAGCAACATTCAACTTGGTCTACAGATTAATGCAATTACCACTGAAACCCCAGCTGGCTCTTCTGCAGCAGTGCAAATTAAAACCACGAGGAGATGCAGCTACAGTCTTATCAGAATGGTTAAAAATGAAGGTCACACGGGGCTCTCCTGCTCTGCAGATGGGATGTCAAATGGTGCAGCTACTTTAGAAAAAAGCCACTCCACTCCTGGGTGTGTGCTCAGGAGAGGAGAATGCTCTTGGAGGCATGTTCATGTCCACCCCAGAGGAGAACAACCCCATGCTCTTCAGCAAGTAAATGGACCAGCATCCGGGGACATCTGCACCAGGAGACCTGGCCTGCCACACACAGGACCAGGGTGTTGACCCACAGGACAGCAGGGATGAGCACCAAGTATGTGAGGCTATTTGAAAGAAGGCGGTGTTAGATCACATCATGAATTACTCCTGCACGACATTGTGGAGCAGGCAATGCTGTGGGATGGAGGATGACATATTTGTAGCTGTCAGGGAGAAGAGGGTGAGGAGGGTGTGACCATCAAACAAGGAGTAGAGGAGAAAACACGAATCCTATGTGACTTTGAGGTCATTTCCACTGGTGACAGACACCCACACCCTGCGTGAAATCAACCTAAGGAAACAGGAGAAAGGTCTTAATGCCTTGTGGATTTGTCAATTTGTATGCTCAAAAGGAAAAGGAAAACAGAAGTAGGGGCATCGTTTGCCAGTGTCCTTGCTCATTATTTTCCTTTGCGTTGAAGACAGAGGCCAAGTGCAGTCCTTATGCACCTGGGGGCTGCTGGGCCGTGTCCTTTTCTATTAGTCTGAATATTCAAAAGTTGGCTTGTCTACATCCGACTTTGTCAGTAAAGGCTTTGCTTTTAGGGCTTTCCTGTAACTGTACCCAAATTTTAATTCCTTTTCAAATTAGTCATTGCCCCAGTTGGAGGAGTTGGCACTAGTTATGACCACCAATTTACCAAAGTCACCTTCTCTGCCCACTCTCCTGTTAGCTTTGTTTTTTAACTCACTCATCTGAGAGAGTAACAGTGACATTAATTCTCCAGAGCTCACAAAGTTTCTTTCAACTGCATTTTCTTTCCTGCTCACAATTTGTTGAATGAATTGATGAATCATCACGAGATTTTAATTCAATAGAGTTTTGTTTGTTTGCTTTATGAGGAATGGGATGGAAGGCCATGGCTTAAAGGACTCCAGGGACACATAGAGGAGCTTTGACAACTCTGGCGAGTCTTGGAGGGAAGGTTTCGGGGCTGCAGTCCACATCTCAGAAGAGTTTTAAAAGGCCCCAGGACCCCTCAAAATCAGTAACCGCTGACTGCTTTCCAGTGCCCTTTGCTGATGGCTGGGTTGAGCCATTGCCTGCTTCTTCTGGGTAGGTGAAAGGTGACTGGAGGGTGGAGATGAAGGAGGAGTGGAGGTGGAGACCTGAGCCTTTGGAAGATGCATGCACACTGGGGGAAATTGCTTAAGCTCTCTGAATCCCATTTCCTGGGATCCTATAAAATGGGGCTAAGAGCGGGCTTCCTAGATAATAGGAGAGCCCTAGTGATAAGATGTGCTTCTGAGCACATGTATAAATGTGTCAGTGTGAGAACAACTTCCCTGTGTTCAGTGATGCAATGATACAATGTGTACCTGAGAACATGGATACAAGGTATCTCTGGAGGTTTAACGATACAGTGTATATCTGAATGCATATATACAATGTGTCAGTGCAAGTTTCTCTCTCACTGTTTCACAGCTTTCACTAACAGAGGGCTTACTGTGTATTAATTCCTCTGAAAGCTCTTAATATGTGATTATCCCATTTAATCTTTCCAAGAAACTTTTGTCGTTGCTCCTGTAACACTCAGAGGCCAGAGATGCTAGGTAACTTGTCCAAGGTCACACAGCTAGTAATTGGCAGAGCTGACACTTGAACTTTAGTCAGTCTGACTGGAAAGCTTGTGGCTTCAGCTACAATGGGGAGAATGAATTTTCCTGCTTGAGCCTCAGGGCACGTGGTGGGGAGTGTGCTGGCTGCAGCTGGCAGAGCAGCCTTTACACACCCTGACCCCTACAATGGCCACATACAAAGACTGTGAGATGTGAGCCTGGTCGGCAGAAAACACTTGGGCAGTTTTGATTGTTGTGTGAAGCTTGGACTTGGACTTGAGGCTGAAACCTTGGTTTGTCTCCCTTTGAAACCCAGGCATCTCTGTAGAGTCCAGATCTGTCTCCCTCTGAGCTACATACATGGTTGTTACCAGCCTTGGAGCCGCCCTAGGCACAATCTTGTTCCCCACAACCCCCTCCTTCCCTCTGGGTCCTTCCTCAAGCCACTTCGTGTCTCCTGTTTGACCTTTTGCTTATGCTGCTCCCTCTGCTCTGGGTGCTTTTCTCCCTGATGCCCCTTCACTGTCCCTCCTTCCCTTCTCTGACATGGGTTGTCATGAAGATGTCCTCCCACCTCGCCCTAGGTGTCCCCATCTGCAGTCCTGAACCTGCTATGAGTTCTCTCAATAAAGCATCTGAATTGGCTTGTCTGTGTTTGCCACATTGGCACTGGGCAGGACCTGCCCCAGGGACCAGTTATCAGAGGCCACATTGAGAAAGGCTCTGTGGGTTCCACAGACTGGAGGACTCTCCAACACACCCTGATTTCTCCTGCAGAGCAGAGAGCAGGCCTTGGCTCAGTCACGAGAAAGCCACTGTAGGTAGTTTTTAAATTTTTCATTATATGTATTTTTAAGTTAATCTATTTTTTATGAAAAAATGATATTAGCAGTTAATCTATGGTGGGGATATGACATTTCTTCATAAAACAACTATCATAAAATGAATGTATTTAGGGAAATCATGGAATCACTGAATGGCTGCTAAGACCACAGTGTGAGTACTGGGGACAGGTCACATGCAATCGTGGCATGTGTCCCTGCAGATTAATTACTGATTACAAAGGACAGAGCAGGTACTTTTAGAGCAGAGAGTCCTGGGGTTCTCCACCTTAACCAACCAACCCAAACTAGCAAAATAGTTAATGGGATGAGAAGTGCATGTGCCTCGTGGGCACTGAAAAGGGGGTGCCACACTGCTGGGTGCAGCTGCTGTCAGGGGCACAATGGAGACAAAGTGACCGTGAGGCTGGAGCGGCGGTGTGAGCAGTAGGAGAAGGACACTGTTTCTGGGACATAAATGTTGCAGCAGGTAAGGGACTAAAATATGTGATGTGATATGATGATGTGGGGTGTGTGTGTGCGTGTGTGTGTGTGTGTGTGTGTGTGTGAGAGAGAGAGAGAGAGAGAGAGAGAGAGAGAAAGCAGGGGAGGGCAAGAGAGGGAAAGAGGCAGTGCCAACCTGGTGAAATGTTTGTTAGTGAATTTATGTGAGAAGCAGATGTGAGTTGCAATGTTTCTGTAGGTTTGACATTGTATTGAAATGAACCTCTTTTTTGGGGTGATACTGGGATTTGAATTCAGGGCCTTGTACTTGTTAGGCAGGCATTTACCACCTCAGCCACAACCCCAGCCCTTTTTGCTTTAGTTATTTTTCAGGTAGGGTTTCACGTTTTTCCCTGGGCCAGCCTAGAGCATGATTCTCCTGTTTACGCCTCCTCTGTAGTAGGACATCAGGGGCACACCACCTCACCCAGCTTTTATTGGTTTAGATGGGGTCTCATTCCTAAATTTTTGCCCAGGCGGACCTCAAACCACAATCCTCTCAACCTCTGCTTCTCAAGCACTGGGATTGCAAGCACAGGCCACTTTTAATAAGAAGAAAAAAAATTACCAGGTGGGCTGGTCAGAGCACTCCTCAATCCAAGGCTTGGGAGGAATAGAGAGCAAATCTCCTGCTTAAAGTGCAATCCCACCAGCTAAGGAGCCACTTCTGGAAATCTCACCAAAGAAAGCACACACGAAAACGAACCATGAGGGGCATCGAGGGTTGTGGATGTTCTCATGTACACTTTCTCTCCAACACAGCACAGGGTCATACCCTTCTGACATCTTCCTCACCACGTGCTCTTGCCACTTAACAGCCACCCTGCCTACGTTGCTGCCTGTCTCCCTTCAAGCAAGGTTTCCTAGTGAGCCCTGGGTTTTGCCACCTTAAGACATTTGGTTAGTATCCAGGGGGTCCTGGTGACAGGCAAACAATGCTGGCCAGGGCCAGCAACACAGCCCAGGAGCCCCAGAGCAAATAAAACCTGTGCTCTGAGTCTTGAAATGGAGACTCAACACCTCCTCCTTCCACATACACCATTAGCTCCTTCTTGGTCCAACGCTGCAGTGAGCTGGCCATCCTCAGTGGCCTGGACCTCTGGACAGGCTGCTTACTTGGAGATGCCTTAGGAAGAGGCCCAGGCTACCAGAGAGATGGGTCTGAAGTCAGCCTCAGTTTCCCCCTGCTTGTGGCACTGACCCATCTGGTGCAGCGCTACCCACAGCAGCAGAAGGCAGCTTCCGGTGCGTTTGGGGGAAGGTGATCCTGCCTCTGTCCCAGGCAGCTGATGCATGGGAGGATCTGGGTACCTCCTACCTGCAGGAGAAGAGCTCTGTACCTTGGTGGGGTTTGCAGAGGACAAGACTGGGCCTGGATCTCTAGGTCCTGCCCAGCCACTCGCTCTGGGCCCTGGACAGGCCACCTATATCTTGAGCCTCTGGAAGCTAAAGGGGTTCAGGGGGACTTTATTTTTAGAGCAGTTTTAGGTTCACAGCAAAACTGAGCAGGAGATAGAGAGTTTCCCTCGCCGTTCTGCCTCTCAGTGTTCCTGGGACACAAGCTGCACCCCATCTCCTCTTCTTTGTCTTTCCCTCTTGGATTCTGCCATCTCAGGGCTTCTGTTTCTCCTCTCAGTTAATGCAAGACTCTTAAATGTCTTTCAACTTTCCCTCCTTCCTCCTGTCACCAACTGACTGATTCTCCTTTCTTTTCCCCAAAATGATGCCCTGATGGAGGCCTGCCATGAACCAGCTCCCTTCAGTTCAGAAACCCAAAGTGCTCAGTATGTGATGGCATGATACAGAACAGGGTGACCCAGAGCCTGGGGGTGTGACACACCTTGTGGTGGCCTCATCCTGTAGCCAACCGAATGCTGTATTTAGGGAGCTGTCCTATTTCCTTACCTTAGCAGGGCAGTAGTCCTGGGAATCACAATCAGTCTGGTCCTGATTATCTGGAGGTGTGAGTTTTGAGATGATCCCTTGGCCAGCTTTTAGTCCAGCCCAGTAGCTGATGCCCAGGGAGGTGGTGGCAGTGGGTGCGGAAGACTGGCAAGCTCCCACTCTTTCCTTTCCAGCCCAGGGAGCCAGGAACCAGGCCAGGGGAATCTGAGTATACAGTGCTGGATGAAGGCTCTGTGTTTTGGTCTGTGCTGGCCACAGGAGTCTTCATTATAGCTGAGCTGAATCAGGAGCTCTGAGGTCAAGGGAAGGTCATGCCCAAGGTTGGCTGTGCTCGCCTGGGAGAAGCCCTTCCCTGTGTAGTGTTTTGCAGAGACCTGTGCAGACACATGCAGGTCTTCATTTTTCGGTCATACTAGCTGACCTGGCCTCCTCTCACTGGTCTGATGTGTCCATGGTGGGCCTGTGAGATCCATTACTGTTGAGTTATGCAGACCTCACATCTTTTGAAATGACCATCTGCTCCTGTTGGAAACCAGGAGCTGTCATTTACCCAAATCAAAGGATGATTGAGTGGGATCTAAAATGGAGTTTGTACAGTAAGAAGGGAAGAGAGGCCCAGACCTGGAAGTGATCATGGCATCTATTTATCCAACTTCTAAACCCTCAGGACCTCACCAGCCTCCAGGGCTCTCAGATGAATCCATCGTTTGGAACATGGACTGGGGACAGAGTTCCCTCTTGAGGTTGGCATGGAATACCCTCATGTCAGGAAGGGCTCAGAGAGACCTTTATGGAAATGAAATTAATTGGGCCTGGCACTGAATTTCTCTTGGATGCCATGTGACCTAAAAATTTAAAGGCATCAGATGGAGCCAATACCAGAGTGCACTGAACTCTAATAAAAATATTCTGAAATGTCCTTTGGAATGCTCAAACAAAACTCAATTGGGGCAGGTCAGGTGCCACTCTGGACAGAGTCCTCAGTCACTTGGATTTTCCCCCAAGTGTGGTCCAGACAAGTTTCTTTCAGCTATGACACAGGTAAATGGTTACCTCGGTGGTTGGAGGGGGGAGGCATTTCCTGCTTCAACAGCTAATCGTGAAGACCCAAACAATTTCACTGCATTTCCATACTTCTCAAGTGAAGCAAGAAAACAGCTGAAATGTTGTTCTCACCTCGTGCTCTACTCCACTCTTCCCTGAAGAGGTGAAGTGATGTTGCTTTGTATACACCCAGGCCAGAAAAAAGGATGCGCGCTAATTTTGAGTCCAGGTTAGAGCCAGCTCTTTGGCAGCTGGGAGCCCTGTGCTCAGTATGCCTCCCTGGTGCTGAAGCGGTCGAGGGGAGTCTATATTCCTCAAGCTCACTCACATTTCATGGAATATATAGATATACCTCTACTTTCCAAACCTCTGCACTCTCAAAACCTGACTTTCTTCTTTCCTTCATTACAAAAGTTGGTTTGTCTCCTACTTTAGAGAAGAAATTAAGGCTATCCAATAAGATGTCCTTCACCCTGGGCTCCCAGAGATGCTTTGGTAGACTGCATCACTGTAGCATAAAAACCCACACCCCACTCCCCTGTCCCCCCCCTCCTCCTTTTCCTCTTCCTCCTATCCAATCACTCTGGTCTTGATTATGTGACCTGCTTTGACCAAAGGAATGTGCCAGAAGTGACAGGATAGAGTTCCAGGAAGAGGTTTTGAGAGTCATTATAAGGTTTTGCTTCATCCACCATGAGAAGGGCATGCCTGTGTTTGCTGCTGTTTCAGTCAGTATCAGGGACACATGTAGCAAACCCAAAACCAGCCTGGCTGAGCCAAGCCACAGACCTATCATTGAGAAATAAATGTCTATTGGTATAAATCACAGAGATTTTATAGTTGTTTGTTACACTGATTACCCCAACAAAGCTTTACTAATAAAGGTTCAGACCTACCTAGACCAGTATTTATGTCATCTCTCTTCCTGTTACAATGGAGAACTGGCCTTCCTTACAGCTGATGCCCATCTCCACTTCCTTTGCCCTCACAGGAACCTTCTTATCCTAACCTTTGTGGCTAGCACCTTCTCACCATTTCAGACTTGAGAGGCTCCCCGGGCTTCACTTAGGATGTAGGTGAGAGGAAAGGGAGTCACCTACACCCCAACAAAAAATGGAACTCAGATGACCTGCCAGAACCACAAATTTTGAACCTATCAAAAAAAAGTCCCTGGGCAACTAACCATTCTTCAGTCTAAAGAGAGAGATGGGTGCCTCCAAGAGAGATGGGACTTGAGCATGGGATCACCTCCCACTGGACTCAGGAGGAAGCCAGGGCCCCACACAGGTGGACTGCTAAATGGTAAGTGAGTGCTGCTATGATATGTAGAACCCTCAGAGCCTCAGTCACAAGGAGCAGTTCACACTCACCTGCTCCCCCTCACAAGCTTGCTCTGTGCTCACCAGAAACACTAGAGGGAAGAGTGGGGGGCTGGAGACTCCCTTGCTCAGGAGATCCGAGGCAGAGAGGCAGCCACCATGTAGGGAGGGCTTCTCCCATAAGGGACAAAAGCCCAGGGGAAGGGCCACAAATCCTGCAAACCCATTTTGGCTGGAGAAAGGGAATCAGCAAAAAATCATTCATTCTGGGATAAGAGTAAGAAACATCATGGTCCCAGCTTATTGAGATCCCTTACTGCTGAAGAACAGGCAATACCATAGAGACAGTCCCACTTTGAGAGTCAAGGGCTCAGGGCTGGCCTCTGATGAGGTTGAACCAGTATAAAAAAGACCCCCCCTATGCCCACCCTGATGGCCAGGATGGCAAGGATCAGTCCAAGGACCAGTTATCTACTGCTCAGTAAGATGCAAACGTTAGGGGAGGCTCTTCCTGTAGCACAGGCTCACAAAGAAAACCCAAAGCCATGGTGGGTTAGCAAAACTAAGAAGTTCCCCCTGACAACTGTGGCACAAAATGGCACTGGAAGACGTTAAGGTCAGTGGTGCTCTGAGAGTAATTATCACTGCAAACCACACAACTAGCTCAGAGCACAGCAAAAGAGGACACATACCAATTTTCAGACATAAATTCTATCTATCAATATCTCCACTGTCTTAAACATGATGTCTGGACTTTAACCAAAAATGACAAGGCACAAAAATACAAGGAAAGCAACTCACTGGGCAGAAGTCAAGGAGATCAAGAGGACCAGATTTAGAGGTCATTCCAAAGCTAGAGTTATCCAATGAGAAATTGGCTCCTATCTGTTGGAAAAGGCAGGAAATGTGGATTAACTGGTGGAATTTCAGCAGAGATGTGAAAATATTATAAAGGATTGAATGGACGGGCTAATCGGTGGACTTGACACAGCCATGAAAAGTCAGTGTGTGAGGACAGGTCCATTGTTCTGACCTCCGCCATGGGGATGAGAAGTAGGAGCAGCAGTAGAGAGAGCAGAGCACCCACGAGCTGAGGGACAAAGGCAAAGAGTCTAACATACAAGTCACTGGAATCCCAGGAGGAAGAGAAAAAGATAGAGGTAGGTAGATGGTGGATAGACAGACAGATGATGGCTATATAGATAGATGACAAACAGATAGATGATGGATAGGTAGACATAGATAGGTAGATAAGTAGGTAGATAAATACATGACAGATAGGTGATAGAGGCAGAAAGTACTTAATGAGATAATGAACATGACACTAAATTAAAAAATCTAAGAAGTCCTGTGAACACTGGGTAGAATAAACACAAGGATTTTGCATCCCACATACAAAATACTCAAAATGATGTACAAAACAATAGGTTTTATTATGTCATTTTCCTGCATGTACCTAATGTACTTTTATCATTTCCCCACCCATCACCCACTGTTCCCTTTCCAAACAAAAATTTTTTTTCTTTCTTGGCGGTACTGGGGTTAGAACTCTAGGCCATGCACTTGCTAGGCAGGCACTATTCCACTTAAGCACACACCCAGTCCCAAAGAAAAATTTAAAGGCATCCAGAGTTAAAGGACCCACAGATGAACAAAGGGATTACAACAGACTTCTCCTCAGAAACTATGAAAGCTATGAGACTATGGGGTAGAACCTTTGAAATACTGGGAAAAAAAAGCCGTTAACTAAGAATTCTGTTTTTTCAGGAATGAAGGAGAACTAGATCTTCTTCACAAAAATTATAAAGTTTCTTGCCAGTAGGCTTGCCTTACAAAAATGATTAAATAAAGTTTATCAGGCAGGAAGCAAATGAAACCAGTCAGAATCTTGAATCTGTGTAAAGACATGTTAGGTGCTGAACCTGGTGCAAATGAAAATAAATATGAATTTTATTTTTTCTTATGTTTAACTGCTTTAAAAGTGCTTTCCAGCCTAAAGCAAATATATTTACAGTGTACAGTGTGTTTATGCCATATTTAAAAATATGTTTATATCATTAGTTACATGACAGCAAGAGCAAAGAAAACACATGGGGAAGGAAGCAGTGAAGAAAGAGTCTCACACTGCTGTGGATATATGTGATGTCATTCAAAACCAACTCTGACCACACGAAGATGTATGTTGTAAACCCAGGGCAACTACTCAATTGTCGCAAAGATGGATGAACGTAGCCACTTCTTCCCCAGTAAGAAAAACCAAGCATCCACTGCACATCACCCTCCAAGCCTACCTGATCTCAGTCCTCACCTTTGAGCCTGACTCTCAGCACTGTTGTCTGGACTGTGCTTGTTGTCTAGGCTTCCGTTGGCCCCTCAGTCAGTTGTAATCTGGTGTCCACTTCGGTTATTCTAGCCAAAAAGCTTTTGCCAACATCTCCAATGGCCTGGTATCACCATATCCAACTGGACATATCTTGGACCTAACTTCAGGCTTCCAGAGCCTTTGCCATCACCCACTACCCACCTTTCATGTCACTCCACACCCCCCACCACTTGTCATCACCTCCCCAGCAGGAGGCCGTCCCCAATCTCTCAGACAAACCCAGATCTGATGACTTTCGGGTGTGGTACGGCCCACTTCCTCCATGGCCCAACATGCACTGCAGGGACAACTCTTCTGTGACCTGACTGACACCCGCTTCTGCCACTGGAGGAGGTCTAGGGAGACGGAGAGTGATGTTCCTCAGCACATAGCCCGTGGAGAAAACCCAGCTTCATGGTGAAGAAGAAAACGAATGCTCGAGCACTCACGAGATCTTCCAAAGAACACCCGGGGGAGATGCTGATGGCTGGACAGGCATGTTTACAGCAAGGCTGCTCAGAGTCTGACCTGTCGTGAAGCACCGAGAGAGGGTGAGAGGAAGCAGGCTTTCCCAAGTTTAACCAACTATGGATCATTTTATTTAGGGTAAGTCATAATGTTTTGTGGAACATTGGTATCTCAGGGAGGGAAAACTTGGTCTGAGAAATACTGACTTCAGACATAAGTTATCACACTTGCTCCTCCATGTGTGCACACCTACAGGCTGCATGACAGCGTCTCAGCCAGTGCTGAGCATCATTCCCAACCAAGGACCCCTAGGAGTAAGATGGGGCAAGTTCCTGGTATTTGTGGTGACGCCGGTGTAAGCAAGCCTGCTATGCTGCCAGTGTCCTTAAAGGCATAGCACATCCAATTATGCAGGGTGTACTATGTGACGATGACAAGATTCAGCCATGGGGCTGGCTTGTGTATTAACTGTACAGTGCTGTGATGTTTATTGCTATTCCAGAGTGTGCTCCTACTTATAAATACAGGTTTACCATAAACGGTTGCATCAGGAGGCCATGTCTAGTGGTTGGATTGACCTATCCCATCTAGGTGGTACATGATGGTGTGCGTACGTATATGAATACAGACACACAGACACACGAACATCCACACGCTGCATGTGTTTACCCTTGTATTCCTGTTACCTGCAATTCAAGTGAAAGTGACAGGGCTGTGTTTAGGTCAAGGATAAATGCACCAGGTGTGATGGAATTCAGGTGTGGTGGAGTCTGTGAGTGTAAGACTTCAGGTGTGGTAGGGTCCAGGTGTGACGGAGTCCAGGAGTAGTGGGATCTGCTAAGCCTCAGAGCTCCAGAGGATCTCTTGGGTCTGGCCAGCACTTAGACCATGCTGGCTGAGAACAGGGTCTTTGGGGGAGGCCACCTGGGGCTGAATCCTGACTGGTCCACTTGCTAGCTGTTAGCTTTGGCACATGGTTCACCTCTGTGGTCTCCTCTGTAAAGTGGGGCTCTGCTGACTGCAGCAGTTACCATCCACAGTTATGGGGGCCTGAGTTGGTTACAAGAGGCTGACAGTGCCCAAGTGACCCACCCAGAGCAAAGGTGCCCTGGCCCTGTGTGAATCCTGGCTGTGAGGATGATTGGCTTTTGCCACCAGGTTCCCTCTGGACCCCCAGGCTCCTTTCCTTCCTGGGTGGGGAAGCGTGAGGCTCGATGGCTCTTGGATTGGGAGGCAGATGAAAGGAGGAGCCCAGGAAGATCAGTGCAACCACTTCAAACCCCCTGCAGAATGAGGTGTGGGGAAGACAAACAAACCAGTGCTTGCCAGGTGACGTCATACCCAAGCCAGGAGCCCTGTTTTAGCCACCGGGATCCTTCTCCACACACAGCTGGGAAGGCGCCTGGAGCCAAAGCTAATCAAAGGGGAGAGATGTTTCCTTTGGGCTTAGATGCGACAGGCATATGAGTCTGGGATGGTCAGATGGGCACAAGTATTAAGGGCAGCTGATGTGTGGGGAGACACCACTGGCAAGCTGCTGGGTGGCTGTGTACGTTGCAACACGCTTGTGAGGGAATGAATCTGACAATCGCTGAGGAAATTTGAGATGAGCTTAAAAGTTGACCTTGTGATCCAGCTCGGAGGAATCTCACTTACACAAACAGCAAATGCCGGGTGTGGTAACGCTGCAGAAGGACATTACTGTGTTACGAGTAGGGGTGAGACACTGGAAATGACGGAGTCTGCATGGCAAGAGGGTCTTTACCTCAGATCACGACACACCCGTGACATCGATTAGCCTGCAGCCATCAACAGGGTGTGTTTGTGCCTCTTGGCTGGTGTAGCATACATTCGGTGTGTCACTGCGGGCATGAAATGCAAAACTATTAAGTAGTTCTGAAAACAAGAAAATTACGACCTGCAGATGTGTTAGGACCCTCATAGGAAGATGGGGGAACAGAGGCCAACTCAGCCCTCGGCCCTGGGGCTGGAGGCAGCAAAAGCTGAGAAGCCAACAGACAAAAGTATCAGGCCTAGAAGAGGGGCAGGGAAATACGAATGCCTACAGAGAGAGAGTGATCCAGGTCATGGATGAGAGCACTTTTGGTGCTGATCACGTTAACCTGGTTGTAATTTGGAGAGAAGGGCCAAGAATTAAAATGTATTCTACAATTGCATGTTGTGCCCTCTCTCCTGGCCTCGGACTCCCATTCACTCACACCCTCTGAAGGTCAGAATGTCTTGGACAGTCTAGGGAACAGCTGGCAGCTTGACACCGTCCTGTCAGAAGCCACCTGCAGCCTCAACCAGTGACAAGTTTTCTGATTCTGTCCACAGCAGCGAGGAATTGAGTCGGCTTAGGTTTTGTGTTTCTACCTGAGGTCCAGGTTTTCTATCTGTAAATTCCCTCTCATTTGGTGATTCATTTATTTGTTTTTGGGGTTTTTTACTTTTATTTACTTATTTTTTTTTTAAATCTGTTGTGGTGGTGGTGGTGGTGGTGGTTGTTTTTGTCCTGTGGCTCTAACAGTGACCTGATGTGTGACAGGAAGGGACCCGACCTGTGACAGGAAGGGACCCGTGAGAGTGAGGTCAGGCTCCTGCCCAGTCCAGTGGCACTGACTGGTTTTCATCACAGCAATCTGAGCAGCTTAGAACAAAGCGAAACAACACAGAGATCCGTCCGCGGGGTCCGGACGCGGACACGTCGCAGGGATGTGCTGCCTGCACGGCCTGTGTCTTGTTTGCTCATGCAGAAGGCCAGCGGGCTGTGGTGCAGATACCAGGATTGCAGCACTCTTAATAGTTGGGGGACAAAGGAAAGAAAAGACAAAAGCAGGCGCTGATGAACCCACAGCCTTCCATGCACGGGAGGGTGCGTGGAGCCCGGCCCGGTGGACAGCCCTGGGTTAAACCAGCTCCAGGCTCCGACTGCCTCACCAGGTCCATCGGCACAAACTTGGAAGCCTGGCCCGTGAGCAGCGACAGGGATGGGGTCTTTCTGGGGGGCTGGAGTGGCCTCTGCAAGGCTGGAAGAGAGCCCGGAACTTGTAAGTTGAGGCTGTGACTCCAACAGTCCCCGTGGAGGTGGAGAATCTGTGTAGCTCAGCAGAAAAGGTATTTATTTTCCTCTTACTTACATTTCTTCAGCTTTCCCAAATCTCCTCTATTTGTTATCAGAGCAGTTGAAACATTAAACAGTACGGACTGAAGAGGCATCATCAATGGCCGGATGGTGTAAACATTGTCACCACACACAGTTGGGTGTCTCCGTGACTCATTTCACGGACTCTGCACACGTCCTGCACAGAGGACGCTTGCTTCCTTCGTGACATTCTTCTGCTGAGGGGACAAGCTGCTTTACCCTGAAGGCCAGAGCGTCGGTCCGGCTGATTTGACACAAGGACAGAATTTTATTTGCTCTGTGAAGATTTATTTAACCAATCCCTGCTTTCTTTAACTTTTTTGCTGTCATTCCTGCCAAGCCCAACTTTAAGTTTTTTAAAATAAATAATGATACAATGGATGTTTTATGTACCGAGCTTTCTTTCATAGTGATTACTGTTCATTAAAATATTCATAAATATTCGTAATATAGTTATGACAGAATTTAAAAATATTTTTATCACTTCTTTCATTAATTCCTGGAAGAATTGCTATTTGTGGATAGTAATATAATTTGGTTGGTGTTGGTTAATATTTATATTATTTGTGATATCTTGATGAGATAATTTAATAAATGTTTTTTCTTATTGCTACACATTAATTTCTAGAGGATCACTAAGACAAAAGGTATATATATTTCAGATATAAAATTTATATTACAAAGTTGATGTGTGAACATTGTAGAAAATTTACAATGTAGAGGTGAAAACTTACTAAAATGAACTAGAATTTGCCAGACAACTACCATTTCCATTCCCTGTCACTCTGTAGCCTTCTAAGAATCTAGTGAAATCAGGAGTTCATTCAATGCACTTTTCAGTGACATCTTTTTCACCTTATGGAGCACAAGTATTTGCTGATTTTTAAATAGTTTAAATGACCTGATTTTTAATGATTGTATGATTTTCTGCCACACTTATCATAATTCCACTACACAACGACTACCTTTAAGCTGCCAATGGTTTTTATTGCTATGAAATCTGTTCTGTTAAGAGCAGCAATTCTTGCATTATTTCCACAGGATAACTCAGAAAAGGAGCTAGTTGGTTAAAGTGTGTGGTCCCCTACCAAACTCATGACATATATTGTGGAATTGCTCACCAGGAAGGCTGTGTGGATTTAAAATGCCCTTACTGTCACAAAATAATTTTTTAAAGCATCTTTTCTTGCCAATTTAAGGGAAAAGTGGCAGTCTGGTGTTGACTTGTTCACACCTCTTTGATCAGCAGGCGGGGTGATGTTGGTGATACTTGCTGGGATTTGCATTTCCCCTTGTAAACTGGTGCACATTTTTCTCTTGGATCTGAAAACATTCTTTACACATTCAGGATGGTATTTAGCTTAGCATGTAAGTGACAGGTATCAGTCTCTGTCATTCACTTGTATTTTAACTTTGTCTCTGGACTTTTTGGCCAGATATGCTTTTTAAGTTTTCTGTGGAAGTCCCGAAGAATAGGAACCATCAATCGTGTTGTTCACTTCCCCCTTCTTTTATGCTTTGCGAGGCCTCTCCCACTTTAAGAAATGTGCAGCTTCAATCATTCTGATTGCTATTTCATGCCATTTCTGAAGGCTGCAATGATTTATTGAAATTACTGGGATAAGTCAACATTCTGAAGAACAAGATCAGTTGTCTCAGCCTCGTTTGTTGAATAATGTATTTCTCTCCATGGTGGAGACATAGCTGTTCTCCTCTATCCTGAGTCCTGTTCCCTATGTTCCTGGTGTCTCTCTCTCTCCTCTCCTCATGTTAGAACCACACTCTTCACAGCTATCACAACTTCACAGTATTTCTCCTCTTTTCATAAACTTCTTGACCAGTCTCTTACTCTTTAATTTTTGGAACCAATAACTTTTAAGCAGCTTGAAAAATGGGATGAGTTACTTCTGGATAAAGCAAATTTCCCAGACTGGAAGCCACAAGGTCTGTTCCCTGGGCTTTCCTCGAGACTGCTCTTCTAGCTTCTTGGGGTTGGCCATCCCCACCACCCTCACACACAGACCCCTGACTCTGACCAGCTTTGAGAGGAGGCCAGGGAGCAGGCTCTCATTTTGGGACCATGGTCTTGGCTTTCTGCCACTATGGCTGTGTTGGATAAGAGCAAGGAACCACTTGCTTGGTAGTGGGTGTTCCAAATTGCCTGAGTTCATGTATGGCCTGAAAACGTGCTAGAACTTTCCTCTCCTCCCTCCCCTCCTTGCCTCCCTTCTAGGGGAACATCTGAAGGGCAGGCAGGAGTCAAGCCCTCTGGGACCCTGGAAGATCTCCAGGCCAGCAACTTGCCTGACACTGGCTGCAAGGCTTTTACCCATTATCCCACAAGAACCCCTGGCCCCACAAGTGAGGTATCTTGGTCCTTGTTTTGCAGGTGAAAAAGTGGACTTTGTAAGGTCAAAACATTTGCTAAAAAGCAAGCCGAAGAACTCACAGCCTGGGTAACTGACCCCAAGGTCTGGGGCTTCATCCCATCTTACTCTGAGCAACTTCTCGTTTCTGGAAAGTTGTTTGTTTTCTTGCAAAGAGGCTGTGGCTGTGGGGACAGAAGATTTCTGGTTTTCAGAAGAGGTCAGATGCCAGAGGACATCTCAAAATGAAAAGGTGTACCTCTGAATGCCACATCCAGACAAGAAAATGGCTCCCTTGTAATTTTGGAAAGCAGGTCCATTCTCCCACTGATCCCAGTACCTCCCCTCAGGCTTCCTGTTTGTTTGCTAAATCACTTTTGTGAAGAAATGAATAGTGAGACCTTTGCTTCCTTTCCCTCGGGCTTTCATCTGCAACCTTAGCCAGAGGCTGCCCTTCACACTTCCCTTGTTTATATCAGGCAGGTTCAGCACAGGAGCTCTCAGCTGTGAGTTCAAATCCCAGCTCGGCTACTGCTAGCTGCTGAGTAGATAGCAAAACCCTCACCTGCCCGACCTTGGCTTCCTGCTCGGTGAGGTGGGGACCTCAGAAGGTGCCTCGTGCCCACCGGCATGATGGTACTGTGTGAGTGTAAGGGATTTCCATGTCAGGGCATGCGAGGCACCCGGCTGCCTGTGTGGAGCACCTAGTGAATGCCGACTCTGGCGACAACTACTTGTTGACCCTGTGTACTCTGGTATACGGTCCAGGTGTGTGCCTCACTACCAGCATATTCCGAGTGAACAGAGACATCTGTGGCTGGGTCCAGAAAGTCCAGTGAGGGAGAATTGTCTCCCAAATGTTCCTTTCTGGGCACCATTGAACCTTACCTGTGCTCAGTGCCACCTCCCAGGAAATGGTCACTAACCTTGTCCAGCATTAAGGATGCCCACTGTTAGGGTATGCTAGCTGTCATCTGTGACCCAGATAGTCCGCACAACCCCAGGCCTCCCCGTGCATGTGATTTTAATCCCAAGGGGCCAAGGCAGCTGCCAAGGTTCAGAAACAGGGTGCAGCTCTGACTCAGAAAAGAGGAGGGGGCTTCCGTTCCCATTGGTGGGTCTGAGACTCCAAAGCCCAGTGCTCATTTGGAGCTCTTCCTGCCCCCTTGTAATGGCTTTTGAGAAATGAGAGCTGGACAGGAAAGTGTTCTGTTGTGGGGTCATCATGACTTGCTGCCGAGGCTGCTGCTGACCTAGTCCCAGGGGTCCTGAGTGCGGGGTCATGCTATGCACGAATTTGCACTGTGCAGGGCTGAAGTCAGCCATAACAACTTGTCCAGTCTTGCCCTTCCTGCATTGTATCTGAAGTCATGGCCACCCCAATACACAGCCCACTTGCAAGAAATGAAGACAGGATCTGGTTGTCTCATGGCCCCATGCTGGCACCATGTTGGCTGCAAAACAGAGGCAGCAGTTGATTTGGTACAGGGCTGGGATGGCACGTAGGATGTAACCCAGTGGCCTACCTGCATCCAGGTCAGACATCAGCCTCCCACAGAGGATGCCAGGGTGGAGGCTGGTGGTGTTTACCAGCCCCTCCCTCCACCTCTCTCCTTCTGTCCTCTGTTCTGTCTCTCTATCTTTCTGGCTTTTTTTTGGCAGTACTGACTGGGTTTGAACTCAGGCTACCTCACTTGCTAGGCAAGCACTTCACCACACCAGCCTGTTTTCTGTGTCTGTCTCTCTCTCTGTGTTTCTGTCTTTCTGTCACTCCCCATTTCTGTCTCTTTGTCTGTCTGTCTGTCTGTTTGTCTCTCTCTCACCAGGCACAGGGCCCATTTTCTGGCTTGAGTCAGGAGACTCTCCCCATGGAGTCTACACCCATGGTGACTTCCTCCTGGCCACAGACCTGTGGCAGCTTTGCTGAGGGGTAGTCACCTCAGAGGGCAGGTTAGAACTGTCCTCCAATCCCAGCCGCAGCCTTACACTCAACTGCACATTGATTGAATCAGCTGACAAAGGACAACAGAGTTTCGGTTTATTTAAAGTGGTCTTGTCACTGCCCGGAGCGCAATGGAATGCCAGTGCAACAAATCAAAAACCACATGAGACTGTGGCTTAAAGACCCACTGCAGAAGGCTCATCGGAACATCAGTCCAGACCGACCCCTGCAGAGTGGCCTCAATGGGGCCGTGACAGCTACGTGTCCATGGGGTTGTTTCATTTTGTTTTGAACATTCTACTGATGACACAGGGTGCTGACGTTGTTCCTCCTTCCTCCTGTGCAGTGTCGCTGGAGATCACGAAACACAGCAGTCTCTGCCTGAGGACACAGAGTTAATAAATTGTTCTCTTGCTTTGTGAGGGCTCTGGGGAGTGAGCCAGTGGCCTGGCAGAGTCCCCCGGACAAAGCATGCTCTTAGGTCCTAACCGTAGGGGCCACTGAACATGGTGCTCATGAGTCTGGAGCTAAGCAGTCAGCCACGGCGTGTATGGCCTCTGTCCTAAAATAGACATTTGCAGTCCTGGTTGGCTCCAAGATTTAGGGTCCCAGAGGCATTGGCGTGTAAAAGCAGCCCTGTCACATCTGCGTGTGTGGTGTGTTTGCTCTGAGTGGTTCTCTGTGAGTCCTCTGCTGTGAGGCTGGAACACCAGTTGACTCCTGGGTGGTGACACTTTTCCTTTTCCATCCACTATGGGGACAGGGTTGAATTCACTCTCCCAAACTTCCTGCTGCTCCCAAGACACCTCTTCGCAGTACCATGTTCCCTTCTTTGTCCTCTGGCCTGGGTGTTGAGCACAATCACTGGCTTGTAACAATGTTAGTGATTTGTAACTGATTTGCAACAATGTAACTGATTTGTAGCAATGTTACTGATTTGTAATACGCCCCCAAGGACCTACAGAGCAGTGACAGTGAGTCTTCTTTGCGGTGTCTTCAGACGCTGCCGGGCTGCTTGCCAGTCAGTGGGAATGGGACATCTGAACATACCTGGGGTCTTTTTGGGAGCAGCTCTGGCCCCTGATATGGCTCTAAATTTTCTCCAAGTCTGTTAACCTACAGTGCTCCCTAGCATTTATTCTTCCAGCTGAAATTTCCCTGACCTCCCCCCCTTCCATTTTATTAGGTTAATAAAACTTGGTTTTTGAGCATTTGGCTGCCCCAGGAGGGCAATTGTCCCCAGGTCCAATTCATCAAGGCCTAATGAGAGGCCTCGGAGGTCCTGGCCATCGTTCCAGAAGCTCTCCAGGCCTCGTGATGGGGAGGCCTATGGGCTGCACTGTGTATTTTGTCTGTTGGTTTCCCAAATTCTCCTCCCAGCCCTACAGTCACTCTTTGGGATTTATAGGAAGCTCAACTCTGTTGGGCTCCTCTGCCCACTCGTCACACACCCATACACTGTGCTACCAAATCACATCTGCCATAAAATAAAAGAGAAATGTGTCGATGTTGGTATTTCAGAACATTCCAGCAAGGGGGTGGTGGGACTGGCCTTTGTTTACATTAGCCAGGGAAGCTCCACGGGAGAAGGGGTAGCAGTTTGAAAAGGGGCCTTTAGTCAGAAGAAATAGACTGGTGTTTAAAATAAGCAAATCTAAAATAAAAGGGTGTGTGTGTGTGTGTGTGTGTGTGTGTGTGTGTGTGTGTGTATGTGTGTACCCACCAGCAGCAAGTCTTCAAACTCTTTTCCAAATACATTTCTGCTATCTTCACTTTATTTTTTTTTTTTGGTACTTCAAAGAAAGACCAATGAAGAACAAAGTGGATATAGGGCCCCTTTTGGGCTCTGCATTCTTCTAGCACATTCTTTCTTTCCATCCTTCCCTGCAGGCCCTCTCTACCACCTCCCTCAACTGTCAGGTTCCTGCTAACTCCAGGCATGGGCTGTGTCTGTTTCAACACAGTTGCAAACTAGAACATGAATTGCAGAGACATTTACCAGCTGGGTGGCTGGGGAACTGCAGAGGCGGCTGTGAGGGGTTGCAGTGGTGGGGGCTGTTGCTGTGTTATGGGATCTTTGGGGCAGAGGCCCCTGAATTTCCTCCACACAGCAGCCCAGACTCATCAGGTTTGTAATTAATGTCCTGGTTCCTCTCCTCTGGATTGAACCTCTAGAAAATGCCTTGTCTTTAGTTAACTGCCCTCTCCCAGGCATGTGTGATGGCTAATGAATTCATCCTGCTAGCTGCTACTCCAGGCAAGACAAGAAGAAGAAGACAAGAAGAAGAAGAGAGAAGAAGTCTTCTTCTCTCCCTTCTGGCTGGCCGCCCTGAGTATGGAAGGTGGGGTTGCTTTGTACAAGTGCACTGAAAGGAAAAATGCAAGAGCTGCACGAGAATTGATCCCCCTGGAATCTGTAGTCAGACCTTCTGTGTATCATTATCCCCCTGGCTCCTGTACCAGGGAGATGATCTGTCCTGGTGGCTGTTTGGGGTTTGGGGGAGTTCTTTTGGTCCCTGGGAGGTAGAAAGGCAAGGCAGTGTCTCCTAGGCTTTGGGGGAACCATAAGGACAGCTGTCCTCTTGTGTGGTTGTGACCACTGTGGATAAGAAGGATTCTGGATCGTCTCTGTGGTCAAGGGGGCCTGTTGTGGCCTGGACCTATGCTGCCTTTCTCCTTCGAATGAAAAGCCAGTGTGAGATGGTGGCTGGCTGCATGGACCAAGAGTTCTAAGTTCCCAGCAGCCCCAATGGCCTGGCTGGCCAGCTCATTCCCAGGGTAGCCGGACCCAGCTGGCATCCTCTTTCTCCCAGCTGAGGAGGCCACAGCACGAACCGCACACTGTCCGAGGTGGCCTCCAAGCGTCTGCGTGCCCAAGGATGTGCAGCCCAGCTTTGACACTGACTATGTTCCAGGGGGGCAGTAGGCTGGTTTCATGGGGCATAGCAGTGGCTTGGAGGCCAGATGTGGGGGGCTGTGGGCAGGGTTTTTGGTTGGGACTCAGTGAGCGTGGTCCATAGGCCCTCATCCCAGACTGGCTTTCCTCAGCTTCTGCCATCTGACATTTGGGTGCCAGAGACCAAATCTCCTCTGGACTTTCTCTCCAGGAGCCACCCAGTCCCCTCCTGTCCTGTGTGCCTCATCCTGTCCCATCCTGTCCACCACACCCCCTTACTGCACACTCGGCAAATAGGAGATTATCTTCTGAAAATACACTTTGAAGGGATTTTGTTTTGTTTTTTTCTCCACTTGACACTCTTGAATAAAGTGGGCCATTCATCTTTTAGGCAGAAGAATTCCAACAGTTGAGCTGCGTGGCATGGGCTCAGCGCATGGAGGCAATTTTAAACTTTTCTCATCGCAGGTTTGTGACCATTGTGGCTCCCCTATAAATGTGGTAACCTTCCTTTTGACTCTAACCCCCAACTGCCACCCTCACCCCGTAGTTTCAGAGCACCTCACACTGCTCTAACTGAAAGAAGCATTCATGCTGGAGCCAGCTGTTTGTTTAAACTCAACCCGTGTTAGCCTGTCTGAAATGCAACAGAATTGAGAAAAATGCAATTCTCTGCCGGCTTCTGATCAAAGAGAGGACATAAAAACATTCAAGACAGAGTTCTGAAGGACAGTGTTGTACACATTCCATGTTTCTGAGCCTCAGTGTTTAGTTGATCGGGGGGATTTTTTTCCTTTTGATCCCAGGGGGAAAACACACATGCACACACACACACACACACACACATGTGTACATACAAACACAGACACATATGCACAGACATACAAACACATGCATTCCCCCATCACAAATCCTGTGGGACAGACATTTTTCCCAGGACGCCCCAGCTGAAAAGTGGAAAGGTATCTCCTGATGCATCAACAGCACAGAGAATTCTGGATGATCGCTGTGCTACAGTATGCAAACCTCTTTCTTTTTGCCTTCTTTGGACATTGAGGGCAAAGCCACTCTTTGTGCCAGCGCTAATTTCAGGACCTAGGACCCTACCCCAGGCTCACTGGCCCCAACCATTAAATATGCCCCCCCCCACCTCTTGGCTTCGAAGCAAATGGAAATAAAGCATGATTAAAATGGTTAACGTTTTCTGTCATTGAAGGAATTTGCGTGGGGAGGGGGGAATGCTGAGTTTTAAAGCGTATTTTTGGAGAAAAAAATCATTTCAGTTCTTCAGCGGGAGCACAGGCAGCTTCACAAAGCAGATTTCGGCCTGAGTCCATTTGCAGGGGGCCAAATGATGTTAGTATTGTGCAGATGTAGGCAGGCAAACATTCCAAATTCCAATTTAGGTTAACCTGGGGCCCAGCTCGGGTCACAGGAAAAAATTAAAGTATGTCCCCTCCCTACCACCCTTCCTCCCCTTTCCACTCTGCTTTTTTTTTGTTTCCACCATCGGGTCGGTGTTTAGTCACTGACCCTGCTGGCTTCCCGGTCGGTCTGTCGTTCTGGTTCTGCACAAAGAGCCTCATTTCCTTTTGCAAGCCGGACCAGGAGACCAGCGGACTGCGAGCTGTGAGTGCCCCGGCCTCGCGGCCTCGCCCAGCACCACCAACCTTGTGTCCCTTTGGTCCTGCGTCCTGCGTTAATTTTCCATAAGGCTCCTCGCTCGCGCGAACCCACTCTGTCAGCCCTCAGCTCGTTCTCCACTTTTAGGAAAAGAGGCTGTAGGATTTCTACACAAACATTGGATAGGAAGGGGAGGGGAGTGACTTTAATTTTCATTTTCAGGCTCAGAAAGATGGCAAAAGTAAGCAGAGCAGGCTGGTTTATTTCAGGGGCTCACGGTGAGTCCCTACTGAATTTATACAATAAAATGAATTTTTAAAAATTTCATTTTCTCATTTCATTCCAGCAGAAAATGAGTTTGCCTTTATAACATCCAGGTCTTTCAAACTCTATTGAGTGAGAAATTAAGTTACAAAATGTAAACACACACACACACACACACACACACACACACGAAACAAAGTAATTTGTGACTGTAATACAATAGCAAGCCTGGTTCGAGGCTTAATTTTTTTTTTTATGATGTGTAATAAAGAAAAATAAGATTCAGTAAAAAATTTTCTCTTTTAAAATAGGTGAATTGTGATACGCAGTAAATTTAATTGTAATTTTCATTTGTAAACATAACTTGTCTACATTTAAAAAAAAATCTTCTGAATGTCCTGTCAAAGCATGCAGAGAACTGTAAAGAAGATCCAAATCCACGTTTTGGGTGACAACTGATTTTTTTCCCCCTTCTGTGAAATTACACCTACTAGCATGGGAAATTGTAAAAAAGAAAAAAAGAAAAAAAATAGCTGTCTTGTGACAAGAATACCATCTTTAGTCACAAAAAGAAAGCAGTTAACACTTGAAATTTAAGACAAATCCAGTGATATTAAAAGTGAGAGGATGAGGAAGGCCAGGGTGGCTATTTGCACAAAAAAGCCCAGAAATCACCATCCGGCAGATGTGTGATTGGGATGTAGTTATATTTATAAGGAAAAGTTATATAAACTTCAAAAAATGAAAGTTATTTTGCTTAAGTGCCTGAGAAAATAATTTCGGACAATATTTGACTTTCTGAGTTTTGTGTCCTGTGTTCTGGATACCTGGTTAGGATCCGGGAGGCATGAAAGAACTGTGTCTGAAAGGGCGGTGTGCGTGTGCATGGTGCGTGTGCACGGCGTGCTTGTGTACTTGCCTGCTCCCTCAGAAGTATGCGGAGAAGAGGGGGTGCTCACTAGTGTATGTGGGAACCTTTCTCTCCAGAAATGTTACTATTAATGCAAAACTCTTTAAAATGGAGAACAGCCATTTTCTTACTTAAACAACCCCTCCTGTGAAAAACACTTCCTTTTTGGGGGTGTTATTTTAGGGGCAAGGCAATGGGTAAAAGCCAACTTTCAGAATTGGTACAGACAGGAGGTGTACAAACATTGACTAGATTTTTTCAATCTTGTTCTTCTAGCCCTGAAACCAGGGCATCCCACCTCTTGCGTGTAATTTTTGATCATATTATTGTGTCCGGGGGTGACATTTATAAAAGTTCTCACAATATATCATAGTTGAATTCACCCCCTCCATCATCCTCCTTGAGTCCCTGTCCCCCTATTCTTGGAATAGTTCCAACAGTGTGTCTTTTGAGCTTGCCCAACCCCGGAGGTCTGCCCGATGTCCAGCAGATGGCGATGTTACTTCTGGAGTGGCCGTGCAGTGGGGGTGGGGAGGACACTGAGATTTCCCCAGAAGTTGTCTCTGTCATCCCTGTCACCTCTCCCAGAGTGCCTGCCCTGGGATCTACGCCTAAGAAGAAAACATTTTGAGGCCTCGTCTGCAGGGTGCCAAGCTCTCAAAAGAGTATTTAAAGTATTTAAGCCAAATGTTAATCACCAAATGTCTGACCCCTGTGACAAGGTCTGAGGCAGCGCCCCACTCCACTTCCTGGGAGTGTGGGGTAGAAGTGGAAGAAGCTGAGGTGTCATTCCAGGATTTCATCAGGAGCCTGACTACGTGTCAAGAGAAAGACGCCCTCACTGTCTCCTGTGGGAACCAGGCAGACAGTGGAGTGCGTGGGATTTTGTGCACCTAGGAATGGAAGCAGGCGTGGATAGGTGACGAGAACTTTCCTGGTGGTGGAGTGGTGGGGTGACCTCGTGCCTTGGACCCTGTTTCCTCACACCAGCACATGGTGGGACAGTTACAGGACAACCTCGTCCCTACTGGGAGAATTTCCCGCTTCATTCCAAACACGAACATTGTACTGCCCTCACCTCTTGCTAGAGAGAGCCCCAAGGAACCACAACCACCTTCGTCAAAATACTTCACGTGTAAATGAAGAGGAGTTAAGAGCGTCCTTGGATAATTTCAGGATCCATCCATTGGTTTTAGGTAACAATTTGCATATCATTTTAAAATATAAAAAGCGGTGTGTGTGTAGACTACTTCTTTAAACAAACAAATTCATCAAAGACTGATTTCTTTTCCTAAGAAGGATGTTATCATTTCTTCTTGGGGTTAAAGAAAAATGAGAAGATTTCATTTGATTCCAAATTTGACATACTAAAGGCTTAGAAATCCGTAAATGTGGCATAGAACAATGACTTCATCCAGTCTGGGAGTAATTAATCTTGCATCGGGCTTTAAAAAATTAATTGAATGACAGTCTAGCTTTTATACTTGTATATATTTACCGATTGTGCAAGTGAGCTACTCGTGATTCATAACTCAAGTCTACATACTAATAAAATGTGCAAAAACCCAGCTGTTTAAATAAATTCTGTTCTGCTTTAAGATTTTTGCCCTTTGGGGAGAAAGCCATTTAAGTGTTGAGTGGCAGTGACCAGAAAACAATAGTTACAATGTAAATAAATCTTCCTGCAACTTGGTTCTTATTTTCTTGTGCAAGATACTAATCCATAAAAAACAAACGCTGTTTATTGAGCCACATTTGTACCAAGTGAACTTTTGTAAAGCGATATGGGGAAAATAAGAATTTCTAACTACCAAGGGCTTTGGTTCTCTGGCTCAGCAGAGGAGCTATTTGATACATGGAAAGTGCAGAAAATAAAATTAGTGACTGGTGAGAGAGCCGGATTCGTGCGGCCGCATGGAGGTGATCTTATTAGAATTAACACAAAAAAAATTCGTGTCACTTGGCACCTTGGCTTAAGGGCTAATTTAATTACACCAGCGATTAGTGTTGACTTACATTTCGGTTCCGGCCAGCCTTCCTACGCTCTTGTTTATTTCCAGAAATCACATTTGTGACAGCTCTAATAGGTCATTTAACAGCAAACACTTTCTCCTTTAGTTGAAAATATTTCAGAATTCAGAAACCTAGTGAGGCAAAGGAAATTTCACACTTCATGTGTATGACTGAACCAGTTTGGAACAAGATTTTTAAAAGATGAATTCAACCAGCTTGTTTGACTGCTTCCAGCCCCAAACACTGAAATGTTTCAATGTGCCAACCACACTAATGGGACCTCAGCTGCTTCAGGGATCATTGTCACTTCTGGGATTTTTTTTTTCTTTTGGTAGAAGGATAGAAAGTGGTCTCTGCACAAGCTCTTCCAGAAACAGCTTGGGAGGCCTGTGTGGCTCACCAGCTCTTCAGCTGCTGTCACTGACTTGGAGTAACCATGCGCTATTTCATATTCTGGACCCTGTGTTTGTAAACTTTCCACTTTTTGTTGTTTTGTGAAAGTCGCAGTTGATCTCGGCGCACAAAGGTGGAGAGTCTATTTACTTCCCTCTCAACAGCTGAATGCAATCAGGACGCTATTTTGGTGTTGTGTTTTAGTTAAAAGGTAAAGAAAAGAGAAACACACCCAAACAAACCAGAAGACCCCTCAGTGTTGGGTCTTCGCCCCTAGTCTTCAGTCCCACCAGTGGGGATGAGACCTGCAGAGCGTAATACCTCCCTCCCCTAGGATGTGAAATTGTCTTGGACGGAGATGGGGAATTGTGGGGATGGAGTTAAGGGTCAGCTAACGTGTTGAGCTGTGTGTTGGCAGGAAGAAGGTTGAGATCCTTTGTGCAAATACAAGCCGCAGAGGCAAATCCCTGCCTGGCTCTCAGGAGCCTTCTTGCGCAACCTCTTCCCAGCAGCTGGAGAGTGGAGCATTTACACGAAAGGTGTCACAAGTGTCCCTCCCAGTTGTACCTCCTCCTGGGAGGGTGCTGGCCCAGGCTTCTCTAGGAGGCTTGCTCAGTGGAGGTGATACTGCCCATTAGGGACAGAAGCCAGACCTTACAGAGAAGAGCTCCCATGACCACCTGGTCCCATGGTGCCTGCTGTGCAGATGTGGGCACCAGAGCCAGCCAGGCCAAAGCCCTGGACGGCACATTGCTGCTACTCGGTGAGGCTACTCTCCCGCCATCTCTTACCTCACCCTTTCCCTGGAACCCAATCCTGGACATTCAGTTGTTTACAGGCTCCTTGCTTTTTAATTTGCCGGTTGACTGTCTTCCTGCCTGGAACCTAGGCTTCACCTTGTTTGAATGCCCAGGGCTTCCACTTATCCACGATGTCTACTTATGACAGCTGCTGATATTCCCGACATGCCACGTGTGGCATGGGATGATTCACTCGGTGTCTCCCAACAAACTGAGGAATATCACGACCCCATCTGACAGTTTAGGACCCTGCATCCTGGGAGCAGAGCTCCCAAAGTCAGACAGTGACGTGGAGGCCCAGGGAGGGCTGGGATGGCAGGTTAAGGACCACATACAAGCAGACCTCACAGTGAATTCAAGGGCAGTGAGTTTGACAGGCAGGGGTGTCCTTCCTGGGGCACCAGCTTCCTCAGAGAAGGCAGACGCAGCTCACATAGGGCTTTGCCTCTTGCTTGCTGGGGCCCGTGGTGAATCCCACTAACTTTCAGCACCTTGGTGGTTTCCTCCTACATGAAACAGAGTTGGTCGTCTCTCTTTTGGGGTCGTGGGGATTTGCACACATGAAAGAAGGGCTTGGCTCACAACACACACTAAATGAATGATCGTGTCACCACTGTCCCTGGCCAGACCCCCAAAGCCCAGAAGTAAGTGGGTGGGAACTGCCAGGCATCACATCTCTGCTGCCTACTGGTGTGGGGTGTTGCTTTTCTCTTGGGTGGAATAAGGGTGATTTTTGTCCCTGTCTCAAAAGTTTGCACGAGGACAGAGAACTCATGTCCATGGTAAATACTAAACAAATGTCCACACCAACGATCCCAACAGATATTCGTTGTATCCCTGCTGGGCTCACATGCTAGTGACTCGTCACAGGAATTGTGGTCACACACCAGCACGGTCAGCATCTCCCGGGGTTGGTTAAAAATGCTGTCTTGGGCTCCAACCCAGAGCTCATGAGTCAGAGGCTTTTTCTTTTTTGGTGGTACTGGAGATTGAACTTAGGGCCTCATGCTTGCCAGGCAGGAACTCTACCACTTGAGCCACACAGAGGAGAAGGAGCCACCCACGTACCTCCTACTTCAAGATGGTCTCAGAGGAGTCCAAGGATGCAACTGTCCTGTAGCCCACTTCTCTACAAGTCTCCCAGGTCCTGGGTCTGTCTCAATCCCCTAGAGTCTCTGCTCGTCCTTCCCTGGCCCTGGCCTGGGCTGTAGGGGCAGAGAGCTGCCATACTAACCAGCCTCTGGTTGGCGCTGCCCAGTGGGAAGCATTGGCTGGAGATGGGACAGCCAGAGGGAGAGAGAAGTACGGTCTCTCTCCTCATCTCTGTAGGTGGCTTCCAGCCCTGGCTCCTCCCTCCACCCTCCAACCCCAGGTTAGGGTGAGGGACTTGGTGAGGAGCTGTGGGTTAGACTGGGGGAGCAGACTATTGGGCTGAGGTGCTATGGCCAGGATGCTTGGCTGGGGCTTGTGGAGGGAGTCAGGCAGGGAGGACACTGAGCTTTGAGCTGGTTCAATACTCTCCCTGCTGGCAGCTTCCCAGGCGGGAGCTCCTGTACAAGCGAACCAGTGAGAAACGGGCTCTGGGCTTCTGAAGCCTGCAGTCCTGTGGTCTGCCTGCAGAAAGGCTGGCCTCACCAATACAATAAAACAGAACAAGCAAGCCAGCAGGCAAAATATTTGGTTTAGTACATACAGGCAGTCTGCCTGGAGAAAGAAAATGTTCTAATTGGATGGCATCACTGTCAATCATCTCAGATAGGCAAGAGGGAGGCGAGGCCTATGGAGTTGGTGCCAAGGAAATGGCCTGGCTCAAAAATGGAGGGAGGGTGGTGGCCTGATTTGTCCATCAGGCTCAACAAGCCAGTGAGGAATACATTCAGCTGCAAATAAGAGGGAGGGCAGCTGGCTGGCTTGGCTAGGGGAGATGAGGTGGGCAGTCCAGGAGGGAACCTGCCACCCCAGTCTTTGATCTCCATGTCTGTGGCTTCGTGGTGACAGGATGAATGCCACACCTGTAAGACTTGCATCCATCCAGGAAGAAAAGTGGAGAGAAAACACTGTCTTGTTCTGGATGGAAGGCTCTGTTGGGCGCTCCCACCTCTGTCGCACCGGCATGAATTGGGTCACTGGGCCACTGTCTGGCCTGGGAAATGCATGGTTTTAGTCAGGGGCTCATTTCCAAGCCAATTGAGATGAGATGAGGACCCAGGGCCCAGGAGGCACCAGTGGGGAGGAGGAGATGTGCAGGCCACCAGCAGGGGGCCTGGAGACCATGGGCTCTCATCTGCAGCTCACAGTACATCCGCTCTCCTGACCAGAAGAGGGGAAAACGTTTTTTAAAACAAAAATCCTTTTGACGAGATGCTTATCTGTTAGCGTTTTGAATATTTCCCTCACTTTCTCATTAAGAATTCATTTGAATTAATGTGTTTACAACTTGCAGAAGTGAGGAACTGGCATTTTTGTCATGGTTTCCCTTGAGACAGGTGACTTCCTTGATATCTGTCATTCCACAGAGAAGGAAACTGAGGCACAGAAGGGTCCAAGGATTTGGATTCAAACCGCAGAGCCCCCACTCAGTTTACAATCCTAGCTGAGGCTAAGGGAAGCTGATGTCATCTCCCCAGGGTGGGCACAGACGGGATGTGTGGGGATTGGGAGGAGGGTACCCCTGGGCCTCTTGGTCACATTTCTGGTAGGCCCTGTCTGCTCCCTCATCCTCATTCTTCTACTGTCCCACACATGTCCTGGGCTCCCAGTGGGATCGAGGATTTCGTGCAATTGGCTTCCCTGAGCACTGGCGCAGGAAGGAACCCTCTCACTGCTCTGCCAACAGCCTTTGCCTCACCCCTCTGAGCCCTGGGGACCGGAGGAGGCTCTGCTGGTGTGTGTGGACAGGCTGTGGGGCCACAGACAAGAGCCCAGATGTGCTGCTGGCCACAGTGTTGGCACCCTGCTCTGTGTATCACGTGTACCCTCCTCTAGGTCACAGCCTCTTCATCTAGGGAATGGACGGCCCAGGGCCCCCCTAGGGCTGCTGAGAGGACAGGAGGAGAGTGTCGTCATATGGTATGTGGGCAACAGATGGAGCAGGAAGGCCACAATCCCCATGGCAATGCCCATGCAGAAGCCGGCCCTCGGGTACCACAGATGCCTGCTGGGACCAGCTTCTTTGGATCCTGAACTCATATGCCTGGTCTGTAATGCGCAAAGGTCCCCAGACCTCCCAGCCTCCCTCACACTGTGGTAGCTAATAGGGACTGAGCAGTGGCCATTTGCCCAGTCTTGGGCTGCCCCCTTCACTGGGATCACCTCTTTTATCCGTAACTGGGCATCGAGACCGACTGAGCAGAGGGGAGACAATGGCTGCACAGCTTCTCCAGCCATCAGCTCCTGCCTGGCAGGGAGGAGGCGGAAGTCATACCATGAATAGCAAAGGCAGCGGGACACCCACCACCGTTCCCGGAAACGCGGCTGTAGAAGGAGGGACAAAACAGACTGGGGACCCGGCTGGGACACAACATTACAGTGCAGTGTTCTGAGAGGGGCCGTGCATAGGAGCTCATGTCAGCTGTCACAAGAGCAAAACACGGGCACCCTGTCCCGTGTATCCACTTATGCCCAGCCTGGGAGATGATTGCACCTGTGACCCCCAAGGACCTCGTCTACAGAAGAATGGTTACAAGTTAAACCCTCTTGTTCATGGCGGTTCACTTTAAAACTGTTGGCACACAGTAATTGCACATATTTGTGGGCTGTGGTGTGACATTGCGATCCATGCAATGGGTAGCGATCAGGTCACCATGATGGGCACTTTGCTCCAGATGTGTATAATTTCTTCATGGTGGACACATTAAAATCCTCTGCACTAGCTATTTTGAAATACGCAATTAAGTATTGCCAACCACAGTTATCCTACTGTGCTGAAGACATTAGCGATTATCCCCCCTTTCTGGCTGCACCCCTGGGCCGTCAACCACCCTCTCTCCACCCTTCCCCAGCCCAGGCTCTCATAACCACTCTTCTATTTCCTACATCTTCCAAATCTATTTCTTAGCTTCTGCATATAAATGATAACTTACGACATTTGTCCTTCTGTGCCTGACCTATTTCACTTAACATAACTTCCCTCAGTTCCATCCATGTTGTTGCAAATGACAGAAATTCATTCTTTTTCATGGCAGGATAATATTCCACCCTATGTGTGCACATTCCACATTTTTGATGTGTGCCTCCGCTGATGGACGCTGAGGCTGACTCCATAGCTTGTCTATTGCTGCACAGTGAGTGGAGATGTCTCTTGGGCATGTCACTTTTATTTCCTGGCTGCCATATGCCCAGTCGTGGGATTGCTGGATCGTATGGCAGTTCTAGTTCTAGTTTTTGCGGCACCACCATACTGTCTTCCACAACAACTTTAGGGAAGTGTGTCACCACCATCAGCGTGTGATGGTTCTCTTTTCCCTGCACCCTCACCAGTGTTGTGACTTGTCTTTCTAACTGCAGTGGAGTGACACTGGTTTGGGTTTCCATTTCTTTGGTAGTGGGGGTGTTGAGTGTTTCTGCAGCTGCTCTTAGCTGATGGCACGATCTCTTGTGAGAAGTGTTTGCTCAGAATTCACCATTTACGAATTGGGTTATTTATGCTTTTGCTGTGAGTTGTTTGAGGTCCTCGTATCTTCGGGGAGTGAGTCCCTTTTGGGTGGATAGTTTGCAGATGTTCTCCCTCATTCTGCAGGCTGCATCCTCTCTCTTGTCTCCTTTGCTGTGCAGCTTTTCAGTTTGATGTGATAGCATTCATCAATTTTTGCTTGCGTTGGCTGGGCCTTTGGGGTTAGGAGTGATCTTCAAAAAAATCTTTGTCCAGAGCAAAATCTTGAAGCATCTTTTAGTGGTTTCATAGTTACAGAATTACATTTAAGCCTCCGCTCTGTTTTTTTTTTTTCCAGATGATTTTGTGTGGCATGAGAGAGGAACCTGGTTTCTTTTGCAATGGATCTCCAGTTTTCTCAGCACCATTTATTGAAGAGACTTTTTTTTCCAGTTGAAATCAGATGTATCTAAATCTATAAATTTGCTGCTGGATTATCTATTCTGTTCCATTGATCTATATATCTGTTTTTGTGTTAGTACCATGCTGTTTTGGTCACTATAGTTTTGTAGTATGTTTTGAAGTCAGGGGTTACAGTGTTTTTAGCTTTTCTCCCCTTCCCCTCAGGATAGCTTTAGCTATTTGGGGTCTTTGGTGATCCTGTACAAATTTTAGGAGTGTTTTTTCTATTTCTGGGAAGAATGTCATTGGTATGTTGACAAGAATTGTGTTGACACTGCAGGTTACTTTGGGTGTTTTGGACTTGTTAATGAGGCTAATTCTTCCAATCTGTGATCATAGGATATCTTTCCATTTTGTGTGTCCTCTTTAGTTCCTTTCATCAGTGTTTTTCAATTTTAATTGTAGACATTCTTCTCCCTTGGTTAAATTTACTCCTAGGTATATTTTATCTTATGTTACTTTATTTGCCAATGGGATCGTTTGCTTTGTTTGTTTTTCAGCAATTTTGTTATTCATGTAATAACTACTGATTTTTCTATGCTGTTTTTTAGTTCTGAAACTCTGCTGATGCATTTATCAGTTCTAGTATTTTTTAAAAGTTACTTTTAGTATATAAAATCATGTAATCTGCAAACATGGACAATTTGACCTCCCTTTTTCCTATTTGGATGTCCTTTTAAAGTTTTCTTGACTTATTGCTCTGGCTATGACTTCCAGTGCTTTACTAAATTCAAGCTGTAAAAGGGGACATTCTTGTGGTCCTGCTCTTAGAGGAAATTATTTCAACTTTTCTCCCATTCGGTGCAATGTTGGCTGTGGGATTGTCATATGTAGCCTTCATTGTGTTGAGGTGAATTCCTCCTGTTCTTCTGCATTTTTATCATGAATTAAGTTGAATTTTGACTACTTCTGCATCTATCGAGTTGATCATATGGACTTTGTCCTCTGTTCTGTTGATGTGAAATGTTATGTTTTTTGATTTGCATGTGTGGATCATGCTAAGCCTAACTTAATCACAGTGTGTCATCTTTTTGATGCACCATTAGACTTGGTTTGCCAGTATTTTGTTGAGAATTTTTGCATCTTTTCCCCAGGAATACTGGTCTGTAGTTTTGTGTTGCTCTGTCCTTGTGTGGTTTTGGTGTCAGGGCAATTCTGGCCTTGCAGAGTGAGTTTGATGCTTTGGAATCATTAGCTCTTCAAAGGTTTGAGAAAAGTCAGCTGTGACTTTTCTTGGTTGGGAGATTTTTATTTAGGATTCAGTCTCATGACTAGTTATTGGTCTGTTCAGGTTTTCTATGTCCTTGTCGTTCAATTCCAGTGAGTTATTTGCATGTAGAAATCTATCCATGTCTTCTGGTTCATAATAGTCCCTGTGACCCTCTGTATTTATGTTATCAGTCATAATGTCTCCTTTTTCATCCACAATTTTACCAATTTGGTCTTCTATCCTTTTGCCTTGGTTAATCTAGGTGATTTCCCAGTTTTGTTTATATTTTCAAACTCTCTATTTCACTTATTTCTGCTCTGCTTTTTGCTATTTCTTTCCTTCTATGAATTTGACTTTAGTTTGTTCTGTGTTTCTAGTTTCTTGTGTTGTGCTGTTGGATTGTTTATTTGAACTCTTTCTTTTTTGGTGCCCACACTTGCTTCTTAGTGCTGCTTTGCTGCATGCTAGGGTTTTGGTATGTTGTATTCTATTTGTTCTAAGAAATCATTCAGCTTCACTTTTGATTTCTTCATTAACCCTTGGATTGTTCAGGAACATGTTATTTAATTTCCATGCATTTTATAATTTCTAAAGTTTTTCTTTTTGATTTCTGGTGTTATTTCATTGTGACCAGAGAAGACAAATGTCATAATTTCAATTTAAAAAACTGTTGAGGCTTGTTTTGTGGTCTAGCATACATCTATCCTGGAGAATGTCCCCTGTCTCAGCTTTTGGATGATATGTCACGTCAATGTCTGCTGGGTCCGTTTGATCCGAAGCGTGGGTGTTTGTTTGTCTGGCCATTGAGGAAAGTGTGGTGTTGAAGTTCCCAACTATTATTGTGTGCAGTCCCTCTCTCCTTCGGATCTAACAATGTCTGCTTTATGTACTTGGGTTCTAGCAGTGGGTGCATGCATATTTATTACAGTTACTGCCCTTTGTTGAGTTGATCTTTCCCTCATCATATAGTGACCTCTTTGTTTCTTTTCATATGCCTATTATATTTGATCTGATTATAACTACTCCTGCTCACCTTGGTTCCCATTTACATGGAAAATCCTTTTCTATCTCTTCACTTTCATTCTCTGTCTGTCTTTATAGATGAAGGGAGATTCCCACAGACTGCATATTGTTGAGTCTCATTTATTTTATCCACTCAATCAGTCTCTTTAAAGTGAGGAATTTAATCTCTTTATATCCAAGGTTATTACTGACAAGACACACTCTTATCATGGTGGTTTTTTTCTGGTGTTTTGTATATACTTTCTTCCTCTCTCATTCTTTGCCTTTGTGGATTGTTGTTTTTCTGTTCAATAAACATTTAATTAACAATCCATTTCTCCTCTTGGAAGGGCTTTGGGGCATTATATAAATGGAAAAGTTTCCCTAAAAGCCTTGCCCAAGGAATTCTGACGTCATTACACATTCCAGAGCCATCCAAATTCATCTTCAGACCTCAAGATACCATCAGCTGTGTTCACTTCAGATGGCATTTCTTACTCATAAAAAGAGTTTTGAAATGAAAGCTTACCTGGCTGACACAGGTGCCAACCAGGCATTTTGCTGTCAGGTGTTAAACTTCACGCTACAAATAGTCCAACTTCAAGTGGCTTAGAAAGATGCAGGCAATTTTTCTGTCAAGGTAAGAAAATCTTGGCAAGGGTGCTCCTGGCATTTGATCAGTTACTCAACACATGTAGGGACAACTTTGTGTTGCTGCATGAGTTTCCTGTGGCTATGTAACAAACAACCACAAGCTTTGTGGCTTAAAATAACAGAAATTTATTATCTTACAGTTCTATGGGGTAAAAGTCTGACATAGAACTCACTTGGAATTTGTGGGTCTAATTCTTCTGGAGGTTCCAAAGGAGTCATTGGGGAGAACACGTTGCAAGAGAGCTGGTGCCCAGATGTGGCACCCAGTGCTGGGTTCTTGCTTTGTGACATGCCCTATACTATCCTGCTTGCCCTGGGATAACTTGGACAGGTGACTTATGCCCTTCCCACCTCAATTCACTCATCTGGGGAGTGGGGTAATGACCACACCTCTCATCTGGGGCCATGGTGAGGATCTCTGTGGAAAGTGCAGGGAAGGAAACTGGTATGTGGGTTGTGCTTGGGACTCGGGTTTTGTTCTATTGGTTGTTATTATTTTGTGTGCACAAAAGCAGTCCAAATACTCAGCACTTGTTTAAATTGAGCCAGATGTCATAGCCTCATAGAGGAAGGATGGGAATGAGTGGGTGTAGGTGCTGTCAAGCTCTGGGAAGGAGGCTGGCACCATAGTATTTGAGCATGGGTCCTGGCTCTGAGCATGTCTGTCCATCTCTGGAAAACCCTCATGCTCTGGCATCTATCAGTTTCCTTAGTGAGTAATGGAGCTGGTAAGAGCCCCAGCTCACGGACAGCTGCAAGGGCTGGATGGGATATTGTGGTGGAGTTCTGGGTTCTCAGTAACCATTGGCTGTGTCTTGAGGGACACACAGGACCTCAGTTAATCCTGGAAGAGTGCAGAGATTTCCACCTGCAGAACTGTTTTGTAGGTGAGGGAACAGAGTCACAGAGTGGGCACAGCCACTTGCCCCACACCAGAACGAGATAGGGCAGGCTTGAAGTCAGCCTCAAAGATGATTTCAGTACCAAGTCAGTAGGTGACCCTCTCCACCCCTGGTCACAGGCCGCCTCCTGAAGAGGTCCTGTCCCAAAGTGGGTGAAGGGTGAAAAATTGCAGGCTCTGCTGCTCTGGCAGGCACTTCCCTGCTGGCTGTTTGTTTTGGGCATCTTTCTCACGTTCCTCAGAGTGGGGCTGAGGCCAGCTCTTTGGTCCCCAGAGGCTGCCTGGTGGTGAGAACCTGGGGATTCTCTCTTATCTCTGCCGGGCAGGATGCGTCCTGTGCTGTGTCCAGGCGAGGTTTCCAAGCGCAGTGGTGAGCTTGCAAATTTTGGCGGGGATGGCTCCAGCCAACTTTGTGGGGGGGGGGCCTGTGTTTTGTTTCCCAGACCCCTCGGCACTACGCCGGGCTCCTGCCACCACCTCTGCCCGTGTCCCTGGACCTTTCAGCTGCTTGGGCTCCAGGAACTGCTCGGCAGCCCGTCCCTGCAGAAGGCAGTGTGAAATGGCACGGGGTGAATTCCTGTTTCCGTCCATTCTTTGTGCAGGGCATGGGTGGTTCCCAGCCAGGGAGGGGTGGTGGGGGTGCAGTATGCTGCCTGGCCTGCAGGGGCGCTGTGCAGGAAAATGGGCCTCACCCACCAGATAATACCAACTGAGTGGAGCTGGCACTAAGCAGGTAACTAGTCTAATTCTACAAGTGAGAGTGGACAATGGGTTGTAATCTTATCTTCAATGTTGCTTGCTTAAAATGCAGATTCTCAGGGCAGAGCATGGTGGTTCCTGCCTGTAATCCCAGTTACTCAGGAAGTGAAGAGCAGGAGGAATGGTGTTCGAGGCCAACCTGGACCCCCACCTCAACCAACAATTCAGGTGTGGTGTTGCATGTCTGCGAATCCCAGCTATGGGAGGCAGGGGTAGAAGGATCATGGTTCCAGACCAGCCCAAGGCTGGGGAAAAAAAAATGGGCTTGGGGCATGGCTCAAGTGGTAGAGTGTCTACCTCACAAACTCCAGGCCTTGAGTTCAAACACCAGTACCAGCAAAAAATAAAATAAAATGCAAATTTTCAGGTCCCTGGTTTCGAAATCAGACTCATTAGAGCTGGTAGGGAACTCAGGGCCCAACATTTGCACCTCAGGAATTCTTCTGATCCAGTAAACTTGGGAGCACACTGGCCTGGTAGTTTGGGCCAGGCTGGGGTACCAGACAGGCCAAGTTTCAACTTCACAGTAATCTGCTGGTCATTCTGTCTCTTGGTGGCTTTCAGAACATTGGTCTCTGCTGCTCACTGGGTCTGATGATATTTCCTGAAGTTGTGGCTGGGAGCAATTCCAGGTTACTGTGCACAAACCAGGTGTGAGTCAGGTGAAGGAAAGGATGAATTCTTATCACCCATGGTGACAACCTAGGACATAATGCTCCTGGAAAAGTTTCTGAGAATCCTAAACACCAGACAGGCTGCACAGAGCAGATAGGCTGGAGCCAGCAGTGGCCACTGTGAGTGTGGGAGCATCCCGGCTTCTGTTGGCACCAGTGCTGCTCCACTGCAGAAGTTAAAATGTTGACAAAATCGAGGGACTCAATTTCCTTGCCATTCCCTGGTGTAGGGAGCCTCAAATCTGGACCACTTGGTAATCCCAGGTTCTTGGAGCTGAGGGCACTGAGGCCAGAGGGGCGCTGATTCCCAGGGTGCAGCTAGCCAAAGGAAGACTGTGACCTGTGCTTCCAGGGGCAGACTTTACAACAGCAAGGATGGAGACACTGCTGCAGAGAGAACACAGTGGCCCCTTTGGTAACTGTCCCCTGAGTGGACATGCTGGACTCTGGCCAAAATGCCTGGGAACACCATCAGGGGCAGCTCACCCCCAGCTCCCCATAGCTCAGGACACACCGGCTCTGCACATGGCAAACACATGGCGAAACTTTCACACCTTGTTTTACCTGTGTGTAAAGTGAGGTGCTCTGGTTCCTCTGACTGGGTTCCTAGGGGGCTGAGATGAGGCATAGAGAGCTCTGAGTGTTCACAAACACAAGTTGAGCATCCTTTTCCTAAACTCTTAGGGTTTCAGATCTCAGAAGTTTTCAGATTTTAGAATATTTGCATAGACTTTACAGGTTGGGCAAATTAAAAGTTTCAAATTTTGGAGCATTTCGGATTTGGGAGTTTCAGATTTAGGGATGCTCGGGTAGTGTGTGACTGTTGCCGTGGGGAGTGTCATTTCCTTTCTGACAGGTAGGAAACCTGGGGGAGCCAGGGAGGGATCCTTACGTGCTCAGGGTCTCCTGGCAAACAGTGGACTCTGGTCACTGCAGCGTCACCAAAAAGACTGAGCTCTGAGGCAGGAGGGGGCAGCTCTTGGCCTGACCCCCTGCTGACCTGACTCTGGCTCTGTCTAAAAATCAGCATGAAGGGGAACGGGGCAGGAGGGCGGCATCCTCTGAAGTTTGGGTCCTTGTCTTTTATAGATTTCCCACGTAGTCTTAGGGAACTCCGCCATTTTCTCATCTCAGGGCCGCTGTTGGCATACAGCAGGAAGCTGGAGGCTCAGAGTGACTTTGCCATCGCTGGCTTTTGTTTTCCCAAAGCAAGGATACAATAAAACATAAAATATGGTGGCTGGGCCAAATGGCCTCCCTGAGACTATTTTTCCTAAGACACAGATGCACACATGCACTTCACACACACACACACACACACACACACACACACACACAGACCACTTTTGGAACTGGAAACCAATCAACTTCATCCTCCCCAGGTTCCTTTCTCCCCTGGGGGCTGCTATGGGCATGGATACTTCTGTCCTGTTGAATTCAGACTCCACCACAGTGTGACCTTGGCCTTGTTGCTGGGGGCCCTCAGTTTCTCTGTCTGTAAAGTGGGCACAGCAGCAGTGCTCCCTTAGTGGTCCACTGTGGAGGCCCATGTCTCATTGTGCTCCAGCCACATCACTGTCCCCTGCCCTCGCCAGCCTTCTCTTCCATGACCCTTGAATCACAGCTCCTGTGTTCTTCTCAAAGCACTTGAATGTCACTAGCTGGACATTCTGCCTGGCTTTGTTGGAGCCCCAGGTGGGTGTGTCACGTTGTCTGTCTGTGTCTTCCTGGGTGAGCTTTTTGGATCAGCAGGGCAGTATCTCAGTGGCAGGTCTGCAGGAGAAGGTTGTCTGAGTGGTGGGACATTGTTGGTACCTGCCCCACTTGGGCCCTGGGGACATGGGGATGAGTGTACTCAGTGCCTGCCCCCAGAAGCTCGTGCTCTGGAGAGGATGAAAAAGCAAGCGAATGAGTGATTCTGACGGTGGGGATGGTTTTCCAGCCACTGGCTGCCACCAAGGCCAAGTGTCTGCCCAGGCATTGGGTTGGAGGGAGGTGAGTTAACTCCAGCCTCCAGGGGCTGGGACACCAAGGTCAAGGGAGGTGACACTGGGACACAGCTAGGATGGAGCGATGCACCCTCAGTTCTGAGCAGGAATCCTCCAGGGGCACAAGAGACAAAGTCAACTCCTACAGAGAATGACCCAGGTCTAGGCTCAGGGACATGGGCTCAGGAGACTGGACCGTGACCACTAGGGCTTAGGAAGAAGATCCATGGGCCAGAGGGTCGCCATTGATCTTCTGGTAACAGGAATGTGTATGTGTGTGTGTGGGGGGCAGGACAACGTGGAACTTTCGTGGCTCCCAATACTGGTGGATTCTCAGTCCTGGAATTGTCACCAGGAGCCCTAGTTCATGTGCAAGTAAGTTTGTGACGGGCCAATGCTATCACCTGTTGCATGGGGCACTTTCGTGATCCCGACCAAGCCTCCTTCCTCAGGATTGTCTATCAAAGAAAGGGTTTTCAGCAGAGCCCCCAGTGGCCAGCAGTGTGGCCCTGGGTCACAGCCTGCCCAGGCCTGGCCTTCAGGACCTCTTTTCACACGAGAAGTCAGCTCGCTTTTGCTTTACCTTCTGAATTGTAGACACTTACTATTAAAAGCTGCCACTGCCTCCGTTATGTTAGTAAACATGATGACATCAGATGCCACCTGTTTGAGAAGCTATGGTGACCATAAGGTGATTGTGTGACCTGCCACCATCTTCCAGAGCATCTGTCACTTGCACCCTAGTAAGAATGGTGACACTCCTTGGAGTAAGTTTTCAATGTAACCATCAAACCCAGGGTCTCTGTGAGGCTCAGGGGAACACTGAGTCCCTAGCAGAGCCACAGAACAAGGCAGTCAGAATTTTGGGTTCTTTATGGCGCTCTGGCCTGTGGCTGCCCTAACCAGAATCCCTTTCTGGTCGAGATTGGAGCTCTGGTTTGCACCTTGTCCTTGTGTCTGCCCATTGTCATCAGGCTGTCGGAGCACTGAGAAGATCAATGTGGGGGCTTTTCTCAAAAAAGCTAGTGCTTGCTGGATACCTGTGGCTCAAATAGCTGGAATCCTAGCTATTTGGAAGACTGAGATCAGGAGGATTGAGGTTCTAGGTCAGCCTGGAACACTTTCTGAGATCCCATCTCAATGGAAAAAAGCTGGGTGTGGTGGTATACACTCATCACCCCAGCAATAGTGGGAAGCTTAACAGAGGAGGATCTCAGTTCAGCCCAACCTGGGCAAAAAGCGAGACCCTCATCTCCAAAACAGAGATAATAGCAAAAAGGGATGGAGGAGCGACTCAAGCACCCACCTTGCCCTGAGTTCAAACCCCAGTACCACAAAACAAAACCTGGCATTTCCAAACCCAGCACTGACAAAAACTGTGTTTAATATAAATGACATGTCATTTCACATGCATAGCAATATATTTTTAATTGAATTATTTTTTTTTCCAAATATGATCCCTAATGCATGATTTTGTTTCCAACCTTGTTCCACTGCTTCCTGGCTATGTGGTCTAGAGCAAGTTACTTAACCTCTCTGTGCCAGTTTTCTAGTCTACAAACAGGGATAAAACATGACTCGGGTTATTCTATTAAATAAGTTTGTCCATCTGAAGCCCGAGAAATGGTGTTTGGAGCAAGGTGATTCATAACTGTCCGAGGGTCTGCCCCATCCCAAGGAAGAATCATTTGATTTTGGAAAATAGAGTGTGGAACAGTGTGACTTTACCATCAGACCATCCTCCTCACCGTGAAGCTACACGGCACACACACACACTTGGGGTGAAATGATGGATGGGCACAAGCAGCGGGGGCCCACCTGCCGGTGCTCACAAGGTGACTTCCTCCCAGATGGGCCATCCCTGGGGCAGGCGGCCCCGAGAGCTACTTCCTCGCAGCACATAGTCAGGTGGGAGCAGCTAGTTTGGAAAACTTCACCCCGAAGCAGCCCTTCTGAGCCTGCCGAGCTAACCACCCCCAGGCCCCCTCTGGGGCTTCGGGGCCTCTGTGCTGTGATCTTCCAGGTGGCCTCCGGGGGCTGTGCGCAGGGCCCCTCCATTTGTGGGGGCACACATGCCATTTGTCAGGGGCAGGGGCTGCTCTCAGGGCACCCCTGGAAGTAAGCTTGCAGAGTTCAAGGCTGGGCGCGCCTGGGCTCTCATTATCAGATCTAATTGTGGGCTCGGATTTCACAAATCGGGGGCCTGTGCAGGTGGAGGACAAACTGCAAAGGTCACACCTAAAAGCTTATTAAACCGCTGGTGTGAAAGGTAAGACCATCTGGTTGCCATTTGACAACTTAAGTGGTAATTACACCATTTGGCTCAGGAATTAGTGAGAGCTGGGGCTCGGACTGCAGCAGAGACAATGTTTTTTATTTGGAGGGGTGGTTGGGGGCCATCGGGTCCCAGTGTGTCATGTCCTTGCCCCCTGTTTAAGGCTTGGAGTTTCTCTGCCCTGCTCTTCAGGGTGACACAGGCTCTGCTGTGAAGGATGGGGCAAGGGGGACTCTTGGCCTCGTCCTGCAGCCCTGATAACCAGGAACACCTGCTTTCTCGGCTCCCCGTCTGGGGAGGGCGGCGGGGGAGTGGGGGTAGCTTCCAGCGACATTCCACTGAAGCAATATGGAAGTGTTTAAGCAGGGTTTGCACCAGGCAGGGTAGCTGAGATCTGAACCTTTAAATTACAGCCATTCCCGGGCTGAGGAAGAGTAAATAAACAGTTCACAGCTGTCGCCAACTGAACACAGAACGGCTCTCTCTTCTGATTGCAGGACACATAATTAAGTGAGAAATGTGAGCCCTCCAGCCAGGGGGAGATGATAAAGCTTTGGGGGCATTGAACCCACCCAGAGCTGGGGGTGGGGGAACTTCTGATTAACCCTCAAGGGGCAGTGAGGCAAAGAGGGTGGCGGCATGGAGGGGAAGTCTGGATTCAGGGCTTTTGATTCCCGATGGGAGCCCAGCTCCCTGCCCGACTGCCCTGCCTTGCTGTACCTGCTCAGGAGTCTGGCGGGCGAGGGTCAGGACGCCCAGCAACACCCCCCAGGGCACCTCAAACAGGGGCTGTGTGCCCTGAGTGCCCAGAACTTCATGTTCTGAAGACCTGAGCCCTGGGACATCAGCCTGTGACTTTTACAAAGGCAGGACCTGCCTAGAGGTGATTCAGTCAAAATAAGGTCACTGGGTGGTCCCTGGTCCACTATGACTGCTGTCCTTCTAAGAGGAGATTAGGACAGAGACACACTGAAGGATGACCCTGTGAGGACACTGCCAAGAAGAGGGGTCTCGGGAGGAGCCAGCCCCAACACAAGACTGGAAACAGTCTGCCGTGCAAGCTGCCTGGTTGTGGTACTTTGTCTCGACAGACCAGACACTGATACACAAGCCACCATGCCACCCTCGGCTTGCAGGCTGGTGGCACAGAAAGAACCGTGCCAGGCCCGCAAGCTGTGCGTGTGCCCTGCGGCTTCCCGCCCACTGGAGCAGCAGTGCTGAGGCCTGGGGCGAGGGTGGAGGCAAATGACCTGTCACACCGCTGGGGCTAAGAGGCAGCAGGGCTTCTCAGATGGGGCTGTGAAGTGTTCCTGGGCCAGCCCAGCCTAAGGGACTGGTATCCAGAGTAGTGGTTTCCAAGGTGGCCCAGTGGTTGTAATGGATAGCCCAGTTCAGCCCAGGCCTATTCCTGGGCACTGCCTCAAGGGATAGTGACCTTCTACAGCAAGCTTCTTCCTCCCAGGGCAGTAGCCAGGACACAGAAGAGGCCTTGGGACAAGAGCAGGAGAGGCTCTCGGCCTCTAGCTAGTAGCATCCTCCCAGCTCTGTTCCTGGAGAGTTCCTGGGTATCCCCACTTTCTGGCTAGAGAGTGCAGAGAGGACAGCCTGAGGGACAGCAAGCCAGGACCTTGCTTTGTCCCAGCAGCCACTTAGAGGAGCTCCTACCCCTCCATGGGTGTCCTCACCTATAAAATGGGACAAGGAAAAAGGTGCCTTTATAGGACTACTGGGAGGGTTGAGCAAGTCAGAGCAGGAGCTAGCTCTGGCCACTTGGTGAAGGGTCTCCAACCTCAGCACTGGCCACCATCCCAGTTTGTTTTCTTAGAACAACTCCGAGCTGTGTCCATCTGCGAGGACGTGATGGAGACTCGGGATGGTGGCCTGGTTCCTTAACTCCTTTAGCTAATGGGTATAGCCCAGGATGTGCCAGTCATTTGAGAGAAGCAGACCAGGTCCGCCTTGGGGAGGTGTCCCTCATCCTCAGGCCACTAGCCAAACAGGATCATTGCAAAATGGAAGGAGCTAGAAGTCCCAAGACCAGAGGAAGGAGGTGAGCCATGGAGGCCTGAGGCAGACGCAGGAGGCCGAGCTGGCCTGAGAGGTCAGGAGTTGCCTGGGCAGATGGGGAGGCGCAGGGCTCCAGGTAGATGGGATGGCCTCTGGGAAAAGCTGGCCCTGCTCAGAGACACAGCAGGAGGACGAGGGACGCTGGCAGGTGGAGGGAGGGACAGAATCCTGGAGTTGCCTTCTGCGTGCTCCCTTTGTAACAGGACGTTGAACTGAGATTCAGGAAACAGGACAGCATTGACTTGTGTGACGTGTGGTGGCAAGCCGCGTGTCCCAGAGGGGAAGGGACAAGCTGTCCTCTCTCCCAGATCTTGGGCAGACATGCGGTTAGCGCCACTTGAGTTGTGCTTTCCTTTTGTTTCTCCGGTGGTTCCGGGTTTTGACACAGGGCCTCAAGCTTGCTTGGCAGGTGCTTTCCCTCTTGAGCCACACTGCCAGCCCTTTTTGCTTTTTAGGTAATTTTTCAGATAGGGTCTCTCTCTTTTTGTCAGGTGCTTGGACTATGTGCCTTCTATAGCTGGGATCAGAGATGCACATCACCATGGCTGGCTTGTTTGTTGAGATGGGGGTCTCATTATCTTTTTGCCTGGGCTGGCCCCAAACCATGATCCTCCCAATCTCCACCTCATAGCTGGACTCTTAGGATACTGTGCTTTCTAACTGCTGCCGAAGCTGTGTTGTAACATGGTAGGAGCAGCAGCCAGGAAAATGCCACTGGCTCAGGAAGTCACCTGTCTGGTTTCCAGTCCTACTCCGTGCTCCTGGAGTTGACTTGAGCCACGCAGCACACTCTTGAGTTCTTTTTTTACCTAATCTTGGATGAATGCATCCGTCTGTTGGAGCTCCTAAGTCAAAATGGGAACCCTGACATTTCCCCTAAGAGCCACTGAAGCCCACAGGAGGTTTGAGGACAATCTAGTGACACAGTAAGTGACAGAGCGGGCTTAGAGGCAAGTTCCCAGCATGGTCTTCTCACTAGGGGTCATTTCCATGCTAAGCAATGGTGGGAGTTTGGAGGAACCTCAAGGACACTCTGTGAACCTGTCTCTTGATACTCACCCATCTTCCTGGCCATCCACAGAAAGCCAGCCAGGGGAACATTCTCCATTGTGGCGAGGTGGGGACCTCTCAGACCCCAGGGAGATGGGGACCTTGGGAGAAAGGTTTTGTTTCTCTTCAAAGCCCTGGGGAATGGCCTTTCTTCTTTCCTTGGGTGCTTGTCTGTGATTAATGACAGAGGTGCCCAGCTCTCTGTGGTCACCCAGAACGGGAGCCTCACTGCGCCCACTTTACCTCAGCCCCCTGCTCCCTCTCAGACTCCTGATTGGGAGTCTCCCTTCTGGGGAAATGGCCCAGGATGTCCCCTCCAGGCCTCAACTGGAACCCTGGCTCTCCCGGCTCTTCTCCCAGGTCCCAGGGATCCGCCTCACCCATGGGCAGCAGGGTGCAGGAGGGATCATGGGTTTTGGGTGAGCACAACTTGCACTAGGCTACATGTCTGCATCTTCCCAGTACTGTGGCCTCAGGAGAACTGCCCCTGGCCTGTACCCAGGGTTCCATGCTCATAAATGGGCTTCAAGGCCCATGTCCATGTCCTGGGGTTGTTGGGAGTCTCAAGAGATTTGACTAGAAGCAGGTTTTGAGGGGTGACTGGGTCTAGGGTTGGGTGGGGTCCAGTGCGTTGTTAACCTGAGGGCAGGGTTTTTTTTTTTTTTTGCAGTAGTGGGATTTGAACTCAGGCTTCATGTTTGCTGCACAGACACTGTACCCCTTGAGTCATAGCCCAGCCCTTTTTGCTTTATTTTACTTTTCAGGTAGGGTCTCACCCTGGTTGTTGGAGTCTCTTCCGGGATCTGCCCCACGTGTGGGTAGTGGACTCTGGGCGAGAGCAGTTCCTGCTGGGCCTTGCGTTGGCCTAAGGTTTATAATAAACAGTTTGTCCCCCCCCCAGGGACATTTGCATTTGAGTTCAGTACCCCAGTGTGGCAGCGTCCAAGGACACTGTTTGTTAATGGCAGGGGACCAGGGCAGTGGATGTGAACTGAGCCGTGTGGGGAGGGGAACCTGGCTCTCAGACTCCCCCTGGAATCCAGCCTAGGTGCTGGCCCAGGGGTCACAACCCCTCATAGCTGGAAATAGGGGGCTTCCTGGTTCTGGGTTCCAAGGCAGGTAGCCCCGCCCACCATGGTGACATGCCATGCCAGGGAGCCCTGGTGACGTTGTTGCCCTGGCAAGTTCTGTAGCAGTGAGTGAGAGACCATAAAGCTGTCAGTGAGGACACTGCCCCTGCCCCATCTGTGCCCATCCCTGTCACCTTACCTGCCAAGGCCTCAGCCTTGATGACCTTGCTACTGTCATACCCAGGGCAGCTGTGGCACAGAGAGTCCCAAACTTTGCTGGCTGAGTTTCTCCATTCGGTGCCATTCATGCTTCCAGTCAAGTCTCAACCGGGGTAATAAAGGATGGGAAAACAGCATTCCGGCTGTACTTGTTCTGTCCCCAGGGCTGTCATGACAGATTGAAGGCCTGTGGCTCCAGGCCGGTTCCAGCTCTGGTGACCCCCCCAGGCAGGGGGGACACTTGGACAGGCCACCGGCTTCCCCTGCCCCTCCCCAGCCCCATCACACAGGCCGTGCTGCCAGCAGCCCTGTGGGAATGTGCTTTGGTCTGTCCTGCCCCGCACCTGCTCAGCTGTCAGATCCCGGAACGCGTCATTAGGCTGGGTCGCTGCCCAGGCCACTGGGGCTGACCCGTCAGATAATGGGCCCAGTTTGCCTTCCACACCCAGGACAGAGAGAGCCTGGGGTGTGCAGGTGTTGGTCCTGGGTCTCACTGGAAGGAGGGGCATGACAGTATCCCAATAAAACTTTATTTATAAAGTTGAGTGGTGGGCCGGGTTTGGCTGGCAAGCCCTGGTTTGATTTGCCAGTCCTGTCTTGGAGCATGGAGTGTTTTCCAAACTTGTTATACAGTGGCCTTCTGTCATCACTGGTGTCTGTTCACAGAACCCTCTTGGTTGAGCCTGGCACGGAGTCTCTGACATCAGTCCTTCCCCCCGCTGCATCCCCTACCCTATCGTGCTTATGTCAAAGTCAAATGGACACTGTTCGATGAGGTTCCTTTGTGGACTTGGATAATCACCCAGTCGCCTCTTCAGGATTCTTCCAAGGAATCTGAACCACATTAGGCTGGGAAAGTAACCTGGAGAGGGCCTGGTGTAGGGCTGGCAAGAGCTGCTTGGTCAGTGGGACCAGGCCCTGTACTGGAGCTCCAGAAAGGGTCCTGTGCTATCTACAGAGGACATTTCTCCTTCTCTCAGATTAGTCATTTTTGCCCCATGCCTCTGGCCTCTGCACGCCTGTGCACAGGGGAGGAAGGGAACATTTAAGAGGTCCACACTCGCAGCTACTTCCTTCCCATTTAAATGGTGTTTAGTCTTTGTCTTCAAGCTGATGGCTCTGAATTCATCTTGGACCATGGGCTTGGTGAAAGGGGGACTGTTTGTATTAAGACAGACGTGGAGATTGTCTTTCAAAGTGCTAAATTTGTGCTGAGTTGGTCCAAAACACAACCCCATCTGGTTATGTCTGGTGTCGACTACACCAAAAATGTCCTAAATTCCAGACAACCTCTTGGGCTTCGGAATAAAAGTCATTAATCCTGCATTTGAATTTAATATTTGAAATTTTATCCTAATCTTTCTTCTTCTTCCACACAAATTAGCTTTTGAAAAGTTGGAAAGAAACATGAGTTTTTTTTGTTTTTAAAGGAACATTCTTAACAAAAGGGGACAAAATTAAACGAGGTCTGACCTTTGGAGAGTAACAGATTTCCACCTGGTTGAAGCAGGAAATGGCTTCATGGTGGGAAGCGACTTCTCCCACCTCTGGGCGGGAGGCCGGTGCTCAGGGGAGATGGCAGGAGCTCCGCTGGCCTCCGCTGGCCTCCGCTGGCCGTTCGCTGATAGATGGTGGGTGATCCCATGCGGCTCCAGCCAGCCCCAGCCAGTCTCATCAGAAATATTTAAGCCCCTGCTCCTCACCAGAAAATGCATGTAATTCTGCAGGAATCTCACGTGTGGGTGGACAAGGCGAGTTTGGGTTTTTTCTACTGAAGGGCAGAATTTCTGAAGGTACAGCCCCCCCATCTGGGGGGCACTTCAACTGATCTGGTAGAAGGGATTGTAGCGAAGGGAGAGGCTGGGAGACTATGAGTGGGTGGGCGGGGGGCAAAAGGGGAGAGAATAAGGGAACCAAAGCAGGGAGGGGGCTACCCACGGGGACCGTGGGAGAGTGGGGTGTTGCAGCTCTTGAGGGGTGTGGAGGGAAGGACCTGGCTTTGATCTCACATTTTGGGGGCAGAGGTTGGGGCTCCCTGCACAGACAGACCTTCCAGCCGGGAGGGCATTAGCTGATTTTCACGGCCTGGGCTCTTTACTGAGAAACTTTAGAGATGCCACTGACTTTGTCCCAGCCCCACTCTCCCCTGTCCCCTGGGTAAGATGGGCCTGGAGTTGTCCCTTCCCCCAGGGCTGTCCCAGGGCTTGGACCAGATGGAATACTCCATCGCCAGCCCTGGGCGGGCTCCCAGTGACAGCTCAAGAAGCAGCCCCCTCATAGGGATTATTTTATTCTTGAATCTGTCATGGTCACCAAGGCAAAGGAGGCGGTGGACCGTCCCTCCCCTCCCCCTGTCTGTGACCTGTTTTCCTTCCCAGGGTGGTCTCTGCTCACTCCACTCTGATGTCACTGCCTGAAAATGCCGGGCTCGCGGCCGTGGGGGTGGAAGGGGTGCAGTGTGATTTCCCCCTGGCCAGCCCCATGCCCTGGGCAGCCCTGGCTTTGGCTCAGAAGTTCCAGGCTCCTTCCCAGTGGAATTTATGATTCCCTCAGCCAGGGCTGGCTTCCTCACTCCAGAAATGAACCAGGGCCAGCGGAAAGTAGAGGCCACAGCCCTCGCTCATTTCCCTCCTGGATTTATCAAGTGACAAAGGGTCTGGGGAGGGGAGGTGGCCGCCCAGGCGGACCTGGGCTTCAGGCAAAGCTTGCCATTGACAGTTATGGGAGCTCTTACAGCCTTGGGCCTTTCTGGGCCTCAGTTGCTCCACCTGGCAGAGAGAGATTTGGATCAGTGACTGTGAAAAGCTTCTGTGCACATCTGCTTCTATGTGGGGCAGGTGACAGGAACATTTCCAATGTGCAGGACTGAGGCAAATTCAGGTGACACTCTCATGATGGTTTGAGCTTTTGCCTAAATAACACTGCAGGGCCAGAGCTGGGTGAGGCCAGTGAGGGGCTTGCTGTTGGTGCAGACCATAAGTGGTACCAAAAAGTGACCATTGTGGAGATGCATAATTGTTCAATGCAATCTTAAAAATTAAAATAAAAAATCTTTGAGCAAAATACCAAAAGTTTTAATAGAGACAGGATAAATGTTTTTTTCTTTTCTTTTTGCCTTGGCCCCTACTGTGGCCCCCATCTCCAGGGATGGGACCAGGCAGTATTGGGCTTATTTGTTCTGTTCTGTTTTGAGACAGTGTCTTGCGGTGTAGCTCAGTCTGGCCTGGAACTCTTGATCCTCCTGCCTCAGGCTCCCAAGTGCTGGAGTTACAGGCATGTACCACCAAGCCTGGCTGGTGTTTCTCAGGTGACTATAACCAGATTGGGTCAAGGTGTTGGCCTCACCTGCTGGTCACCAGGCACTTTCTACTTTAGTCTTCCTCTCGGCCTGATAAAAACTTTTTCACTGACAGCCTGGGTCCAGAGAGTCCTTGCTCCTCCTCAGGTCTTAACTATAACCCAGATAAGTTCTTTCTTCTCTCTCTATACTTCTAGCCCCCAGACATTGGCCATTCCTGTAGGATAGTAGAATGGTCAGCTTTGATTCCCATAAGGTGAGTTCTGACTTTTTTTTTTTTTTTTTGTGGTACTGGAGTTTGAACTCAGGGCCTTCACCTTGAGCCACTCCACCAGCCCTATTTTTGTGAAGGGTTTTTTGAGATAGGGTCTTATGAACTACTTGCCTGGGATGGTTTCAAACCATGATCCTCCTGATCTCTGCCTCCTGAGTAGCTGGGATTACAGGTGTGAGCCACCAGCACCCAGCTGAGGCATTTTCTTTTTTTTTGTATTGGGGACGGAACTCAGGGCCTCTCACATGCTAGGCAAGTGCTCTGCCACTGAGCTGCACCCTAGCCCTTTTATTTGCTATTGGGAATGTCTCAATAACTTTGTCTGGGTTGGCTTTGAACTTGTGATCTTCCTGCCTGTACCCGGGATTACAGGTGTGCACCTCTATGCCCAGCTGAGGCATCTGAGCTTCACCTTTTTAAACAAATTTCTGAAGCCCCTGAATGTGCTCTGCAAATTTAGCAGGAACCTGATGGGCAGAAACCCCAGCTTTTCGGAGTTCCCGGGAGCAGAGCCTAAGACAAGGACCTCAGCCTCGGGGGTACCTCGGGAAACTCCACTGGGGAATGGAGAGGCAGGGCAGGGGCCCATGCTGGTTTCACCAAGGAGCAGGAAGTGCTGGAGGTCATCTTTCTGGTCACCTTTAGGGGACCATATTGAACCCACCTCAGCACTGTGTCCCCTGAGGGTGAGGAAGTTGGAGGCATCACACCTGTCTTGAATGTGGCCCTGCAAGGAGTGCAGGTGCCTGGTGGAGTACCCAGTGTATTTGGCTATGGGTGGCTGCAGTGAGGGGAAGGTCAGAGACTTGAGGTCTTGTTATTTGACTTTTCCTTCAAGTGGCTGCAATGGAGCTGGAGGGTGCAGAGCAAGCCTGCAGATGCTGACCGTCAGTGCCTGAGCCATGGCCAAGGTTATTGGAGGAAGAGGATATGGAAGTCACTGCCCCTTGTGTGCAGAGGTGGCAGGGAGCCTGTTGGTCATCTCAGCTGGCCCAGCTCTGGGGTCAGCGTGTTTCCCAGGCCATGATGTGGTTGTTCTGAGGAAGGCTGTCTGTCTGGAGCTTGGAGACGAGGCCAATGAACATTTGTGGACAGATGCTTGGGACCTGATCATGCTGGAGTCAGGCAGCCAAAGTTTTGGAGGAAAAACAACTGAGTTGGGCCCGGGCCTCTCCCTCAGGCTTCACCAGGACTCTGGTCTCAGGGACGTCCTTTTCCCAACAGTGCCCCAGAGTTTGCACTGTAGGCTTCTTTTCGCTGTGGATGTGGAAGTCAGCCCTTCCTGGGGCATTCCCAGTGTGGAGGGACAGTGAATCCCTGGTTATTTGCAGGATCCTCTTTGTCACTGAGGGTGACAATCTGGCCATGATGTTCCTCTGGACTGGGTCACTTTCCCCTCATCCTCTTATGTCCCCAGGCCTGGGAGCTGGGACTTCCCGGATGCCCAGTGGCCCATTGGCCATCTCTCACCTTGCCCAGAAGGCCATTCCCTCCATGGAAACTGCCCAAATCCCACATCGCCCTTGCCCTCCCCACCTTCCTGGAGCACATGGTCTTGTGACCCTGCTGCAGACGGGGCTCTTTTCCAGACGCTGCAGGGACTTTTTTCTCAAAGGGGGAATCATTTGTTTGGTATTTCTTTGGAGAGTGAACACATTACTCCACAGTAATCCAGGCGGCCTGTTAAGGACAGGACTGGCCCTGCTTCCTGGCTGGCAGATGGGGAGTACCCATGGCTGGACTGCTCAGATTCTCCATCCTCCCCTGTGGGAAGGGGACATTTCCACGTTTGGTTCTTCACAGGGTCTTTCCTCATAGCTTTGGGTAAAGTTGGGCCACTTTCCTGGAGCCTCAGCCTTTATGGCCCATGTAGACCCATGTTGCCAAAGACAAAACCGAGGTGAGTTGAGGAGAGAGAGCGAACAATCTTCCTGGGAGCTTCCAAGGGGTCCTTGGACCAAGCATGGTGGGGTCAGACCTCCTCACAGAGTTTCTGGTTGTGGAAGCAGCAAACAGCCTTTCTGGTCAACTGGTTTGAGAGGTTTCCAGCATGTGCAGGTGGGGGCCTGACTGATTCTCTCATTGGCACCAAAAGGCAAGGCCTTGGGTCATGGTGGGGAAGGACATTAGGGGAAGGCGGGACCAAAGGAAGGACCGAGTGGTAGGCTCCAGTGAGGAGGGAGCCGGCAGCCTGAGGGGTCTGGAGTTACAGGCTCTGCCCTGATGCAGCCTAGGCTCCACTCCATGCTGACCTCCAGCAAGAACTAAGCCATCAGCCAGCTTGGGTCTCCTGCAGGGGGAGACAGTGCCACTGCTCCTCCAGAAGCAGTCGGGGGAGCAGCCCATAGTGGGGGAGACAGGGCAGCTCCAGGGACAGGGCAACCAAGCAGGCACAAGGACCGGTGTGCATCCTCTAACTGGATGGCAAGGGACAACACAAACCCTGGGGGGTTCTCTCTGGTTGGATTCAAATGTCTTGAGGGCTCTGCAGATCAGGCCACTCTGACCCCTGCCCCAGGGCCCTTGCTTGGACTTGGATGTGCCCTTCTGCCTTGGGCTTGTCATACCCAAAATGCAACCATAATGACACAGTCTGGTGAAGATCAGTGTGTAGCAAGTGCCTGTAAATTATTAAATTACCAACTTCCATGCAAACAACAGCTGCACTGAACAAAATGGCTCTTTTCCTCAGCCGTCCTGGTGGCTAAGGAGGTAGCTTTGTGGATGGTTCATGGCAGGAAACACAAAAGGCTCAGCTGCCCTCTGACGTTAGTTGAAAACCAGAGTAAAATACCATCAGAGAACCAACTGGGCCGAGATGGTGGAGACGGTCTTTTGTCAAGCGGCAGGTACTATCTCAGGGGTCCCAGCACCACCTGGAGAGGAGCTGTTCCTTCTTGACACCTATGTTTTGGAAGTTTTGAATAACTCATCCTTGTCTCCATTTTCAGAGTGAGGAGTCACGGGAGTGCTGGGGCTGGGCTCAGGGCTTGGACCCCAATACTGCCACCAATTCTTTTCTGAGTAACCTCAGTAAGTCTTTTCAATTTTTGAGGCTCACTTTGCCCCCCAGAGAAATGGGAACAGTCATAATTTACCCTATAAAGCTGACTGGGTCAACACACTCAATGCTGTTAGAACAGCTGGAGCCATAGGCAGTGTGCGGTATTCTGAGCTCTCGTCACTTCTCCCAGTTAGGAAAGATGGTGACACTCACACTTCTAGCACTTTAAATGTCTAAATTGTGTGTGCTCTCTCTGGAATAAGCTACATCCTGACATAAAAAGAACCCCGGTGCTTAGGTCTGAAGCCATTTATAGCAATTCCTGTTTCCAGTGTGGATTTCAGTTTTGCTGATACGGAGGAAAAATTTCAAACCCTCTGCTGTATAAATTTAGCTAACGTTTTATTTATTGCTCATGACTTTTTATCACACGACTTTTGTTTCTCATTAAATCGGTGAATGAGATTTACTAATAAGCCAAGTAAAATCTAATTAGGGCAGAGCCTTTTCCTGCAGATTCAATTCTCCCTCGGACCCACAGATGTCTGGGTGCGGGGGCGCTCGGGCTGAGGGAGGCAGAGCGCTCCCCTCACTGTCCCTCAGCCACGTGCAGCACACAGGCTGGTGTGATTTTCGTAGATGTGCTTCCTGAAAATGAATATTAGTTGCCTTAAGGATCAAACCCAAAAATAAACACAGGGACAATGGGATTGCTCCGGTAATGAAACACATGCCTTAAATCCAGCTTTGCAATTCATACTGGTTGGGTGGTTGTGATGAAAATGAGGAGAGATTTTTCAGATTAATGGTAGAGGCTTTCTTTGCTTTGGGGTAACTTAAAAGTTGTGTTTCCAAGGCAAGAGAAATGGTAATATCCCCAACCAAGCATTGGCATATGGCTTACACCTGTCCAGGTGTGCTTTCGTGCACAAGGATGCCTGATGGAATTACAGTTACTATTGTTTTCCCTGATTGTTTCTTCCTTGGTTCTTTCCATGGTGTTTGAACTGTTTTCATGTTAGCAGCGATTGGTGGTTGGTGTATTCCCAATAACTCACTGTGGGCAGCAAAATATCGAGATTCTGATTCTATTATTTCGTTTTCATTTACTGGCTGGAGGAAGTTTATGCAGCTGCATGTCCCCTCGGCTGGATTTGGTTACCCAGAGGTGACTGTAGTCCCTACAGGAGAGGGACCCTTCCTTCTCATTACTCAGTTCTTGAGGTGCAATGTTCACCCCCTTTGTCATTCTCAAGAGGTGACCATTTAGGCTTTAAAAACATCACTGTGAATGTGGACATTTAAACAGTAGTGACTCCACCATGGCAATCCACGTCCTTCTTGAAGCTGGAATGGGCTCCTGACCAGCTAGAGCTGGGGCTGGCTGGGTTCCCATCAGTGTGGGACAGCGAGCTTCTCCCATGCACCCTGCTTCTCTGTGATCGCCTGCCATGTTTCCTCGGTGAATCTAGAAGTGCTCTTCTCTGCAAGAAGTCTGGTTTCCTTAACGAGCAGTGTTTTAAAAGCTGGAATTACAGATCATTACAAATTAGGACTGTTCCAGGGAGTTCCTGACTAAGTGCCTCGTGAGTTCATGCTCTAGCTCCACCTCAGGGACCGTGGAGCTCTCCCTTGAGCGCCTCTGATTTGCTCCAGCTAGCCAACCGTACCCATGCAGTGGTCTCAAAGTCTGCTAGCATCAGCACCACCGATGAAGGTCGAACACCGGGATTTTCCCACAAGTGTGCCCCGCTTGTCAGAGCAGGTGACTGTCATACATATAGTCTCCCTTTATCCATCCATCCATCCATGCATCCACCCATCCCAACCATTCATCCATCCATCCATCCCATTCATCCATCCATCCATCCATCCATCCATTCATCCATGCATCCATCCATGCATGCATCCATCCATCCCATTCATTCATCCATCCCATTCATTCATCCATCCATCCATTCATTCATGCATCCATGCATCCCATTCATTCATCCATCCATCCATCCATCCATGCATCATCCATGCATCCATCCATCCCATTCATTCATCCATCCATCCATCCATCCATCCATGCATCATCCATGCATCCATCCGTCATCTGTCTAATCTAATCTAATCTTATCTATCTTTCATCTATCTACCTACCTATCTGTACCTATGTATCTATCCATCTTTCCATCTATCATCTATCTGTCTCTCTCTCTCTCTCTTCTTCTAGGAATGAATCCAAGGCCTCAAGTATGGTAGGCAATGAAGTTACAACCCCAGCCCTTTTAAAATTTTATTTTGAGATAGGGTCTCACTCTGTAGCCCAGGTTGGCCTGGAACTTAAGCTCTCCCTGCCTCAGCCTCCCCAATGCTGGAATTACAGGGGTGTGCCACCATGCCGGGCTTAACCTTCTCATAACCTTAGTGCCATTGGTAGTGTGTATTTAATGCCTGTCCAGCCCTACCACCTGTCCAGTGGCACCTGGCTGTTTTCCGGCCTGACATCATTCTGCAGCTCATGGCATGGAGATCAGGGGTCACACTCAGGAGGGCTTGCATTCTGATTGCAGTTCAGCTGAGTGCAATTTCTTTCAAGGTCAGATTTACTGAACACCAGCTTCTGGATTCAGATTTCCCTCTTTGAATACTTTTAATGTATTGCTTCATTTTTTGCTATTAAAAAGTATGGCAGTAATCCAGTTTTCTTTGTAAGTCACATATGCTTTTTTGCCTAACTAGCCAAAGGGTTTTTAATTTGAAAGTCTAATTTACTTTTCAGAATACTTTGGTGGCCCATCTGATGGATGTGGTCAGGCTCCCAGCCTGCTCTTATTCGATTTTCAACACCTTCAATCTTTGGACATTTCCATGGGCTTCAGTGCTTGGCCTTTCTGCTTGTCGTGGATTTTCTTCTTTTGGAGCTTCTTATCCATGTGTTGGATCCTCTTTGCCTGACTTGGTGTTTTTCTCTTTCTCTCAAATCCTTATTAACACATTGCTGAAGATTTTTTTTTTTTTTGTGGTTCTAGGGTTTGAACTCAGGGTCTTCATCTTAAGCCACTCCACTGGCCCTCCCCTTTTTTTTTTGTGATGGGTTTTTCGAGATAGGGTTTCGGGAACTATTGCCCAGGGCTGGCTTTGAAACTTGATTCTCCTGATCTCTGTGTCCTGAGTAGCTAGGATTACAGGTGTGAGCCACTGGCTCCCGGCTTTGCTAAAGATGATTTTAAACTGTTCTTCCTTTTCATTTTTAATTTATCCCCAACCTTCATCTTACTCCCTCTTGTATTTTCTCCTGTGTGCACCTCATTTCTGACAAGGTTCTTCTCCCTCTTGACATTTGTTACCTCAATTATGAGATTTTCTTTTCTTTCTTCTTCTTCTTTCTTTCTTTCTTTTTTTCTTTAGCTGTTTTTGGGATAGGGTCTCATGCTTTGCCCAGGACTGCTCGGACCATGACCCTCTATTTACCCTTCCTGCTTAGCTCGAATGACAGGTGTGTACCACCATTCCCAGTACTGGTTGAGATGGGGTCTTGCTAACTTTTGTCTGGGCTGGCCTGGAACCTTGATCCTCATGATCTGTGCCTTCCAAGTAGCTAGGGTTACCAACGTGAGCCCCATGCCCTGCTTTTTTGTTTTGGGCAATAATGAGAATCAAATTCAGGGCTACACAGGTGCTCTACCACTGGACCCAGGCTCCCAAGCCTTTTTGCTTTAGTTTGTTTTTAGACAGGGTCTCACATTTTTGCCCAAGTTATCTGGGATCATGATCTTCCTATTTCTGCCTCCCACACAGCTGGGATTACAGGAGTGAGCCACCATGCCTGGTTATTTATGACACTTTCTAAACCTGATATATGTTCTTTGGTGACATTCCCTAAGTGTGTTTTAGCTCAGTTTGAAATAACTGACTGCAGTTTCATTCTTTTTATGAAGCTTGACATGTCTTTGTGGCATGTGTTTTTTTTTTTTTTTTTGTTCATAGCAGAGGTCAGCAAAGCTTTTTCTATGAAGGAAAATTGTGTTAGACTCTGAGGAACACATGCATCTGTCCTGTGTTCTCTCTTTTCTTTTGAACAATCCTTCAAAGGGTGGGAGCACACTCAACTCACAGCCCTGCACTGCAGGCCATGGTCATGTATGGCCTGTGAGCCATGGTTGTCCCCCTAGTCAGCAGGCTTGTTCTTCTTCTCCTTCCCACTTCTCTTGTAGTAAAGTGCATCCGGGTCACCTCAATACTTTCTGCCCCCTTTTGTGTGTGTGAGAATCTTACTTTTCCGATGTTCAGCAGTCTGCTTTGGAGTGTTGGTTCTCCCGTTTGCTCCTGTGTAGCAGTGAACATTTGGGAAGGCGGGATGGGTCTGCTGTGGAGTTCTGTCTTTGAACTCTACAGAAGGACGTGGACATGGTTGTGAAAATGACCCTTACTCTGCACACTGTCACTGCAAAGTGTCACAGAGGCTCAGGACCTTGAGCTGGGAGACTTTGCCTCCCACCTGCTTCAATCTAGCTTTCATTTTTCCTGTTGCCTTTCTCGTCATCTGTGTCCTGGGTCACAGAGGTCCCTATGTCACCAGTGAATCTGCCCTGTCCTTCCTTTGCCTTTCCTTTCTAATCTGGTCATTCCTATCTCTTTGTGGAGAAAAGAACTGGATTGTTAGGATTACGTCTGCACTAAATGAACACAGAATGGGTAGTGGATGGGGCAGAAGTAAAGCCGTGTTTAGTACACCAGCTGCTCTGTGTGTCCCCGGCATTAAGGATTTCAAGGCGTCCTTCCTGGTTCCCCAGTGATGTCTGGTTATTTGAGTTCTGGGTCACTGACGCTGCCAGTTAATGGGTGGTGGGTAGCTGGGAGTCTTGTGAGCACCTGTGGGCAGTGAGCCCGTCCTCATCAGGAGAGCAAAGCTGCACCTCAGAGCTACGGTCACCTCAAGACATTGGTTGGCAGCTGAAGAGCCAGCACCTGCTCCCAGGGGCATTTGAGACGCAGATGAGGACCTCGGCTCTTGACAACTCCTTTGGTTGTGAATTTTGATTTCCTGTCTGAATGACCTTGGGCGGGGCTGGTCAGTGTCCCTCTGCACTGGTCCTTGTCTGGCCCAGTAGGAAGGAGGGGAAGGCTCACTTGGAGACTGGGGCATCAGTTTCCTCCTCTGTGGGGCGTCAAGTGGACAGGCACCTTGTGTCTCATCTCTTGATCTCCACTCCAGCATGCAGGACAGGTGGGGGGACTGTGAGTTCTGGTCCTCCATCTCCAGCATGGTGTGGTCAAAGAATGAGTGAACCACAGGCAAGTCATGGAGCCTGCCTAGCCTCAGTTGTCACTTCTGTTAAGGGGCACAACAAGACTCACTTTCTACCATCGTCACTTGCACGAAGTGTGGCAATGTCTGTGAGTGCTTTAATGCTACACTCCGTAAACACTTTTCTGTCCCCTTAGTGATTGAGACCGAGAGGCTGGCCACCCTCAAGTGCGGTCACCATGCACTTGGCTTACTATCTTTCTCCCCTAATGACCTTCCATGCCCCGCTGCAGGGGCCGCGAGTCCTGTCTCTTTTGTATGAAGAAGTGCGAGCTGTCCTGTAGATAGGTCCCCGAGTCCATGTCTATGTGCTTGGAACCTGAACCTGGGGCTTACTTGGCAAAAGGGACTTTGCAGGTGTGACCAAGTGAAGGCTCCTGAGGTGGGAGGTGCTTGGGTTATGCAGGAGGCCATGTACACGGGATCCGGATCAACAGCAGAAGACACGGGAGGGGTGCAACGTGGGTTCAATGCAGCCCGGGCAGCCTCGAGATGAACTCGGGGGGAGACTCGCAGGCGACGGAGTGGACCTCAGGAGAAGCGGTGCGGAGAGGGCCTGCTGGGGCGCCAGCTGCAAAATCCACTTACTTCTGCCAGCCCCCCAGGCGGTCCCAGTACCCTGTGATATAACATATAACAGGAAGCTGTGCCCAGGACATCAGGGACTTGCCTCTGTCGAGGAGCAGGGTGAGCGCGTGTCGTGCCTGAGTGGACCTCTCCCCCGTGGCCAGAGCTCCTGCATGGGAGACTCCAACTTGCCACCTGATGGGAAGTTTGCTTGTTGGCAAAGGTGGGGCTGTCCCTGAATCCCAGCGTCAGTGTGGCACCCACTGAGCTGCAGGGAAGAAACTGGGGTGTCTGCTAACCACGTGTGGCCACTTCCACGTGTGCTGGTTCCTCTAGACCCGCCGAAGAGGTCAGGGAAAATCCTCCGGTGCACGGGCACAGGACGGCCCGGTTTTGTGGTCCTGGCATGGACCTGTGACACTTGTCACTTTCAGTGGCAACTCTGAGCTCTGACATCGGCTCAGAAGAGGGAATGTCCTGTCCCCAGCATTGGGAGAAACGTGTCTGTTTTCTTCAGTTACCTGACTCCCCCGGCTCCTGGCAGTGCCAGCTCCAGCTCCATTCTTGTTAAAATGTTGAAACCTAGTTTTTTTGTGGAGTGATTTTCAATTTGAGGCCAGCCTCAAAGGAGACGCTCTCCCCTGGCAGGGCCCGGCAAGGGGGAAGGCTGGGGACATTTAATACACTCTGTTCTGCACAGCACAGGAATCCCAGTTGAGAAAGCCCTGATTTATGGGCCGGCTCAGGCTTCCTGGTACCGTAGGCGCTGAACAATTCGAGCCTCGCCCTGTGCTCCTGGCCGGCACAGCTGCCCCGGCCACTTCCCTCCTGTCTGGCTCGTCTCTTATATAATGTCAGGAGGGGGTAAGGGGCTTTCCAGGGCTTTGAATTGCTCTGAAATCACCTGTCTGCCATTTAAAAAAAAATTAGGGCGAAATTCACATAACGGGGTGAGCAATTCAGTGGTTCTCAGGACACTCATGGAGTTGTACAAATATCTCCTCCATCTTGTGCTTTCATCACCGTGCCCAGGAGGCAGTCACTCCCTGTCCCCCTGCCCTGGCCCCCAGCAGCCATTCATCTCCTTTTTGTCTCTGTGGATTTGTCTGTCTTGGACATTCCATGAAAGTGGAATCGCACCCTGAGCAACCCGGCGTGGCCGGCTTCTCTCACCGAGGGCGGTGTTTCTGAGTCATCCCTGCTGTAACGCTGCTGGATTCCTTTTTATGGCTGTGTAATATTCTACTGAGCAGATTGCTGTAATTTGCTTGTCCGGTTGTCTGTGGGTAGACACGTGGGCTGTTTTTCTGGTAATTATAAACGGTGCTATTGTGAATATTTGTCTGTATTTTCCCTCATTGCTGCCTTTCACTCTCGTGGGCGCTGCCTCCGGCGTGGAGCTGCGGGCTCCTGTGCCAATTCTGCTTAGCTTCCTGAGGGGAGGATGAGCTGTGGAGGTCAGGAATCCCCTGGGAGTGGACATCTATGTAAGGAACCAAAGGAGTTCACCTGGGTGGTGCAGCAGAGGGAAAGGGGTCAAGGTCAGAGCCTCAGAACTGGCCACTGGCCTTCAGTTAATCCTGTCACCCAAACTACTACTACTTGGGGACCAAAGGGCTCCAGAGGCCCCCCTCCCAGAGACAACCCCTGGAAGGGAAAAGCGTCAGCACCCTGAGAAAGGAGGCCCTAGCTGCTGGGGGCTCACGCAAAGTGCTTGCTGCCTGCCGGCTGTGTCCATTTGTACCATTTTCCCACCCCAAACCCTGCAGGGGCAGACTTTGGAGTCCCGTGGCTAGAGGGCCAAACCTGACTCCATCACCTCCTAAGCCATGTGGCAAGCCTGCCACTCTGGCCCCAGTGTCATCATCTAGAAACAAAGAAAGCCAGACCGAGCAGGAGAACCTGCAGGTGCCGCCCCGCTGGGTCCTCTTGGTTTCGTGGACAATGAGTCCAATTCCATGGATCTGAGAGCCATGTGCGGCCATCGCCTCCATCCTACTGAGGGGAAACCGAGGCAGGGGAGAAGAATGTGGCAAGGTCACATATCTTAGAAATGGCGTAGCTGGGCTGGAAGCCAGGGAACGAGGCCCAGCATGGTGGTTACAGGTCGATGTTAGACTTCCCTACGAAGTTTCTACTCAGAGGTAAACAGAAAAAAATCATGAGCCTGTGGACCGCCCTCTGCCCCGGCCACCCCCGCCCACCACCCTCTGCTCAGCCACCCCTGCCACACAGCCAGCTCTGCCCCTCGCCCTTCCCCAGCTGCTCCCCTTCCTCTCCATTGATTTTAAAGCCAGCCTCAGCCCCCCTGTCACTGTGTCTCTGAGATGACCGTGTTTCTCAGAACTTATCCTTCTGCTTGTGTGGTTCTTAAACTTCCCTCATGGACCCTGACACAGAGAAAGCACTTGGTGAAAGTCTGTTGATTGACTAAGTGAGTGAATGAATGATTACACAGAGCCAGTGGGCCTAGACCTTGCATTTTCCGTGGAGCCCCAGGTGGGAGTCACGCCTTCATCCTCCAAGAGCTATGGAGGAGCCTCAGTGCCCTGTGCCTGGGAGAGACCGAGACCTCCCTGGAAAGGAGGTCTGCTATCCCTCAGTGTAAGTAGGTGACAATTTATGACATGGATAAGCGCTTATAAGCCTCAAAGAAAAATAGCGTGTGTTTACGCAGGGCCTCACTTCCACCCGCTCAGAGGCCTCTGCAGACACAGCTTGGGCGGCTGCTGCCCGGGCTGGGCCAAGTTGGACTGAGGCACAGAGAGGCGGCCCACCCACTTCCCACTCAGCTGGCCGCAGCCTGCGTGTGTGGGGCCAGGGGGAGTGTCCTGTCTGTCTGGAGGGCCGAGGCCACCTGTGTGGCTCGAGGGGTCCAGCCAGACATGCGGCCCCTCCGTGGCTGGGCTGCAGTGTGGGCACACCTTCTGGGGTCCACTGGGATCCCTCACAGTCCAGGGCAGGATTAAGAAATAACGCAGGTCCTCCCGACTCAAATGTCTCCAATTCTTTGAAATCCTCTGGTCACTCGTGCCAACACTGAGCAGCTTGACTCCTGGACCTGGCCACATCTCCTGGATGTGGTCCTCCCCACTTGCTGCCCTGGCTCTGAGTCCCCAGATTGGACACTCCCAGCTCCTGCTGCCCAATTCAGGCCGGGAGTTCCAAATTCCCAACAGATAATGATCTTTAGGGTTGCACAACAGAATAACAGAACTCCTGGGAAATCCCAGAGTTCCTGACATTGTAAATTATTCTGCATTTTCCACAGGACCTTATCTTTGTGATTTAAATAAGAGGGAGAGACCATCATGGTAAATGGTTAATCGTGTCCGGAGAGAGGCTTTTTAAAAAGGATGAAATGATAAATGCGTGGCTGATTGTTTCATGTCGATGACACCAGGATGTGAGTCAATGGCATTTCATATTAATCTCTACCTGATGCAGACATTTGATCGGACACAATACTACCTGCTTCCCAGAAGTGTGGTCCTCAGCCATCGACCCAAAGCCAGTGTTCCCTGAGGTCACTTTTGATGCCACCACCAGTGGCCTCCTTGGAGCCTGTGTTGCCTCTGTGTTGATGATCGTCAAGCTCGATTCTCAGAGGAGCTGATATTTTCAGCATTTTTTCTCATTTTCTTGATTTTGCAAGCGTTTCTTATTGGAGGAGGCAGAACAATGTCACGAGTGATAAATGCCAGGAAGGAACTCCTGCATTGGAAATATGACCTCCGTCCATTCATTGCAAAAGATGTCCAGATGGGAAATCGAGGCGGAAGGAAGTTCTGGTGCTTTCGTGGACAGAGACCTGGAAACCAAATCCCAAGTGAGGTGTCATTGCCCAAAGCCCACAGAGTAGGAACGCACAAGTCTGGATTTCGAGTCTGGTTGGAAACATCTGACTCGATGGACGGCTTGACCACCAGCCCATGATCGTGTGCTTGTGCATGGGCTCTGTAGACCCTGGAGTCCACCATCCATGTCCACTGCCCAGCACCCCACTGGGAGGGCCAAGAGGCGGGGTGGGACCCCCGCCGTCACCATCTCGTGCAGAGAGAGTGCAGGCGCTGGCTGGGCTGAGACCCTCTCATCTCCCCTGTGCTTGGAGCCTTGCTGGAGGCCGAGAGTATGGCAGCACCCTGCTACTCTGTGAGACTCAGCATGTCCAGGAAAACCCAGCGGGACTCAGGAAGGGGTATAAACCATGCCTTTAGCCCTTGCCACCTTTGTCCTGGGCCCCGCCATCACTGTCACTGTCACACGAGGAGACAGGGAAGCCACAGCTCATCCAGAGCACACAGTGAGTGACAAAACCAGGGGAGGACAGGCATATCTGCTCCTACCTCTCATGTCCTCCTGGATTACTGACCTCAGACCCCTTCCCACTTCCTATCCTGGCTTCCGGGGTCAGATCCACTGAGCTGTCTGCTGCCCACCTGGCTTCCCCATAAGGAAAGGAGAGGGGGGTCTGCCAGCAGCCTGCAGAAGAGGGACGGGGACTGGGTGGTGATGAGGCTAGTGGCTCCTTATCCCAGCCAGGCTAAAGGCACCTAATTGTGACCAGACCAGGAAGGCAGTTAGGGTCCCCATGCTGGGGAGAGCAGGGGCCAAGGATGTCAATCTTCCACCGGGAGAAGATCAGAGCCACCAGTCTGGCTCAGGCACAAGCTTTCTTCTGTGCGCTGCCTGTCATCCTCACAATAAGGAAATGGCTCCCAGTCATGGAGGCTGGGAAGTCCCGAGGTTTGTAGGGTGAGGGGCAGTTGGAGACCCAGGAAAGGCGGTGTTTCAGTCTGAGTCTGAAGCTGGACAAGGGCTGGCACCAGGGCTGGCAGGAGGAGTTCTCCCTGACCTGACCGAAGACTTGTTCTATACAGGCCTTCAGTGGACCCATGCTGGGGACACCTGCTCCACTCACACCCATTAAACTGACAATCTCTTCCAGTCACACCCACATAGACCCACACAGAGGGTTCGGTCAAATAACTGGCACTCATGGCCCAGTCAAGTTCATACATGGTGAGCCAGCGTAGATGAGACTAGATGAGCACGTAACTATCCTGTCACGACTAGAGGTAGAACTTCCTCTCCCTCCCTCCCTCTCTCCCTCCTTCCCCCTCTCTCTTCTTCCCTCCCTTCCTTCCCTACTTCCTCAGCCCCTTCCCTCTCTCCCTCTCTCCTTTCTTCCTGCCTTCGATGCCTACAGGGATCAGCTAAAGAGGCAAAGCCACTGGTCATCACAGGGGCTGGTGGTCATTTGTTTTAGCTGCCCACTGTGGCTTCATAACCCACCTCAAGTTTTGTGGCTTTTAGCAGCAGTGGCTGTGTTTCTATGATTCTGTGGGCTGACAGAGTGGGACTCTGCTCCCACTGTGACCCCAGGGCAGAGCTCATCCAGCACATTCAGCAGGGAGTTCTTGGGGGGGCCTCTGAGCAGCTGGCCTCCCCCGTCAGGATTGTCTCCCCTGCCCCGGTGGGAGCATCTGTGCTTTCTCACAGGGGCCACCTGCTCCCCAAAGGCTGTGCCTGACTTGCAGCTGCTCCTGAAGCCTTTGCTGAGGCCGCTGTCTTCTTCCACTCCAGCTGCTATGACAGAATGCCTGAGGCCGGGGAGTTTACAAGCAGTGCACTCATCTTGCTCACAGTGCTGGAGACTGCAGTCCAAGATCAAGGTCCTGACAGGTTCAAAGTCTGGCGAGCACTGCCCTCCACTTCCAATGTGGTGCCTTGAACACCAGTGCCCCTCCTGGATGCACACTGAGTCCTCCTGTGGCAGAGGGGATGGAGAGGCACAAAAGGACCGACTAGCTTTCCTCTAACCCTCTCAAAAGGTGGTGGTCCCATTCACGAGGCTCCACCCTCATGACTTACTGACCTCCTAAAGGCCCTGCCTCCAAATACCATAGCACAACGGCGTTTGGATGAGTCAACAGATGAACTGGGTGAAAGATTCTAGTCCACAGCAATCTTGTTGGCTAATGTCCCAGGTGACTGGGGCCAGTCACCTGGCCAAGTCCACAGTCAGTGTGTGTGGGGAGTAACACAGGCTGTGAATGCTGGGGACCTGGCTTACTGTGGACCACAGAAGTCACCTTCTGCCTGGCTTCACGCACCTGGGGACATGCCCTGGAGCTGGCGGCTCTGACCTGCTTCCCCTACTGGCTCCATTTGTTTGTCCATCTGTTTACGTCTACACCTGTGATTTGTTCTTTGCACTTGGCAGGGCATTCATTTGATCAAGGTGCTGCTGCACAGGCCTCGTCCCCAGCCTGGGGGCTTGGCTGCTCCAGCCTCACTTGGGGTGAATTTGTCTTTGGACAACTTCAAGGTCATCAACAAGTGTCTGAGAAAGCCACGGGCATCGTGCCAAGTGTTTCCCATGAGGCCGTTGTGGGTTCCCAAGCCGGGCAGGCAAGGGCTCGCTCATGGCCTCCACCTTGCAGCCTGTGCCCATTCCTGACTTGGGCGCCAGGTGACTGGCGTAGTGAGTTTCTTCCACCCTGTTAGTCAAAGGCATGTCACCTGTGGTGCCGGAGGAGCAGGCTCGGAGAGAAAACCTGTCGCACAGACGATGGACAGACGGGGACTTATCATCCTGACGTTACTCATCCAGCCGTGGCCCTTGCAGGAATGTGACCAACAGATCAAAGTGCTTCTGCCTGTCAAGGTGCAGGCTTGGCAAAAGAATAAAGTCTTTGTTTAAAAAGCAGTGTTTAAAATGATGTCATTTGGGCATCGTAGTGTGAAAGGGACTTGCTCATTGTCCCAGGCAGTGGCCCAGAGAGGCTGCACCCTTCTATTCTTCCTCCCTCCCCACTGAGTGAGGGCTCTGAGGCTCCTGTGGTCATGGCAGGCCCACCCAGGACAGCCAGTACCATCTATGCCTCTTGGGTGCACTGTGCCACTCCTGAGCCTTAGTTTCCCCAACTAGGGGTGAAAACAGTAGTTACCTTGCTGGTGTGTGGGAACTTTTCCTGTGCCAGAAGGTGCAAGCAGGGGTCCCGTCTGTCTCTCTTGTCACTGTATTCCCAGCTCAATAAACACTCCATGGATATGACTACTGAACAGATTTATCATGGCTTTTATTTCCTCGTGTCCTTGAGGATCTCACAAACACAGGAGGCCAGATAGGCCAGTCAGGCACAGCCTGGAGTGCAATCCCACCCACTGTGTGTGTTTGTAAATAAAGTCCCCTCGGATCCCAGTCACACCCTGCCCTGGTTTTTTCAGCACTGGGCAGAAATGAGTAGCTACACGGTGAGTGAGTCACAGGGCACACACAGTCTAAAACACTGCTTCCTTGGCCCTTTCCAGAGGATGGTCACAGTGCAGAATCTTGGCCTAGGGTCCATGAACAGGAAGGAACGACAGCATGCAACCTGCTGGGTCTCCTACTGAAAGCAGTGTTTGACCCTGACACCCCAGCGGGGAAGGAGGAGGAGGAGGTGGAGATCAGCAGGAGGGCACCCCTAGTGGCTGGGGGAGCAGAGGAGAGAGCAGGGTTGCTCTCCTTATCTCTGCTTGAGATCAGGGTGTATGGAGCTGGTGGACTCTCTCAGATTCCACCATGAGTCAGTGTTCCCTATGGCCGGACTGCAGCATGGGAACATGGAGAGAGGAGTGCAGGGCTGTGAGCCAATCAGTAGGAAAGGGCTGTGTCTGCTGCAAGTGACTCAAACTGAGCTCAAGTCCAATGGTGGCTTCATCCTTCCTGGGTCTCCCCCCATGTCCCTCTGCCTTCAGACTGGACCCAGACTGTCACACCTCCCACCGACCTTACTGACCCACCTGACCCAGCCCCCACCATCACTTACCTGAATTTGTGCAGTCCCAGGAGCCCCATCCCCACCCCATGTGGGCTACACCCTGCCAGGCAGCCAGGCTGACCCCCTTCACATTTAGGTCAATCATGAAGATTGACACTTTTAGCTCTCACATTCAGTCAGGCCTTTGATCCATTTTGAGTAAATGTTTGTATATGGTGTGAGGTAGGCTTCATTGTTTTGCTTGCTGATATTCAGTTGTCCCAGCACCATTTTTTGCAAAGATCATCCATTCCACCTGTTGAATGGTTGGTCTTGTCACCTTTGTTAAAACCAAGTGACTTCAGAAGTGTAAGTTTATTTCTGGACTCAGTTCTCTTCCATTGGTCTGTTTATCCTCATGCTAGCACCACAGAGGAGCAAGTCCTCCAAATTTTTTTAGTGTTATGGTTATTTGGAGTCCCTTATTAATGCCATATGAAGTTTCTGCAGAAGGTTGTTGAAAATACCCATATAAGAGACTATTACTCAGACACAAAATGGAATGAAGCCCTGGCTCTTGCTGCAGGATGGATGGATCCTAAGAACAAGATGCTGGGTGAAATCCGCCAGTCACAAAGAGCTCGTGCTGCGGAATCCACTCATGGGAAATTCACCCAGGCAGGTGAATGCAGACAGAGTGGGCGGTGGGCGCCAGGGCCTGTGGGGAAGGGTCTGGCTCCGGGACAATAGTGGCGGTGGCTAAGGGGACCGCTTTGGGGTCTCCCTCGGGGTGATGGCAATATCTCAGGACTGGACTGCGTGGTCGTGCTACACTATAAAGGACTAAGTGCACTGAATGATGCTTTAACACAGTTAATGTGTGATATGTGATTTTCACCTCAAGAAAAAATAATTTAAGTCAGATCCTGTCACCCCATGTTCAGACCCCTGCAGCTCTGTTCCTTCTTATCATGGTAAGAGCCAGATTGCTCACAGGGGACCCTTACCTGGTGACAGTCCTATGTCTTTCTCCATGGCACTTCCTGCTGCCAGGATAGATGTTCATATGATTTTTGTTTCATTGTGAATTATCTGACTCCCCAGGCAGAATGTAAATTCCTAAGCACAGGGTGGTGTGGCACTCTGCTCACTGTCGTGTCTCTGTGCTGAGCACAGCGTGTAACAGTGCATCCTGATTATCAGGGGACTCACTGGCTGCCACAAGCTCATTCCTGCCTTTCCCAGAGAGGTGGCTTTTCCACTGTGCATTCACCGTGGTCCCAACCCCGAGCTGGAGCGTTCCCCTCTCCCAGCCCCAGAGGAAATTCCAGGGAGGGTCCCTGCTGGCCTGGTGGCTTGGCAGAGAAGGGCAGGGGGCTCTGCTTTCCCAACCCTGCAATGGCCTCAGCTACTCTAGCCTTCCCAGGGTCTCTCCACCAGTTGCCCCAGGAACACAACAGCCTCAGTTTACCAGCCTGCATCATTTCCTCTCACAGTCCACGGCCACCCTGTCTACTCCGGGAGTGGAGCCTGGCTCCCTGGCACCATCCTGGACGCCGTAGTCCTTCCTCTTCCTCCTGAAGTCCTCAATCCTGGGCCTCTTCTGAGGCAGACTGCCACCTGGCTGGAGCTGGTCACCGGCTCCTTCAGCTGCCGGTTCTGACGTCTGTCTCAGCCATACCACCCACCACGATTTGGGACACGGGCACAGAGTAGCGTCATGTGAAAGAAGAGTTGGAAGGACGGCCATCCTTCCTCCAGAGGGGAGGGGGGCACAGCCACGGTTTGGGAATACCAGCTGCATCACGCCACGTGGGAAGCCCAGGGGGCCCTGAAGGAAGAGAGGGCGCACCCGTTGACAGGAGAGGGAGGTGATGGAGACCAGTAGGGATGGTGCTCTAGTGCAGTGGGGTGAGGGAGGAGTGTGTCAGGATGTAAAGACGGAGGTGGGGTGGAGTAAAGGCCTACCCAGGGTGCAGCTGAGACCCCAACATGCTGGTAAGCAGGAGTGGGAACGGATCCCTCACTTCTCTCTGGTGGCTCTTTTTTTTGGATATGAGGGTGTATTTATTCTGAGGGAGAGACCCACACAGGGGCCCAGTCCCACTCTGGGCCCCGAGATCCCCATCTGTACAGAAATTCACCAAATGAGGGTTGGAGCAGCAGGTGTACAGTATTGGAGGTGGAGGGGATGAGCCAGGCAAGGATGTGCTGCTGCCCTGGGCGGGAGGGGGCAGAGCTTCAGGGTTTGGACTCTCTGGAGGCTCTTAACACACAGCCTGCGGCTAACTCGGGTCAGCAGCAGCTGAGAAACAACTGGCAATGGCTAAGGGATGTGGAGGCAGAATTTTAATGGTGGGAACCAGAGACCCTATCTAGGCCCTGGTGCTGTAGTGCAGTGCCTCAATTATTCTCACCTGATGGCTGCAATAACTGAGGCTGAGGGAGGATAGTCGTCTTGATTAAGTCACACAGCTCGCATGGAGGCAGACGACCTCAATCCAGATCGACTCTGGGGATTAAGTGACACTCACAGCAACAATGCACATCAGAAGAGTTCTTATCCTAGTGGGCTTAGACTCTGACAACTGAGCCAGCTCTTCAGAGGACAGAAGACCCAGGGACCTGCAGTGAGGGACCCCCAGTGCCGCTTATGGAGCTGTGGGTGGAGACCTCGGGCTCCTTCTTTATCAAGCAGCAGAGACATCGTGGGGATTTCTGAAACACGAGCAGTGGGTATGTATTTTGCATAACACACAGTCACCCTTTCTGAGTGCATGATTCAGTGATTTTAGTAATTCACTGGGTGGCTCAAGCATCACTGTGAATAAGTTCTAGAATGCTCCCATCCTCCCAGGAAGACCCTAGAGTTCATTTAGGGTTAATTTGTGTCCCACCTCAAGCAGGCAGCCTCTGACTAACCTGCTTCCTGTCTCTGAGTTTCCTTCCCTCACATTTCCTATGAAGGGGTCACACTGATGTGGCTCTGTGTGTCCTTTCTCTTAGCAGGATGTGCAGGTGCATCAATTGACTCCTCCTTTTTATCGCCTAGAAAAGTTTCACTGTAGGGACACACTGCCTTTCACCCTCTGTAGGGACACACCGCCTTTCACCCTCTTTAGGGACGCACCATATTTCATTGACCGTCACCAGCGGATAGACACTTGGAGTTTCCTTTGGGCTGTTGTGAGTGGCGCTGTGGTGAACACCCCAGCCAGGCTTCATGTGGCATATGGTTTTAGTTCTCTTGGGTAGACACCTAGGAGAACTGCTGGGTCTTATAGGAACACATCCTTAATTTTTCTAGAAATGTCCAAATGTTTTCCAAAGTGACTGCACCATTTAATACAGGATACCACTATTTAGCCCAACCTGGCCTGCAACTCACTATGTAGCCCAGGCTGGCCTCGAACTCAAGATCCCCCTGCGTCCCCTGTGCTGCCATCACACCCCGAAAGCTGTCTTTTCTTATGATGGGCCATCTCAGTGGGTATGAAGTGGTATTTCTCTAGGCTTTTAATTTGCATTTCCCTAGTGACTAACAAGGTGATTTTCTCAGATCCTCGTTAGGCTTTCATATGTGATCATTGCTGAAATGTCTGTTCATCTTTTACCTTTATTTATTTATTTATTTGCAGGTCTGGGGTTTGAACTCAGGGCCTCCCGCTTGCTAGGCAGGTGCTGTGCATTCTAGTTACAAGTTCTTTATTAGATAAGGTTTTTGCATAGAATTGCCATTTTAGCAATCGTGAGCTCTCTAATCCATGAACATGGGATATCTCTGCATTTATCTCATTCGTTTAGATCTCTTGGGAGTTCATAGTTTTCAGTATTCAAGACTTGTGCCTTGAACACTCATTCTTCTTAATGCTATCATGAATCCAATTGCATTCCTAGTTTCATTGCTAGTGTACAGAGATACAACTGATTTTTTCTAGTTGGTTTTGTGTCCTTGGCCCTGTGTGTGTGTGCTCCTTGGGAGTCTTTCATCTTGGGATTATGTTATTGAGGAATGAGGTTGCTCTTTTCAGTAGGGCACCTTTCGTTCCTGAGAATTTGCAGCCACACCTGCAACAGATATGGCTGCTGTCTGCGGACCAGGGGCTTCTCCCCCACACTGAAATCTGCTGAGGTGCCGGCCACTCCCACTCCCCACTATCTGCAGCCTGGTGGTCGGGTTACAAGGGCTCTGCAGCCAGATTGCTGGGTTAGTGTGCCGACTCCGTCATCTACCCACCATGTGACTTCAGGGACATCTTTAACCTCTCTGTTTTCACCTCTTCGTCCTTTCCGACAGGATGGTGGTGGGTGCTGCCTGCCTCACAGGGCTGTTGGATGGACACTGAGTCATCCCATGGAACCCAATAGCACCTGGTGCAAAGCTACCTCATCATGCATGTGAGCTGTTATCATCAGCCCTTAGTTCAAAGAAGAAAGCAGGATATCAGGCTCTTAGGTGACTTAAGCTTATCTTATGCCCTCATCTCTCACACGAAGGGACTGAAGCCTGAGACACAGACAGGGCTGTGTCCGAGGTCTGCTGGCGCGTGGTGTTACTTGCTATTAAACCTGCCAAAGACGACTGCAGGGCAGCTCAGCTCTTCCCTGGTGCTTTTCATTTAGCGCTCACTCCTAGTTCTGAATTCTCCCCCTCCCATCCCCGCTTCTCCTAAAATCATCATGGGTTAAACTGCAACACACAGCCACGGTTACATTATGGCCCTTAGGGTGCATTTCCATCTGTGTAGGCCTCACGACCTGCCACTAAAGCCATCATCTGCCTGTCTGACTGTGTCTCGGCTCTTGGAGGGGAGCACATGTGTGTATGCATGCATGTGCATGGCACCCGTGTATACAGGCATGCACATGTGTGTGTGTGCACCTGTGTGCATATGAGTGTATGGTGTGCTCATTTGTGGGCTGTGGAGAGAGAGAATCTCTTTTGAGACATGCATGAGCACAGCTCACCCCACAGTTCCTCCTGAGTCCCTCTGTCCCTGGTTCTGTCAAGAGCTGGACTTTCCCCACTCTGTTGAATTGAGAATTAGTGTAATAAATATGAGCGCAGAGACAGTGACAGAGAGAAAGAAACATGGAAGACATGAGGAAAAGGAAGAAAGAAGGGGAGAGGGAAAGAAATGGAGAAAGGAGAAAGAAAGAAAAGATAGGAAGACAGAGGCAGCAGGAGAGAAGCCAAGAGTAAAAGGGTGATGGAGAGAGAGGAAGGAGTGGGAAGAGAGAGGGAGAAACAGAGAGGGGGAGAGAGACAGAGGGAAAGAGACAGGGGAGAGGGGGGACAGAGGGAAAGACAGAGAGGGAGACTTTCCACTGAGCCCCGTGGAACTCCCACAGGGCCTTGCTGGCCCAGCCCACAAGGCAGGCAACCAGGGACATGGACCGGCGCCTCAGTGCCAGGCAGGGGGAGGACAGGAAATCGGCAGTGGCTGAAACCCAAGGCAGAAAACGTAGAGCCAGGGCTTTGCTGGCACACAGGCGCCAGTGCCCATGGCGGTACCTCCCCTTCCTGGCTGCGGACTGGGTGAGGCTGGCTCAGGTGGTGACGGGCCCTGCTGGGAGGCAGCCACTGATCGTGGATGAAATGCCACTTGGGGAGGGTGCGGCTGGTGGAACAGGTCTCGGGCACTTTGGTGTCTGAGGAGTAAAGAGGTTTTTGTGTGCAGTCCAGTGGCCCAATACCAGCCGATTTTCCATAAGATGGAAGGACTCCAGGCTGCAGGGATTCCAGGCCTCGGCTTTTCTTCTGGAAAGAGACATAGCTAAGGCCCAGTCCCCATCCCCAAGCCCTCATGCTTTTGCATGGCTTCTGCCCTGGGCTTGGCTGGACCCTGGGCTCACTGTGGTTTAGGGGGACAGGTGCCCGAGGCCCTCCTCGCTGTGGGGCCTCCGTGGTCCCTCTTCGAGAGGCCACATGGGGTGAGAGGAGAGTCTGAGTTGGAATCCTGCCCCTGCATGGGCTTTGCAGGACCCGGCTACACTGCACAGTCTTCTGGGTGAGGTGGCCAGCAGCAACTGTGCCAAGGCCCAGAATGGCTCTTGGTTTTGGGCCTGTGTTCACAAGCCTGGAACCTTTGCCAGCTCTGTGGGCCCCTGTGCCTGCTACCTTCCTCTAGCAGCAGTTGCCAGCTCTGCTGGGCCCAGGGTACTGGGAGTGGCCAAGACAAGCGCCCTCACCAGTGCAGGAGTGGGCAGTGCCTGGCCCTGCTCCGCAGGAGAGTGTGCTCTGAGCCTTGGGGTCTGCCTGGTCTGCTTGGTGGAATAATTGTCCCAATGATGTCCAAACTTATAAAACTGTTACTTAGGGTGACAAAATAGAACTGCAGATGGGTTGAGATTGGTAATTAGCTGACCTTGAAATAGAGAGGTTTGCCATGATCACCCAGCAGGCACAGTATGGTCACAGCAGTCCTTAGGGGAAAGTCAGGGGGACACCACACTGCTGGCCTCAAGGATGGAGGAAGGGGCCCTGAGCCCAGGGAGCCAGGCACCTCTGGAAGCTGGCAGAGACTGGCACGGATCTCCATGGAGTCTCTAGGAGGAGTCAGCCCTGCCCACCTTGACCCCCGTCCAGCAGGTCCCTGATAGTTGCTGACATCCAGTACTGGAAAAATTCACGTTGCTCAGGGAAGAGTCTGTGCCGTGCATGACAGCAGCCATGGGAAGCTCAGACACACACTCCTGGACCCAGAGCTCTAATGGGACCCCACCCCTTGTCCACCATGAGGACTTCCTAATGTGACTCCTCACTGGCTCTTCTTTCTCCACTCACTTCCCACTTCGGGCCACTGCTTCCTGTGGCCACCTCTGGAACAAGTCCCTGCCTGTCTATTGCATGTCTCTCATGGGGGACTCAAGATGCAGCCTTATGTTTAACTAACCTTCCCTTGGGGTGTCTTGGAGGTCTGTGTGCGCCATCTCACTCACTGGCATGGGTCACCTCTAGTCTGTTGTTTCTTATTGGAGGAAGCATTGGGAAACCGTGTGCCCTGTGCCTCTGGAGAGTAAGAAGCAGAGCCTGGTGAGCAGCCTGAGCCACCCTTAGCCTTCATCTTGGAGGGGCGCCATCTTCTCCATCCTCATCTGCAGCCAGCTTTCCAGTTGGGGTCTCTGTGCGACTGGTGGAGGTATCAGCCTGGGACTGCTGGCTGGTGGGGTGCTGGGAGCATGGAGAGTGGTTTCTCCACGCTGTGCCACTGTCGGGAGCGGAAGGACAGTGGGAATCACCGTGACACCTGTCACCCGTGGATGGAGCATTGCTGCCAGCTGGTGCTGTCAAGCAGTGCAGCTTCCTCCCACTCAGTCCTCTCACAACCTCCAGGCTCTGGGAGGTGGCTCATCACCCCATGGAAAGATGGTAAATTGAGGCCTGAGTGTGTTCACAGACACCTTCACGGGTCTGAAAAGTCATGCAGTGAAAGCAGACAAACCTGTTTACCTGTGCTGAGTGCAGCACTCCACTCCAGCCCCACTTTGTAGGTTGTGAAGCTTGCCCAGTGCACAGGGTGTTGGTAGCCTCAGTCTTTGCATCTGATCACTCATCAGATGTGAGTCTCATCAAACATCAGTTGGAGGAGTTGTACCCCTAGCTAGAAAGTCCCCTCACTTCTGGAAGATCTAGGGTATGAAGTAAGTGCTCAATAAACAAGCTTTTGAACAAGTGAGTGAACGAATGACCTCTCTGCAGGTCTCTACAATGTCCTTGTCTGGCTGTCACTCACTTCCTCCCTTCAGCATTCAGCAGAGAAAAGCAGGGCAGATATGCAGCCTCTCACAACATTGGGTGGTGCAGGCCAACCCCCGTTGGTGCACGTTTGGCTGAGGACCTCACACCTTGTGAGCCTCACCTCGTGAGGGAGGAAAACCTTACCTGGAGACACGGACCCTCATCCTGGGTGGCAGCTTGGGGTCCTGCTGTGCTGGAGGCTACTGTGTGCCCCATTCAGCCTCTGAGCTGAGCTCCATGCTCCGTGGGCCAGGAACTGTTACCATTGCTTGACACTTTGTAACTCCTGCAACACCCAGCAACACCCCAGAGGGGACACTGGGCAACAGAGACACCAAGGAGCCTGCCAGGGCCACACAGCTGGAGTAGAGCAGCTGAGGTCTGAGTCCAGGGTGATGCCCTCACCCCTCCCCACCCTTGGTCTCCCTTGTGCCAGCCCTCTGTGGCCTAGCTGGCTCTGCTCACCTCTGCCTTGGCTGGTCCTCATTACAAGGTAGGCATTGGCACAGGGCGGGCAGAAGGCATTGCCCCAAGGATGGATCAAGGTCGCAGGAGAGCTGTCAACCTCACACACTCCAAAGAGGCCCAGGACTCGCCTGACTAAAATCCATTTAAGAAAATTAACCCTGCGACTCTGCTGCGTTTGGCTTTCTGGGACAGCAGTCATGAAGACCTTAAAAAGAGCAGGGGCGGGTTAATGAAGTCCGTATGCTTGGATTCTGGACGCCTTTGTGCCGGGTGGGCTTATCAAACTTCTGTGACAACTAGGGGACACAGTTCAAAGGACAGGTTCCCGAGAGCCTGGCTCTCGGGGGCCCGCTCAGCCCCCACCCAGCAAGCTCTGGTGCCCCGCTCCTGCCCAGAGCCCAATCTCTGTCTTTGCTTCCTGCTTTTGTTCTTTTTCACCCTTGGACAGTGAAGCAGACGTTCTATGGGAAATGCCTGTGTAAAGGGACTGATTCATCTCTGTTTTGGGTTAAAGAGGCTTGGATGCACCATACCTGGGCACATGGGGGCTGTGAGGACCAGGAGGACCGGCCAGGTGGTGATCTGGAGACAGCCACAAATGCACAGCCTGTCCAGCAGGGTTGGGGCCTCCCCTGTCCACACAGCCTGACAAGGAGGATGATAAGTCCCCAAATCTGCAGGGCATCCAGCAGGCTGCACTCTGCTGACCAGACATTGTCCCCCACCTGCTTGAGTGACACTGGAGTAGGCAGTGTCTTCCTCTGGGCGTCATGTATTCACTACTTTGTGCAAATGCTCCAGATGGGACATAAGTGTCTGGCATGGGTGTCCACAGAGCCTCAAAGGCCAAGTGGCCACCTGCTGTCTGCTGCCTGCCCCGAGCCTCTCCTCCCTAGGGTTGCACTGGGTGGTGAGTGCTTCCTGGCTGTAGTTGTGCACTTGAGCCCTGAACCCTCCTGGCTTGGTAAATGTGTGCAAAGCTGTGGCCCAGCATTTGAGCAGAAACCAACTGCCATTCACAGAATACACAGGGCGCAGGTGTTTTTCTGGAATGTAGACAGTGATTAATGACAATCATGTCTTGTATTTGTATTTGATTCTACAAAAGGTCCTGCATTCTGAGCTGTCTCCTCCTCCAGGAAGCCTTCCTGGAGGATGCCCACCTCAGCCTGCTTTCTGTGCTTGCCTGACGTCCACCAGATGGCTCTTCTGCTGTTTTTTCTTTCAAGGTATATTGTGGGTAGATGGGACGTCAGAGCAAACAGTGTGCATTTCTGAGCCTCGGTTTCCATCTCCCTCACATTGTGGGGGAGATGTGTTTGCAGGGAAGTGTAGAGGACTTCCAGGGTGTATTTTGCCTGCCTGCAGGCACTCACGAGCCCTGGCTCCATCCTCACTGCTGCTCTCAGAGCAGTGCTTGCCTGCACTTCCGTGTTCTCAGCAGTTCTGCTGCTGCCCTCCTGAACTGCCCTGTCTGAGACCTGTCCTTCCCTGGGCTGTGGCCTAGTGAGCAGGTGGGCCAAAGTCACTGTGCGGACATGGGGCCCTGTCCCACGAGGACCACCTAGGAAGTGAGCACAGAAGATGGGGCAGGAGACAGGGTGTGGGGAGGAGGAGGAGGAGGGCAGGAGTGCTTTCCTTCTTGCACTGGCCTCCTTCCCTTCTTGGTTAGACTCTTGGTGGACTCCAAGTTTCCAAGAAGTGCTGGGGAGGCCAGGGGGCCCCGCATCCTGGGTGCCACTGGAGATGACCTGGGACAGAGAGGCCTGGAAGCCTGTGCTGGAGACAAGAAGTGGCCAGCATGAGGGGCTCTGAGCCTGTGTGGAAAGGCCCTCCTGGCTGTCTAGGAGGATGTAAGCTGGGCGGCAGGTGTGCCTGTCTCCCTCCCTGTCACACAGCCCTCTGCCAATCCTCCTCCATGGCATGGTTTCCTAGGTCTGTCAGAAAGAGCCCCTTCGGATCCAGACAGCCACGAGATGTTTCATAATAAGCGAATCTGGAGTGGTTTTTTTTGCTGTAGGACTTCTCCGAGCCTTGCCTCTGTCCTCAAGTGAGGGACTTAAGAAGGAAGCTGGGGAGGTGACTTTTCCCTAAACTTGTTGCTTACAGAGCTGTTACAGGTGCAAGTCTCCATTCACCCACGCAGCTTCCCAATGCTGGCTGACACCAGGCAGAGGGTTTGATAAGTGGCCGCAGGGCTCCACCCTGGCAAAGCAGGTGCTCTACCACTTGAACCATATTTTCGCTCTGATTATTTTGGAAATGGGGTGTTGTGAACTATTTGCCCAGGCTGGTCTCAAACCACGATCCTCCTGATCTCAGTCTCCCAAGTAGCTAAGATTACAGGCGTGATGCTCCCTGCTTCCTGCTGAGATTTCTCAAACATGTTATTGTTCAATGTGGGATTAAGTCCATGGGAAAGAATGGACATTGTCTAAGTTTCTTGCTAAAGTGTAAATGACTGATAGAAAAAACCTTGCTGGAGGACAGCGTGACTGGGAGCAAAAGTTTAGAGTGAGGGACTAGCAGGTGCCTGGGTGAAGCTAGGGTGAGAAGTGGAATTTGGTTGGGTCTTTAAAAATAAACATTGTTTACTTCATTTGGGAATGGGAAGGTAAGTTTTGCTTTGTTTTTTGGTGGCACTGGGATTTGAACTCAGGGCCTTACACTGGCTGGGCAAGCGCTCTACCACTTGAGCCACTTTGCCAGCTCTGTTTGTGTTTGTGTTGGGTATTTTCCAGATAGGTTCTCTGGAGCTATTTGCCTGGGGCCAGCCTTGAACTGTGATCCTCCTGATCTCTGCCTCCTGAGAGCTAGGATTACAGCTGTGAGCCACCAGCACTTGGCAGAAGGTGAGATTCTGATGAAATAATTTCTCTTCTACTTTGGGCCTACTGTCTGAACTTCTTATCACTCACTTTTTGGGGATGCAGCTGCTCCCTCACCTTTGCATCAGCATCAGCATTGACCATGTTGCACAACCCCAAACAAAAACAGTGGGGCGTCCATGCTCTAGCAAGGAACGAAGGTGCTGGCGGCTCTGTCCTCAGCTGCCTCATTTTGAACTCCAGTAAATAAAAGGCCAGGCAGTATTTTATCTGTTCTGGTGAGTAAATTAAACTGACTTAGTCAGAAAGTAGCATTTATGAAGGAATCCTGTCTGCAATCAGGGATTAAGCACAGGCGATGGGAGACACAGCCGGGAGCAGTCAGCTCCACGCCTGGTTGCATGACGTCTCAGAGCCTCAGGCTCCTTGTCTGTGATGTGGGGGTGATACACTAATGCCCGCCTGGGCGCTTGTTGTGCACATTAACAGAACCAGTGCACGTCAAAATCTTGGAACTGGGCCTGGCATGGTTTGCAAACCTCTTCTCTATAGGAAAATTGTTAGTGCAGAGAAAGCTCAGAACAGGAAGCAAACATCACCTTTCAGGATGTGTACTTTTGCATTTGTCCTTTCCCTAATAACTCTAGAAATGGGGTGCTACGTGAGGTTGCACAGGTTGCACACTGCACAGCTCCGGAGCCATTCGCAGAGCTGTGCAGGGGTGACACACCTGTGGCGGTCGGACTCCTTGTGCAAAGGTCTTGCCCACAGAGGCTCAGTACAGATTTCCTAGATCCTGCCTGTGGTGCTGGTGCTGCCTTCAAGCAAGCAGCTCGACTTCTAGGGGCTTTTCTGGGTCTTGCCACCTTGCTGGCCTCTGGCCCAGGCTCTGGCAGGGCAGAGTGGAGTGGGGTTTGTTATTGCTCTGCCCAGTTAAGTCTCTGATTAAAGGTTTAAAAGGCTTAAAAAGACGGCTGGAGGGGGAGGAGGGCGAGGGAGGGGCTGTGTTTATGGAGCAGTAAAGCCACATTACACATCTCTCCACAGAAGCCGACCCTCTCGCCAGCTAATTCGGGGTGTAATAAATGCTAATCCCACAAAGGCAGCCTTTGGAAGCCATTGGAAAGCCCTATCTCCCTGTAATCAGAGCTCCATTAAACCCTGTCTCCCGGCCTCGCAGTGGCCCAGCCTGACAGGGCAGGGAAGAGGCAGCCCAGCTCCTCACTGCTCCACCTCGCCTCCCCTTCCTCCTCGATGCCCCCTGTACTCGCTGTGGGCCACCCTCTCCTCTGGAACAGCTCTGGGAAGCCATCCCTTGCACGTGCCCCTCTACCTCTGTCACCAGCCCATGGCCAGTGCCAGGTTGGGGTGGCCGGGATGTCAAAGGAGGCCCCATAGAGTGCTCTGGAAGGGATGCTAAGCCCCTCATCTGTGCGGCTTACTTCACCCCTTCTACAGCTGAGAAAGTTGAGGCACAAAAGTGCTGAGCTTTGCCCAAGGGCCCCCAGGTGGATGGCACGGACAGGCGCTGGACCCAGGGTTCTCTAACCCCTCAGCCAGCAGTCTGTTTGGAAATCGACCCATCACAGCAGGGATGTGACCCTGTGACCGCTCATCCAGGTGTGTGTTTCTCCACCCCACCCTCAAACACAGTCAAATGTCATTCTTTTTTATGTTTGTTTGTGGTTTTTTTTCTTTTTTAGGGTTTCAACTCGGGGCCTCATGTTTTCTAGGCAGGCGCTCTACCATTTGTGCCACCCCGCCAGCCCTTTTTGTGTTGGGTATATAATTGGAGATAGGGTCTCATTTTTTGGGAGGGGGTGGGCGGGGGCCTGGGCTAGCCTCAAACCACAATCCTCCTGATCTCTAAGTGGCTAGGATTACAGGCGAGGATGGGGGTCTAAGGGCAAATCCTGCCTCCTGCCCTCTCCTCATTGAGTCCTCTGGCTCCTTGTATGTACCACTTAGCCACCCTGGCCTCAGTTTCCCCAACTCTGAGCCAGAACTGCACTGGCCGTGCTGCACAGCAAAGGAAGTGCAGTAAAGCCACAGTGCCTCTCAGCTCAGCAGTGCTGAGGGGTCCACACTCTCATCCCTTCTTCCCTCCCTGAGCCATCCCAGCCATGCTGGAGCCGTGGTCTACCATGCAGCCCTCAAGGTTAAAAATAGCACAGGGCATCTTGAGGCTTCCCTCTGACCTTTGTGGTCTGGTCAAGTGTGCACGGCCTTCCTAAGTTAATTAGCGCCGGCCCCTGACCCCACACATCTGTATTTGGGTTTCAGGGGGTGGGCAAGGTCCCGCACCCCACACAACGGTCAGAGCTACGGTCGGAGGCTGTAGGCCTATCCCTGCCCTGCTAGCCAGGAATGGATTCTCAGTCTTCTGCTTGGAACACTAGACAGCTGTGGCCACTGTGGAGGGAACAACGACAGCCTGGGCCTGGCTGCGCACCGGCCTCCATGTGCTCTTGCTCCTTCTACTAGGTGTCTTTGGCATATTGCCATGGTGACAGCTGCTTGACCTGCTGACAGAGAGGACATCTGGGAAGGTGGCCATCATTGTGGGGACCTCTTCAGCCCTCTGTGTGTAGGTGTCCTTCAGGCATTGCAGCCCCATGGACAAGGATGGTTCATATAGGACCCCTCCCACAGTCTGGAGTATAGAAGTCCAAAGTCAGTGTGCAGCCAGGCTGGCGCCCTCCAAGGCGCCAGGAGAGGCTCCTTCCTGTCTCTTCTGGTCCCTTGGCTTGTGACCTCCTCACCACCTCATGTGGCCTCTTCCTGGATGTACCTCTGTCTTCCTATAAGGCCTGGATTTAGGGCCCACATTAATCCAATATGACTTCATCTTAACTCATTACATGTGTAGAGACCCTGTCTTCAAGAAAGGCCACCATGTGAAGCTGGAGCAGGGTATGGACTTGGGGGCCCTATCTTAGCCTGTATGTGCACCAATCTTCTAATGGTTCCTCCCATTCTCTAGGAGGAGAAACTGAGGCTTGGACTGGTGACTTAGTCACTGGGCCAGGTAGGGCTTTAACCCTTGGACTGCACAAAACCTAGGGCCCCCAAAGGGAAGACTTCTTGTCATTTGACCCCAAATGGAGATTCTGGGATGTTGGCAGATAAGAAAACAGGCAAGGCCTTGGGCAGGGATGGGAGTGGGGGTGAGCAAGAGTGGGGGTGGGCAGGAGGAGGATCAAGGGCCCAGGTCTTCCTCCAAGTGTCTCCCAAAGCTGGGCTTGGGGTCAGGGACAAGGTAATGCAGAAGGAAGACAGCCTCAGACCAGGAATGTCACAAACAATTGGGATGTTCCCCCCCAACCACCAGGCATGCAGAGGAGGGGGCTGGGCCCAGGCTCCCAAGGAAAGCTTGGGACTGAAGGGACCAGAAGCTTCCTCTTCTTCACATCACAGTGGATAAACAGTGCTTGGTGGTAAAAGCTCTGTGTTGGTGACAGGAATGGTGAGGGCTGAGCCTTTCCTGTCTGACAGGTGGATGTAGAAGTAACTTCTTTGTGGACTTGCCAGGCAGATTCTCATGGACACTGCTCTGTGCCCTTGGACAAATTAGTAACCCACTCTGTGCCTGCCAGTCCCCAAGGAATAATCACAGACACTTCAAGGCTTAACTGAGTCAGTGCCCACAAGGCCTATGCAACACACGTGTGGAGTAACTGTTAGGTTTTGTGGCCTTAGAACACCTTGGAAAACAGTTGAAAAGTATCTGGTTCATGTGCTATGCATTGAATGGATGACACGCAAAGCGTGTTATGTGTACATATGAAAATGTCACAGTGAGCCCCGTTATTCTCTACATTTAATATGTGCTAACAAAAACTCCAGAGCCGTTAAAACTACAGTATCTCATTGGCCCCTTTGTCATTACCCATGTGCTTTGAACTCGGCCTTGGGTGAGGCTGTGAAGGCCTGAAGAGCAGACACCAGCCTTGCCTGCTGTGCAAGGAGGGAAGCTGTGCGTCCTCAGTATTTCCATTTTCCAGATGAGGGAACCGAGTCTCAGAGGGGGGTTGTCTAGTGAAGGCCTCTCCCCATCCCAGGGCCTCTCAGCTCTCCTGTGGGCCTGTTGTACAAATCCCAGGAGCTGAGTGGCACACAGAAGGCCTCAGTAACCAGAATCCACTATTAGCTATTTTGGGCATAGGATTAGTAAGCCTGAGCTGAGTAGAGGGGCGATAGGGGAGGCCCTTAATCATTTGAACCCCTCAGCTGCTGCCCAGGGTCAGGGCTACCAGTTTGGCTGGGGGAGTAGGGTGGGGAGCGAGTGTGGCCAGCGAGGGTAGGCTGGGGGAAGGAGGGGTGCAGGCTCCAGGCCAAAACGTGAGGCTGAGACTTTCTCAGCAGAGCTCAGGTTTAAAAGTTGGAGAAGGCGAAGCAGAGGCCAGGGGTTCAGCAGGGACTCGAGTCACCGCCCTCTCCTGGCTGGGACAGCAGGGAGCAAAACACATGCTGTCCTGTGTCCAGGGAGGACTTGGCGGGAGATGACCTGGTCTCTTGCTGCTCCTCACAGGTCTGTAAGCAGCAGGAAGGAGAGGAGAATTTTCTTGTTTTTGAAATTCCCTGAGGGATCCAGGTCACAAAAGCCAGACCTTTCCCTAGAAGCACATGTGCTGACGCCACACCTGGGTGCTTCAAAAATGAAAGTGGAATCCGTGCAAAGCCTGACGCTGACTCTTAGTGATGCATTTGGTGGCTCTCGGTCAGTGTTCATGCTGGTCACTGGTCACTGGCTTGCACCATTCCTGAGCGCGCACTGTGAATGGGGGGACGGTGGTCCACAGCCACTGAACCCCGCTGTTACTCTCAGTAGAACCAAGTCCAGTTGTTCAGATGTACCAAGTACTTTTTAAAACCAGGAACCTGGCCACACGTGATGTTTGTAGAGTGCAATGTGGCTGTCTACACAGCCCGCTCTGGTGCACACTCGTGGCTCACACAGGCTGTCTGATGCTCATGGGCACCAGCCATCTGAGCAGCAAATGGTCCTCAGGACTGTGAACTCGAGCCACCCCTCCAGGCACGCAGCCAGAAAGGGGATTAGTGGTGCTGGAGGAGCAGGGTCTGTTCTGAGGTCTGCGTGTGGAACAGAGATGCTGCTCTGCAAGCAAGTGCAATTCATAGCCACCTGCTGTATACTGCAAGCTGCTGCCCTTCTCTCAACATCCTGTTTTTAAAGATTTCAGAAGGCCTTTAGGCCAAGGGCAAGGACCAAGCCACGTCCCCGCTCTCCCTCCCTCCACCCTGGGTATCCAGCCCAGTTTTGAGGGAAGGAGGTCTTTCTGCCCCCGGGGATTTATTGCCTGGGCAATTTGTAGCTAATTAGGGCAATTGTGTCCTGGCCATGGATCCATCTCCTGACCAGCTCCTAGCTTGTCTTTTCAGATCAGGATCAGCTGCCTGGCAGGAGTTGCTGCCTTCCAGGCTCTGACACTTTGAGGGGCTCCACTGGGGAACCACCAAGTGGGTGCCAGGATCTGACACCTCAGCCCACGGTGGTGCTCCTCCACTTCTGTCAACAGCCTGTGGCTGGGCCAGCAGCAGCTATAGGGAGCCTGCAGAGCAGGGCAAAGGGCAGATATGGACTGTCCGGCATGACAAGGCCACTGCCCCTGCCATTTGCTTGCCTCTCCTGTTCAGGAAGCAACTCGAGCTCTAACTTCGGGCCCAATTTCCCCGGCACCCAGAGACTCTGTTGCTGCCTCTGGAGCTAGGAGAAGGGTGTTTGTGTGTGTGCATGCGTGCATGTGTGTGTGTGTGTTTGTACACGTGTGCGTGCACACTCATATGTGTACACATGTATGTGTGCCTGTGTGTGTACCTGTGTATGTGCACGCAGCATGTGTATACATATGTGTATGTGTGTACATGCAGCTGTCCTTCCTGTACCCTGAGGAATGAGCTCCACTGGAGAAGTCTCAGGCCTCATGCAGAATGCTCCACAGAGTCCAGCACAGTGCACAACAAATACACACCCCCAAGAATTGCTGCTGATTCTGCAGGAAGCCCTGTGTTGGGCTCAGCATTGCAGGGCTTTCTTGAGGTTGGGGGATCCCCAAAGTGCTCTTTGCTGACCACTGAATGCCATGGCAGCCCAACCTACTGGAAGCTGCCGTGCAGAGGCAGGAGCCCAGGTCAGGCCCAGGCAGCGGGGCCACCAGTGGACACTGCCTGTCACCTCTGTGTTGCTCTGCATAGTATCTGAAAGATGGTGGCGTCTGGGTGATGCGTGTGACACAGATCCATTCAAACCTACTCTTGGAGAAGTCACTCAACACTAGTGGGTCCCCCCCCCGCCCTTTTCCTGAGAGGCTGAACCTGGCCCTGCACAGAGGCGGGGTGACCCAGAAGATTCTGGCTGCCTCCCCTCCCCCACTCATCAGGCCCACCAATCTATAAACACGTCAGGACAGTTGTAAAAGAGATGGATTTTCTTCCAACAGTGTCCCCCATCGGTCTGTCGCCAGATAATTCACGGCCAGCTTTTATGATCAGTTTCCCTGGGTGTGTGGCAGCACTGTAGGACCCGGGTGAGGGCAAGGTCGCCAGGTTCTTGGCTCAGACCTGGCTCTGCCCTTGTCGGCTCCATGACTGAGTAAACACTTGCCATCTCTCTACCTCAGTTTCCCCACCAACAAAAAAAGAGAAAAAAGATGGAAGGTTGGTAAGCAGTGTTGCTGCTGGGGGCAGAGCAAACCCAGAACCTTCCTTCTGCATCCCCCCTGCAGGAGAGAGATGGGGACCAGCAAGAGTCACAGCCTGTGCATAAGATGAGGCACGCACCATGGACCCAACCTGATGACAGGCATGCTCTCTCACTGAACTCACAAACCACCCAAGAGGCGGCAATGGCGTTCCCATCTTATAGAGGAGGAGCCTCCATAACAGAGGCAAGATGCAGTAAAGTACTGGGCTGTCTGAGCCCACAGTCCTCCACCTCAGCCTCCACCTAAGCCTCTGTCCATCTCAGCCTCCACCTCAGCCTCCATCTCAGCTTCTACACTCAGCCTTTGCCCAGTGTCTACCTCACCTCCAGCCTTGGCCTCTACCTTTAGCCTCCACCTCAGCCTCTTGCAGCTGGTTTCTGGTTTGGGTACTTGGTGAGTGATATTGTCTCCATGTCCTCATGGCCATTTGGTGGCCACAAATGGGTGTGTCGGGGGGGGGGACAGCCAGGGGTACTTCCGGGCCACAGGACAGGCTGACTGAAGCTGCTCCCCAGAGCCACAATGGCCTCAAGTGCTCTTGACAGCCTGGGACGTCACTCATGTCCATCCTGACTCTTTACACAGGAGGAGCCAGGATTTCCCAAGTTCGCTTTTAAGTCAGTGGCAGCGTTGGCCTGAGCTCAGGAAGTCTGACTGCAGATGCAGACTCTGAACTTTCAATCACCTCGCTGCCTGGACTGACCCGTGGCCCCATGGAAAGGTGAGACCCGGGTCACTCGTGACCCAGTACCTTGATTGGTATCTTGAAGCCATGGTGTCCTCCCGTGAAGGGGTCAGTCTATGCAGACACGGCCCTTTTGTAGAAGAAATAAAGTTTTAGCACTCACAGGATCAAATCAAGTTAGCTGCATGTGACCAAAAAGTCAGATGGCGGTTGATAAGCCACATGCCCAAGCTGAGTGTAGTGGCTTCTGTAGCTGCTCCAAGCCTGGCCACCCAGCCACATTTCCATCATCAGTGAAAGATATCACAAGGATAAAAATACACCTGACCCCCCCGCCATCAGCTCAGCTGAGCCACCTTACCTGTCCTCCCCATGCCTTTGTGTCCGGCCGGGGGCAAAGCCATCCAATACCCAGGCTGCTTTTTGTGAAGCCTGGGGGTCTCCTGGGGTTTACTGAGTACCGTGGGGACAGCAGAGCAGTTGTCTGGGTGTGCTTTTGTGCCAGTGAAGTTGAAAAACTATACATGGAGCCATCCTAAGTTGGAACTGCTTTCATCAGTTCTCTGAGTAAGGAAATTTTACTTGTGATTAAAGAAAACTTTCTGAGCGTGGGAAGCCAGCATGAGTTTGCCGGCTCTCTCTGCATTCCTGTGGGAAGTCCATCTCAGGGCTGCAGATTAACTGAGTATTTTGTGCACTCCTGTCCTCTCTGGCTGGGACATGTGACCTCCACCTGCTGCTCCCTCCAGGATCCTGAATGTGGGGATCCACGGGTGCACAGATCACTCCGTTCTTCTCAATCAAGAAATATCCCTCTCATTTTTTTTGTCCTAGTTGTGTACGATATTTCTAGCATTTCATATCAGAAGTTCCCACAATATTTTATATGAGTTGTGAAGAGGTGAGAAGCCAAGAAAAGCCATGGGCATTTGGGGACTGCTGGCTGACAGGGAGCTCATCTGCTTTCTTGGTGCAGGACTTCTCAGAGCCCTCAACAAGTTGATGCTTTTTAATGCAGTCAGGGACTCCATTTTTCTTTTTGTTTGTAGAGTGAATTAGTTAGGTCTGGTTTCCTGTAAGACCCAGATGAACAGGATCTTGAATAAGACAGAAATTTCTTTGATCAAAGCTCTGACATCCCCTTTATTGCCACCACATTTCTGCTTTTGCTGGTCAGATCCTGGGCAAACCAAGGAAATGAACAAGGCCAGCCCTTTCTGTTTCCCATCTATTTATACCCCACAGCCCTTCCTCTTCAGGAATCCTCCCAAAGTTGTACCCATCATTTCCCATTGGCCAGAATTTGGTCATGTGATGTACTCATCATTTCTCATTGGCTAGAATGATGTCATGTGACTACTCATAATTTCCCATTGGCCAGAATGCAGTCATGTGATTACCCATCATTTCCCATTGGCCAGAATGCAGTCATCTGATGCAACTTGCTGCAAAGGATGTTGGGAGATGTAGTTTTGGTTGGTGTTCATGCACTCAACAGAAAGTCAGAGATTCCAAACTGAGTACAGGAGAGAAAATGAACCCTGGAGGAAAGCGGGCATTTTCTGCTTCGTGGGGCTTCTCAGTCACAGAGCACATTTTGGGACATGACATTCTGGGTGTATATAAACTAGATGTGCTAAGAACATGGGAGGGAACAGAAGGGTCAAGCACCATTACTGAGCACTGGGAAGGCCCATTTTGTAGACCTAGGTGCTTTGAGATGAGTCAGAATTGTACAATTATGTGCTCAGAAGTGGGGAAAGTCAAGAGCTCCACAGGCTTGACCTGGGAGTGGCAGGCAGTGCCTGTGCATGGGCAAGAGATTTCTCCCAGGGCAAGGGAAGTGTTCTAAAATTAGATTACAGCGATGGTTGTGCAACTCTAAATATTCTAAAATTCCTTGACTTGTTCTCTTACCACGGAAGAATTTTATGCTGTATAAATTATATCTCACTACGTTTGCTGAAACAGACTAGGCATCCTCCATCCATTTACAGCTGTAATCCTGGCTACTTGGGAGGTGGAGATCAGGAGGATCAAGGTTCAAGGTCAGCCTGGGCAAAGGTTGGTGAGATCCTATATCAATGAACAAACTAGGCATGGTGGTGAGTTCTTGAAATTTCAGCTATGCAGGGGGAAGAGGTAGGAGAACCTAGATCCAAGGCTGGGACTTGAGATTCTAGCCAAAAAATAACTAAAGCAAAAAAAAAAGGAGGGGTGGGGGTTTGTCCTGGAGGTGTGGTTCAAGTGGCAGAGTGCCTAACCAGCAAGCATGAAATCCAGAATTTAAACCACAGTATTGCCAGAAGAAAAGAACAAGTAAGGACTCACTGTTACAATTGTGATCGACCTGAACCACAAATTTTGCAGACCAGTTGAGGAAACCGAAGCATCTAATCTGGGGACGTGAAACACCTTTGCAATCCCTCGGTGTCAGCGGTTTAGAATGACCCCACCCTGCCTCCCTTCAGCAGAAGGGCAGGGATCGGTGAACGTTTTCCTTAAAAGGCCTGATGTGAGTATTTCCAGCTCTGGGGGCCACTGGGCCTCAGAGACTTTGTAACTGTGCCGCGTTACGAGGCCGTGGACAGCAAGCAAATGGGAAGGCCTGACCACGTGCCACGAGGCCGATTTGGGGACCTGACTCTTGAATTCCATGTACTTCACATGTGTAGTGAAGCACTGCTTTTGTTTTGATCTTATTATGATCATTTGGAAATGGGGAAAATGCTCCGCACTTGTGCGCTTACAGATGCAGGGCAGCGTGGAGTGGCACGGTTGATAGACTGAGACCGTGGCATGCCTGGGCCCAGTGTGCCCTGTTTGGTTTCCTCACAAAGTTCTGTAGGAAAGTGCTTGTGGAAGGAAGGAGAAAACCCTCACAATCTTTCTGCATCCCCTGCCTGGAGCTTACTCGTGGGCCTTTTCTCCACCTTCCGTTCTGCAAGTGTAAAATGCGGTGAAGCAGTTAGAGGACTTCGGGGTGCCCTATCCCTGTAGCTGACCTATGGCAGCTTTTCCTCCCACCCCTGACCTTGCCCTGCCCACCAAGAAGGTCCACACATACAGCAGCCACAGCTGGATTCCCAGAACCAGGCACGTTAGTCCCGGGCTGGTCACACAGGGTCAGCTTTCGTGGCATCTGTTGGAGGGCACTGGAGGATTCTGGGGAGGTAAGGGTAACTGTGATAACTGTGGGTTCTGCTGAGCTGTTGTTTCTGACCTCCAAGCAAGTGCATCTAGAGTTGGGGAGTTGGAGCCTGGGGTCCTCTTGTGTTATTTGCTTAGGATGGGGTCTGTAGTCAGCCCCCACGGGTAGAGGATTCATCGGGCAGGACCCCAGGCCTGCGGCCATAGGTTGCCTGCTCCTGCCAGACTTCACTGGCTGGCTGGACTGCAGACAAGGAGACTGGTGCAGTGTCATCTGAGCTCAGATGACCCATGGATGTCTCCAGAGGAGAGCGCTCAGCCGCGAGGCGTCTGCCATTCTGAGGCTATGTGAGGGGTTTCTGAAGTCTCCTCCTGGGGACCTCAGCAACTCCCTGCATGCCAAAGGCCATGTTCCTTACTTCACTTCTCTTATGGAATAAGTCGGGGAGGGGGCAACCATGTGGGTGGTGTGGGACTGTGTGTGTGCTTGGGGAGAAAACAGAGGTAAAAACCACACCAAGGTTCCCCTTAGGCCATATCAAAAATATGGGATGGATAGTGGATTGTACATTGGGAACGTGTGTGTGTGTGTGTGTGTGTGTGTGTGTGTGTTGCCCTTGGGGAATACAAGTAGGACTGCTTTTTGGGATTCAGGGAAGGGGACGGCCACCCAGTGGTGAGAAATGAAAGCTCCACAAGGACCAAACTCTTGTCTCTTGCCAGCCACACTCAGAGCACCACATGTGTGCCTGTGGCTCATCCCAGAGGCTGCAGGAAGCCAGGCTTATTTCTCAGGCAAGGAGAGTTGACATTCAGGCTGCGGCCTGCCAGGGTCACGTGGACTTTGAGGAACAGGCTGGGGCTGCCTGAGCCTGAGGCATCAACCTTCCACCTGCTCATCTGCAGTTGGCGTTAACAAAATTCAGGGCCCTGGACTCTAAGGCCGTCTTTCCCTTCCCAAGCCTAAGATGGTCCAAGTTGTCCCCCAGGAGTGGTGCAAACAGACGGCTTATTGTTTCTTGGCAGTTGGTGCTGGGCTCAGCTGGCCGACTCCTCAGCTCCATGAGACCAGCTGGCGTCACTTGGACTGAACTGGGTCTGGACTGGTCTGGACAGCCTGAGATAGCATCTCTGGAAAAACAGGGAGAGAGAGAGAGAGAGAGAGGGAGAGAGAGAGAGAGAGAGAGAGAGAGAGAGAGAGAGAGAGAGAGAGAAGAGAGAGAGAAGAGAGAGAGAACACCTGTCCTTTCCCCAGCATTTTTGCATTTTTAAAAATAAAACTTCTCATACTTTAAAATACATGCCACACATAATAGAAATTCAGGAAAAATAGAGGAAGGAGAGGGAAACGCCTCCTGGGCTGTTTGTTGTCACCATTCAGCATTGTGGTAAGTGCTCCTTTTAATGTGTTTTCTGTGACCTTACATCTTAATTCCCTGAAGTCAGCTCCCTTCTCCTTCACAAAGGAATGGTTACTGAAATTGATGGAAACACACAAGTCCGAGTGGGGCAGAAATCTGCCATCAAGGTGTGGCAGGGCCATGTTCCTTCCAAAAGCTCTAGGGGAGCCTCCTTCCAATGGCTTGTGGCCATTCACTCTGTCTCACCTGTCCCTTTCCTGGTGCCATGCTGGTTTTCTCTGCTCTTCTCATGACACCTGCTGATGGTTTCCACACAAGGCCGCATCTACAGAGGCTCAAGACTGGGACTTGGCCAGATGTTTTTGAGCAAACTTGTTCAGTCCCCTAAATTGCCTTGGTCCATCTCTGAGGAGGTGCATGTGAATGATGCTGCTGATGGGCCAGGTACCCTCAGGCCCTCTTTCTGCTGTGTGGCTATGGTCATCTGCATCCCCTCCGTAGTTGCTCATGGTCCCCGTATTTACAATGAAGAAGTTGGACCGCTCAGCTGTACCTCCAAATCACCAAGAGAGTATTTGAAAAATACAAGTCTCCAAAGTCAGAGAGCCCCAGAGCGAGGGGTGGGGACCGATCTGCTTCAGTAGAAGTGTGAGCTTCCCAGGGGATCCCAAATCTCCCCCATCTAGTGATCAATGCGGGAACAATGCTTGTGTGACTCTTCACTATGGTGCTCTCCTGCTGTGGACGGTCCAGGGTTCTGGGCACCATATCTCCTCATTTCTAGAGTTGTTGAAGGTCTCAAGTCTGAGTCACTGGTTGACCCAGGACTGTCCACTGTCCTCAACACATAAGGAGATGCTTGAATTTTGGTAGGAGTCACATTTATCAAACACACAATGGAGTGTTTCCCCTGGAAGCCCTGAATTTTTCTTTAAACTTCAACAACTTGGGGTGGAAACAATTAGACCCACCTCTTAACACCAGGTGAGCACATTTTATTGTTGTTTTGGGCTTGGGGAGGGTCTTTTTTTGTGGTTTAAAGGAGATGAAATTGAACTTTGCTAGAGGAGGGGTAACATTTTGCCCCATACAGTAAATGACTCTCCAAATGTACCAACAATGAAGAAGTATACGTTTCTGCAAATTTGAAATTCATTAGAACCTTGGAATGCTGTAAGATCAAGGTATTTAATTGCTTATTTTAAAGGAAGGAACTCTTGAGATGAATGTGGTCTAGGAGAAGCACTCTGACGAGATGTCCGGGCCCCTGGGGCTCACTCTTTGTGTCTCCCCCCAGGCCCCTCCCGCCCACATCTGTTTTAGTTCTGCTGCTGATTTGTCTTCCCTGCGTCAGGCTTCGTGATGGATTGGACCACGTGTCTGCCCGTCAGTCACCAGCTGGTCGGTGAGCTCACAGATAGACTCCAGTGGGGCCATCTGGAGGCTCCAATTTACCACACTGTTCTCTGTCAACACTGGGTGGGAAGGCCATTTGTGAGGGGTCAGTTGCTTGGCTGGTGCCCCAGTGGACATGTGAGAGTCCACGTGGTGAGGAGGCTCTTTAGACAGTCCGACACCATGCCTGTGATCCCTCACCCTGGTTACTGTGAGTCTTATTTTATCAACTGGAATGTCAGGATATTCTGTTCTGGTGTCTTCATCCCTGCACTAGAATCATTTGTGGTGTGTCTTCCCTTCTCCAGGCCCAGTCATGGATTTATGCTAATAAAGCAATGTCACCCCTTTTCCTATGAACCTGGTGTCCACACCAGTTCTCATGCTAAAGTCCTCCCCTCCCAGTATGGTGGGTTTGGGATGTGGCGTCTTTGGGAGATAATTAGCCCTGGATGAGATATGAGGGTGGGCCCCACGATGGGATTAAGTCCTTTTAAGAAGAGGAGGAAGTGGAGGGAGTTGTCTTTCTGTCTCTCTCCCTGAGAAAGACACGGCCAGAAGTCCTGTGAAGACAGAGCAAGATGGTGGCCATGCACACGGCAGGAAGAGCTCTTGCCTGGGCCCGGCCACCCTGGCAGGGGCCCATAGCTTCCAGAACTGTGAGAAGGCAAATGCCTGTTGTTTAAGTCACACAGCCTGTGGGATTGTGTTACAGCAGTCCAGCTGATTAAGACGTCATGTGTGGGCAGTTGCATGTGTGGGCAGCAGTGTGGTTCAATAGTTAATGGGGAAGCTATTGAAATAAAGCACCCATGTACCCAAATCCATGTAGCTCAGAGTTGCCCGACACTGCCCGTGGCCCAGGAGGCATAGGTATTCTTACAGTTCACCATGTAATTTGTGTGTGTGTGCACAATTCTGGGGATCAAACCCAAGGCCTCACCCATACTAGGCAAATGCTCTACTACTGAGCCCCACTCCAGCCCAAACCACGTGATTGTAATGGGGGTCAGGGTGGAAGGCCAGGGAGCCCCTGAAGTGGAGGCTTGCTAGGAATGGCAGCTTCCCCTCCTCCTACTGGGTTCTGGTGGATCCCAGAACCTCCTCGACTCAGAGTGGCGAGTGGCTGCCTCAAGACCTGTGCTGACCACCCTGGGGAGAAGACACCCCACTCCTGAGATGCCGTTAGTTCTGAGCTCTGAGCATGGACTCCAGATACCACATGGAGAGGGAAGAAGCTATTTTCATGGACGTTGCTCAGGAGAGTCCATTCCCGATTGTCAGTTTGTGGCCCAATTAGTTCTCTATGTCTCTAGGACATTCCAGGTTGGATTTTCTCCCATTTGCAATGGTGTACGAGTAGCTGCCTACCTTGCCCATAGAATGGAAAGGAGACTGAGAGGTCATTTAACCTCCCAGGCTCACGAGGGGGTTACTGAGCTCTTCGCTTGCCTTTTCAATGGAATTCACCTTTTAACACAAGACCACAGCTGCCATTCACTGAAGTGGAAAAGGCAGTGGGAGGGCAACACTAGCTCCAATACCAGCCACACTGGCAAATCCTGGCTCTGCTGCCCACCACCTGGGGGCCTCTCTGGGCCTCAGTGTCTCGGTGCCAGCAGAACAATCATCACTGTGCTTACTTTGTAGGATTTCTACATGGATTGCATATGCATGAGCTGCACCAGTAAGCTTTATTGTTAGAGTCTAAGTTCCCGGAGGGGAATGTCTTTCCTTTGTCACACTAACACAAAGCCTGGCCTCATGGACGCATGTCTTAAACGTTTGCTAAATCGATGAAAATCTAAAAGCTAGCTGGAGGCAGCAGGCCTCAGCCCTCAGGCTTATGAAAGCATGCACCAAAATTAGGTCCTCTTCCAATCATGAAGTCTTCCAACACGAGAACTCAGCATGCACCATCAAAGACGCAGCTCTGAGGTCAGGGGGCATTTGGCTTCCTCCTCTGGGTCCCTGTGTCTGGGCCAACTGAACAGTTCTGAGTCTCATCAGGTGAATGGGTTTGTAGACTCCACCCTTGGAAGCAGGGAAGAGCTGAGGATCAGATGACTTGGTATACAGTAAGACATTTCTTTGCCATTTGTCAGAGAAAGAGCTTCAAAAACCAGAGGGTCTAACTCACACGTTAGCTTTCGTCCTTAGCAATAGCATCAACTTATTTTTGGTGGTTCTGGGGTTTGAACTCAGGGCCTCACACTTGCTAGATGGATTTTCTACCACTTAAGCAACACCCCCAGCTCTTTTTTGCGCTAGTCATTTTTCAGATAGTCATTTTTGCCTGGGGATGGCCTCAGACTTTGATCCTGCTATCTGAAGTCTCTTGAGTAGCTGGGATTACACACATGAGCCACTGGGCCTGGTTAGTAGCTACCTTCTAAAAAATTTGCAAATCATTTTTCTTTTCACTCTGTATGTGCGTATTGCCAAATGCCAATCCCAATCATATCCTTATAAAGCCTTGAACCTAGGACTGTGAACTTTTTGGAACAAGGGTCTTTGAGAATGTGATTAAAGTAAGGATCTTGAGATGAGATTGTCCTAGACTGTCCTGGTGGACCCCAAGTCCAATGAAGAGAAAGGAAGGAAGACACAGAGGAGAAGCCAGGTAGAGATGGGGGTAGAGATTGGAGTGACACAGCCACAAGTCAAGGGACACCTGGAGCCTCCAGAAGCTGGAAGGGGCAGGAAGGAGCCTTTCCAGAGCCTTCAGAAAGAGCGTGGCCTTGCTGACCCCTGATTCCAAATGTCTTGGCCTTTAGGACTGTGAGGTAATCTTTGCTGCTGGGTCCCCTTAGTTTGTGGTGCTCATTCCACCAGCCAGAGGAGACTCATTCCCTGTGTGACACAGCTCCTTGCAGTGGGTCCTGCCCGAGCCTGCAGCACAACCCTGATCTCCAGGTTCTCGGTCTGGTCCTTCCCTCTGACTGCTCTAACTTTCCGATCGTGTGAGCTCCAGCAGGTGCATTCACCCTGTGGTTTTCTCACCTGTGAACTGCGTCCTCAGCACACTTGCTGTCTGGGTTGGGAGGTGACATGAAGGTCAGATGCTGGCAGATAGATGTGTGGCCCTGAAGTCTTCATACCTTTCCTCAACCCTGGGATCCTGAGCTCACAATTACTTTGTGGGTGGCCCCTTCAGAGCCAGGACTGAGGGTCACTAGAATTTGTGGAGCATCTGAGCCTGGCCAAAGTGTTTCCCCCAGCTGGGCAAAGTTTGGAACCAGACCAATGTGCAGACATCTTGGGACTTTGGAAGAAAGACATTCGCTCTTTCTTGCTGCATTGAAGGCTGGGGCCAGGTGCCACTGACTGCATGAGGCCAAAGACAGAGCCCAGGTGAAGTCCAGAAGTACAGGGAGAAGTCAGCTTTGGAGGAATTGTGTGAACTCTGGAGCAAGCCATTCCTGAAGTCCCCAACCATCCTTGGAAATTCTAACACATAAGGTTATAAACTTCCTTTAAACAGGGGAAATAAGATAGAAATGCCATCAGTGCTCCAAACACATGGCAAGACAGATTCAGAGCGGGAACCGGAGGTTCCAATGTGGGGTCCACAGCTCGCTCCCCACTTTGCTAACCTCAGTGGCTGGTTGCTGTGTCTTGCACCTGGCCCCTCTGGGGACTCCTGCCCGCCATGGGATGTAGCCCAGATTAAAATCAGCAGCAAAGCCCTTTGCAGGACACTCCCTGGAGCACTCGGAAGGGAAACACAGGTATTGGTTTCCAATCAGATAAGGCCATGGTGGTCACAGATGCCAGGGCTTTCTTGGGGGCACGTCAGGGTTCAGTTTCATGGGGCCGGACACATTTATAACAGCTTGGTCTCTGCAGAGGGTGAAGGGAGGGCAGACAGAGGCTGGCGGGAGATTTGTCGCCTCACTGATGTTTCTGACAGGCCTTGGAGTAAAATGTCATGGTTCATGGGGGGATGGGGACCCAGGCTCAACTTGGACATAAATTAAGGGAGAGCAGCTGAGGACCACTGTCGGTGGTAATGGTGATCGGTGATCACTGGCTTTTCTGCAGGCACTGGGACAGGATGCTCTGTGCTAATCCACCTGATCTCCTGGCTAGCTTCCGTGGCATCTGTCATCTTCAAACTCACTTTCAGATGAGGAAACTGAGGCACAGAGAGGTAAGGTGACGCACCCCAGTCACACACAGTAATTGGCAGAACTAGAAGTGAAACATGGGTCTGCCTCCCTGTGAGTGGAGCCATCTCAGGAAAAGGGGACAAGCCACACTTAATGGCATTTTTAAGCCTCTGTGACAGAGGATCGCAGGGCTCTGTTTTCCTGGGGACTTGCTCAGGCTGTGGAGTTGCGTGGGCCAGCTTTGGATTCCTTCCTCCCCAACCCCCGATCCCTGCTAGCTGCAAGAGCAGGAGAACTGGCTTCTGAATCCTGGAGGCGGGGACACTGCCCACACCCCATCTGGGGTCACGGTGGTAAAACCAAACATGCAAACAGAACACTAATTCGAAAACCCCTTCACTGAGGTCTGTCTTGGACTCCAAGGTATGGCCTGTCCTCCACTGGGCAGACTTCAGTTCTGCTCACGGTTCCCAGCCTGTGGCTGAGGACACTGTGGGAACCAGGAAGAAGGACACATGAGCTCCAGGCTACCTGGGCACCTCAAGTCTGTCCAGGAGCCTCGTTTTCTCTGAGTCTGCTGAGTGAGGGCTGCAGTTCCTTCAGCCCCATGATCTCAGAGTCTACCCCATGAGGTAGGGCTCGGGTTTCTGAACTACAGGTTGAATTGTGTCCCTCCAAAAGATGTGCAAGTCCTAACTCCAGTGTCTTCATGTGACCTTATTCAGAAATAGGGTCTTCGCAGATATGATCAAGATAAAATGAAGTCACCAGTGTAGCCCCCCCAGTCCAATATGACTGTGCCTTTATAATAAGGGAAAGCTTGAACAGGGTATGGTGGTGCACACTTGCAATTCCAGCTACTCAGTAGATGGAGATAGGTGAATTGTGATTCGAGGCTGGCCCAGGCCCAATAAACAACAACTAAAGAAGTAGCAAGACTCCAACAAGTAAGCTAGTCATGGTGGTACACTCTTGTAATCTCATCTACAAGGGAGGCAGAGAAGGGAAGATCAAGAAGGTTTGAAGCTGACTCTAGCCAAAGCTTAAGACCTTACCCGAAAAACAAGTAAAGCAAAAGGGACTGGAAGTGTAACTCAAATGGTAGAATTCTGCTGAGCAAGTGAGAGGCCCTGACTTTAATCCCAAATACCAAAAAGAGGTGTGTGTGTGGGGGGGTGGTGGTGATGGTGGTGGTGGTATTTGTGTACTTTGCCCAGGAGGAACCATGTGAAGGAGGCAGAGATCCTGGCGATGCATCTATAAGTCAAGGGACACTACCAAAATTGGCTGCCACTTTGTGAAGGACAGAGGCTGGTTTCTCCCTGGAGCCCAGCAGGGTCCCACCGCCCACATCTTGGCCCTGACCTTAGCCTGAGAGTCAGTTTCTGTTGGTGAGCTCTTGGTCTGCTGCACTTGTTCATCAGGTGATTTGATGTACTGGTCCACTGGGATGGCAACTCCTCGATGCTCATGACTGCCCACATTCTGGAGCCTTTGGGGACAAGCTGATTCTCAGCCAGGAGGCCTCTCTCCCATGTTCACCACTTTTGGGGCGACTCTGGAGGAATAGGGAGTCGGTGGTGGGAAACAGCTTCAGATCTTGGACACAGGTAGTGGGCGTGGGAAAGGTCACCACAGGGCTTTGCCCTGCAGTGGCTGCTGACTGATAACCTCCCCAAGGGAACAGAGGGGACAGGGACATTGGTGCAAAACACTCAGATAAGGCAAAGCAAACAGGCCTGGCTATCAGTCCTGGCAGGCCATCAGAGCCAGCACCCTCAGGACTGGGGAGTTCCGGAGCCCCTCCTGGTTTGCAGCTGGTCACGCGGCAAAGCAACTGTCCTCTTGTCTCCCATCACACCACCCGGCTGCCGTGTCGGACATCAACGGTCCTGTCCGGGTCCTTGGAGAGCGACAGATGCATAGTGGAGGCAGGTCAGGCTGGAGAATGTAGGACCAGCCTAGGGGCAGGTGCCCCGGAGGGAATTGGGAGCTGAGGGTGGAAAATGACAGTGCGACCATTCCTGAGGCCCACCCCCATGCAGCCATAGGACAGCTCATACTCTTCACCCATCTGCCTACCGGGTGGCAGGCACAGGAGTCAGACAGGTAATTTGTTGAGCTCGTAACAGAGCAAGACTGCCACTTGGGTCTCTTGGGTGCCCAGTGGCCACTTTGTTGCTGTCTAGGGTGCGCCCAGTGTTCAGAGCCCCCAGCCCCTTCTTGTCCTCATCCCAGCCTCAGGGAGGCCCCTGTCCCCATAGCTACAGAACAGGGGGCTGAAGCTGCCCAAGGCCTGGGCGAGCTCCTTGCACAGCAGGGAGACCATGTGGCCCCGAGCATTTCTGACCATGTCGCCTACCCCAGGACACAGCTTCTCCCCTGGGGGTAATGGCACTCATGATGGGGTAGTGATTTGTGGGTCTATCTCCTGTGGGATGTGTGGACACATGTGTGCAATTCTGCATGCTCCCGGAGAGGGTGACTATGGCTGCTCAGAATCTCCTGTGCAGTGTCATTTGGATGTGCGTATTTGTCACTGCAACTACATTAAGGACCTCAGTCTGAGATTATCCTGGATTACCTGGCTGGGCTTTCAACCCATGACAAGTGTTCTTGTGAGAGACACAGAAAGGAGGAGGCCTCGTGAAGACAAGGCAGAGATGATAGTGATGTGGCCACAAGCAAAGGACACTTGGAGCCACCAGGATCTGGACGGGGCAGGAAGGGGCCTCCTCTGGAGCCCTGCCACTCCTTCACTTTGGACTTCTGGCCTCCGTGCTGTGGAGGTTTAAGTCCCTAGTTTGTGACAATTTGTTGCCCCAGGAAGCTCATGCACTTAGCTTTCCGGTGGCTTGCGGGTGTTTCTTGCACTTGCATAATAATTTACGAATCGCACAGCTAGGTGGGATGTCGGCTCGCAGCCTGGTGTCTGCAAGGAACGTGGGAGTTGCTGAGAAAGGGCCAGCGCCACACTCCTGCAGGCTAGGGCAGCGAGAGTGGAGAGGTAGAGATGGGGAACAGATTTCCTCTTAATCAAATCCAGAAGCTGCCCTGTGAACCTCCATCCAAGAGCCCTCCGGGTCTGAGCGTGGGCAGCAACACGGTGGACTTGATCCTGTCAAGCAGGCGGATTCCTGGGGTTTGGCTGCCTGGTGATTCCGGGAGAGGAACACAGCGGGGGAAAGTCCAACAGTGTCACTCAAGTGGCTTTGCTCCATCTCCGGTATGGAGTGAGCAGCTGGCTGCCATCATCCTTGTCATCCCACTAATCACCTCGTGCTGAGACAGCCCCTGGGGGCTGGGGAGGAGCTGCTTGCTTGGGGGCTTTGCGGGATGCAGTCTTCTTTGAACCTTCCCACGAAGCCAGGAAGGGCCAGGAGCTGCTTCTTGGGAACAGCAACAGAGGTGGAAAAGAGGAAGCAGCCTGGGGTCTGAGCCTCGACTGTGACAATCCAGGGTGTCCCCTGGAACTCTGTGCCAGAATCCCGCTTATGGAGCTGCTCTGTTGGCCCTGCTGCATGAACTAAAATGGATATTGCCGCCGGGGCCACCTGGGCTGAGTGCAGTTGCCCACCACAGATGGCCTTAGGACTTGGTGTGCCTTTTGTCCACTCAGAGCCTCAGCTTCTCCATCTTACAAGGCCGCTGCGTAGTAACAAAAGCTCCCTGGTGTCTATGAGTGAGGAAGGTCATGGCAGAGTGAACAGGCACCTGGGACCAGTCCTGGTTTCCATTGGGCTCTGCCACATACCACTGGGTGCCAAGGTCATCACCTAGCTGCTGAGCCCTGTCACTCATCAGTAAAAGGAGCTCAGAGTGGGATGGGGGGCTGATATGGAGGGGTCATTGAGAACTGTGCACAGCCCTTAAGCATTTTGTTTGGACACAGTGCAGCTCAGTAAGTTGGAGCCCAAAAGGAAGGAGGGTTTTCAGACGCCCTGGTGCAGGACTGGCATGGGGACAGATGTGACGCTGAGCACCTTGTGCACCTAAGGAGACCGGGTGTGAGATGGGGAGGTGAACAAGGCTTTCAGGCATGAACTCTTTGACCCAGGCCCAGTTAACAAGGGGCTTTGCTTTGTTCTAGTGAAATCGAAAGCATGCCTTAAAATGTGTAGCACTATTTAAAAACGGTATCTCATAGTTGCACCACAGGTCACCAGGAGACAAAAATTTCCCTCCTTCAAATGTGGCCTAGAGGCACTGGAGTGCCGTGTTCTTACCTTGTTTTGCCGGTGAAGAAACAGAGAGGCAGGTAATGTATACAAAGTCACCAGCAACAGGGTTGCAGAGGGATTTGAATTGCACACATGTGACAGACGTGGGTGCACACACATTGCACATGCAGCTTTCTGATTTTGAACTTTTGTGATTCCACGTGACCATCCTTGAGTTCTTTGGAACAGATGGACATAAAGCAAAGGCCCACTATCATACAGCAACTGATTTAAGATACAGTTCATCCATATTTGTAGTCAACAGCCCCTTCCTCAAGCCCAGAGGTCATATTTCTGTTTTCTGCACCAATTTCAGCCAGGTGCCATCCTCATGCACCCCAGGACAGCAGATCCATATATGGGAGGCTGAGGACAGCAGTTTGAGACAATTTGGACTGGGAACTGTTTCACGGGAGTGGGGAAAGGTGCCACGCCTGCAGAACTCGACAGGCTTGAAGGAGACCATTATCTGCACCCGAGAAAGGTCAGTGCCACAGGCTGGGGTGTTGCTCAGGCCCAGAGCTCAGGCAGGAGGCTGCCTGGAACCCACTGGGTGAATGGGAAAGCTGCCCCGGGGGAGTGTCCATGTGTTAGTCCACTGTGTCCTGGTGGCACTCATGGCTTCCTTCACAGTTTCGGCCCTGTACAGAAGGGAAGGTGTAACAAGACACTGAGCAAGTTAACAGCTTGCACCGAAGGCCCAGACCACCTGTGTCCTCAGCCCACGATGCAGACAGGATGACCCTCACCAAGAGAAAGAGGTGAATGCTGGGGTCAGACTGGCTGACCATGTTCCCCTCTGTAAGTGGGGACGGTGAGTGGTCAGGCAGCTATGGACTTGGTGTTTGTGAAGTGCTGGGGGCGGTGCCTGCTAAAGCAAGTGCCAAGTAAATGTTCACAGGAAAGAAGTGCCCATATCCAGAGGCCATCAACTGAGACATGGGGACTTGTGTCACCTGCCCAAGATAAGATGTCAGAGCATGGTGTGAAGTCTGCTCCAGGATAGTCTGGGGCTCCCTGAGAGTACAACGGGGTCCCTCTCCAATCCCAGGAAAGAAGGGAGGAGCAGACATGCAGGACGGGTTGGGATTGGCTGTGTGGAATTGGGGGGGAAGGCATTCCATCCAGACTGCAAGACCAGAACTGCAGAACTGGTTTGGGAGCTGAGGAGGCGAGTGGTGGCCCCATGGCCTGGGGGGCTGCAGAAGACTGAGGGTCCTGACTAGAGGTGGGCTGTTTTCTGCATGGTGAAGTCTGAGAGGAGGGGAGGAAGAGAGAGGGAGGAAAAATCAGCTGCACCACCACACGCTGGATCCAAAGGCCTTGGGTCCTTACAGAAAGCACCCCCAAACCGGGCACACTTCAACACCCCAAAAACCAGAATCCACCTCTACCCAGCAGTCTTGGGCATGGATCTCTGTTGGGCTCTAACAATGGCAAACACTGACATTGCCCATCTCTGGGTGATGGAAGAATTTTCAACTGGGAACTTTTCATTTTCTTGATTTAAAAAAAAAGTCCCTGTAGACCTGAGTGTGATAGGAAGTCTGAAACCATAAGTCTGAGCATCAGATGGTTCGGCTTCCAAGTTGGTCAGTACTGCTTACAGCTCACAGCTGAGTGACCTGTGGCCACTCACTCACCCTCTCTGGGCTTCTATTTTGCTTGCCTGTAAGTTGCTGATAAAAGCATAGGCCAGTTGCAAGGTTGGAATGAGATTCCAGCACCTGGCACACAGGGGTGGCTTGTTGGCTTCTTGTTACAGCTGTGGTCTGTAGTCATCCATGATGGCCCTCTCTGTGTGTGGAGGGTAACATCTGTGTGTGACCAGCTCCCAGAGCCCTCAAATCCTCTACTATTGGGCTGTGCACACATACCTGAATGAGGGCACGCAGGTACGTGTAAGCAGAGGTGTGTACGCGTGCCTGTGAGGCATGTGCAAGGATGTTTATGCACAGGTGTGTGCGTGAGTGTGTGTGCCTGCATGCATGTACAAGCTTTTGCCTGAGTCTGTGTGCATGCACATGGTGTGATATTGGGGGCACATACTTCAGGGTGTGTGGCCACAACTTCTCAGAAGAGATGGTGTTTGAACTCAGAGCAAAGGCCCTGAGGCACAGACAGCTGGCAGGATGGGTCCCGCAACACCCCAGCAGGCATATGCATATTCAAAGGCACCTTCCGTACACCGCAAGATGGTGCCCTTCCTTGCCTGCCCATGGGTGGTCTGGGAAGCTGGCCGCCATCAGCATTGAGTGGCCCTTTTCCATGGCTCGAGGTGGAGTGGAGGCTGAACCCGCCTGGATGTTGAGGGCTGCATCCCAGAGCCTGTCTTTTTCCAGCCCCATTCCTTCAAGGCACTGTGGACAGTGTCCCAGCCCCATCCATCTTCCCCTCTCCCCTCTGTGGCCCCACTCATCTTTGGCTCCTTCAGGCCTGGGCAGAAGCCTGTCTCTGTCCGGGACACTGGGACGCCAATGCTGCCCACCCATCTATCAGCCCTGATCCTCACTCTCCTGGACAGTTGCAGGATGGATGGGGGCATTTTGCACCCTCTTCTTCTCAGGAGGGAGGAGTGCAAGTCTCAGGCACCATGTTTTTCACATTCTTTGACAGAATGCTTTTAGCAGAGCCGAGGGGCCTGTAAATCTTACGCGTCCCCCGCAGCTTAGCCTCTGTGTGGCCTTGACAGGGAGCACCACTGGGGACGGCTCCCGTTTTTTCCTGGAGGCTGCAGAAGGGCCAGGCAGAGTGGGATCCCAAGGCTGGGGGCTCAGGGAGGAGCAGCAAGGCTAAGAACTGGAGCTAAGGCCAGGCAGGGATGGGTGGAGGCTCAACTGGCCAGGTGGGCCTGTCCTGGGGGGGCCTAGACCAGCTGGGAGATGGAGACGGACACTCACATCAGTGGAAAATTATGGCCGCCTGGGGAGAGACTTAAGGTGTGGGGGAGCTCTTTGTTGGGGTTTGGCCCACATGAGATGGGCCAGGGCGCCTGGGCTGACATCTGAAGGAGCATGAGCTGGGCAGGACAGGGCAGCAGAGGAAGGAAACGACTGGAGGGAGCGAGTGGGAATGGGCTCAGCAGAGTTAGTTACTGTCACCTGGGTTCTGGGGTTCAGTGTTGAGTGGGCACTATTCCAGGGACATTTGGTGGCCCAAAGTTGTTGAACTGTGCTCTTTCCATGTAAATTAAACTTCGGTAAAAAGTGAAGAAAGGGCCTGGGAGTGTGGCTCAAGTAGCAGAGCACTTAAAAGTTAAAAAAAGTATTTGTCACCCCAAACGTTTGGAATTCCACCACCATGTTAAAATGTGATTTCTGTGTGTTGGGAATTGGGGGTCTGGCTCACTCTTCATCCCGTGTCTTGCTGTCCACTGTTTCTGCCCCATTGGCACAATGAGTGGGTGTGAGAGTTTTGGGAAGCCGCAGTGTCTGCTGGGGACCCCCTGCTGCCTGTCACAGCTGAGTTTCGGGTGTCCATTCGCACGTGTTTCCCAGGTGGCTTCTCTCAGGGAAGTGGGTGAGAGTCCAGAGCCACCTAACTAGGTCCTCCATCGAGGACCCTGGGAAGATCTCCAAAGTCAGTCTTGGTGAGGAGAAGCCAAGTCAAGCAAGGAAAGGGCTGTTGTTCTTGGTGAGGGAAGCGCCTTGGCCCAGGGGAGGTGACCTGGCCAGGTCAGGTGGGGCAGTCCACCCCTGAGTAGCACAGCCACACCTGGTGGCCCATCCTCCCAGGGGTGCAGGCATCAGGGGACATGATCAAGTCTGGTGGGACAATTGTCATCAGTGGAACAGCAGCTCTTCTGGAAGTTTCCATCCTAGACCAGCATCTGTAGTCCTTCACTCTAGAGTGTGCACTGGGCCAGTTCTCCAGACAGAGGTGAGACACCCCAGTGTCCACTCGACTGGACCATGGTCGCCTCCAGGCTGTGTTTTCCCAGGGATGAACGTGCAGGGCTCTGCAGTTGGGACTTTGGCTAACAGGTCAGCAGCATGGGCTCTTTGTTTCTCTTCCTCCTACGCGAGCAGGCAGGGTCCATAAGCCAGAGAAAGTTACTGTGATACCTGGCCTGGGCTTTGGAAGGCATGGGGCCACAGAAGTCCCCAGTGCCTGCTGAGCTCAAGCCTCTGCTTCCTGTCCTTCCTTTCTCTTTTCCTTCTCACAAGCCTCTGTGTTTCTAAGCAGGAAAGAGGGCTGCTGCTTCCGCCCTGTGACAAGTTGCCCCCACCCCCGCCCGTGTGATCACCCTCCCGAAGTCCTGACCCTGGTATTTCCTGAGATGCCACTGAAGGGAAGTCATAGTGTCCTCCAGGGTCCTGCTGAGAGGGATGCACCAGGGCCCAAGTGATCTGCCGGTCAGCAGACTCCCCAGGGCACAGCTCAAGGCTCTGCTTTGCAGCTCTGGTGCTGGAGACGAAGCAGGCTCCACAGTCTGGGATTCTGAGAAGTGTGTCTTGCTTGGGGTTTTTTCCCAGGCCACAGTGGGATGGGGCGAGGGTACCAGCTTAAGGCAGTTTTCCTCCTAGCATCTGGGTGGGAGGGTCCCATCAGGTGGCAAGTTGAGGGGCATGGGGTTTTCTTTGGCATCTCTGCTCCAGGTGGCCCCTCCTGATGGTGGCTTCAGAGCAGCCAGACTCCTCCAACAGAAGCTCAGCCTTCTAAGTACTGTGCGTGGTGAAGCTGGCCTGTTGTGACAATCCCATGGGAAGGTACTCCAAGCAGGAGGGACAGCAAGAACATAGCCTCTGAGCTGGGAACAAAGCTTGCTTCAGTTTCCCTCCCTGCAAAATGGGTATCGTGGGTTATTACTGGCATGACACTGTGGGTGACTCAGTCAGATGAGGCAGGTGACATGATCACATCCCTGCTCAGGTTGGGGACTCACTTGCCATTGAAGGCACGGGTTCCCAGGCTCCAGAGCACTTCACAGGGAGGATCCTGGATAGTCATACAGAGACATGACTGTGTGTGGCTTTTCCTCACAGGTGCCATGTGCTGACACACCCCGGGTGAAATGGAACCTGGATGTAGGGACATCTGTCACCCAGGGCACCTCTTCTGCCCCTGAGCACCAGAGTTATAAACGTCCCACTGTCTTTTGCCTCCACATGTCGCCCATCAGTAACGGTGTATTTTTAGCAGTGGCTGCACTGCAGAACTAAAAACCAAACTTGAAAGCACAGGCCGGCCGTGCAGCTGCTTGGACAGGTTCCGAGGGCCTAGATTGGCGTGGCGGGGGGAGGGGGGGCCATCTGGGGTTAGATCACATTTGCTTCTAGGGGGCTGTGTTTCAGATGCGGCGCCTGGCAGCCTCTTGGGGTGGGGGCTGAGTGTCCCAGTCCAACGATTGCCCAGCACAGGGCCAAGCCTATGTATGTGGAGCCTGTGGGGCTCACAGGGACACAGAGCTGTGGCCTTTCCCACAGCCTGGTGTCAGGCATCCCAGGGTCTCCTTGTCTCTCATCTCCACTGTGTGTGCTGGGCTGTCCTGGCTCATTGCCTCTGGGTCAGTCTCAGCCGTGGGCCTCGGGACCCGGGAGTGTTGTGACCTCCAAGGGGAACTAAGCCCCAGGGTGAGGTCTCCATAATGACCTCTTTCCAGGTAGGACAAGGAAGTGTCTAGAATGGGCATCATACCCCCTTCTCAAGTAGCAGAATTCACACCTTTGCTCTTCCTAAACAACTGTGTGTGCCTGGCTTGTGCTACACTTTTCAAATTGAAGCAAATGTATATATGTGTATGTGTGTATATGTAGTCTTACAAAAAGAGGGTAGATGGTCTTTAGATTTTTTCGACATGATGGAATGGTCTAAAGAAGAAAAGACTGAGCTGACCTCAGCAATCCTGCCCTTTAACAGCTCAGTATAAATTGCTGTCTGTACTTTGATCATGATTTTACTATTTATATGTATGCATACCTTCAAAACAGGCTCGTGAAGCTAGCTGCTGCTCTGTTTCCCTTCCTTGCTCTTGCTCTCCAGGCCCTTCCTCCCCTCCCGCCTGGCCCCTCTAAAGTCAGGCCTAATCTCACCAGAGAACCACAACCCAGAGGATTCTGGGAGCTGGGCAAATGGGGGAGGGGTGGCAGCAGGACAATGGGGCCTTGTTTCCTATGTGAGCAAATGCTGTTGGACCCAATGGTGAGAGTGAGTCTGTCGGTTCCTTGTGGAGTCAGCGATCTGTGCTGGGCTGGCGGAGGGAGGGGGCTAATTAAGAAGGGTTCGCTCCAGCAGTGCTGGCTCTGCATCAGAGGCCCATGGCGATGGCTGTTTAGCTCAGGAAGCTGGGGACATGTGTCATGGTGGAGAACAAACTAGGGCACAGAGGTGCCGCACCGGCCCTCCCCCAGCTCCTGGCCTTTATCAGTTTCCTCCTCCCTCTGGCTACAAACAAAAGGCCATGTACCTGGGGCCGGGGGACTATGACACAGGATGTTCCCAGCATTTTGGATATTTCCTCCCCCGTCTGACTGATACGTCCTAGAGAAAGCGCTTGGATTCTCCAGGGAGATCGGGGCTGTAAAAACTCCAAAACACAGTAATAACAAAGCCGTAAATCTAGGCCTGCGACAGCTGCTCTCAGCCGAGGGCATCCAGCTCAGGACACACCATGTGGCCAGGGGAGGCCCAGGAGCCCAGGAGCTTAGCCCAGAAGCTAAGGCACAGACAGAATGTGACATGGCATGCATTATCCATGGCCTTACCTGGCTTCTGTCATATCATGCTCTCCTTTGTGGTCTCCAGTGGGAGCAGAGCAGGCTGGGGACATGGGGAGGCTGTGAGGGGCAAGAGTTCTAATTTGGTGTCTGGGAGAGCAGTGGTGGACACCCATCTCTGTTGCCTCTTCATAACCTTATGAAGCTGGAGTCCCCTTTGCAAGATGGGGTGGTGATATCACTCATGTGCACAGTTTGTCTACGAGGGTGAGTGAGTTAATATCTTTCATGCATGCAGCCCGATGCCAGGGAGATGACTTTCCTATCCCCACACCCCCTTTTCCTGCCACCCATTCTCACAACTGCTGTAAGTTGGCAGCTGAGGAGAGAATCCAGTGGCTCCTGTCCACTCTGCACACACAAGCCACTCCAGGTACTTCACATGGAGGAATTTAATACAGGGAGATGGTTTCACAAGTGATGGGTGAGTGGAGGGGGGATCACAGGGGTCAGTGACAGCAGAACACAAGCACCCCTGGGGCTGGAGGGACAAGGGAAGGAATGGTATCATGGAACCCAGGAACTGGGGCCGTCCGGTGAAAGGGGAAATCTTGGGGGCCTGTCTAGTGGGAACTGGAACCATGAAGGGAGGACCATTCTCAATGAGCTGGCACCGGGAAGGACCTGAGCAGGGACACACACACACACACTCATGGCTCCCACAGGCTGAACCTGCCCAGAGGTCTGAGCAAATAGGATCCCAGGAGGAGCCGCTTCCCTGTGATACAAAGCTGGGCAGGGGTGGAAGGGGTGTCCAGAGGCCAGAAGAGACCAACGATCACAGAGGTTAATGATGGGAGTTTGGAGGGGAGACTTCCTGTCCTTGAATTCTACCTTCTTACTTCCATTCATGGCCATCCATATTCATGATGATGACACCTCCTGGACTTGGTTCCTCACCCAGACAGGGACAGGTGACCACTTTAAGTTCTTGGTGCTATAGAGAGCAAACATCACCATCTATGATGCCATCAGCCAAGGACATGGAGACTTAATGAATGGCACCCACATCTGTTTTCAGAATGCTTCGTGTGACAAGAGATCAAGCCAAGGCCAGAGTGCACCAGCAAAGGTCATCCAGCTCTCAGCAGGGCTCTTGGTGTGTTTGGCCTTGGATTCTTCTTCAGAGAAACAGGCACAACTTTTTCCTTGGGGAGGAGTCACTTATGAAAGCTTGCCACATCCCCTGCCAAGACTGACTAAGCTCCATGCTGCAGGTGGCTTCCAGGGCAGAAGCAGATTGGCAGCATCCCCATCTCACACACTCCTCAGGGCACTGTGACCACAGTGGAGACACTCAGCAATGGCCACAGGTCAGTGGACACATGGGCGGATCTCTGCGTCTCCTTTCCACATCCTGGGACCTAAATGTTCTTGACACCCTGGCATAGCCTGTTCGCTTCGTGTCCTGGTGGAGCACATGCTGATCTCATGACTGGGAAGAAATGTTCTATTTCTGGACCTGAGCCTCTGAAGTGACTTCTTCACTTCTTGCTTAAAGGAGGCCACAAATGAGTCATTCTCATCATGCCCTGACTCAACCGCCATGTTAGGTCTCTCCTTCATAGAGATGGGGGAGAGAAGTGTTGCTGAAATCCACCCACCTGCTCCAGACTACACAGTGGAGGTTACTGGCTGGGTACCAGCCCTTCTCTGGACCTTCTATCATTGCCTGTGCGTTTGTCACCTAAGGCCTACCTGATGGTGAGCCTGGAGAATGCCTTGATTGCTTCTCCACCAGCTCCAAAATGAGTCTGCAGTGACTGACATAAGAGTGAGTCTTATCTCAGCAAAGTGTCCACCGGAAAACTGATGATGGTGACAATGATGATATGGTGATTTTTTTCGATGTTGGTGATAGTGATGATGATGACGACGGCGATAGTGAAGATGGTGGTGGTGGTGGTGATGGAGATTATGATGGTGACGGTGGTGGTGACTGTGACGGTGATGGTCATGATGGTGAAGTCCATGACAGTGACAATGCGCTAAAGATGATGGTGTTGATGATTTTGACCTTGATGATGGTGATAATTATGATGGCCATGGTGAAGATGGTAATGATGGTGAAGAGGTTATGGTGGTGGTGATGGGTATCATGAAGTGATTGTGGTGAAAGCGATGATGATACTGATGGTGATGGTGATGGTGATGATGGTGGTGATGATGGTGATGGTGACGATGGTGATAGTGACGGCGAAGATGATGGGGATCATGATGGTGGTGATGGTGAAGGTGATGGTGATCCTGGTTATGATAGTGGTTAAGATGGTGATGGTTGCAGTGATTGTAAGCATGATGGTGGTGGTTAAGATGTTGGTGATGATGGTGGTGATAATGGTGAAGGGGATGGTGATGATCTCACGGTGGTGGTGATGAGGTAAAGGGGATGATGAGGATGGTGATGGTGGTGATGGTGGTGAAGATGGTGGTGATAGTTGTGAAGGTGATTATAATTGTGACGGTGGTGGTGATGGTGATGGTAGCTATCATTCCTCCTCTTTGCTCTTAGCCAGGTACTGTGCTAAGTGTCCTGTTCATCCCAGCCACTCAGTGAACTGAAGGCTATTCTGTGAAATTATCCTCATTTAACAGAAGAAGAAATCAAGGTTGGGGGAGTGAAGTCCCAGGTACAGTTATTGCACGTCTGTGTGATGCCACAGCCCACCTGTAGGCTTAGTCCCTGTGGCCGCATGCCAGGCACAGGGCTAGCTCCTGGTGACACCATGACCACTCAGTTGCAGGGGACCTCATACTCAGTGTGGTGAAGTAATGTTCAGAAAGAGAGAACCCTTAAAGTTCCTTTCAAAACCATATGGGCTTCCAGGCTCTGAGGGACAGCCTGATGTGAGAACAGAGAGTACAGACTTTTCTCTTGGGGGTCTGGAGGACAGGGTCAGGGCTACCTCTGGAGTGGAGGGAGGCACTCTGTGCCCCATGTCCCCACTCATTCTTGGAGCATGGTTGGGAAATAAGTCAGGCTGGGACAAACTGGGAAGAGGGAGAAAAAGATACCAGCATGGATGAGTATTGGCTCTTGCTGGATCTAAGGGTAACAAGCGCTTTCTAACCCCTGGCTCTGTGGCCAGGATGTGAGGCAGTGTGCATAGACATGGTAACATGGACTTTGGGTGTGTGGGGGGAATGGTTCAGGATTCCAGAATCTTCTCTCTTTATTTCCACGACTTTGGATGAGAGAGTTCACTTCTGGTCTCAGTTCCACATCTGTCCACACGTGACTGATGGACAATTCCTTCTTAGCATGGCAGGTTTAAATGATCCGACCTACTGTGTGGCCCACTGTGCCTGACCTGGAGATGCCTGTGCACCTGCAGTGCGTCTTGGCGAGGGCCTGTCTCCCATGTGACAGATCTGGAAGCTGAGGCTTGGAATGGCAAGGGTTAAGTGGTGGGGTCTGATGGCTCAAGACTTCTGAGGCCTAGCCCAAGGCCAAGGAGGGGCTGTTCTTTCCCCTGGAATTTGTCCTGTGTGATGGCCTGATGCCCCCAAATCCAGCACTGCCCCCCGATGTGCTATCATATATGATAACCACTATGCAACAGCTAGCATATTGTATAATATATTGGGTGAATATGGTCCCTAATACACAAAGGGTATGCGATGTGTGTGTCTCTGTGGTAAAGACAATAACACAATGTGTGTGAACGAAAGTGAATTGAGTTCAGGAAATGCTCTGAGAATGTTGGGGACACCCTGGTGGGCTGCCAAACCAGTAGGGGACACCGTGGCCCAGGTGCTCAGGTCCTCTTGATGAAACGTTTGGCTTCAAGAAATAAAAGGCAGCTGTTCTTGATCCTGGGATCCCCTTAAAAGATAATGACAGATTCATAACCAAGAAGAATACGTGGACAGAGCTACATCTCACAGGCCACTTCCAGAACCATGACGAGAACAGCTGGCACTCAGGACCATGGGCTGGGCCTGAGGATGTCCCCCGCCACGGTACCGCATTTCTCAGGAGGACCCATGTATGGTGGCGGGTACCGTGCTCACTCCTCTTTGTCACCAGGGAGATGGCGGGTGTGCAGAGTCACCTGCGAAGACCCAGGACTCCCCCAGCTTCAACTCTGCGGATTCTGGAACGGCTCCAGGCCACGGAGAGAGAGAACTCCTGAGTCACATGTTCTGCTCATCCTGTGGGTAGGAAGGAAGGGCTCCAGACATAATCAGAAGTGCTTAGGAGCAATGGAAGTGCTCAGGAAACATATTATCATCAGAGCTGGCCTCTTGCCTCCCAGGCGAGGGAGAGTGAGCACGTGTATTTGTTGGGCATGCATTTGCCATCCACCTTCTGTATGAAATCCTCATGAATAAAGCAAAAAATGCGTCTGCTTCCCGCTGTCCTTGTCTCTGTGTTTAGAGGAGAGCAGAGGCTGTCAGCTCGGAAGGGCAAGACACCTGCTTGAAGGGGCTGTGGTTACTGTAGATTCCGAAATTTCACTTGAGCACCTGTGCCTCAGTTTCCTCATCTGCAGAGCAGAGAGGAGGGTGTTGCTCAGGAGAGTTCTCTGGGTCTGAATATTCTTTCTTCTGGGGAGGAAAATTCAGAGACAGTTGTGCCTCATGGCCAAAGCAGGGCTCTGTAGCCTAATGCTTGATCTCAACGTCAGCTTCCCCCTCTCATCTGGCATGACCTTCAGGAAGGTGACTTCCCACGGCTGGGCTTCAGTTTCCCCATCTGTGAGAAGAGTGACACCTACCTTTGGGGTCTAGGCCTGGAGTAAGTCTTCCTGGGCTTGAGATTAGTTAGTCAGCGTATGCAAGGCTGATGGCCACCTCGGAGGGCCTGCCCACTTCCCAGGATCTGGGGAAAGCAGCTGACCCCCAGCCCGTTCTGCAGAGCCATGGCCCCTGCTGGGTCCCAGGGAAAGACTCCCCGGGGGATCGAAAAGACCATCGCGGTTAAGCCCCTTCTCTTACCTGGACACCATGGCCACCCTTCAATGCTGCATGAACAGAGGTGACAGACGTCCCAGCACCTGAGCACTCCTGTGGAGATACTCAGAAGGGTCGGTCTCCTGAGAGAAGGTGAACCACCTCCGGACAGGATGGACAGGTCCTGGAAGGAGCTCAACCTGGGTCACCAGCCACAGTGGACCGGGCTGCAGAATCACCCTGAGGTGAGCAGAAAAAGCAGAGGCAGGGAGGAAGTGGAACATGTTTGGGGAGGTGGGGACTAGGTGGGGGCTCACTTGTGTCCCTACCCACCCTGAGGGCACCTGCCAAGGCCACTGCCTGTGTCCTGCACTTGTTCTGACTGCTCTGCCCCTGCCAAGCCACCTGTGAGTTTTAGAATGTCAGCTGCTCTCCACCCTTCTCTATAGAGAGCTGACTCTTCACTAAGGGAAACCCCACTGCTCAGGAAGGGGACATAGAGATGACAGCCATGTTTATATGATATCGGGGTAAGTGGACTTGGGGAACAATATATGGGGCTTGGTGGGTAATTAATTATGCTTCCTTTCTGTAAAATAATTATAAGAAAGTAAAATGGTAATTCTTTAAAGAAGACATTACACTCGGATGGGCATGAGTTGCCCACATAAATCATAGTAACAGGTGTAATGCGAAGCCTTATTTTACTTCTGTGAATGAAACTTTTTTTTTACAAAAGTGTTACTGAGATAGAATTCATCCACCACACAACCACTCATGAGCGGTGTGCTTAGCACTCACAGATGTGTGCACCCGTCACTACAATCAACGTAAGATCATTTTAATTGCATGCCCCCCAAACCCCATCTTCAGTAGCCGTCACAGCCCTTCACCAGCCACGTCCCCAAGCACGACTTTTTAAAGTAACATCAGCTTTGTGCTAGAGATAGCTATGTCTATGTGCAATTTATGTTTTTGGCAGTACTGGGGTTTGAACTCGGGACCTCATGCTTGCTAGGCAGGCACTCTACCACTTGAGCCACTCCAATAGTTCTTTTGCTTTAGTTGTTTTTCAGATAAGGTCTGTGCTTTTGTCCAGGGCCAGCCTTGGACTGTGATCTTCCTACCTCCTACTTCCTAGCTGGAATTATAGCATGCACCACAGTGTCCGGTTCTATATGCAACTCTTGATTGACACATGGTAATGATCCTTCTTTGAGTCTTGAAGACATCACCTGTGAAATTTTGGTTGCGTAAGTACATGGTTAAAAATCTAGGAGAATTTTCAGAAAATATTTGAAAATTTAGAGTTTAAAGGACCAAGGAAGACACTGACGGCCCTCCTTTCCCCCATGGTTGTGTTGGGCGTCCATGCTTCCCGGGATGAGGAGGTGTCTCACGCTCACTGGCTTCTCATGGTCCTGACATGGAAGTCTCAGAGCTCACCCACAGGCACAGCTAGAATGGTCCTCAGCAGCTGGCCACCCAGGGAGAAATGGCAGCTGTCAGAGCCACACATGACTGTCCCCACTTTACAGATGAGGACACAGAGGTCCAAATAGTGGATATTCACATCACCAACCTTCAGGCACATGAACTAAACAGCCCCACTTTTTTGGTGGCACTAGGATTTGAACTCGAGGCCTTGCATTAGGCAGGTGCTCTACCACTTGGGCCATGTTCCCAGCATTTTTCTTTTCTTTTTGCTTTAGTTGTTTTTCAGATAAGGTCTGTGCTTTTGCTCAAGGCGGGCCTTGGATCGTGCTCCTTATACCTACCCTTCCCACATAGCTGGGAGTATAGCTGTGTGTCACCATGCCTGTCTTCTTCTTTTTATTTTTCTTTTTGGCAGTGCTATGGCTTGAACGCAGGGCCTTATGATTGCTAGGCAAGTGCACTTGAGCTATGCCTCCAGCCCCTGGCTTGTTCTTTGAGATGGAGTTCTCACTAACTTTTTGTCCAGATTGGTTTCGAACCTCAATCCTGATTTCTTCTGCCGCCTGAGTAGCTGGGATGATAGACGTGAGCCACTACACAGGACCACAGCCCCACTTTGCAGTTTCTCAGGGTTTGACAGCGGGTGACTGGCACTGTGTGGTCAGAGGGAACTGATGGACCCAGGTGAGCGCCATCCCTGTCAGGGGCTTCCTCTGCCACCTATCTTTCTGCCTCAGAGCCCTGCTCCTCACACCCATAAATGTTTAAGGTCTGCTTTGCAGGCTAGACTCGAAGCTTTCTTGCCTGTGGCAGCCCTTGTCTATGGTGCCACTTGCTTATGGTGGCAGTAGAGAGAAGTGAGCTCAGGGGTGTCTGTGCCTATCCCGTGCTCGTCCAGCACTCCCTCCCTCCTGCCTGTGAGTGGCCACGACAGAGTGCAAGACAACTTCCAAGGTGATTGGTGCACACACCACCCTGCAGATGGGGAAACTGAGGTCCTCCTCAGGACAGGACACTGCATTTGCTCAAGGTCACCTTGACAGGTGTGTGTCCCACCTGCCACGCTGGCTGGGTGGTGGCATCCTTGTCCTGTGTCCTACGAGGCGTCCACTATGATGCTGTGCTCTTGAGGATGCTTGGGCAGCGCAGGCAGCAGGGAACTTCGGATCAACCGCAGGAAGAACAAATCTGTCCTCCTCTTTCCCAGAGCCCAAGGGCTGCCACACGTGTTGTTCTTGATCCTAAGCCCATCATGGGGCTGGACTTCCATCAAAGAGGGTGTGTTGTTTTTCCTACAAGTGTCGGGACAGCTCCGACAACAGAATTTCAGGTGCTGTGACTCAGCTCTCCCCTGGCTGCCACCAGCTTCCCGCTGGTCCTCAACACCATGTCCCAGTCCCCATTCTCAGGCCTTGCTCCTTGGAGCTAGAGTTTGGAGTCAGACAAAACCAAGGGGTTTTAACGTGCCCCTCCTTACCAGTTTCACCATGACCATGGGCAGACTTCGAGCGTCCCTGCAAAAGGGGGGTAAGAATGACGGTGCAATGTCCACGTCATGGGTGTGGTGGGCACCACACGAGAACACAGAGGATGCAGGCACAATCTGGAGACCCCTTACCACCTGCCCCTGGAAATCACCTGCAAATTTAGTGGGATGGATACTCCTGAGCCCACTCGCGGCTTCCTTCCCTAAGCTCCCACTCCTCCTCTGAGGAGGGCTGAAAGAGTGTCCTTGGCTGTGTGGAGTCCATGCCCTCAAGACGCCCACAGTGAGGACAGGTACAGGACCCCGGCCCTTCCTTCCCTCCCAATGTCATTTGCTCAACCCCCACCTGGCGCATCCTGAATTCGTCCCCACTGAATCCTTGTCACTGGCTTAATATTTACTGAAAGAGAGCATGCTCGGTCCACATTGGCTGCTATTATGCAAATGACTGGATGCCAACTAAAATGGGTCATGGTCAAAATTTCATTGCAAGGCTTCTGTTCCTTTTCACTGGCAGGTGAGAGGTCAAATCTAGACAATGCCAGGGAGCCAATTTGGAGACACCCATTTATTTATCATGAGTCTTTCACTGATTCACTACTCAGTGCCTGGTGCTGGGGAAGAAGTGAGGCTGGTGATGGGTGCCCTGGTATGAGGAGGTTTAGAAGATGGAGTTCTTGGCCTGGATGTCCCCGGGCCACCTAACCCAAGAGATAGCATTTGCTCTGACCCTGAAGAGTGAGTCCTGCGGAAAGAAAATGCCAAACCCAGCTCAAGTGAAAGGAAGAGTTGCATGCAAACACTCAGGACATAGCAGGATCTGGCCGAGAAACATGGATTGGGGTTGGCAAAGTGACTGACCCTCCCTGAACCTGTTTCCTCATATGTGAAATGGGTCAGTAGTACCAGCTGAGATAACACTGGACTGCCATTGTGACTTGATAAAGATTCTCTGCGTCTGTTGTCCTTAGAGCCATCTTTGAGATTTGAGGCCTCAGGAACCTGGGGTGGGGTGGGGTGGGAGCTGTACTGTCACAGTTGAGATTTGGTGTCAAGGCTGACTGACACAGTGTTATCTGCAAAGAAGAATATATTGCTTTTATAATAAGAAAAAACTCCGCAGCCGTGTGGAGGCTGATTGGGGCGAGAAGCATGTGCCCAGCTCACGGGGTGAGTCTGAGCTTTCTCTTCGAGGGTGCCCTGTGAATGACTGATGGACTCCATCGCAGGTGCCTGATCCCCACAAGGAATTCTGTGCCCAACACGAGGGGGCTCATAGAGCCATTAACAGGCAGATGTGGACCCAGGATAAAGACCTCTAAATCTGGAAGAATCTTACTGTAACCTGGGCCAGAGTCTTTGAGGATGCCCGAGATGAATGAGTGGCTGCCTCCATCTCAAGGAGCTGCACCTTTTCCCACGTGAGCACACGTGAGTTGGAGCTTTTATGGTGAAGACTTGTTGGGACCACAGAGGCCAGGTGAGGAGGCTCCCAGCCTTCTGGTGGACACAGGCGAGGCGAAGGCCTGTTGCAGACCTTCTTCCAGTGGAGACAACTGACAGCCTGCCTCGCTTCAATGCCTCGGACTGTCTTGTGCGTGAGTGCTCCCAGGATTTCCAAGTCTGCTACTGATTTTCAAACTGCAAACAAAAATGCTTTCATTCCCCGTGCTCACCCTAGCCTTGCATTATCCACTTAGAGTCACGTTACAAAAAATCGCTTTGAACAGTTGTGCTTGAAATATTGGACACATCCATTCACTGACAGCGAGGTTTTGTTTGGTTGTCTAGCTTGGCTTCGGGGCATAACTTTTCACGCCAATAGTGTACACACCCGTCACTTTGACACAAGCGGAGATGTCGGTATTTATTTTTGCCTCAAGAAAATGATGGGGGAACAGGGAGGATAAAAAGAATTTCCAGAAAGGCCCATGCTAAACACTTGCCATGTCTCTGCAGGGCCTGACCTTCTTCCTGGGCCCTCAAATTCCTTTGGTTTGAGGGAAGAGCCCATTTTCCACTCCTGTGGAGCCTCCCTAGGACTGCTCAACAGGAACAGTACTGGGCTGGAATCCTCCTGCCTACTCCTTTTACTCATGGTTGCCCATTGGTGCCATGGGGAGCTCTTAAAAAATGCCAGTGTCTGAGCTCCACCCATGACCTGTTCTGTTGTCATCTCCTGGCGGTGCCCAGCTCACCTATTTACAAAGCCCAGGTGATTCTGACTGGCAGCCATGGCTGGGAGGCCCTGCACTGGGACCATCCATGGGCGAGGCAGTAATTCCTGCCTTCTTCAGAGAGAGGAATGTCACACAATAGTTGGAAGCAGCAGTGGGGTGATGCATCTGGCGTGGTCACTTCTGGGGACCACCAGAGACCACCAGAGACTCCCATCTCCATGGTGGCTTCCATAGGCTCTCCTGGCACCCCAATCTTCTCATTGGTCTTGGTCTCATATCCCCTCCCACAGAGCTCCTTTTACAGCGGCCCTGCTCATTCTATCATCTTCAATACCTTCTCCACGGTCTTAGGACAAGAGTCCTTGTGTGCCTCCATGTAAGGTGTGTAGCTCAACTCTCTGAAGCCCATCACCCAGCCCGAGCCTGCCCTGCACTCCTGGAGAGGCCTCGGGCAAGTTCATGAATCTCTTTGTGCTTGAGCCTCAACCACAAAATAGGAATGCTGTGGAGCCCCCTCAGGGATGGACGTAAGGATCAGATGACCACACTGGTCAACACCTTCAAGGCCAGGAATCCCCGAAACTCATCACAGCACCTTGTATTTCTTCCTCAGGACACTTGCCACAACTTTAATCCCTATCTGTGTGTCTCTAGAATATAAAACCTACTAGGGCAAGAATTGGGTCTTCCTCCTTCACTAAGGACATATGTGCATAGCCGACGTGGGTTGAATGGAGGAGTGAATGGATAAATTTCACTTTTAGCGAAGACTTGCAGTCAGTCACTCATCCTTCACTCTGTCTTTGAGTGCAGTCCTGTGGTTCATGCCCAATCAACATGTGGCAGGAATAAGCTTGGAGTCTTCTTCTTGTCCCTCTGAGACATCTTGACCCAGTCTTCACCTGAGCTCACGTGGCTGTGTGGGTTGGAGTGTATTTTCCCACTCAGGTTCCTCTTCTCTCTTTCTTTGGTTACCACACACACACACACCAATCTCTTCCCAGGTTTCTCGTTTCTTTACTGACATGTAATTTCCATAATATAAAATTAGGCACTTGGATAATTTGTTTTCGTGGAACTGTTTCCCTGTATTTCCTCCAAGTCTGCTGAAGTTCCTCAAAACAATCATTTTGAATTCTTTATCAGGTGGTTTGTACATCTCTGTTTCTTTGGGGCCAGTTGCTGGGAGCTTGTTGTGACCTTTGGTGACGGTATCTCTTTGTTTTTTTTTTTTTTTTTTAAGTATTTCTTCTTTTATTTTTAATTTTTTTTATTAGGATATATTTGTTGTATGGGGGGGATTCATTGTGACAATTCCAAACAGGCTTATATGGTGCATTGGTTAGATCACCCCACTGTCTCAACCCCTCAACCCTCTCCCTGCCTTACTTAAAGCAATCACAGGAGGTTTCTTTGCTGTATTTCATGTAGATATTCGAAGTCCATCCACCATATACCGTCATCTTAATCTTCATTCCCCTCCCCCTCCCACATGTACCCCGCCACTGTACCTATTTTACAGTCCTGTCTTTCATTATTAATTTCTAAGTTCATGCTCAAAGGGGTGTCTCAGTGTGTCCCTGCTGTGGGTGTGCTTTACTTTGGTCTATTCAACCCCTTCCAATGCTCTCTCTCTCTCTCACCCCTTTACCTCCCACCCCCCCATTTTTCAACAGCTTTCATTACCATCCTTTTGTCCTCTACCTTCACAGATGTGATGTTTTATGGCATTGCTGATCCTCCGTCATTCTCTTTCTTTCCCTCCTTCCCCGAGTTCCATGGAGTAGCTCCAACATCAAAAACATGTTCTGAATCTGATTTTGGACACAATCGTGCTTGTTTTTGTGTATATATTTATCTTGTCTCTTTGATTTTCTGTGTTTCCTATTGTTTTGCTTTGATGTCTGCACATTTGAAGACTCAGAGACAGTCCAGGCTTTGCAGAATGACTTTTTCCTGGGAAAAATCATTTTCAAATGAGCCATTCACAGGCGTTCAGTGCATTGGCAATATTTATGAATCAGCACCTCTGTCTGGTTACAAAACATTTTTGTTACCCCAAAAGGAAATCCTATACTCTTTAGAGTTCCTTCTAGTCTTCTCTCTCAAACTCCTGCAAGGCCACCGAGCTATTTTTCTGCCCCTGTGGATTTACCTATTCTGGAAATTTCATATAAATGGAGTCATACAACTCATGAGCTTCAGTGTTGGCTTCTTTGACTTAGCATAACATGTTCGAGGTGTTCACTTACACTGCAGCATGTGTCAGGATTTCATTCCTTTTAAAGACTGAGTAAAATTCCATTGAATGAGTAGACCATGTTTTGTGTTCATTCATTCATCTGCTGATGGACGTTTGAGTTGTATCCATCTTTTGGCTATTGTGAATAGGCTGCTAGAAACATGTGTACCTGTCTTTGTTGAACACCTGCCTTAAATTCTCTTAGGTCCATACCCAGGAGTAGAATTGCTGGATCATACCCCAACTCCAGGATTTAGCTCTTGGGGTGACCAGGCTGTCTCCCCATAGCTGGGCCATGTTACTTTCCCACTCTTTGGTTCATCGTTATCCACCCAACACAGCCACCTCAGATATCACCCCAATACCTGACCCCTGGAACTCCTCTTCACTTGCGCTCTGGTAGATGGACCAAGGGTGGACACACCAGGACCAGCTGTCTTGGGTGGATCCTGGCCCAGCCACTGGTGAGTTGAGTGGCCTTGGGGAAGTTAAGCAGCCACTCTGGTGGTGTCATGAGGAGTGAGCCTTTACACGGGAAGTAGTTAGGGCAGGGCTTGGCACATGTGAGCACACTCACCCAGGCTCGGAGACCTTCAGCTGCTACTCTCAATAAAGTGTGGAGTGCTGGGCCTGGGCCCATGGGGAGAGAAAAGACCACCCACAGGGACTAACTGGGCAAATACCTGCTAGTTCAGAAAATGACACGAAATAACAAGCCTAGATAGAATGATGCCAGATGCTATGATGGAGAGTAAGAGTGAGTCATTTGAACAGGACTGAGATATCACTGGTTTCTGACATGGAAAAATTAAGAATATGGAGAAGTGACACTAAGTTAGACACCATGAGTCGCAACTCATTTAACTCTCTCAACACCCCTGAAATGTAGCTATTGTTATCCCACTTGGCAGAAGGTAAACTGAGGCTCTGAGAGGACAGGCAACCCGACAAGTGGGGTAGTACCAACACTTGGACCCAGATGAACACTTTGAACCATTCCTTAGAATTGTGTCCAACCCCAAAACAGTCTTCCATATTTCTATGCCCCAAGGACTCTCTCTTTCCGATGGCGTCCACAGCAGAGCTGGGAACATCCTGGAGGCCCATGGACTGCCTGGGTTCTCCGAGAGGCACTGGCCCCTAGACGATATTTGTTTTTGCCTCGTAGCTAGTATTTCCATTTGCTTTGGATGGAAAAACAAACCTTTCTGTTGTTGTAACTATTTCAAAGGGACCTGCCAGCCCACAAGATATCCGCTGGAATGCCACCCCAGGAACAGAGGGTTGTTTCAGATGCATTGATTTTTATCAGCTTTTGACCTCACTTATTTATGAAAAATATCTATGGTGCTTTGAAGGCAGAAGTGATAAGTGGCCAATGTGTCCAAAATAATGACAAGATTGTGTCTGCCCGTCCCTTGACCTGCTGGAGAGCGAAGCTTCTCCCGGCACACAGACTCATATCCAGGAATCATGGAAATCAGAGCCTCCCACGTCCCCACTGAATCAACCCACATGGAGCTGGGCAGGGAAGTATTTGGGCATCTGTGATGCCTTCAGGTGCCGAAGAGGAAGGAGAGCCATGGTCAAGGTCAGAAAGGGGTGCTATGAAGTGGACGTGGAAGATGAGCTCAGTGTAAGTCCTCTGGAAACATGGGTGGGTCTTCTGCCCCTGGGGCACCCTCGGTGAGGATGTGACCAGGCGTTCGTGACCCTGGAGAGCAACGACGGTCTGAACTTGCCACCAGGATCCACGGAAGGAGGAGGATGACTTGCCTTCAGCCGGCAAGAGCCCTGAGAGCCTCGGCTCCTCATCTGCTCTGTCCACTTCACAACTTTGGAGCTGAGGTCCTGGATGTGGAAAATATCAGTAGCACCAACACACGTTCTCTCCCGAGTCTCCCACAGACTGGTTTCCTGAACATTGCTTGGCCCTCCACTCATATACACAGGGCAAACGCTGCTCTGCCCACGTGAGCTAGCTCCCTGGGCGAGCCTGCTTCAGGGGCCACAGCCTCTGTTCTGTGACATATCGGGGCTTTCTGAGGAGTGTGGGAGACGTGAAGAGGTCAAGCAGGCAGGAGTTGGCTTGGCTCATTGAACTCCCTCACCAACTCCCTTCCACCTGAAATATCACAGAATATTCCTGATAACCAGATCAGGGAAGCAGTATCTGTTCACATTGTTACTGGGCACTGTGACAGCCGAAGCCCCACCCAATCACTCATGCCCCCATCCTGCCACACCCCTGCCTGTGCATATGCTGGGGCCTTGTAACTCTGCAGCCCTTCTGGTTCCCGGATGCTGGTGCTATGCCAGGCTTGTACAGGTTGCCTTGCATGCTTACAAATGACAAGGCCCTACTGTCCCCACTATGCAGAGGGGAAACTAAGGCTCTGAGAAGCTGAGTGGTGTGCCCACGCTTGTGCACTAGCAAACTGTGGACCTTGGACCTGAGCACAGGTTGTGAGTGCATGAGGACCAAAGGTGAGAGGGTCACAATTGTGCTTATTCTTCTCAGATGAACCTTCCCTGCCTGCAGTCCCTGTGGGTGGAAGATGCGATCTGTGGGGACACATGGCTGCCGCCACCCAGGGTGCCTCTCAGAGTAGCACAGGAAGGTTTTCCAGGCCGACACTGTCCTTCAGAAGCCAATGAGAACATGGCTCATCACACTTAAAATTCACGCGTATGACATGACAGGTGCCCAAATTCACCCATTCGTTCATCGAATCACTTCTTCATGAACAGGGCCTTGGATGTGACGTGCACTGGGGACTGTGTTACAACATGCCCCTTCTCCCTGGCCTCCGACAGCGTGCAGGTGGAGCAGACTCACCTGAAGAAGGCCTTCTGACATTTCCTCTGCACACTGTTGCGTGGCTAAGGCCAAACATCTAACAGAAGCACACCGTGTCCGCACACAACAGTCTGTACCTGAACACTCACAGAACCACGATCCACAATTGCCCAATTGCCCGTCAACAGGTGATGGGGGAACAAAATGTGATGTGTCCTTACAACGGGGTACAGTCAGCTATAAGAAGGAATGACGCAACATGGATGAGCTCAGCTACGTGCTCAGTGAGAAGCCAGACGTGGAAGACCAGGTGTCATATGGATCCATTTAAATGCAGTGTCCAGAGGAGGCCAATCTTTGGTAACAGAAAGCAGATTGGTGGCTGCCAGGCCAGGGAGGCAGAGGAGCTGGGGTGTGATGACTAAGGGGCTGCTGGGTTTCTTTTCAGTGATGAAAATGTCCTAAAATTGACAGATGGTTCTAAAATTGGTGGTGGCTGCTGGACTCTGAAAATACTGAAATCCATGAAAGTTTAAAAGGGTGAGTGAGTGACAGTAACATTTTGGTTAAACTGTTACAAAGGTGGAGGGGAGGGAGGTCCCTGAAACAAAGTCATGTCATTCAATGTCACTTCCTGAGGTCTCTGATGTCCACAGCACCCTCCGCCCCCCACCGGACTTCTGAGCCGCCCTGTTCTGCGTGTGTGGCGGGGGTCCAGGGCCCTCGCCTGGCCTTGCAAGATCCTGGGCAGGGACTGGCTGAAGGCACCTTATCTCTCAAAGTGTTTTGCTCTTGAAAATGTCCCCAGCTTCGCGTGGATTTGATCGGGCACGCGCTTCAGTGACACGCTTGCTGTGTTTGCGCCTTGCTTGCCTGGTGTGCAAGGGCCAGGAGGGGCAGGATGGCGCAGTCTCCTCGCCATGCTGCATGGAGGCTCTTCTGGACACATCTCTGCTCCTTCCCGTCCCTGCTCAGAGGTACCACACCTTCCTCATCTCCTCACTTTAGGCACAGTCTGACAGCCTGGTGACACAAATCACCATGTGCTGGTCATCAGCGCATCATGAGCCCTGTGGTCAGCCACCTTCGTACACTGACCTGAGAGCATTCTCTGCCCTTTCTTCCTGCAGCTGGAAGGAGCTTCTCTTCTAGGATTCCTCTTTCTGCGGGAGACGCCGCTTCTGGCCATGTACCCTGAGTCCACCCGGCCCTCCCAGCCAGGTCAGAGGGCTCAGAAAGGCTTGCCCTGGTTCCAGCTCCATGTGCCAGGGCTGCCGCTTGTCCCCAGGTCAGTGCTGTGGTCTCCATAAATGTCAGTTGTAGGTCGACATAGGGTTCCAGTGAACTAATTTCCGAGCAGCACCCAGCGCAGTGACCAACCCACAAATGTTTTCAATACATAGCTTGAACACTTGCATCTCCTAGGGAGGAACAGCTAATCTGTAGTGTTTTTAATGAAATATACCAAGCGTCCAGAAGATATTGATGGATAGTCATAAAACCACTATCCACATTTTAAAACTTTTTTTTTGGCAGTACTGTGGCTTGAACCCAGAGCTACAAGCTTGCTAGCCAAGTGCTCTACCACTTGAGCCATACCTCCAACCTTTTTGCTTTTGTTTTGTTTTTTCAGATAGGTTCTTGAGCTAGCTTTGCCTGGCTGTGGACTTCCTACCTCCACCTCCCAAGCAGCTGGGAACATAGCCGTGAGCCACCACACCCTGCTCAAAACTTTTCTTTATAAGTAAACTTTTATTGAAATAAAAGATATCAGATCTGAAAAGAGTACCAACCCAAATGGCACAGGAGGAGGAATTTTCAGAGCAAGCCCCCATGTCTCAGCTCCCACGCTAGAAGGAGACCTGAGCAGACACTGGTCCCAGCCCTCGAACTCCTCTCCAGCTCCTTGCCCCAGCTGGCCACTACCAGGATAACTAACTGTGGAGATCGGTAGTGTCTGGCATTGAACTTGACTGCATCCTACAGTGATGGAATGGGCTACTGCCCTTGTGATCTGCTCTTCCTGTCCATGCCTCCTGGTGGTCAGTGCTGGTCGTTCCCAGGGCTTGTCAGTTCTGGGCAGTGCCGGTGTGAACATCACATAGGTGTCTCTGGGCCATTTCTGTGGGCCACACCCAGGCCTGGCACGTTTGTGGCAATGCTTCCTACAGCCGCAAAGCTAGCTCTCATGGCCGCCCGACAGGTCGCCAGCGGTGCACACGTGTCCCAGTTGCTCCTCACCCTCCAGCAACATTGGTGGCCTGTTGCTCACTGCAGCCAGTCTGGAGGGGGTGACGTGGTGCTAAGATGTGGCTTTGCTTTGCTTCTTCCTGTTGGCCAGTCTTGACAAGCCCGTCCTCCTTTTTCACATTTGAATATGACTTCTCTCAGAGTCAATCCACCGTCAATCCTGTCTATTCCCACACATTAAAGTACAGTAATGCCCCCCTACTTTGCTCCATCTCCCTCCTTCCTTCCCTTGTCTGTCTTTCCTTCCTCAAGGGGAAGGAAGATCTTCTGTTCAGAGCTGGGGTGTCTCGTTTTATTCTACTGCACACAGAGGTGGGCACCTGCTGTCGTTTGGGTGTTAAATGTCCCTCAAGACCATGTGCTGAAGGCTCAGTCCCCTGCACTGAGCCTTTGGGAGACAAGGCTTGGTGGGAGGTTTTAGGTCTTTGCCGTGTGGTTAATGGCTTTGCTCGTCACACACTCCTGCCACGATGGGCCACCTTGCTACGTGCCCAAAGCAGCAAGGCCAGTCGCCCACTGGAGCCAAAGTGGATTGATTATGTCAGATGTCCTGTTCCAGTGATGGGAAGCTGACTAATACAGAGCCTGAGTGATGTGGATTCTTATTAAAAATTACACGACCATCAACTGCAAAAACCTCAACTGTTCTACAGTCATGCATCTTGTCAGCTTGGCTTCCTCTCCAGGGATGGTCCCATGCTGTCACATGGAATGCCACTTTTCACTGTCACACACCCACAGACACCCAAGCCTCACACTCACACCACACCTCACACTCACACCACACCTCACACTTGCACCCCACCTCCAGACAGGGTACATGACTTGCTTGAGGGCTCATAGCTAAGAGGTCACAGAATGCAAATTCCAGCCTGACTTGGTCCTAAGCCCCTAGGCTGTCTCTATCCCATTGGACAAGTTGCAGCCACTGAGTCAGCCATTTTGCCACGAACAACCAGGGCCCCGGCCCAGGGGATTCAGGTGGAGGAGAATCTCACAGGTGCAATTGCTCCCATCTGGTGCCTGGAGAAAGTTCTGCCCAGCCCCCGTCCTCACACAAGTTCATCTTCATGGAGCGCAGGCCTTGGAAACACTCGGACGTTGCTCTGAAAACACAGACAACTGAGACCTGGCTCAAGTGTTGTCCCCACTCACTGTCATTTTAGGAAATCCCTCCAGTCAGGCTGCTGTGGGTGCAGGCAAGTGGTCCCCAAAGATCCCATGCCATGGTCAGGCTCCTCGGGCGCACAGAGAGATGCTCTGTCCAGATTTTACCCATGCAGGCTGCTGCCCCGCTCCAGGCTGTACTGGAAGGAGCCTGGCTGTGCTCCTGGCCTCACTTGTCTTTTTTCTAACTTTTCTCTACTTCTTGTCCCTTATGGCTTTTAAATTAGTCTGTTGTAGGCCCTCAAAGATGGCCTCTAGTGTACCTCTAGTGCACTGAGAGCAGAATCCCCAATGGGACTGGGGTGGAGACAAATGAGAAACTCTGTGCCTTCCACTCTCCCTTTCCTTGGTATGAGAAGTGTGGGAGTTGGGGTGAGATGGGGGTTGGTGAAAGGAAGAAAGAGAGAAAGAGGAAGAGCCATATTTGCCCTCTTGGGTCCCCATGTCAGGCTGCAGGATGGAAGGAGAGGACTGCTGGGAGCTGGCATCACTGTCTCTTACATCCATCAACAGAATCTAGACTGGAGTCACCCCTGCCCCCTGCCCTAGGACTTCAGGTGTTCTATAGGGAGGGAGGCTGAGATGGTTCATCTTCAGGAAGGTAGCCTCATGCCTACTTACAATTACTATCAGGCTGAAGAGGGAGGTGGGTATGGGGGGAAGCAACAGGGCTACCAGGTGCCCTGGGGCTTGTTCCGTCCACTGAGGACTGCAGTAGAGTGATCACTCCACACGCAGCTGTGTGCGTCTGACCTTCCCATCTTTCTTCTCTGTGCTCAGTGCCTCTACCGTCTTGGTTCGGAGCCTCCCCATACAGACAGAGTCAGAGTTGAGTGCAGGCGGCTAGGTTTGGGGGTAACCTCAGGAGGTGTCAGGAGATGGGAAAGAGTCCTGGAAAATCTAGTGTAGGACAAACTGATTGGATGACCCTGGTGGAACCTCAGGAAGGTGTGGGGAGTCCTTTGGAGTTTTTTGCCCAGTGGCACTGTCACGGTCCAGGGCTGTTCCCTAGGACAGGAAATGCTGAGGGCTCCTGCGTGCCTGTTCATTTGTGAGTGGACCTCTGCAAACATTTCCTGGTCACATTGGAGGAAAGGCTGCCCTACTCCAGCAACAGATATTCTTGATCACTCACATTTTCAAGCTTTCCAATAAGCTCGCCTTTTGAGCTTCTGCCAGTCGGGATGTCTACCTATGGATTCAGGGGGCACAGGATGAGAGAAGGGGTGGGGGCAGGGCTTTCTGTTATCCGTGAGATCACTGGGCCACGGGCGGTGCACCCCATAGGTGGGTGCAGGTGTGCCCACAGGCAAGGGTTTCTCTGGGAACACCTTGGCATTTGCAATGATGCCTCCATGAGGGAATCACATGGGTCTTTATCTGAGTTGGTTTCTGTCGCCTGACTGGGTAGCTTCCACTGCCTGTGGTCATTAACACTGATCAGGGATGGGGAGGAGCTACCATCTCAGCCCTCAGGTCCACCCAGCCCTGCCAAGGCAGCTGGGTCTCTTCTGCATCAGGTGGGAAGGAGGTGGAGTGGAGCCCCCACTGCCACTGCTGAGCCGGACAGTGCCAGACCTGGTGGCTTTGCATCTGCGTTCGGCCTCTGGGCGCTGTGACCGAGAAGGAAGCAGATCTTGGCCCCTGCTCCCGTCCTGACTCGAGACTGAGCCCGGCCAGGGTGTCAGCATTCACATCCCTGGAGCCCGTGCTGGCCATCCTCCTCCCCCGGACAGCGATCCATTTCCAGCCTCTGAGCTGTCTAGACTTGTTATCTGGCCTCTCATTCCTGAGAGCTGAGCGGGCAGCAGCGGGCTGCCGAGATAGCAAGGGGGTGAAGTCATCGGCGTAAACCCTGAGGCAGGAAGTCCATTTGGGAACGATGGATGAGTGTGGGCTGGTGCCCGCACAGGGCAAGATAACGCGTCTAGACTCCGCTGGCCGTTTCCTGCCCTTCCCCGGCTGTCCTATCAGCCGTGCCCCTGCCTTCCTGCCGGCTCAGCTGCCCCCAGCCCCTCAGGAGAAGCCCGTCTCACCTCATTCTCTATGGAGGGGCTGCTGCTGACTCTTGGCCTTTGCTGGGTGTGGGTCCCTTTCTAACTCCCAGGGACGGCAGGGCCCCAGAGGCCTTTCTGGAAAGGTCAGGCTGGCCCCTGTCACTTTGTCATTTCAGAGAGTTCAGTGGGTTAGGGGAAAATGACGTTCTCTCTCTCCCATATCCAAAGGTCACTGCGAGGCCAGTGGTGGGACTGGGAGGACCTGAGTTGATGTCAAACAGACCCAGATATTTCTGCAAGTCCTGGGGGAAAGAGCCCAGAGTAGGCCTTATCTAAGAGGGCCCCAGGCCTGGGGGACTCCGAGTAACCCCACATTTCCGGAAAGAGTGGCTCATTTCATTGGCCCATGTGTACACTGCCCAATCTTGAGTCCTGGTCAAAAGGTCATTTGGTTCAATCCCCTGCCTCCAGGCAGGATTTCCACAGCACATGGGACTCACGTGTGTCTCAACGGCTGAGGATTCACGTGGAGACCACAGGCGAGGAACCAGCCCCGTGCACACCTGTGGGGTGACACAGTGGTGACCCCCAGCAGCTGTTTCCAGCCTCTGAGCCCTGACAGGGCTGTGGTTGTGAACAACTGCTCTAGTTGCTCACCTTACTCTTCTACTGTGCAGACAGCCACACCTCCACAGCCACAACGATGACAATGACAAAAGCAGAAATGCACGGAGCACTTACCAGGCACTGGTTTATGTTCTGTGGCCACACATTGTCATTCAATCCCATTTGCTCTTAAATTGAGACCTAGACCCCACGAGGTGGGGACGGTCACAATCACAGGCAAACACGCTCAGCAGAGAGGCTCCTCCTTCACAAAGAGCATCATTAGAACTTGGACCCAGGGCTGGCTTCAGAGCTCAGGATGCAATTACTGAACTCTCCTGTCCTGAGCTACCCCTGCTTTGCCCCCAGAGTCTCCAGGTCTGCTTGATACTCCCACAGGACTGGTGTGGGAAGTGACAATGGCCCAAACTACACAGCTAATAAAAAAGGGGTCAGGATGCCGACTTACCTCTCGAGACCCCAAGTCCCCCCTGGGCCTGCCCTGCCCTGACGTGGGTGACCCTGGTGGAGTCTAAACTCTTCATGATCCAAGGGGGACTGGAGGGTAAGTCTCTCCAGCAGGGTTCACTTTTCCTGCATCCAGTGAGGAGGGTGGGGCCTTGCCAGGTGCCTGCCACAGACCGGAAGGAGAACTCGTCTGCCATGGGTGACACCATCAAAGGCAGCCAGGGGGGCTGCTCTGCTGATGGAGCCTGAGACTCACAGAGCTGTGAACTGGGACTCAGAAGGAGGTGAACCTCAGAAATGGGATTTCATAAGCCCGCAGGAGGGAAAAGGAGCGTCTAAGGGTGACTGGGGGTTCCTGGTGGCTACAGCAGAGGATGCTGCTTGCTACCCAAGTCCACGGCAAAACGTGTGCAGTGACGGACCTGTCATGGGGAACACATAGACAGAACAGGTAAGGAATAATGAATAGCCACGAAGAAGAACGGAGTGCCATTCATATAACATGGAAAAAAAAGATTGAAAAACAAGATGCAAAACTGCTATGTTATGTGTACGGACATGAAATACACACGTGTGTGCCTGTGTACGCATGCATGTACATACGCCCACATGTGTAAAGGCAGACTTCGCATGTGAGGACGTGCACTTGCCTACGTACATGTATACAGTTGAAGGCTTACATGCTCAGACATTCCAGATATGGGCAGCCCTGGGGAGGTGCCATGCCAACGTCTGACCTGACAGGGAAATGAGAGCCCCGCCCTGTCCTCTAAATACCGTTGAGCTCCTGAGTAACAGTACTGTTCTCCTGTTCTCAGGGGAGTCAGTGCCCTTTGGTTCCCTAGTACCTGCCACCTGGGTGAGTTGCACAGCTGCAGGCCATGAGGCCTGAGCCCAGGTAAGCTTTGCAGCCTGTGACCGCAGAGCCCACACAGGAGCCCGACTGTCTCAGTCCCCCAACCCGAGCACTAGAAAAAGCTCTTTAAGAAGTTTAACCACCATCTGTGAATCGGGAGGCCGGGATCTGGGGAGTGACACCCAAGTATTTACAGGCCGCCCCAGGACTGGGCCCCTGTGGTCAGCCCCGCTGAGAGGGAAGGTCAGGGGTTATCTGTGGGTGGGCAGGGGCCACCTCTGGCCCTTCCCTCTGTAGCATCTGCTGAAGCCATTAAGCCCCCCACCCCACCCCAGCAAAGGGCTGGTGTCTCTTTAGCGCCTGGCTCAGGTTTCTGACCTCTGAGCCACCCGATGTCTGTGCCGACCTCAGGGCTGAAAGGACTTTACGTGATTCAAAAAGGGAGGTGGAGGAGAAAGCGGGGGATGGTGACTAGAGGAATGGTCAAGACAGGGACAAAGGGGCATGTCCCTCAGAAGAAGATCTGTGGCTGCTTGATGTGGGGGCGCCACCAAGACGCTTAGCAGTGGGAGGTGACATTTTGTTCATGCTGCCCTGGGTCCCAGAAGAAGGCACCAAATGGTGGCCCATGTGCTGTGGGGCCCCAGGAGCAAAATTCACAGAGTCACAGAGGGGCCTTGGGGGTCTCCAATTCCCAGGTCAGACTACAGGATGCAGTGGGGTAAGGGGCGTGTCACCTCGCTGGAGGCTGTTGTGGGAATCAGGCACCAGGCTGGGTCTCTGTGCACATCTGGTAAATGGGCTGATGGTTCCCCCTTACCTGAGCAGGCACGGGCATTGGTGAGCAGGACAATGGCTCTTCCCAGGCCACGTCACCTTCCAGAGGGTTTCGCCACATCATCTCAGTTATTCCTTGGCGCATGCTTTGTGGGGGATCTCCCTGCACCTGGCTTTACAAATAAGGAACAGATGCAAAGAAAACTTGCCCCGAGGTCTCAAAGCCAGTGAGCAGTGAAACTGGCTCCTTCATTCATGGCCAGAAGGGTTCCCAGCTTGCCCCACAAAGGCCACCTCCACCCTGTGAGCCCAAAGGTATGATTTTCATTCTAGTCCCCCACCCCACCCAGCTCCTGTCTGCAGGTGAGCTTCAGCGGGCACCCATGGTGACATCCTGGATGCCCTAGACCCTGGAGTAGACTCTTTCCCAAGGCCTGGCCAGGGAGGGGCAGCCGCCCTCTGTGTCTCGGGGGAGATGTCAGCTGCTGGGCCTGAGACCACGCTTCCTTTACTTTCATTAATCACGCAGGGCTCATCTCCCTGACAGCCGGGAGCCTCTGCTTGCGGTCAGAGTCCCCCCTGGAGACAACACAGTGAATGGGGCTGCTGCTTGTCTGTGCCCAGCCTGCCAGAGACCCATGGGGGCTGCCCTCACCCAGACCCCTGCAGGTGCCCAGGCGTGGGGCAGAGGACCCTCATCCTGCAGGAGCGAGGTGAGCACTGCCTTTTCATTTGTGTTCTTAACATTTATTGAGAATTTTCAAACAGCTAGCACCAAGCTGAGCACTTGGCTTTCATTCATTGAATCATCTCAAAGTCCTTGGAGGGGCACAAAGTCCTTGGAGTCACCCTTTTACACATAAGGAAACGGTGGCCAAGAGATGAGTGGGAGCAGGATTGGGCGTCAGCCTGAGTCCAGGCCCCTCCTGGCCCCTGCTGGGGGGCGGGTGCAATCCAGCTGTTCAGACCTGCTTTTTGTTCATTCATACTTTAATTAGCAGATAACATGGCCTCTTGTTTTGCACAGCACGAGTTTTGAGGTACATATACAGCGTGGAACGATCAATTATAGCTGATTCACATGAGTGTCACCTCCACAGCCATCGTGCGGGGGTGAGGACACAAATAGCAGCTGTCTCTGCCTTTCAGTAATACAGTACACTGTCCTGGGCTGTGGTCACTGCTATACACAGACCTCCAGAGGCCTGTTCTTAACAACTTCACTGAACTGCATACAGTCTGCGTGCTGTACATTTGCCGCTAAGGTGAAGTTCAAAGCCCAGGAGCCCTTGTTTGGACTTCGCATGACAGAGACGTAAACTTGACTATGCTGAGCCATTTTTATTTGGGGGAGGGGGCATTAGTTGCAGCACCTCTCGATGTGAGAGCTTTTGTCTGCTAGAATCTGAATTTGCTCTTTCAAAACGAATTCCCGTTTTATCAGTTAGAAGCATACTTCAGGGTGAGTGGGCGTTTTTGGAAATAGCTGTCACTATTTTAACTTTTCTAACTCTGCATGGACGCCTAAGGTTTGAGGCATCCAGGTTGGGAGGCCACAGACTGTAGGAAGCAGTCTGGACCCAGGAGGGTGTGCGACCTGACCTGCCCGTGATCTCAGGTTGCCTGTCTTTCAGTAACGGCCGCCATGACAAATGGCACAGAGCAGCGGCTTGGACACCCCACCCTCAATCCTTATGGCTCTGGAGGCTGGAAGTCCACGGTTGGGAGTCAGCAAGGCCCAGTTTGGTAAGGACCTCTTCCCGCCTCCAGATAGCCGCCTGTGTCCTCTCTGCAGTCTCTTCTTATAAGGACCTCAATCCCATCACCACGACCACCTTCATGACCTCGTCTAGTGTCATTTCCTCCCAAATGCTTTGAAGCTCAGGAGCCGTCACCCTGGTGTTTAGGACATCAGCATGGAAACCAGGGTTTCGGGCCCAGGCTCTTGGCCATCCTGCCCAGCTATTGGCTGACATTTCCCCTCCATTTTCATCCAAAAGGTTTTGCTATTGAGGTGTAACTTTGAAATAATGACCCCAAATGCTTGCTCATGCAGTGAGCCATTTCCAACAGCTGTGCTTCCCACCATGCCTCACCTCTGCTCCACGCACACATGGCGGGTGATGCACCCAAGACTGCTTGTCCTTTAGTTCTTTCCTATTTTTGAGAAGCAGCCGGGCTTCCAGGACAAATGTCACATTTTGGAGTCATTTACCCTCATTTCTCATCTTAGTGGAGTGGTTCAGACCCTACTTCATATTTTATGCATTTTAGTGTACTAATCATTTGAGTAGTCTTTTAAGTTGGTGGCCTTGTCAGACCAGTGTCAAAGTAACACACCAGAAAGGCTTGGAGATGTGGCTCACAGGAGGTCACAGCCTGGCCACATGGAAACTGTCTTCTTAAGCTCACTCCGGAGATGGTGGGAGGGAAGATGGTAGCCAGGAACGGTACAGAGTGTGGTTGCACCAAGGTGGCTCTGGGTGTCCTAGAACAGGAATGAACAAGAATTGCTTCAATGGCTTGGAGAATATTTAAGACCAGCTCAGTGTCATGGCTTGAACTTTGGAAACCATTTTAATTAATTTCCTTGACTTAAAAATCAATCACAAAGTAATACATTAAAAAATTTAGACTTGACCATCCCCACTGCTAGCCTCCTTCCCCAGAACCATGAGGTTGCTAACTAACTCGTTCTAACCCTTATGGTGGAGGCCAATTGTCACAGGCATATGGACTGAAACATATGGAAAGAGTTGGTGTCGGTTTGTGTTGATGTGCAGTCTACCACACTCTGCTCATTGATCTCAAATTAAAGCTTTTGGAAGCTATGTTTGTGACTAAGGACAGATCCCAGTTCATTCTTCTAAACACCCTTAGCACCTCCTCTGTATGGCTTTAGAAGTCTGTCACAATGCACACAGATGTGGTGCAAAGGTCTTGAAATGCAAAGTAGGGCCATGTCCCTGCTCTTCAGGCCTGAACATCACTGGGATTTGGAGGTACAGGAGCTCACAGTTCACTGGGGTCTTCAGGAAAGGATGAATGAAGGTGTGGTGGTTGGAGGAACTGATTGCAGTTCTACTCAACCGCAGAGCAGTGAGGCCACCAGTCACCAAAGGACCACCACATGAAAACGCTGCCACTCTCAGAACATCAGTATGACCTTCGAGAAGGGAGTGCTGTGTTCCTGTTCCAAAGACAAGAGGATGGAGAACCAGAAAGGGTGAAAAACTCTAGCCCAATGTGACACTAGTGTGGAGAGGAGGTGGGACTTCCTCCAAGTCCTTCTGTATTCAAGCTACAGCAGGGAAGCAGGGGCCCTGGCTTGCTGGCTTTCATTCTTTAAGTGGCAGAGCGCACAAAAGGGCAATGAAGCATAGGGGGCCGTGACACAAGGAGATCAGAAAAGGCAGTAAATGGTGGCCTGGGGCCCACGCAGGGCTGGGGTCGTCTCCACCACATGGGCCCCTTCAGGGAATCTGGTCAGAACATTCTACTCCAGCAGGTAGAGTCTGGTGGAAGAGCCCATGGGATGCCAGTGTTGACTGAGAGGGCTCAGATGTTTGGAAATCATTGGTTTTTGTGTTTCTAAGTAGAGAGTCGAAGAAAAGTAACTTTCACTCACATTCCAAGGTGACAGAGCTGGACCCATAGTTCACCACGTGGATGTCACTCCTAGCCACCAGCCAAAGTCCTCTCTAGGGGCTCTGCATGAGACAAGCTGACCAAATGCCCCAGGCTTTCCAGTCACAGAGTCTTCTTCAGTCCTTTGGGGGACCCTTGCTGCCTTCTCCTGCTGTGTCTCTGCCTTACCCTGGGATGACTTCTCATTGCTCACAAGAATCCACTTAAAAACTATGTCATCTTTCTTCTAAGCACCAGGCAATCTGACCACACCAGACCCCGAGTCCATCCTGGCAGTGGCTGAACTTGTGCTCTCCGTGGATGCAACCCTGGATGCTCCATTTTCTCCCATGGCCAAGGTGATGACCAAGATGATGATTCCTAATCATCTCCTCTCACCTGAGTGCTTCTCTCATTCATGTGGCTGGCCAGCCCTGGAAGACCTTGGAATTTGTGAATTTGTCCCATATTGGAAGTGTTCATGGCGGGCCTTTCACTATAGAGTTCTTACTACCAATATGGTGCCTTGGAAGGAACACAGGTGGACAAATGGCTCAAAAGTACCCTCTCTGGGTTGGTGAATTACCAACAGGTGCACAAGTGCTCCGGTAGACAGCCCCTCTGGGTGACCAGCCCTGGAGTCCAGACACCCAGCTGAGAAAGAAAAAGCACCAGTACTGTTCAAGCTCTTATGGTTTAGCAACCATGAGAGAGGATGGGGCGAGCCTAGCTGTGTACACATGGACGTGGAAGAAAGGCGCCTGGGCTCCTCTTGCAGGCTGGATTTCCTGCCTGGCGCTGAGGAGACTGGTGGGGGCAGGGTGGCGTGTAGGGTTTCCTCTGTCCTCCCTCCTCCCTTTCTCCCCCACCCCCAGTTCCCAAACCATCCATCAGTCCATGGTTCACCTGTGAAACCCAAGGCTGGGAACCTCTGTGCTATTCTGTTACAAAATCAAGATTTATCGGAACATGACAGGCCTGGAGGGTTTTTATGACATGCACGGCGCCAATCCTTTCTGTTAACCTATTTGTCCCTGGTGGGGCGGGAGCGTTTTACGACTGCCAACACCACTCCATCTGCTCAGAGCTTGGGGGGTTCTGACAGCGAGGACAAAATGTCCAGCCTTGTCCGGGCCCCACGGGCTGGATTATCACTTCAGCACTTGGGAGCTCAGGCCGGCTCCCCCAGAGAAAGACCCTGAGCGCACCCCTCCCCAGCACTGTGAGTGGGAATGAAATTCAAATCGAGCTCTGACAGTCCCATGAATTATCTGTCTTCAACCTGCCTCCTCCTGGTCTTTCATCTTCAAGGCAGAAGCCACGTCAGGGTGTAAAGATGGGTTTTCTCCTCGTGAAATAGTCCTTTGACGTCTCTACAAAGGCCCCGTGACACCCAAATTGCTTGGGTTTTAAGAAAGAAAGACTTGATGTGGAAGACCATTTGGAACCTCTTAAAAGAAGAGGTTGGCCCATCCTGGAGGTTGCCCCAGAGTGGCGGCCCTGTGATGTGGGGAGGAGCCGTGACCAAGACCAGGACGCAGGGCCAGGCCCGTCAATGCTCTGATTAAAAAGTGCTAGTCCTTGCTAGACAGGGGCCATTGGGAACTAGGAGCCCTTGGCCTTGCTATGGACTCTGCCTCCTGCATGCCCTGATATCTGTGAATCGGCGTGAAGGGTGTGGGGTGCTTTTATTTATAATGGTAGAACTTGGAGCCCCCGCTCCTTCTTAGCCTGGAATCTGGTTCTGGGGCACAGAAGTCGAGAGGCGTTCAATGCTCAGAAAAGAGGCAGGCATGGGCTCCCGAAATGGAGAGAAAGGTAGCTATCCCAAAGGCTGCTACCAGCAGGAAGGGGCTGGAACAGAGGGTGACACCAGCTGCTGCATTCTCAGGCCAGGAAGGCAAGGGAGGGGTCGGCGATGACAGCAGCTGACATTGCTGGGTGCTGGCTAGGCTGACTGGTTCAGGAAGCCTATGGAGCAGGATTCCCGTTTTGGTCATGAGGTCCTTAGGGACAGGGCCAGGCTGGAGCCCACTGATACCACATCCCCAAATGGAGATAGCTTGGCCTGCTGGCCACCAGGTCACTTCCACCACCCTCTTCTCCTTCCATGGTTATGTGCAGTAGCAAAACCTACTCCCAGGGCCGAGGGTCTCAGCTGAGAGTGGGTCTGTGGGCGTGCTCAGCACACAGTAGGTACACAGCTGTTGTTCATAGACTTGATTGTCTCTGAGCCCTAGAGCACAAGGAACCTAGATTTGAACTCCCACTTTGGCACTTAGCAGATGAGTGACTTGTGGCCAAGCCCCTCTGAGCCTCAACTGTGTGCTGGGCAGATGCTCACAGTACCATGTCATGCAGTAAGGCATGCAGTAAGCACTCAATAGATGTTCATCCTAAGGATGATGAGGACAACCAGGTGACCATCATGCCCCCTCCCCAGTGCAACTTCTAATGGATAACTTGGGGTTGCCTCAGTGCCAAATGAGCTGAAGGCCAGGTTCTGGGCCCCCAGTGCCAGCTCACACCAGGCTGGGGCCTGTGGCCAGCAGAGCCCATCTGAACAGCCAGGCAGAAGCAGCTCGGTTTGTTGTCCTTGGATTGTGGAGTATTTATATTTGCAAATGAGAAATGAGAAACAGTCACCAAGGCAGACCAGCATAGCTTTGTCCCAGTGCCCCCTGCAGCCCCCATCAGGAGGCCAGCGGGATGCAGACGCCCACAGAAGTTCAAATAGCTGAACTGGCTGTGACCTGAACTTAAGCAGAGGGGTGTGGCAGTGACTCTGGCTACATGGGGCTTCTTGTCAGGCCTTGCAACCTGGGGAGAGAACAGGTGACCCGGGTGGGTTAGCATCACCCCTGCTGGTCCCCAAGACCAGAAAGTCATGCAGGAGACTCACGTGGAGGGCACCTGCTCCATGACATAGAACACCTGCCTCGAGTGTGGCCTGAAACCTGGCCTATGTCATCTACTTCATAACTGTCTTATGTCACGTAATTCTACCATAGGATGAGGACAAGGAAAAGATGGTATGGCCGTAGGGACGCAAAATGGTACAGCCATTGTAGAAGACAGTCTGGCAACTCCCTCCCAAACTAAACGGCCCCAGCTCACTATCCAGCATTCACACTGTTTGGGATTACTCTGAGGAGCTGAAAACCGTCCACGTGAAAACCTGCTGTGGAGAGCAGCTTTAATGCACCCTTCAGCAGGTGGCTGCACGAAACTGTGATTCATCCGCACAACCGAGCCTTTTTCAGCACCAAAGTGAGCCACAGCCACAAAAGGACATGGAGGGACCTTCAGTCCATTGCTAAGGGAAAGAAGCCGGAGACTGAAGAGGCTGTATGATTCCAACTGTATGACCTGGAAAAGGCAAAGGTTTGGAGACTACAAAGCTCCATGGGGCTGGTGGGAGGGAGGGGCATGGCACACAGGGACTCTCAATGCATTGAAACTACTGGCTGTGATGTGTCATGGCACCAACGTAGTGTGAAACACTGTCCAAACCCACAGAAGGCAGAGTGAGCATTGATGTTCACGGTGCAATCTAGCTAATAACCCTGTGCCAGCTTTACCTCATCAGGTGTCACTCACCCAGCACAGATGTTAAGCATAGAGCAACTGCAGACGGGGTAGAGAGCAGTGACCTGAGTGCTCCGTGTTATTTCTGTACAATTTTTCTGTAAGGCTAAAACTGCTTCTAAAAGTCTATTAATTTAGTAGTGGTGGTGGTGGTGATGGTGGTGGTGGTGGTGATGGTGGTGGTGGTGATGGTGGTGGTGATAGTGGTGGTGGTGGTGGTGATGGTGGTTGTGATGGTGGTGGTGGTGGTGGTGGTGGTGGTTGTGATGGTGGTGGTGGTGGTGGTGATGGTGGTGGTGGTGGTGGTGGTGGTGATGGTGGTGGTGATAGTGGTGGTGGTGATGATGGTGATGGTGGTGGTGATGGTGGTGGTGGTGATGATGGTGATGGTGGTGGTGATGGTGGTGGTGGTGGTGGTGGTGATGGTGGTGATGGTGGTGGTGATAGTGGTGGTGGTGATGATGGTGATGGTGATGATGGTGATGGTGATGGTGGTGGTGGTGATGATGGTGGTTGTGATGGTGGTGGTGGTGGTGGTGGTGGTGGTTGTGATGGTGGTTGTGATGGTGGTGGTGGTGGTGGTGATGGTGGTGGTGGTGGTGGTGGTGGTGGTTATGGTGGTGGTGATAGTGGTGGTGGTGGTGGTGATGGTGGTGGTGGTGGTGATGGTGGTGGTGGTGATAGTGGTGGTGGTGATGATGGTGATGGTGATGATGGTGATGGTGGTGGTGGTGGTGGTGGTGATGGTGGTGGTGATAGTGGTGGTGGTGATGATGGTGATGGTGATGATGGTGATGGTGGTGGTGGTGGTGGTGGTGATGGTGGTTGTGATGGTGGTGGTGGTGGTGGTGGTGGTTGTGATGGTGGTGGTGGTGGTGGTAATGGTGGTGGTGGTGGTGGTGATGGTGGTGGTGATAGTGGTGATGGTGGTGGTGATGGTGGTGGTGGTGGTGATGGTGGTGGTGGTGGTGGTGGTGATGGTGGTGGTGGTGATGGTGATGGTGATGATGGTGATGGTGGTGGTGGTGATGGTGGTGGTGATAGTGGTGGTGGTGATGATGGTGATGGTGATGGTGGTGATGGTGGTGGTGGTTGTGGTGGTGATGGTGGTGGTCGTGGTGGTGGTGATGGTGGTGGTGGTGATGATGGTGATGGTGGTGGTGGTGATGGTGGTGGTGATAGTGGTGGTGGTGATGATGGTGATGGTGGTGGTGGTGATGGTGGTGGTGATGGTGATGGTGGTGGTGATGATGGTGATGGTGATGATAGTGATGGTGGTGGTGGTGGTGGTGATGGTGGTGGTCGTGGTGGTGGTGATGGTGGTGGTGGTGATGATGGTGATGGTGGTGGTGGTGATGGTGGTGGTGATAGTGGTGGTGGTGATGGTGGTGGTGGTGGTGGTGATGGTGGTGGTGGTGATGGTGATGGTGATGATGGTGATGGTGGTGGTGGTGATGGTGGTGGTGATAGTGGTGGTGGTGATGATGGTGATGGTGATGGTGGTGATGGTGGTGGTGGTTGTGGTGGTGATGGTGGTGGTCGTGGTGGTGGTGATGGTGGTGGTGGTGATGATGGTGATGGTGGTGGTGGTGATGGTGGTGGTGATAGTGGTGGTGGTGATGATGGTGATGGTGGTGGTGGTGATGGTGGTGGTGATGGTGATGGTGGTGGTGATGATGGTGATGGTGATGATAGTGATGGTGGTGGTGGTGGTGGTGATGGTGGTGGTCGTGGTGGTGGTGATGGTGGTGGTGGTGATGATGGTGATGGTGGTGGTGGTGATGGTGGTGGTGATAGTGGTGGTGGTGATGGTGGTGGTGGTGATGGTGATGGTGGTGGTGGTGATGGTGGTGGTGGTGGTGGTGGTGGTGGTGATGGTGGTGGTGGTGGTGATGGTGGTGGTGGTGGTGATGGTGGTGGTGATGGTGGTGGTGGTGGTGATGGTGGTGGTGGTGGTGGTGGTGGTGGTGGTAGTGGTGGAGGGTGGTAGTAGTTGTAGCAGAAATGGCATCAGAAGGTGGACCCTGCAGCCAGGCTGCTCAAGGTCAACTCCTGCTTTCAACCCCATGATGGTCAGTTCTGTGTCCACTTGCAGATGACTGTCCCTGGCAGCTCAGTCACAACTGAGGCTGGGCCTCCCAGATGCAGTTAAAGTTCATTCAGTGAGAAAGAGTGTTCTAGATCACCTGGGTCGGCCTAATTTCATCAGCTGGGGGCTTTTAGAGCAGAGAAGAGTCTTTGTAAGGAAGAAGAAGCAGAAGAAGCACGCCTGTGACAGTGGGTCCACCTTCCACCTTCCTGAGGACCACTCTGCACTCTTGGACTCGCTCCACCAGCCCTGCCAGGCTGAGCCGGTCCCTTGGCAGGAAGCTCTATCAGCTCTGCCGCGACTAACTGATACAGCACTGTGTAGCAGCTGTGTGACCATGGATGAATGGTTTGCCCTCCACGCCTCAGTTTCCCTCTGCGGCGTGAGGTCATAATAGGTGCCCACTGTATCGGATGAAGACAGAGTGAATTACAACCTGTCCACTCCTGCACCGGCTGGCACAGAGACGGAACAAATGTGACTCCTGCTTTCCTGAGGAAGAAATGCAAGCTCCAGGAAGCTCCACAACTCACCCAAGGTGTCGTGGCATCTGGGTCCTGGCGGCTGGTGCTCCTTGCCTTCCTGGACCACAGCCTGGAGCTACCCACGAGCTTTCCTGAGACCCAATCTGAGGGTCCAGCCTCTCCTCCTGTGTTTTCAGTTGCACATTTTTGACATTCCTCCTTGCCCTGGCACAGCTGGGATACTGTCATTTAAAAAAAAATAATAAATCTAGCATTTGAAATTAAAAAAGAAATCACAGCCTTCCTTTCCTGGACTCATTTCCTGTGGTGTATTTCCCTGGCCTAATCGAAACCTGACAGGCTGCTGAGGCAGAGGAAGCCAGCCTCCCCTGCATCGGGGCAAAGTTCAGCGTGGAGAATGGTGTTTTTGTTCAGGGGGTGGAGAGGGGGCTCCCCCAGCGAAACCAAGAAGCAAGGAAGGCCAAAAGGACACTCCTCACGTGGAGCACTGGGCTCGGCCTCCAGGTCAGGGACAGGGCCCAAGAGGAGGGGCTGAGAAATGCCCCTTTCCACCCTCTTTCCCCCATTCTCCTCTGCTGCTGTGTCAGGCTGTTACTCTCCTCCTGACACTATCGTTCTCAGTCCTTGGCACCCTCCCAGGGCTGCGGAGGAGCAAGCAAACTGAGGCTCAGCTCCAGTGAAGCCAGCACCGGGCACCCGTGGGGGAGCGACCTCTATAGAGCACCAGTCCTGCGCAGGGGGAATGGTGCATCAGCCTTCGTCCTCTACGATGGCTTAGCCAATGATAATAATCACAGCCGACTTGGTGAGTGCCACAGCAGGCACCGTGCTATGCACTGTATGGATGCCCCCCTCTAATCCCCAGTGATCCTGTCAGGTAGAAAACGACGAATGCTGCTGCCTTTTGATGCAGTTTGGAGTAATTAGTAGCTCATGAAGAAATGTCACCCATCATGGAGGTCACGCTGCGTGACCAGGAGGACGCTCTGGGCCACAGGCTGTACTCGAGTCGAGGCAGTGGCAGAGGCGTTCACGTAGAGCTCGCCTGGGATGCTGGCAGGTGTTGGTGGACAGGTGCTATGGAGCTGTTGGGATGAGAGCAAATGATGCACTTATGTCTCTGGGCAAAAGGAGTAAAGACAACAGGGGAGGTAGTGTGACTAGTTTCGGCTGTATCGATCAGTGTTCACCAAGGGAAACAGTCAGCTCCAGCTGTCTCTGCATATCTACATCTGTCAATTTATCAATATACCAGTACCCATAGACCAATAGGCCGAAAGAGGGAGGGAGAGAGCCATTGCAAGGCATCGGTTTTTGCACTCAGATGAGTGGCTGAGCACTTGGGATTCATGAGCTGGCTGTGTGACACCTGGAACCGGTCACCACACCTGCAATAAAGAATAACCTGATATTATAATCGCTATCAACAGGCATGTATTTAGAAGACACAGTTGATCTTAAGTAGTACAGAAAGACACCAACCATAGAGATGGTTGCTAAGTCAGCATTCATCAAAATAAGAACAGTTTAACAAGGGATGGCATCGACAGAGGTGAGGGCAAACCAAGGTGTACAAAACATGCACAATACAGATACCTGAGGAAGAACGTCTACGGAGCTGTGAGACTAGAAAACAAATGGCCCAGTTTTTAAAGTGGCTGAAGACTCAAGCGAGTTTTCTCAGGAGCCATGAAGAGACAACCCTAGTGTCTGTCAGAGTGATGAAAATGACATTGCCAGGTGTCGGTGAAGGTGGGGAGCAGCTGGAACTCCAGCACATTGCTGTGGCAACATAAATTGACACATTGGAGAACGATATGGTAACACCAAAGCCAGACACCCATCTATCCTGTGACCCAAGGAAGATGTCTGAGAAAAACAAGCTGTGCGTCACCAACCACACGTGGTAAGACAAGGATGTTCTTAATAGCTTTTTCAAACTAGAAAATGCCACATGTCCATCAGGGCAGAAAGATAAGTCAGTTGAAGTGTATCCATATATTAGGTTCACTCACAGCTATGAAAAAGAACGGAGCCCTGCTACTCACCATGTGATAAGTCTCAAAGACCAGCGACGGGTGAAGGAGGTGGGACACACGTGAGCACACGTATGACCATCCGTCTGCATGACATTCAGGCTGGTGATGGGGCTGGAGGGCAGGGTTGTGGCGCCTTGGGAGATGTTGACTGGGAAGACATACAAGAGAACCTGCTAAGATTCTGGAAAACTCCTGTGTGTACCTAGGTCAGAATTATTTAATCATAGTCTTAATAGCTGTGCTTTTTTATTGTGTACTTAGAATATGTCAATTACATTTGGAGAAATAACCTAACATTGCCCTCAGCTAAGTGAGGTGAGTTGGACTGACCGGCACACTCCAGGGATGTTGGATAAAGGACTTTAGGGACTGGGACCAGGCTGGTGCCATTGAGGCGTAAATCAGACAGTTCTAGACTCACCTTCTGACTCCCATTGGAAGTATCTCTACCCTAAGGTTATTTCTAAGGTGCCTGTCAAATTTGTGTGTCTCTCTTTTTCTCTTTCCTTCCTATATGCTGTGTGTGAGGTACACCAAATACAAAGGTTTAAACAACGATTGTTCACAGGCTCTACACACCCCAAAATACTCAGTTCTCCTGCGGAGCCTCTGACTTGTCGGTGTGGACTTAGATGGAGGGCAGCAAAAGCGAGCTTCTACTGGCACGGGATAAGCGTATGTGACAGGTGACATCGCTTCTGACATTTGTACTGCAATCATCACACAGCTGTGCAGCGAGCGGTCCAGGGCTCCCCACTTCCCACAAGTGACTCTACCCAGCTAGCGTCACAGGAGTCCTCTGTGAGTCAGTAGGACAAAATATTGCTGTCAAGGAGGGTGGGCTGTGAGGTTACTACCTGTTAGATTTGGAACCATCTGTCTTTTCTTTTTCTGTGTTTTTGTTGTTTTGAGACAGGGTCTGGCTAGGTAGCTCAGGATGGCTTCAGACTTGCATTTCTACCTCAGCTTCCCAAAAGCTGGCATTACAGTTGTTTGCCATCGTGTCCACTTTGATCAATCCTTCCTAACTATTTAGAGCAAGTCAGACAAGAGTTGGAAAACTGTAACATGTTGGGATGACAAGTAAAATGACAACCACAAGATTGTCTTTATTCTCTTTCTCCTGCCAAGTTAAGGTTCTGTGCTTTTCTTAGTCTAGGATTGATTCTGGAGTCCACACAAACTCATGGCATCCATTGGACCTGCAGAGAACCCATATGGAGAACTGATTTTCAAAGACCTTGAGTCAAAGTTGACGGAGAAAATCTGCGCATTCCCGGCTCTGTGCTCTGCACCTGGGTCATGAACGGCTATGACAGTCATGCCCTTAAGGAATTCAGTTTTACATTTTAACCGTATCGTCTTGCTTCCCAGAGAGGATCGGGGGTGACTCACAGAGCCACCCGAGCATGGCAGCTCCCTGAGTCGTGACTGTGAGCATCGATTCCCTTGTGCCACGCACAGACAGAAGTGCAGGTCCCGAGGACCTTGAGTCTGTAGCATCAGTTGTTAGATGGCACCCATGTTGGATGGTGGGTGGGAATCATGCCAGTGAAAGGGTTGGAATTCGTGCATAGTTGAAGCAATGTTTTAGAGAGAGCTGGTTTCCTAATCCTTTTGCCCCAGGTGTACTCTCTCCTGGGTTATGGTAGCTCTAGAATTACATTTCACTTATTAACATGTATGACTCTGTTCTAATGAGTGCTTGTGACATCCAAACAGTGCCTATGGCTCTGTCAGCTGGCATGCCGTGCTTAGGGGATATTGGTTGAAAGATTTTACAAATGAATGAGTGAGTGTGGGTGACTGTGTGCTGTCGGGAAAGCCAGCACCTTCAAGACCTACTTTCTCATCTGGAAAATGAGGCTGTGATGGCCCCCTGGACACATGGGTTACCATGAGCAGTAGGGGAGAGAGCACAAGCAAACGACTCAGTGTGCTCCTTGGTGACACATAGTATGCACTCACAAATGGGTCCCGTGATGATGGTGACAATGACAATGCTAGAGAAGAGGAATGGAAAGGAAACTGAGACGAAGAATTTACTTCATTCATTACTCTGTTCACTAATGAATCACCATTAAGGTTGGAATGTGATTTGCAGCCCTGGCTTTGGAACAGTTTTTCTAGAAGCAAGACACAACAGAGGGTGACTGGGCCTCCGTCTTGGAGCTCCCTGTGAACTCGCCCTAGCGGGTTGGGGTCAAACTCTGGGCAGTGGATTGGCTCATTAAACAAATGACCTAATTTAGTACTTAAGACACCCAAAATTTACTACACTAATTTGTCAAGTCATCCAAAACAACCACCCCACAAATGGTTAGCCCGGTGGGTTTTAATGGAATTATAGACAAAATTCAGATCGACTTGGGGAGAGGTTAAGTCAGAGTAGAAGTGACAATTCCATCTGCAGAGCAGTGGAGAGTCTTTTATGGGCTGGAATAAATCTTCGGACCAGTACTTTCATCTTGGCCTTTCCATTTTTAGCACCTCTCAAGGAGAATGGTTTATGGAACTAGGGAGCAGGAAGCAGGAAGTAGGAAACAGGAAGTGGGGGTTCTATTTTGGATGTGGTAGTGACAAGCGTGTTACAGCTCACATCCTTGGTGGGTAAGTGGGAGCGGGATTGTTCCAGTTGCTGGTTCTCAGCTGGGGCTAAATAAACGAGGAGAGTGTGTCAGCACAAAGGGTGGCCATTGGACATAAAGGGTTGCCTCAGAAATGTAAAAGGGCTGCAGAAGTACGGTGGCCACAGGAACCTGTTCTCGTGGCTCATTCTTACAATCCGAGTCTCTGGAAGGACACCTTCTCTAAGCGAGGTGATGTCTGTCGTCTCGCTGCTGCGTGGTCAGAAAGGATCCCCGACAAGCCCGTGTGCTCTGTTCTCCCAAGAAACACAGTCAGCCGTTGCCAGAGGCCATGTCCTCGGGTTCCTGCCCCACGTCATCTGGACAGCTGTCTGTTTACACGGGGAGAGTCACAGGGCTCCCAATTTAAAGTCCCATCTGGTTCCTCCATCACGCTAAACCGTAACCTTAAGGAAGGAGCCCAAACCCACCGGGGAGGCTGGCCGATCGTGTTTATATTGCATTTGCATTAACGCTTCCTCAAGTTTACCTTCAGCCTGGAGGAGAGCAATGCATGGTCGGCCATTAAACCCGGCAATCAGCTAAAGCCGCGGGCCTCGGAATGCTCTTCTCCTGTCTGGGGTGGGGGGAGAGGAGCTGGGGGCAGAGGACCTGGCGGGAGCGCTCCTGGGCCGCTGCTGCTGGTCATCTGGAATGGATTAGGCTCTCTCTCTCTCACACTGTCAACTTGGGTGTTCTGCACGCAGGCCGTCTCGCTGGGGTCTTGGTTTTGCTTTTTATAACGGCAGGAAGTGCCCCTCTCAGACCACATGTGAAATCGTGTGGGAACGGTGGGGAGGGCGGGGGCGACTGGGGTGTGGGATGCAAAAGCCGCCCTCAAATATACGGCCGGCCGTGTGGGTGGAAGCAGGGAGGGAGATACGCACTGGCCAATTTAACTTTATGGGGCCTGGTTGGCAGGGGATGGGGGGATGCTTTCTTGATGGAACCAGTCTGTCCTAATAGAGCTTCCCTTCATACTTTACAATCCCGCACAGGGCCGGGGAGGGACCACTAAAGCAAGAGGGATTGCAGCTGCTGTTTAATTTGTTCTGAATTTCCTGCCGGCCTCGCCAGACGTGTACAGGAAATGGATGGTAAATGTTTAATGGGTCATACCTAACCCCACAATTAACAGGTGCTGTCATTTAGAAAATCCCGAGCTGTGAGCGTGCATACGGAGGACTGAAGCGAGCTCTCTGCCTCTCCTCCCTCCTTGCCACACAAAGGCTGCTGTGACGTGCTGGGGTTGTGTTCCTCCGCCCCCCCCATCCCCCCCATCAGGGACTGCACAGAATAAGGCTGCAGAGTGACTCATGTCGCCGGAGCCCGGGGGCACAGGGAGGTCAGTCATCTAACCCTGGCCTGCTGTATTTCCGTGGCTGTCTCACTCCCTCTGAGAGTGCTGACCTTGGCACTTAAGTAGCAAGTGGGTGCTTGGAGCCTTCGCTGAGGTGTGCCCAAGATGCAGAACACCAGGTTCACTGAGGAGGTACCTCGTCACCTGTCACCAGGAACCCACCTGCTCTCTCACAGATAATGCGCCCAGAGACCCCTCCAGAGAGGGCTGCTGGGAAATGAGGGGGAGAATGAGAAGGAGGCCATGTGTGCATGTGCAGATGTGTGTGCTGCTCCTGGGGAGGGGAGAGTTCCTTAGCTCTCCCTCCTGAGCCCCCCATTCTGCCTAATCCCGTCACCAGCTCCATCCCTCTAACCTTAACACATCTGGCATGACATCATTTCTATTTTTATGGGGAAACTGAGGCACCAGTGGCTCAGAACCTGCCAGGGGCCGCAGCACAAGCAGTTAGAGGAGCTGGGATCTGAACCCTGAAGTCTGAGTACAGAGCCAGCGGTGTCTGACTATTCCCCGGCATAAACACAGAGAGGCAGGCGCCCCGACCTCCGCCTGGCACCAGCCTGTTTACATTTTACTACCAGCTGGGCATAGTAGTTCATACCTGTAATCTCAGCTGCTAGGGAAGCAGAGATGCAGAGGATCAAGGTTCAAAGCCATCCCAGGCAAAAAGTTAGTGAGACCCCCTCCTACCCATTTCAATCAACAAACCGGGCATGGTGGTATACAACCAGAGCTCCAGCTATGCCGGAGTAATAGGTAGGACTGTGAGAAGAGGAAAAGACCAGGAGAATTTATCTGAAAAATAACTACAGCAAAGGGGAGGGGCTTAAGTGGTAGAGCACCTGCTTAGCAAGCGTGAGGCCCTGAGTTCAAATCCCACCACTGAAAAAATAAAAAGATTCTAACACAACTTCTGTATGATATGGAATATTTTTTCTTACAAAATCAGTATTGTGCTCTCTATATAGCTCTGTGATGTTACACGATTGTTTCTGAACTGTTCTATACGGGCAAAATGAACCCATTCGGCCTTGGGCTCACCCCGTTCCCTTTGGTCCTCTTCTGGTGCCAGGGTGTCCAGGGCTGTGGCATGAAGGTTCCCGGGAGCAGGACAGTCCTCAGGAGGCTCTCAGATGATCGGCCACACTTGACCTGTCCACGCCACCTCTTCAACATGGCATGGTTGGGTTGGTGGCCACCAGAAAGGAGCAGCTCAAAGGCTGTAAGCATCAACAATGATTAAGAGATGGAACTGTGATGTTCCTGATTCGATCCTGACACAGGCATGCATGCATTAACTTATCACACGGTACGGTATGAATTTGTAAAATTAAAATAATAGTTTAAAAAATAAAATACATGTTCGGGCTGCAGGTAGGGTGACTAACCACCCTGGCTTGCCTGGGGACTGAGGGCTTTCTTGGGATGTGTGGCTTCCAGTGAGAAACCAGGGAAGGCCCGTGCAGACGGGGACAAGGGGCCTCCCTGAAAGACCTTGGGCTGCCCCTGTTCCTAACATTCTGATCTCACAGCCCAAGGCTGCAGCCTGAGGATGGCCATGTGTCCTCCTGGGCTCCACAGCTGGCAGAGGTGGAATGGAATGTGCTCCCCAGCACCCCCAAACTCCACGGCACCCAGGTTTCACACTCCCAAGCCAATGTCACATGGAAAAACACGTCGGCCACCAGGAGACCTCAGATCCCGCCTTCCCTGGTGTCACTTGCATAAACTTCAAGATATGGAGTTCAAAAGGTTTGCAACAACATCTGAAAAGTCTTCCAGTAGTCCAGAACTCACGGGCTGTCCGATAAATGGTCTTCTCTGCAGAGGACTTACGGTGGTGCTGTGGATGCGCTTATGGCCCTCGACACTTGTGAAGACCCCTGCTCCTTAAGAATGGAGTGGGAGACGTGACACTGGGCAGGCTCCCGCCTGCTGTCCCCACCACTTCGAAGTCCAGCTGCTGACAGTGATGTCAACTACTTGTATAAAAATGGGTGGCAGTTTAGAGAGACATGTCTAGTTTTGACAACCGACGTCACCTGTCATTTCTGCCAGGAGATGCCTTCTTTTCTTGACCTCCTGGGTTTAGCCTGCAGCTGAGAGGCAGAGATGTCACCACCTGAGATCAATATTCTAAAGCATCGTGTGCCAGCTGGTGGCTTGGGAGCCAAATCCGCCTATAGAAGTGTTGACATTTAAAAAAATATTGTTTCACAGCACTTAGAAAACAGGATATTTTACTGAAAAACCTAGACTGCCAGCTTTTCTTCAAACATTGAGTGATCTGGGTGAAATGGGCCTTTCCATATAGCAACCACAGGCTGGGGTGAGGCGCGTCCATCCCCTTGCTGGAGGCTGGACTTTATAATGTGCCACAGGCCCCGCCACTCCCTGTCGTCTTGCTCCTGGCCCCCGACTTGTTTGTTTTGATCACATGCCCCGAGCTGGAGGCCTGGCTCAAGCAATAGAAAGTCTGCCTCACGAGTGGGAAGCTCTGAGTTCAAATCCCTTACTACCACACACACACACACACACACACACACACACACTCTAAGTCACACCCCTGGTGCAGCAGCCATTGGAATCTCTCATTTTATTCTTTAAATCCTCAGATAGGAAAAAAGAGATTGAAGTGAGTCCCAACTATTTTTCAGTCTTACACATTTCTGAATTTATCATCAAGATCCCCAAAGGTAGCTGCAGGTGACTGGTGGCAGTGGTGGGAGAGGCTGCTGGAAGCTTGGGAGGACATGTGGAATTGTGTCTGGGCTCTGCTTCTGCCTTCATATGTCCCAATTGTACACTGTCCATCCTAGGTCACTCTCCCATCTAAAGCGTCATCTTCTCACCTTAGAAGAGGGCAGTAGGAGTGATCTGAAGATTTCTGTCAACACTCACTCCTCCTGTTCTGTCTTATACTTGGGCTTCTCTGGGCCCTGACCCTTCCCCAGTGGACTGGTGGAAAGGAGGCTCTCTCCAGAAGTCCTGGGTCTAGAAGTGACCAGGACTTAGACAAGCCAGGAAGCCTTTCTGGGCTTCAGTCTGCTGATTGGCTGAGGCAGGTCACCTCTGAGGAGCTTCTCCTGCTGCCCGGGGGAACCATGGTCCCTGGACATGCCTTCTCTGTTGTCTGGTGCACAGCACATCTTTGGAGACCATGAATTAGGCATGTGCCCCCACTGTGGGTGAGATTTGGAGATGTGCCCAGCCTGAGAGCCTGGGCAGGAAGGGAGGAGGCAGGACATTCTCATCGGGTTTCTTGTCCAGCTCTTTCACCTCCTCGCTGGAGACTGCAGGCAAGTTTTCAGCTCACTGGTCTCCAGTTTCCTTGTCAAACGAGGGAATAATGGTGACATTGTAAGAGCTGTGCGGGATCTCTATTCCCACTTCCGGCATGGGGAGCAGGAAATGTTTCTCCCTTTTTTCCTCATTTCTCCTTACTTTTATCCTGTTAGGCTAAATTCCTTTCTTAATGAACTTTACTACTGCTTTTACATTTCAAAAAAAAGAACGGTGGGAAGAAAGAGGATCTTGTTCGTCAGGACCCAGCCTAGTGACAATGCAGGCACAATGCTCTGTCCACAGCACAGAAGAGGGCCCCCTCTGAAGCAAAACTCTAATCGCACCCCCAAGACCCCAGTGTGCCAGGCAGTTGTCTAGGAGTCAGACCAGGAAGTCCCAGCACAGACTGTGGGGTCACGGGTACTGCTGGAAAGGCTCATTGCTCAGGTTCATGGTGTCAGCCTCAGCATTAGAACAACATGGTCACCTCCCCCCAGTGTGGAACAACCCTGTCACCTGTAGTCAACAAGATTCCCTGAAGACGTGAAATGAGCCCAGGGTTGAGTGGTCATGGCACCTGTGTCCTCACAACCTGTAGAAAAAGAAGTCTTCTCTGGAGCCCTCCCGGCTTCTGTGCTGAGGATGGCAGGGTCTTGAGGAAGAAGAAAGCCAGTATGGAGGGAGATGAGGATGGATGGAAGGGATGGAGGGGAAGGAGGAGATAAGATTGTCTGCTAAGAGAGATCCTAGCTGTGCTGTGGGAACTGAGTGGCAGCTGTGTAGGGCCGAGCACATTTACTGAGCTTCATTGATTTGGAAACCCACGGGCAAGGTGGAGGGAAAAGTCAGGAAGAGGAAGATGGTGTCCGTATTAACCAAGATGGTGAGCATGAGCTTGGGTTGGGGGAAAGAGGTGAGGAGATGTGTGAAGCTTGGGCTTTCAGGACCTCAGCTTGGAAGTCCTTAGGTTTGCATTGGAAATCTCAGTTGACCTGGGTTTCTGTGAAAAGACCCCATGTCCTCAGGTGGTGTGGTCACTGTTCTGTTGGGAGGAGGGACTCAGCAAGTGTTGATGTGGCAACTGAGTTCATGTGAAACGAAGCAGAGCAAGCTGACCTGCACGGCCAAAACTTGGCACTGTTTTTCATATTCCTTCTTCAAACGTGGTTTATTGAATGGATGCCTAGGACTGTTTGCTTGTTAAGTCGCACTGCATGCCAGGAATCAAGGTTGGGCTCAGTTTTGTGGGCTCATCTCCAGGAAGCATGTTTTAATAGAGACATCGGCCGTAGAACGGTGGTGGAGGGACATCAGGGTCTTAAGAGGCAACTATGGTCCCTGAAGGAGTAGCTCTCACTTGAGTGGGAGGGAAGGGACTTTGTTGGGGACCGTGTCTCTCCAGTGTCTGCCATGAATGGAATGAGATATAGACAGCAGCCCAGCCTCGGAGGCAGGACACGCTGATACCTGTGAAAGGCTTCCAAAAACTCTAGAAAGCAGAGCACGTGCAAGGCCGTTATTTGTACCATGATGTGCCTCTGATGGATCAGAGATGTTGACGTTGACATATGTAATTGGGAAGGATGCAAATTCACCCCACACACACATGACCACGGTGATTTATGCAGAGGGAAATTGAGAGCTGGACACCGTCACAGTAATTTTAGAGAAGGTAAGTCTGCTCAGGAGCAACGTGTGCAGAGACGACTTTGGAATGTGTGCTTTAATATTAAGGCTAACATTAATACAGGCTAAGGACACCCAAACATCAGCTCGAGGATGGTCCCATGTCTCTCTTGGTAGCAGAAATTCTTTTCCTCCAAGTTAAGCATAAGTGCTCTTGTATTTGACAGTTCTCTGTCCTGAGAGGGAAAAGGAAGGTGTGGGGAGGGGAGCTGCCCCAGGAGGTGAACTCCAACCCAACGTATGAGAGAATGGCTCCTTTTTCTAGGGTGTCAGTTATCCTGCAAGATTTGGGAATGTGTTTGCCAAGGTAATTACCCTAATTGCATAGCAATGCCCAGATGTTTGCCTCTGACTCTGTGGCAGACTGATACCCAGTAGAGGCTCCTCTTGGGCAGCTCTGCTTGGGAGGATGACCTGGGCCTCTACTCTCTCCGCCCTGGGATGCTAGCATCATTGAAAGCAATGGAGTCCCTGCTCTCAGCCTCTGTCTTCATCCAGAGGAAAGACAGAGAGGAGTTTGATGACATAGATCACTTACACCCATGTTCTGCTAGTTGGAACCCAAATAAGCAAGTCCAAAGCCCTGCAAAGGGGGCTGGGACGTGTGAGCTCCCTGTGTGCCTCGGCTGGAGAGGTGGAGTGAGGAGCGGCTAGTGAACCCTCCCACAGACAGGGATGTGTTCTGGCAAGTGCAGAGATGTCGTGATGGGATGTCATGCAAATTTCAAGTGCATGTTAAAGTGAAAGCAAAAGGTTTCAAAGACAGTAATAGATGGCGGTAAGCCCTTGAGCTCCTCCTACGGAGCCTGAGGAGGGAATGGAGAGGCAGGTGCCAGGCTCATTTGGTTCACAGCCATTCTTGTGTGATTTTCTCTGTCAAGCAAAGGGCAGGCTGGGCATCGGCAAACACACCCCGTGCTTCAGGGTCACTCTAGCAGACTACCCTGTCCATCACACGTCTGTCCTTCCAGGCTCCCCAGTGTTCTGGATTGATACTGAATGCCAGTTGGGCATCCAGCCCACACAGCTGGGTTTGTTCTGAGCCCTGGTCTCACCTCCTACCCCTCTCCACACACCCCTGCTGGTGGACTTGGACCCCCATGTCTGTGGTCCCCAACATGCTGTGTGTTGGTGCCTCACCTTTCCCATGCTGCACGTTCAGCCTGGGACAGCCCTCCCAGCCCCTTTCTACCCACCGTCCAACACACTGTCCAACACCACTGCCGTTCTCGAAGTCCCACCCACATGGTTCCCATCTTATCTTCTGTCCCCTGGGACTGTCCAAGCAGACTGGTGGTCATAATGACTGGTTGTAAATGTGAATGAGTGAATGCTAGCTTGCCCTGTCTCCAACTAGTTGTTACTTGGGAAAACAGCCTATGAAAAACATAAGCAGAATAAAAGGCTTGCCTCCTGGTCCAGGGTCTTCCACTTGCCGGCTGTGGTTTGGGGACAGGCCACTGCACAGCCTGGGCCTCCTTTGCTGCAGTGTAAACCCTAAGTGCTCCAAGGGTCTGTTTCTCTATTGCATTAGCTGCTTGCTGCTAGAGAGAGCTCTTGCATCTGTCCTGGCCTTCCCTCCACGCTGCTGGCACATGGGGTCTCCCCCAGTATGAGTGGTCTCATCCATCTCGAGTGGTCTGGTTGAACTACTGAGAGAACAGCACACATCCCTTCAAATCTCTGGACAACAGTGCCTAGACCCAAGGGGTCCTGCTTGGGGCTCCGGGCACTTTGGAGACTGTGACTTTGCATGAGGTTGCAGGGTTGACCCATGTGCAGAGCTTCTCCCCACCTTCTCCTCCCTCGCCCAACCACCAGGAATGTTTAACATGGGTCAGGCCAGGGTTGCGAGTGTGGACTGGCATGGGAACTTCTGCCGAAAGCCACTCCTATTGCTTCATTTCCAGTCAGCGGGGCTCTGTGTGAGGCTAGAAGTACGTGGGCCGTGGAAGCAAAAACGCCAACCCGACTTCCGGCCATGCTGGAGGGCAAAGATGCCAGAAGTCTCACTGGGAAGCTGGTGGGTGGCAGCCTTCAAATGACATTCTTCCAGTGTGAAAGGTTTGGAAGGTCTTCACACGCACCTCCAGTACCGGGGATTCAGCAGGCTCTACCCAAATCCACAGCCCCGCCTGCCAGGACCTTGCCAGCTCTGCAGAGCGTCTTGGATGGAGTCCACCTCGGCCCGGGACACAGAGAAAGCACAGAGCTTTGATGGGCAGCCTAACCTTTCTGTGTCTTTCCTGTGGGACGTGCAAGGCATTGTTAATTGGATTTGAGCTCGGCTGGATCACCTTTGTCAGGACTGCAAGAGACAGGCCACCTGGCCAGGGGCCTTACCTTCCTCCAGGCCAGGGCTCTGCATGGAAAGGTGCAATGCCCTTGTCTCCTGAGCATCGGGCAATCTGGGAAGTAAGAATTGCAGCCAAGGGACCAGATTCCCCTGTACCCAAGTCTCCAAATACCCTCTTGTTTTTTTTTTTTTTTGGTGGCACTGGGGTTTGAACTCAGAACCTCATGCTTGCTAGCCGGGTGCTCTACCACTTGAGCCACTCCACCAGCCCTCTCCAAATACCCTCTTGCAGGGCAGCTGGGACAGAGCGAAGCAGCTGGAGGAGAGATAGTTCCTGAATCAGAAGAGGAACCAGTGTACCCCGAGCGAGTCTCTGAAAACTTCTCTCCCATCTCCTGTGCATGCAGGAGAGAGAGGGAAGGAGGAGGAGAGAGAATGAATGTATACATATGTACCTGGAACCGAGCACAGAGTCACACAGAACTAACAGAACTACCAAGTGTATTCATTCATGGTTAAGCATCTAATCTATGCAAGAAATGATGCTAGCTCTACAGCAGACAGAATGAGAAAAGGAAACAGGTCCTGCCTGCCGAAGTGTCGTCAGGGCTCAGAAGCAGAGCCCTTGCCAGCATGTGGGAGGCCTGGGTTCCATCCCCAGTGCCCAACCCCCAAATGTGCTACAGAACAGGCCCCTGGATGGGAGCTGGGTTTTAGGGACACAGACTGAGTGGGGGTCTCTCATGCTCTGTGGCCCCAGTCAGCTGCTTTATTTCTCTGAGCCTCAGTTCTGTCTCATGGAGCTGTGGGGAGAAGTGCTGACCTAAGGTACGGTAACCCTTTGGACTCCCAGAAGTGATGGCAGTGGCAGTGTTTATGGCTGTTACCTGGCAAGGGCCTGTAATGCATACGCATGCATTCCCGTGCAGCCCTGTGTTCACCGTGGGCACACTCAGACTCCCCGCTGACCTGCTGCTTCAGCCTGGTTCCTGCCTTGGTACGGCACCTGTGCATGTGTGAAGGGATACCATGGGCTCCCACATTGGTCTCCCCTGAGGGGCGGTAGGCTTCTTGTGTGCACCTCATTGCACTTGAACCTTAGCCTCCAGCACAGAGCTCATGTGTGCGTGCTCTGCTCAGTCCTCCCACTTCCTCCCCATCCTAGTTTTTTTCTAGCACACCCTAAGATCTGCTCCTTTACTGTGTTTATTACTGGTCCTTCCACACTAGAGTCCAAGGGGTTTTGTCTTCTGCACTGATTTATCCCAGTGCCAAGACCCCTCCCCTATACAGACACCTGCACTGCAGCTCCCCATAAATACTTATTGAGTGAATTGGTGAATAAATTAGTGACACAGTGTGAAATGACTGAGCCAGCTGTAACTATGAGAGGCAAACAGTCTACTGAGAGAGAACAGGAATCCAGCACAGAAGACCCTTTCCAGAAACCAGGCCCGTGGGAGCCAGTCCCCGACCCTGAACTCCCGAGACCTGCAGGGCTCTGGTTCCTTACTCAGCCTCTCTGCGTCAACCCTGACGCATCTGTAAAGTGGGAACGGCTTTCGTGATGACCTAGCAAGACATGGGGAGAACTCAATAGATTGATTCTTCTAAACTGCTTAGGACAGCACCAGCCACCCCTGGAGAGCTGATTTTGTCAACTGTTGTTAACAACCATGGCGGCACATCTCGGTATGATGACGCCAGGCTGTTCAGGGCAGAGCATGTGTTGTGGCTGGGGTAGTGTCCCCAGGCTCCTGAGAGGACACAGCATTACTTTCTATATCACTATCTGATTAGAAGTGGGTGGATGTCCTGCACATCTGTCACCAGTCCATGTTGTTGTATTTAGCCGGGAACAATGTGGTTTCCGTTCCGTGCAGTGAGCCTGGATCCACCGCTGCCCTTGCATTCCACGGGAATCCGCTCGAGGCCACGGTGTCCACCCACGAGTGAGCGGCGGACGTCCTCCTGGGAGATGAGACAAATCCCAGATTGTGATTTCCACTGCCCAGGCATGTGTTTGAGGAGAGCCTACTGTGTGCACTGTGACTGGGCTGGCTGTGTCCACCGTCCTCCTGCCTTGGGCCACCTGGAGGAGCCCCCACCCCTCTACCTGCTGCATTGGTGCTGTCAGGATCGTTTGTTTATGTGTAATTTCTGGCTAAGACTTGAAAGCCTAACTACCGCTCACTTCTCTAAACAGTCACTACCGTTGTACAAAAAGCAGGCGCTCGCCTGCTTGGATGTCAGACCAAACCATCCATTCCCAGCATACCTTGGGAGAGAAATCAAAGGGGTTTGTTTACTCCCCAATGAAAACTGCCAACGTTCCAGGTCCCGCGGTTCTGGTGAGGAACACGCCAGCTGGAGAGCACACGTGGGCCTGATGGCCGTTCACGGAGACACCCTCCTGCCTGGAGTCACACGTCCTGGATACTGTGGCAGGCAGGCCATCCGCTAGTGGGGAGGGGAAGGTGGTGGCCTAAGGGCTGACCTGTGGGGCTCCCCTCACCCCTCTGCACCCATCCCACCTTCCTCGCTTCCTCCTTCCTCCCCCTCCTCTCTCCTTCCTTCCAGGGAGGCCCACAGCCAGGCGGGCGCAGAGAAGTTCCCTTTTGTTCCCTGAGAATGTTTTCCTTCACCAGGGTCCCCTTGTGTGTGGTGTCCCTGGCCTCTCACAGAGCTGGTCATCGAGTTTCAGGACCACAATTTGGACAGCTGCACATGCTAATTTCATCAGGCATCTGACTCAGGCACTGAGGGAGGCTGCCATGGCCAGCCCATTCTGTTCTGTCCTGTCCTGTAGGCACAGGCCCTGGAGGTGTCCACCCCCTCTGTAGACAGCTGTCCATCAAAATAGGTCTGGGCCGGATGTGGGAGTGCTGGGATGGCCCCAGCTTATGAGTCACTTAATGACGCCCCAAGGGAAGAAAGGTATCCAGCAGACATGCATTTTTACTTCTGTGGGGTCCACAGGATGGGGGTCCACAGGATGGGGGTCCACAGGACTGGCTTTCTGATCCAGTTCCTGGGGCTGGGGTGGAGGATGAGCAGTGGGAAGACCTAAAATATACATTGTTCCTCAAATGACTCCAGGAACAACATGTAGACCCCTCAATGTCACCAGCCTCTTGTAGGGGTGGACCAGCCCTATTCATGTGCAGTCTGACAGAGCTTCCTATGAACAGGTGTTAATGTCCCAGGGTTGAGGTCAAGATCATTACACTCTGGGGAAGGCAGTTTATCCCCTCACAGCTCTGCAGGCCAGAGTCTGAGCTGAAGTCTTTACCAGGCCAGGCTGTTTCTGAAGGCTCCAGGGCAGGGTCCTAGTGGCCCCTCCAGCTGTGGCCTTTGGTCCTGGCTGTAAGTTGCATCACTCAGCTCCTGTTCCCTTCCTCTGTGTGTGTCTGCACTCAGATTCCCCTCTTCTGATAAAGCACCATCCTAGGATGGATATCAGGGCCCTCTAATCAAGGTCATCCTACCTTGACTCCATTTGCTGAGACCCTTCTCCTGGTAAGGCACACTCCCACATGTGGGGTGAGGACTTAATGTATCCTTCCAGGTGCATTATAGGGTCCTTCTCTCTTCCATGTCTCTGTTTCACCTGTGATTGGAGGTAATGGGTACCCCTGCTTCCCTGGGCTACTGTGGGGGTGAAACTGGCTCGGAGACATCCAGTGCTCAGAGCCAGGGCTGACAGACAGCATGCACGGGAGAAGGGGTCCTCTTCTCAGTGTTGTCATCAGACAAGAAAAGGAGAGTCAGAGACGAGCAAGTGTCATGCCCATGCTCCTGGTCAGGATGAATTCTGTGCCCATGTGTGATCTTCCAGGTCAGCACCATGCACAAACCCCCTATCCCGACCTCATCTTGTTCACTGTGTCCTGGCCACGTGGGCTTCCATCCCTCATACACCGGTGGCTGCCATACCACCTGTGAGCCTCTGCCCAAGCCAAGTGATGACTGGCCTTCCTCTCCCCTCCCCCATCAGGACCCAGCATGGCACCTTGCCCAGTGGCTGTTAGGAGACCACATATGTCTGGACTTGAACCCACCGGGCAGAAACCACAGGGGCATGTTCTCTGCCCCAGGGGCATGCTGGAGCAGATGAGTCAGACGAAAAGACCCAGTGAGTGACCTGAGACTGCCCACCAATGGCCTGCCATATTGGCCCACCACAAAAAGCGAGTAGGCAGAGGTAGGGGTGTGGAGAGTGGTGGTGGCAGAAATGCTCAGCTTGGCTCACTTGGCTGTTTTTTCCTGTTTGATTTGTTTTTCTTTTATTTAAGTAAGTCTGTATGTCTGTCTATTATTTATTTTGAGGCAGGGTCTTACTAAATAGCCCAGGTTGTCTTCAAATTCACCATTTTCCTGCCTCTGCATCTGAAGCGTTGGGGTTAAAACTTTTTATTTCGAAAAAACATTTTTTTTTGATCTCATAGAAAAAAATGTCAGATGTTACAATGACCCACCACCATCTGGTCCCCAGGCCCACCTGCTGTCAACACCCACAGAGCCCTGGGTGCTCTCTCCCTCCTGAGAAGCAGTGACAGTCATAGTGTCACCACTGGCTCTTGTTTGCTGAGCTTCTGTGCTAAGTGTGCAGGAGTGTCACTCTTGACCTCAGCAAGGTCTCCCCAGAGCGGGAGCTTCTCCAAACGCATCACTGCTGCTGCCAGCTGACCTCCGGGTGCAAACCTCATGTAGCCTTCCAATCCCACCCCTACCTGGGTCACATGCTCCACTTCTGGTCACATCCCACTGGTGTCCTTTAGTCAGGAACATTCCTCAGGTTCCTCTGCCTCTCACTTTGCAGGTGTTTTTGAAGAGCGCAGACTTGCCTCTGGGTGGATGGCCGTTTATTCTACATAATTGGATTTGATTCATCTCAGCTCTTGCATTTCTGGAAACCTCCTGCTTTTAAGAAATAGAAGAATTTTCCATTGTAAAAATTTTTCATGCTTTAAAAATTATTAAATTTGGTAACATTGGGCCCAATTCCCCCTTGGCATGTCATCCACTGTCTACCTCAAAGCCTCCAGACTCAAGAGTCTGACGTCATGGTGAGACAGGTCCTGGAGGGAGATGGGGGTGCTGGGGTCTTGGGCTGGGTCAGCCTCCATCTCTTTGTGTGGCCCGGGATGAGTCGCCCACTACCGTGGCTTCAGAGAAGGGTAACAGAGAAAGTGGTTGATGAGAGGACAGCTCTCAAGTGGCAGAGCCCAGAAAATCCACAGAGGACTGTCAGCAGGGGCTCTGGGCTGGGGAGGGCATTGCAGAGAAAGACAGCGTCCATAGCAAGAGCAACTGGCGGGTTGCACAGATTGGTGCAACAGCAGAAAGAATGGTGATAAAAGACAGAGGTGGCACTGTAACTCACGCGTGGGGGTGAGCAGCTGCGTTGCTTTCTCAAGAACTCTGGTACTGAGCCTCTCTGCAATGAGAATGTCCATCCCAAGAAGGAAGAAGGTGACCTCTGTGGGTCTTGGCTAAGGCAAGCCACCATCCCTTGGCTAAGCAAATCACCAACCACACCTGGCTAGACCCTAGCTGACCCAGAGATGCAGTTGGGATTTTGAAGAAGTATACAAATGACTGGATGGACATAAAGTGACTGCTGTATTCATCCCAACTAATTGTCCAAGTAAGCATTTCTCAAACTTTTTCAACATGGTCCCTTCTGAGAAACAGAAGCACGCCAAAGGACTGTGGAGAGCAAGTTCTCATAAGTAACCAGGGTCCCGTCTAAAACTCGCCACTGCCAAAAATCTTTTGGCACTCTGAATTTTCAATTTACACACACACACAAACACACACACACACACAAAGCTATTCCTCCCTCCCACATGCTATATAATATTGTAGAATGGAACATTCTCTTTGTTTCTGCATCTCCACCCTAAAGGTTCTGATTTCCCACCCTAAAAGCAGGGGAGCGCAAGTGTTCTCCCCAGTGGGGATCCCTCACCCAGCGCTTTCCCAGGGACAGCTGACAAACTCATAGCCAGGCCCCTGACTCCGTAACAGTCTGGTGGTCACTGTACTGGAGACCTCACAGGGAGGCCAAAGGACCAAGTCTACTCTCAGGACCTGACCCAGGTTAGTGCCCAGCTCCAGATTCTGGTCACTGTGCAATCCACACCTGTCCCTTATGAAACAGGTACAGAACCGTGGAAAGGGAGAACAGCAAGACAGCCAGCCCCCCAAATGCTCGCCCACCCTCAAAAAACAAACAGCCAGAAGCACGTGGGGCGAGCTGGGCTGCTATCCCCGTCCCCTTGATGTACTCGGAGATAAAAATCTCACTTGGAAATGTCCTGTCACCGAGATTATGACAAATTTTCCAGTTGATAATTGCAGATATTAGAAAGTTGTCAGCTGGTTTGGCTTTAAGACAACACAGGAAGGGTTTGCTCTGCATTTTTAGCCATAGTAATAATAGTTGCAGCCAATTTCAGAAAAGATCAAACAGAATAGCTGATTTGGATTAGCCAACGTAACGGTCCAATGAGCTAAATTAACTGTGAAATCTTCTAATTTTATTCAGGCATATAAATAAAGTTTTGTGCCTAAATACATCCAGTGGTGTGTTTTCAATAGTTTTAAACAGGCGTTCAGCCTGTGTTAAGATATCTACACAACCGTGAATCAGAACAGGAATTCTGGAGCCAGATGCTTAGGTTCAAATCCCGCTTCTGCCCTTCCTGCTGGGTTCAGCCTCACCCATTTACTGACCACTTCATGCTTGGCGGGTCCCTCTGAACAGGGAGAATAGTGAGTGCCCACTGATGAGGGGTGGTTCATGGGTTGATTTACAAAACTGATTCTCCCAGTTTCCAGTGCATGGAAAGTATGTAGAAGTTAGAGATGATGGTGGTGATGGTGGTGGTGGTGATGACGGCGGTGGTGATGGTGGGGATAAATGGTGATGGTGATAATGGTGATACTTTCTGAGCACTTCTTATCTGCAGGTGCCACACAGGAGCACCTGTACACACAGGTGTGTACAGATTCAGTTAACTGTCCCATGATCATTGTCCCTATCCTTTGATGAGAACAGAGGAGGCTGGGAGGATTTAGCCCAGCCTGTCAGGAAAGCCAGGGTTGGGTGTGAAGGTGAGAAGGATGCAACCTGCCTAGATGGGCCCATGGTCCTCTAGTGGGCAAAGGCACAGAAGGCCATGACACATGGAGATGAACCCTGTGAGGACAGAGGTAGTGCTGGCATCAGGAAGAAGCAGGCAGTCCCATTTGTATCCATGACGCCTGCCCCTCCCCACGGTTGGAGCCAACCCTCTTGATCACCCATGTAACTTCCATTTGAGGACAAATTGGAAGCTCAGAGAGGCTGTGTGGCTCATGCATGTTCACACAGGTGGTCTTGTGAGGGCCTGCTGACCCTGATGCTCTGGCTATGCTGGGGTGGGGGAGTCATGTCCTCTCCACTCTGACTTACAGGGGTTACTCAGGCGCTGCTCAGCCAAATGGTCTCACATGATCCATGCTGCAGACAAAGTAGGGCTGTGGCCATGCTGGTGGTTCAGATGGCCAGGTAGAGCCACAGCTCAGCAATGGGCCCATTTGCTCCGCCTTTGTGGGAACGTGCAGAAAGAAGCCCCATTCCAGTGTGAGACCACAGGCAGCTATGGTATGAGGAAGGACCACTGCACAGAGAGGGAGGCTGAAGTCAAGGCAGCTGCCAGTTCCACATGGGAACAGAGCTGAGCCACACTCACTCCAGGCTTGGGTGTCCCCAAAGTTCGGGGGTCTACACTGCCCTTCACTGGCCAGCACCACTGGCCCTGGAGGAAAGCAGTGTCTCAGGACATGGGATGAGGATGACTTTGGTGACCAGCTCCATGTTTGCCTCAGTCCATACAGGGGTCACCTAGCCAATCTGCCAGCAGGCCCTGGTTCAATCTCAGCTAAAGCTTTGCCTGTTTTGTTGAGGACTCGTCTTCGACAGTGGCTGTCATCACACACTGCTCACAGACCAGGTGCCACTTCTACTTCCTGATGCTCCTTGATGACTCTGCAAGCAAAGGACCACATAATTTTCTATTTGTCTAGCACCTGCCTGTCTGTCCCCAGTCTCCATCTCAAAGGATTGCCAGACATTCATTAAGTAAGCAAATCAGTAGGTAGACGACTCCGATATATGGAGGCGTTATCAACATTTGGTTGATCTTTGCCATCGGAGGCTGTTACATATACCCAGGGCTTCTCCAGTTGTGAAATTCATTTTGGTTCTTCACATGAAATGCAAACCATGCTTGCTAAATTAATGAATCACCCACCGTGCCTGGCTCTGAAGAACTTTTGGCTCTTCTAAATTCCATGACTTCCAGAGAAAGAGGTGTGCTGTCAGTAAAGACCAAAAACAGACGCCGTGCTGTCCGTGAAGCTGTCAGACTCTTTCTGGGCCTAGGAATACTTTGGAGTGTCTAGATCACCTCCAAAGACCCAGACCTTAGAGAACGAGAGTACTCTTTAGATGCGAGCTGCTTACTGAGGATGCAGCTCGACATTGCTCGAGTTGGGCTGCGGTGACTCACACACACCACCTATCAGACTCCATATTCCCACTTTGCCAGTGAGAAAGCAAGTTGAAAGGGCACAACATTTGCCCCAAGTCAGCAGCCGTCGAGCCCTGGAGTCAGGATGGAGGCTCGGGTGGACCGGCCCCTGGAATCTGGGCCATGCTTGCTCCACATTGCATCCGTGATTTTCTTTGGTGCTGGTTCTGGTGGGGGTGTTGGGGTGGGTCATGCGGTGAGGGGTGGAGACAGCACTGTAGCTGGAGGCCGATGTGTAAAGGAAGAAAACAGCCTGGGCGTCTGCAAGAGAGGGGAGACCAAGGACTAGGGAGGGTGTGAAGGGTCAGAGTTGCCAAGATGCAGGCAATGGGCTGCACTTTGGAATCTCCTTGGGGACCCCAGCCCCAGATTGATCTCATCACAGTGTAAGGGGCAGGACTCCCCCAAATAAACAGTGCTCTTTGGCAGCTCCCGAGGAAGTCCTGCTGCATAGTGGCTGGCAGTCCGCAGTCCGCTGTCCCCATACCCTTTGTTCTCTTTTCCCCCTGACTGCTGGGGTTGTCACTGTCCTCCTGTACCCAAGCTCCAAGCACACGCCAGAGCAGGGTGGAGGACCAGGGCTGAGTGCCATTTGATAACGTGTTCCTGGCCATCTTCTTCTCTGCTGCCCAGGGCCCTTGGCTGACTGCATGGAGTGAGTGCCAGCCTCTCTGAAAGTGTCTGTCTGTGTGGCGAGGCCTCGGGACACACGGGCCATCTCATCCAGCACCTACAGCAAGCACAGCAGGCTCCCATGGCCACCTAATAGCCCAGAGGGCCCTGGAGCCCTGCCCTGACTTGAGGCTGAGTGGGGTCCAGTTGAGCTGGGGGAGGTGACAGTCACAGGCTTGGGGATCCCACTTTGGCACAGCCATTATTACAATGCTATAATCTAGCCAGTGTCCCCACCCCCCCTAGCCAGGCTGCAGAGGGTGACATTGCTGCTTCCCAGGAACCAATTTCCCTGACGAATCGTCTCCTTTCCATAGAAGAAGTTTTCACAAGAAGACAAAGTGTTCAGGGCTCCCATTTCAAACACCTTTTCATTGTAACTTCATTACTGGATTCTTTAGAAAGTGAAGCCACCACAAAAATGCAAATCTGGTCACTAGATACCCAAATTCATGAAATTAATCTCAATCACCATTTCTGTGCTTCTCAGAGTTATCCCGACGCCCTAAATGTATTAACATTCTGGATTTATTTGCTTGTAGTCCAAATGAGAGTGTTTACTGGATTTGGGGAGCCTTGTAAATTTCAGGCAGCTTCACAAAGATGGGAATCTCTTTCGTCTATCAATTCTGTTCCTAAGATTTTATGCCCAGGGAACGGGTTAGCGAAAGGTAAAAGTCGGGTATGGAAATAGGTTCCCTGCCAGGTAATGGAATTTCCAATCTGGAGCAAACCTAAATCTTCTAGAGTAGGAGTTGGCCAACATTTTCTTAAAGGGCCCGAAAGTAAATATTTTTGGCTTTGTGGCTGCATGCATGTTGTCTTTGCCAGAACCACTCAGTTTTGCCCCAGGAGCTTGGTGCCATGAGCAGAGTTTCCTGAACTGGGTCCCTTTGCCACCCCTGGCTGCAAGGCATGCTGGGAAAGTGAGTACCTCTTGTGTTTTCCGCCCTAATTCTGAGATGTGGTTTTGTCAAGAGGAGGAAAGATGAGACTCATCAGCGGCAGCTGGGCTCTGCAGTGACGCAAAGGAGGCTCCTCCTGACACGAGGGCTCCGGATTCTGATTTGGATTACAAGGCCAATTCAAGATGGTAAGTTTGTACTGAATAAGCAGTGAGCCGATTGGGGTGTCTCTCAGGAGCCTAGTACTGTGCAGGTGGGCGTGGGAAGACACACTGGAGCAGGGGCTGCAGCCTGCCAGCTGCTTCTAATCTATTTGAGGCGGGAATGCAATACGCCAAGGAAGGTGATCAGATGTCCAAAGAACCTTGGCCTTGGACCAATGGCCTCAAGTTTATAAGCTGGTTAAGATGGCAGCTCAGAGTCTCTGGCCCCTCCCTCAGCCGTTCTGGCTCTCCAGGTAATAATGACCCAGGTGATTCTGATCCAAGTGACCACATTGCTCCAGACACGTTTGCAAGGGAGTAGGCTTGCATACTCTATTGGGGCTGGGGGTGTAACTTAGTGGTAGATGCTTACCTAGCATGCATGAGGCCTGGGTTTGATTTCCAGCCACCCTCCCCACCCCCCCAAAAAAAAAAACCAACACAAACAACCATGAAGCAGCAACAACAGGCTCCAAGAAACGTGGACTGTGCAAACATCCCTCTGGTCGTGGAGGGTCCGACCACTCCTGCAGCTGTGGGTGGCTGCCATCCCTGGAGACCTGTGGTCCCCACTGCTGGTCAAGCCCAAGTTCTCTGTGCACATTCGTTACTATTCTTAGTGTATCACTTTCATTGTTCCAATCAAATTATAAGCACCTGGAGGGCTCCAGGCAAAGGCTGAGTTTCCTTCCATGTGTGCTAGCGAAGAGCTGGACACATTGTAGCTTTTGAACAAATGTATAGAGTAAGGAATGAATGACTCAGGGTAACAGGGATGTAAACTGCAGACCTGTCCATCCTGGCTTCAGCCCAGATCCCAGGTAGAAACGTTTGTTTACACATGAGTTATTTATCACGAGTGGGCCAAGGACCAGGTCCCACTGAGGTGCTGGGGATTCCATGGCGAGTGAGACCCTCCAGGTCTCCCCTCAGATGGCCAGCGTATCTTGCAAATGAAGGAGGTACGTACAGTATGCAGGGAATGACACCTGCAGACCTGGCCTGTGTGGCGCTCAGGTACTCTGCTCCGTGGATAGGTGAACTGGAGCTACAGCGAGAGGGGAAGCTGATTGGTGGAAAGGGAGGGAGAAGCCAAGTGCAAAAACAGCTTTCCAGGGCACAGTACAGCATGTGCAAGCATCCTGGGGCAGAAGGAAGAACTGAAGGAAGCCAGCATGCCTGGTGGCACTGGAGAATCAGGCCAGGCAAGCCCTGCAAGACTTAGCTTATCCCCCACAGAGCGATGGGCCCCTCAGAATCTGTAGGCAGGATCCAAAACTGTTATTAGATTGTGCAGTCCTAGAAGCAAAAGGTCACAGTGGGAAGCCCACCTGTGTCCACCTGGGACAGGCTGACTCTAGATTAAGGTGGAGAAGAGCTCTGTGTGGCCAAGAAAGCCTTGCCAAGAGAAGGAAGGGGCTTCCCTAGAGCTGGGGAAATCCTCAGACTGCCACGCCCCCCTCCATCTCACATTGCCTTCATCTGTCCCTTCCCCAGAGCGCCCAGGTCTGAGATCGGCCCACCTTGCCAGTTGTACTTCAGGCAGGTGCCGGCTGGGCACTGTCTAGCCCTCCCTGACAGCACTCGTGGGACCGTACCAGTCTCATCTGTCTTGGGACAGCTTCAGCTGTTTTAAGTTGTGAGCTTAAAACTCCACATGTTCTCCCTGGAGATGCGTCATATGCAATTTGGGAATTTGAGAAAGCTCAAAAATAGCATTCGCCCATAAAATTGCCTGAAACGCAGTCCAAATGTGTCTGCAAAAAAGAAACCAAATAACTATTAATTGTCATTTAGTTCTTGTTCTTCGAGCTTCCATGCAGGGCTGGACGGCGATTTTATTGGGAGCTGTTTATTTGGGGGTGACCTCAGAGATACTTACGGGGGGCTGTGCTTTGCAGAGTTAAGCCAGTAATCAGCAAACTCCCCTCTTCACTCTGGCATCTGACCACAAGGCACGGAGAAAGAACGGCACCTTTCCAACACACATCTTAAGGTAGATTCCTGAAGATCTCGATGAGGGGCCAAGTCTACCCATACATACGACAAGCTCCAGCAAAAGACAGGAGGTTAGATGATAAAATTTATAGCCCCCTCCCCTGCCAAGGAGCCTCAGCAGTCCCGTACTTCCCTATTATTGTGGTAAAAATCTACCTAATCTGACATTCACCAGCTTAATGGTTTCCAGGTGAGCGATTTGGTGGCATTGACATTCTTTCAAGACATTGTCAACCCTCAAAAGGAACCCTAGTCCTCGTGAGCCCCGGCTCCCCACTCCGCAGCCCCTGACAGCCATCAGCTTGCACTGTCTCTCTGAACTCCCCACTATGGACACTTTATACACAGGGGTCAGCGTGGTGGCCCTTTGTGTCCATCCTGCACGGAGGAGGTCAGTGCCACTCACTGACAGAGGAATGCAGGTTGGAGCATGGTGAGGTCCCCTGTGCGCATGAGGGTGACTGCAGCCAGCAAAATGCAAAACCCACGAACTGGTGAGGCTGTGGAGCTGGTGGATGTTACATGGTGCGCCGCTGCGGTGAGCAGCCCCACTGTTTAACAAGAACCATGAGTGAGGCTGCTGGGTTTGCTCAGGCCAAAAGAGAAGGAGACATGGGGGATCTGGTGGAGCTGTGGGGGGTCCAGCGGCCCGTGGTCAAGCTGCAGACCTCCCATGTAGTCGTCCTGTGACCTTAAGGAATTCACCTGACCTCTGTGAGTCTTTGTCCCCTTCCTTTGCCTCCCAAGACTTGGAGAGGCCTAAATAAATCATACACATGGCTGGCAGGGGCCTCTGTGCCTGTCCCCCACAGCCCAGCTAACCTCGTTTCCATTTAGAATTTCTCCTCGCTCACTCCCCCAGCCATCCAGCTGGCTCTCGGCTGCACTCCCACCCGGGGCCTTTGCACTTGCTGTTCCCACAGCCTGGAATGTAACCTCTCCCTCACCTCCTTTGCTCTTTTGCTCAGGCACCACATTTCAGTGATCACCCGATTGCAAATGGCACCTCTCCCTTCCCATGGCTCTGCCTCTCACTTCCCTGCATTGATTGGGTTTCTTCCTTCAGGTCTCTGAAATCTCTTCCCCGGTTGCTGAGAGCGGCGCCCGTGTGCTCTGTATCATGACCCATGCACACAGAGTGGCTCAGGAGCACTGCTGAGTCTGTGGAGGCACTGAGCCTATAGGGACAACCTTGGTGACACATGCACACTTGAGGGGTGTCCTTGAGAGCATGAGGCTGTGATCCCCGAGACATCTTCTTTCCTTCCCTGGATGCCGCCCAGGGCTCCTCTGTGGGGGTGTGAGGGAGGACAGGCTCTGCAGAGGAGTTGGGCCGGGCCTGGGAAGGTCCAGGAATCCCCCACCTTCCCTCCCTCCCTTCCTCCTCTCTCTTTCTTCTCCCTTTTCATCTCTCTCACTCACTCTTGCTCTTTCTTCCTCCCTCTCCCTCTCCGTTTCTCCTCATCTGTCTTCCTTTCGCCCTCCTTTTCTCTCTTCTTTCTCTCTCTTCCTCCATCTCCCCACCTCTCTCCTTCCATCCCTTTTCTCTCAAACTCCTTGTGTTCCTCATGGCTCCTCCCCTGCACTCACCTCTGCATTTGCGGAATATTTTCACGACAGTGAACAACATATCTTGCTATCCAATGCTGAGTTAATTCTCTTTGGGTTCCAATTCCAAATTCCCTGGGAGGGGATTCTGGTTTCCGATCGGCTGGCATGAGCCGGGTCCTCTGTGCCTGTGTTGAGCACGTGGAATAAAATGACTTGGGGTGGGGTGGGGGCCCTGGGGTGAGCAGGGCAGTCGGGGGGAAAGACTGTGAACTGGAAGTCATAATAAAAGCTGTTTGCCGGGTGGATGTCACGAGAACGTGTGTTCTACAAGTGGCTCAAGTTTTTCGTGCTATTCATCAATTCATCCACAAATCAATACTTTGGGTCCCCACCGGTGGTGGCTTTGTTCTGTGGGTGGATTGTGTGGAAATTCCTGCCTTCTGCAGACCTGTAGCTGTGGGGAGGAGACCTTGTGACCAGCAAGCACACCAGTTCTTTCATACTGGAAGGAGCCAGAGCTCTGCTGAAAGCTTTATAGGTGAGGAGCGAGACCACAGTGACAGCCAGCTGCTGAGATCAACTTGGGTGGCCGGGGAAGGCCTTTCTGAAGACCTGGCTGAAAGGAATGAGCCAGGCAGCATGCCAAACAGATGGACCAGTGTGTCCCAAGGCCCTGTGGCCGGCAGGTGTCTGTGTCTAAAGTCAGTAAGGTGGCCAGTCGGCCTGGACTGGTGGGGTGGGAGGAGTGAGCTGCAGACACCTGAGGCACATAGACCATTCAGACAGTGTTGGTCAGTGATTTCCAGAACCTTCAAAAGGCATTGGGTGTTGTCCATGCTCTGTAACCACTGAAAACCTCTCAGGAGAACAATGGAGTTTCTTAGGGGAGTGGGGCAGGGGCTGAACCTACATTGTAGAACCAAATAATTAGATTTGAGTCCTAGGGAAAAACCCCTCACTGCCTCTGGGACTTTGAGCGGTGCCTTAGCCTCTGGGTCCTCTCTGTTTGGGGGAGCTAAGAGCTGCCCCCAGTACGGCTGAGAGTGTCCTGTGAGGCCTCACATGGGCTCTGAGAGGTGCTCAGGGGTCACTTCCCATGTCAGTGAAGCAGGCCACTGCCTGGAGGGTGTCCGGCTAGGACAGTGAACAGCACGGCTTACACAGGCCACAGTTGTGGCTGCCCATGGTGGAGATTACAGGGCTCGTTTTTCACAGAGGTCTGTGATGACAGTCACTGCCCAGGATCAGAGAGCCCCAGCCAAGCTCCCTACCCATGCTGGGAGCCTGAGCTCTGTCTTTGCTGTGAAGAGCTCGGGGGTGAACGACCAGGGACATTCCTGGCCCCCTGTGCTGGGTGGACACATGGAGATGGGTCATAGTAGAGGACTTCATGACCAGCCACATGGGGGACAAGCTGTCTTGCTCCTGCCCCTCTTTGCTAGTATCCCTAGAAGGGAGCAGGGATTCTTGACAGGGTAGGCTGAAAGATAGGTCCCCACTGGGCCATCCAGACAGTCTGCTGGGGGCCTCAAAGCCCCAGAAAAGGCCAGAGCCCTGACAGAGGCCTCACCCTGGGTCCCAGGGGCCCTGTCAATCAGGCCCAAGCAGGGCAACTGGGACGGGTCCGGCAGCTTTAAAGAAAGCCGGGCATTGTTTTTAAAGGTTACCCGTTTGCATCTTAGGTTTCACCGGGAAGTCTGTGTGGCCACACCAGCCAATTTAGCATTTGTTGGGATCTGGGTGAGGCCGGCATGAGGCACGGCCCTCGAGGGGCCGTAGGTAGTGCTGTGGTCCTGACTTATGGGCCAGGCAGGGGGGAAGGGCACATTTTTATACCATATTTGGCCATGTGGTGGGCTTCGAGCCTGGCTCTCCCTCTCATTTGTCAGGATCTTAATGAGAAGCCCCAAAAGGATTTAGAAATTTCCCTTTCCCAAGGACAGGAAATAAATGGGAAAGTTCGAGAACTGGGAGCAAACCCACTGCAAGTTAGGGACAGTGTCTGTTGTGTGTGTGAGAGAATGGGAGGTGTGTGAGAGACACGGGGAGAAATAGAGACATGGAGATAGAGACAGGAAGAGACACGGAGAGGGAGAGACAGGAAGAGAGACAGAGGAGACAGAAGAGACACAGAGACAGACAGAGAGATGGAGGGAAGGAGCGCGCTCATCTCTGGCAACCTCTCTGGCACTCTGAGGTCAGTCATTCCCAGGCATCTGGAACCCACTCGTGACCAGATCGACTCTTTGAAGTTCTCAGTTTCCTGTAAACAGCTCGTCTCAGCCCTGTCAGGCACTGGGTGGGAGGATACCCGACCTTTCCCAGTCAGTGTAGACGCCACTAAACACCACCAACACGGGGGATAAACAGATTCTCAGGCAGTCTGCTTTGCCTGTGACACCTGGGGAAGAGGGAGGGGGGAGAGATGCGTGGATAGTGGTGTGAGGTCCAGATGGTGGACCCACATGGACTCGCTCTCCCGTCCTCCCAAGCTTCCCAAAGACAAAATGCTTCATCTGAACCCTGAGGTGCCCCAAGCAGCCAGCGTCTCCTCCCGAGGAGAAAAGTTGAGTGCTGTTCAGCCCGGAGACAGGAGCTGTTTCGGAGCATGTTGGCTCTCGGGGAGACACAGAGCCAGTGCTCTCCCAGGTGGGGGCTTGGATGGCTGTCCCTCATAGGTCCCTGTGTTTATTTGTTGAAGGTCCCCAGCTCAGTGCTGCTGGGAGGTGCAGCCTGGTGGGAGGTCTTCAGGTCTTTGAGGGGTGCCGTGGAAGGGACTTTTGGGACCCAGGTCTCTTCTTGTCTTTTCTTCCCCAGCCATAAGGGGAACAGTTTTACTCCACCGTCATGTGCTGCCTCACCTTGCCCAAAGCAATTTCCAGTCTGTCCAGAGGATCTTCTGGGAGCCACCTTCTCTCTGGAGCTCCCAAGTGGCCTGGCTGAGACTCGGGGACACACCCCTCTCCAGATGAAAGGCTCCTACTTGCCTCCTCCACCCCCCATCCACGTGTTATCCATCATACCGGCTCATCCCCATTCTTCTCACATCCCTCACTCCGTCCTGGTGTCAGCCTCACTGAGGACACAGGCTGGCAAACCCATCAGCGATGTGTTATGATTGGTGACATCTGGTGACCAGGGTCCTGAGGCTATGGGGTTTGGAATTGTCAAGCTTCTCTGAGCCTTCCATTTCATTACTGGAAAGTTGAGGCCCAGAGCGTTGTCAGCAATTTGCCAAGGCCGCACAGTCAGGCAATAGTGGCAGACACCTCATTACACCTGCCTGCCTTTGACCTTGGGACGCCAGCTGACTTGTCCCCACCCCAGGCCAAAACAGGCCTGGAGACTCACACACTGGGCCTCTCTCTTGCTTGGCAGACTTTCTCAGGCATAAGTATGGGGACACCGTGTCCCAGGCCTTCCCAGGACCGGTCGGTCCCTCCCCTCACAGCCACTCCTGACTTAACTCTGGCAAGGGAAATGGCTGTCTGAGGGATCCAGAATGTTCTATGTTTTGGGAGCCCAGGGTTGGGCCCATCATTCACTGTTTCCAGCTGTGGTCACTACCAGGGCTGGCCAAGTCCTGCAGGGTCTAAGTAAGAGGCAGTTATCCAGAGGGCTAGGGACACGGGAAGGAGGAGGGAGGCACAGCCATGTCTCTGACCACGGTTTTCCCTCTCACATGCCAGAGGCCTAACCAGCTGCAGAAGAATGTCCCCTGTCAGCAAAAATCAAGGGCATCAGGGATCCGTGAGACAGAAGGACGCTGGACTTGAAGGAGCCATTCCCCAAATGCAGAGAGGCCCGGATGTCCTGGAGGCGTCTCGCCTGACAGCTGGCAGCGGCAGAGGTGTGTGTGAGGGTGACATCCATGGCTATCGTGGTCATGGCATATCAGGGACTGTGTCTTGCTCTGGAGTGGCCCCAATGGTGTTGGCACAGTGCAAACTCTGTCCAGTGGGGTACTGCAGGGGCAGCTGCAGGTTCCAGGGGCAGCTGAGCAAGGGAGACGTAGAGAGAAAGTGGTGCTGGAGCCTGGCTTTGGCCAGGTCCCTGAGGGCAGGCAGAGGCCCTGCCTGGGTGATCATCTCTGTGTCCAAGTCAGCCCAAGTTTGCTGATTGGTGAATAAGGGAGATTGAGAGAAAGATGGGAGAGACAAGGGGGAAAGAGAGTGAGGAAGGGAAAAGAAACACCCCTCCCACCTCCCTTCCTTGATAACAGGTTTGGCTGCAAATTCATTTATCAGCACCGACCTTGCCTTCTGTCCTAAGCTTTGCCCCGGTCTGGCACCCACCTGCTGAGGAGCAGTGGGGATAGGCAAGGCTTGGGCCAGCTGCAGGCTGTCCTTGGTAGCTTAGCACCCAGCATGGCAGAGCAGCCAGACAGCAGGCAGCCCCAACAGGGCTGAGCCCATGCCACCATCTCTGTGCTTGCCCCAAACTTGGCAGAGGAGCTGCCTTTGTCCAGCAGCTGTGTGGAGATCACCAGCATCCAGTGCAAGGTCTGCAGAACTGTGACCCAACTCGCAGAGCCCCAACACCATCTCTGGCTTCCTTTCTATGCTTTGTGTTCGAGAAGGGGAAGAGACTATGTGACCACGTTACACTTGGCTCCTCGCTGTAATTCAGTTACCCGTAAAGCGACCCAAGATCAGAGAACTGCACTGGGTGTGTGTGTGTCCACCGAGGTGGTCCTGTGGTGCCTGGGATGAGATCGTTGTTCCAATGCACCCTCCCCTGCCTGCTAAGTCCTGAGGGGCTGAAGCCGCACCTTTCAGTGCTCCACTCTCTGACCTTAGAGAGGTAGAATGTTGTGCTGTCGAAGTGGACACCACGGGGGTGTCCATAGCACCTATGCACAGCGCATGGCTCCACTGCACTGTGTTTTGTTCTGTTGGAGAGAACACGTCCTACTGCAGAGCAGCCAGCGCGGCTAGCTGACCTGGGCACTGCAATCGACGTAACAACCACTCAGTGGGGCCTGAGCAAGGGGACAGAAGTCTCACCAGAAGCATCTGCAGATGGGATGGTGATGGGGGGCGATCCACACCCCTGGTCATTAAACTATAAAGACAGGTGGCTCTGATTGATCTATCTGGCCTGTCATACTGGCCACTGCAGTGGATTTAGGAGAACTGAACATGACAGTGTTCCCCCCCCACCTCTAAGCTGTCGATGGCAGTGGGTCTGAGAAACCTGGGGACTCGGAGCTCCATGAATCCAGGTCCCTAAACGCTACCCTCCCAGCTACGCCTTCTTCCTGGCCTTGGGAAATTAAGTGAGATGCCCGGGTTTCTCCGTGAGGACGTGCGGCTGCCCACACGGGTGGCTGAGTGCTTTTTGTTGTTGTTGTTGCTTTCTATAAAGTTGAGGCGAGATCCACATAGCAAGACGTGAACTATTTCAAAGTGTGTAGTTGAGCAGTATTTAGGGAACCACAGCGCACACCCACCTCTGTCCAGTTCTACCACCAGCCCCAGGTGTACCCTGTTCTGTACGTGCAGGGAACGAGGAGGACGTGTGTGTGGACATGTGCACATCTGGGTGCGTGGTGTGTGTGCATGGGATGTGAGCACACTCAGGCCTCAGGATCTGCTGAGCAGCCGCTGGCCGCATGGTCCTTGAGATAAAGCCATCAGCCCCTCCCTGAGTTGTGTATTTGTTCACTGTTCGGGGACAGCGAGTGACGTTTTGTTTGGTAGGCTTTTGACCGTGAGTCACACATGCAGCCCTTTCTCTCCCCACCCCGTTCTGGGGGGAAGCTTGGCACCCTGAGACCAGCGGGAAGTGACATCGCCACCCTGGGAGCTCTGTGGCTTTACCCTGCTGGAGGGCAACTGGCCTGTCTTCCTGGGGACAGGACAAGAACAGGTTGGTGGGTCTGATGCCACTCTCCGTGGAGTGTGGATGCCCTCAGATCAGCCCAGATTCTGGGCCCTGAGGAAGGAGCCCCCTGCTACAGCCTGGCACTTGGGGAGAGGCAATACATTTCAGATTTGTCAGTACTGGTGGTGACTTCCTACCAGGAGCTGGGTGGGGTGGGTTACAGAAACTTGGCTAAAATGCTGTTTCGTATCACTCAACAGAGACGACCCCCAGTGGGAACTCAATTCTAGTATGGGCATGCAGACCCTCAACTGAGAACGGCGTAGATGTCACCCTGGAGAGAGGAGTTACACCATGAGTAAACCATGCCGTGCCCACCCCCATCCAGGGAAAGCAGCAGCTTCCGCCGAGGCCATGTTGCCTGGGCGGTACGTCCACAATCGCAGGCCTCATGTCTTGAGGACTTCCAGTCACTTTCTAGGCAGCTGGGGGCATGGGATGGGAGGGACCAGTCTCCCATGTTCCCGCCATGTGAAATCCACGGAGTGAGACAGTGAGCCCATCTGCCAGCTGCAAGACCCGCTTTCTCTCCCTCTCCCCTCTCTCTGGCCATCTCTCTGGCTGGCTGACTCTCTCCTTCCCCTCCCATCTGTCTCTGTCACCAGCATGAACAACAGATAACTTACGTGATGGGTTTGCACACACATTTTGATGCCACCATAAAATAATTCCAAGTCTGGAAAATTGTGCACTCCTGCAGTAGAACACCCACTACTCAGCCACGACCCACCATTGCCATAACAAAATGCTATTGGGGCCATGTCTTCCTGCACTTCAAGAGAGGCTGGAACTTCAAAATGGATGGTGAAATCTCCCATTTCTGACAATTTCTTCCAGCTGACAGTTTGGCCAAGTGTCACCACTCTGTGAGATAACCTCACTATTGCTGCAAGGACCAACTGTATGAATTGTTGTTAGCTCTCAAGACAACAGGTCTTATTCTGGCTGACAGAAATTCCGCCTCCTCGCTCTCTTGAGCCTTAAGGGAACTAGATACCCTCCCAGTGCCAGGGGATGAGCTTGGTTACACTTATAGGTCACGAAATGTGGTTCTGAGCTGGGCACTGGCAGCTCATGCCTGTAATCCTAGCTACTTGGGAGGCTGAGATGGGAAGGATCGAAACTCAAGGCAAAATGTTCATGAGACCCCCATCTCAACCAACAGGTGGGTGCAGTGGCACACACCTGTCATCCAGCTACATGGGAGGCTGAGATCAGGAGGATCATGGTCCATGCCAGTCCAGGCAAAGAAAAGTTTGCAAGTCCCCATCTTAATGTAAAAAAGATGGGCATGGTGGCACCTATCTGTCTTTCCAGCAACTGCAGGAAATGTAAAATAAGGAGGATGCCAGTCCAGGCCAACCTGGGTAAAAAGTGAGACCCCATCTCCAAAAACAATGAGAGCAAAAAGGGCTGGAGGGGTGGCTCAAGCGGAAGATCACTTGCCTAGCAAGTGGAAAGCCCTGAGTTTAAACTCCAGTATCGCAGTAAAGAAAGGAAGAAAGAAAGAAAAAAAGAATGAAAGAAAGGAAGGAAGGAAGAAATAAACTAGTTCTCAGACCAGCGGCAGAAGCATCACCTGGGGACTCAGAACACACTGACCGACCGGAAGCTCTGCTGGGTACAGTGAACACATGTCTTCTGAGGACACCTGCTCAGCTGGGTCATGCTCCAGGACTCCATGTAAAACTATGATTCTTAGAAATGCAAAAAGAGCGAGTGTCTGGGAACTGACGGTTGGGCTAGGCAGCAGGCTTCCAGGAGCCCTGATATTTAAGAATCTAGTATGAAAGTATCACTCTGCAATAAGGAACTAGAGAGGTAGGAGGAAATCAGGAGCACCCTCACTCTACAACTTTCTGGGGCTCAAGTGCATTGCTTCTTCCCCTGGACCGGAAGCTCGTGTGGTCAGAGCGGGCCCCTCGTGGTCTCTGAGCACAGGACCTGGTCTAGAAGGGGTTCTAGCACGCCACCTGACCTGGGGCTGACGTTGGCAGGTGCTGCATCCAGCAATTGGTACTTGGCTCTACACACCAGGAAGTGCAGGCTGCCCCATCCCCACCTCCCATCTTGGCAGAAACACAGAGCAGAAAAGACGCCCCAGGTGTGGCCAGCTGTGGCAAGTTCCTGGCATCTCACATGGCCTGGCTTGGCCTGCCCACTGCTCCCCAGCTCTGCGGGACCCGCCTCTGTTGTGCACTGCTCTTGTTTAGAAACTGTTTTAATCTCACCATCAGAGAGACCCAGTGGGCACCTCTGTGTCAATGCAGATATGAGCCCCTCCCCTTAGGTCCTGGCTCCTGTCCGGAGTCACAAACCAGGCAAAGTTAAAAAAAGCAAAATGTCTGGCTTGATAGCCGTCTCTGCATGCAATGGAAAAAGCCAAAAATAAACGCTGTGAGTTGATGACATCCGTAACCATCCCATCTCTGGGCGCCATGCCCAGATGGGGCGAGTGCAAGGGAGTGGTCCCCAGCCCACCCCGCACAGCATCAGTTGGTTCCTAGGACAACAGGGAACCAGGGGTGACGGTGGTGAGCGAGGGTATGGCTCTGCACTGGCAGCTGCCCTGCGTGGGTGAGGGGGGCATCACAGACCTCCCCATCCAGCAGGACTACGATGCCTCAGGCTCAGAAAGTACCCAGCCCCACTCTGTCTGCCCCTCTGAGAACCACTGCCCCAGGGCAGCAAGGGGACGGCCTACATCTTCATTTCATCTTCCCTCTCCAAGGGTGGCCAGGGTCCCGCGGACGCTGCAGAATGAGTTGTGTGGACAGCTGTAGTCTGGACCGTGGGAAGCCATGGGGGCCACCCTGGCCATTAGAGACCTTGTTCTCCTGCTCCAAGGACTGCAGAGAATGACAAAGTGTGTCTTCTTGTCCCTTCAGCTGGCTCCAATGTCATCACTGGCAACCATTTCCCACTCCTGCCAGAACCTGGTGTCCTGCCCTGTCTTTGGCCACCATTTCCATTAATATCTTCTTGGAGTCACCCCTAGCTGACCTTGCTCCTCTATCCTTCTTGCTCAACTTTATTCTAAACATTATAATTGCTTACATGGGCTTTCTCATTTTTTCTTAAAACACACCGCTAAAGCCGGGCACCGGCGGCTCACGCCTGTAATCCCAGCTACTCAGGAAGCAGAGATAAGGAGGATCAAGGTTCAAAGCCAGCCCTGGCAAATAGTTCTTGAGCCCCTATCTCAAAAAACTTTTCACAAAAATAGGGCTGGCGATGTGGCTCAAGGTGAAGGCCCTGAGTTCAAACCCCAGTACTGGGGGAAAAAAAAAAAAACAACTCACATCGCTAAAAGCTGAGGGTAAATGTGTACTTCACCTGTAATTGCAAGTTCAAGGCCAGCCTGGGCTCCATAGCAACACCCGGTCAACAGTTGCAGTACAATTTCACACCCAGGGCTGTGGGGACCTCCCCCCCACCGCCCCACTCCCACCCCACATCACCCCCCAAGACTGTGCACCACATTTAGGGATACTGCCCAGCCCCTCGTCCCGGGCTGCAGGGTCTTTCTCCACTTTCCTGCTTTTGCAAGGGCTGGGGAGCCAGGTGGATTTCAGGTGCAGTTATCATATCCGCGCCTCAGGGAGAGGACCCTGTTTTACTGTCAGACTTTTCTAGGACGTTTTCCACACTGCAGGGACACGTAGCACGAATGCAGACTCTCCTAACTCCTCCTTCAGTTTTGTTCTGCACCTGGTTCACCTGTTCTGCTCAAAGCTGCCTCCCTGATGCCTAGAACCGTGCCCAGCCCGGGTCAGGCCCTCAGCACTAACCTAGTCACTAATGTTTACTGGTTACATAAATGTGTGGGTGGATGGAGAATAACGTGGGGTTTCTGCCCTTAGTCTTGCTCTTTTGGAACCTCCAGGCCACTCTGAATCCAGAGTCACCTCTAGTACAATGTGGTCTCTGCTTAGGAGCCTCCGTGACCTCCCTAGTTGCTGCGATACTGCCCAGACCTGGCGGGATGGTGTTTAATGTCGAAGCCCCTCACCTGCAGGTCACGTTGGATGCTCCACTGCCCTCAGGCTGGGCACAGGTGTGCAAAGCTCTCCTTCCACACCATTTGCAGTGCCATCCCTCTGTCCAGGATGGTGTTCTGTCCTTGTCACCTCATCAACTCCATGGGGCTCAGGTGACCTCTCACATCCAAGGGAAGCCTTGCTGATCGCCCTCTTCCCCACCTGCCTCTGTGCCCCAGCACCATGTGGCACAGTAATGGATTAACCCTGAGATCAGTGGACCCCATTTCACATCTCCACAAGGGACCCAGGCCAGTGGAGGCTCCACCCAGGCCACAGCCTAAGTACGAGGGAGTCACAGAGCATGGACCCCTCCTATGATCAGGAAAGTGGACTCAAAACTGAATGGCCTGCTGGGCCCCATCACAGAAGGTCCCCAAGGCACTGTGGCTGTCTGCTCACTTTTCTGCTCATCCCCACCCTAGACAAAGTTCCTTTAGGCCACGGGCTTCAGCCTTTCTCCCTTGACTCTCGGCACCTAGGACGGAGCCCTCCTTGGAGGACAATGAGTTTGGGAAGAGCCTGTTGCACCTTCAGCGCACCTGGCCTCGTTGCTGAGCACACGCACTGCTGCAGGCTTCCCTGGCGCTGCACAGTCGGGTGGCGGAGGAGGCCGCTTTCCTCATCCACCCGAAAATGCACAGCGCCCACGGAATGTCTGGAACACCCTCCGTCTGTCGTGTCTGTTTCTCATTTTATGTTTGTGCCACTTTTTGTGCAATAAACAAGGTAAAAGCCCTGGAGTAAACAGAGCGAGGTTTAAAGGGTTAGCACGTGAGCGGTGCCTGCCCGCGTTGTTTGGAGAGCGTGAGCCCCTGGTGTGCGCGGCTGGCTCGGAAACAGACTGGACAGCAGCCAGCTTTCCAGGGGGAGGAAGCACCTCGAAAGAGACAAATACTTTCACAGGCTCCAAGTGAAATGGAGGCTCACATATTTAAAAATAAACATAAAAAGGAAGAAAGGCAGAAAAGGAAAGGCCGGGAGGTCCTGCTGGGTTATACTTTGACTGAGTGAAGAACAGCTTTTCGAGGTTATGGTTATGGCTTCCAGAGATGCACAGCCGCTCATCTCCAGCTCCTCTGAACCATGGCCCCCAGAACAAGCATTTCCAATGCTCACTTGTGACACTGAACACAGGGCTTTCACGCTGGGTCTCAGTGTCCTCGCCCTCAAAATGGAGATGAGGGTGATTCCTCACTCATGGGGTAGTTTTAAAATTAAATGGTTAACATATGCTAAGGACTTATACCAGGACTCACATGGTGTGTGATGAGTTCCACATAAACGTTAGCCAGCCCTACATCACCATCACCACGATCTCCACCATCTCCATCATTACCACCGTCACCACCATCACCACCATCACCACCATCACCATCACCACCACCACCACCATCACCGCCATCACCATCACCATCATCACCACCATTACCGTCACCACCACCACCATCACCACCACCACCATCACCATCACCACCACCACCACCACCATCACCACCACCACCATCACCACCACCACCATCACCATCACCACCATCACCATCACCACCACCACCACCACCACCACCATCACCACCATCACCATCACCACCACCACCACCACCACCACCACCTCCACCACCATCACCACCACCACCACCACCACCACCACCACCATCATCACTGTCACCACCATCATCGTTATCACCATTACTACCATAGCCATGTGCAGAAACCGGGGAGCCTGGCATGATCAGTAGCTAGGCGAGTCACCAACTCATGGCAACTGGAAACCCACAGTTGATGGCAGGCATAGGGCAGATTTTTCTCTAAATCTCAGCTTCCACAACTGTAGGAAGACTTATGAAGACTCTCACCGTGACGCTGGCATTACTAGCTCCATGCAAGTATGGAAAGGGGCTTGTTGCAACCATTACGGTTACTGGTAAATATTTTTTATTTTGGAAAAGAGTTCAAAGTAAATCATTAGCAGGATTATGTAATATTTTTATAATTCACATGCTTAATATGTTTATTTGTGAACTAGAAATGGAAGTGGCCTACTCCCCGAAAATACAAAGCACTGTTGAGAAACATATCTCCAATGTCAGTTCTTTCCATTGGCCTAGTGCACCTGTGCCCCAGATATTCTTGCCCCTCTCCCTCACCCCCACTCTCAGCGCGATGACTTTCCACTTACCAAGGCCACCAGGCATCTGATCCCTGACCACACCTGATGCTGCCCTCCAAAGCCAGCGGCTGGGAAGGGATTTCGGGGCAGCTGGGCTGCTAACACTGAGAAAGGACTCCAGGGTTGGGTGCAGCTTGGTGGCAGAGCACTTGCCTCGAATACGTGAGGCCCTGGGTTCCTTTCCCAGCTCCCAAATAATTTTTGAAAAAAACTTAAAGCCTGTAAACTTTCTCCTACAATTTAAAGTTTTAATTCCAACATGAAAACCTTTAAACGGTAGGGGTTTGTGCTGAGGAGTCATCATGGTTTTTCACCAGGACTTAGCTAGAAGGATAATTGATAATTCCAGCCCCGTTATAACAGCAGAATAGCACGAGGCTTCAAAATGTTCATGTGGAAAGGCGACAGGACCCCAGGGAGCCACGGACTCGGCTCTATGGGGAAGAAGCCACATTTGGGACAGTGTAAGTATTCATTACCGTCTTTCTGTCTGAGCTCCCAGTGTGGACAGTCAAGTCCATGGTCACCTGAGTTAGAATGCAGAGCAGGGCTTCACTCTCATCCAAAGTGCAGTCAACACCCCGTCACAGAGACGACCTGAAGAACACATGTAAGATGTCACCAGTAGTGGCTTCAGGGAGCAACACCATGACCAGGGTCCCCATAGATCCCCCTCGGCCTCAAACAACCCTGCCTATGCCTGGTTTCTCTGGGTACCATTCTGTGATGCCCCCTCTCCCCCCCCCTCCTCCTCCTTCTCCTTCTCCTCCTTCTCTTTGGTGGCACTGGGGTTTGAACTCGGGGGCTCACACTTGCTAGGCAGGCGCTCTACCACTTGAGCCACTCTGCCAGCCCTTAGCTTGTTTTTTGAGATAGTCTTGCTAACGTTTCTTGCCTGGGGTTGGCCTCAAACTGTGATACTCCTGGGTAGCTGGGATGACAGAGATGAGACACTGCATCCAGTTTATTGATTGACATCAGGTATCACTAACTTTTTACCCAGGCTGGCCTTGAACTGTGATCCTATCATCTCTGCCTCCCGAGTAGCTGGGATTGCAGGCGTGCCCCACCACCCCTGGCCCTATCTCTATTTCCTAGGCTTCAACAGGAAACTTTTGTAATGATGAAAGTGGAGAATGCTTCAGTTCATGAGGCACCTTCCCCAGAGGGGGTCCCTGACCCGCCCCCAGCATGAACCTCCCAAAGCTCAGACCCCTAGCACAGCCACAGGCACAACACATGGCAGAGGAACACTGGGTGTCAGTGTTCCATAGAAAACTGGAAAACCCTATCCCTCACCACTTGGGATGAAAGAAGCTGAGTCCTCTCCGGGCAGGTGTAATAAGCAGACACCTTTCCTGAGGACGCCAGTGTGGCTGCGGGGACACAGTTGGCAGAGCTTTGGCCCTGCACTGTGGACTTCACTGGCTCCATCTGCTCCCACCTCCTGAGAGCTGTCCGTGGGGGAAGAGGACAGACATCAGCCCAGGAGGCCACCTCAAGGCCAGAGCACCCACGCACACAGGGATTTCTTGTGGAGTTATCTATGCAAACTCCTGCCTGGTTTTCTAGGGATTTTTTTCAATCTAGCTTTGAATTGCCTTAAAACAACAACGTGCTCACTTTGTGCAGGCTGGCTAATGGGAAGATGCTCTTGACCCCGAAAGGTGGGATCCACGAGAGACAGAGAGAGGCCGCAGCTCACGTCTGCCGTGGCAGTGGTGCTGGGCAGAGAGCTGGCTTTTCAAAGGGCACAAGAGTGTGTACCTAATGAGTTTGTACCCAACTCTTTTTCCTTCCTTGTACACCACTGGCAAAAACATGCTGAGTTTATGAGACCTGAGAGAAGCCTGAGTTGTCACATCCCAACTGATCATGGTCCCAAAATGCAGAGGCCGGCCTCTGCCCAGCACCTGTGACCATCACTCGCCTGAGGCCTGAGTCTGTGTGGTCAAGGCGACTCACAGGCTGAAGATCCTTCAGTGGCCCCTGGCCTGGCTGTACTTGGGAAATCCCTGGAACACTGGTCCTCCTCAGACCAGTGCTGGTCTTGGCTTGGGGGCCAATCCCCACCTTCAGAGAAAACGCAAGAGTTTCAAATGGGCCCTGTGGCCCTGCGCGGTCCTCCTCGCCTCTCTCCTTTCACTGTCCAGGTGTCAAGTTCTGTCTGTCCCACTGGACAAGCTGCTTAGCCAGGAGTGAGCACCCTTCCTGGTCCCCTGTCCCATCTCTGTGACCCCAGGCCTCTTTTCTCCATACTACCATGTCTCTCTGTCCCCATGGACAACACCTGAGTTGAGGTCACCACCTCGCTGACCTGTTCTGAAATGCCACATCTGTGCCCATTGAGCTCAGTGCAGCTCAACTCCCCTGGCATAGTCACGGGGAGCTCCTTAAAAACACTGAGTAGGACCAGGTATGTGGTTCACAGCTGTAATCCCAGCCACATGGGAGGCAGAGGGAGGAGGATTGAGGTCCAAGGACCCTATCTGAAAAATAAACTAGAAAACCAAAAAGACTGGGGACATGACTCAAGTGGTAGAGAGCTTGCCTAGCAAACTTGGGGGTTCTGAGTTCCATCCCTAGTACTGCTAAAAAACAACAGAACAAAACAAACAAACAAACAAAAACCTGACTACCTGGGCCACCACAAGAGCCTGCCTTCTGGTGTGTACTCTGGGCTTCGGAATTCCTAGCACACATCCAGGTTGAGAAACCAGTGCAGGTCCTCACCTCACTGGGCTCCAGCCCTGCAAACTCCTCACCCACGGGATGCCCAGTTCCACGTTCCATGTACCTCAGGGCCTTTGCACCTGCTGCTGTGACCCTTGGAAGGTTCTTCCTCTCTCTTCCCTGGTGGGAGGTGGGGAAGAGCTCCTTCCCTTTTCTTTCAGGTTAAGCCTAATTGTGGACTTCCGGGAGAGGCCTTCCCTGGTCACCCATGCAGGTCTTTTCTTTCTCAAGTTCCGACCATGACCTCTTGACGTTTGCTGCCTGTTGACCTCTTGCGTATCTGTCTCCCACCCAGGAGCTGAGCTCCATGACAGGAAGGGTGCTGTTCAGTTACACCCTGGACTTTGGAATAGGTGAACGATCCTGAACAGAATCCTAATAGGAGCCTGAAACCCACTCCCCCGACAGCCTCCCCAGGACTCTCCCCACCCTCCCTGGTGATGCATTCAGGAAAAACAGTTTCTGAGCACCTGCTGAATACCAGCCCCAGTGCTCGGTGGACCAGGGAGAAAAGGGCCAGCAGAACTCCATGGGGTTGGGACTCGCCTTGTCACCCTGTCTCCTGTTCTTGACCAAATGGGGAACTGTACCATTTCCTCATGTTGTCCTTTGTACCATCTGCACCCCAGCAAATGCTTCCCAGGCCACGGCAGAGCTCTGTGGGGCTGTCTTCCATAGCCAGCAGCTTGTCCAGTGCAAAAGCCAGAGTGGACACCGAGTCACAGCCGCCTGGGAAGAGAACTAAACAGCAGGTGGGAAGGAATTGTGGGGAGGCTGAGGCACAGTTTGTGACACGAGGGAAAACACTCGGTCTATTTCTTATATCCTGGGCCATTTCACCATGTGCTGACCAGGTTCGTTGGGATGAAAATGTTGAAGGTCTGATTCCCTGCCGGAGAGAACCAGCCTGTGGCGCCATCATCACAGCTGCATACACTCACGTGCACAAGCACACGCTTGCACGCTTGCAGTCATGCTCACCCACATACCACGCTCGTGCATTCACACACATACAAGATCACACGCTTGCAAACTCGTGCACACGCCGTCCAAGCCTAAGTCCTCCCGTCTTTCAGCCTCTCAAAAGCTGCATTTACCCAAACAAACAAAACCTGTGAGGTATGGCACCCACCTCGTGGAAAGGCTGGCTGTCACTGGTCAGCCGTAAATCAAAACACACGGAAAAGCGCTGCTCCAGGACCACGCTGCGACCCTGCTGCTCCTTGTTTTATTGGCTCACTCTAATCGGAACCAGCTGGCAACACAGCAGAGCGTTCGTGGGAATCCACCCTTTGTTGAAAGCAGCGCTGGGGTGGAGGCTGGAGGCCACGAGCACAACAAAAACAGCTGTAATTGACTTGGGAGGTCAGGCTCTGGGTAAAACTAGGGGACAGAGGTGACGCTACAGCTGCTCGTAAAATGCTCCTGGTCACCTCTAACTGTGTGAAGAGCAGCCAAAGAGAAAGGCAGCCATGATGAGGTCCCTCCCCAAAGCCTCAACAGCTGCTGGCCCATCTGGAGGCTCCAGAACCACACGAGGGCTCTGGGAGGCATGTCGTAGTGACCACAGTGATGACGGTGATGGCCACCATGATGGTGATGGTGGTGGTGGTGGTGGTGACGATGACAGTGGTGATGATGGTTATGGTGGTGGTGATGGTGATAGTGATAATGGTGGTGGTGATGGTGGTGGTGGTGGTGGTGATGATAACAATGACGGCAGCTGTCAAAAACCCCAAACGG